>NC_064649.1:73697091-74982091 GCF_023864345.2 Schistocerca serialis cubense
AGTGTTGTTTACTTGTTTACACACTAGGCTATTCTGTGCAGGTCTGTTTACCTCTGCACAAGTACCGCAGCCTACAAACATTTGAAAGTGCGTACTGTATTCCCTCAATAATTTTAACACCTGTCCCCTCATTCATGGAAGCTACGATATATATATATATATATATATATATATATATATATATATTCATTCCTTAATAAACTCAGTACTTTTTTATTAGTTACTCGATCTACGTAACTAATTTTCAGCACATTTAGAATGTTTCAGTTTTCTTCTTGCATAAACTCTTTATTGTCTACGTGTAGCTCTCGTACGAGACTACACTCAAGACAAATACCTTCAGAAAAAAAGACTTCCTACAATTTCAGTTTATTTTCAATGTTAACAAATTTCTCTCTTTTAGAACCGATTTTGTTGCTATTCCAGTCGACATTTTATATACCCCAACTTCGGCCATCGCCACTTATTTTGCTGCATGAATAATAAAACTCATCTACCTCATTTCCAAACCTAAAACCCTCTGGATCACCTGATTTAATTCTACTACATTCAGTTACCCCTGTTCTACTTTCGTCGTCTTTTCAAAGCATTATCCATCCGTTCCACTCATCTTCCGAGTCCTTTGTTGTTACTGATAGAATTACGATATCATGGGTAAGGCTCATACTTTCTAAATTTTTCTCTGTGAACTGTAATTCCCTTTCTAAATGTCACCCTAATGCACCTTCCCAGATGCTGCTTCCCTATCATGTTCAAATTGTTCAAATGGCTCTGAGCACTATGGGAATTAACAGCTGAGGTCATCAGTCCCCTAGAACTTTTTTTTTTTTTGGTCATCAGTCTACTGACTGGTTTGATGCGGCCCGCCACGAATTCCTTTCCTGTGCTAACCTCTTCATCTCAGAGTAGCACTTGCAACCTACGTCCTCAATTATTTACTTGACGTATTCCAATCTCTGTCTTCCTCTACAATTTTGGCCCTCTACAGCTCCCTCTAGTACCATGGAAGTCATTCCCTCATGTCTTAGCAGATGTCCTATCATCCTGTCCCTTCTCCTTATCAGTGTTTTCCACATATTCCTTTCCTCTCCGATTCTGCGTAGAACCTCCTCATTCCTTACCTTATCAGTCCACCTAATTTTCAACATTCGTCTATAGCACCACATCTCAAATGCTTCGATTCTCTTCTGTTCCGGTTTTCCCACAGTCCATGTTACACTACCATACAATGCTGTACTCCAGACGTACATCCTCAGAAATTTCTTCCTCAAATTAAGGCTGGTATTTGATATTAGTAGACTTCTCTTGGCCAGAAATGCCTTTTTTGCCATAGCGAGTCTGCTTTTGATGTCCTCCTTGCTCCGTCCGTCATTGGTTATTTTACTGCCTAGGTAACAGAATTCCTTAACTTCAATGACTTCGTGACCATCAATCCTGATGTTAAGTTTCTCGCTGTTCTCATTTCTACTACTTCTCATTACCTTCGTCTTTCTCCGATTTACTCTCAAACCATACTGTGTACTCATTAGACTGTTCATTCCGTTCAGCAGATCATTTAATTCTTCTTCACTTTCACTCAGGATAGCAATGTCATCAGCGAATCGTATCGTTGATATCCTTTCACCTTGTATTTTAATTCCACTCCTGAACCTTTCTTTTACTTCCATCATTGCTTCCTCGACGTACAGATTGAAGAGTAGGGGCGAAAGGCTACAGCCTTGTCTTACACCCTTCTTAATACGAGCACTTCGTTCCTGATCGTCCACTCTTATTATTCCCTCTTGGTTGTTGTACATATTGTATATGACCCGTCTCTCCCTATAGCTTACCCCTACTTTTTTCAGAATCTCGAACAGCTTGCACCATTTTATATCGTCGAACGCTTTCTCCAGGTCGACAAATTCTATGAAAGTGTCTTGATTTTTCTTTAGCCTTGCTTCCATTATTAGCCGTAACGTCAGAATTGCCTCTCTCGTCCCTTTACTTTTCGTAAAGCAAAACTGATCGTCACCTAGCGCACTCTCAATTTTCTTTTCCATTCTTCTGTATATTATTCTTGTAAGCAGCTTCGATGCATGAGCTGTTAAGCTGATTGTGCGATAATTCTCGCACTTGTCAGCTTAGAACTTAGAACTACTTAAACCTAACTACCCTAAGGACATCACGCTCATTCATGCCCGAGGCAGGATTCTAACCTGCGACCGTAGCGGTGGCGCGGTTCCAGACTGAAGCGCCTAGAACCGCTCGGCCACACCTGCCGCCCCCTATCATGTCTTTCGACTTATATAAGTGCACTCCGATTTCTGTGCAAATTGTAGATAACCTTTCGCTTTATGTAATTTATCCCTGGAAACTTCATTAATTCGAAGAATGTGTTCCAATGAACTTTCTCAAAGTATGCAAATGCTGCAAACTTAGATTAGTATTTCTTCAACGTATCTACAAAGGCAGGTCGCTGAGTCGGTATTGCCTTACGTGGTTCTGGATTCTTCCGTAGTCAGAAATGATAACATCTGAGGTGCACTTCTTCCCGTACTTCCAGAGAGTGATTATTCGGTATCTTACTAGGTGAGTACCAAGCATTGGCCGGATACGTACTTATTTAAAGTCTTGCATCGTTAATCTCCTTCTTCCCCACCCCGACTCTGTCCATCCCCACCACCCCCTGTCTTTGTCCCCCTTCTCCATCCCCTCTCCGTCTCGTTCTGCCCCTCTCTCTATCCATCTTCTCTTCCCCCTCTCTTTGTTAATCTCCTTCTCCCAATCTGCCTATTTCCTCTTGCCTCCTCTCTGTCCATCTCCTCTCCTCTCTCATTGTTCATCTCCTCACCTTTCCTTTCAGTCTCCATCTCCCCCTCCCCATCTGTCTGTTCCTCTCCTCTTCCCCAGTCTGTATCTCTTCCACCCCCTCTCTCCATCTCCTCCTCTTTCCCTTCTCTATCTGTCTCCTCCTCTCTCTACCCACTTCCTTGTCCCCTATCTCTGTCCATCTCTTCCTCCTCATCTGTGCCTGTCACTGTCCATCTCATCACGCTCGCACCAACAGGAGGCTGGTGATTTGATCCCCCCAGTGTTTCTTTCCTTACTGTAACTAATATGTATACCTAATTTGATTGAGTCGTTCCAGAGATTTAAGATGAGACTTTTACCAATGGATTTTCTCGCATACGCTCAAGTCAAAAATATTTCACACATATTTAACATATTTCGCGCGTATTTCACACGTATATCTTGGGAATTTTGCCCTGCACTTTCATCTTCAATCAGCTCAATATGACGTCGTATCTCCTCAACTTTGTGCTGTGCAATTAGGAATTAAAGTCCAGGGAAAAGAAATAAGAACGTTGAGGTTCGCCGATGATACTGCAATTCTAACAGAGACAGCATAGGACTTGGAAGAGCAGTTGAACGGAATGGACAGTGTCCTGAAAGGTATAAGATGAACAACAAGCTAAACGAGGATAGAGCAATTTAGTAGAATTAAATCACGTGATTCTGAGAGCATTAGACTAGGAAATGACACACATAAAATATTATAAAAGTTCGTCGAAGTAGGGAGGGTATAAAAGGTAGACCGGCAGTGGCAAGCAAATCGTTTCTGAAGAAGAGACATCTATCAACAGAGAGTATAGATTTAAGTGTCAGGGAGTCTTTTCTGAAAGAATTTGTATGGAGTGTAGCTATGTGTGGAAGTGCCTGCCAGGGTAGCAGAGAGCACTGACGCGCTGCATTCTGAACTCAGGTAGGTGCGCCGGCCCTGGATCGAATACGCCCGCCGGGTTAACGACGAGGACCGGTGTGCTGGCTAGCCTGGATGTGGATTTTAGGCGGTTTTCCACATCCCACTAGGTGAATACCGGGCTGGTCCTCATGTTCCACCTCAGTTACATGGCTCGCAGACATCTGAACACATTCACACTATTCCATGGATTACACTAGACGCATACGGTTGAGGTACACTAATTCCTTCCCAGGGGGGTAGAGGGTAGTGACAGGAAGGTCATCTGGCCACCCCTACAAATTAACATGCCACATCCTGTTAACCAGCAGACCCTGCACGTTGGGATAAATTCTTGGAAAGAGTAGCTATGTGTGGAAGTGATATATGGACGATAAATAGTGTAGAAAAGAAGTGAACAGAAGCTTTTGAGATGGGGTGCTACACAGGAATGTTGAAGATTAGATGCACAGATCACGAAAGTAATGAGGAGGTACTGAATAGAATTGGGGAGATGAGTTTTGGTACAACCTGACTAGAATAAGGGATCGGTTGGTAGGACACATTCTGAGGCATCAAGGGAAGCTTATAAGGGGGGGGGGGGGGGGGGGAGAGACCACGAGATGAATACAGTAAGGAGAATCAGAAGAATGTACGTTGGAGTAGTTACCCAGATATGAAGATGTTTGCACAGGATAGAGTAGGATGGAAACTGCATCAAATCAATCTCTGGACTGAAGACCACAATAACATCAACATCTAGTGGCTTATGTGAATACTGCATGCGAAATGTCAGTAGTAAAGAAGTAGTGAATTAAAACGTCATACTTAATGTGGCGGTTTTACTGCATGAACAGCGAAAATGTAGTAAGCGATAAACTTTTTTCCTTTTATCAACTTATGATGGTCGTCAGTTGAAAAAGTTTGGTATAACTTTGAAATGTTGTGTGAAGTTTGTTGCAAGTCTCTAAGAGCTCTCATTGTCAAATACTAGATGGCTGAAATATGGGTAATCTCTCGTCGTGGACTACACTGTTTTTTCATCCCCACCTCCACTCCTTTGATAGGTGAATGGTTCTTACCTACAAGGTGATTATTTCCAGACTGTAAATGATATGTGGTTTAGAAGGAGACGTGTAGCATACATGCATACATACATGCACATTGTTACAATTTGTATGGAATCAGTACAAATGTTTTTGGAAATGAAAACTGCATCGCCATTTCTGACTCGGGAACTGATTGGACTGTCCACAAAAATATGACTAATATTGGGGGTACTGCCACTCAGGTAGGTGTTGCATTGCCATAGGCACGGACTACTTGTTCGAATACGTGTGTGAAGGTAACTGGCTACACCTTTGGGTTCGATGTCCGGAATGAAGAAATTGACAGATATCCCCCAACTATGCATGAATGACTGGTTTCGCGGCATTATGAATTAATAAAATTTTCTCGGGCTTCCATTCGCGTCAGGTGGTTAAAATTCCACGAGCTTTCGACCGAGCTCTCCTCAGTCATTGTCAAGTGGTAAGACTGACTGCTGTGTCGCCGTCGTTATATAGCCACACTGCTGGCTGTGACGTCACTGGTGCTCTCTTCCTCGCCATATATGGTAATGTTTCCGTCCCGCGTCCGTCGCGCCCGTTTTAATACGGCGATGGCCGGCTCCCAGGCTGTGCTGAGCTGCAAACCGCCGTCCTTGTTGATGGTGTTTTCAGAGGTTTTTGTTTCAATAGCTTCTTTTATGACGCTATCCCAAAATCGCTTCGTCCTCATGACAGATGTTTCGTCGAAAAGAATTCGGTGTCCATTTTTTAAGGCGTGTTCTGCCACGGCTGATTTTTCTGGATAGCATAAGTGTAGACACCTCTCGTCTTCCGTCCGGCGTTGCTCCATATTGCGCACTGTCTGGTCGACGTAGTAACAGCCACACTGACATGGTATCTTGTACACTCCAGGCGTTCTAAGCCCTAGATCGTCCTTCACAGGCCTCGTGAGCTGACGAATTTTTGCTGGGGGCCTGAACACCGATGTAATGTTATATCTCTTCAGGAGCCGGCTGATCTTTCCCCACACTGTACCTCAGGAAGGCAAAAACACAAGTTTCTTGCTTTCGTCTTCGGTGGTGTTCTCTTCTCTGTTGGTGTGTTTCTTGCGTGTCACACCAGATACAGCCTGTGACACCTGTCCGTGGCTGTACCCGTTTTCCCAGAGGACTTTTAGGAGTTGGCTCAGTTCTAGTGGCAGACTGTCAGTGAGACGACTTTAGCACGACGGAAGAGGGTATTCAGAACGCTACGTTTTTGTGCCGGATGGTGGTGGCTCAGAGCGTGCAGATACCGATCTGTGCGTGTCGGCTTCCTGTAGGCACTGGCTGAGGTGCCCATTGGTTTTCCGTCGAACGAGGACGTCAAGGAAGGACAATGCACCATCTGTCTCGACTTCCATCGTAAACTTGTTGTGGCCGTGAATGCTGTTTAGGTGTTCTTAAAATTCTCCCAGTTTTTCACGACCATGGGGCCAGATGATAAAAGTGTCATCGGCGGAACGATAAAAGCAGCTTGGCTTAACTGGAGCCGTGTCCAAGGCGATGTCTTCAAATTTTTCCATAGAAAGGTTGGCTATGGATGGAGCTAATGGGCTTCCTATAGCCACGCCGTCCAACTGGTCGAAATACTGGTTGCCATGTGGGGAGTACGACGATGTCAAGGTGTGCTTAAATACTCCTAGAATTGTGCTATCAAATAACAGGGAGAGGAGATCTATACAGTCTTTGACCGGAACACGTGTAAACAGGGAGACCACAACAAAACTAACCATTATATCTCCTTGACTAAGACGCAGTTGTTTCTGTTGATAAAGTCGTCGGAGTTTTTGATGTGGTGCACACAACGATCCACATGCGGTGCAAGGAGGCTGGCCAGGTGTTTTGCCAGTCTATAAGTGCGTGACCCAATGGTGTTCACAATAGGACGAAGAGGAGAATCCGGTTTGTGGATTTTTGGTAGTCCAGGCAAAGAAGTGTTCTACTTCGACTAACAGGGGCATTCAACACAACGTCAAATGACGCACTATGTGTCGTCATGGGAATCTTCCCCATAGATATCACCATCAGGTACCGCGCAGCAATGTACTGGCTTAGGATGCGGAGAATAGACCAGGTTGGGCAGATCACTGGTGTACCGATTGGCACAACACGCCGACTCAGAGCATGGCGAGTGGATACCTGGTAGAGCGAGTGGGTCAACAGCGATAAGGGCCGCCGTGTACACAACTTCTTCCCTGACATCCTGGAAAGACTAAAACTAAAACATATCGATCACAGCCGCGGTATGGTGCATTTCATCACAGGACATGGCCCTTATCCCACGCACCTGTACCGCGTGAGTCTGCAGCAGACTAATACACTCCTGGAAATGGAAAAAAGAACACATTGACACCGGTGTGTCAGACCCACCATACTTGCTCCGGACACTGCGAGAGGGCTGTACAAGCAATGATCACACGCACGGCACAGCGGACACACCAGGAACCGCGGTGTTGGCCGTCGAATGGCGCTAGCTGCGCAGCATTTGTGCACCGCCGCCGTCAGTGTCAGCCAGTTTGCCGTGGCATACGGAGCTCCATCGCAGTCTTTAACACTGGTAGCATGCCGCGACAGCGTGGACGTGAACCGTATATGCAGTTGACGGACTTTGAGCGAGGGCATATAGTGGGCATGCGGGAGGTCGGGTGGACGTACCGCCGAATTGCTCAACACGTGGGGCGTGAGGTCTCCACAGTACATCGATGTTGTCGCCAGTGGTCGGCGGAAGGTGCACGTGCCCGTCCACCTGGGACTGGACCGCAGCGACGCACGGATGCACGCCAAGACCGTAGGATCCTACGCAGTGCTGTAGGGGACCGCACCGCCACTTCCCAGCAAATTAGGGACACTGTTGCTCCTGGGGTATCGGCGAGGACCATTCGCAACCGTCTCCATGAAGCTGGGCTACGATCCCGCACACCGTTAGGCCGTCTTCTGCTCACGCCCCAACATCGTGCAGCCCGCCTCCAGTGGTGTCGCGACAGGCGTGAATGGAGGGACGAATGGAGACGTGTCGTCTTCAGCGATGAGAGTCGCTTCTGCCTTGGTGCCAATGATGGTCGTATGCGTGTTTGGCGCCGTGCAGGTGAGCGCCACAATCAGGACTGCATACGACCGAGGCACACAGGGCCAACACCCGGCATCATGGTGTGGGGAGCGATCTGCTACACTGGCCGTACACCACTGGTGATCGTCGAGGGGACACTGAATAGTGCACGGTACATCCAAACCGTCATCGAACCCATCGTTCTACCATTCCTAGACCGGCAAGGGAACTTGCTGTTCCAACAGGACAATGCACGTCCGCATGTATCCCGTGCCACCCAACGTGCTCTAGAAGGTGTAAGTCAACTACCCTGGCCAGCAAGATCTCCGGATCTGTCCCCCATTGAGCATGTTTGGGACTGGATGAAGCGTCGTCTCACGCGGTCTGCACGTCCAGCACGAACGCTGGTCCAACTGAGGCGCCAGGTGGAAATGGCATGGCAAGCCGTTCCACAGGACTACATCCAGCATCTCTACGATCGTCTCCATGGGAGAATAGCAGCCTGCATTGCTGCGAAAGGTGGATATACACTGTACTAATGCCGACATTGTGCATGCTCTGTTGCCTGTGTCTATGTGCCTGTGGTTCTGTCAGTCTGATCATGTGATGTATCTGACCCCAGGAATGTGTCAATAAAGTTTCCCCTTCCTGGGACAATGAATTCACGGTGTTCTTATTTCAATTTCCAGGAGTGTAGATGCACATGCGGGGAAGAAGGTTCCCCTGAACATGCTGTCTTCTTCTGCGGACAACGCACGAACACAAGACACACAGTACACATAAATCGCCTGAACACACATAACGAACTACATGTCATAATACGCGACCCGGAAAGGTGGACTGAACTCAACAAACTGACGAAATCTCGAAGATGCAACAAATAGAATACTTGCGCAACAAACCCTACCGAAGGCAAGTCGGTCCAAACAGACATCACGATGCCCAGGGGGACACAGATATGATTAGCACCACGAGTGATGAAGAAGAAACAGATACAGACCAGGGCACCAACACAGATATTGAAGCGTCCAGCGCGGATGATCCATAGTGTCAACCAAGTCCACTTCAAAGAACAGTCTGGAACAACCGACAAGAGGTGCACAAGTCACACACAATCCTAAAAACAGATTGCACCTTATATGTAAATAGTTAACAGTACCTCCATGTCTAATAAGAGCTTATGAACTGAAAGCTAGGTACCTCTTCAAGGGACCTACGCCTTCCGTTAAGAGGTGGCGCACGGCCTGGATGGAAGGATCTTAATTGTGGTTCCTGTCTTTGGAGCCCAACCCGACGGATACCTATGGTAGATCGGGGAAAACCACCTTTCAGGTCTTGTTGTCGGCGGGGCCGGGAGGTGCTTTCGCCTGATGTACTCTACTAGGAGTCTTGTAGGCTCAACACAAACCGTTAGCGTCATCACCTTTATTACTTTTACCACAAGTACCCTTTCATTAGCAACTTTGAGCCAAGCACAAAATCAGTTACCTCTCTATTGTATATCGTAAATAGTTTAGCACGCTGGAAATGGAGGTCTTAGTCTTAGTTTCTAGCTTTAACGTACCCTAATCTCTTTTAGTTTTTAGGATGGTAGATGTTAAAGGCATGGTGAGCGATGGCCAGCGTCTTGAGGGTCATTCCACGAATAGGATTACCGCCCACAACCAGGTGAAGGGCAATATTATACCTATCTATTCTCTATTCAATTCTCTCCCTTCCTTCTTTCTAAATATTTAATTCCGTTTTGTTTCTTAATATCTCACTTGATTTTGTATTAGTTATAAGTTTTTCTGATGCTGCACAAAAAAAGATATCTGATGGATGTAAACAAACAGAGCCCGCCTCCACGTGGCGGGACACGGGCAACGGTGTGAGTGGGGACGGGAGCCGGTGTGGTATCACTTTCAGTCACATCGGTCTCCGGACCCATTCACAGCGGCTATATGGCAACATACGACCCACCATAAGAAATTAGACGGTGGGTCATAAGATAAGCAGCTAGTGAAAAAAAAAAATTCCATAAAGAGTAGGTGGTCTCGGCGCCTGAGGGAGGAAATTCTTAATAACGTCCTCTTCCAGTGTTTGTTTTAGAAGCTCTGATGTCTTCCTCATTATTCTTGATGTCGGGTCCCGTGGCAGTTTCCGGTATGTATCCTCTTCTTTTATTAATCCCCCTACTGTGTGTGTTGCAGCGAACGGGTCGTACCAGCCGGGCATGGAGCCGAAGCGCCAGCGCACAGCCTACACGCGCCACCAGATCCTGGAGCTGGAGAAGGAGTTCCACTACAACCGCTACCTGACGCGCCGCCGGCGCATCGAGATCGCGCACACGCTGGTGCTGTCCGAGCGCCAGATCAAGATCTGGTTCCAGAACCGCCGCATGAAGTGGAAGAAGGACAACAAGCTGCCCAACACCAAGAACGTGCGCCGCAAGACGAACCCGGCGGGCGCGCCCGTCGCCGCCGCCTCCGGGGGTAAGGGGGGCAAGTCGAGGGCCAAGGACGCCGGGGGCGGGGGCGGCGGGGGCGGAGGAGGCGCCGCCGTCACCGCCAGCGCCAAGAGGACGGCCAACAGGTCAGTCTCTCCGGTCTGTATTTCTCACTAAGCTGACAAAAGTCATGGAATGCCTCCTGAAGTCTAAATCTGTATCTTGAGCAAGCAGTAAAGGAAACAAAAGAAGAATTCGGAGTAGGAATTAAGATCCATGGAGAAGAAATAAAAACTTTGACGTTCACCGATGACATTGTAATTCTGTCAGACACAGCAAAGGACTTGGAAGAGCAGTTGAACGGAATGGGCAGTGTCTTGAAAGGAGGATATAAGATGAACATCAACAAAAGCATAACGAGGATAATGGAATGTAGTCGAATTAAGTCGGGTGATGCTGGGGGAATTAGATTAGGAAATGAGACACTTAAAGTAGTAAAGGTGTTTTGCTATTTGGGGAACAAAATAACTGAAGATGGTCGAAGTAGAGAGGATATAAAATGGAGACTGGTAATGGCAAGGAAAGCGTTTCTGAAGAAGAGAATTTTGTTAACATCGAGTATAGATTTAAGTGTCAGGAAGTCGTTTCAGAAAGTATTTGTATGGAGTGTAGCCATGTATGGAAGTGAAACGTGGACGATAACCAGTTTGGACAAGAAGAGAATAGAAGCTTTCGAAATGTGGTGCTACAGAAGAATGCTGAAGATTAGATGGGCAGATCACATAACTAAGAGGAGGTACTGAATTGAATTGGGGAAGAGTTTGTGGCACAACTTGACAAGAAGAAGGGACCGGTTGGTAGGACATGTTCTGAGGCATCAAGGGATCACCAATTTAGCATTGGAGGGCAGCGTGGAGGGTAAAAATCGTAGAGGGAGACCAAGAGGTGAATACACTAAGCAGATTCAGAAGGATATATGTTGCAGTAAGTACTGGGAGATGAAGAAGCTTGCACAGGATAGAGTAGCATGGAGAGCTGCATCAAACCAGTCTCAGGACTGAAGACCACAGCAACAACAACAGTGCTGTAGCTCAACGTAGAGTCCCCTGCAGAAATACTGAGTCTTACTGCGTCTACAGCAGTCCATAACTGTAAAAGTGGTGCCAAATCGAATGGCTCTGAGCACTATGGGACTTAACATCTGAGGTCATCAGTCCCCTAGAACTTAGAACTACTTAAACCTAACTAAAGACAATACACACATCCATGGCAGAGGCAGGATTCGAACCTGCGACCGTAGCGGTCACGCGGTTCCAGACTGAAGCGCCTGCGAGCCATGTAACTCAGGCGGAACGAGGGGACCAGCCCAGTATTCACCTCGTGCAATGTGGAAAACTGCCTAAAAACAACATCCGGGCTGGCTGGCACACCGGCCCTCGGGCCCTCACCGTTATTCCGCCGGCGGATTCAATCTGGAGCCAGTGTGCCTACCAGAGGCCAGGAAGCTAGAACTTAGAACTACTTAAACCTAACTAAGGACAATACACACATCCATGGCCGAGGCAGCATTCGAACCTGCGACCGAAGCAGTCATGAGGTTCCAGACTGAAGCACCTGCGAGCCATGTAACTGAGACGGAACGAGGGGACCAGCCAAGTATTCACCTCGTGCGATTTGGAAAACTGCCTAAAAACAACATCCGGGATGCATGGCACACCGGCCCTCGTCGTTAATCCGCCATGCGGATTCGATCCGGGGCCAGTGCGCCTACCAGACTCCAGGAAGCAACTCGTCAGCGCTCTCAGCTACCCTGGCGGGTATTTCCACACATAGCACATTCCTTCAAAAAGAACTCCCTCACACTTAAATCTATACTCGTTGTTAATAAATGTCTCTTCTTCAGAAACGAGTTTCTTGCCACTGCGCCGGCCGTGGTGGCCAAGCGGTTAAAGGCGCTACAGTCTGGAACCGCGAGACCGCTACGGTCGCAGGTTCGAATCCTGCCTCGGGCATGGATGTTTGTGATGTCCTTAGGTTAGTTAGGTTTAAGTAGTTCTAAGTTCTAGGGGACTGATGACCTTAGAAGTTAAGTCCCATAGTGCTCAGAGCCATTTGAACCATTTTTCTTGCCACTGCATGTCTACTTTTTATACCCTCCCTACTTCGACGATCAAACTCATACTATTTTAAGTGTGTCATTTCCTAGTTAATTCCCTCAGCATCACTTCATTTAATTCTACTAAATTCCGCTATCCTCGTTTTGCTTGTTGTTCATCTTATATCTTTCAGGACACGGTCCATTCCATTCAACTGCAAGGCCACAGCGAAAAGTGGTGCCGTTGCAGCATTTTGTACACCAGCTAATCTTCCGACTGTGTCGCATAAATGTCTGATTCTATCATGTCGCTAGCCAAACCATTCGTTCGAGTTGTCCAGAATATTATTCAAACCAAACGCGAACAGTTGTTGCCCGGTGACACGTCGCATTGTGATCCATAAAAATTCCATCGTTGTTTGGGAACATGAAGTCCTTGAACGACTGCAAATACTCTCCAGGTAGCCTAACATAACCACTACGAGAATGAGATTTTCACTCTGGTGCGGAGAGTGCCCTGATATGAAACTTCCTGGCAGATTAAAACTGTATGCCGGACCGAGATTCGAACTCGGGGCCGGACCGAGTCTCGAACTCGGGACCTTTGCCTTTCGCAGGCAAGTGCTCTACCATCTGAGCTACCGAAGCACGACTCACGCCCCGTCCTCACAGCTTGAAGTTTGGAAGGCAGGAGACGAGGTACGGGCAGAAATAAAGCTGTGAGGACGGGTCGTTAGTCGTGCTTGGGTAGCTCAGATGGTAGAGCACTTGCCCGCGAAAGGCAAAGGTCCCGAGTACGAGTCTCGGTCCGGCACACAGTTTTAATCTGTCAGGAAGTTTCATAACCACTTCCAGTTAATGATCGGTGCAATTGGACCAAAGGTTCCAGTCCACTCCATGTAAACACGGCCCACAGCATCATGGAGCCAATACCAGTTTGCACAGTGGATTGTTGCAAACTTGGATGCATGGCTTCGTGGGGTCTGCGCCACACTCGAACCCTACCATCAACTCTTACCAGCTGAAAACGGGACTCACCTGACCAGGTTTTCAGTGGTCTAGGGTCCGACTGATATGTTCACGAGCCCAAGATAGGCGGTGCAGACCATGCCGTGCTGTTAGCAAAGGCATTCGCGTCTGTCGAATGCTGCCGTAGCCCATTACTGCCAAATTTCGCCGCACTGTCGTAACATATATGTTTTTCGTACGTCTCACATCGGTTTCGGCAGCTATTTCATGCAGTGTAACTTGTCCGTTAGCGTTGATAACTCTACGCAAACCCCACTGCTCTCGGTCGTTAAGTGAAGGCCGTCGGCTACTGCGTTGTCACTGGTGAGAAATAATGCCTGAAATTTGGTATTCTCGACATGCTCTTGACACTGTGGATCCCTAATGATTTCCGAAATGGACTGTCCCATGCATGTAACTCTAACTGCCATTCTGCGAGATGGAAGAAAGGAAGATATTTAGAAAAAATCCTATGTCCTAAAGTCCATAACAGCAAACTAATCGACATCGGGAAGAAACTCTTTCCCACATAACCAAAAAACTCACAAGCAAACTGATTTGTATACACTCATCCTCAGAATGAATCCAAAATTAGTAACCAAAAGAATTTCAGACTACTTCCGCTACAGAAAAACCAAACCGAATTGTTTTAAAGAAACAGGGAATGAATTAAAACTGGAAAAATAACCGACAATATAGAGAGGTTCCAAGTCAAAATCAAAACCAAACGAATTATGCGAATGTCTGAAGAAGAAATGAAAGCAATAACAGAAAGAATGAAATAATACTGGTCTAAAAGAAAAGCGTAGAACTCAAATAGCCCACCAAACGTAGGCAATAAAAAGTCGAATACGAAAAGAAATTCGTATAGCCGTAAATTTTTGTACATTAGTGGAAGGACAACATACTAAATACCCTGTCAGGTTGGGTTATAGCGTGGGAGTGGGGGAGAAGTGTGGCATTTAAAGGTATCTTTCTATCTTTTCCTCGAATAGCTCCGCGGTCTCTAGCAAAAATGTATTCCGGTATTGAATTGAACTACGTTAAATTTCCTATAGTGAAGGTCCAATTCATTTTCTCCCAGTACTATCAGTTTCCCTGTTGCAGAGGATGGAAAAATCGCAGGTTATTAAAACAGAGTTTAATATTAAAGAATTCGACGTTTGCTGTTAAATGAAGTGGGTTAAGAAGAAATATTAAATGTGTGTACCATATACAAGGACAGTAGAACCGCAGTTCATACCAGTATTGTACATACGAAAGTAGCTCAGTCTGTTACGTTTTCACGACTAAACCGTTGAACTGGTTTTGATAAAATTAGGCATGGAGATAGCTTGAATGCTGAGGAAGAACATAGGCTAATTTACAAAGTGTGTGTACAACCTCTTTTTTCATTTGAAGAATATGTGGAACAAGCTATTTATTCTTTGACTTTTGAACTTACTGGATCCAGAAGCCAACGGACCCTGGATGACATCTATGAGGGGCATTGTCTGTTGATTGACGTAGGCCGACAAGAACATATTTTAATCAGAAAAGTGATAACACTTCGTGATTTTAAAACAGACAAGACATTCATTATAAATGATTGTTTTTTATTAACTCATGGCTGAGAATTTCGCCTGGTCACGCCAATAGTTACTCTGCGGCATTCTGTAACTACTCCCAACATCATATCACATAGCACTCATGTACATCAGAAGATGCAACTTAAAAGTTTGGAAACTGGTTGGGTGGCCCAGTAATTGACTTGAATAAATACGGCTACAGCAGACTATTGCACTTTTCATTCAGTTTCGTATGTAATAATTTTAACACCTGTATTAAAAGCAATGTTTACTGTATGAATTGTCAATGAATCACGTGTATTAAAACGGTTCTAAAGTGACAAAACGATAGCAGGCTAGAACTGTGCGTTCAGAACTAAAACGAATAACATACACTCCAACGTTAACGAAAAACGTATAGTTAACACGTGGGGTCAGAGTGCGGTAAAGCAAGTTATGTAATCAGACAGAGCTATGTAATACTTAGGCAAGTACAGCAGGAACAATGCCGTACACAGAAAACAATGTCATAGAGCCGTAAAGACATTACAGTCACCGGTAATTTCCAAGAATGATTGCCTCTCGAAGTCTCGGGGTCCAAACGATACATATCGAACTTGCGATCCTAAATTGATCAGTCGTCTTTGGTGGCGGACGTTATGACTATGTTTACGGTGATCACTACAGCAACGACAAAAGAAGAACGTTACAAAAATACTAGTCATTACAAAGGAGACGACTTACCTCTGTCGTTGTCGGTGTTGTCATCATGTGAAAGTCCATGTGATGTGTATGCTACGGGAACAGTTCCCTTTTTGCCATTAATTCGAGGAGGTGTGTAACTTAGAGCAACTAAGGGAACGACGGAAAACAGATAAAAATGACGATCACAAATAATTGATCATAACCTCGCCACGAGAGTCGCGTGATCGATTTTGGATCGCACTTTCGATGTGTATCGTTTGGACCCCGCGACTTCGAGAGGCAATCATTCTTGGAAATTACACAGTCACCTAATAAGAAGCTTAAATAGACCACTCATCTAAAAGCAGGAATCTCTCTATCGGCTGCTCATGTAATTCCAGCTCTCAGCAAGAGGAATAATAATTATTCTTGCCATTCTTTTGGGAGGGGGTGACTAAATCAAGCACTGTACTCTTCTTGCCTTGAGTATGAACGGATTGACTTCTCATTGCACCGTCTCCCACTGTTTTATAAAAATTTGAACAATACTTCCTGTTACATGGTCAAGTTTTCTTTTTCTCTGAAACTTTTTTTTTTTTTTTTGATCGGTGTCTTCATCTTCTCCTTTCTAAGCCGTAGCCTCATTAACGGACATCTGACACCGTGCCGAGCTTTTCCACGAACACTTCGATCGTGAGTGAGAATGGCGTTGAAACTTTTTTCCACTGTGGCTCTCTGACGGCACTCAGCTTTCAATAACAGCGGTTATCGGACATTCTGTACGTGACAGCGCCAATTACGACGCTAAATAGTGCGGAAGGCGAGCAGTTAATGGCTTGATGAGTACATCTGCACCTACGAGTGCATCTACTTACATACTCCGCTAGCCACGGTACGGTGCGTGGCGGAGGGTGCACTGTCCCAGTACTAGTCATTTCCTTTCCTGTTTCACTCGCAAACGGAGCAAGTGGAAAACTAGTGCGGATCCCCAGCACTCGAGCAGTAATCAATATGGCGTCGCACTGCTCGTCCTATATGCGGTCTCCTTTACACATGAACCACACTTCCCAAAATTCTCCCAATAAACCGATGTCGATCATACACTATCCTTACTACAGTCTTTACATACTCTTTCCACTTCATATCGCTTTCTCGAGTTACGCGTATATATCTAATCGAAGTAGCTGTGTCACACAGCACGCTACTACTGCTATACTCCGAATATTATCTACATCTACGTCAATACTCTGCAAATCACATTTAAGCGCCTAGCACCTTCACAATTCTCTGTTATTCCAATCTCGTACAGCGCCTGGAAAGAACGAACACATGTATCTTTCCTTACGAGTTCTGATTTCCCTTATTTTATCATGGTGATCGTTTCTCCCTTTGTAGGTCGGCGTCAGCAAAATACACTCCTGGAAATGGAAAAAAGAACACATTGACACCGGTGTGTCAGACCCACCATACTTGCTCCGGACACTGCGAGAGGGCTGTACAAGCAATGATCACATGCACGGCACAGCGGACACACCAGGAACCGCGGTGTTGGCCGTCGAATGGCGCTAGCTGCGCAGCATTTGTGCACCGCCGCCGTCAGTGTCAGCCAGTTTGCCGTGGCATACGGAGCTCCATCGCAGTCTTTAACACTGGTAGCATGCCGCGACAGCGTGGACGTGAACCGTATGTGTAGTTGATGGACTTTGAGCGAGGGCGTATAGTGGGCATGCGGGAGGCCGGGTGGACGTACCGCCGAATTGCTCAACACGTGGGGCGTGAGGTCTCCACAGTACATCGATGTTGTCGCCAGTGGTCGGCGGAAGGTGCACGTGCCCGTCGACCTGGGACCGGACCGCAGCGACGCACGGATGCACGCCAATACTGTAGGATCCTACGCAGTGCCGTAGGGGACCACACCGCCACTTCCCAGCAAATTAGGGACACTGATGCTCCTGGGGTATCGGCGAGGACCATTCGCAACCGTCTCCATGAAGCTGGGCTACGGTCCCGCACACCGTTAGGCCGTCTTCCGCTCACGCCCCAACATCGTGCAGCCCTCCTCCAGTGGTGTCGCGACAGGCGTGAATGGAGGGACGAATGGATACGTGTCGTCTTCAGCGATGAGAGTCGCTTCTGCCTTGGTGCCAATGATGGTCGTATGCGTGTTTGGCGCCGTGCAGGTGGGCGCCACAATCAGGACTGCATACGACCGAGGCACACAGGGCCAACACCCGGCATCATGGTGTGGGGAGCGATCTCCTACACTGGCCGTACACCACTGGTGATCGTCGAGGGGACACTGAATAGTGCACGGTACATCCAAACCGTCATCGAACCCATCGTTCTACCATTCCTAGACCGGCAAGGGAACTTGCTGTTCCAACAGGACAATGCACGTCCGCATGTATCCCGTGCCACCCAACGTGCTCTAGAAGGTGTAAGTCAACTACCCTGGCCAGCAAGATCTCCGGATCTGTCCCCCATTGAGCATGTTTGGGACTGGATGAAGGGTCGTCTCACGCGGTCTGCACGTCCAGCACGAACGCTGGTCCAACTGAGGCGCCAGGTGGAAATGGCATGGCAAGCCGTTCCACAGGACTACATCCAGCATCTCTACGATCGTCTCCATGGGAGAATAGCAGCCTGCATTGCTGCGAAAGGTGGATATACAGTGTACTAGTGCCGACATTGTGCATGCTCTGTTGCCTGTGTCTATGTGCCTGTGGTTCTGTCAGTGTGATCATGTGATGTATCTGACCCCAGGAATGTGTCAATAAAGTTTCCCCTTCCTGGGACAATGAATTCGCGGTGTTCTTATTTCAATTTCCAGGAGTGTATTTTCGCATTCGGAGGAGGAAGTTGGTGATTGGAATTTCGTGAGAAGATTCCTCTGCAACGTAAAACGCTTTCGTTTTAATGACGTCCATCCTAAATCCTGTGTCATTTCAGTGACAGTCTATCTCCTATTTCGCCATAGAGTGCTGCTCTTCTTTGAACTTTTTCGATGTACTCCGTCAGTCCTATCTGGTAAGGATCCCACACTGCGTAGCAGTATTCTAAAAGAGGACGGACAAGCTTAGTGTAGGTGGTGTCCTTAGTAGATCTGTTACATTTTCTAAGTGTTCTGCAAATGTTAGCCGGCCGAAGTGGCCGTGCGTTTCTAGGCGCTGCAGTCTGGAACCGCGAGGCAGCTACGGTCGCAGGTTCGAATCCTGCCTCGGGCATGGATGCGTGTGCTGTCCTTAGTTAGGTTTAACTAGTTCTAAGTTCTAGGGGACTAATGACCTCATAAGTTGAGTCCCATAGTGCTCAGAGCCATTTGAACCATTTTTTGCAAATTTTAGCCTTCCCCCACAACATTTTCTCTGTGTTCCTTTCAATTTAAGTTGTTTGTAATTGTGATTACTAGGTATTTAGCTGAATTCACTGCCTTTAGATCTGACTGATTAATCGTGTAAGCGATGTTTAACGGATTCCTTTTAGCACTCATGTGAATGACCTCACCCTTTCCGTTATTTAGGTCAATTGCCAATTTTCGCATCATACAGATATCTTTTCTAAATCATTTTGCAATTTGTTTTCCGATGGCTTTACTAGTAGGTAAAGCCGCGCGGGATTAGCCGAGCGGTCTCAGGCACTGCGGTCACGAACTGTGCGGCTGATCCCGGAGGAGGTTCGAGTCCTCCCTCGGGCATGGGTGTGTGTGTTTGTCCTTAGGATAATTTAGGTTAAGTAGTGTGTAAGCTTAGGGACTGATGACCTTAGCAGTTAAGTCCCATAAGATTTCACACACATTTGAACATTTGAACTAGTCGGTAAACGGCAGCGTCGTCTGCAAACAACCTAAGGCGGCTGCTGAGGCTGTCTCCGAAATCGTTTGTATAGATAAGGAATACCGGAGGGCCTATAACACTACCTTGGGGAATACCAGAAATCACGTCTGTTTTAGTCGATAACTTTGCGTCAGTTACTACGAAATATGACCTCTCTGACAGGAAATCACGAATCCAGTCACACAACTGAGCCTAAAAACCGCTTGTGTGATACAGTGTCAAAAGCTTCCCGGAAATCCAGAAATACGGAATCAATTTGAAATCCCTTGTCGACAGCAGTCAACACTTCGCGCGAGTAAAGAGCTAGTTGTGTTTCACAAGAACATGGTGGCTGCGATTCAATTGACCCTTTCCTTCGAGGTAATTCATGATGTTCGGACACAATATACGTTACAAATTGCTCCTGCCTATCGACGTTAATGATACAGGCCTGTAATTTAGTGGATTACTCCTACTACATTTCTTCAATATTGGTGTGACTTGTGCAACTTTCCAGTCTTTGGGTACGGATATTTCGTCGAGCGAAGGGTTGTATATGCTATTGCATCAGCATACTCTGAAAGGAACCGAATTGGTATACAGTCCGGATGAGAAGACTTGCTTTTATTAAGTGATGTAAGTTGCTTCACTACTCCGAGGATATCTGCTTCTTCGTTTCTCATGTTTACAGCTGTCCTTGATTCGAATTGTGGAATATTTACTTCGTCTTCTTTTACGAAGGCATTTCGGGTTCGTTTTTCCTGCTTATCTGCACTAACCTACATTTTTGTACATTTAAAGCCAATTGCCATTCATCATACTGCATATAAATTCTAAGTCGTCTTGTATCCGCCTACAGTCACTCAACGACGACGCTTCCCTCTACACCACGGGATAGTGAGCAAGCCGGCCGTGGTGGCCGAGCTTTTTAGGCGCTTCAGTCCGGAACCACGCGACTGCTACGGTCGTAGGTTCGAATCCTGCCTCGGGCATGGATGTGTGTGACTTCCTTAGGTTAGTTAGGTTTAAGTAGTTTTAAGTTTAGTGGACTGATGACCTCACATGTTAAGTCCCATAGTGCTTAGAGCCTTTTTTTTATATAGTGAGCAAACGTCCGTAGACTGCTGCTCTGTCGGACAGATTGTATGGTTATAGAAAATAGTAGCGATCCTATCGCACTTCCTTGGGATACTCCTGACTATACCAATGCCTGTGACAAATATTCATCGTCGAGTATAACGTACTGAGTTCTGTAACCTAAATGGTCTTTCAGTCACTCACATATCTGGGAATCTAAACCGTATTCTCACATCTTCGTTAACAGTCTGCACAGTGGGTCGGAGTGTCAAACGCTTTTCCGGAAATCTAGCAACACGGAATCTGCCTGTGGCTTTCCTTCCGTAGTAGGGTAACACGTGCAAAAACAGCAAGCTCAGTTTCGTTTGGGTGATACTTTCTAAATTCGTACTGATTTGTGGACAGAAGCCTTCGGGTATCAAGCAAATTTATTACATTTTAACTCATAATGTGTTCAGTGCAAATTACTGTGTGGAATAGTATGAGACGGAACTTTCTTACCGGTGTGAAGACAGAGCAGCCCGGCGTTGGGAAGAGTAGAAGCGGCCGACACGAGCGGCTAACATGGACTAACAGGTTGGTAGAACGGAAACTGTCTATGCGGACGGTGTGACGTCATGGACTCATCACCGAGGCCTACGAGAAAGACAGGCCACGGTGCGTACATCACGAAGGTAGTCCTGCGCTCGGTCGCTCAAATCAGCAGACAAACTACATTTCTACACCTGTTAACTTGTCACTAGGCGTGCCCGTACGAACTAAAACTGAATCTTAGTGCTATAATGATAAGTTCATGGGCCTACTTGTTTCGGCTGTACTGGCGTACAATAAGATAAAATCATGCTAAAAATGATAATCAGTTGCATATGGCACCACTTCCAGCATGTAGAGAGTACTGTTAAGCAGAAGAAACTAAATGCTATAAACAAGCCGTTGTACCATTTATATCGAGTATTGATCTTAAATTAAATATTCCTGTAGTGCTGCCAATCAGTAAGACTTAGCAGATTCCAGTGGAAGGTGCAATTCTCGTTAGTATTTACACGCCCTGCTGCGAGTTAACAGGTTTAGAAACCCCTTTCTTCTGCTGAGCTGAGCGAGCGAGCGAACGAGCGATTTCAGGACTACCTTCGTGACGTACGCGCCGCGGCCTGTCTTTCTCGTGGGCCTCGCTCATGACTAGCGACGCTGGATTGCGCTCTCTTTACAAGCCAGGTTAACACTGAATTTTACTACGTTGAAATACTTAATTGCATAAACAATCAAAATTTGTGCCTGCATGATAGAATATCAGTTTAATAAGTCACAGCTGCCAAATACTAACGCGTATTCTTTTCAGACTAATGGAAAAACTGGTAGAAGCCGACCTCGGGGAAGATCAGTTTGGACTCCGTAGAAATGTTGGAACACGTGAGGCAATACTGACCCTACGACTTATCTTAGATGAAAGATTAAGGAAAGAGAAACCTACGTTTATAGCATTCGTAGACTTAGAGAAAGCTTTTGACAATGTTGATTGGAATACGCTCTTTCAAATTCTGAAGATGGCAGGGGTAAAATACAGGGAGCGAAAGGCTATTTACAATTTGTACAGAAACCAGATGGCAGTTATAAGATTCGACGGACATGAAAGGGAAGCAGTGGTTGGGAAGGGAGTGAGACAGGGATGTAGCCTCTTCCCGATGCTGTATATTGAGCAAGCAGTAAAGGAAACAAAAGAAAAGTTCGGAGTAGGTATTAAAATCCATGGAGAAGAAATAAAAACTTTGAGATTCGCCGATGACATTGTAATTCTGTCAGAGACAGCAAAGGACTTGGAAGAGCAGTTGAACGGAATGGACAGTGTCTTGAAAGGAGGGTATAAGATGAACATCAACAAAAGCAAAAGCAGGATAATGGAATGTAGTCGAATTAAGTCGGGTGATGCTCAAGGAATTAGATTAGGAACTGAGACACTTAAGTAGTAAAGGAGTTTTGCTATTTCGGGAGCAAAATAACTGATGATGGTCGAAGTAGACAGGATATAAAATGTAGACTGGCAATGGCAAGGAAAGCGTGTCTGAAGAAGAGAAATTTGTTAACATCGAGTATAGATTTAAGTGTCAGGAAGTCGTTTCTGAAAGTATTTTTATGGAGTGTAGCCTTGTATGGAAGTGTAACATGGACGATAAATAGTTTAGACAAGAAGAGAATAGAAGCTTTCGAAATGTGGTGCTATAGAAGAATGCTGAAGATTAGATGGGTAGATTACATAACTAATGAGGAGGTATTGAATAGAATTGGGGAGATGAGGAGTTTGTGGCACAACTTGACCAGAAGAAGGGATCGGTTGGTAAGACATGTTCTGAGGCATCAAGGGATCACCAATTTAGTATTGGAGGGCAGCGTGGAGGGTAAACATCGTAGAGGGAGACCAAGAGATCAATACACTAAGCAGCTTCAGAAAGATGTAGGCTGCAGTAGGTACCGGGAGATGAAGAAGCTTGCACAGGATAGAGTAGCATGGAGAGCTGCATCAAACCAGTCTGAGGACTGAAGACCACAACAACAACAACATGCTATAGTTCTTTAATTCTGATTATTCGACGAGAAATGTGCATTTTTCTTTTTATACTTAAAAATTTCCACTCCTTCTGATATAATCAGACTATAGCTTTCTTTCCATTTCATGAGGGATAGTTAAATACATATTCAAGACAGGCAAAAACACAGTCTCGCGTCCCACAACAAAGGAAATAGTATAAAATGCCGGACACCTCTTATGGTTGTCGTTAGTGCACATTTTTCATCAGTCGCTAGACTGAAACAACGGCCACGAAAAGTCATTTGTTCCTAGATACTCTATCCTTCAGGTACAACACTCTTCCTTATGTTTCATCTCTATTTATGTGGATACCACTAAAAGAACTGTTTCAAAACGCTTGGAAGAGCACAAGGACAATTGTAGAAGAGGAGAAATGGAACGATCAGCTGTTGCAGAGCATGCTTTCCAGCCAGGTTTTGAGGAGACGCAAGTACCGGGTGATCAAAAAGTCGGTATAAATTTGAAAACTGAATAAATCACGGAATAATGTAGATAGAGAGGTACAAATTGACACACTTGCTTGGAATGACATGGGGTTTTATTACAACCAAAAAAATACAAAAGTTCAAAAGATGTCCGACAGATCTTCATCTGATCAGAATAGCAATAATTAGCATAACAAAGTAAGACAAAGCGAAGATGATGTTCTTTACAGAAAATGCTCAATATGTACACCATCATTCGTCAACAATAGCTGTAGTCGAGGAATAATGTTGCGAACAGCACTGTAAAGCATGTCCGGAGCTATGGTGAGGCATTGGCGTCGGATGTTGTCTTTCAGCTTCCCTAGACATGCCGGTCGATCACGATACACTTGAGACTTCAGGTAACCCCAAAGCCAATAATCGCACGGAGTAAGGCCTGGGGACCTGGGAGGCCAAGCATGACGAAAGTTGCGGCTGAGCATACGATCATCACCAAACGACGCGCATCTGTCGGACATTTTGTGAACTTTGTTTTTTTTCGGTTCTAATAAAACCCCATGTCATGCTGAGCATGTGTGTCAATTTTTACCTCTCTATCTACATTATTCCGTGGTTTATTAAGTTTTCAAATTTATACTGACTTTTTGATCACCCGGTACTAGCGGCCACAAGCGGATTTTACGAAAGGCTCTACAGGGAGGCAATCGAAATCGCCAAACGCCCCAATAATAAGGAGGAGGGTGTGAAATTAAACGGTATATGGATGCCGGTGTTGAAGAAGATGTGTACCACCCGTCCACTACTGGGGTGATGGCAACGGCGATCGACCGCAGCGGATAGCGGCCAATTGCACTGACGTTTTAAAAACACGTGACGTCACGCCGCGGCGCGGGAGCGCGCGGACAAGGAAATTAGGGGCAGTCAGTAGCGAGCCAGTGGGTGTGTTGGACCTTCCATCGAGCTACAGACCCCCTTGAAGATGTCCTCCGCAGACGGGGACGAAACGTTGGGAATTGACACAGAATTCATCAACAGACCACGGCATAACAGCCCGGATAATTATAATGGACATTCTATTTATACTGTCGAAAAAAATAGTACACCTTTTTAGAAGTTTCCAATTCACTCAAGATTTCGTTGCAGCAAGAGTGCGCATAGAGTATATGAAATGATTATATTTATAGATCAATGGCACAATCGGTCCTGAGGTACTATTTATTGATCCATGTTGAAACACCCATATTACTACGTGGTGTAGTCTCTGCGGGTACCAATGCCGGCGCTGATTCTCGCACTCATTTGATCTTACAGTTGACGACTACTGTCCGGCGATACGTTATGCCACCCCTGCTCGTCCTGTTCACGTAGTTGTGTAAGAGTTGTTGGCTGACAAGTCGCACGAGTCACTTCTCGTCCCATCGTATCTACATCCACATCTCTACGTGATTACTCTGCTATTCACAATAAAGTGTCTGGCAGAGGGTTCAATGAACCATCTGCAAGCTGTCTCTCTACCTTTCCACTCTCGAACGGCACGAAGGAAAAACGAGCAATAAATTTTTTCTGTGCAAGCCCTGATTTCTCTTATTTTATCGTGATGATCATTTCTCCCTATGTAGGTGGGTGGCAACAGAATGTTTTCGCAATCGGAGGAGAAAACTGGTGATTGAAATTTCATGAGAAGATCCCGTCGCAACGCCTTTGTTCTAATGATAGCCACTCCAGTTCACGTATCATGTCTGTGACAGTGTCTCCCCTACTTCGCGATAATACAAAACGAGGCGCCCTTCTTTGTACTTTTTCGATGCCATCCGTCAGTCCCACCTGGTGCAGATACCACACCGCACAGCAATACTCCAGAATAGGGCGGACAAGAGTGGTGTAAGCAGTCTCTTTAGTAGACTTGCTGCACCTTCTAAGTGTTCTGCCAATTAATCGCAGTCTTTGGTTTGCTCTACCCACAATGTTATCTAAGTATCCGTCCCCGGTAGCTGAGTGATCAGCGCGACCTAAGGGCCCGGGTTCGATTCCCGGCCGGGTCGGAGATTTTCTCCGCTCAGGGACTGGGTGTTGTGTTGTCCTAATCATCATCATTTCATCGCCATCGACGCGCAGGTCGCCGAAGTGGCGTCAAATCGAAAGACTCGCGCCCGGCGAACGATCTACCCGTTGGGAGGCCGTAGTCACACGACATTATTATTATCTGAGTGATCGTTCCAATTTAGGTTATTTGTATCCCACACGCGCTCGATTGAGGACAAGATCGTGATGCGCAGAGAAGTTCCTGCAGGTCCTGCAGAGCATGTTAAGTTTCACTGGCAGTGTGCGGGTGAGCATTATCCTGTTGGAACGACACATCACCTTCCTGTTGGAAGATTTGCAGCAGAACGGATCTAACAACATTCTGTTTGTGCCGAGCTCTGGTTTTCGTCCCCTCCAGGAACACCAAAGGTGAACGAGAGTTGTAGCTTATCACGCCCCAGACCATGAGCCCAGTGTTGTGAGAATGTGTTTTGAACGCGTGCACTCTACGAGGCAGCGCTCACCGGGTCTATGTCTTAGGTGCAAACGACTGTCACTTGAGTGCAGGTAGAATCTGCTTTCATCGCCGAAGACCAGGCTGCGCCATTCCAAGTTGTCATCTGTCGGTACCGTCGATGTTGCTGAGGAGTGTCCAAGCGGTTCTAGGCGCTACAATCTGGAACCACGCGACCGATACGGACGCAGGTTCGAATCCTGCCTAGGGCATGGATGTGCGTGATGTCCATAGGTTAGTTAGGTTTAAGTAGTTCGAAGTTCTAGGGGACTGATGACCTCAGCAGTTAAGTCCCATAGTGCTCGGAGCCATTCGAAACAGCATCGTTGCACGACTAGCGCAGCACTTCCAACTTGTGGGGAAATTCCCCGAAAGGGCTATCTCGCCCATCGGAAGGCCACAATTTGACCCTTCTCAGAACGCGCTCATTTGGCTCTAAGAAGCATGTGTGTGTCTCCGTGGCACGATTACCTGCTTGCTTCACACGTCTGCACTACATTGAGCTTCTGGCTTTGAGCGTTCCCTCTAAAGGGTAGACACAGGTGGTAACTATGCCACTACGCTATTATTGTCAGATACCGTTGAAACCATTATCATTATACCCGCTATCCTGCAGGTGTCATATACCGTACGATTATTTCTCTGCCTCGTGATGACTGGGTTGTGTGATGTCCTTAGGTTAGTTAGGTTTAAGTAGTTCTACGTTCTAGGGGACTGATGACCACAGATGTTAAGTCCCATAGTGCTCAGAGCCATTTGAACCGTACGATTATTTTTTTCCACCAGCGTATTTTTAAAGCTCTTCTTGGCTCAAGAGCTGAATGTTGTTCCGCTCACAGTTCACTTCCTCCAGTTCCCCCATTCCTCGCCCCCCTCCCCCGGCCCACATTGTGAGAGGGGGATGTAATAAAGAAAAAAAGGATATCGTAAATAGACCGGTAGTGAATACTAAACTATCTGATATCCAGAAAAAGTGTATGTACCAGATGGGCTCAAGGTTTTAACTCTCAGCGCGTCACCCTGCTCGCATTTTGCATGTGGTGCGGTATTACGCTCGTGACACTCGGCGCGTTGTGTTGGCAGGCCGCCGCCGCCCCCGCAGCCGCCCGCGCCGCCCGTCGTGCCGGAGGTGGGCGTGTCGCTGCCGCCGCTCGCCGCCCACCACCACCTGGAGGGCCACCAGCCCCCACCGCCCCCGCCGCCCGCGTCGCAGCACCAGCCGCCGCCGCAGCCGCCGCCCCACCACCTACACCACCACCACCCGCACCTGCACTCGCCGCCCCCGCCGCCACCCCCACCGCCCCCGGGGGCGGGACTGGCGCTCGCCTCCCTGACGCCGCTGACTCCGGCTTCCGTGCAGGTCTGCGGTCCAGCGGGGCTGCCCATCAAGTCAGACTACGGGCTCACTGCCCTCTAATACCCTGCTGGAAGCATTCTCGTGAGATCTATGCAAAAGTCTCTAGGGTCTTACTTGCACCGGCCCATAAGCCACAGGAAAATGGAGCGATGACTTCCTCAACATCGGCTATACAAGAGAAGCTATCAGTGCTCTAGAACGCCGGATTTGGGTTCCAATTGGTCATCAGAAGTTAGTCACCAGCACGGTGTCTTCATTTGTACCAGTGGCACACCCAAACGCCTCACACCCTATTTGTTTCCCGAGGGATACTGCGCAGTAGCTAATGTCACTGACGGAACAGTTTATGATGAAACCCTCAAGGTTCACTGACATTGACTAGCTGTCAATGGTGTGGCTCGAATTCTTGTTGTCCCATGCGGACTTTCTCAGAGCCTCCTGATTCTGATGAATTCATGGTGCAACCTCTCAAGAAATACAGCCACTGACTAGTCAGATAAGGGTCCAGTTGGCAATGGTGTGTTCGCAGCTGTGGTAGTCCCATGTAGACTTTGACTTCCTCAGCTTCTTGGACTTTCCTGTGAAGAAGAGTGCGTTATGAAACCCCTGAAGAAACACTAACACTGGTTTGTGATAGAATTGGCAATGTTGTGCTAGCAATTGTGATACTCCCATCTGGACTTCTGACTGAATTGGCGCCATGGGCCGTTCTGAGAATCACTGTTCGTAACGAACGCTCCCAAGAAATACTACCATTCACTAGTCATAGAAGTGTATTCGAATTAGCAATGTTACAGCTCTGGTTTGGTAGTTCTGTTTAGGCTTTTGACTTCTACAGCGCCTTGGACCATCCTGAGAAGAATGGAAGAAGACCTCTACTATGTCTACAGCAAAATGCTCACCAGTGTGGGACACATTCTATATTAGTTCTGTCTGTGTTGCGAGATATGTGAGTGTATCAATAGCATCTGGGAAGCCATAACTATAAATTACTTCATCATATTTATTTCCTATGCTCGTCATTATTAAACCACATAGCTTCTTATCCAGCGGGCAGTGATGTACGTAACTATAATTAGTCCCATAGACTCTTTATAAACGCCGTGGAACGTGGAATGAATTTCACACCCGCACGTTTCCAACGCAAATGCTCGGTTGCTATGGTATGGGACACATTTTATAGGCGACATAGCAGCGAGTTTTGCGGCGTCATAATTATCGCAACGTCCTTTAGAAAGCTATAGTTTTTTTTTTTTTTTTAATTCTTGTCTTCACGATATTTATTTCCTTTATTTGGGCACGTTGTTGAAGACGAATCACTCAACATTAATCACTAACTAGTCCAGAGGGCTACTGAACACAAGACATTCACAACAAGAACGTTTATAACCAGCTTCTATGCAATGTGAGTTGCTGGGATGTCGAATGAAATGTGGCATGTCAGCCGTTATACCTGGTTTATGTGAATTAACACCCTTTAGCCAGCCAGTGACCAGTCAAACATCTAGGGTCAAGTCAGGGCAGCTGCAGTGGAACTCAAGCACTGATTCTGTACGAACACACCTTATAAAACCCAAAGAGCCAAAAGACAAACATGCCGCTCATATGTCTCGACATGTAACTGGCAGTTCTCGATCTCATCTCAATCCCGTATCTCTCAACAGCTTCTAAGACAAACTAATAAAACCACCAGTAAAGGCAGATATACTGTCAGCCAGAAATATTGCATTAGAAAAATGATCACTATCTTGTAGCCTCACAAGCCTTGTATTTCACATGTAACATTGGTGTGATTCAGATAAGCAACATCAACTATCTCGCTGCGGAGACGAACCAGTGTCTAATTAATAGATATGTATCGTAGAACTTGGCGACTCCACTGATTGTAGCCTGGTAGAAATTATGTTCTTTATGACATGGAAATTTTTAGTGTATTCGATTATAACCCAACAATAATTAGACAGAAAGGATTATGTATCTTTGCTCACTTCTGTTTTGAAAGGAAGTGAAAACTGTCACTGTAATGAAAGGCTAAATTATACATGTCGTGTTAAAATTTTGGAAATATACTCCAGCGTCAACTCCACGCGTTTGTTGAGGTTGTAATTTTAGTCCTCCGTATTAATAGCACAACGGTGAGATCGAGGTAGCCTGGGATCCTATGATTGTCACAGTTTCCGTTCTCCTACGTTTCGCATCTTTGCAGACGCGCGGTAAAGGAAACTTTAATTTCCTTGCCACATCAGCAACGAATAATTCAACACTCTTTCACATTGCTTATCTCGCTCATTTATGTAAGATTTCATAAAGGCCCTATTCGTATTTCTGTTAGAAGCAAGACAAATCTTACCATTTTCAAATCTATTTACAGTCTTCTTCTTCCTACATTGTCAAATTTGCTGTTCATCTATGCCTTCCATTTTTCATTCATCTGCCGTCCACTTCTTGTAAGTAATTTCCCCAGACTTACTTCTTCATCCAATCCTTTTAACACTTGATAAATTATTTCTGTATCTATCCACTTTTTTGTAACCTCCTTTAGTAAGATTGCAGTTGCTCATTTTCAAATTTTCCAACGTGAATGCAGTTCTCCCTCATCTCACTCTGCACCCAGTACACACATTTTCACAAAACTGCTGTTTGTACTGGAAACCAGTGGATTTCTTCGCTTGCTTCAGTACTTTTTTTTAATTTTCGTATTGACCAACTAAGATCATGTAAAAACTTCAACTCCGTCTCTTTTTTCGTTGTTTCTATTTTTCCAGTACTTCTTCATCTTCTTCCCATGTTGCCTTTCCCTTTCCTCTGTCCATGTTGTCCCTCCTTCTTTCTACCGCACTGAAAGCTTTCTGAATTTAGTGTTTTACTCTTAAAAAGCTTCTGTCTGTTTATTTACGGTCCTTTGATGTTATTCCCTTCTAGTTCTTTCCTTATTTCTGTAATCAATGCTACTGTCGATTTATTCTTCCAAAAACATAGGAATATTTGATTCGTGAGGCGGTTCTCAAGCATTCGGTAAAAGATTAATCATTTCTCTATAATTTTGAAAATCTCCTCTTCACTTCTCATTTTCTAGTTATCTGTAGTTTGTATTGCATCCATTATTGTTCTTCCAATCCGTCTTTCAACTATGTCTGTACTGTTCAGTTTATAGTTCGTCGTTAGGCAACCACATTCACATAAGCTTTCTGGCCTTACTACTGTAGTATAATGCTTTAGTTTTGTTTTTCTGGCTATGCATTTCTTGTTGCAAATATTCTTTGTCAGACCACACACCTTCTCCATTTTGTTAACTCTTACATCACTGCAAATTTTGTTAGTCCTTTCTGTTGCATAGTTTTTCCAAAATATTTAAATTCACGTGCTAGCAATATTTTACCTATGCCTATTTTTATGAATTTTGATGCATTTTTTATATTTATCATGATTTTTTTTTTCAGCTGAAATTCTGAGACCAATTCAATTTGCTATTTCTTCCAGAGCATTTATCTGAATAAATGCGCCTGTTAGACTTTTTACCTTAATTCTATTTCTTTTCCTCCTAGAATTAATGTTTCATTTTTGTGATTTTTAGCTCAAAAATGCAGATCCTTATACGTTTTTTAGAACGCAGTTAAACAGTAAAGGTGCCTTATCTAACACCAGTTTTTATTTCAAATGATTAAGATACTTCTTCCATAAATTTAACTTTTGATATCATATTGGTTAGAGTTTCATGAGTTATGTTTGGTAATTTCTCTTTAACAACAAGTTCTCTAACGATTTCATCTATTATGTCTCTGTCTACTGAATCAAATTCTTTTCTTGAAATCAATAAATGATACTATTATAGTGTTGATGGTCAAGATTTTGTGGCGAATTATTGATTTCAGTTAAAAATCTATTCTTTGCGGGATCTTCCGTTCCGAAAACTGCAACTTCGTTACTACTTGCGCTGTTCCAGTTTTCTCTATCTGTGCAGAGCAATTCTCTTTTCCGGTTTCACCCACATCTACTCCCGCTCTCTGCAGATGCCTGCTACATTTGTGACGGAGTGTCTTTTTATTGTTTAGTTGTTGAAATTTTTTCACGAGCCATCCCATGGTGAATCTGGAATTGAAGTTGTACTTAGTGGATCCTCACAACCTCCAAATTTCCAGCAGCGACTTTGGACACAGCTCGTGAACAATGTTGGAGTGTTGAAGCCTGAAAAAATGGTTCCTGGAGTATTCTAGGATAGTAGGAGTATTGCTTTTCTGCACGTCGGCCAGTTCAAATTTTGCATCATTCTGATAATTACTGTGAGAACAGCATGTCCGCGACGGATCTTCGTACACTCTCGATGGTCCCTGTAGGTTCAAATTGATAACTTTCTTCATAGGCCTTTTTTCCTCAAGTTTAATTAAAATTCAGGTGTCTATGACCCTTGCCCTGTGTAGCGTCACAAGATGATGCTCGTGGTCATTCTGTTCGTTTCTCAAGTCACTCTCTACAAGTCTTCAAAATTTGTCAACATAATTTTGTTAGATTCTGTATAACTGTGCTTACCCAATATGTATTAGAAAATCGAAATAATCTGAGTTACTTGTTTGCTTCTGCAGTCAAGACAGTAGAAAAGAGGGCAAAGTCTGAAAGCTTGAAGTAAATACGTGGCAGCTGAGATGCGAGGGTTGTGTTATTCAATACCATAAAGTGCACAGATGGTTGAAGGGTTCCAGAAATCTTTTAGGCTTGCAAATGGCGGTACTCAATGTGTAAATACATATAAGTGCTAATGCCTTCTCGATGCAAGCAGTCTCTTCTGTCACTGGGAGCTTGTTTCACGCTAATTTTCACACTGTGTTCGCTTCTCGGTGTCTTCCAAATAGTTCGTCTTTCCGTCCGACCACTTTCCTTCCCTTCGCAAATGGCAATGACCAAAATGGTGTGCCTGATGACACGTCCGATAAATATAATTTTCTCTTTTCCGTACCATCAAAGAATCTTCTCTCCCCGTTGTCTTTCCTTGTCATAAATGCCAGTTTTACCAATGCAATCCTTCTCTCCATTTCCATTAAGCATCTATTGTCCGCTATGATTATACTATCGAGATAAGGCAATTGTTTCACCATGCCCAGTTCTGACATCATCAATTTTTACATTTTTTTAATTTCTTCCATACTTTCCCCTACTATCCCTTCCGTCATTTTACTTTTTTCCTCTTATAATTTCTACAGTCTATGAGCGTCTGCCAGGACTTTTAATTTCTATGTAGGAGTCTGCAGCTATGACGCTGTTAGCAGCATACCTGATACAATATATCCTTTCACCGTTGGTTTTTTTTTCGCTTAGTCTTCCTCTTCATGATCTCCTCAATGAACACATTTAGTAAATACAGAGATAATGGACATCCTTCTCTAGCTTCTTTCCTACTCCTGGCTTCTTCCTCTATCTTACTAATGTTTATTTTTGTATCTTTTTCTGTTGCGATTGATTAATCACCCTTTCATCCAGGTCCAGAGTGCATATCGTTAAAAAATTTCTGGTCCACATAATTAGGTGAGTGCGACGGTCGTAGGCGCTTGAAATTGCCTTTTCTGCTGGTTCATAAAATGTAATGGATTAGACCAATCATTTTTAAAATTCACCAGCTGCGGCATACTGGCGTATATTAACGTATCACAATATCACAATATAACCAGGGAAATGTACAGATAAAATACGGTAAAACGTACCTTTTCTACGCCATGTCCTAAAGTGATAAGGCCTTAATGGCATCGTCAAAACATATACTCAGCACAGCATCGTCACATAAATCTAAAATAAGGTGTAGAATAGGCCACATCGAAAACACAGTCAGTTTTGCAACTGGCTATTGAAGTACAGTAGCTACCAGAAATATGTTTGCCTACATCACACATAGATGTCGCTACTGTGGGCTTAGATGTAGTCATCATTTACGTAAGAAACATATCTGTCTACCTATCTCACTGGTCATACCGGACTCGAGAGTCAATTACCGCAGCAACGTAATAAACACAATCCGATAAAAACACGTTAGGTCAAATACATGCAGCAGACTTTTAAATATAGACAACTATTATAGAAACCAATTGTTATACAGTAAAAGGCTTCAGTAGCCAGTTGCAGAAATGACTGTGTGGACGATGTGGCCTATTCTACACCTTATTTTAGGTCTACGTGACGATGCTGTGCTGTGTATATTTATATGTTTTGACGATACCATTACGGCCTTATCACTTCAGGACATGGTGTAGAAAAGATACGTTTTACCGTATTTTATCTGTACATTTCCCTGGTTGTAGGATAGTATATTGTCATACGATAGCTGTATTGTGTTGAAAGACACGCTCCTCACTAGGCGTACATATTTTTATACTGAAGATCTGAGAATGGTCATTACTGACTGAAACCGGTTATCGTCAAATGAACTGCTATTGTGATCAAAGACTGCAATAAAAAACATTTGATTTTTAAACTTGCCGTGGAAATTACATCAGTTTTCCTCGTAACGCCGGTCATAGAACCGCGTGCGGGAATAAAACGACCGTAGGGCTACGTAGACGCCAACCGAACAGCACGCAACTCGCAGGAAATCTCGGTCTGGAGTCCCACTATAATGCCGAGGTGTTTCCGACATTTCGAATGCGGAACGCTAAAAGTCGGGCCGCACCCCCTGCCGCGAGCCCATTTGCATCCCATTTACATATAATGGAAAGCGTCGGAACGCCTCACCGGGCGCGCAGCCACGAAGAAGTGTGCGCAGGTTCGAAACGCCTACGTCTTAGAACAGGAGAATACCTCGTGTCGCCCATACTGCAGACGACAGTAATTAGCTTTCGTGTATCTTGCTGTCACGCTGCCAAATCGTTTAACAACCTTTCGCGCTGAAGAGGAGGTACACAGAGTACTGAATGAAAATATGACTAGCACAGTCTATCAGACAGCAAAATTTTCCAAGTGCTTATAGGTCGAAAATGCACCTCCGTTGAGTTAGTTTCGTATCACTTTTAGAACACCTTCCGGTGTTGTCTGACGCCCAGTTTCCAGGACTATCGTTCTACTGGCCTTCTCTTATCTCTCTTGATCCTTAAATAAATTATTTGCAGCCAAGATTGCGAGCAAAACTGTTTTTTATCGACCGGTTTCGACAGCTAAGACTATCATGTCCAGACCTTTAAAAAGTTTGTTCTATTGTGCCATGTCAGCATTTTAATGGAGAGTATGCTGCTCATTCCACGCAGATTTGCCAAAAATAAAATTGCAAACTGGTTTGTCACAAATAAAAATACACACAGCAGAAATGCACCTTGTGGAAGTTGGCATGCATACGTGTGTACCATAGTATTCCTTTGATTCTTGTCAGCTGTTAAAATCCACAATATACAGTAAAAGTACGCTATGTATTTAGTGTGAGAGGGTTACAAGATGTGCTTCATTCGTCATCTAAATTTAAACATTGGTATAAACGTGCGTAAAATGCTTTTTTTCTGGTGGAACGCTGGGGGATGCGTACCCCTACACTTTTTCGTCGACAAAGTAATTTTTTTACGATGTAGAGAACTTGTAAGAGTGTCAAACATTTATTTCACGGACTCAAATTTCTTATTTCATTTATTCGTTTTGGTAATTGCAATACTAACGATACCAGTGCAGTTTTTGGTGTGAAAATCGATGTCATTGACTGTTTCAAGCATTTCGAAGCTGCGGCAACCGTTCTCGACAACTGAACCACTGGCAGCCAGTTCGACAAGCATGTAGTGCCCTCGCCCGTTAATAGTGGGGATGGTAGTGCTAAACGGACATGTGTACGCTCAAATCGCATGCTTCATTTGAGGTGATGTAAACTGAAATGTTCGATACCACTTTCTCTTGTATTTTTGTGTGTTTGTTGGTATAGCCTGCTTCATTTGAGCTGTAACGTCAACTGAAGAGTCCGATACCATTTTCTTTTTTTGTAGTTCGACATGTTGATGACGTCATGGCTAAAAGCAGACGGGTTGTATCCCATGCTTCAATTATAACTAATTTTCGCTGCATTGTATCGCATGTCGGAGTACCCTCAAACGTTTTTTTTTAGAAGAAAAGCACTGACTCTTACTATATATTGTGGATTTTAATAACTGACAAGATCAAAGGAATGCTATGGTATATATGGATGGATGCCAAGTTCCACAAGATGCATTTCTGCCTTGTCGATTTTTACTTATGACAAACCTGTTTGCAATTTGATTTCTGAGGAAACTTGTGCGAAATGTGCCAATATAATCTACCCTATACTGTTAACATGGCGCGAGCAGTGAACGCACAGTGGAACATGAGGTACAACCAAAGAAGTTTTTAAAGATCTGAAGATGAAAGTCTTACCCGTCGAAACCGGTCAATGAAAAACAGTTCTGAAGGCGGTCTTGGCTACAAAAAATTTCTTTAGCTACAGATCGCCCCTTCTCATTTCTCATTGTGAGATCCTTCAGCCTGTTAAACTCATTGCTTTCACAATTTTCTCTTTCCACAATGTTGGTGATATCCGCAGCATAGTCTACTTAGGTAATCTGGATTCGTCCATCCTTTGGACATGACCATACCATAAGGATAGACGCAGAAGTAATGCAGTAAAATATGTGCCAAGGATAGGACTTGAACCCCTCTTCTTCCTGGAAAGCTAGGCTAACCACGACACCGCATTGGCGTTGTAGCTGACAGACACGGACTATCCTAGTCCAATGCTTTATCTAACACAAACCTCAGTTCAGACATCGGCCCACCCTGGTTTTGCCTTTCTTAAATAGTCAGTATTGCAGGTTTCAAAGCCCAGCATTGGCACAAATTTTAATTCATTATATCAGCTTCTATCCTTACCGACGATAAAGTCGAGTGATGTCTCCAGGAAATCATAATTCAATCAGATCAACGACCATACCATGCTAACTGTACCCATTCACTGTCAATTTTAATGACCCTTCTACGTTCATTCCTAATCGAACGTCTTCGTGATGTATTTTCTCTCTTCTGGATTCTCACAATGACTCTCTGTCTCTGGCCTCCAAATTCGTCTCCTTACTCACTGTAACTCTCCATTTGTCTGCTCCACACAACACGGAGCATTTAATTAGAGTTTCATAGATGACGTATTCCCATTTCATTCCTGTTTCGCTACTCGAAAGGATCCCCTTTAAACAAGAGGGCAGTCTCCTACCCTGAGTTATTCCTTTTGTAATTTGTTAATCATCTTTCCTTATATCTTCGTCTACATACGTACTCCGCAAACAACAGTATGGTGCGCGGTGGAGGGTACCTTGAACTCTAAAAAAGACTGTCTGTATGCCTCCGTACGATGACTAATAACCTTATCTTGGTGGTCCTTACCTGAAATGTATGTGGGCGGTAGTAGAAACGTTCTGGAGTCAGCTCCAAATTCCACTTCCTTCGAATGCTGTTTCTCAAAATTTTTCTCAACAGTGCTCCTCGAAAAGAACATCGCATTCCTTCCAGTGTTTCCCATTACAGTCTCCGAAGCATCTACATAATACTTGCATGGTGTTCAAACCCACCGGTAACATATCTAGCAGCCCGCCTCTGAATTGCTTCGATATATTCCCTTAATCCGACCTGGTGGGGGAACCCAAACACTCGAACAGTACTCAGCAATGGGTCACACTAGGGTCGTATATGAAACCTTCTTTACAGATGAACCACATTTTCTTAAAAATTCTCCCAACAAACCGAAGTCAGCCATTTGCCTTCCATACTACAGTTCTTAGATACTTGTATTTCATTCTTCCTTGCAACGTTACGCCTAGACATTTAATCGACGTGACTGTCTAGAGCATTGTATGTGTAACTGCTGCAATCTGCAGTTTCCTCTGTACAGAGGCGGATGCTAGAAACTTCTGTGCGTCTTATGGAACTTCATACATAAAGCTACAGCCAATCAGCAGCGAGAGCGCAAATGTCCGTTCTTTTAGACAAATTTGTGACAATAGCTAAGTATGAAAGAATCCAGTTCCTGGCTAATGTAGGAGGTGGTGACGGTTCTTTCTGACCAGTCAAACCTTGGCTAGTTTTAAAATCCTAGTCACTCCTGTTACGTTAGACGCGGTTGTTCTGTAATGTTTATTGGGTAAAGTTTGACTGTTAAATCAACGATACTAAATGTACCGAAATGCCACTAGCCTATTGAGTTAGTAAGGTGTACTGCCGAGATAGCATGCAGTAAGACCGTCGACATGTGGTCACTGTTCGGTGTAATGTTACTGACAATGAACTGTAAAAGGTCACATGTCCTAACTTCTGCTTAAGTATAGACAGGAAATTTTGTTGTAACAAATACGACAGATTTGTAAGCATTAAATAACAACACATTGAAACAGAAATCAGAACTAAATTTTGTACAACTAACACTGTCTTCTGCGAATGTAATAAAACTCTTAATTATACCATGCGGTTTCAGTTTATTTGACTCCATCTCCAGCGGTCACTGCAACAATGTCGTTTGTCTGACAAATCTGTTTGGCAACATCGTAAACAGTTCTCTAGCTTTGAAATACTACTGCTGAACGGTATTAAATTACTATTATTAGTTCCTTCCTTCGTTCCTAACGTTCTTCTGGATATAGCTGCTCGAGTTTCACTGACACTGAATACATTTTCGTTTTCATGTTGTGTACGACCATATTGCTGAACATATATGCTAACAAAAAAGAACTTGCTTGTTCATCGAACTAGGCTACATATTAAGCGCATTTGTTTTAATTAGACAGTTCTGTGACCTCATGTGATTATTTAAAAAACGACGGAACTTGAGGAATCAAGCCGAATATAATGACAGAAAACTGATAATGTACTTACCTATGTACTTGTACAGATTTTTAACACATTTATGCAAATTTTACTGAAAAATTTTTACCCTTGGATGAAGAACATTTTGATCTCTTTTTCCTTTTTTTCTCTGCACTTACAACAGTTACCAGTAACATTCGATGCCAAAATTTGTAGTTTGATTTAGATATTGCTTACTGAGTTGCACTGATTTGATTTATGTGGTGTCTTTTCCATAGAAACAACCCTGGTTGCTGAGAGTTTCTTACCTTGGGAGAGGCGAAAGAAACAAACTGTGGAACACCACATTCTCCTCCCACTTATTTTCAGTGTGAAAGGATTACACAGTAAAAATACGTATAACCAAATGATGTTTTCTCTAATACGACGAAAAATAAAATATCGAAAAAATCTGCAACACCATTCGTTCAGATGCCGCATACCTAGAAATTCAAGCACATGGTGCTTTGCTACGACACAGTGAATTCCTCTATCTTGGATAATGCGTAGGTAATTCTTATAGCTTGCGCACTTCCGATTTTATTGTTTCCCTTATTCACGTTTTTAATCAATGTTAATCAAATGCCTGATTGAGGCTACTAAGGAACCTATAATCAATGAAAAATACTAGTCTTTCAGTCCAGCAACATTATCAAAAGAATTTGACGCGTTTTGTCTAGTTAGAACTGTATAATATTTTATATTTTTTAATTTATCTAGCGATAAAAGGGCTACAGAATATAGAAGAATGAATAACATTTTCTTGCGGTCATATTCCTATGAACGTGAAATGCTTCGTTTCCATTTTCGAATTGGAAATCCGTAAACTGATTTTCGCAATTTAACCATAAATTGTTGTAGGCCAGTCTACAAAGTTATCCCACTTCTTCGTAGATACATTTGGATAAGCTGAGGAATATTGTCTACGTTCGCCCACTTGTCTAAAGCGACGATATTCTCACTCACCTTCGCTATAAACTGTTCACTTGTTTTGAAGGGAGTAAACTTTTCGTATCTATGAAACGAACCCAATTTCTAAATAAATCTGTTGTTACTCTACAAGCAACAAATAAAGAATTATCTCATTTATGTGTTGTGACACATTACCATAAATCTCAGCAGCGTATGAAAAATCAATTCAATCGCTTTTGAAGATGACTGAGCCGTACCTAAGCTCTTAACTTTATTTAATACTACTTTTTTTTAATTTAATTGTAGTCTAATGCAGGCGAGCTTTGTGTATATGTAAACGGAGAATGTTGATGTTAACTGGTTAAAAATAACAGCTTGGGATCGAAACCGAGTATTTAATATCTTGAAAGAGATCAAAAATGACTATGAGAAAAGATAATAATATGTGCCACACTAGTTTTGTAAGTCATTAGCGTAAATCGAAGTTTGTGAATGTATTTGTGGAAAAGCGCGCATGATAATAGTATTGTAAATGGTACATTGTTTTTGCAAAGAGTAGCTTCGTATCGTACATTCGGCTGTCTTACGGAGAATTTTTGATTTGTAAGTTCAAAGATAAGCTCAGGGTGATGTTAAAAGTAACCTAGTTTTAATGAGATTAATCAAAAAGGAAAAAAATCCAAATGAGGACAAGTAGATCATTGAATGTACGACAGAAAAAAATGTATAAACATTGTGTTAAAGTGTAACAATTACTTATTTGTGTTTATTTTGTGTTTTAAGACTGTTTGCTGAACGATAGTTCCTGAATTGTGTGTATTGTAAAAAAAAAAAAAAAATTACGAGGAAGACATCAACAGAAGAATGTGTGTGTCATGGATATATTAAGTAAATAAAGGAAATTACAGAATCTAACACTGCATGTGATGTGATGTTTTACAGTTTCTTACGGACACTACCTTACTCCCATTTAAACACTATGAACTTTAAAAGAAGTAGCAACTGTGATTATAAAATGAAAATTACATAAATCTTAATAATGTGCTTTTACTGTCTCTACAATTGACATAGCACCTGACATTGTCAGACTACCAGTGACGTTGAAAAATTTTCTCGAGCATCGAGTAGCATCAAGTGACTAGATACACACAAGCTTTTGGACGAGTGCTGTTTGGCCGTTGTCAACAGTTGACAGTGTTTGAGGTGCAGTTGTCCGAAAGCTTGTGGATATTTTATGGCTGGACATGGCTGGAAGCTTAAGAAAATTTCATTAATTTATGTAGCCCTGAAACAATGCATTTCCAAATCCTAATAATGTTGTTTCCCACACTTTTTATAACACTCCGTATGTCAATACTGTCAACATCTAAGACTTTTTAAATTTTGTTTTGTACGGAAATGTATAAACATTGTGTTAAAGTATAACAATTACTTATTTGTGTTTATTTTATTTCACACAATCATGATTTTGGCTTCATAGCCATTCCCAAGTCTATGTTGAAATGTTCTTATGTATCTTAGATATGTACTCATATCATGTAAGACGACGAAACAAGAAATACAGGGTATCTGGGTTAAACATATGATAGTATAAAATTTAATAACTTGAGACATTATTGAGATATTAGCTAAAATTTACAACTGGCCACTCATGCGCAGATTCTGGTAACGCCTATGCGTGTACGATTAAGAGCGAATGTCTTATTGCTTTCGACAGTAAAAACTGATCACTTATCTTCACTCATCTCCCCCCCCCCACTAGCCCTATGATTTAATTTTAAAAAAAACCGTATTAGGCGTTGGTTCACATTTCAGCTGTTCTGCCATCTTAGATTTCCCTTTGTAAAATTTTACCGAGATATTTATTGGCGATTTGTTTCCACAAACGTCGCCATGTGTTTGCTTGACGCATCTGGTTCCTCGAGCGCATGTGCGTGACTGCTTTCTTCAGGAAAACGCGCACAGGCAGTCATGTTCTGTGTGGAGATAAAGCCTGTTACAGTGGTACAACGTCGTTTTCGGCGTAAGTATGGCCTGCTGCCAAGTGACGATGATCCCATTTACGTAACAATCAAGAAATGGGACAAGTGACTTCAAGAAACTGTGAGTATGCTTTAAATGTCGTTCGTATGTCCTTCCAGCGGAGCTCTTGTAAGTCAATTCGACAACCAATCACGCAGTTAGAGCTACTTCGTTCGACAGTAAACGATGTCCTCCATAAAACGTTTCGTCTACCGGCGTACAAACTGCAGCTTCGTCAAAAAATCAAGCCTGAGAACAGACCGGGGCGGAAAGAATTCGCAGAAACAATTCTAGCAAAAATGGGTGAAAAAGGCATTTCTCGATTTAGTTTGTTTCTCGGACGAGGCTACATTCCACACTTACGGCACGGTAAACACTCACGATTGTTGTAAATGAGGAACTGACCCCCCACCACCACCGTCAATGTGCAGTGTCTATTATTGAAGGACAGGGCTATAGGCCCACTTTTCATCACGGAGCCTACAGTTAATGCATTAATGTACATAAGCGTGCTGGAGCTTATGCTTTACCACAAGTTTGTCTGCTTCTACATCTACATGGATACTCTGCAAATCACATTTAAGCGCCTGGCAGAGGGTTCATCGAACCACATTCACAATTCTCAATTATTCCAATCTCGTATAGCACGCGGAATGAACACCTATATCTTTCCGCACGAGCTCTGATTTCCCTTATTTTATCTTGGTGATCGTTCCTCCCGATGTAGGTCGGTGTCAACAAAATATTTTCGCACTCAGAGGAGAAAGTAGGCGATTGGAATTTCGTGAGAAGATTTCGTCGCAACGAAAAACGCCTTTCTTTTAATGACGTCCAGCCCAAATCCTGTATTATTTCTGTGACACTCTCTCCCATATTTCGCGATAATACAAAACGTGCTGCCTTTCTTTGAACTTTTTCGATGTACTCCGTCAGTCCTATCTGGTAAGGATCCCACACAGCGCTGCAGTATTCTAAAAGAGGACGGACAAGCGTAGTGTAGGCAGTCTCCTTAGTAGGTCTGTTTCTAAGTGTCCTGCCAGTAAAGCGCAGTCTTTGGTTAGCATTCCCCACAACATTTTCTATGTGTTCCTTCCAATTCTAGTTGTTCGTAATTGTAATACGTAGGTGTCTAGTTGAATTTACAGCTTTTAGATTAGACTGATTTATCGTGTAAGCGAAATTTAACGAGTTCCTTTCAGCACTCATGTGGATGACCTCACACATTTTGGTATTTAGGGTCAACTCACACCATTCACATATCTTTTCTAAATCGTTTTCCAGTTTGTTTTGGTCTTCTGATGACTTTATCAGTCGATAAACGACAGCGTCATCTGCAAACAACCGAGGACGGATGCTCTGATTGACTCCAAAATCGTTAATATAGGTAAGGAACAGCAAAGGGCCTGTAACACTACCTGGAAAAACGCCGGAAATCACTTCTGTTTTACTCAATGGCTTTCCGTTAATTACTACGAACTGTGACACCTCTGACAGGAAGTCATAAATCGAGTCACATAACTGAGACGATATTCCATAAGCACGCAATTTCACTACGAGCCGCTTGTGTGATACAGTGTCAAAAGCCTTCCGGAAATCCAGAAATACGGAATCGATCTGGAATCCCTTGTCAATAGCACTCAACACTTCATGTGAATATAGAGATATTTGTGTTCCACAGGAACGATGTTTTCTAAACCCATGTTGACTGTTTGTCAACAGACCGTTATCTTCGAGGTAATTCATAATGTTCGAACACAATATATGTTCTAAAATGCTGCTGCATATCGACGTTAACGGTATGGGCATGTAATTTAGTGGATTACTCCTACTACCTTTCTTCAATATTGATGCGACCTGTGTAACTTCCCAGTCTTTGGGTACGGATTTTTCGTCGAGCGAACTGTTGTATATGATTGTTAAGTATGGAGCTAATGCATCAGCACACTCCGAAAGGAACCTAATTCCTTGATGTGATCTTACAACAGGATGGCACACCATGCCATTTTTCGAACACTGTGAGGTATGCCCAGATCGCTGGATTGGAAAAAATGCAGACATTACGTTATTTGACCTTTTTTTCCACTTCTAGAGGTTTACCAAGAATCTAATGTACCAGATACCAGTTCGTGGTCTACTGGATATGCGCCATTGCATTCGTGCAGCTACCGCAAGTGTTGTGTCAGCACTGCTGCAAAATACTTGAAGAGAATTGGGATACAGGTTAGATGTCTCTTCCACCACTAATTGCGCGTGTATCGCGGTGTATTAGGTGTGTAAAAACCCATTTTGAGTTACCACTCTTCTAGAAACACACAGTCAGAAATTATCTCAATTACTTCTCAAGTTTTTACATTTTATGTAACTATATGTTTCACTCGGACACCCCTGATATGTCGTGGACACGTCATTTATACTGTAACATTTCAACATACATTTGAGAATCATGATTGCGTTATAAATGAACAGTTTACAGCCGAATTGAGGAAATTTCTTTCAAAAACATTCTACATGGCTACGGTCACCCAAGAAGCAAAAATAATCAGCTAAGATCATGATCCGCAGCAATATATAACGAACCATACTTACATTAGGTTCCAAGGAAGGTCAGCACTGGAGATCATCCAAGAATGAGGAAATCGTCTGAAAACAAATTGGCAGTTAGTAAGTATATACTCATTAAATAACTAAATCAACATAAGTAACTCGAAAAGCATATTATTATCCACTAAAACAATAACAAACAGAGGTGTAGAACACAACCAGACTAAATAATAACTTCATCCGTTCCCGGAATGGAGAATATCAACGATTTTCTCCCGTTATCGGCATTGCTACTGGCAGGATATCGGGGCTGGGAATTACTGGAATGTATTAATTTTAAGTTAGAAATTGCATAAGGAATGAAAAAAGAAATATTTTTGTGATCTAATTACAAATTAACAATTTGTCATTTTTTCCCTTCACTTGAACTGCGAATCATTGGTTCTTGTCAAATTTCGTGATTATAGGTAAATGGGAAGTCCCAACAGGTTTCAACGAGTGAATTTGCGAGTATCAAAATATGTGACTTACACGGCCGTTTCGTATGGCTGCATTTACTTATGAGCTCAACGGTTTTACACCACCAATAGACCAGAAATCTTAGTGTGTGACACAAATTTCGACTTGATACGTGTACCTATTCCTGAGAAAAAGGGGTATTAACAGACGGAGGACCGGACGGACAATGGAATAACAAAATACAATTTTCTTTTCGTGAGATGTAATGACGTATTAACAAATTTCCGGATTTTTTCTCGGTTACCTGTACTTTCAAAGCTTACATCTTTCTAAATTTGAAAATTCTAGGTCAAAGAAAAGTACCCTATGAGTTTTGATAAGTGTGTTTGCGAAGTCGGCTGGTGTGGCCGTGAGGTTCTAGGCGCTTCAGTCTGGAACCGCATGACCGCTACGGTCGCAGGTTCGAATCCTGCCTCGGGCATGGATGTGTGTGATGTCCTTAGGTTAGTTAGGTTTAAGTAGTTCTAAGTTCTAGGGGACTGATGACCACAGATGTTAAGTCCCATAGTGCTCAGAGCCATTTGATCCACTTTTTTGTGTTTGCGAGATTCGAAGCACATGACGTAAATGGCGGTATCTTTTGATTGCACTAACTTAAAAGCTTACATTTACTACATTACCAAGGGAATACAAACTTTAGTATAAGAATAAAATTTCAGCTTCATGCTTCTGACCGTTTCTGAGAAAAAGGAGTCTTAACAGACGGACAGACAGACAGTAGTCGGATTGTTGTTGTTGTGGTCTTCAGTCCAGAGACTGGTTTGATGCAGCTCTCCATGCTACTCTATCCTGTGCAACCTTCTCCATCTCCCAGTACCTACTGCAACTTACATCCTTCTGAATCTGCTTAGTGTATTCATCTTTTGGTCTCCCTCCACGCTGCCCTCCAATACTAAATAGGTGATCCCTTCATGCCTCAGAACATGTCCTACCAACCGATCCCTTCTTCTTGTCAAGTTGTGCCACAAGCTCCTCCTCTCCCCAATTCTATTCAATACCTCCTCATTAGTTATGTGATCTACCCATCTAATCTTCAGCATTTTTCTGCAGCACCACATTTCGAAAGCTGCTGTTCTCTTCTTGTCTAAACTATTTATCGTCCACGTTTCACTTCCTTACGTGGCTACATTCGATACTAATACCTTCAGAAACAACTTCCTGAAACTTGAATCTATACTCGATGTTAACAAATTTTTCTTCTTCAGAAACGCTTTCCTTGCCATTGACAGTCTACATTTCATATCCTCTCTACTTCGACCATCATTAGTTATTTTGCTCCCCTAGTAGCAAAACTCATTTACTACTTTAAGCGTCTCATTTTCGAATCTAATTCCCGCAGCATCACCCGATTTAATTCGACTACATTCCATTATCGTCGTTTTGCTTTTGTCGATGTTCATCTTCCTTTCAAGACACTGTCCATTCTGTTCAACTGCTCTTCCAGGTCCTTTGCTCTCTCTGACAGAATTACAGTGCCATTGGCGAACCTCCAAGTTTTTATTTCTTCTACATGGATTTTAATTCCTACTCCGAGTTTTTCTTTTGTTTCCTTTACTCCTTGCTCAATATACAGATTGAATAACATTGGGGAGAGGCTACAACCCTGTCTCACTCCCTTCCCAACCACTGCTTCCCTTTGATGTCCCTCGACTCTTATAACTGCCATCTGGTTTCTGTACAAATTGTAAATAGCCTTTCGCTCCCTGTATTTTACCCCTGCCACCTTCAGAATGTGAAAGAGAGTATTCCACTCAACATTGTCAAAAGCTTTCTCTAAGTCTACAAATGATAGAAACGTAGGTTTGCCTTTCCTTAATCTTTCTTCTAAGATAAGCCTTAGGGTCAGTATTGCCTCACGTGTTCTAACATTTCTACGGAATCCAAACTGATCTTCCCCGAGGTCGGCTTCTACTAGTTTTTCCATTCGTCTGTAAAGAATTCGCGTTTGTATTTTGCAGCTGTGGCTTACTAAACTGATTGTTCTGTAATTTTCACATCTGTCAACACTTCCTTTCTTTGGAATTGGAAGTACTATATTCTTCTTGAAGTCTGAGGGTATTTCGCCTGTCTCATACATCTTGCTCACCAGATGGTAGAGTTTTGTCAGGACTGGCTCTCCCAAGGCTGTCAGTAGTTCTAATGGAATGTTGTCTACTCCCGGGGCCTTGTTTCGACTCAAGTCCTTCAGTGCTCTGTCAAACTCTTCACGCAGTATCATATCTCCGATTTCATCTTCATCTTCATCCTCTTCCATTTCCATAATATTGTCCTCATCTCCCTTGTATAGACCCTCCATACCCTTCTGCTTTCACTTCTTTGCTTAGAACTGGGTTTCCAACTGAGCTCTTGATATTCATTCAAATGGTTATCTTTTCTCCGAAGGTTTCTTTAATTTTCTTGTCGGCTGTATCTACCTTACCCCAAGTGAGATAAGCCTTTACGTCAAAATTCACCTTGCTCCAGAGCAGGTTTCCATCACAAGCGATAACAGGCACTAATAAAATGTTAACAAACGAGTATCAAACAACATGCGCAAGCGAAATCACAAACAAGAGACGAACGAAAAGCACACAATGACAGTTGGCATAACTATATACTATAAACACACACGACCACCACAAGGTGAAAGTGAAATGTCCGTTAGAAATGTGTTCAAAGGCTAAGAGAATCGGACATCCTGGTGTACGCAGGTCAACTGAGTACAACTTCAGGGCTGCACGTATGCAATAATAAGATCAAAAACCGGCAATCAGAACAAAATAGTAGTTTAACCACACGAAAAGAGTGTTCCAAAAAGTTGTTTCTTGCTTAAAAATAAGAGAAGAGGAAAAAACAGTAATATAAAAAATTAACTGGAATCATTATGCACCACAATTATTATACACTCGAAACAAACATGTGTGACGGGGTATTGCAAATACTTCATAAATCTGAAAAAGCGAAATTCGTATGGCACAAATAAAAAGCCTTTCATCTATTTGCAAAAATGTACCACATCTTCATGAATAGAGAAGCAACTAAGAAATAATGGGAAACATAAAAAATAGCGAAAAATTTAATGTTCCATTTCCCGCAATCGTCTTTCATTAATTTTTATCTCAGTCGCTTCTCTTAATCAATTGTACGTCACTAGGGAATATATCTTTGGCATCGGCACCTACTGAGAGGGTGCCATCTCACTCTCCACTCTTGACATCCAATCTACATCTACATCCAAACTCAGCAAGCCACCTTACGGTGTGTGGCGGAGGGTATCTTGAGTACCTCTATCGGTTTTCCCTTCTATTCCAGTCTCGTATTGTTCATGGAAAGAAAGATTATCGGTATGCTTCTGTGTGGTCTCTAATCTCTCTGATTTTATCCTCATGGTCTCTTCGCGAGATATACGTAGGAGGGAGCAATATACTGCTTCATTCCTCGGTGAAGGTATGTTCTCAAAACTTCAACAAAAGCCCGTACCGAGCTACTGAGCGTCTCTCTTGCAGGGTCTTCCACTGGAGTTTATCTATCATCTCCGTAAAGCTTTCGCGATCACTAAATGATCCTGTAACGAAGCGCACTGCTCTCCGTTGGAACTTCTCTATCTCTTCTACCAACCCTATCTGGTACGGATCCCAGACCGGTGAACAGTATTCAAGCAGTGGGCGAGCAAGTGTACTGTAACCTACTTCCTTTGTTTTCGGACTGCATTTCCTTAGGATTCTTCCAATGAATCTCAGTCTGGCATCTGCTTTACCGACGATTAATTTTAGTATGGTCATTCCATTTTAAATCACTCCTAATGCCTATTCCCAGATAATTTATGGAATTAACTGCTTCCAGTTGCTAACCTGCTATATGATGATGGATTTTATTTATACTCATTTTAGACAAATATTGGGACAGGAATGAAGACGGTACATTAAAGTCGTGTTGCCCGATTAGTATTACAAGCACGTCACAGCTGTAGCCGGTAAACCACATCATAACAAACTGTGGTCTACAATCGAGGAGATTTTATTCGAAAAATTATTATTTATATTTATAACTCACATTTTGAGACATCCTCCATTTATAAGCCGCAGTGCTGGAGGTCGTCATTAGTCCGCCATCTTGATACGTGTTCGTCGCACACATAAGAAATAGGAAGGGAAACAAAACTAAAGATATGAAATGCAACAAGACGCTGAAGCCTAGAGAAAATAGACACAGCGAAGAGATATAGTATCCAGAAACAGAACAGATAAACGAACCAAACGAAGAGATGTCACATCCACGGTAAGCACACGAACGCTTTTCTCGGCGTGACTGACTAATTCTGAATTTTACGGTACCAGTGAACTTGTTAACTTAGCTTTCTCTGCAGGGTATGACGTGTGGCCACAAAATAATTAGACCGAACCTGTCATGGAGTAAACGACCAATAGCTGCGAAGAGTGGAGCCTTCTCAGCCAAATTTGGCACCTTCAGTGTCCGTAGACAAATTATAATTGCGATGGCCTTTGTTTGAGGAAAACCTGTTATTTTGTTTTTCCGGAGAAATGATTATTTTAATAACAGAGCCACGAACTTTTCGTGGAGTTTCACATGAAATTTGGAAAAACTGCTACTGAAACCCGACTGTTACAAAAGCGAAACGTATGGTGAAGGCTGGTTATCACGTACCCGAGTCTATGAGTGGTTCAAGCTTTTCCAAGATGGCCGAGAAGACGCTGTAGATGACTCACGCCCGGGAAGCCCTTCAACATCACAAATGGATGAAAATATGGAAAACGTGGGTTAACATGATTCGACCTGACCATCGGTTCAGTATTCGATCGATTGTTGGAACTGTAAGAATTGATAAAGAATGCATAAGGCAAATTTTACATTGCCAATTTAACAAAAGAGAAGTGTATGCGAAACTGGCGCCAAAACTCTTACGATAGAACAAGAAGCAGCTCGTGAAAACGTTTGTACTGGCATTCTGAATACCATTTAAAATGATCGTGATTTGCTGGAAAAAGTGATCCTTTCTTTCAGGAGTGCTAGTTCTGCAAGGTTCGCAGAAGAGCTTCTGTGAAGTGTGGAAGGTAGGAGACGAGGTACTGGCAGAAGTAAGGCTGTGAGGACGGCTCGTGAGTCGTGCTTGGGTAGCTCAGATGGTAGAGCACTTGCCCGCAAAAGGCAAAGCTCCCGAGTTCGAGTCTCGGTGCGGCACACAGTTTTAATCTGCCAGGAAGTTTCAAGAGTGATAACATTGGTTTTTCACTTACGATCCAGAAACTAAGCATAAATTCATGCACTGGAACGGCTCAGCTTCGCCGAGAGTGAAGAAAGCTGTAATGAGCAAATCAGGATTCAAAACGATCAAGAATGGTTCTTGTTTCGATATGCAAGGAAATCTGTATCTTCACTGGGTTCTTGGTTCAAAAATGGCTCTGAGCACCATGGGACTTAACTTCTGAGGTCATCAGTCCCCTAGAACTTAGAACTACTTAAACCTAACTGACATAAGGACATCACACACATCCATGCCCGAGCACTGGGTTCTTGAAAGTAAAAAATTACTACCTTGAGGTTCTCGCTTAATGACATTAAAGGTTCCCGAATTGTGGAAAAATAAATCATGGGTTCTGCATGAAGACAATGCACCTGCTCATGCCACATCGTTTGTTAAGAGATTTCTAGCGAAGTTTAGCGTCTTATTGTCCTGACCTAGCACCGTGTGGTGTTAATTTACACCGACGAGCCAAAACATTATGACCATCTGATTAATAGTTTGTCTGTCCACCTTTGGAACGAAATATACCACTGATTCTGCATCCGAGGGACCCAACAGTTTGTTGGTCGGTTTGTGGAGGATTGTGGCATTAGATGTTTACGCACAGGCCTTGTAAAACGCGTAAATAACGGTCTGCTGATTTACGTACGCGGTGACGGCGCCCGACAGCGACGAATGTAGCTTCCACAGGATTTACATCTGGCAAATTTGGTAGCCGATACATCAACGTGAGTTCATTATAACGCTGCTCAAACCGCTTTAGCACAGTTCTGGCTGCGAGACACGGCTAATTATCCTGCTGAAAGATGATGTCAGTGCGGGGGAAGAAATCGAGTAGTGTGCCTTCGATTACTACCACAGGTCCCATGCAAGCGTCAGAAAACGTCTCCCATAGCATAATTCTGCTCGCACCAGCCTGCGTCCGCGGCGCGCTGCACTTTTCGAGCCGCCGTTCAACCGATGACGGCGTTTGTGGAGACGACCAGCGACCTAGTGTAGCAAATGTGATTCACCCGAAGAGCCGACACGTTTTCATTGAGCGACGGACGAATTCCGTTCCCACTGCAATCGTAGTTGACGGTGACACTGGGTCAACATGTGAACGAGTAGGTGTGGTCTGCTTCGAACTCCACGTTCAACAATATACGATGAACGGTGTGCTCCGAAACACTTGTGCGTACACCTGCATTGTGGTCTTCAGGCAGAGATGGCACAGATCACCACCAACCCAACTTCACAGAGCAAACAAGATCTGAAACCCCGCGTTCTGGCCGGCCGCTGTGGCCGAGCGGTTCTAGGCGCTTCCGTCTGGAACCGCGCGATCGCTACGGTCGCAGGCTGGACTCCTGCTTCGGGCATTGATGTGTGTGATGTCCTTAGGTTAGTTAGGTTTAAGTAGTTCTAAGTTCTAGGGCACTGATGATCTCAGATGTTAAGTCCCATAGTGCTCAGAGCCATTTGATCCATTTCTTGAACCACGCGTTCTGTGAAGAGTCATGAACATCCAACCACTTGGCGCTTAGTGGTAGCTTCACTGTCCTTTTACCTCTTTCCGTAGACGCTCACGACAGTAGTACGTGAGCATTCGAGATACTCGTTCACAAGCTCTGCATAATAATAATCTGTCCTTTGACAAAAGTCGCTTATCTCAATGGGTTTCTCCATCTGCAGCCCATATCTTCACTAGTATGATACCCAGTCCGTACCTGCTCCGCTTACATACTTTTGCCACTGCCGACAGCGCCACCAGTTTGCGATGCGGGTGGCAGTGTTCTTAATGTTTTGGATCATCAGTGTATTCGCCAAGGTGAGACTGCATTAAAAGGGACAAGATTTCAGTCTGTTGAAGCAGTAAAAGAAAAAGCAACACATGCCATCAGGGGCCCACAAGGGAAGACTTCCAGCACTGTTTGCATCGAGGATAAATTCGCATGGAGCGTTGTAGGAATAGTAGGGTGACAGTATGTAGAGGGTGACAATAACTATTTGCTACCTGCACTCCAGCCACACTGTGAAGTATTTTCCCAGTCAGAGTCATCATCGCCTGAGGAACACGTTTAGACTGCTGAAGGAAAAGAAGATAAGAGAATTGCCTCCCTCCCTTACCTCCTGAACCCTTACCTCCTGAAATATCTACGGAAACATGCCATACAATGCGTTGGTTGGTGGATTTGGGGAAAGGGACGAAACAACGAGGTCAGTGGGAAAGGAAGTCGGCCGTGCCCTTTGAAAGGTACCAGCCCGGCATTTGCCTGAAGCGGTTTAGGGAAATCACGGAAAATCTAAATCAAGATGGCCGGACGCGGGTTTGAACCGTCGTCCTCCCGAATGCGAGCCCAGTGTGCTAACCACTGCGCCACCTCGCTCGGTCCAATGCGTTCGGCTCCTGTCAACAAAGATAAAAATTCTTCTTTGTAATGTTAAAAACGACCTAGGTATCCGAAAGGCGAGTCTGGCATGTCTTGTATTCATCAGATAGAAGAGTCAAGGATAGATGGAAGGTGCGTCAGCGAAAACCCGACTGAAGCAAGTATGAAAGTCGTCTGTCACCCAACACTGCCTCGAATTTAATCGCCAAATGAAATACGACGCTAAGTTTCTACGGCGGGGTAACTAATGAATTCATCGAAATAAAGATATAGGGAAGTCTGATCTGGGACAGAGACTTCAGTTTAAGCGATATTTGTGCCTGTGCACTCAATTTATTATGATCTTGCTGACCATTTTATTCAACGCTGAAAGAATGTGTGTTTTACGAAAACGCAGTGCGGACTCCCAGAAACGAATGAGCCCCAAAGAGCGTAGCAGGTGCCACATGTTGAGCCCTGTTATAAATAGTGGGGTGACACCAACGATTTTTGACAGTCTCTTTGGACGCCACGCACATTGTAGGAAGATTACTTACGAAACACTGATGCGCCCCATCCTTGAATCCTACTCACAAGGAGAGGTCCGCAACGGTGGCTTCGACATTTTGAAACCATGTTTACGGTTATGTAGGTTAAGATTCCAGGAATCTCACACTGCAGCCATTCACCCTCGTGGCCCTTCATTTTTGTATAATTGACGAAAAACGTTTTCAGTATTTTGTGTCATACTCAAGAGCGCTAAAAAAAGTGTGCAAAAGAGTCTAACTGCGTGGTGTAGTGAATAGTATAGTAGTTCCAATGGCATGAGGTTGCATGTTTGGTTCTCGCCAGGTACAGTAATTTTTTTTCATTTTAAAATCTTTATCGGGAAATAACGATGATCATTATATTCAATTAACTGATTTAAATGTAATTTTTAAGAACATTTTAATCATACTATCAATTTCCTCATTTGATCTAATTTTTCTTCCCATTTTTTCACTTGAAATCTTTGTTCATTTCTAATTAATTGTATGCACTAATTCCTATTTAATTTCTTTTGGTTTATCACCCTGTCTTTCTGTCTACATTATTGTGTTCTTTTTATCTATTTCTCATTTTGATTGAATTTCTTTATGCTTATAAACTCTTCTGTCATGTAAATCTTCATCTGCATTATTCTGTCCATAGTGCAATAGGTATTTAGGCTATATTTTAAATGTTTGTATGACCATTACCTAGCAAAAAAAAAACAAAAAAACAAAATTGGACAACTGGTAACGAAAGATACATTTTTCACACCACTGCACAGTCAATATACATAAATTCATATTCACAAAAATTCCGACTGGAAAAAGAATGATATAAAGAAAAAATGAAAAGAAAGAAAACAGTTATACGGTGATTAACATAATGTGACAACGGAATAAAAATAAAACATTACATTTAAGCCAATTAACTGAAGAAAAATAATGATCAAACTAATTTCTATAAAGTTTTAAAAATAGAATAATAGCTGTACCAGACGAGATTTGAGCCCTCAAACTTTTGTCCATACAGCCTTTATCCTATCCATTACACCATGCAACGAGACTATGCGTTTCGACCTTTTTAACTTTATTGAGCATTACGGAAAATTCCGAATTTTTTTCGTCACTTTCTTGCAAACGAGCACCCACTGGGATGAATGGCTGCAGGCGTGATACCTGGGATCTTAACCTACATCACCGTATTTCTGTTTTCAAAAAGTCGATCCCAGCACTGGAGACCCATTCCTGTCAGTGGAGTAGGATCCATAACAAAGAATACTATCTAAGGGTAGACAGCGTACACAAAGGTCAACACAAATGGTCATAGGTTTATTTGAACCATTGTGGATCGTCTCTGAGGTTATTTTCGAAAACGTTATTGGAGATACCAGAGGTAAAAATATGATCTTCGATATTAATTATAACAGTCTGGATAGCAAGGCGGATTTATTAAAAGCCGCTGTCCATTACTATAGCTATAAGAGGTCTGAAGATGATCATGAGACGATTGAAGATGATCATGAGACGATTGAAGATGATCATGTGATGACTGCGCCGGTCACCTTTTAATAAACGTGAATTGCGATCTACACAGCTATAAATAATTTCAAACGTCACAGAGATGCTGGGACACTTGAACCGATAGACGCTTCAAGATAGGTGTTAACTGTGAAATGTGCACCTGCTTACAGCCGAGCGGGGTTAGCCGAGCGATCTAAGGCACTGTAGTCATCGACTGTGCGGCTGGTCCCGGCGGAGGTTCGAGTCCTCCCTCGGGCATGGGTGTGTGTGTTTGTCCTTAGTATAATTTAGGTTAAGTAGTGTGTAAGCCTAGGGACTGATGACCTTAGCAGTTAAGTCCCTTAAGATTTCACACACATTTGAACACCTGCTTACAAAGTTTCAGAAACAATCATTAACTTCCAAAAATACAACAACCCCCTACGTATGGCTTCCATGGGGACAGCAAAGACAATGTTAGACTAACCACAGCACACACGGGTGTTCATGGAATCATTCTTACCATGTCGCATACATGAATGGAAGCAGGAAGGCGTTATAAAAAATAATACGAAGGGAAATACTCTCTTCCATACACTTTACAGAGCAATAGCGCTCTAGATCTAGGTCAGCCAACTGGCAGGACCTGAAGAAGATCACTGATTTGGTTGTCCGAATATTCTTTAGAAAACGTAATGACTAACTCATCTGAATACCGGAAACAACACCATGAATAAACAAGCCAGACACATGAATGTGATGAGCCAACTGAGAACAAATTTATAGACAAAGCAGATAAAGACGTATCGTACAGGCAACGTAAATACAAGCATCAAAATGTCTGAAGAAAAATGTCGATTCACAGGCAGACGAAAAATACATTGAAAACATTACAGTATAATAACAGAGTGTTCGCATACAGGAAAATAGATACGCATTAAATGAAGTAGACTTTGCTTTAACGAGAGAGCTAAGAAGCAAAGAAGTCGAAAACATACTGATGCAAATGAAAGAAAATATTGTAAACCAAAACAATATTCACTCCAAAGCACTAACAAACCTCAAAAAGCAAATAAAGGTAACACTGCGGAACTCATGGATAAAGTGCAATAACTAAGAGTGAATCAAAACAATGTAATCAGTTCCAAATAATAGATTCAAAAGTGAGAAACACTCCAAAATTCAGGGAATGCACATTAGGAGACAACGAAAAGAGAAAACACTGACAAACTAACAGATGACAATGACAGTTACACAAGAAAGACTTTCCAGTCAGACATATTGTACACTATAAAAACACTTCTCTATACCCACCTGGAAGACATAAGAGTGTGTTAATAATGCTATAACTACAAATTACATGAGGATAGAAATATAATAACTGCTATACAGTTGATTTAACACATGAAAGACTCACAAATTCCAGACACTGTCAGCTACCTTTCATTTTATTTAGTGAACATGTGTTCTCATATACTAGCAACAGAAATAATAATCATTATTGCAGAAAATCTTAGGAGACGCAGTTCACTTCCAAATGAATACATCAAAGAAACAGTCAAGCTGGAGAACTAATAAAAGAAAAGAATTACTTCCAGGTAAGTATAAATTCAATTTACAATGAATCACCAGTGTCTGGTATCATAGGAAATACTTATGTATTATATAAGACATGTCATATTCAACAAAACAGTGCAATGGGGTACAAAATACTGAACTAAATTAGATTTATAGATGTCTGTGTGTTAACCATATGAACCAAGCAGTAAAGCTTACCAGTTACATAAGACATGAATTCTATTCATGGTAAGATAAATTTTACGATTAATAAAGAACACAATAGTTAAACTTCTTGGACAATATCACAAAGATTCAGAACAACCAACACACATTTGGTTTATACGGAAAATCCAAAAGGACAGACATAACCATACATCAGACATCAAATCACTCAAACTCACACAAACAGGCAGATCTTAGGTACAAACAGACTGGACACATTAGCATCAGACACAGGCTGATACTACAAAGAAATTAATACCAAAATTAAACATTGAAACATTGAATACAAAGAAAACTTAATAACAAAGCTGAAAAATTAAATCAAGATACAGAAAAGAGCAAATATGCAGCTAGCACCATTCTAGTACAGACTCCAGCCTGGACAAACATAGAAGACACACGAACAGGAACAACCCAAACTGAGAAAAAAAGAAAACAAAATACTGTAACTACAAATACACACACAGGATATCTAACATGGAATGTGTGGAACTACTGAACTCTTCCTCTTGGGAAGTTTCGTATAAGCGAGGTGAAATGAAACTAACAACAATGGAGTGTAGGGAAAAGTCAGTTCAAAATAAGACTAAGAACTGCGAAGAGTAAATGTGCAACCAAGCTTTTCGCTTTGAATGTCCACTAACTGTGAAGGAAAAAGCTACAGTACGCAGAGTATATAAAAAAGGAGGCAAAAACCCGGTAATTTTATGAGGAAATACTGTTTTTAATCTCCGAATATCGAAATGTAAAGATATATAATAAATCTATATTTCCAGAATGACCATAGACGATCGGATGATATTTTATAAATAAAACCAAGATATGTCTTGGTGAAAATACTTTATAATTGTAGTAAGTTTAAAATGGAAAAGCGGTAACATTTGATTATAACACATGCTGTGAAAGATAGCCACGCAAACAGACATTATATCATGTTGTACAGGGTCAACTTCACATACAAAAGGAATCTGATTTACGAAGATGTTACAGTGTGATAATAGAAACGGACTTTGGAGTGGCAGCTATTTTCTGTGGGTGAAAAGAATTGTAATCGTGATTTGCAGCAATTATATTTTGATGATAAAAATGAAATCATTTCTTCTGTGTCTGTTGCCAAGTGTGTTTGTCAAAGAAAGTCCCCAAAGTTTGCAACCAAGTATTTAAAATATTTATTTTTTGAGCTACTAATATCGAAATTCATATCTCAATATTAATACGATATGCCTACGATATTCATTCTTTCTTCCACGATAAAGAGCTTTCTAACACTATTTCTATATACTTCTACAGGGTTTTTCACTTAATGTTGTTAACAAAATTAACGAAACGGTATTTGTGAAGCATTTCTTGCAACACTTTGTTACCTCAGCTCACGTATGTGGTAAGTCCTTTACCATATTTTAATGAACGAATTTGAGTTCTTGACATTCTAGATAAATCATGTATATCATACACATTTGTATTCTCTCTTAATAGTAATGGCACGAAGCTCTTTAGCTCGAGGTTAAATCTTATTTTTTGTCCATGTTTGGTTTCAGTTACAGGTATTTTAGGAAAAGTTTTCTGTCTACAGCAAGCACAATTTTCTTCCTCTTGACACACACACACGCTTCATACGAGTTTCATAATCGTGAATGGATTCGTTCCATTTTCTGTCAAGGATGAGGTAAGACGTTTGCTTGAAAATATATACAGTAAATGTAATATTTAAAGTATATTCTATTCATAACATTTTACAAAATATATGTCTTAATTATACATATTGGTTTTGGTGTACTTGTCTGTTATCTGCAGAATATCTGATATTTTCACACAGTTTCCATTGGCAAATAATCAGAAATTCTGAGTAGTGTAATACATACATCAAACAAAATATTAGTTCTGAAAAGAAACTTTTAGTGTTTTCCTGCGAAACATTAAAGTTAAATTGCATCACAGCAGTTATTTATATGTTACAGTCGGCTGTTAGCATTGAACTGTTCATCACATTTTAACTATTGTTTTATAGTTTATTGTAATAACTTTCGAAAATGTATCTTCTAATATGCAGAGGCGTTCCTTGAGAAGGGAGTGAGCTACTGTTGTAGCATATCCCTCACATTCAGTCTGTACATAGTTAGAATTAAAGAAACTAGGAGAAATTGGGATTAGATATTGAAATCAAAGAAGCAGAAATATAAACATTAATATTTGCAACTGATACAGCACTTCAGTCAGACATAACTAAAGAGTTGGAAGAACAGTGGAACGGAATGTACAATTAATTGAAAGGAGGTTATAAAATGAACGTCAACAAAAGCAAAACACGGGTAATGGAATTAAGGTCAAATTAAATTAGGTGAAGTAGTAGGAATTACAGTAGTAAAAGAGACACAGGAACTAGTACAAGAGCTTGTGTACTATATGCAGTATAGGGGAGAACAGAAGCTTCAAAGGTATGCTGCTGCAGAGAAACACTTGAAATTAGATTGGCTATCCAAATGACTCAAGAAATGATACTGAATCGACTTGTTGTTTGGAGAACATAATAACTTATAATGGAAAAAGTAGAAAGGGTTTAAAATGGAATAGCAGGAAAGAGATTTCTGAAGAACAGACGTATGTTAATATGCATCATGAACTTAAGCTTTAGAAAAAATTTTCTGACTCATAAATTGCGATAAATGTGTCCTGATATACTTTAAAGAAATGTAGAATCAACTATATAATGACTAAGGAATAAGGTGCAACCTGTCTGACTCGAATAATCTGTCTAAAGTACAGTAATCATACAACAGCCTTTCATAACTAAACACAACAGAAAGAATAAAGCGTGCATACCTTATTACTGTACATAGTAGTGACAGTTTCATGAAATTAACAAATTGCTTTGAACATGTTTCAGATTTTCTCTTACGGACTACATCTGTGGCATATAGAAATTTCGTCGTTTGTGTGCTCCTAAATTCGGTTTGCTACAAATAGTTAACTAGCTGAAAGGTCATTTAACGGAAGCTTACGTTCCTATCGGAAATGTAGTGACAACAGTTAAGTGTCACAGGGGCTTATATCAGCGATAGCTTTAGCGTACTCAATCCCCGAAAAGTAAGTAGTGTGCAAAGAGATGGCATTATTTGTTGATAATTATCAGTCACTGCACCATAGATGAATAATGGTTAATGAAAGTGGCTGTGCAGAGCGGCTTTGAGTATCACTAGATGAGAAGATGATGGCTCAGCAGCGTTGTAGTTTTAAATAAACCATGTAATGTATACTGGAGAATATGTTTCTGGCAATTAAGATAGCAACACTTGGTTTTGATAGCTGTTATCAATAACTGACACTACTTACAACCTCTTACGCAGCGATAATCCACTCTATGCTACTCTACGAGGTGTGGCTAGAAAAAACCGGACTAGTACTGGTGAAACCATAAAACGAGTGCAATAAGGCTGAAAGTCGCGTGGCCTGTCACGTGACTCTCGCTCCGCCTACTGCTCGAGTTTCATCTGCCTCCTGCACTCAGTCTGCCCGTGGCGTCTGTTTTAAGTAGTTGACGTTTTGACTGTGCGTCGGAAAATGTTGAGTGTACAGAAAGAACAGCGTGTTAACATCAAATTTTGTTTCAAACTAGGAAAATCTGCAAGTGAAACGATTGTAATGTTACAACAAGTGTACGGCGATGATTGTTTATCGCGAACACAAGTGTTTGAGTAGTTTAAACGATTTAAAGATGGCCGCCAAGACACTAGTGATGACACTCGCACTGGCAGATCATTGTCAGCAAAAACTGATGCAAACAATGAAAAAATCGGTAAACTTGTTCGACAAGACAACAAGTCAACTCCTGTTAACTCAGACACTGCTCTGATTGTTAAACGGCGGTCTTGTCGAACAAGTTTACCGATTTTTTCAATGTTTGCATCAGTTTTTGCTGACAATGGTCTGCCAGTGCGAGTGTCATCACTGGTGTCTTCGCGGCCATCTTTAAATCGTTTAAACCACTCAAACACTTGCGTTCGCCATAAACAATCATCGCCGTACAATTGTTGTAACATTACAAACGTTTCACTTGCAGATTTTCCTAGTTTGAAACAAAATTTGATATTAACACGCTGTTCTTTCTGTACACTCAACATTTTCCGACGCACAGACAAAACGTCAACTACTTAAAACAGACGCCACGGGCAGACTGAGTGCAGGAGGCAGATGAAACTCGAGCAGTAGGCGGAGCGAGAGTCACGTGACAGGCCACGCGACTTTCAGCCTTATTGCATTCGTTTTATTGTTTCACCAGTACTAGTCCGATTTTTGTCTAGCCACACCTCGCATGCTATTCTGTTCCAAGACCAAGACAATGTCACTGGAAACGTAATCCTGAATCGTAACTACAAAAAAATAGTGCGTGGAACATTTAATATCGAAGAATTTAGGATAATATAGAATGAAATGAAGAACAAATTACGCATAACCAGCCTCTAACTTATTAGGAATTCACTACCCCTTCGCACCTATTGCAGTGCTTGAAAGCAAACGAATAATACTAGCATGCAGAGCAGTACTTGTGGAGAAAACCAGCTAACCTCACACCGAAAATTATACCTCAGCAGTGAATAAATATTTGACTGAGGTTACCAGATGTCTTACCTGTGGTAAAGACCGTTCAGTAATACGGCTCTACACGAAACTAATGTGACATCACAGCCCGGGTTCCCGGGTTCGATTCGCGGCGGGGTCAGGGATTTTCTCTGCCTCGTGATGACTGGGTGTTGTGTGATGTCCTTAGGTTAGTTAGGTTTAAGTAGTTCTAAGTTCTAGGGGACTGATGACCATAGATGTTAATTCCCATAGTGCTCGGAGCCATTTGAACCATTTTTTGTGACATCACAACAACATACATCCTCGAAAAATAGTTTCCGCACACGACTCTTATAACACTCCAGGGTACTGTGCTGCAGTATAATGGTTGACTTCCTTCGAACAAACCGAGCGAGCTGGCGCAGTGGTTAGCACACTGGACTGGCATTCGAGAGGACGGTGGTTCAATCCCGCTTCTGGCCATTATGATTTAGGATGAATTTCCCTAAAATCGCTCCAGGCAAATGCCGGGATGGTTCCTTTGAAAGGGCACTGCCAACTTCCTTCCCCGTCCTGCCCTATTCCGATGAGACCGATGACCTCCCTGCTTAGTCTCTTCCCCCAAATTACCCGGCCAAATCCAACCCCCCTTTGAACAACGAACCCACATGGACCAACGGACGCTATTGGCTGGGAGCCAACCGTGTCGCTAAAAACGTAATACTGATGCACTGACTTAACAAAGAATTTGCGAACGTGTCTGCATCGATATATATTGGAATTCGTTAATGTAAGATCTTAAAGGCAGCAGTAAAATAAACACCATAATTCACGAAAAAATAAAGTATGTCGTGAGGAAGTGAAAAAGCCGATTAACAGGCACCTTTCAACTTGTCTGACACTCAGTGGCATCAAAGAGTCATCAGTCTGGTAATAGGGAGGATTTCAGTTTCCTGATTAGTTTTCAAGTATGCATTGCTACAATTGTATTAAAAATTTAAGAAACCAAATTAACTTCGTTTAAAGTACGTTTTCAGGATTCCAAGAAATTCCTGCTCCTCTCTTGACTTTTTACTGTTTTGTTAATAAAAATAGTTGTTTTATTAGTATTCCTGAGTCGATGCTGACGAAAACCATTAAGTTGTGTAGTGTTTTGTTACAGTATTGTATTGTTTCAGTTTGGAAGAAACAGCTGACGTAAGCAAGCTCAGTTGCTCTGTTGAGAAGTGAATAGTGACACTGTGCGAGTGCGACAGTATCCACAGATAGGGCAAACAATGACAGAGGTGGTTAAGTTCTCATGGTCGTAGAATGGAGAGTTTTTTAAAGTAGAACATATTCGCCGTTGACTGAACACGTTCTTTATTTCACCACTTGCAGGTTGTACTGCAAAAGGCTTCAGCACATGACAGACTTTAAAATACTCCAACAAACATTCAAGTCATCGTCGTAAATAAGTCTGTGTGTCCACAGTGAAAAGGCTTATTTCAACACCAGACATACAGAGCGCATTAGAGCATACACACACACAACAGACACACAACTTCAGCAATAACCTTACACATACACAAAATACAGGACACTCATTCGGAAACACGATGTTAAATTACTCCACTGATTCACAAAACTCACGAAACGGATCTGTTCGAGAGCGGAGGATACGTTCATATGAGAAAAAAGGTAGATAAAACATTGAATACGAAACTGGGAAGTGACTCAGTGAATTTTCTGAAGATGCCTGAAATGGTTTACGGATGCAGGTATCAGGGATTCGTAAGAAGTGAACCCATTCTCAGCTGAAAAATTCCACAAACAGTTTATATTAGGCACAGACTGTTAACCGGAGTGCTTCTAATTATTCGGTTAAGCACTTGTAAATGATTGTTAAACTGTCTACAATACATCAAATGCTGTAAGTATGATAACGTGCGAACGCGCCGTTGAAACAGCCAAATATTTAAAAGTGCCACTAAATAAAGCATCAACATAAGGTCAAAACTTTTACTTTAAAAGCACCAATGATTACAGCACACAGTTTAACACCAAAATTATTTAATCACATGGGAAGAGATTGGGACAGTATGGAGATGTGAGCGGTTTCACATGCTGCCAAGGTTGCATCGACTATGAAGAGTTTCACTGGGGAACCCTTACACATCCTCCATACAGTCCCTAACGCTCCCCAAGCGATTTCCATGTTTTTGGAGCCCTGGAGAAAGACATTCGTGGCATTTGCATCAGCAGAGAGGTTCACACCTGGGTACAATCATGGTCCCATAGGCAACTGCAAACATTTTTCCGTGAAGGCATTGACCGTCTTCCCCCATAGTGCGATAAATTTATTAAACAGTTATGGTGATTACTTTTGAAATAATAAACAAATGGTTCAAATGGCTCTAAGCACTATGGGACTTAACATGACCTCACATCAGTCCCCTATAACTTAGAACTACTTAAACCTAACTAACCTAAGGACATCGCACACATCCATGCCCGAGGTGGGATTCGAACCTGCGACCGTACCAGCAGCGCGGTTCCGCACTGAAGCGCCATAAACCTCTCGGCCACAGCGGCCGGCGAAATAATAAACAGCTTACTTACTTTTCTCCCATGTGGCTCTTTTTCATTTGATTGCACCTTATAAATAAATACAGTGTGTCCCAGCAGGAATGGTCAGTATTCACGTATATGACAGGGACTAACATCCGAAGCAGAAAAGCCTAGTAAACATGGGCCCTAACAGTCAAATCGTAAGAGCTATGAACACTTGTTGATCTTCGCCACTGGGAAACAGATCTCTGCTGTAAGATCTTTCCCTCCCATATTTTAGGAGGAGGCAGTATGGATAACAACAAGAAAAAACCTTCAGTGAACGTGGAATGTAAAGTGTCTACCTTGACAGCTACATCCACATGACTCCTCTGCCATTCACAGTCAGGTGCTTGGCAGAGGGTTCTTCTAACCATCTACAGCCTATTTCTTTACCGTTCCACTCTCTAACAGCACGCGGGAGAAATGAACACTTAAATCTTTCTGTACGAGCTCTGATTTCTCCTTGTTTTATTGCGATGATCATTTCTCCCTGTGAGGTTTGCGACTTTAAAATATTGTCACACTCAGAGGATAAAGTTGGTGATTGAAATATTGTGAAAAGACCTCGTCCCAACTGAAAACGTCTTTGTTTTAATGATTCCCACTCCATTTCGCGTATCATATCTGTGACACTCTCTCACCTATTTCGCGATAATGCAAACGAGCTGTTATTACTTGGATTTCTTCGATGTCCTCCGTGAATACTATCTGGTAAGGATCCCATACCGTACGGTAGTGCTCCAGCAAACGGCGGCCAGACTATTGTAGACTGTCTGTTAAGTACACCAACTGCATCTGCTTAGCGTTTTGGCAATAAAGCACCGTCTTGGTTTGCCTTTCCCACAAGATTATTTTCGTCGTCATTACAATTTGTGCTGTTCGTAATTGTAGTCCCTAGTTATTCAGCTGAATTGGCAGCCTTTAAATTTCTGCGAATTATTGTCCAATCGAGATGTGAGGTCCTCCAGTTACGCAAAACACCGTTTTTTCTCAGTACCCAAACATGTTTCGGCACTACTGTGCCGTCATCAGTGGGTTTTCGTTTTTATTTATTATGCAATATGAACATTCTTCGTGCGGTTAAAGGCGCTGCAGTCTGGAACCGCGAGACCGCTACGGTCGCAGGTTCGAATCCTGGCTCGGGCATGGATGTTTGTGATGTCCTTAGGTTAGTTAGGTTTAACTAGTTCTAAGTTCTAGGGGACTAATGACCTTAGCAGTTGAGTCCCATAGTGCTCAGAGCCATTTGAACCATTTTTTTGACCATTCTTATTAAATGATTATAAAATTATGTGAATGTTTAGTTCTAACAATAGATCGTTTCTTTTTGTAAATACCTTTACAGTTGGTGTGCACGAATTTTCTGGATCACTTGTGAGTTAATTAGTACAGGTAGCCTGTCAACTGCAACCAAACGATGTTGATGAGAAAGTTTCTTGCTAGGAGTTAACCTATCTTCTAGAATGTAATTTAGTTTGTCGAGATGTTTTCGCTCCTATGTTCGTTTTTACTTACGTTTTCGTAAACGTACACATTGCAGAATAAATTCACACTGCAGAATAAATGAAAACGAAAACCCACTGATGATGGCACTATGGTGCCGAAACATGTTTGGGTACTGAGAAAAAACGGAGTTTTGCATAACTGGCGGACCTCACATCCAACACTTTTAACTGCAAACACCGCCAATACAAGGAACTGCAAATCAAAAAAATGATGATATTTAAAGGATTTCTTGTTGTGACTTGGCAAGACAGCCAAGCCACTAGGAGGTGAAGCCGAAAGGCACGCGTTTAAGCTCACACAGGATGGCGTGAGGTCTGGAACTGGATAAGGTAATTAATATAGCCAATAACGTACGTAGCTGCTGGAATACTTAATTTTAATCCACAATTGGTGAACATCGGTCTGACGGTACATGCATCACAAGATAAATAGCAAATGATAATGGCGCCTTGCTAGGTCGTAGCAAATGACGTAGCTGAAGGCTATGCTAACTATCGTCTCGGCAAATGAGAGCGTAATTTGTCAGTGAACCATCGCTAGCAAAGTCGGCTGTACAACTGGGGCGAGTGCTAGGGAGTCTCTCTAGACTAGACCTGCCGTGTGGCGGCGCTCGGTCTGCAATCACTGATAGTGACGACACGCGGGTCCGATGTATACTACCGGACCGCGGCCGATTTAAAGGCTACCACCTAGCAAGTGTGGTGTCTGGCGGTGACACCACATTTCTTTTCCTGCTCATGTGGATGACCTCATGCTTTTCCTAATGCAGAGAAAACTGCCGCTTTCGTACCATACAAATATCGTGTCCAAGTCATTTTGGAGGTGGTTTTGATCTTCAGATGAGTTGTGTGTTCAACTTCGGTATTGTGAACACATCTCTTCTACTGAAAGTGTGCTCATAGTTTTTAAGGTATGCACTTCGGAGCCCCTGCTTACTGGACATTTTTTTCTTGCTTTGGTCCATACTAATTCCTCCGAAAATATGGAAAGCAAAGAGCTCGAAGTAGAAGAGATCTATTTCACAGTATTCAAGATGTGGAAGTGCACTTACGTCTTAAGGTGTACGTTTTAGAACCCATGTTTACTACGTTTTTTTTGCTTCGAATGACCGTTACTGTCATATTTCTGAAGACTGGCTGTTCCTTGTGGGACAGCCTCTGTAGGCAACGAGGCAGAATCGAACCAGGCGAGTGGGACAAAGGAAGAACAGAGATGCTAGAAGTCTAGGCAAGTCCCGCCATCTGTGTCATTTATAGTGTAATCGTAATTTTAAGCATTTCTTTGTTTACTCATGTAGATGAATCGTACTTTTCTTGATACAGAGAAAATTGATGCTTTTCACACCATACAGATATCGTTCCTAAGTCATTTTGCAATTGGTTCCGATCTTCTGATGTTACTTGTTCATCTTCGCTACTGTGAACACCTCTTTCTATTGAACAAGTGCTCAAAGCACGTATTTTAGAGCTCATGTTTACGAGACTGTTTTTTTGTCTTGTTTTAGTCCATTCTATCTCTTCCCAAAATATGGAAAGCAAAGAGCTTGAAGTAGAAGCGATTTGTTTCTATCGAAGATGTGGAAGTGCCCGAAGCTCTTAACGTATGCGTTTAGCAGCCCATCTTCACTAGAATTTTTTTTTTTTTTCCAAACTGAAGGAAGGAAAAAAGTCAGACGGAAAATCCGTCATTTATTGCAGATCTGGAGTTCGATTATAACTTAGTCATTATCGGTACATTACAGAAGAGTCAAATAGGTCCCAACGTTTCAGAGCATAACATACGACAAATGACGCTAACATTTGCGTAGCAGACACGACTCTTTGGTAACGCACAGATGATGACTATGTCATAGTCGAAATCTAGATCTGCAGTAAATTAAAGATTTTGCGACTGAGTGCTGTTCCTGTTTCAGTCTGAATATTCAACGGTCACTGCGCACACAGGAATTCAATGGATTCCAACTTAGGCATTTTTTAATTTTTTTTTTTTACATCTATTTTCTTAATATTGGTTTGACCTAGTATGGATCACATGAAATAACTTACGTATTCTTTATCTCCTTTCTTTCCAGTAATTTTTCAATCTTTCCCTATGTTTATACCGTCTTTGGCTCAAATGGCTCTGAGCACTATGGGACTCAACTGCTGAGGTCATTAGTCCCCTAGAACTTAGAACTAGTTAAACCTAACTAACCTAAGGACATCACAAACATCCATGCCCGAGGCAGGATTCGAACCTGCGACCGTAGCGGTCTTGCGGTTCCAGACTGCAGCGCCTTTAACCGCACGGCCACTTCGGCCGGCTATACCGTCTTTCTTGTGTCCATATTTCACCTGTCTTTTTTTTTGTTTTTTCCTGGAAGCCCTTGAATTTTTTTAATTTTTAATTTTCTTTACATATGTATTCTTAATATTGGTTTGGCCTACTATGGATCACATGAAATAACTTATGTATTCTTTCTTTTCTCAATTTCTTTCCAGTAATTTTTCAATCTTTCCCTATGTTTTTACCTTCTTTCTTCTGTCCACATTGCACCTGTCTTTTTCTTCTTGTTTTCTCCTGGAAGCCCTCGAAAACTTTTATCTTTGCTCTGAGACTTTCTCTTTCTCCTATTTCTTCCTCTATTATTTCCATTTCCTTCATGTCTGCTTTAACGTCTTTTCAAATATTCAAATGTGTGTGAATCCCTAAGGGACCAAACTGCTTAGGTCACCGGTCCCTAGACTTGCACACTACTTAAACTAAGCCGCGCGGGATTAACCGAGCGGTCTGAGGCGCTGCAGTCATGGACTGTGCCGCTGATACCGGCGGAGATTCGAATCCTCCCTCAGGCACGGGTGTGTGTGTTTGTCCTTAGGATAATTTAGGTTAAGTAGTGCGTACGCTTAGGGACTGATGACTTTAGCAGTTAAATCCCACAAGATTTCACACGCAAACTAACTATTGCTAAGAAGAACACACACACACACCCATGCCCGAGGGAGGACTCCAACCTCCGGCGGGAGGGGCCGCGCAATCCGTGACATGGCGCCTCAAACCGCTCGGCCACACCGCGCGGCTAACTTCATTTACCCACGTCATTGATGTTTTGGGGTTTGCGTCAAAGAACTGTAAGATTCTTTTTGTTATCCTGTTTTCATCCAGTTTTTTAGGTGTCCTCAGAATACAACTCTTTCTCATCGTGTCTGATACTCGCTCTATTTTTCCGTAAACTTCTTTGTTATTTCCTAATTTCCATTTCCGAGTCTCATATTTTACTTCCAAGATTTTCCCGATTATTTTCCTTCCCTTCTTTTCTCTTTCACCTTTTTATTTATTTTCTAGTTTATTTATTTATTTACTTTCGCTTCAAATGATCATTCCTGTAATAACCCAGACTGTTCATTACTGCTCCAGGGAGATCTTGTGTAGGCAACGAGGCAGATGAAAACCACATGTGTGGGACAAAGGAGCAGCAGAGACGCCAGAAGTCTAGGCGGATCCTGCCAGCGGCATATGTATGAGTGTGTGTGTGTGTGTGTGTGTGCGCGCGCGCTACTATTTGCGTGGTAGCCATGTCCCGCCGGCTGCGACAACGTCCGCGACACCGCTGCGAGACGCATTGATTAATGGAGGCCCAGCACAGCAGGACGGCAGCTCTTCTCGGGCGAACGTAAGACGCCGGGAGCCGCTAGACGCCACAGCGGCGTCTGCTCCGAGGGTACGGCGTCTGGGACGCTGCGGGCGAGGCCCGGGAATCTGGTTGGCTGCCCGGCAGGCGTGGGGGCGGATCTGGACGGCCGGGACCGTGGGGGCGGTGCGGGCGGCGGGGGCGGCGGCGTGGGTGCAGCCGCCCTCCCGCCGAGACGGAAAGCTGCTGGGTACAGGAGAGATTCCCGGACTGAATGGACTGCACTGCAGGCTCTATAGTGGCGTGGTCCGGAGTGTACTCTACCTCACCGATAAGAGGGAGGTGCCAACATCTGCGAATATACTACACAACTGGCCATTAAAATTGCTACACCAAGAAGAAATGCAGATGATAAACGGGTATTCATTGGACAAATATACTAGAACTGACATGTGAATACATTTTTACGTAATTTGGCTGCATAGATCATGAGAAATCGGTACCCAGAACATCCACCTCTGACCGCAATAACGGCCTTACAACGCCTGGTCATTGAGTCAGAGCTTGGATGGCGTGTACATGTACAGCTGCTCATGCAGTTTCAACACTATACCACAGTTCATCAAGAGTAGTGACTGGCGTATTGTGACGAGCCAGTTGGTCGGCCACCATTGACCAGACATTTTCAATTGGTGATAGATCTGGAGAATGTGCTGGCCAGGGCAGCAGTCGAACATTTTCTTTATCCAGAAGGGCCCGTACAGGACACGCAACATGCGGTCGTGCATTATCCTGTTGTAGGGTTTTGCAGGGATCGAATGAAGGGTAGAGCCACGGGTCGTAATACATCTGAAATGTAACGTCCACTGTTCCAAGTGCCGTCAATGCGAACAAGAAGTGACCGAGACGTGTAACCAATGGCACCCCATACCATCACGTCGGGTGATACGCCGGTATGGCGATGACGAATACACGCTTCCAACGTGCGTTCACCGCAATGTCGAAAAACACGGATGCGACCATCATGACGCTGTAAACGGAACCTGGATTCATCCGAAAAAATGACCGTTTTGCCATTCGTGCACCCAGGTTCGTCGTTGAGTACACCATCGCAGACGCCCCTGTCTGTGATGCAGCGTCAAGGGTAACCGCAGCCACGGTCTCCGAGGTGATAGACCATGCTGCTGCAACGTCTTCGAACTGTTCGTGCAGATGGTTGCTGTCTTGCAAACGTCCCCATCTGTGACTCAGGGATCGAGACGTGGCTGCAGGAGGCGTTACAGCCATGCGGATAAGATGCCTGTCATCTCTACTGTTAGTGATACGAGGCCGCTGGGATCCAGCACGGCGTTCCGTATTACCCTCCTGAACCCACCGATTCCATATTCTGCTAACAGTCATTGGATCTCGACCAACGCGAGCAGCAATGTCGCGATACGATAAACAGCAATCGTGATAGGCTACAATCCTACCTTTATCAAAGTCGGAAACGTGATGATACGCATTTCTCCTCCTTACACGAGCTATCACAACAACGTTTCACCAGGCAACGCCGGTCAACTGCTGTTTGTGTGTGAGAAATCGGTTGGAAACTTTCTTCATGTCAGCACGTTGTAGGTGTCGCCACCGGCGCCAACCTTGTGTGAATGCTCTGAAAAGCTAATCATTTGCATATCACAGCATCTTCTTCCTGTTGGTTAAATTTCGCGTCTGTACCACGTCATCTTAGTGGTGTAGCAATTTCAATGGCCAGTAGTGTAGCATACGTATATCAAGAGCTCACAAGGGAAGCCAGTACTAAGCAAAGAATGGAAAGAAGGTGGAACCAATACACACTGACAAGGCAAAACATTATGACCACCTTGTTAATAACCTATCTGTCCATCTTTGGAACGTAGTAGGTTACCGATTCTGCCTATCATGGATTCGACAGTTGGTAGGTGTGTGGAGATGTTGTTGTGGTCTTCAGTCCAGATACTGGTTTGATGCAGCTCTCCATGTTTCTCTTCGAGTAACTACTGCAACCTACATTGTTCTGAATACGCTTATTGTAATCATCGCTTGGTCTCCCTGTATTATTTTTACCCTTCACGCTTCCCTCCCCCCCCCCCCCTCTCTATACTAAATTGGTGATCCCTTGATGCCTCAGAACATGTCCCACCAACCGATCCCTTCTTCTAGTCAAGTTGTACCAAAATATCCACTTCTACCCTATATATATCGCACCATATGTCCGCACACAAGTCGTGCAATTTTCTAAAACAGGGGTATACCAATCAGGTTCCTTTCAGAGTATGCAGACACAATAGCGCCTTTCTTAGCAATCATGTACAACCGCTCACGTAATGAAAGGTCTGTTCCTAAAGACTGGAAAGTAGCAAAGGTCACACCAATATTCAAGAAACGAAATAGGAGTAACCCATTGAATTACAGACCCATATCACTGACCTCAATTTACAGTAGGATTTTGGAGCATATACTGCACTCGAACATCATGAATCACCTTGAAGAAAATGACTTACTGATACATAGCCAACACAGATTCAGAAAATATCGTTCTTGTGCGACACAGCTAGCTCTTTATTCCCATGAAGTAATGAGTGCTGTCGACAAGGGATCTCAGACCGATTCCATATTCCTAGATTTCCAGAAGGCTTCTGATACCGCTCATCACAAGCGACTATTAATCAAATTGCGTGTATATGGAGTACCGTCTCAGTTGTGTCACCGGATTCGCGATTTCCTCTCAGAGAGGTCATAGTTCGTAGTGATAGACGGTAAATCATCGAGTAGAACAGAATTGATATCTGGCGTTCCGCAAGGTAGTGTCACAGGCCCTCTGCTGTTCCAGATTTACATAAATGATCTAGGTGATAATCTGAGCAGCACCCTTAGATTGTTTGCATATGATGCTGTAATTTAACGTCTAGTAAAATCATCAGGCGATGAATTCCAATTACAAAATGATCCAGAGACAATTTCTGTATGGTGCGAAAAGTGGCAATTGGCAGTACCAAAGAAAAGTTCGAGGTCATTCACGTGGGTACTAAAAGAAATTCGATAAATTTTGGGTATACGATAAATCGCACAAATCTAAGGGCTGTCAATTTGACAAAATACCTTGGAATTACAATTACGAGCAACTTAAATTGGGAAGACCACACAGATAATATTGTGGGGAAGGCGAAACAAAGACTGCGCTTTGTTGGCAGAACACTTAGAAGATGCGACAAACCCACTAAACAGACAGCCTACATTACACTTGTCCGTCCTGTGATGCAATATTGCTGCGCGGTATGGGATCCTTACCAGATAGGATTGACGGAGGACATAGAAAAAGTGCAGCTCGTTTCATGTTATCGCTCAACAGGGGTGAGAGTGTCACTGATGTACTACGCGAGTTGGGGTGGCAGTCACTGAAACAGAGGTGGTTTTCTTTGCGGCGAGATCTATTTACGAAACTTCAATCACCAACTTTCTGTTCCGAATGCTAAAATATTTTGTTGATACCCGTCTACGTAGGGAGAAATGATCATCATAATAAAATAAGAGACATCAGAGCCCGAACGAAAATATTTAGGTGTTCCTTTTTCCCAGGCGCCATTCGAGAGTGGAATGGTAGAGTAGTAGTATGAAAATGGTTCAAAAATTGTACAAATGGCTCTGAGTACTATGGGACTTAACTTCTGAGGTCATCAGTCCCCTAGAACTTAGAACTACTTAAACCTAACTAACCTAAGGACATCACACACATCCATGCGCGAGGCAGGATTCGAACCTGCGACCGTAGCGGTCGCGCGGTTCCATGCTGTAGCACCTAGAACCGGTCGGCCACCCCAGCCGGCAAAAATGGTTCGATAAACCCTCTGCCAGGCACTTAAGTGAGAACTGCAGAGTAACGATGCAGATGCAGATGTAGATGTAGGTGCCAGTGATTTGTATACGCGCGTAATATCAATCCCAGTGGGTTCGACTGGATTCACATCAAGCAAATTTCGTGGCCAAGACGTCAACAAGAGTGCTCTCTCATGCTCCTCAAACGACTGTAGCTTGGTTCTGGCTTTGAGACTATTATCCTACTGGAGAATGACATCACCGGCAGAGAAGACATCAAGCATGAAGGGGGTCAAGCAGTCCACAGCTGTCAGCGTGTCACAGGTCCCATGCAAACACAGCAGATTGTCTCCCATAGCGTAATATTGCTCCTACCAGCCTGCGTCCGTGACGTGCTGCACATTTCGCCGTTCACGTGGGTGATGGAGTTTGTGGAGATGACCATCGATCTGATGTAGCATAAATGTGACTCATCCGACGAGGCGAAGCGTTTTCATTGATTCGCGATTCAATATTGACAGTATCGTGCCAATTGCAGTGGTGACTGACGATGTTGTAGGACCTACATGTGAACAGTTAAGTGTCGTCTGCTGCGGAAACCCATGTTCAACAATGTACTACGAACGCTATTGGCTCGAAACACTTGTGCGCGAACCAGCATTGTGCTCTTTCAGCAGAGATACCACAGATTGCTATCTATCCTACTTTGCAGAGCATTCAAGCTTCCGAACCAATCACTTATCGCCCAGTAGTAGTTTCACTGTCGTTCTACCACTGTCCGTAGATGCTCACTACAGTAGCATCGAGCATTCGAGCAACTACGATATACTCGACCACAAGCTCTGGGTATTAATAATCTCACCTATGTCAGAGCTGCCTGTGTCAGTAGATTTCCCCATTCGCAGCCCGTGTCGTCTCTAGACATTTCGTACAGAAACCAGATGGGAGTTATAAGAGTCGAGGGATATGAAAGGGAAGCAGTGGTTGGGAAGGGAGTGAGACAGGGTTGTAGCCTCTCCCCGATGCTATTCAATCTGTATACTGAGCAAGCAGTAAAGAACACAGAAGAAAAATTTGGAGTAGGAATTAAAATCGATGGAGAAGAAATAAAAACTTTGAGGTTCGTTGATGACATTGTAATTCTGTCAGAGACAGCAAAGGACCTGGAAGAGCAGCTGAAAGGAATGGACAGTGTCTTGAAAGGAGGGTATAAGATGAACATCAACAAAAGCAAAATAAGGATAATGGAATGTAATGGAATTAAGTCGGGTGATGCTGAGGGAATTAGATTAGGAAATGAGACACTTAAAGTAGTAAATGAGTTTTGCTATTTGGGGAGCAAAATAATTAATGATGGAGTTTTGCTATTTGGAGAGTAAAATAACTGATGATGGTCGACGTAGAGAGGATATAAAATGTAGACTGGCAATGGCAAGGAAAGCGTTTGTGACAAAGAGAAATTTGTGAACATCGAGTATAGATTTAAGTGTCAGGAAGTCGTTTCTGAAAGTAGTTGTATGGAGTATAGCCATGTATGGAAGTGAAACGTGCACGATAAATAGTTTGGACAAGAAGAGAATAGAAGCTTTCGAAATGTGGTGCTACAGAACAATGCTGAAGATTAGATGGGTAGATCACGTAACTAATGAGGAGGTAATGAACAGAATTGGAGAGAAATTTGTGGCACAACTTGACTAGAAGAAGGGATCGGTTGGGGGGGGGGGGGGGGGGGAATATTCTGAGCCATCAAGGGATTACCAATTCAGTATTGGAGGGCAGCGTGGAGGGTGTAAATCGTAGAGGGAGATGAAGAGATGAATACACTATACAGATTCAGAAGGACGCAGGTTGCAGTAGGTACTGGGAGATGAAGAAGCTTGCACAGGATAGAGTAGCATGGAGAGCTGCATCAAACCAGTCTCAGGACTGAAGACCCCAACAACAACAACATTGGGCCTTCAGCTGAATTTTACTGGAGAGGTTTGAAGATAAGGCCTTCTGCCTTTTAGATTAAAACTCTTTCGAGGCCTAATGCCGTTAAAGATATTTGTTGATATGTGGCTTTCAGCCGAGATTAATAGCTCTTAAATTAATCTTCTTCTCTTACCCTTAAGACATAAGACTGTTATGCTTTTGAATGGGGCCTTCCGCCCAATTTGCATGAAATGTTTTAAGATAAGGCCTTCTGCTTTTCGATTGAAATTCCTCTTATTGCTTGATATGCGACCTCCAGCCTAGTTCCGTTAAAATTAAAATGCTAAGGGCTTCAGCCGATTTGACTGAAGATTTAGAAAATATTTTTGGGTGAAGCCTTGCATCTTGGGTTTTGAATGTGGCCTTCAGCCGATCTAATCAAAGGAGGTCGATTAAAGTTTTGCGTGTTTCACATACTTTATGTAATATTCTGTGTTGATAAATAAAGTATGTATGTTGACTGCAACTAACAGGAACTCATTTTGGCACCTTTCCCGAACCTAATCCGCTCGGTCCTGTTAGCCCAGGCATTTCAAAGACAACGGCGTTTGTTCTACAGAACAACAAAAAAATGTGGGTTCGTGCATACTGGTAGACCTTCACGTGTCGGACAAACACGAAAAGAAATCAGAGCTGACTGACAGCTTTCTTTGAGTTCTTCATCTGAGAGACTGCTATTATTTGCGGCAGTGACGTAAATATTTTAGAAAGCGCCGCCGAAACGTGATCCTTGTCCGCAAACACAGTGCTCCCAAGACGTCGCAGCGCGCTCCAAGACCAACAGCTGCCGGCTCCCCGCACATCACACACGCACCCTGTTCTCTCTGCCGCGCAGTGTGAAGAGTCACACGTTGTGGCGCCATTAATCAGTGCTGCTCTGTGAGTGGCGCGCCAGACGCCAGCAGCGACTGTCTCTGCTCGTCTCCCACTGGCTCCTGAGCGTCTGCAGGCGCCCCGCCTCCACGAGGCGTGAAATACGCCCGTCAACCTGCCACAGTCCGGGGACAATTCTCTTTTATCTGGGCGTCCTCTAAAAGCGTCCTCGAGTCACCAAAACAGTACGAGAAATGTCGGCGCTGCTTTGCCCTGATAAGTAACCCGTCACATACTCTCCCACCATCGCGAAGGAAACTCATTTTAATGAACATTGGGCAGATAATGAAAATTACACTACTGGTAATTAAAATTGCTACACCAAGAAGATGACGTGCTACAGACTCGAAACTTAACCGACAGGAATAAGATGCTGTGATATGCAAATGACTAGCTTTTCAGAGCATTCACACAAAGATGGCGCCGGTGGAGACACCTACAACGTGCTCACATGAGGAAAGTTTCCAACCGAGTTCTCATACACAAACAGCAGTTGACCGGCGTTGCCTGGTGAAACGTTGTTGTGGTGCCTCGTGTAAGGAGGAGAAATGCGTACCATCACGTTTCCGACTTTGATAAAGGTCGGATTGTAGCCTATCGCGATTGCGGTTTATCGTATCGCGACATTGCTGCTCGCGTTGGTCGAGATCCAATGACTATTAGCAGAATATGGAATCGGTGGGTTCAGGAGGGTAATACGGAACGTCGTGCTGGATCCCAACGGCCTCGTATCACTAGCAGTCGAGATGACAGTCATCTTATCCGCGTGGCTGTAACGGATCGTGGTTCAAAAATGGTTCAAATGGCTCTGACCACTATGGGACTTAACTGCTGTGGTCATCAGTCCTCTAGAACATAGAACTACTTAAATCTAACTAACCTAAGGACATCACACACATCCATGCCCGAGGGAGGATTCGAACCTGCGGCCGTTGTGGTCGCGTGGTTCCAGACTGTAGCGTCTAGGACCGCTCGGCCACTCCGGCCGGCTAACGGATCGTGCAACCACGTCTCGATCCCTGAGTTAACAGATGCGGACGTTTGCAAGACACAAACCATCTGCACGAACAGTTCGACGACGTTTGCACCAGCATGGACTAACAGCTCGGAGACCGTGGCAGCGTTTACCCTTGACGCTGCATCACAGACAGGAGCGCCTGCGATGGTGTACTCAACGACGAACCTGGGTGCACGAATGGCAAAACGTCATTTTTTCGGATGAATCGAGATTCTGTTTACAGCATCATGATGGTCGCATCCCTGTTTGGCGACATCGCGGTGAACGCACGCTGGAAGTGTGTATTCGTCATCGCCATACTGGCGTATCACCCGGCGTTATGGTATGGGTGCCATTGATTACACGTCTCGGTCACCTCTTGTTCGCATTGACGGCACTTTGAACAGTGGACGTTACATTTCAGATGTGTTACGACCCGTGGCTCTACCCGTCATTCGATCCCTACGAAACCCTACGTTTCAGCAGGATAATGCACGACCGCATGTTGCAGGTCCTGCACGGGTCTTTCTGGATACAGAAAATGTTCGACTGCTGCCCTGGCCAGCACATTCTCCAGACCTCTCACCAATTGAAAATGATGGCCGAGCAACTGGCTCGTCACAATACGCCAGTCACTACTCTTGATGAACTGTGGTATCGTGTTGAAGCTGTATGGGCAGCTGTACCTGTACACGCCATCCAAGCTTTGTTTGACTCAATGCCCAGGCGTATCAAGGCCTTTATTACGACCCAGAGGTGGTTGTTCTGGGTACTGATTTCTCAGGGTCTATGCACCCAAATTTCTTGAAAATGTAATCACATGTCAGTTCTAGTATAATATATTTGTTCAATGAATGCCCGTTTATCATGTGCATTTCTTCTTGGTGTAGTAATTTTAATGGCCAGTAGTGTACGTTATGTTATTCGTTTCCATGGCTTCCTCGGAGGGTGGAGTTTGTGATGTGGAAACAAGTCAAACACGTACATTTCATTTCATGTAAGTGCAGTACAGTGAAATGGCTTTATCCTGCACTGAAGCGCCAAATAAACTGGTTTAGGCTTGCGTATTCAAATACAGAGACATGTAAACAGGCAGAATACGGCGCTGCGACAGGCACCGCCTATATAAGACAAGAAGTGGAGCAGTTGTTATATCGGTTACTGCTGCTACAATGGCAGGTTATCAAGATTTAAGTGAGTCTGAACGCGGTGTTATAGTCGGCGTATAAGCGTTGGGACACAGCATCTCCGCGGTAGTGATGAAATGGGAATTTTCGTGCATGACCATTTCACGAATCAATATCAGGAATCCTGTAAAACATCAGATCTCCGACATCGTGGCGGCCGGAAAAAGATAATGCAAGAACGGGACAAACGACGACGGAAGAGAATCGTTCAGCGTGACAGAACTGCGACCCTTCCGCAAGTTGCTGCAGATTTCAATGCTGGGCGATCAACAAGTGTCAGCGAGTAAACCATTCAACGAAATATGGATAGCCGGCCGTGGTGGCCGAGCAGTTCTAGGCGCTTCAGTCTGGACCCGCGCAATCGTTACAGTTGTTGGTTCGAATCCTGCCTCGGGCGTGGATGAGTGTGATGTCCTTAGGTTGGTTTGGTTTAAGTAGTTCCAAGTTCTAGGGGACTGATGACCTCAGATGTTAAGTCCCATAGTGCTCAGAGCCGTTTGAAAGATGGATATTGGCTTTCGGAGCCGAAGGCCCGCCCTTGTACCACGCGATGACTGTACGATACAAAGCTTTACGCATCGCCTGGGCCCGTCAACATCGGACTGTTGATGACAGGAAACATGTTGCCTGGTCGGACGAGTCTCGTTTCAAATTGTATGGAGCAGATGGACGTGTACGGGTATGGAGGCAATCTTGCGAATCCATGGACCCTTCTTATCAGCAAGGGACTGTTCAAGCAGCTGGAGGCTCTGCATTGGTGTGGGGCGTGTGCAGTTCGAGTGATAAGACACCTCTGATACGCCCAGATGCGACTCTGACAGGTGACACGTAAGTAAGCATCCTGTCTGATCACCTACATCCATTCATGTCCATTGTACATTCCAACGGGCATGGGCAGTTCCAGCAGGAAAATGCGACACCCCACATATCCAGAATTCCTAGAGAGCGGCACCAGGAACACTCGTCTGGGTTTAAACACTTCCGCTAGCCACCAAACCCCCCAGACATGAACACCCCCTCGCACTCTTACGGATTTATGGACAGCCCTGCAGGATTCATGGTGTTAGTTCCCTCCAGCACATCGTCAGACATTAGCCGAGTCTATGCCACGCCACGTTGCGGCACTTCTGTGTGCTCGCGGGGACCCTATACGACATTATGTAGGTGTAGAAGTTTATTTGGCTCTTTAGTATAATTGTTTACGCAGAGTGTTTGTTTCCACCAAGTATCGCGAAAACGATACATCGTACGGAAAAAAAAGCTGCAGGTGAAAAGGTAATATTAATAAAGGGGACATGTGTGAAAACTTCCTGACCGCCCGTCTTGTGTGGATGGTGTCAACTTTGTATTTTCATATGAGCACCACCTATTTTTATTGCCTATTCAGATTCTACGTCACAAAATACTTAAAGTGCACGCAAACCATTGTTTATCATTCGTTTTAGAAGGCACTGTAATCGACGAATATCAAGAGTGAATGTTTTTGCAGTGAAGAAACCATGCATGTGATTCGTCATTTCATTTACCATGTAAACGGAAACATTTGCGTGGTAACGGTTGATATTTATGTTTCAAATTCTTTTGGTGTAGCAAATTTTACTGTACAGTACAATATGGTTTGCCCTTTCAATTTGTGCTTAAAAATAGCATTATCCAGGAACAATGACGTGGATATAATAATTTTCTTGCTTTGGTCAGTGCCCTTGCCTCTCGCAATTGGTGTGCACGATTTTGGTGAGCCCCCATGCCTGTCACCATTGGGTGTTGTAGTTGGTGACCACCTTTGCCTCTCACCATTGGGTGCTGTATTTCGATGAGTCCACTTGCGACTCACGACTGTCGTGCTCGATTTTGATGAGTCCCTTTGCCTCTCACCATTGGCAGTTCGGTGACCCTCTTTGCCTCTCACCATTGGTGTGCCGTATTTCGGTGAGTCCACTTGCGACTCACGACTGTGGTGCTCGATTTTGATGAGTCCCTTTGCCTCTCACCATTGGGTGTTGTAGTTGGTGACCACCTTTGCCTCTCACCATTGGGTGCTGTATTTCGATGAGTCCACTTGCGACTCACGACTGTGGTGCTCGATTTTGATGAGTCCCTTTGCCTCTCACCATAGAGTGTTGCAGTTCGGTTACCCCCTTTGCCTCTCAACATTGTGTGCTGTATTTCGATGAGTCCACTTGCCTCTAACGACTGTGGAGCTTGATTTTGTGATTACCTTTGTCTCTCACCGCTGGGTGTTGTATTTCGGTGACCCCTTTGCGTTTCAGCATTGTGTGATGTATTTCGATGAGTCCACTTGCCTCTCATGACTGTGGTGCTTGACTTTGTGATTACCTTTGTCTTTCACTGCTGGGTGTTGTATTTCGCTGAGTCCCTTCGCCTCTTACCTCTGGGTGCTGTATTTCAATGAGTCCACTTGTTTCTCACTACTGGGGTGCTTGATTTGTGGAGTATCCATGGCAGATACGCCAGTAACTATTATTTCGTGTATATTTTAATTTATTATAATGGATAAGACTGTTATTCCGCCCAAGTTTTCGTAGCGGCCAGCTCTTCGATGGAAACACATCGAAATCAGTCACGCTGATGACGCGGTTCGAGGACGGTCAGCAAAATAAAGCAGTTCCATGGTTTGGTGACTCTGCACCATTAACCACGTAGGGAGCAGAAAACTTTGTTAACACACAAGTAGCTTTCTCTGCCATGAATGCCAATGTCTAGCCATATTATTTCTACTGCAATCTCATCTGCATCACTCACCTAACGTTTGAACATCAATATCAAACGTAGGCAATTCCATCAGGTCACTGAGTCACATTAAATTATTATTATTGACTGAATTTGAAGATGTAAAATGCTTTCATAATCCGTACATTAAGAGAGATAGTGCTACGTGAAACGTATGATACAATATCTCAAAATGGTTCAAATGGCTCTAAGCGCTATGGGGCTTACGATCTGAGGTCATCAATCCCCTAGGCTTAGAACTACTTAAACTTGACTAACCAAAGGACATTACACGCATCCACGTCCGAGGCAGGATTCGAATCTGCGACCATAGTAGCAGCGTGGTTCCGGACTGATGCCTCTAGAACCGCTCGGCCACAGCGACCGGCCGTAATATCTCAGTTATTAAAGTTAGAAACTGTATATACGTTTTTAGGCTGGATAACTCCAGGCGTGAAAGTTACGCAGACAATACACTGATAAGACAAAACATTATTAGCGCTGCCCAGTGTGAAGCTGAATGCCGCCTTGCGGCGTTGCGAGCACGTGACGCGGTAACAAAAGTACGTAAGCGCAAAAAAGACATAAGGGGGACCACGCTAGGGAACATGATATGGGCTGCAAATGACATACACACTGAGATAAGCGACTTTATCAAAGGACAGACTATTCTTTTGCAAAGCCTGTGAGCGAGTGTCTCAAAAACTGGGCGAATCTTCGAGTGCTATTTTAGTGAGCATCTACGGAAAGAAGTATGAGGACAATGAAACTACCTCTAGGCGCTATATGATTGAACGTCCACGACCCTTCACAAAATATGGGGTTCGGAGGCTTGCCTGCTCTGTAAAGTAGGATAGATGGTGATCTGTGACATCTTTGCACAATTCTGGTTCACCCAGTAGTTTTTTTGGAGCACGGCGTTCATCGAATATTGTTGAACACGGAGCTCCGCACCTGACCTCCCATCCGTGTTCACATCTCGGCCCAACGACATTGTCAGTTATTAATTAAGTGTGCACGGGACTATCGGGATTCCACCATCGATCAGTGGAACCATGTCTGCTTTTCGGGTGTATCACATCTATGCTATACTAGTTCGACGGCCCGTCTCCATAAAAGCCGTTATCGAGATGCCAGTGCACGGACCGAGGTGGCGCAGTGGTTAGCACACTGGACTCGCATTCGGGAGGACGACGGTTCAAGCCAGCGTCAGGCCATCATGATTTAGGTTTTCCATGATTTCCTTAAATCGCTTCAGGCAAATGCCGCGATGGCTCCTTTGAAATGGCATGGGACCGATGACCTCGCTGTTTGGTCTCCTCCCTCAAATCATCCACTCATCCGTCGAAACGTGCAGCGGGCCACGGACGGGGGCTATGGGTGACATTCTCCTGCGCTTGCATGGGACCTGTAGTAGTAATCGAAGACACGCTGACAGCTGCGAAGCACCTGCATGCCTTCATGCTTGATGTCTTCCCCTACAGCGATGTGATATTTCAGTAGCATAATTGTCCGTGTATCGGAGCCAGAACCGTGTTACAGTGGTTTGTGAAGCATTATAGTGAAGTCTCGGCGACCAAATCCGCCTGATGTAAATCCTATGGAATCTATCTTGGTCACTATAGAGTGCCTGTTATTTATGCGAATTACGTGACCTGTCCGTAGACTTCTGATGCCACATGGCTCCACCCACCTACCAACAACCTGTCGGGTCCATGATACGTGGATTCAGTGATGTGTTTCGGTCCAAAGACGGACAAATAAGCTACAAAGCGGGAGGTCATAACGTTGTGGCTTATCAGTGTATTCAGCGGGTGTATCAGAACGTGAGCTCCCAGTGACTTTCAACAAAATTTGCGCATAATTTCAAAGATTTTGGTGAACCTTTTATTAGTGTCACTGTCCGCACAGTAAGGGAAGGAAAAAAATTATTACATACTACGTTTTCGATGTTCAAGCACTAAAACTTCAGTATCAAGAATGTCAATTTAATTTATTACTTCTTTACTACCAATTCTACTCGCAACACATTTCTCAGACTGTATCCACATATACCGCTGAATGTACCTGCAAAATTATATCATTCCACGACACATAGTAGCCGGCCGGAGTGGCCGTTCGGTTCTAGGCGCTACAGTCTAGAGCCGAGCGACCGCTACGGTCGCAGGTTCGAATTCTGCCTCGGGCATGGGTGTGTGTGATGTCCTTAGGTTAGTTAGGTTTAATTAGTTCTAAGTTCTACGGGACTGGTGACCTCAGATGTTAATTCCCATAGTGCCCAGAGCCATTTGAACCATTTGACACATAGTCCAGAAATGTTGTTGTGGCATCAGTCCAGACACTGGTTTGGTGCAGCTCTCCATGCTACTCTATCCCGTGCATGCCTCTTCATCTCCCAGTACCTGCTGCACCCCACATCCTTCTGAATCGGCTTAGTGTATTCATCTGTTGGTCTCCCTCTATGATTTTTACCCTCCACGCTGCCCTCAAATAGTAAATTGGTGATCCCTTGATGCCTCAGAACATGACCTACCAACCCATACCTTCTTCTAGTCAAGTTATGCCACAAATCCCTCTTCTCCTCAATTCTATTAAATACCTCCTCATTATGTGATGTACCCATCTAATCTTCAGCATTCTTCTGTAGCACCACATTTCGAAAGCTTCTATTCTCTTCTTGTCCAAACTATTTATCGTCCATATTTCACTTCCATACATGGCTACACTCCATACAAATACTCTCAGAAACGACTTCCCGACACTTAAATCTATACTCGACGTTAACAAATTTCTCTTCTTCAGAAACGCCTTCCTTGCCATTGCCAGTCTACAATTTATATCCTCTCTACTTCGACCATCATCAGTTATTTTGCTCCCCAAATAGTAAAACTCATCTACCACTTCAAGCGTCACATTTCCTAATCTAATTCCTTCAGCATTACCTGCTGTAATTGGACTACATTCCATAATCCTCGTTTTGCTTTTGTTCAAAAAATCGCTCTGAGCACTATAGGACTTAACTTCTGAGGCCATCAGTCCCCTAGAACTTAGAACTACTTAAACCTAACTAACCTAAGGACATCACACACATCCATGCCCGAGGCAGGATTCGAACCTGCGACCGTTGCGATCCAGACTGTAGCGCCTAGAACCTCTCGGCCACTCCGGCCGGCTTGCTTTTGTTAATGTTCATCTTATATCCTCCTTTCAAGACACTGTCCGTTCAACTGCTCTTCCAGGCCCTTTGCTGTCTCTGACAAAATTGCAATGTCATCGGCAAACCTCAAAATTTTTATTTCTTCTCGTTCAGAAAATATGACATCATAAACACTTATCCGGAAAAATTACCTATTTCTTATAAAGTAGCGTGGAAGTGTACCGTGGAACACTTTTCACGCTTTAGCATTCCTTTCAGTTCTGCTTTCACTGCAGTCTTCTTATGAAATTAAAATTACTTGAGGAAAGTAAAGTTTTTCAAAATGAAAAAAAACTGTACTAAGCTACAACATTTTGATCTGCTTAGGAACAAATGCTCTATTCATATTTTAAAAACTGCAATCAAGAAAATATTATCAATATTATATTTAATAGTTTATGTCTTATTCCTCTACAGTTTGTCTGTTTGTGTTCCCGGTCGCGGAGCACGGGGAACGATTTTTATGGGGTTTACGTCCCTTTTATCCTCTTGACAAGGAATCTTTGGTTACATGAGAACATTGGGGTGAGGATGACCTCAAATGGTTAAGTGATTTAATTTTTTATACCAGATGATGGAACTTCAAGTATTCCGAAATAGGCCGTGTACACAACGGATTGTGGATATAGCAACTGTTCCGCAGATTCTTCATTTTACAAAACCTTTACTACATAATAACAAACAGTAAGTGAACTCAAATTAAGATGTATTACCAAAAACAAGCTACACGTTGATCACTTCCCGAAATAGAAGTTATTGGCAACTAACAAAAAATTTCGTTTTCGAAATGGGGAGAGTTGTCAAGACATTAAAGAAATTCTATTCATTTGCGGATATCACGTGTTCCACAGTAAAGGGACCGCCATTCCGAAGTAGAATGTCGTCCACAATCGGCGAAGTATGGTTTAACAGTACACGCGCTACGCAGTTAGTTTCAAAAATTTAAGTGATTTTATTCACCATAAAATTCTGTAACTGAAGAATTAACAACAGAAGAGAAAATCAGTCTTGGTTGCACAAGATAGGTTTATTTAATCTGCATATGTGACGCGTTTCGCCTGTAATCATTAGACAATCTGCGGAAGTTACAAACTGGTGTAAGTATAAATTGCCGGCTGCGGTGGCCGAGCGGTTCTAGGCGCCGCAGTCTGGAATCGCGCGACCGCTACGGTCGCAGGTCCGAATCCTGCCTCGGGCATGGATGTGTGTGATGTCCTTAGTTTAGTTTGGTTTAAGTAGTTCTAAGTTCTAGGGGACTGATGACCTCAGAAGTTAAGTCCCATAGTGCTCAGAGCCATTTGAACCATTTTTTGTAAGTATAAATTGCGCTTAAAGGCAATAAAAATGAAGAAATTAAAAATAAGAGGAGGAAGATATACGTAGACTGGACTATGAAACACAGGCCAGATTTCTGTTTCAGGGGTGGTGAACCATATGAATTCCGACTCGTAAAATATTGCCCCATAGCTGAGGTTACCGGTAAAAATTGTTGCTAATGGCAACCAACGCGTCGAACGTAATTAAGAATCCCGTAGAACAGTGAGGTAACAGCCAGAGAGCCTCTGTCAATGCTTCATTACATCCCCTTGAAGCAACGCGGAAAACAGTAATGTTGTAAAGATCGATTACGGTTGCTGTACCAGTGGCCACTGTGGTAGTCATGCAGTGGAGTGATCTGAATTAACAAGAACCTCAAAATAGCTTTAAAGCCTTTATTTCAGGAATAGACATATAGACTCAAAGGATATGTCTCACAGTTTTAAGTTGGCAACAATGAAACAATGAAAAGTCGCCGATATAGTTTGCTGCTTGCATTAGTATTGAAAATGGTGCGCACTGTATTGTTCTTCAAAGACGCTTTCTGACCAAGTTTGGTTAAGTGCCACCACATCGTCACAACATTGCTTCAGGGCCAAACATTTCGCGGAGACACGATGTACGAGGCGTGTTTTTTTTTTTTTAAGTAAGTACCGTTTTGAAATTTAAAAAAAGACATTCTAAGATACCTCGATAATTTTATTTTGACATGAAAGCCTTTACCTTTAACTACGCACTGACGCCATTACAGTCTGATTCTTCCTTGTTTACGTTGTGTACTGAGTGTTTAAGATGCCTCCGATAATCTTGAGTCCCGCCGACTGTGAAGTACGGGCTGTTATAAGATTTCTTAGCGCTAAAGGCCTAAAAGTGATCGATATTCATCATGAGATCTGTGCAGTTTACGGAGAAAACATTATGAGTGATGGAATGGTAAGAAAATGGGTGAGAGCATTTAAAGATGGCCGCACAAATGTGCATGACGAACTACGGAGTGGGCGTCCTTCAGTCGTTAATGAAAGTTTGGTGCAGGAAGTGGACAATAAGGTGAGAGAAAACAGACGCTTTACGATTTCCTCCTTGCGGGATGACTTTCCTAATGTTTCTCGTAGTGTTTTGTATGGCACTGTGCCCGAGCACTTGAATCACCGAAAATTGTGCGCACGTTGGGTACCGAAAATGTTGACGGATGTGCACAAAACTAAACGTTTAGACAGTGCATTGACTTTCCTTGAGCGGTACCACAACGATGGCGATGATTTCTTAAGCCAAACTGTTACTGCCGATGAAACATGGGTGGCCTACGTCACACCAGAATCTAAACAACAGTCCGTGGAAGTTGAGCAAGGGCATCGTTTTGCTGCAAGACAATGCCCGTCCGCATGTGGCGAATCAGATCAAAGATCTCATCACATCTTTTCGATGGGAAACTCTAGATCATCCTCCGTACAGCCCAGATCTTGCGCCCAGTCACTACCATCTGTTCTGCACTTGAAGAAACACCTGGGCGGTCAGCGTCTTCAAGGTCTATGAGGAAGGTATTCAAAAACTGGTACAACGTTATGACAATGCCTCAATATTGGAGGAAGTTATGTAGAAAAGTAGATTAAGATACAGGCTTTCATGTAAAAATAAAATTATTGAGATATCTTAGCACGTCTTTTTTTTAATTTCAGTACGGTACTTACTTAAAAAACACGTCTCGTATATGCAGGGAGAGAATCACAGGACGGTCATACATGGAAATGAAGAGCTAGAGAACATTCGTACGCACTACAAAAGAAACCCCAGAAAATCTACGCATCAAGGACTACAGAATTCAAATGCTACAGGCTCTAGAAACTGAAGATAAACAAAAACGGAGGTAAGAATGTATTTACTTTGAAGCACTAATGGAAGTGGGTGGTTTGACAGAGAGACTTGCGTTCTCTGAGAGAGACACATTTCACGTAAGGCCAGGTTCTCATTCAAAAGGTATATGTATCTAGAATGTTGGGACGAAAAGTTTTTTAATCCGTGCATTACAGAAGTTTCTACAGCCACAATTGTTCGAAGCAGTGCCACGACCGCCGTGGGACGCCCGGTTCAGGTAGAAAACTTGTCGTGCCGGGACGCAAGTCCACAAAATGATTTATATTACAGTTCGTGTACAAACACATTCGCCGAAAAAGCTAACAAAATACGTGTGCAGGCTGTGGAACGCATCATATCCGCTCAGCCAGATCCGGTTTTTTCGCCAAGAAGAACGAGGGAATCGCTCTCCAGGAACATTCGGAGCTAGAGGAATTGTTGATGTACAGTCCTGGTGTTCCGGACTACACGTAAGTAACGAAAACACCTTTTTTGTCAAATTTTGGTCAAATTCTGTCAAAACATAAATTCGGTCCGCCATATTGGATTAGCCTTTTTGAATTTTGGTGATCTAACTTAGGACCTCTATTCAGCGACATCAAAAATGAATAGTAATGAGTAGTTATGCAAAATGAACTAGTAATACACTCCTGGAAATGGAAAAAAGAACACATTGACACCGGTGTGTCAGACCCACCATACTTGCTCCGGACACTGCGAGAGGGATGTACAAGCAATGATCACACGCACGGCACAGCGGACACACCAGGAACCGCGGTGTTGGCCGTCGAATGGCGCTAGCTGCGCAGCATTTGTGCACCGCCGCCGTCAGTGTCGGCCAGTTTGCCGTGGCATACGGAGCTCCATCGCAGTCTTTAACACTGGTAGCATGCCGCGACAGCGTGGACGTGAACCGTATGTGCAGTCGACGGACTTTGAGCGAGGGCGTACAGTGGGCATGCGGGAGGCCGGGTGGACGTACCGCCGAATTGCTCAACACGTGGGGCGTGAGGTCTCCACAGTACATCGATGTTGTCGCCAGTGGTCGGCGGAAGGTGCACGTGCCCGTCGACCTGGGACCGGACCGCAGCGACGCACGGATGAACGCCAAGACTGTAGGATCCTACGCAGTGCCGTAGGGGACCGCACCGCCACTTCCCAGCAAATTAGGGACACTGTTGCTCCTGGGGTATCGGCGAGGACCATTAGCAACCGTCTCCATGAAGCTGGGCTACGGTCCCGCACACCGTTAGGCCGTCTTCCGCTCACGCCCCAACATCGTGCAGCCCGCCTCCAGTGGTGTCGCGACAGGCGTGAATGGAGGGACGAATGGAGACGTGTCGTCTTCAGCGATGAGAGTCGCTTCTGCCTTGGTGCCAATGATGGTCGTATGCGTGTTTGGCGCCGTGCAGGTGAGCGCCACAATCAGGACTGCATACGACCGAGGCACACAGGGCCAACACCCGGCATCATGGTGTGGGGAGCGATCTCCTACACTGGCCGTACACCACTGGTGATCGTCGAGGGGACGCTGAATAGTGCACGGTACATCCAAACCGTCATCGAACCCATCGTTCTACCATTCCTAGACCGGCAAGGGAACTTGCTGTTCCAAAAGGACAATGCACGTCCGCATGTATCCAGTGCCACCCAACGTGCTCTAGAAGGTGTACGTCAACTACCCTGGCCAGCAAGATCTCCGGATCTGTCCCCCATTGAGCATGTTTGGGACTGGATGAAGCGTCGTCTCACGCGGTCTGCACGTCCAGCACGAACGCTGGTCCAACTGAGGCGCCAGGTGGAAATGGCATGGCAAGCCGCTCCACAGGACTACATCCAGCATCTCTACGATCGTCTCCATGGGAGAATAGCAGCCTGCATTGCTGCGAAACGTGGATATACACTGTACTAGTGCCGACATTGTGCATGCTCTGTTGCCTGTGTCTGTGAGCCTGTGGTTCTGTCAGTGTGATCATGTGATGTATTTGACCCCAGGAATGTGTCAATAAAGTTTCCCCTTCCTGGGACAATGAATTCATGGTGTTCTTATTTCAATTTCCAGGAGTGTACATATAAAAGTTTTAAATGTTTTTTTTATTCCAGTCTTTATCACAATATGAATTCTTTAGTCGATGACCGTTTTCAGTCCGTAACGACCATCCTCAGATCTATAACATACAAATATATATACACCTAGTGAGCAGTGTGTCTTTCAACACAATACAGCAATACCTTTCACAATATACTATCATACAACCAGGGAAATGTACAGATAAAATACGGTAAAACGTACCTTTTTTACACCATGTCCTAAAGTGATAAGGCCATAACGGCATCGTCAAAACATATAAATATAATCATCACAGCATCGTCAGAAGTTAAGTCCCATAGTGCTCAGAGCCATTTGAACCATTTTTGAACAGCATCGTCACATAGATCTAAAATAAGGTGTAGAATAGGCCACATCGTCCACACAGTCATTATTGCAACTGGCTACTGAAGTACAGTAGCTACCAGAAATCTGTTTGCCTACATCATCCCTAGATGTCGCTACCGTCGGCTTAGATGTAGTTATCATTTACGAAAAAAAAAAAAACAGAATCTGATAAAAACACATTACGTAAAATACACGTAGCAAACTTTTAAAATTGATAACTATCACAGAAACTAAAGTGTGATACATTAAAAGACGAATACAGCTACCCATATAAAATTATTAAAAGGAAATATATGAACAGAATAGGACCGATCCTTTTTATGGTGAATTTACGGTCAACAATTAATATACGTATGACATTGCCTGTAGCAACCTATAAATTGCCTATGAAAGACAAAATCTCTATATGACAGCTGAAAAAAAGACAGATCAATGATCGGCGCCCTCTGTTGGGTCGGCCGCCAGGATGTTATTTAGACGGGCACCGATCTTAAGAACTTAACAACTAGTGGGATTTACATACATCGTGATATGTCTCCCACAGGAAACGTTTAAACAACATATTAACAGTCAATAAATAAAATTATATAGTCTGGTTATACATTCAATGAATAGGTAAGACATAATCAGTTACAGGATTAGAGCGACTAATGCATGGAAGTAACGCAAATGCCTACTGTTCTCGACATAAATCATCAAGTAAGGCTAGGTATAAATACGCGAGGCATTATATGGGTATCGTAGTATGTTATCAAACAAAGCGAAGTAGGCGTTTGTTGTGTGATAGTATATTGTGATACGTATTACTGTATTGTATTGAAAGACGCACTGCTCACTAGGTGTATATATTTGTAGATTGTAGATCTGAGGATGCTCATCGTCTAAAGAATTCATATTGTGATCAAAGACTGCAATAAAAAAAACTGACTATATTGGATCACTGTTTGTATACGCGACCATGTCGCAGTTGGTAAATACAAAATTTTCCCTAGAATAAGCAGGTTTATCTCGAGAAAAGATTTGCCACAACTGCATGCAGCATAAAATAAAAACGGTTCAACCTATTGACTTCTACCTTTGACCTGCGGAAAGTAAACAATTTTCTTGGGAGCTTACACCTTTATTATATACGAAATTTGTTGATATTAACTATTTTTTTGTAAAGCCATAAAGAGAGAAACAAACCGTAAAAAATGTAAGTCAAAGTTCGAGTTAGTACCATCTCGTTAAATTTAAGGTTATTTCATTGAGGTGAGGCGTAATCTCCCATAAATTTAATGTAGTATCGACTGATGTTATCCATTTTTGGTTTCAGGCAATTCCTGAGGGGCTACACACTGCACGCAGTCTGCCTACTTCAGACTCACAGGAGCCGGCCGGTGTGGCCGCGCGGTTCTAGGCGCTTCAGTCTGGAACCGCGCGACCGCTACGGTAGCAGGTTCGAATCCATCCTCGGGCATGGATGTCTGTGATGTCCTTAGGTTAGTTAGGTTTACGTAGCTCTAAGTCTAGGGGACTGATGACCCTCAGATGTTAAGTCCCATAGTGCTCAGAGCCATTTGAACCATTTTAGACTCGCAGGCCCTTGATCAGTTCATAATTACGGGTGCCATTATGATTTTCTTTTCTTGTACTGAAAATCTAAAATAAAGTTCAAAGTACGATCAATCATAATCCACAAGCAGATCCTTTGTTTATCTTTTCACTGTCTGGAAAAAAAAATGCTCATTTCAGTCAGGACCTGGCCTTAAGTGGCAAAGTGAAGAAGCGTAATTTGAGAACATGGGGTGCATGAAAGCCGAATGACTATCTGGAACACGAATGTGATTTTCCGAAACCTTAATGTTTTCTGCACCATAACTATCCTCAGAGTCTTTGGCCGTTTCTTTCACAGAATCTACAGGTATAACAGGTATAACCTATCTCACTAAGCTTTTTCTTTGGTTGTTGTCTTAATTGGCAAAGAGGCACCTACCTTCATTTTGCAGCAGGACGGAGCTCGGGATATTGATGTAACCTCCAATGTCGTGATCTCAACGTGCAGCGCTGGTCCGAATGACGTGCAGTTCATGTTACTGCAACTTCTCCCCCCCCCCCTCCCCTACAAGGTCGCGTCATGAATTTTTTTCTTTTGCGGACGTGTGAAGGACATGCTTTACGTATCCCCATTTCCGTTTAATCGGCGCGGTTATCTCCGTTGATCGGGCTACGTTGGAACGGGTCTGGTAGGAAATGGCGTGTAGGATTGGCATCTGCTGTGTCACAAATGGAGCCCACAACGAACATCTGTCAATGTACGTAGGAACTATGAAAGCTAAACCTTTCAGTCTCTATGTGGATTTCTTAAAGTCATTTCTGTAGTCACAGGAATACTTTCTTTTCGTGCCATTCGTTTTGAATTACCCTGTAAGTAACGCAATATACTTTTTTCCTGATCAACTCCGGTTGAAAAAATGTACAATTTGTTGTGTGACATAGTGGAATATTCCCGCACTAGCCCTCTCCTTTTTTTTAATTGAGTCAGTAGTTTTCTCACTGCTTTGATGGTGAGGGCCGCTACGAATTCCTCTCCTGTGCCAATCCCTTAACCTCAGAGTAGCACTTTCAACCCACGTCCTCAATTATTTGCTGGATGTATTCCAGTCTCTGTCTCCCTCTACGGTTTTAATCCTCTACAGCTCCCTCTAGTACCATAGAAATTACTCCCTGGTGCCTTAACAGATGTCCTGCTATCCTGTTCCTTCTTCTTGTAAGTGTTTTCCAAATATTCCTTTCCTCTCCGATTCTGCGTAGAACCTCCTCATTCCTTACCTTATCAGTCCACCTAATTTTCAACATTCATCTGTAGCGCCAGATCTCAGATGCTTCGATTCTCTTCTGTTCCGGTTTTCCCACAGTCCATGTTTCACTACCATACAAAGCTGTGCTCCAAACGTCAATTCTTGGAAATTTCTTCCTCAAATTGAGACCTTTATATGATATTAATAAACTTCTCTTGGCCATGAATGTCCTATTTCCAAGTGCTAGTTTGCTTTTTGCGTCCTCCTTGCTCCATTCGTCATAGCTAATTTTCTTGCGTAGGTAGCGTAATTCCTTAACGCCATCTACTTCGTTATTCCCAATTCTCGTCTTGATTTTTCTTCAGACTTGCTTCCATTATCAACCGAGATGTCTTAACCGCCTCTCTGGTACCTCTCCCTTTCCTAAAGCCAAGCTGATCAACATCTAAAAGATCCTCAATTTCCTCTTCCATTCTTCTGTAAACTATTCTCGTCAGCAACTTGAATGCATCAGCTTTGAAGCTGATTGTGCGATAATTCTCGCACTAGTCGACTCTTGACATCTTCAGAATTGTGTAAATCCTATTTTGCCGAAAGTCTGATGTTATATCGCCACACTCATACATATTCTACTCACAAAAGTGAACAATCATCTTGTTGCCATTCCACCCTCCACCCCAAAACGATTTTAGAAATTTCGATAAAATGTTTTGTATCATTTCTTCCTAATTAGATATCTGGTCTTCCAAGGCTCTTTCAAATTCTGATTCAAATACCGGATCCACTATCTCTTTCCCATCAACACCTGTTTCTCCTTCTAACACGTCATCATAGAAGCCTTCAGTGTAATCTTTCCATCAGTCCCTCCCTGCTGGGCATTTAATAAGTGGAATTCCTAGTGTATTCTTAATGTCACCGCCCCTGGTTCTAATTTTGTCGAAGGTTGTTTCGACTTTCCTGCTACTGGCTCAGTCTTTCCGACAATCATTTCTTTTTCAGTTTCCTCACATTTTTCACGTAGCCAGTTCTCTTTATCTATACTGAATATCTTATTTATTTCATTCCAAGAGAGTTGCGTTTCTGTATTCCTAAATTCCCTGTAGATTTTTGTACTTCGTTTCTTCATCCATCAGCTGCAGCATTTCTTATGTTACCCACGGTTTTGTCGCAATTACCTTCCGTTGTCCTCTGTTTTCCTGTTCAACTTCTATGACGACAGTTGGCGACTTCCAACGAACTTTAAACACAATTTCAAACCTCCTCCAAATTTTTGTTGTTCGCATGATTAACGACGTATATTTAGCACTGTAAGTCATTTGTAAAGGAATCAAACGTTGTTGTTGTTGTTGTTGTTGTGATCTTCAGTCCACATACTGGTTTGATGTGGCTCTCCATGCTACTCTATCGTGTGCAAGCTTCTTCATCTCCCAGTACCTACTGCAACCTACATCCTTCTGAATCTGTTTAGCGTATTCATCACTTGGTCTCCCTCTACGATTTTTACCCTCCACGCTGCCCTCCAGTACTAAACTGGTGATCCCTCGATACCTCAGAATATGTCCTACCAACCGATCCCTTCTTCTAGTCAAGTTGTGCCACAAACTCCTCTGCTTCCCAATTCTGTTCAATACCTCCTCATTAGATATGTGATCTACCAATCTGATCTTCAGCATCCTTCGGTAGCACCGCATTTCGAAAGCTTCTATTTTGTCTAAACTATTTATTGTCCACGTTTCACTCCCATACATGGCTACACACCACACACACTTTCAGAAAGGACTTCATTTAAATCAATAGTCGAAGTTAACAAATTTCTCTTCTTCAGAAACGCTTTCCTTCCCATTGCCAGTCTACATTTTATATCCTCTCTACTCCCACCATCATCAGTTATTTTGCTCCCCACATAGAAAAACTCATTTACCACTTTAAGTGTCTCATTTCCTAATCTAATTCCCGCAGCATCACCCGATTTAATTCATTTCATTATCCACGTTTTGCTTTTGTTGATGTTCATCTTATATCCTCCTTTAAGACACTGTCCACTCCGTTCAGCTGCTCTTCCGGTCCTTTGCTGTCTCTGACAGAATTACAATGTCATCGGCGAACCTCAAAGTTTTTATTTTTCTCCATTGATTTTAATTTCTACTCCGAGTTTTTTCTTTTGTTTCCTTTAATGCTTGCTCAATATACAAATTGAATAACATCTGGGAGAGGCTACAACCCTGTCTCACTCCCTTCCCAACCACTGCTTCCCTTTCATGCCCCTAGACTTTTATAACTGCCATCTGGTTTCTGTACAAATTGTAAATAGCCTTTTGCTCCCTGTATTTTACCCCTGCCACCTTCAGAATATGAAAGAGAGTATTCCAGTCAACACTGTCAAAAGCTTTCTCTAAGTCTACAAATGCTAGAAATGTAGGTTTGCCTTTCCTTGCTCTCCCAAGGCTATCAGTAGTTATAATAGAATGTGGTCTACTCCTGGGGCCTTGTTTCGACTTAGATCTTTCAGTGCTCTGTCAAACCCTTCACGCAGTTTCATATCTCCAATTTCATCTTCATCTACATCATCTTCCATTTCCATAATAATGTTTTCAAGAACATTGCCCTTGTATTGACCCTCTATACACTCCTTCCACCTTTTACTTTCCCTTCTTTGCTTAAAGCTGGGTTTCCATCTGAGCTCTTGATATTCATACAAGTGGCTCTCTTTTCTCCAAAGGTCTCTTTAATTTTCCTGTAGGCAGTATCTATGTTACCCCTAGAGATATACGCCTCTACATCCTTACATTTGTCCTCTAGCCATCCCTGCTTAGCCATTATGCACTTCCTGTCGATCTCATTTTTGAGACGTTTGTATTCCTTTTTACCTGCTTCATTTACTGCATTTTTATATTTTCTCCTTTCATCAATTAAATTCATTATTTCCTCTGTTACCCAAGGGTTTCTACTAGCCCTCGTCTTTTTACCTACTTGATCCTCTGGTGCCTTCACTGTTTCATCTCTCAAAGCTACCCATTCTTCTTCTACTGTATTTCTTTCCCCCATTCTTGTCAATCGTTCCCTAATGCTCTCCCTGAAACTCTCTGCACCCTCTGGTTCTTTCAGTTTATCAAGGTCCCATATCCTTAAATTTCCACCTTTTTGCAGTTTCTTTAGTTTTAATCTACAGTCATCGTAGATGTAGTGGTTTTATATCTGGAAGGTTGAATTTTTAAAGAGTCGAGGGTGAGTGCATGTAGTTATTGGATGACTACAATAGATGTAGGGACGTGGTTGGGATTTGGAATGGGGAGGTGAGCGGCAGGAGCAGAAAGCAGATGTTGTCAGAGAGCGGTAGGCCTCGAACACACGCAGCCTGCGGCCGGCACGCCGGCCAGCGGAAACGGGCTCCAGCCGCGCCTGAGGATATGATTAATGGCGAAACGTCAGCGGCAGGTAGCGGCGATCCTGCACCACGAATCGCTTCGCAGAGAACCACTAGCAAGCCACACGGCTGGGGGCTGCACATATTTTCTTTCGATCTTGCAGATTCTGAGGATTTTGAATTCTGTTAGCTTCGTATATGAATCTGCGATTTTTGAAGTCTTTTATGAACATTTCATCTCTAATGTTTTGAAACGTCCCCTTTCAACAATTATACATGACTGTGCTTAAACTGACACACAATATTTTGTTAGCGCAACGCAATCTGACTTTCAAAATTCCCTACAAAAGAATGGCCCTGACTAACATTAAACTATACCTTTCACAAATCACTTACCTCACAAAAATCTTCGCTGCTCAAGCTACTGCAATACAGCGAGCGCCACTACTGCCAGCTAAATAAAAGATTCAAACTATGGAAGGCACTAACTACTGATAGGGATAGTTAGCAAATGAAAGATATTAATAGAGAACAAACAATGTATTTACCTTGATATCATCATATATAAATATAGCGGTTCATGACAAATTTCAAAACTCCGCCATCTCTCTCCCCACATCCACCACTGCTGGCGGCTCACCTCCAACTGCGCAACGCTACGCGCTGTTCACAGCCAGCTGCCTAACACTACAATGGCGAGTATTACAACAATGCAAAGCAGACACAGACTGCCCACAGCACAGCCAGTGATTTTCATACAGAGGTGGCGTTACCAATAAAAAAAACCTAAACAGCCTACTTACATAGCCCCCATGCTCCCCACAAAAATTTTTACAAATTGGATTGGGCAGTGGCCAATACAGATTTGAAAAAAATTTTTCATAAATACAATAACAAAGAAATCAAATGCACACACTTATTGATACAATGTTGGTCAAAAGCTAAAATTTTCTCACAGTCCATAAAGACAGTCCTAATCGTACATAACAGTAGAATAGCAGTGTTTTTCTCAAAGTCTGAGCAGTAAAAGAAAATGCACACGGAAATAGTGCATTTCCATGAAGTCTTGAAGAAGTAGCGTTGTCCTTCCAACGGAAAGACAGTGCTGACTCTTGACATGCTGACAGATAATGAGCCACAACAGAGCAAACCCACAGCAGAGTCAGTCGAAATTTTGAAGAGTATTGGTAGGTAGGTCATCACAGAGCAGACCCACTGTAGTCCTGGTAGAGAGTATGGTATTGGTGGGCCACCAGAGGTGCAGACCCACTGCAGTCCTTGTAGAAATAATGGTACAGGTGAGTCATCAAAGGTGTAGACTCACTGTAGTCCTTGTAGAGACGGCCAGCAGCCATCCGTTGCGACTGTGCAGGTGCACAATCACCATCGAAGATTCTTGCGGAGAATATAGCAAGTCCATAAACCACCACTTGTGCACTCAGAAAGTTTTTCTTTTAATTGTCCTTAGAACCAGCAATGCTGTTAACCAGTCCCTTGCTGAATCATTAACACACGTGCAAACACTAACAGTCCCAACTTCTCACATATTATCCATATACTATGACCAACAGAAACGTGTGCAGTGAAATGTAACTTACAAGTTACTTAATTTGATGAACTGGTGTCAAGTACAATTTTATAACATGAGAATACAATAACAAAGGTACAAAATACATCATTAAAAACATAATAATACAGATAACATTTGTAGTAATATGGGCTTTACAAAAGAATCGAAATAACATATACATCAGTGTTACAGGAATTATGACATTAGTAAATACATGAAAGATCAGAATAACTTTTGAAACATCAATTTCACACATGAGCATTAAACAGAACAGAATTAATAATGTCTAACATCTTTACAAAGTAAATAACATATTATTAATGCCAATTATATTCGAGGATAACAGTATTCCTCATCATAGTGAATGTAGCTTAGTATTAGAAGAGAAAAAAGTTCTATGAAACAGTACACAGAGACAGGAAGAAAACAAATACACAAGGGTACACAAACATATAGTGGGATAACACAAAAAGAAAGGACAGGGTTTGTTGTACTGCAGTATTTTGCATTATTTCTCGGAGATCTCCCTTCATTCGTCATTATTCCCAAAAAGTCCTATCTATACCTGCTTTCTGTATTCTATTCATATTTCTTTCAAAATAAATATGGCTCATTATACAATACTCATTTAGGCCCAAACCGTTTTCATGTAACTTTCAAAGCATTCTTACCCTATTCTCCATAGTTCGTTTCTTATATAGTCTACCCCCTCTTAAGCTAACGTAAATCTACTGAGCTCAGATATTAAACTAAGGGACGAGGCAATGCAGCAGCACAAAACAATTAACACAAGCAGCAATGACAAAAATACAAATGCCAAAGCAATTGCAATATTACAACTAATATAGGGCACTGTGCAGCAAACAAAAAAATAAATCTGGCTTAGCAGAGTAACACAAATTAAAGTTCAGTAGCACTATGCCTGGCAAACAGCAGCTTATATCGAAACATGACATAGCTCAAGCAGAAAAAATAGTACACTAAAGATAACAATGCAGATAAGGGAAATGTATAATCACATCTTAATGTCTAAGTAATTAAAGTGGTGCACCACAACAACTTATTGTGTTGTTGTTGTGGTCTTCAGTCCTGAGACTGGTTTGATGCAGCTCTCCATGCTACTCTATCCTGTGCAAGCTTTTTCATCTCCCAGTACCTACTGCAACCTACATCCTTCTGAATCTGCTTAGTGTATTCATCTCTTGGTCTCCCTCTACGCTTTTTACCCTCCACGCTGCCCTCCAATACTAAATTGGTGATCCCTTGATGCCTCAGAACATGTCCTACCAACCGATCCCTTCTTCTGGTCAAGTTGTGCCACAAGCTTCTCCTCTCCCCAATCCTATTCAATACTTCCTCATTAGTTATGTGATCTACCCATCTAATCTTCAGCATTCTTCTGTAGCACCACATTTCGAAAGCTTCTATTCTCTTCTTGTCCAAACTATTTATCGTCCATGTTTCACTTCCATACATGGCTACACTCCATACGAATACTTTCAGAAATGACTTCCTGACACTTAAATCAATACTGGATGTTAACAAATTTCTCTTCTTCAGAAACGCCTTCCTTGCCATTGCCAGCCTACATTTTATATCCTCTCTACTTCGACCATCATCAGTTATTTTGCTCCCCAAATAGCAAAACTCCTTTACTACTTTAAGTGCCTCATTTCCTAATCTAATTCCCTCAGCATCACCCGACTTAATTAGATTACATTCCATTATCCTCGTTTTGCTTTTGTTGATGTTCATCTTATATCCTCCTTTCAAGACACTGTCCATTCCATTCAACTGCTCTTCCAAGTCCTTTGCTGTCTCTGACAGAATTACAATGTCATCAGCGAACCTCAAAGTTTTTACTTCTTCTCCATGAATTTTAATACCTACTCCGAATTTTTCTTTTGTTTCCTTTACTGCTTGCTCAATATACAGATTGAACAACATCGGGGAGAGGCTACAACCCTGTCTTACTCCCTTCCCAACCACTGCTTCCCTCTCATGTCCCTCGACTCTTATAACTGCCATCTGGTTTCTGTACAAATTGTAAATAGCCTTTCGCTCCCTGTATTTTACCCCTGCCACCTTTAGAATTTGAAAGAGAGTATTCCAGTCAACATTGTCAAAAGCTTTCTCTAAGTCTACAAATGCTAGAAACGTAGCTTTGCCTTTCCTTAATCTTTCTTCTAAGATAAGTCGTAAGGTCAGTATTGCCTCACGTGTTCCAGTGTTTCTACGGAATCCAAACTGATCTTCCCCGAGGTTGGCTTCTACTAGTTTTTCCATTCGTCTGTAATGAATTCGTGTTAGTATTTTGCAGCTGTGACTTATTAAGCTGATAGTTCGGTAATTTTCACATCTGTCAACACCTGCTTTCTTTGGGATTGGAATTATTATATTCTTCTTGAAGTCTGAGGGTATTTCGCCTGTTTCATACATCTTGCTCACCAGATGGTAGAGTTTTGTCAGGACTGGCTCTCCCACGGCCGTCAGTAGTTCCAATGGAATATTGTCTATTCCGGGGGCCTTGTTTCGACTCAGGTCTTTCAGTGCTCTGTCAAACTCTTCACGCAGTATCGTATCTCCCATTTCATCTTCATCTACATCCTCTTCCATTTCCATAATATTGTCCTCAAGTACATCGCCCTTGTATAGACCCTCTATATACTCCTTCCACCTTTCTGCTTTCCCTTCTTTGCTTAGAACTGGGTTGCCATCTGAGCTCTTGATATTCATACAAGTCGTTCTCTTATCTCCAAAGGTCTCTTTAATTTTCCTGTAGGCGGTATCTATCTTACCCCTAGTGAGATAGGCCTCTACATCCTTACATTTATCCTCTAGCCATCCCTGCTTAGCCATTTTGCACTTCCTGTTGATCTCATTTTTGAGACGTTTGTATTCCTTTTTGCCTGTTTCACTTACTGCATTTTTATATTTTCTCCTTTCATCAATTAAATTCAATATTTCTTCAGTTACCCAAGGATTTCTACTAGCCCTCGTCTTTTTACCTACTTGATCCTCTGCTGCCTTCACTACTTCATCCCTCAAAGCTACCCATTCTTCTTCTACTGTATTTATTTCCCCCATTCCTGTCAATTGCTCCCTTATGCTCTCCCTGAATCTCTGTACAACCTCTGGTTCTTTTAGTTTATCCAGGTCCCATCTCCTTAAATTCCCACCTTTTTGCAGTTTCTTCAGTTTTAATCTACAGGTCATAACCAATAGATTGTGGTCAGAGTCCACATCTGCCCCTGGAAATGTCTTACAATTTAAAACCTGGTTCCTAAATCTCTGTCTTACCATTATATAATCTATCTGATACCTTTTAGTATCTCCAGGGTTCTTCCATGTATACAACCTTCTTTTATGGTTCTTAAACCAAGTGTTAGTTATGATTATGTTGTGCTCTGTGCAAAATTCTACCAGGCGGCTTCCTCTTTCATTTCTGTCCCCCAATCCATATTCACCTACTATGTTTCCTTCTCTCCCTTTTCCTACACTCGAATTCCAGTCACCCATGACTATTAAATTTTCGTCTCCCTTCACAATCTGAATAATTTCTTCTATTTCATCATACATTTCTTCAATTTCTTCGTCATCTGCAGAGCTAGTTGGCATATAAACTTGTACTACTGTAGTAGGTGTGGGCTTCGTGTCTATCTTGGCCACAATAATGCGTTCACTATGCTGTTTGTAGTAGCTTACCCGCATTCCTATTTTCCTATTCATTATTAAACCTACTCCTGCATTACCCCTATTTGATTTTGTGTTTATAACCCTGTAGTCACCTGACCAGAAGTCTTGTTCCTCCTGCCACCGAACTTCACTAATTCCCACTATATCTAACTTCAACCTATCCATTTCCCTTTTTAAATTTTCTAACCTACCTGCCCGATTAAGGGATCTGACATTCCACGCTCCGATCCGTAGAACGCCAGTTTTCTTTCTCCTGATAACGACATCCTCTTGAGTAGTCCCCGCCCGGAGATCCGAACTTATTGTAAAAAAAAATATTACCATGTACTTGAAAAGAAAATTATGTGTTACTGTTACTAGTTCCTTCTTATTGTTCTTTCCTTTCCAAGTGCTCCTTTTTTAAAGAATGTGGATCATAAAATAATTATTTAATAGATCTGTTGACAGAAAGTGTTCACATTAGCAAATGCATTTCATTTTATAAAAGCAATGCTGCAACACAGCTGGAAACCAGATATCAAATGAAATAAGCAATTACGCAAACCAAAGCATAAAAACATCATTCAATAGCTATGTGGCATTTCGTAAGTCAGTAGCTCTCAATTCTCGTAGAAAGACACTTGTCATTATCAGGTTTGCAGATGTAAGAATATTTCCGAGGATAATGGCCTCCCCTTTTTTTTTGTTCTACCTGTGCCGCTGAAAAGGGCTCGCAATAATGGCTTTTTCTCCAGGCGTCTGACACAGCTGGGTGCCCGTGACGCATTACGTGCAGGTGGTCACTTAACTTTCGTACGGAAATATTTACGACAGCAGTTTCTGCTACAGTGACAGTCTCACATAAAAATATTTCACAGGTCAAGAATTTGCGTTACAAATCTGTAGAAACAAAACCCTATAAATATAAGTGTCCAAAAAAAATATTCGTCAGCATTGTGATACATTCACTCATATACACACATTTCATAACTCTTAAAGTACGATTCTTGGTTTCCAACATACTTCTTATTCCTCATATACGGTAGCATCATCTTATTGATCATAAACATATCTCAACAGCATAGTACACATCGTCGTCGTAATAATAACATCATAACACCTCAGTCAAATCTCAAAAACGTCGTAGCTTTCTGCAATAATTTCAAAACCTAAAAAAAATTCTCTGCTCATGTCAAAAGTGTCATCTGCCTCAAACGTACTTTAAAAATCATGATCTCATACCAAATACATCATTCAAAGCTCTCATAGTATCACAATGGTTCCGAAAAAATATGAAGAGTTCACACAGTACAGACAAAATACAATGTCGTAAGTGTGAAGTTATCCAACGGTGTAATTATGTAAACATGTGTCACTGATGTAGTAAAAAAAACATGTTTATCTCTCAGTTAAATGATCAGATAGCTGTGTAATTTATGTGTTAGAGAAATATGGTACCGATGTGTAAAGTTGTATAAGCAAATACCATATTAGCTAGGGTTCCTTGTGGTTGCCACACACATGGTACACAAAGTAGGCGTGTATCCCCCTGAGGATTAATGTAATTATACCCTCAGGTGTTACAGATTACAGCAATGGAATGAAATGTATCACGGAAAACTTTCTTTGTAATTAAAAAATCTTTGAAAATAAGTGTTTTAAGTATAAGATTAATCACTCAAATGCGTGTCCTGTAGCGCTAAATGCGCGTCTTGCTGTAAGATAATTCTGTGGAACTGTCGTAGTTATCGTCCTCTGTAAGCAAAGTTCTGCTAAAGTCAATGTACTTACCTCATGATGCACAAAAGTGAAATGCTTTGCGTATAGATATCTTAGTTATTACGCTTATTGCCATGATGAGGAAAGTACTGTACAGTAACGTATTGTTATGCCACAAAAAAGGCTGTCTCATTGTTGCTATACCACAAAAGTTACTACTAAAACATGTTTTTCTTCCTAGAAGAATTCAGAAAACTGTGCAGATATAAAACAGATACACTGCAAAAGCAACATTGTAATTTGTCACTCATTAGTAGCGTCGTGATAACATCGTGTAGCTGTCACATAAACTAACCACTGTGTCCTCTGGTATCTCACAGAAAGTACTTTAAACCCAGAATGTATTTTCAAGTAAACCAAAATGTTGCATTAAAATCTCATTAGCAGTACCAGTATGTGTCCTAAGTATGTAAGCCTGATAGTCGTTACGTAATCGTGCAACTAACAAGCAAGAATGTACAAATACAACACTGTGTCGTCTGTTCACTATCACAATGCATTCGTAATTTCTGTTTAAAAATGTTCCCTAGGTGCTAGACTGGATATTTAACTTCAAACATTGTTGTATGTTAACAGTTTCTTAAGTCTGACAAGCATACTAGAAATGTGAAGTGAAAAGTTTTATGGCAATGACAAAGTTAAAAAGCAGATTATCTTTCAATAAATGGTTTTACATGTGAAACGTGGTGCAAACCTTTACTCTTCCTAGTGCACAGAGTTTCAACTTCAAAGAAATTATCATGTTGTATACATCAGTAAAGAATGCTAAAATTTTTCTCAAGGCTAGCGTCTTATGTTATTCTGTCTCCCGTAATAATAATTGTTTTGGTTCCCATATTGTCTGTTTCTCTGATTGTCTCTGTGATAGTCATTACCGCGGAGAGGTGATCTTTCCCTGTAATTATTACTACTCTGCCAACGGTTGTCATACGGGTGGTGTCTTTTGGTCACGATTTGTGTTGTGAGAATAGCCTTGCCGCGTCCAGTTATCGTTTCTGTCGTCACGGAATTGTGACAGATGTGACCTGTAATTGTTGTGTCCTTGTTTTCGCGTTCCGCGATTATCAGTGTCAATTTCTAGTTCTTGTAACAGTCCCTGAAAAGCTTCAATGTCGTCTTTGCAACGTCCTGCTAAAATAATATGCCGTAAATGTTCAGGTAATTTGATTAAGCAAATGCGGATGAGTTCTGAGGGGCTGTATGGGTTTGACAGGTACTGATTCTTGTGCAACATGTCTTCAAAATATTTCACAAGACTGGATAATTCAGATTGTTCGAAATGTTTCATCATTATGATACCATGTTTTATGCGGTCTTGTGTGGCTTGAGACCAATACGCTGAGAGGAAGGCATGGTAAAATTCTCCTTCACTGTGGCAATCGTGAATGACCGATCGCATTCTTACAGCTGGTTCATTCTCTAAGTAGCCACACATAAATTCTAATCTGTGTTCCAACGACCAGTTGGGAGGAAAACAATGAGAGAATTGATGGAGCCATGCTTGTGGATGAATGTCGTTGCCAGAATTCTTAAATGTTTTGAATTTACGTGTAGTAATGAACAGCTTATAGTCAAAATCATCATGTCGGCGAGTCGTATATCGGTCATTGTTAGGTCGTGTCGGCCGTTCCATATCAAAATTCGGTGCACATTGCCAATTTCTTTCATAACTTCCGAAATGCCCTGTGTTATTATTTTGTGGCTGTTCCGTATTTCTGTGTCCCTCTTCCCGTATTGGGGCGCGAGTATCCTCTGAAATACGTAATTCTTGAATTACCTGTGTCAGCTGATCTTGTACTTCCCGGATTTCTCTTTTGTACTGTGTATTGATTTGATTTTGATTCTGTTTGAATTTTCTAATTTGTTCATACTCTTCTGTGTCAGTGAAGGCTACAGGTATTGTGTCATTCAGATCATCATCCACCTTTGTAGATAAGTTAGTGACCTGATCCGAAAGTTCGGCTACTTTCTCCGACAGTGAACACATTTCCTCAGTGTGTTTTTCTGAACCAAGTTTCAGAGTGTCCATTTGTGTTGAAATCGAATCTACTGTGTCCTTTAAGTTTTCCTGAGTTATTGCAAGTTGCGTAACCGAATCGGTAGATGCAACTGAGTCAATTTTAGCTTGCAAGGTGTTGTGATTTTCATGAACAATAGTTTGCAGTTCTTTTACGGCTGCTTCATGATTCTGTAATGCATTTTCATGACGCAAAAAAATAGGTTGGAAATGCTCACAAATTTGTGTTTTTACGTCATTACAGACTTTTTGACATTTCGATTCAATGTGATGTAACTCAGTAGTTAAATCCTCACGTGTTTGTTCAAGAGTTTGTTCCAATGAGTCTAACTTTTGAAGATTTTGTTCCACTGCGTCTAACTTTTTAAGATTTTGTTCGATTGAGTCTAACTTTTGAAGCTTTTGCTGTGTTTGTCTCTGATTTTGTTCCATTGTGTCTAACTTTTGAAGCTTTTGCTGTGTTTGTCTCTGATTTTGTTCCATTGTGTCTAACTTTTGAAGCTTTTGCTGTGTTTGTCCCATTTGTTGTATTAATTGTAATAACAATGCATTAGTGTCTGAAACATGTTCCTCAGTGCTTTTCGGCAGTGAATTTGCACCGGAAACATTCACATTTTGACAAGCAGAAAATGTGTCTTGACTCATTTGAGAAAACGGTGAGAACCCAAAACTTGAGTCTACAGTATTTGCAAAATTGTGTCCTGTCATTCCCGATTCCTGAGGCAAGCTGTTGCCGACCGATCGATCGATAATACGTCCCTCTTCACTAATTGTTTCACTGTCCACGCCATTGTTTGCCGCCTGCTCCATTTCCCTATGAACAGTTACCAAATTACTACTTTGAATGTCTGTTAATTCATTACTCTGCGGCGCTACCACACTGCTTTCGTCTTCACTGACATTTCTCAGTTTACTTTGGAGCCTAGTATTACGTTTTTCACACGCCATTATTGTCACAATATTTCACACGACAACACAGAAAAGCACACTTTGAAGAGCAAAAATAAAATAACATAGCAATGGAAATAATGTCTACTTAATTGCCAGCGCAGCTGCGAAATACTTGGTGCAAATCTACATGCATGCCACAACTGTTTTACTGTACAACAATGAAAAACTACAACTACAAAGGAAATTCTCTCTATAATTACGCGCTAGCAATAAACAATAGCTACACTAATTACACAAACTACAACAAAAAATCAGAAGATTCCAGTGAGGTATCCTGGCAGGGTCGCCATATGAAACGTCCCCTTTCAACAATTATACATGACTGTGCTTAAACTGACACACAATATTTTGTTAGCGCAACGCAATCTGACTTTCAAAATTCCCTACAAAAGAATGGCCCTGACTAACATTAAACTATACCTTTCACAAATCACTTACCTCACAAAAATCTTCGCTGCTCAAGCTACTGCAATACAGCGAGCGCCACTACTGCCAGCTAAATAAAAGATTCAAACTATGGAAGGCACTAACTACTGATAGGGATAGTTAGCAAATGAAAGATATTAATAGAGAACAAACAATGTATTTACCTTGATATCATCATATATAAATATAGCGGTTCATGACAAATTTCAAAACTCCGCCATCTCTCTCCCCACATCCACCACTGCTGGCGGCTCACCTCCAACTGCGCAACGCTACGCGCTGTTCACAGCCAGCTGCCTAACACTACAATGGCGAGTATTACAACAATGCAAAGCAGACACAGACTGCCCACAGCACAGCCAGTGATTTTCATACAGAGGTGGCGTTACCAATAAAAAAACCTAAACAGCCTACTTACAGTTTTTCCGTCACACTAGCACGCTAATCAAGTATATTACTAATGAAATCCACACATAGGCCAGACATAATTAACAAACAAGTTCTGTTCTGCGTAACAGAAGTAAATAGTATTTTTTTTTTCATATCAACACCTACAAAGTTAATAAGAGACAGTTCCATTTTCCATCTTTACTCCATTAGAATCACTGTCGTTTATTTCACACGTACGACTGATTTTAGTGGTTTTCCATTTTCAAGCGTTAACTCAACACGTACAGTCGTGGACAAAACGAGCGAGACCCCTCGCCTTTTCATTATGCTGATCCGCACAGCTTTAAAGTCTGCTACACTGCATAACAGGCAAAGCGACGAAGTGCTACCAACATACTATGCAAGTTCGCTCAGCTGATGTGCTGAGATAGCTAGCACTGGACAAACTCGCTCTTCGAAGACGCCACAGCATCGTCTGCCACCACTTCGTGGGAAACGAAATACCTCAAGTATAAGCCAATGTGTTGTGTTCACAAATCTGTGACTGTGACTTGGATATAAAGTGTGGTTATGGATAGTACGTATGCTCAGATTGCGAATCTAACATCATGGATAAAGACAAGGGGAAATGAATTAGGCGTCCTTACTCTCCCGTAACATCAAATATATTTTAGTTATTCTTTCTTAAATGAGCTGCTCAGAAAATCATTCACCAGAAGTGAACAACTTTTTAGCAACACCAGCTTGCTGGAGCGGGTTAGCCGTGCGCTCAACGGCGTCATATCGCGGACCGCACGGTTGCTTGCGCCATCAGTTCGAATCCTCCCCCTGGCATGGATGTGTGTTAGGTTAGGTAGGTTGAAGTAGTTCTAGATCTAAGGGACTGATGACCTAAGCAGTTTGGTGGCACAGTTCTTAGAGCCATATTTTGACCTTTCGCATAAATTTTCTTTGCATAAACGGCCGTATCTTTACATTGCGTTGACATAGCACACTTTCTTACACCACCAAGGGACCGTATACCGCAGGAAGCGCGATACATTTCCGCTTATTATGTCCACCTGTACTCGAGGTAAACGGGTTTTAAGGGTTAGGTAGACAGATAGACGGTCAAGAAAGTGAGACCAGTAGGGTTCCATTTTTACCGATTTACGTGACGAAATCCTAACAACGAAAATAGCTACCACAGTAACTGAAGCTGAGAGCCGCATAATAATTCCCCCTACTCTTTATTCGAAATGTTCCAGTTTCAGTCGATACATCAGGATATTAATCGTAGCTACGCTTTCGATCCAAATCACGTTTACAGGAATGCAAATAAAATCCATTTGCCTATACACGTGGTAATTCAGATCCCACCATTAATGCCACCGCGTCTTAGATGTGCGAGCGTTCCCATTGGTAGCTACCTTAAGGAACACTTCGGCTAATGAACGTTTTCTGGCTGGGTTACGTCTAATGGAGAATTCGAAACATTGTAGAATACGTTTGGCAGCTACGTCGCCGTTTATTTCCTGGGGTGCTGCAGAATTATCCTACTAAATTTACTCACTAATAACAGTTTTTTTCCGCCGGCCGTGGTGGCCGAGCGGTTATAGGCACTATAGTCTGGAACCGCGCGACCGCTGCGGTCGCAGGTTCGAATCCTGCCTCGGACATGGATGAGTGTGATGTCCTTAGGTTAGTGAGTTTTTAAGTAGTTCTAAGTTCTAGGGGACTGATGACCTTAGAAGTTAAGTCCCAAGGTGCTCAGAGCCATTTTGAACAGTTTCTTGCCCGAATGATTGTCACATAAGCGGTGACAAAAAGGTAGACAATTCATGTTTTTGAGTCCAAAAAGCTCTATGCAGCAGAAACTGCAGATCATTTTGCCATTTTCATTGCGAAATTGCCGGCTTATTCATGTCTGGGGTAATAATAGAGGGCTGTTTGCCTGGGTTGTCTGCTAGTGTAGTGAAAGGTCTTTGCTACTGCAAGGGAGGTCTGGTTAGTTTTCGGTTCTAATCTCGATGGAGGCAGATAGACTATCAGTAAAGGAATTTTACGAAATTCTCGCGCTCCCAATAAGTTTTATTTCTACCTTTATTCTGTACCGGCGCCCTGTGGATGCCGATATGAAACTGTTGTAGAATTTCATACTTGTTACTGCCTACTTTTTCCGCTTCTGTCAATAACTGAATTGACTTAAGTGTTGCTCTGAACGATTTTTAACTGAATTTCGTTATGAATCATCACGCATTGCTAAATTTGGACACTTTCATGGTAGGTCAGCAACGGTAATCCATTATGACTGGTCTGAACGTTGACACAGACCATTTCGCGGCCGAATGAGCATAATATTTTGCTAATTCGTAATGATTTCGGGTACTTTGTCTTACTAAAACGGTTATGTTATCTCGATAAGCTGATATTCGTTTTTATTAGTACAGTTCATACTAATTAGCGTTCTTCTTTCATTTATATCTTATATTTAGGTGTTGTGGTTAACACACTAATCAGCATTAACATAGTCTCACATATGATTGAAAACAGTCTGACAAATTTCTGATAGTTTTTCAATTTCACGCCTGTGCATAGTATGTTGATAGCACTTGGTCGCCTTGCCTGTTATGCCGTGTTGCAGACTTTAAAGCTGTGCGGATCAGCATAACGAAAAGGCGAGGGGTCTCGCTCGTTTTGTCCACCACTGTACGTCTTTAATTTACATACGTTAACTGTTGTCTTATGTCTTAGTAGACATGACTCTGCTCACGTCAAATCAACATTTGGATACAAAACACTGGGAATTATTTAACAGCAGCATTGGATACATATAAAGGTGAAGTTTGTTAGCAAAAGTCTCAAAAAGTTCTTGGTTAATGTACATCAAATTCTTACAATGTAGTCAAATGAGCGGTCAGATGGACATAGTTTATACATGTTTTTAATACTCTGAGACAGAGATGGGCTGCATATTTTTTAAATACTGGGTATTTGGGGTATGAGTGCAGAGCCTGTGATCATTGGTACCCCATATGTACTCATTTCTGTGTGTTAAGTCTTTCTACAGTCTCCTCACATAATTTTCCACCCGATGTTTTCTGCAAGGCCGTAACTGCACCACAAAGTGGGCTAAGCCTGTCATTATATACCAACCGCTTTGCTTCCACATGTCCAAACTTCAACACCTGACCTTCTCTCCAGGGAAAAATAGGCATTAAGGGCTTGCTCTCACCATATGTACTTGGAGGTACTAACGACCCTTGATACTATTCCTACTAGCTACAATTACTAGTCTGCAAATGATGTAAATGCTGATGTAATGTTCTCCAGTACGCTCTCCTCAGTCACCAATAGAAACATCTGCACTCACACCCCAAACAGACGCATATAAATATACAGGATGCAAATTTTAAGTTGACAAACCAGAATAACTCCAATAATAATCTTCACACGAAAAAATGTGTGGAATCCAAAATCGATTATTTTGAGGGGGATATCTGCTGGTACTAAAATTAGCCCACCACCACAGACCCATGGAGGTGGGGTGGGATGATGGTGTGTTGGGGTTTATGGGCGCTCAACATCGAGGTCATCAGCGCCCCGACACACATTAAAAGGAACGAATGTGGACAGACATAATAAAACTGAAAAACACACTCAAAGAAAGCAGGAAAAGAAGGAAAATACTACATAAGAAAGTAAAACCGAAGGAATGGGAAAACATAGCAACAAGAATGCCACACAAAAGTGGGGTGGGAGGCAACTTAAAAATTTCAAATGGGAACCCCCATTTTTATTGCAGAATGAGATTCTACATAAAAAACTACCTACATTTTGTCTTACACATTTGTTTTGATTCTTGGTAGTTGGCGCTGTAATTCAAGAAAATCCATGTTCTAATTTTTGCGTGGAAATCGTTCTCATGCAGCTCAATGTTTTTCATGTTATATCTCCAGAATTATGTGTCGCACAGTGACATAATTTTACAGGTATATCCAATGGTGTATGTTGTTAATGTCTGTGAAACGTGTCGTCGATGGCGTTAGTAATAACGAAGTAATAAATTAAAACCTCATGGATAATGCGGCAGTTTTCACGAATCTCAGTGCTTATGACGTCATATCTACTGAACTATGCGTCGTGCATTGGTATGCTATGGCACGTCCATCGAGTGTTATATATGAATACTGTCTGCAGATTGTCGTAGGGTTACTAGTAAAGGATTTCGAAGTGAAAAGGTCACTTTTACTGCACGAACAGCGAAAATGTAGTAAGCAATAAATATTCTACATTCATGATTTTATGGGGATCTGAGGGAGCAAGACAGTCTCATGACGCCTAGAAATTATGCATAAACTTCGTTGCAAGTTACTAACACCTCTCATCCTCGAGTGGTGCCTGAATAAATTCTGCCTATTGGCATAATTTGAGCTACGCTTCCTTTCAACCCCCGCCCTTTGAGAGGTAGGTTATTCTTACCTTCCGAATGGTTCTCTCCATAGGTGATATACACTGAAGCGACAAAGAAACTGGTATAGGCATGCGTTTTCAAATACGGAGATATACACTCCTGGAAATTGAAATAAGAACACCGTGAATTCATTGTCCCAGGAAGGGGAAACTTTATTGACACATTCCTGGGGTCAGATACATCACATGATCACACTGACAGACCCACAGGCACATAGACACAGGCAACAGAGCATGCACAATGTCGGCACTAGTACAGTGTATATCCACCTTTCGCAGCAATGCAGGCTGCTATTCTCCCATGGAGACGATCGTAGAGATGCTGGATGTAGTCCAGTGGAACGGCTTGCCATGCCATTTCCACCTGGCGCCTCAGTTGGACCAGCGTTCGTGCTGGACGTGCAGACCGCGTGAGACGACGCTTCATCCGGTCCCAAACATGCTCAATGGGGGACAGATCCGGAGATCTTGCTGGCCAGGGTAGTTGACTCACACCTTCTAGAGCACGTTGGGTGGCACGGGATACATGCGGACGTGCATTGTCCTGTTGGAACAGCAAGTTCCCTTGCCGGTCTAGGAATGGTAGAACGATGGGTTCGATGACGGTTTGGATGTACCGTGCACTATTCAGTGTCCCCTCGACGATCACCAGTGGTGTACGGCCAGTGTAGGAGATCGCTCCCCACACCATGATGCCGGGTGTTGGCCCTGTGTGCCTCGGTCGTATGCAGTCCTGACTGTGGCGCTCACCTGCACGGCGCCAAACACGCATACGACCATCATTGGCACCAAGGCAGAAGCGACTCTCATCGCTGAAGACGACACGTCTCCATTCGTCCCTCCATTCACGCCTGTCGCTACACCACTGGAGGCGGGCTGCACGATGTTGGGGCGTGAGCGGAAGACGGCCTAACGGTGTGCGGAACCGTAGCCCAGCTTCATGGAGACGGTTGCGAATGGTCCTCGCCGATACCCCAGGAGCAACAGTGTCCCTAATTTGCTGGGAAGTGGCGGTGCGGTCCCCTACGGCACTGCGTAGGATCCTACGGTCTTGGCGTGCATCCGTGCGTCGCTGCGGTCCGGTCCCAGGTCGACGGGCACGTGCACCTTCCGCCGACCACTGGCGACAACATCGATGTACTGTGGAGACCTCACGCCCCACGTGTTGAGCAATTCGGCGGTACGTCCACCCGGCCTCCCACATGCGCACTATACGCCCTCGCTCAAAGTACGTCAACTGCACATACGGTTCACGTCCACGCTGTGGCGGCATGCTACCAGTGTTAAAGACTGCGATGGAGCTCCGTATGTCACGGCAAACTGGCTGACACTGACGGCGGCGGTGCACAAATGCTGCGCAGCTAGCGCCATTCGACGGCCAACACCGCGGTTCCTGGTGTGTCCGCTGTGCCGTGCGTGTGGTCATTGCTTGTACAGCCCTCTCGCAGTGTCCGGAGCAAGTATGGTGGGTCTGACACACCGGTGTCAATGTGTTCTTTTTTCCATTTCCAGGAGTGTATAAACAGGCAGAAGACGGCAGTCAACACCGCGTGTTGTAGCCTCACGGTCTCAGGCGCCTTGTCACGGTACGCGCGGCTCTGCCGCCGGAAGTTTGAGTCCTCCCTAGGGCATGGGTGTGTGTGTTATCCTTAGCGCAAGTTAGATTAAGTAGTGTGTAAGCTTAGGGACCGATGATCTCAGCAGTTTGTTCCCATAAGATCTTACCACAAATTTCCAAAACTGTGGTCGGCAACCCCCTACATGAGACAACAAGTGTCTGGCGCAGTTGTTAGATCCGTTACCGCTGCTACAATGGCAGGTTGCCAAGATGTAAGTCTGAACGTGGCGTTGTAGTTGTCGCACGTGAGTTGGGACACAGCATCACCGAGACAGCGATGAAGCGGTGATTTTCCCGTAGAACCATTTCATGAGTGTACCTTGATTATCAGTAATTGGGTAAAACATCAAATCTCCGATATCGCTGCTGCCGGAAAAAGATTCTGAAAGAACGGAACCAACGACGATTAAAGAGAATTCTTCAACGGGACAGAAGTGCAACCCTTCCGGAAATTGCTGGAGATTTCAATGCTGGGCCATCAACAAGAGCTAGCGTGCGAACCATTCAACGAAACATCATCGATATGGGTATTCGGAGTCGAAGGCCCATTCGTGTACCCTTGATGACGGCACGACACACAGCTTTATACCTCGCCTAGGCCTGTCAGCACCGATACTGGAGTGTTGATGACGGGAAACATGCTGCCTGGACGGACGAGACGCATTTCAAATTATATCGAGCTGAAGGACGTGTACTGGTATGGAGGCAACCTCATGACCCATGGACCCTGCATGTCAGCGTGGTCTGTGATGGCTTGCGGCGTGTGCAGTCGGAGCGACATAGGATCCCTGATACGTCTAGATACGACTCTGACAGTAGTCGGATCACCTTCATCCAATAACGTCCTTTGTGCGTTCCGACAGACTTGGACAAATCCAGTAGGACAATGCGACTCTCCAAACAGCCAGAATTGCTACAGGGTAGCTCCAGAACCACTTTTCTGAGTTTAAACACTTCCGCTGCCACCGAACTCTCCAGATATGAACATTATTGAACATATGTCGGATGGCTTGCAACGTGCTGTTCAGAAGAGATCTCCACTCCTTGTACTCTTACGGATTTATGGACAGTCCTGCAGGATTCGTGGTGTCAGTTCCCTCCAGCACTACTTCAGACATTAGTCGATGCCATGCCACGTCGTGTTGCGGCACTTCTGCGTGTTCTCAGGGGCGCTGCACGATGGCAGGTGTACCAGTTTCTTTGGCTCTTCAGTGTTTATACCAAGTTTGATTGAGATCGATCCAGTAGAGGAGATGTGTAACATACACTCCTGGAAATGGAAAAAAGAACACATTGACACCGGTGTGTCAGACCCACCATACTTGCTCCGGACACTGCGAGAGGGCTGTACAAGCAATGATCACAAGCACGGCACAGCGGACACACCAGGAACCGCGGTGTTGGCCGTCGAATGGCGCTAGCTGCGCAGCATTTGTGCACCGCCGCCGTCAGTGTCAGCCAGTTTGCCGTGGCATACGGAGCTCCATCGCAGTCTTTAACACTGGTAGCATGCCGCGACAGCGTGGACATGAACCGTATGTGCAGTTGACGGACTTTGAGCGAGGGCGTATAGTGGGCATGCGGGAGGCCGGGTGGACGTACCGCCGAATTGCTCAACACGTGGGGTGTGAGGTCTCCACAGTACATCGATGTTGTCGCCAGTGGTCGGCGGAAGGTGCACGTGCCTGTCGACCTGGGACCGGACCGCAGCGACTCACGGATGCACGCCAAGACCGTAGGATCCTACGCAGTGCCGTAGGGGACCGCACCGCCACTTCCCAGCAAATTAGGGACACTGTTGCTCCTGGGGTATCGGCGAGGACCATTCGCAACCGTCTCCATGAAGCTGGGCTACGGTCCCGCACACCGTTAGACCGTCTTCCGCTCACGCCCCAACATCGTGCAGCCCGCCTCCAGTGGTGTCGCGACAGGCGTGAATGGAGGGACGAATGGAGACGTGTCGTCTTCAGCGATGAGAGTCGCTTCTGCCTTGGTGCCAATGATGGTCGTATGCGTGTTTGGCGCCGTGCAGGTGAGCGCCACAATCAGGACTGCATACGACCGAGGCATACAGGACCAACACCCGGCATCATGGTGTGGGGAGCGATCTCCTACACTGGCCGTACACCACTGGTGATCGTCGTGGGGACACTGAATAGTGCACGGTACATCCAAACCGTCATCGAACCCATCGTTCTACCATTCCTAGACCGGCAAGGGAACTTGCTGTTCCAACAGGACAATGCACGTCCGCATGTATCCCGTGCCACCCAACGTGCTCTAGAAGGTGTAAGTCAACTATCCTGGCCAGCAAGATCTCCGGATCTGTCCCCCATTGAGCATGTTTGGGACTGGATGAAGCGTCGTCTCACGCGGTCTGCACGTCCAGCACGAACGCTGGTCCAACTGAGGCGCCAGGTGGAAATGGCATGGCAAGCCGTTCCACAGGACTACATCCAGCATCTCTACGATCGTCTCCATGGGAGAATAGCAGCCTGCATTGCTGCGAAAGGTGGATATACACTGTACTAGTGCCGACATTGTGCATGCTCTGTTGCCTGTGTCTATGTGCCTGTGGTTCTGTCAGTGTGATCATGTGATGTATCTGACCCCAGGAATGTGTCAATAAAGTTTCCCCTTCCTGGGACAATGAATTTACGGTGTTCTTATTTCAATTTCCAGGAGTGTATAAACACACTTTTATAATTTGTGTGGATTCCACTTTTAAAGGCGTATTCTGTATCTAAAAGTTTATTCTGCTATCTTGCAGTTACTACAGCCCTCCGTGTATTCCGGTCCACTGTCAACATTGTTTCCTTCCCTTCGGTCACCAGTAAACCAATGATTTTTTAAAGAAACGAACTCCCATGGATAAAACACGTTCGAGCTTGTAATTACTTCGGAAGTTTAAGCTGTTTATTTGGATTTTTAATCTTAAACCTGCCTTATGTTAGGAAATTGCTCTGAAACGTTGCTGCTTATTAAGTGTGAATAATGAAAGATAGGTAGTCAGACAGTTACTGAAGCAACGAACAATAAATTTATAATCCTAGAGGCACTGCTCCCCCTGCTCAATAAACAAGACGACGAGCGAGTGGAAACATCGTTTCCTTTCACTGAATAACAAGTGAATGATCGCTGAGCTTTACCACTGTGCACAACTATAACAGTGTCATTGTGAGAGCAACAAGCTTAGGTGTGCAACATGTTAAATTTGTTTTTAGTAGGTCACCGAATTATGGAAAAGTTGTATGACAGTTTAAAGGATCTTGTAATTTGAATTAAGTCTGAGTACAAAGGTTTTTTATTTGCTCTAATTATTGGACACAACACACACGTAATAAGCAGGGACCAAGTTTTCAAGAAATCAGTACTGAATTCACAGAAAATGACGTTCACACTATGTGGAGCTACCAAATCATATGGGAGACTCATTGAGAACACGTAAGTTATCCTTATCTGGGCAGCTCGCGAAACCAACGATAATAAGACAAAATCACAAGTTATAATCAGGTGGGCAGTTCAAGTTGCGTGGCAGAATAAGTAATTAGGATGCTGCTCAGAGTACAGATCGCTCCGTCAGAGATTGTGAAACTTAGATATCCCCAAAATCAGCGAAACATGTACTCATAGGACAGCTCAGCAGAAAATTCAAAATTCGATATAAAGAGCACACTAGAGAAAGTGAAAACAACCCATCCTACAAACAAAAACACACGATGTAAACCCCATAAACGAAGCACCAGAAATCATCCACACTACGCAAAAGTGAGCAATCATGAATATCCTTCAGGAACTAGAGATAATGAATACAGCAATCTCACAAATTTAGTGAATCAATAAACCGACGTAAAGCACTAAAAGTAGATACACTACTGGCCATTTGCTACAACAAGAAGAAATGCAGATGATAAACAGGTATTCAAAAAAATGGCTCTGAGCACTATGGGACTTAACATCTGAGGTCATCAGTCCCCTAGAACTTAGAACTACTTAAACCTATCTAACCTAAGGACATCACACACATCCATGCCCGAGGCAGGATTCGAACCTGCGACCGTAGCGGTCGCGCGGTTCCAGACTGAAGCGCCTTTAACCGCGTGGCCACACTGGGCCGGCATAAACAGGTATTCATTGGACAAATATATTACACTAGAACTGGCATGTGATTACATTTTCACGCAATTTGGGTGCATACATCCTCAGAAATCAGTACGCAGAACAACCACCTCTGGCCGTAATAAAGGCCTTCATACGCCTGGGCATAGAGACAAACAGAACTTGGTTGGCGTGTATTGCTCGACCACCATTGACCAGACGTTTTCAGTTGGTGAGAGATCTGGACAATGTGCTGGACAGGGCACCAGTCGAACATTTTCTGTATCCAGAAAGGCCCCTACAGGACCTGCAACATTCGGTCGTGCATTATCCTGCTGAAATGTAGGGTTTTGCAGGGATCGAATGAAGGGTAGAGCCACGGGTCGTAACACATCTGAAATGTAACGTCCACTGTTCAAAGTGCCGTCAATGCGAACAAGAGGTGACGGAGACGTGTAACCAATGGCACCCCATACCATAACGCCGGGTGATACGCCAGTAAGGCGATGGCGAATACACGCTGCCAATGTGCGTTCACCGCGATGTCGCCAAACACGGATGCGACCATCACGATGCTGTAAACAGAACCTGGATTCATCCGAAAAAATGACGTTTTGCCATTCGTGCACCCAGGTTCGTCGTTGAGTACACCATCGCAGGCACTCCTGTCTGTGATGCAGCGTCAAAGGTAACCGCAGCCGCGGTCTCCGAGCTGATATTCCATGCTGCTGCAAACGTCGTCGAACTGTTCGTGCAGATGGTTCTTGTCTTGCAAACGTCCCCATCTGTTGACTCAGGGATCGAGTCGTGGCTGCACGATCCGTTACAGCCATGCGGATAAGATGCTTGTCATCTCGACTGCTAGTGATAGGAGGCCGTTGGGATCCAGCACGGCGTTCCGTATTACCCTCCTGAACCTACGGATTGCATATTCTGCTAACAGTCATTGGATCTCGACCAACGCGAGCAGCAATGTCGCGATACGATAAACCGCAATCGCGGTACGCTACAATCCGACCTTTATCAAAGTGAGAAACGTGATGGTTCGCATTTCTCCTCCTTACGCGAGTCATCACAACAACGTTTCACCAGGCAACGCTGGTCAACTGCTGTTTGTGTATGAGAAATCGGTTGGAAACTTTCCTCATGTCAGCACGTTGTAGGTGTCGCCACCGGCGCCAACCTTGGATGAATGCTCTGAAAAGCTAATCATTTGCACGCCACAGCATCTTCTTCCCGTCGGTTAAGTTTCGCGACTATAGCACGTCGTCTTCGTGGAGCAGCAGTTTTAATGGCCAGTTGTGTAGAAAATTTTGTTCAGATTATAAAGCAGAAAAACGGGTAAAGTAATAGATCAGACACACTAATTAATGTATATCTACAGCAATAGCGATAACGACATGCCGCGCGGAGTGGCCGCGCGGTTAGAGGCGCCATGTCACGGACTGTGCTGTCCCTGCCACCAGAGGTTCGAGTCCTCCCTCGGGCATGGGTGTGTGTGTTGTCCTTCTCGTAAGTTAGACTAAGTTAGACTAAATACTGTGTAAGCTTAGGACCGATGACCTCAGTAGTTTGCTCCCTTAATACCTTACCACGAATATCCAAAAATAACAACATGAAGACTATGCAACAAAGACATAACACCATAAAAATATCACTCATCACAGGCAATAAGAAAATTATTACGAAAAAATAAAAATATAAGATAATAACCTCAACTAAATCTAAAACAAATTCCAGGTGAAAACATAACTAGAACGAAACCTATAAAAATAATAAAAAAACCATTGATTTTTTCCACACATCTCTTACTTACAATTACAACTATGTAAACATGTAACATCGATGATCCATTATCGTCCAACCTGTCAAGAGAAAAACAGCATACATAAAAACCACTTACGTCAGATATACATCTCCAACGTACACCTAACGAGAACCAATAATTTTAAAACAAAGCAGGACATGACAGCAACGGTATTACATGTAAGGTAAAAACAACAAGCGAATGTATTATAACTTTTCTGATCATAGTTACAGATCATTATGTTAGTACCATCACTTACCTATGTATTTACAGAGCACCTGACGATGCCAACTTGGCAAAATGTGCTCATCGTGATTGATTACTAAAATAATAACCATTTAAGGAGCAGCGTAGCTGGCTGATATTCAAAATAATCTGTTAATTCACGTCATGCGGCCATAATGACGTCGAAAACCGTTTCATATGTCGCACCTAACACGGGAATCTCCCCGTCGCATCGCCCCCAGACTTAGTGGTAATATGGCCCAGTGGATGGCCCGTGAAAAACTGAACAACGACCAAGAATGAAAATGTGAGAAAAAAGCAAAATAAGAAGAGTGAACTGTCAAACGTTAGCACCTGCAATATCGAGACGAATATAATAGCCGCGGCGTCGTGGTTAAGAGGCCATGATGATGGATTATAAACCGGAGGAGCCGTGTTCAAAATTCTCTCGTGCCATTTATTTCATTTACCTTTTTCACCACATTATGAAAGTCTTGGCAGCTGTCATACTATACACTGGTCACACGAGCGTAGTCCAGAAATTAAGTTCCGATAGGTCGCTAAATGGAAACCACAGTGAAAAACAGAAACATTTTATTTGCAAGAGTTAGCTACACTTTCCAGATACTTCTCTAAATAGTCGCCACTCCGACTTAAACATTTCTCGGAGCGTTGTACCAAATTTCCATCGTAATACAAGGCAGCCACCTGTGCTTTCCGATAATTCTCTACACTGGTCTGTAGTGCATAGCCTGCCCCCAAGTGTTGTCTTCGTATCCAGCGTTTTATGATGAACAGAGATGACACTTAGGGCTGTGTTGTGGGTGATCGAACACTTACCATCGAACAGGCTGCAGGAGTGTCTTCACTGCCCTGCAGAGTGCGGCAGAGAATTGCCACGAAGAAGGAAGTGCGTAGCAGTTGTGTTAGGCGGGCTGCATTCATTAAGGCGAAGCCTCTCAGCGGGTCCTCCTACTTGGCGGCAGACATCGTTGTTCTAGGCACCTTTATTCGCTCACAGAGCGCTCACAACTGGAAAGAGCGTCTTGATGCGATTGACGGACATACTAGAGACACTGCCCAATACATCTGTGCAAAGCTTCATTGGGTTTTCACTGTGGTGTCCATTTCACGACCTATCGAAACTTACTTTCTGGACAACCATCGTTGAATATAAGTCATGCAACAAGAATACGTTACCGTCGCCAGTAAATGTCATGAATAGTGAGAGCAGGCGATATATCACACAGACGTCTCACAGAAATGAAAACAGCAAATAAATGGATGTGAACTGTGTTACAACAAAGGAATTCAAGAGCCAAAACTTCCAAAACGGAATACAGCTTCAAAAACGTTGAAAACATATGACAGAGCACAGAGAAGCTGTGTAGTTGTGAAACCGTTGCGTTCATTTTCTGCAGCTTATTTGAAAAACTATTATGTTTTCGTCATTTCTTTGGGGATGATCACATCCACATTAACATTCATACGAACTCCTTAATCGAGCAAGGAGGCATATCTTACTCATTCACCAGGCATACAGTCCGCCCCTGGTAGCTGAGTGGTCAGCACGACGGAATGTCACTCCTAAGGGCCCACGTTCGATTCCCGGCTGGGTCGGAGATTTCCTCCACTCAGGGACTGGATGTTGTGTTGTCTTTACCATCATCATCATTTCATCCCCATCGACACGCAAGTCGCCGAAGTGGCGTCAAATCGAAATACTTGCAAGAGGCGAACAGTCTCCCCGATGGGAGGCCCTAGCCACACGGCATTTCCATTTAGCAGGGGTACAAATCAGGTGCGTCGATAAGAGATTCCTATCATATGATACACGTACTGTCACTAATGACGTGAATGACACACCATAGGTGGGGAGGATACGGCTGACTTGTCGCCTTGTCATCAAACGTTTGCGATTCCCATTAGAAAGCTTTCAGGTGCTAATAGCGTAGTTGTGGAGAATTAACTGCCATTATATGTCCCGACCTCACGCCTTGCTGTTGCAAACGGAAGTTGCACCACGACACACACACAAATTTGACTACAGTGAAAAAAAAAATTGGCACGATAGAGGTTTAAACAGACTCCCTCGCTTGGCAGTCCAACACCGTGGCCAATTTTCTTTTTGTTGTTCTCATTGTATTCATCATTGTCCGTTGCATTTCATCAGGCGTCCCATGACACCTGTTCGAGTTCATCGCTGATCATTTCCCTCGTTATTATTATTTTTTTTTTTTTAATACGGTGAGCTACATCGTCTTAACCAAGACGCCGTTGCTGTTTCTGGCTGCTATGTATTGTACTTCTTCTCCTCGAACCATTCAGTGTTTCTATTTTGCTTCTTTTTCACAATTCAGTCCACCCTCTTTCTGTTTTCATGCTTGATCTGTGTTCACTTTTTGACGCCCTGGCCACTGGGTCATGTACCGTTTCTCCTAGGTGGACTTGTGTTTAAAAAAAAATGTAAACTAAATATTACGATAAATTTTATAAATAATCGACAAGTACGCCAAAGAAGGAAGAGAGAGAACTACAATGGGCATGTTATTCCATGGACTCTTGCGCTTATATGCATGAACTATCTTTCCTTTGTCATTCGCTTATCTTATCTGCTTGGATTCGGACCTAAGAGGACGTTCTTGTGTACCGCTCATCTTGCTGTACCAGCTGATAATGTAAGTTGTACTTAAAAACGAAAACTATAATGGTTATTTTGTCAAAAGAATTTGTGTATGTGGTCAATTCATTGATCGTCTGATACCTAGACTGTCGTAAGTAGATATGGGCCTTAACAAAGAATTTTCATTGTTAGGCGCCATCTTAGAAAAATCTTTAACATTTTTCTTTTAGCTCATCTACGAGACGTGCCGTCGGTTAGGACAATTAACTTTATTTCCAATCCCACGAGACCGGACGAAGCTACTAATAATTTAACAATTGTATTTACAGATTTTCATTATACAACGAGATAACATCCCAGGCAATAAAGGTCTGGTCACAGGATTCCAGTTCCACTATAGGATTTCATTTGTCGATGCTACTCTTGTTATATTGGGGAATCGAGACAGAACCACGATATTAAGTTAGGTACTACAGTAGTGTACACCGAACAGACTTGGCAAATATTCCCTGGTGCAATAAGCACACGAATTCTCACGAGCCTAGTGTTGGATAAATAAGAAAAGGACAATTAATTATAGACGGTTACGTAACTACCCTGAGAACTGAACTAATTTACTGAGTGTGTAAGTAGGCTATGTAGGTAACGCCACGTAGCGCTCTGTATGAAAATCACTGGCTGTGCTGTGTGCAGTCTGTGGCTGGTGAGCATTGTTGGAATAGTCGCTATTGTAATGTTGTGCAGTTGGATGTGAACAGCGCGTAGCGTTGCGCAGTTGGAGGTGAGCCGCCAGCAGTGGTGGATGTTGTGGGACAGATGGCGGAGTTTTGAGAGCGGATGATCTGGACGTGTGTCCATTAGAGACAGTAAATTTGTAACACTGGAGGTCATGAGCTGATAATATATATATATATATATATATATATATATATATATATATATATATAATGACTTTTGAACACTATTAAGGTAAATACATTGTTTGTTCTTTATCAAAATCTTTCATTTGCTAACTATGCCTATCAGTAGTTAGTGACTTCAGTAGTTAGAATCTTTTATTTAGCTGGCGGTATTGGCACTCGCTGTATTGCAGTAGTTCGAGTAACGAAGATTTTTGTGAGGTAAGAATTCATGAAAGGTATAGGTTAATGTTAGTCAGGGCCTTTCTTTTGTAGTGATTTTTCCAAGTCAGATTGCGGTGCGCTAAAAATATTGTGTGTCAATTTATTGTTGATCAGAATAAGTAAAGAGCGAAATATCTGAGTATGTTCAGTTTTGCTCAGCTGTTTGAAAAGCAAATAATGTAAGAGGTTTATCAGCACAGTCATTCATAAATTTTTCTAAGCGGACGTTTCATAGCTTATACACGTCGGCCTAAATTAAACAACATATTACATTGTTAATAATATTCCTACATTAGTTATTTCTCTTTTATGCTGAGCCATTGCATTAATGTTTCTTTTTTATATAAGTCTTGGTTCATAGTTTATTTTATCACATTACACTAATAATCACAAAACAATTAAAATGTTTATTTTATTACATTACAGCCTTCTTACCACCAAATCTGAGGGGGTGCGATGGGGAGTTTCCCTTGTCAGTACAAATGACTGCTCCACCAATGCACTGACCTTTTATGCATTATACAGGATGTTACAAAAAGGTATGGTCAAACTTTCAGGAAACATTCCTCACACACAAAGAAAGAAAATATGTTATGTGGACATGTGTCCGGAAACGCTTACTTCCCATGTTAGAGCTCATTTTATTACTTCTCTTCAAATCACATTAATCATGGAATGGAGACACAAAGCAACAGAACGTACCAGCGTGACTTCAAACACTTTGTTACAGGAAATGTTCAAAATGTCCTCCGTTAGCGAAGATACAGGCATCCACCCTCCGTCGAATGGAATCGCTGATGCGCTGATGCAGCCCTGGAGAATGGCGTATTGTATCACAGCCGTCCACAATACGAGCACGAAGAGTCTCTACATTTGGTACCGGGGTAGCGTAGACAAGAGCTTTCAAATATCCCCATAAATGAAAGTCAAGAGGGTTGAGGTCAGGAGAGCGTGGAGGCCATGGAATTGGTCCGCCTCTACCAATCCATCGGTCACCGAATCTGTTGTTGAGAAGCGTACGAACACTTGGACTGAAATGTGCAGGAGCTCCATCGTGCATGAACCACATGTTGTGTCGTACTTGTAAAGGCATATGTTCTAGCAGCACAGGTAGAGTATCCCGTATGAAATCATGATAACGTGCTCCATTGAGCGTAGGTGGAAGAACATGGGGCCCAGTCAAGACATCACCAACAATGCCTGGCCAAACGTTCACAGAAAATCTGTGTTGATGACGTGATTGCACATTTGCGTGCGGATTGTCGTCAGCCCACACATGTTGATTGTGAAAATTTACCATTTGATCACGTCGGAATGAAGCCTCATCCGCAAAGAGAACACTTGCACTGAAATGAGGATTGACACATTGTTGGATGAACCATTCGCAGAAGTGTACCCGTGGAGGCCAATCAGCTGCTGATAGTGCCTGCACACGCTGTACATGGTACGGAAACAACTGGTTCTCCCGTAGTACTCTCCATACAGTGACGTGGTCAACGTTACCTTGTACAGCAGCAACTTCTCTGACGCTGACATTAGGGTTATTGTCAACTGCACGAAGAATTGCCTCGTCCATTGCAGGTGTCCTCGTCGTTCTAGGTCTTCCCCAGTCGCGAGTCATAGGCTGGAATGTTCCGTGCTCCCTAAGATGCCGATCAATTGCTTCGAAAGTCTTCCTGTCGGGACACCTTCGTTCTGGAAATCTGTGTCGATACAAACGTAGCGCGCCACGGGTGCTAATCCATACATCAAATGGGCATCTGTCAACTCCGCATTTGTAAACATTGCACTGACTGCAAAACCACGTTCGTGATGAACACTAACCTGTTGATGCTACGTACTGATGTGCTTAATGCTAGAACTGTAGAGCAATGAGTCGCATGTCAACACAAGCACCGAAGTCAACATTACCTTCCTTCAATTGGGCCCAACTGGCGGTGAATCGAGGAAGTACAGTACATACTGACGAAACTAAAATGAGCTCTAACATGGAAATTAAGCGTTTCCGGACACATGTCCACATAACATATTTTCTTTCTTTGTGTGTGAGGAATGTTTCGTGAAAGTTTGGCCATACCTTTTTGTATCACCTTGTATACGCGATACTACCGCCATTTGCATATGTGAGCATCGCTATCCCATGACTATTCTAACATCAGTGTACAGCGTTTGTGCCATATGAGGGATACCGAATCGGAAGGGCAGCCCGATCTTTCTCGGGCGCCGCGCTCACAGAACGAACAGTGGCGCGGCCCGTGGTGTTCCCCAGGCTACAAGGCCCGCCTCTGCCCTGGGCTGCTCAGCTGAGCTCAGCTGCCGCGTATGACGGCTCCACCATTAATCACGCACTCACACGCGTACGGTCCAACACACGCACTCGCGCCACCGCACACACCTGCGCATTCTATGCACACCGTCGGTCCGCACTCCGCGCTGAAGGCAGCCTGCATGCAGTTCCGACGTTCCATCCAGTGCCACTAACGGATATTATCAAAGTCTTTGCTGAGGCATTTTTCTGCACGATAATAAATACTCTCTTTCAAATTCTGAAGGTGGCAGGGTTAAAATAAAACGAGCGACAGGCTATTTACAATTTGTACAGAAACCAGATGGCACTTATAACAGTCGAGGGACATGAAAGGGAAGCAGTGGTTGGGAAAGGAGTGAGACAGGGTTGTAGCCCATCCCCGATGTTACGTAATCTGTGTATTGAGCAAGTAGTAAAGGAAACAAAAGAAAAATTCGGAGTAGGTATTAAAATCCATGGAGAAGAAATAAACACTTCGAGGTTCGTCGATGATGACACTGTAATTCTGTCAGAGACAGCAAAGGACTTGGAAGAGCAGTTGAACGGAAAGGACAGTGTCTTAAAAGGAGGATATAAGATGAACATCAAAAAAGGCCCAACGAGGATATTGGATGTAGTCGAATTAAGTGGGGTGATGCTGAGGGAATTAGATTACGAAATGAATGAAATTCAAATGGTTCAAATGGCGCTGAGCACTATGGGACGGAACGTCTGAGGTCATCAGTCCGCTAGAATTTAGAACTTCTTAAACCTAACTAACCTAAGGACATCATACACATCCATGCCCGAGGCAGGATTCGAACCTGCGTCCGTAGCGGTCGCTACAGCAGCTAAAACACCAACTGCACCCGCTTCTCCTGTGACGGGCCTGTTACGGACCCGTTTGCGTGCTACGACCATACCTGTTGCATACAGTTGGCGGTAGATGTTTTGCAATGTGCGGCACGTTGGATGCTCTCTGTCCGGGTACCGTTCAGCATTCACCCTGCAGGCTTCAGCTGCATTTCGTCGACACTCGCCATAGATGAGTATCATCTACGCCTTTTCGGAGTTCTAATACACCATGGTCACAGGTGGGTCCAGAGTGTAGCGCCTAGAACCGCTTAGCCACCCTGGCCGGCAGGAAATGAGACTTAAAGTTGTAAAGGAGTTTTTCTATTTGGGGGGCAAAATAACTGATGATGGTCGAAGTAGAGAGGATATATAACGCAGACTGGCAATGGCAAGGAAAGCGTTTCTGAAGAAGAGAAATTTGTTAACATCGAGTATAGATTTAAGTGTCAGGAAGTCGTTTCTGAAAGTATTTTTATGGAGTGTAGCCATGTATGGAAGTGAAATGTGGACGATGAGTAGCTTAGACAAGAAGAGAATAGAAGCTTTCGAAATGTGGTGCTACAGAAGAATGCTGAAGATTAGATGCGTAGATCACATAACTAATGAGGAGGTATTGAATAGAACTGGGGACAAGAGGAGTTTGTGGCACAACTTGACTAGAAGAAGGGCTCGATTGATAGGACATGTTATGAGGCATCAAAGGATCACTAATTTAGTATTGGAGGGCAGCGTGGAGGGTAAAAATCGTAGAGGGAGAGCAAGAGATGTATACACTAAACAGATTCAGAAGGATGTAGGTTGCAGTAGGTACTGGGAGATGAAGAAGCTTGCACAGGATAGAGTAGCTTGGAGAGCTGCATCAAACCAGTCATAGTACTGAAGACTATAACAACAATACAGTATTGCTCAATATGTATTTGAAAATCATGCCAAATTTAAACTGACGCAAAATCTCCAAGATTAGCGATGTCTTACAGAAGCTTGAAATTTAGCGAGATGCTTACAATAATTTGCACTTCGAAACTTTGTCTCGAAAGATGGCAGCAAATCCAAACATTCTGCTCATATGCGACGTATGCTAGCGGCAAGACGCAATGAATGCCTTATCTGCACGATAGCTGAACACAGACTTCCGAAATTATTTCACCAAAGAGGGTGAAGGTAATATTCCAGAATTCGAATCAAGAACAGCTGGCAACATGAGTAACGTAGAAGCAGATATCCTCGGAGAAATGAGGCAACTTAATTTACTTAACAAAAGCAAGGTTCGCTGTCCAGACTGTACACCAATTAGTTTCCTTTCAGAGTATGCTGATACAATAGCTCCATACTTAACAATCCAATACAGCCGTTCGCACAACGAGATCCGTAACTAAGGACTTGAAAGTAGAACAGGTCACACCAATATTCAAGAAAGGTAGTAGGAGTAATCCACTAAATTACGGGCTCATATTATTAACTTCGATACGCAGCAGGATTTTGCAACATATATTGTGTTCGAACATTACGAACTACCTCGAAGAAAACGGTTTATTGACTCACAGTCAACACGCATTTAGAAAACATGGTTTGTGTGAAAGACAACTAGCTCTTTACACACGTAAGTGTTGAGTGCTATTTCAAACTGATTGCGTGTTTCTAGATTTCCAGATTTTAAAGAAGTATAGTTCTCATCACTATTTCCAAATGTCTCAAACGGTGGGTGTGGCTGAGACTACAGAGCAAAACGATAAACATTTTAAAAGCATTTAGAATACTTATATCAAGAAAAAATTATACAGAACAGAGATTAAATTCTGTAGATCACAAATTTATGCAGAATACAGATTAAACTCTGTAGCTCATGAAAAACAGATTTTTGAAAAATCTACTTTTCTATCACAGATCCAAAATCCCCTCATTGAAATATGACTTCAAACTTCTAACAATCTTTTCCACAGTTGCATGCCTAATGCAAATAATTTTACACATTAACTCATTTGCGAAGCTGCGACATTACTAGCACACATGTCTAGGCAGTATCATTCCATGTTTTTTCTCTATTTGTAACGCGTTTGCATGTGTGTGGTCGCCGGGACGGCCGAATGGATGGTACTCTCGCGCGAAACAAGTGTTTAATAGCGCAGGTCGGTTAGTCACACGTCGTCATTCAACCGCGAGACGGTCAGACATAGGGGATACAAAAATGAAAAAGCTGGCATACTATACTTATTTTCATTCCATAATGTCATGTGAGATTATTTTTTGGGATAATTCACCAAGCCAAGCTAACGTTTTCGGGGCAAAAAAACGTGCAGTAAGAGTTATATGTGGTGTGAACTCAAGAACATCCTGCAGAAGCCTGTTTAGGGAACTAGGGATACTAACTACTGCTTCCCAATATATTTATTCCTTAACGAAATTTGTCATTTAAAATATTACACTTTTTCAAACCAACAGCTCAATTCATGGATTCAATACTAGTAATAAGAATAATCTTCACAAGAATTTAAAGTCACTTAGTCTTGTACAAAAAGGTGTGCGTTATTCAGGAACACATATTTTCAATAACTTGCCAGCAGCCATAAAAACCTTAACAACCAATGAAATTCTGTTTAATAAAAGCCTAAAGGATTTATTAGTGGACAACTCCTTCATATATATATATATATATATATATATATATATATATATATATTTCAATGCAGTAATGTGTTCATTGTAAATAAGTGTGTGTGTGTGTGTGTGTGTGTGTGTGTGTGTGTGTGTAAGTACAATCGAACTTCTGCACCATTTCAGTGCAGTAATGTGTTCATTTTAATAGTTACCTTACAAATAAAAAAATAAACTTTTTTACTTTAAATTCAGTGCATTAGTATTTGTAAAATGATTATTTCATATAGTGTTCATTAAAAAAATAACGATCATTCCATTTGGGACCTGTGGAATGGTTGTTTGAGTTGTAAATATTTGTCATGTATTATTCTTTTTCTGAAATGTTCTTCATCCTGGAGGACCTCCTCACAACGGATCAATTGGCATGAAAGTAAATCTAATCTAATCTAAACCATTTGGTGGTTACTTTATTCAGAATACTGGACACGTGGGTTTTGGAGGAAGGTCTTGCATTTTTCGTGCTGGGAAGCTCCTCGAAGAAAACACAGTCAACATAGATATAAAAAACATCATTCAAGTGAAACAAAAGTAGCTCTTTACTCATACGAAATGTTCAGTGCTATTAACAAGGGATTTCAAATTGATTCCGTATTTCTAGATTTCCATAATGCTTTTCACACTGTACCACAAAATCAGCTTATATTAAAATTGCGCGCTTATCGAATATCGTCTCAGTTATGCGACTGAATTCGTGATTTCCTGTCAGGGAGGACACAGTTTGTAGTAATAGACGGAAAGTCATCGAGTAAAACAGAAATGGTTTCTGGCGTTCCAAATGGTTCAAATGGCTCTGAGCACTATGGGACTTAACATCTATGGTCATCCGTCCCCTAGAACTTAGAACTACTTAAACCTAACTAACCTAAGGACATCACACAACACCCAGTCATCACGAGGCAGAGAAAATCCCTGACCCTGCCGGGAATCGAACCCGGGAACCCGGGCGCGGGAAGCTCATTAAACTGCTCATTCCATTTAACGCATCATGTAATTCTTCTTCACTTTCTCTGAGGGTAGTAATGCCATCAGTGAATCGTATCATTGGTATCCTTTTACGTTGAATTTTAATCCCACTCTCAAACTTTTCCTTTATTACCACAATTGCTCCTTCGATGTGTAGATTGAACAGTAGAGATGTCAGACTACATCTCTGCCTCACATCCTGTTTAATTCGTGCACTTCGTTCCTGGTCTTCCAGTCTTACTGTTCCCTCCAGGCTTTTGCATATATTGTGTATTACCCGTCCTTCGCTGCAACTTACCCCCATGTGTCTCAGAATTTCGGACACCTTCCGCCGTCTGACACTGTTTAACGCTTTTTCCAGGTGGACAAATCCAATGAACATGTATAGATTTTCCTTCACTATTGCTTCCATTACCAACTGAAAAGTCGAAACTGCCTCTCTCACGCCTTTACGTTTCCTAGAGTAAAACTGATCGTCATCTAACACATCTTCAATTTTCTTTTCCATTATTTTTTTCGGCAAATTAGTTACATGAGTTTTTAAGCTGATTATGCGTGCTTTTCGCCGTTTTTCAATCTTTGAAATTGTGTGTGTGATGTTTTTCCGTAAGTCTGATAATACATCGCCAACCTCATATATTCTGCACTCCATTAAGAACAGTCGTTTCATTGCCACTTCCCCCAGTGCTTATAGAAATTCTGATGAAATGTTATCTTCTGCCTTATTTGATCTTGAGTCTTCCAAAGCTCTTTTAAATTCTGATTCTAACACTGGATCCCCTACCTCTTCCCTATGGAGTCCTCAGCTCGTGGTCTCGCGGTAGCGTTCTCGCTTCCCGAGCACGGGATCCCGGGTTGGATTCCCGACGGGGTCGGGGATTTTCACCTGCCTCGAGATGGCTGGCTGTTTGTGTTGTCCTCATCATTTCATCACCATGAAAGTAGCGAGCTTGAACTGAGTAAAGGTTGGGAATTTGTACAGGCGTTGATGACCGCGCAGTTGAGAGCGCCCCACAAAGCAAACATAATCATCATCATCATCTTCCCTATGGACTGCTGTTTCTTCTTCTATCATGTCATCAAGCTAGACCTCTCTCTACATCTACGTGATTACTCTGCTATCCACAATAAAGTGCCTGGCAGAGGGTTCAATGAACCACCTTCAAGCTGTCTCTCTACCGTTCCACTATCGAACGTCGCGCGGGAAAAACGAGCACTTAAATTTTTATGTGCCAGCTCTGATTTCTCTTATTTTATCGTGATCATTTCTACTTATGTAGGAGTAAACTGAAATTTCGTCAGAAGATCCCGTCGCAACGAAAAATGCCTTTGTTTTAATGATTGCCACTCCAATTCACGTATCATGTCTGTGGCACTATCTCCCCTACTTCCCGATAATACAAAACGAGCTGCTCTTCTTTGTACTTTTGCGGTGTCATCCGTCAGTCCCACCTGACGCGGATCCCACACCGCACAGCAATACTCCAGAATAGGGCCGACAAGCGTGGTGTAAGCAGTCTCTTTAGTAGATCTGTTACATCTTTTTAGTGTTCTGCCAGTGAATCGCAATCTTTGGTTCGCTCTACCCACAACACTATCTATGTGATAGTTCCAATTTAGGTTATTTGTAGTTGTAATCCCTAAGTATTTAGTTGAATTTACAGCCTTCAGATTTGTGTGACTTATCGCGTTATCAAAATTTCGCGGATTTCTTTTAGTACTCATGTGAATAACTTCACACTTTTCTTTATTCAGGGTCAATTGCCACTTTTCGCACCACGCAGATATCTTATCTAAATTATCTTGCAATTTGTTTTGGTCATCTGATGAGTTTACAAGGCGGCAAATGACAGCATGATCTGCAAATAATCTAATAGGGCTACTCAGATTGTCTCCTCTGTCGTTAATATAGATCAGGATCAACAGAGGGCTTATAACACTTCCTTGGGGAAGGCCGGACATTACTTCTGTTTTACTCGTTGACTTTTCGCCTATTACTACGAACTGTGACCTTTCTGACAGGAAATCACGAACTCGCGATACCCCATAGGCACTCAGTTTGGTGTGAAGACGCTTGTGAGGAACGGTGTCGAAAGCCTTCTGGAAATCTAAAACTATGGTATCAATTTGACATCCGCTATCGATAGCACTTATTACTTCATCATTATTAATAGCTAGTTGTGTTTCACAAGAACGATATTTTTTGAATCCGTGATGACTATGTGTCAGTAAATAGTTTTCTTCCAGGTACTGCTAATGTTCGAATATAGTATATGCAAATCGAAATTAGTGATACGGGCCTGTAATTCAGCGGATTACTCCCGTTTCCCTTTTTGGGTATTGGTGTGACTTGAGCAGTTTTCCAGTGCTTAGGTACGGAACTTCCCTTGTGGAACGGCAGATAAAATGGTTCAAATGGCTCTGAGCACTATGGGACTTAACATCTGTGGTCATCAGTCCCCTAGAACTTAGAACTACTTAAACCTAACTAACCTAACGACATCACACACATCCATGTCCGAGGCAGGATTCTAACCTGCGACCGTAGCAGTCGCGCGTTTCCGGACTGCGCGCCTAGAACCGCTAGACCACCGCGGCCGGCGAACGGCAGATACATGTGGTATGTAGATACTACTCGTTTGTATGGGATCAACGCAGTAAGATGGGTGGACGTGATTGTCACAGAATGGTACAAAGGAAGTACCACGTTTTAATGTCCTATGACCACACCGTGAGTGAAGTTTTATCATTTGCTGGTGTAACAATGTGGACTGCCCAATGTATCTACAGGGAACGGTGTATAATTCACAGCCATGTAACACAGAATGAGAAAACAGTGGCAGTAACAACGTACTTAACGATAGAGACTGGAAGTGAATGTCACACACGTTGTCAGTGACAATCGGCTTCAAACCCAGCTATATCCGCTACTGTCAGTGAGTAGAGGTCCATCTCGACCAATTTCTGAAGCGAATTGCTTGCATTGGGCCTTTTTGGAGATAAAGCTGTATTCTTTCAAAAGATAAAGGAAAGGTTCAGAAGCGGCTGAGATATGTGGAGTATGGCCCGAAGAATCGCGATTTTCACTGACGGTGCAATGAGGTGAACGTTGCGGTTCATGTGTGAAGTGGACATGTGACGTTTTTTTGTACCACGACTGCCTCCCACTTGCTTATTTTACAGTGAATGTGAAGCATGCTGTTCATTTCAACATTCTAGGTGACCCATTTTTGCTCTTTGTATGTTCGGGAGTACTGTCTTCTTAGATGATAATCTGCAACGTTGCTAAGTTATTCGTATAGCGCCACCCTACATAACATATGCAGATTTTATGATGTAAATGTGTCCCCAAGTCTGTTAACATGATGAATGGGAAACTGGAACATTCTTTTCATAATTGGTAATACTACTATCAAAATTTCTTTTGACAATGTTGACTGGAATACTGTCTTTCACATTCTAAAGGTGGCAGGGGTAAAATACAGGGAGCGAAAGGCTATTTACAATTTGTACAGAAACCAGATGGCACTTATAAGAGTCGAGGGGCATGAAAGGGAAGCAGTGGATGGGAAAGGAGTGAGACAGGGTTGTAGCCTCTCCCCGATGTTATTCAATCTGTATATTGAGCAAGCAGTAAAGGAAACAAAAGAAAAATTCGGAGTAGGTATTAAAATTCATGGAAAAGAAGTAAAAACTTTGAGGTTCGCCGATGACATTGTAATTCTGTCAGAGACAGCAAAGGACTTGGAAGAGCAGTTGAACGTAATGGACAGTGTCTTGAAAGGAGGATATAAGATGAACATCAACAAAAGCAAAACGAGGATTATGGAATGTACTCGAATTAAGTGGGGTGATGCTGGGGGAATTAGATTAGGAAATAAGACACTTAAAGTAGTAAAGGAGTTTTGCTATTTAGGGAGTAAAATAACTGATGATGGTCGAAGTGGAGAAGATATAAAATGTAGACTGGCAATAGCAAGGAAATCGTTTCTGAAGAAGAGAAATTTGTTAACATCGAGTATAGATTTAAGTGTCAGGAAGTCGTTTCTGAAAGTATTTGTATGGAGTGTAGTCATGTATGGAAGTGAAACATGGACGATAACTAGTATGGACAAGAAGAGAATAGAAGCTATCGAAATGTGGTGCTACAAAAGAATGCTGAAGATTAGATGGGTAGATCTCATAACTAATGAGGAGGTATTGAATAGGATTGGGGAGAAGAGAAGTTTGTGGCACAACTTGACTAGAAGAAGGGAATGGTTGGTAGGACATGTTTTGAGGCATCAAGGGATCACAAATTTAGCATTGGAGGGCAGCGCGGAACTTAAAAATCGTAGAGGGAGACCAAGAGATGAATACACTAAGCAGATTCAGAAGGATGTAGGTTGCAGTAGGTACTGGGAGATGAAGAAGCTTGCACAGGATAGAGTAGCATGGAGAGCTGCATCAAACCAGTCTCAGGACTAAAGACTACAACAACAACAACACTATCAAAATGCACATGTTCAAATGGTTCAAATGGCTCTGAGCACTATGGGACTCAACATCTGTGGTCATAACTCCCCTAGACCTTAGAACTACTTAAGCCTAACTAACCTAAGGACATCACACACATCCATGCCCGAGGCAGGATTCGAACCTGCGACCGTAGCGGTCTCGTGGTTCCAATTCCAACTGTTGCCTATGGTCAAGCTGGGAACTGAATTAGGTTTATGAGGAACTGTATTCTTCCGGTTTATTTGGCACAGCAGCCTAGCAGAGGGAGACAGCGGTGGAACGCAAACACTCCACCTTGGTCAGAGCCATCAACATGTAGGTTTAATCCTTAGTTTCTCAGGTCATTTTTTGTCACACACTGTCCCAGGTGCGGTCTGAGTGACCGCTATATTGAAATAGCCATAAAAACATGTAAGGGGTTCACCACCCTGCTGGAGCAAATGTAATTTCGATGTATTGCTCACGCGCTGCCTGCGGCAGAAAATATCGTTGCTGCAACAGAGTCGCAGGTCAGAGCAGTCTCTGCAGCAGTTGCAGTTGTAGTCTGTCGCTCGTACAATGCAGTTCATAGCCATGCATTGTAAGGTAAATTTTATTATTTTTATTGGCATGCGCGTAGTTATGTCACTTGTCTGAGTTGTTAACATGAATTTGTTTCAATGTTTTTGTGATTCGTCAGCATCAGTTGACCCAGATTTGTAATATTCACTTTTTCATGTAGTGGATTGCAGATCTTTATTAATAACGTAAAAGATTTTCAGAATATAATTTTTACCAGTCAACAAAAAAAGGAAGAAAATAATTTTGTCTTAAGTGATTACAAGTCCCGATCCAGTCATTTATTTAATTTCCAATATTTCAGAAATTTTCTCAGATCACAGTCATGTGCTCTGTAGTAATCAGACGACCAGCTGTGCAGCTGTGGCACTAAGCAGAGTCAGTTTTTCTAATAATTCAGATGTCAGATAAATGTTGTCCAGTACATAGGCCAGCATTTCACTAAGCTGTGCCATTTACTAGCAGATATATAGACATCGATATCCGGCGACACCATCATGAGGTAAGAATTTCACAGTTTATTCAGATTGATTTCACTGGCCAATGGCGTAGCGCTGCTTACGACAAAATTTATCAGTTTTCATGAGTTAAGATATTAACAAAAAAAAATATCATTTTTATATTTTATACGGGAGGGTTACAAACTGCGTTCAGCAATTTCAGTGGAACAGTTCAGATGTTATGTAAAAGGTTACATTAATATCACACAAAAATATTCAAATAAATTTTAAAGTTGATTTTTACGAAAAAACTCATTTAAACAGAAAACTACACAAAATGAACATAATATTACATCATAATGTTAGTGCTATGGAAATTACAATACCCTGCACTCCAAATTTTACTTTTTTCTATATTTTTATTGTTTATTACACATGTAATAATATACAAATCTCCTATAAATTGTTCAAAAAAGTGAAAATTACAATAGTACTTTTTAGGTGTTTCGTTTCCTTTTTAGAGGTTTTCTTTGCACTCGCTAGAAATTTTTGTCCAGATTTCAAGTCAGATTGGCTTCTTGCAACAATGACAAAAATAAGGTGTTTTCTTTCCTTTTTTAGGTCACACGTGGAGCATGTGTTACGTGTTTCCAATCGTTCTACAACGACTCTTGATTTTGGTGCACCCAAAACATGGACTGTACTCGCATTCGGGAGGAAGACGGTTCAAACCCGCGTCCGGCCGTGTTGATTCAGGTTTCCCGCGATTTCCCTAAATCGCTTCAGGAAAATGCCATGATTTCCTTCCCCATCCTTCGGTCATCCGATGTGACCGACGACCCCGCCGTTTGGTCCCCTTCCCCAAATCAACAAACCAGCCGAAAAACGGGGAAAGATGCACGAAGTTCACGTGTTATCTGATGCCTGTTAACTCGCTTTTTATCTGTGGTGTCACCAACGAGCTTAAAAGCTCCTTCAAAAATTAAAACGGTTCATCTGAGTATTGTCTCTGTAGGAATTGTGGCAAAAGCATTCATGCCATTTTTGGCCAACATGCAGAAAAATAATGCCATTGGCCATCGTTAAAAGAGGTTTCGAAGAGCAGCAATATTTGTTCCTACCTAATGTTTCATTCAAGGAAGTCAAATGAGGAAAAACAAATCCGTCTTCACTTTCGCACTGTTCTTATACTGTATTATGATCAATTTCAATTGCGTTGTCACTATCTGATCCAGGATCACTTCCTAAACTGACCCCAATTATCGCCAAAGTCAGCGTCCTTTGAACATGAAGAGAAGTCGTAGACTTGCCTACTGAGTCCATAACGCAAAGTCAGGGTCCGTAAACACGAACACTATACGTAGACCAGGCTACTGATTTCATAACGTAAAGTCCCAGGTCGGTCTCAGAGACAGCTAGAACGAAAGAGGCAGTAATAGTTTTGGTCCACGTCATATTTAAGCGGCTGCTGACAAAGGAAACCGCAACAGCTTCGGGAAAGAGCAACTATACAACGCTGTAATCTCCTACCTCAACATTATGTATTAGCAACAGAAGAATAAACGCTAGCGGTCTGTGAGACCACACCTGGGATATTAAGGGTTAAGCCCAAGAAATTCACAGTGCCGTAGACACTGGCGAGCAGATTGATGCCATATTCCTGGACTTCAGGAAGGCATTTGATACGGTTCCGCACTTACGTTTAGTGAAAAAAATACGAGCTTACGGAATATCGGACCAGGTTTGTGATTGGATTCAGGATTTCCTAGAAGAAAGAACACAACATGTCATTCTTAACGGTTCAAAATCTGCAGATGTAGAGGTAATTTCGGGAGTACCGCAGGGAAGCGTGATAGGACCTTTATTGTTTACAATATACATAAATGACTTAGTTGACAACATCGGTAGCTCCGTGAGGCTATTTGCAGATGACACGGTTGTCTACAAGAAAGTAGCAACATCAGAAGACTCGTACGTACTCCAGGAGGACCTGCAGAGGATTAATGCATGGTGCGACAGCTAGCAGCTTTCCCTAAACGTAGATAAATGTAATATAATGGGCATACATAGGGACAGAAATCCATTCCAGTACGATTATGCCATAGGTGGTAAATCATTGGAAGCGGTAACGACCGTAAAATACTTAGGAGTTACTATCCGGAGCGATCTGAAGTGGAATGATCACATAAAACAAATAGTGGGAAAAGCAGGCGCCAGGTTGAGATTCGTAGGAAGAACTCTAAGAAAATGTGACTCATCGACGAAAGAAGTAGCTTACAAAACGCTTGTTCGTCCGATTCTTGAGTATTGCTCATCAGTATGGGACCCTTACCAGGTTGGATTAATAGAAGAGATAGACATGATCCAGCGAAAAGCAGCGCGATTCGTCATGGGGACATTTAGTCAGCGCGAGAGCGTTACGGAGATGCTGAACAAGCTCCAGTGGCGGACACTTCAAGAAAGGCGTTACGCAATACGGAGAGGTTTATTATCGAAATTACGAGAGAGCACATTCCGGGAAGAGATGGGCAACATATTACTACCGCCCACATATATCTCGCGTAATGATCACAACGAAAAGATCCGAGAAATTAGAGCAAATACGGAGACTTACAAAGAGTCGTTCTTCCCACGCACAATTCGTGAATGGAACAGGGAAGGGGGGATCAGATAGTGGTACAATAAGTACCCTCCGCCACACACCGTAAGGTGGCTCGCGGAGTATAGATGTAGATGTAGATGTAGAAGTGGTCTTCATGGTCTATCCAGCCCCCACCCTGGTGCTTCCCCCGACTCGGGGCTAGCCACGTTACCGCGATGGGAGATAACGCTGGGAAGCTTGGAAGCTCTCGTGCAAAGGTGCGATGCGTACGTGGAGAAATATCTCCTTTACGTAAAGAAAGCGACGGTTGGAAATTTTCTGTGGGAACAGCGAGACATAGATACTGTGTGTGAAATGTTACGGGACTTAACTGCTAAGGCCATCAGTCCACAAGCTTACACACTGCTTAACCTAAATTATCCTCAGGACAACACACCCATGCCCGAGGGAGGACTCGAACCTCTGCCATACTCCACGGCTTCTCTGGAACATGGCTTTTCCCCATGGACCCTCCCAAAAATAAACAGAAAGTCCCACTCTTGCTGACGATCTGTCAATATCCTGAAATTTCGTTGGAGCAGTGGTCGCAATTCCTGGAAAACTTGTCTAGAGATTGGACAGAGCTCAGATTCATTGCGGTCATTGGTGGATGACTTGGAGCTTTGCAAAACTGGAGACAGAAGTTAAGATTTTAGACAGCACACTCTGCCTTCTTCTTCCACGAAAGACTGTCTTCCTGGCAGCCTCGTGTGTCGCGTACGGGAAGATGGGTCCAGTACGCTATTAACTGCCGTTCGCAGTCGGCGCAACCGAGTAGTAGATGTTTGTTTGATGACAATTGGAGAGTAACGCTTTTCCGTAGCACAGTTCAGGAGTCGCAGTACTTGCCAACTTTCCAGAGATAGTCGTTTCGGTAAATGACGACGAGACTTAAGTCGTTTGATCTCCAGGATGCACTTTGCATCTGGGAACGGTGTTACTTTTTCCGAGTTCACCTTACATTAACAATAGGTTTCTTTATAAATAACTCTTCTGCTACCAGTCAGGATTTTCTTTATTTACTTTACACACGACGCTATTCGGGAATTGATTCCCATTTTCAGGTGCGTTTTTTGAGTGTGTTATGCCATTTCTATGTGATGTTGTCGATGTGTGAGAGTCTGCTTCCTTACGTTGACTTTACTGCAATATATAAAAAACACGAGACTTTTTAGTTCGTTATCGATCTTTTTGTCAAGTTAGTGGTGAAATTTTAGAAATGGACCGTAAGGAAACTGTAAGTGCAAATTCTTCTAAAATTTCGCCACCAAATTCACAAACAGATCGATGTGTTGTGTTGTGGTCTTCAGTCCGGAGACTGGTTTGATACAGCTCTCTATGCTACTCTATCCTTTGCAAACTTCTTCATCTCCCAGTACCTACTGCAACCTACATCCTTCTGAATCTGCTTAGTATATTCATCCCTTGGTCTCCCTCTACGATTTTACCCTCCACGCTGCCCTCCAATACTAAACTGGTGATCCCTTGGTGCGTCAGAACATGTCCTACCAATCGATCCCTTCTTCTGGTCAAGTTGTGCCACAAACTTCTCTTCTCCCCAATCCTATTCAATACTTCCTCATTAGTTATGTGATCTACCCATCTAATCTTCAGCATTCTTCTGTAGCACCACATTTCGAAAGCTTCTATTCTCCTCTTGTCCAAATTATTTATCGTCCATGTTTCACTTTCATACATGGCTACACTCCATACAAATACTTCCAGGAACGACTTCGTGACACTTAAATCTATACTCGGTGTTCACAAATTTCTCTTCTTCAGAAACGCTTTCTTTGCCTTTTCCAGTCTACATTTTATATCCTCTCTACTTCGACCATCATCAGTTATTTTGCTCCCCAAATAGCAAAACTCCTTTGCTACTTTAAGTGTCTCATTTCCTAATCTAATTCCCTCAGCATCACCCGACTTAATTCGACTACATTCCATTATTATTGTTTCGCTTTTGTTGAGGTTCATCTCATATCCTTCTTTCAAGACAGTGTCCATTCCGTTCAACTGCTCTTCCAAGTCATTTGCTGTCTCTGACAGAATTACAATGTCATCGGTGAACCTCAAAGCTTTTATTTCTTCTCCGTGGATTTTAATACCTACTCCGAATTTTTCTTTTGCTTCCTTTACTACTTGCTCCATATACATAATGAGTAACATCGGGGATAGGCTACAACCCTGTCTCACTCCCTTCCCAACCACTGCTTCCCTTTCATGTCCCTCGACGCTTATGACTACCATATGGTTTCTGTACAAATTGTAAATAGCCTTTCAAAAAATGGTTCAAATGGCTCGCAGCACTATGGGACTTAACATCTTAGGTCATCAGTCCCCTAGAACTTAGAACTACTTAAACCTAACTAACCTAAGGACATCACACAACACCCAGCCATCACGAGGCAGAGAAAATCCCTGACCCCGCCGGGAATCGAACCCGGGAACCCGGGCGTGGGAAGCGAGAACGCTACCGCACGACCACGAGATGCGGGCAATTAGCCTTTCGCTCCCTGTATTTTACTCCTGCCACCTTCAGAATTTGAAAGAGAGTATTCCAGTCAACACTGTCAGAAGCTTTCTCTGTCTACAAATGCCAGAAACGTAGGTTTGCCTTTCCTTAATATGTCGATGACCAACTAAAAAATCGTGTGTTTCTTATCTAATGCACTTAAGTTAACGAAATGAATTAGACTCTCACACATCGACAACATCACACAGGAATGACATAATACACAGAAAAAACGCACATGAAAATATGATAAATTTCCCTAAACGCGCCGTGTGAAAAGTAAATAAAGAGAATTGTGACTGTTAGCAGAAGAATTATTCATAAACAAACCTAATGTTTTCATAGTCGCAGGCTTTCAGAACCATTTATAATGGATCAAATAAGATTATATTAACACTTTCTGATATGCTCTTCGCTTCAGAAGTGGCAATATTCATTACGCGATCCTAAAATGAGTACCAGGATCCGTATGTTGGGCATAAATATGATTCCTATTCCAAAGACTATTCAAAAGTCTTGGCCTTATCCTTCTGCCACCAGCAGAAACCGAAGTATGAGCCCTGGAAAAATCTAGTTTTTATGCTTTGCGTTTTGAAACATACGAAGGACGTTCAGTAAGTAATCGGACACAATTTTTTCTGAAAACAAGTTGGTTTTATTCAGCGCTCCAATACACCATGTTATTCCATACTCTTTCGCGTACGAAAGCAAGTTTTTCATCGTAATCTCCGTTCAATGCGACGGCCTACGCTACCTGTCTGGCTCAGTGCCATCCGAGCATGCAGACAGTCCCAAACAGAAGGAGGTCGGAAAATGCGGGATCGGTGCTGTAGGATGGATGAGGAACTCCAGTCCAGTGAAGTTTTGTGAGCTCTTCTCGGGTGCGCAGTCTTATGTTGTCAAGGAGGAGGAGGACTTCTTTTGCATTTTCGTGGTAATCAAGACGTTGAAGCCATCTCTTCAATTTCCTGAGAGAAGCACAGTACACTTCAGAGTTGATCATTGTACTATGAGGGAGGACGTTGACTCACCGTGCTTTTGTTCACTGCCAGAGATTCCGCGAACAAGTACGAATATCTGCGACGCTCCTGTTTTCCAGCGAAAGAAACTCAATGAACAGCTCACTCCTCTTTTGAAGACTACCTATGCCGCCGCCACCTATCGAAACTTCATGAAACTATAGACCCCGAACAGGCAATATTCCACTATGTTCCACAACAGATTCCGGTTTCTTGAACCGAAACTGGAGGAGAAACAACTGTGTTGCAGTACATACTGAACGCCCCTCATACTACACCCATGTTCATAAATTAAGGATAATAGCAGAATGTGACAGGGTCCGTAAAGAGTCTGTATATTGAGCAAGCAGTAAAGGAAACAAAAGAAAAATTCGGAGTAGGTATTAAAGTTCATGGAGAAGAGATAAAAACTTTGAGGTTCGCCGATGACATTGTAATTCTGTCAGAGACAGCAAAGGACTTGGAAGAGCAGTTGAATGGAATGGACAGTGTCTTGAAAGGAGGATATAAGATGAACATCAACAAAAGCAAAACAAGGATAATGGAATGTAGTCTAATTAAGTCGAGTGATGCTGAGGGAATTAGATTAGGAAATGAGGCACTTAAAGTAGTAAAGAAGTTTTGCTATTTGGGGAGCAAAATAACTGATGATGGTCGAAGTAGAGAGGATATAAAATGTAGACTGGCAATGGCAAGGAAATCGTTTCTGAAGAAGAAAAATTTGTTAACATCCAGTATTGATTTAAGTGTCAGGAAGTCATTTCTGAAAGTATTCGTATGGAGTGTAGCCATGTATGGAAGTGAAACATGGACGATAAATAGTTTAGACAAGAAGAGAATAGAAGCTTTCGAAATGTGGTGCTACAGAAGAATGCTGAAGATTAGATGGGTAGATCACATAACTAATGAGGAAGTATTGAATAGGATTGGGGAGAAGAGAAGCTTGTGGACAACTTGACCAGAAGAAGGGATCGGTTGGTAGGACATGGTTCTGAGGCATCAAGGGATCACCAATTTAGTATTGGAGGGCAGCGTGGAGGGTAAAAATCGTAGAGGGAGACCACGAGATGGATACACTAAGCAGGCTCAGAAGGATGTAGGTTGCAGTAGGTACTGGGAGATGAAAAAGCTTGCACAGGATAGAGTAGCATGGAGAGCTGCATCAAACCAGTCTCAGGACTGAAGACCACAACAACAACAACAACAGCAGAATGTGGTGCCACACAACGTGGCACTACACAAAAATGGCGCTAATAGCATAGGCACATGGGGAACACACACACGAGACGATCTGTAAGTCCACAGTATGGCGATAAGTTGAGAAAACCGTCCCGAGACACATGTGCTACAAAACGCCACTGTTTCCTGCGCATGTACCCCGACATCAATATGGGATATATTCACCATGCTCATGTACACAGGCCGCATAACAGGTTGGCATACTCTGGATCAGGTGGTCGAGCAGCTGCTGGGGTATAGCCTCCCATTCTTGCACCAGTGCGTGTCGGAGCTCCTGAAGTGTCCTAGGTGTTTGACGACGTGCAGCGATGCGTCGACCGAGCGCATCCGACGTGCTCTATGGGGTTTAGGTCTGGCGAGTAGGCAGGCAACTTTCCTGGTATCTTCTGTTTCAAGGTACTCCTCCACGATGGCAGCTCCGTGGGGCTGTGCGTTATCATCCGTCAGGAGGAAGGTGGGACCCACTGCTTCCCTGAAAAGATGGACATGGACATACCGGTGCAAAATGACGTCCCGATACTGACCTGTTACAGTTCCTCTGTCAAAGACACGCAAGGATGTACGTGCACCAATCATAATCCCACCCCACACCATCAAACCACGACCTCCGTAAGGTCCCTTTCAAGGACATTAAGGGGTTGTGCACCAATCATAATCCCACCGCACACCATCAAATCACGACCTCCATACAGGTCCCTTTCAAGGACATTAAGGGATTGTTATCTGGTTCTTGGTTCACGCCGGGTGAAAACCTGGCGAGAACCACTGTTCAGATTATACATGGACTCATCCGTGAACATAACCTGGGACAACTGTTCCAATGACCATGTAATGTGTTCTTGACACCAGGCTTTACGAGCTCTCCTATGACGAGGGGTCAGTGGAATGCACCTTGCAGGTCTCTCGGACGAATAAAGCATGTCTGTTCAGTCTTTTGTAGACTGTGTATCTGGAGACAACTGCTCCAGTGGCTGCGTTAAGCCCCGAGCAAGGCTACCTGCGGTACTCTGTGGCCGTCTGCGGGCACTGATGGTGAGATATCGGTCTTCTTGTGGTGTTGTACATTGTGGACGTCCCGTACTGTGGCGCCTGGACACGTTTCCTGCCAGCTGGAATCGCTGCCATAGTCTTGAGATCACACTTTGTGGCAAACAGAGGCCTGTTCTACGACTTGCTGTCTTTGACCAGCCTCCAGTCTCCCTAATATTCTATCGCTCATAACATCATCAGTATGTGTTCTTTGAGGCATTTTCAACACAAAGTCACCAGCAGAACGTCTGAAAACTTCTGCACAATTACTCGCTGCATCTTTTTTGTGGCTTTCTTTTATTTGTTTTTATCTGCGACACTTTATAAACAATAATAATTTTTAAAATAACAATAATTTAAAGTTCAAATGTAAATAAAATTTCGTTGTGTTTTTGAGAAGAACATAAAAAGATGATAAGGTAGAGGTGAGATTTGTTAGTGTAATCACCGATTGTGACTGCTGGTTACTACCTCGGAAGGTTTGTTCGAGCTGTTGACCGCCAGTCACGACAAAAAAAAAAAAAAAAAAAAAAAAAAAAAAAAAAAAAAAAAAAAAAAAAAGTTTGGTTAGTATCAGAGATATAGTTTCGCAAATCCTATGATCGCTAATCCTATCCATCCCTAATGTAATGACTGTAGGTGCTCATCCGTTTACAGCTTTTGGTGCTTTCTTGGCTAGATCGCCAGCACCTTATGCTTAATTACTGTTACATGCCGTCTTCGTCCCCCCCCCCCCCCCCCCCCCGTTCCTCTTCAGTGCCACTGTGTTCGCTGTCACTCGTGTCGCAATCCAATCTCTGAAAATTGTTGTTACTTTGCATGTACCCTAAGTGATCAAAAGTATCCGGACACCTGGCTGAAAATGACTTACAAGTTTGTAGCGCCCTCCATCGGTAATGCTGGAATTCAATATGGTGTTGGCCCACCGTTTGCCTTGATGATAGTTTGAATCACGTGCTGGAAGGTTTCTTAGGGAATGGCAGCCCATTCTTCACGGAGTGCTGTACTCAGGAGAGGTGTCGATGTCAGTCGGCGAGGCCTGGCTCTAAATCAGAGTTTCAAGACATCCCAAAGCTTTTTTTTATATGATTCAGATCAGGGCTCTGTGCTAGGCAGTCCATCACAGGAGTGTTATCGTCGAGTAACCACTCCGCCACAGACCGTGCATTATGAACAGGTGCTCGATCGTGTTGAAAGATGCAGTCGCCATCCCCGAATTGCTCTTCAACAGTGGGAAGTAAGGAAGGGCTTAAAACATCAATGTAGGCCTGTGCTGTAATACCGCCACGCAAAACAGCAACGGCTGCAAGCCCCCTCCATGAAAAACACCCCCCACCATAACACCACCGCCTCCGAATTTTACTGTTAGCACTACACATACTGGGAGATGACGTTCACCGGGCATTCGCCATACCCACACCCTGCCATCGGATCGCCACACAGTGTACCGTGATTCACACTCCACACAATGTTTTTTCACTGTTCAATGGTGTAATGTTTACGCTCCAATCGAAGCGTCGTTTGGCATTTACCGGCGTGATGTGTGGCTCATGAGCAGTCGCCCGACCATGAAATCCAAGTTTTCTCACCTCCCACCGAATTGTCATAATACGTGCTTCGATCCTGATGCAGTTTGGAATTCCTGTGTGGTGGTCTGGATAGATGTGCGGCTATTACACATTACGACCCTTTTCAACTGTCGGCGGTCTCTGTCAGTCAACAGACGAGGTCGGCCTGTACGCTTTGTGCTGTACTTCCACATCTACATCTACATCTACATCCATACTCCGTAAGCCACCTGAAGGTGTGTGGCAGAGGGTACCTTGAGTACTTCTATCGGTTCTCCCTTCTATTCCAGTCTCGTATTGTTCGTGGAAAGAAAGATTGTCGGTATGCCTCTGTGTGGGCTCTAATCTCTCTGATTTTATCCTCATGGTCTCTTCGTGAGATATTCGTAGGAGGGAGCAATATACTGATTGACTCCTCGGTGAAGGTATGTTCTCGAAACTTCACCAAAAGCCCGTACCGAGCTACTAAGCGTCTCTCCTGCAGAGTCTTTCGCTGGAGTTTATCTATCATCTCCGTAACGCTTTCGCGATTACTAAACGATCCCGTAACGTAGCACGCTGCTCTCCGTTGGATCTTCTCTATCTCTTCTACCAACCCGATCTGGTACGGATCCCACACTGCTGAGCAGTATTCAAGCAGTGGCCGAACAAGCCTACTGTAACCCACTTCCTTTGTTTTTGGATTGCATTTCCTTAGGATTCTTCCAATGAATCTCAGTCTGGCATCTGCTTTACCGACGATCAACTTTATATGATCATTCCATTTTAAATCAGTCCTAATGCGTGCTCCCAGTAATTTATGGAATTAACTGCCTCCAGTTGCTGACCTACTATATTGTAGCTAAATGATAAGGGATCTTTCTTTCTATGTATTCGCAGCACATCACACTTGTCTACATTGAGATTCAATTGCCATTCACTGCACCATGCCTCAATTCGTTGCAGATCCTCCTGCATTTCAGTACAATTTTCCATTGCTACAACCTCTCGATATACTATCATCATCTGCAAAAACCCTCAGTGAACTTCCGATGTTATCCACAAGGTCATATATATATATATATATATATATATATATATTTTGTGAATAGCAATGGTCCTACAACACTCCCCTGTGGCACACCTGAAATCCCTCTTACTTCGGAAGAGTTCTCTCCATTGAGAATGACATGCTGCATTCTGTTACCTAGGAAGTCTTCAATCCAATCACACAATTGGTCTGATAGTCCACATGCTCTTACTTTGTTCATTAAACGACTGTGGGGAACTGTATCGAACGCCTTGCGGAAGTCAAAAACACGGCATCTACCTGGGGACCCGTGTCTATGGCCCTCTGAGTCTCGTGGACAAATAGCGCGAGCTGGGTTTCACACGACCGTCTTTTTCGAAACCCATGCTGATTCCTACAGAGTAGATTTCGAGTCTCCAGAAAAGTCATTATACTCGAACATAATACGTGTTCCAATATTCTGTAACTGATCGACGTTAGAGATATAGGTCTATAGTTCTCAACATCTGTTCAACGTCCCTTCTTGAAAACGGGGATGACCTGTGCCCTTTTCCAATCCTTTGGAACGCTACGCTCTTCTAGAGACCTACGGTACACCGCTGCAAGAAGGGGGGCAAGTTCCTTCGCGTACTCTGTGTAAAATCGAACTGGTATCCCGTCAGGTTCAGCTGCCTTTCCTCTTTTGAGCGATTTTAATTGTTTCTCTATCCTTCTGTCGTCTATTTCGATATCTATCATTTTGTCATCTGTGCGACAATCTAGAGAAGGAACTACAGTGCAGTCTTCCTCTGTGAAACAGCTTTGGAAAAAGACATTTAGTATTTCGGCCTTTAGTCTGTCATCCTCTGTTTCAATACAATTTTGGTCACAGAGTGTCTGGATGTTTTCTTTTGATCCAACTACCGCTTTGACACAAGACCAAAATTTCTTAGGATTTACTGCCAAGTCAGTACACAGAACGTTACTTTCGAACTCATTGAACGCCTCTCGCATAGCCCTCCTGACACTACAGTTCGCTTCGCGTAATTTTTGTTTGTCTGCAAGGCATATGTTTATGTTTGCTGTGAAGTTCCCTTTGCTTCCGCAGCAGTTTCCTAACTCGCCTGTTGTACCACGGTGGCTCTTTTCCATCTCTTACGATCTTGCCTGGCACACCCACTATCACATCGGAAACAATGGACCTAGGGATGTTTAGGAGTGTGGAAATCTCGGGTACAGACGTATGACACAAGTCACCTGAGCAGGTTCGAAGTCCTTATATGAAAAACATGTTTTTGGGTGTGTCCGGATAATTTTGATCACATTGTGTAGGCATGTCCGTTATGTGTGTCCGCAGTGTTAGTCAGTCCATTTGATTGTGTCCACTGTACTTCGTCTCTTATTTCTGCGTATATCTATGTCTGTTTCTGTGTGGTCTAAGTGTATGTGTGTTGTTCGCGTATCTCCCTTAGAAGAAGCACCGTCTTCACACCACGAGTGGCCAACCGGGTCCATCCGACTGCCGTGTCATCCTCAGTGGAGGATGCGGATAGGACGGGCATGGAGTCAGCACATCACTCGCCCGGTCGTTGCAATGGTATTCTTGACCGAAGTCGCTACTATTCCGTCGACTAGCTCCTCAATTGGCATCACGAGGCTGAGTGCACCCCGAAAAACGGCAACAGCACATGGCGGCCTGGATGGTCACCCATCCAAGTGCCGACCACGCCCAACAGCGCTTAACTTCGGTGATCGCACGGTAACTGGTGTATCCACTGCGGCAATTCCGCAGTGGATACACCAAAAAGACAGTGTTTTATGGGGAACCCTCTTCCCCGCATGTGCACGTAGGTGTTCATGAAGACAGCGTAGCGGGCCAGTGTGGCCGAGCGGTTCTAGGCGCTTCAGTCTGGAACCGCACGACCGCTACGGTTGCAGGTTCGAATCCTGCCGCGAGCATGGATGTGTATGTTGTCTTTAGGTAAGTTAGGTGAAAGTAGTTCTACGTCTAGGGGACTGATGACATCAGATGTTAAGTCCCTTAGTGCTCAGAGCCATTTGAACCATTTTGAAGACAGCGTAGTGTCACGAGAACAGGTGTGACTCCTTACTTGCAGAAACGAAGAACAGAAGCGCAAGATGATCAAAGATCACAGCGGCTAAATACGTCCATCTACCGCAAGGTGAAGCAGTTTCATTCAAGCCGACCGTCCCGTACTCGTATGGCAAATCGCACACGCAGTGGACGTTTCCGTTGCCACCTTGCAGGCAGCCCTGGCTGGGTGTTTCACAGTAGGAGAGAGACTGCAGCTGTTTACCACCCAGACGGCGGTGCGCCGCATTACGACCGCTGTCACCGTAATGAGCAGCGCCGCTCTGCCATTAATCATCCCGGCCATCCGATACAGCGGCGGCAGGCCGACCGCTTCCTCAATGGACGGGCCGATACATAGCCCGCTCTCCCAGCGTCGACACCGCGGGCGTGCCGCCAGCAGCCTTAGCCCTACTGTACTCCAAAACGTAAGAAGTGTGTATTCTAAACGTAACCGGACTCCTGTATGCTCCATTAATGGGACGTTTACTATCTTTTGGTTCAAAAAATCGACTTTTTAAAATTGCATTTTTGGATCCATAAAAGTGTTTAGAATCCACCCGTGAAACTATTTTTACGAATGTTGTTGTTGTGGTCTTCAGTCCTGAGACTGGTTTGATGCAGCTCTCCATTCTACTCTATCATGTGCAAGCTTCTTGATCTCCCAGTACCTACTGCAGCCTACATCCTTCTGAATCTGCTTAGTGTATTCATCTCTTGGTCCCCCTCTACGATTTTTACCCTCCACGCTGCCCTCCAATGCTAAATTTGTGATCCCTTGATGCCTCAGAACATGTTCTACCAACCGGTCCCTTCTTCAAGTCAAGTTGTGCCACAAACTCCTCTTCTCCCCAAATCTCTTCAATACTTCCTCATTAGTTATGTGATCTACCCATCTAATCTTCAGCATTCTTCTGTAGCACCACATTTCGAAAGCTTCTATTCCCTTCTTGTCAAAACTATTTATCGTCCATGTTTCACTTCCATACATGGTTACACTCCATACAAACACTTTTAGAAACGACTTCGTGACACTTAACCCTATACTCGATGTTAACAAATTTCTCTTCTTCAGGAACCCTTTCCTTGCCATTGCCAGTCTACATTTTATATCCTCTCATCAGTTGTTTTGTTCCCCAAATAGCAAAACTCCTTTGCTGCTTTATGTGTCTCATTTCCTAATCTAATTCCCTCAGCATCATCCGACCTAATTCCATAATCCTCGTTTTGCTTTTCTTGATGTTCATCTTATATCTTCCTTTCAAGACACTGTCCATTCCGTTCAACTGCTCTTCCAAGACCTTTGCTGTCTCTGACAGAATTACAATGTCATCGGCGACCCTCAAAGCTTTTATTTCTTTTACTGCGAATTTTTCTTTTGTTTCCTTTACTGCTTGCTCAATATACAGATTGAATAACATCGGGGAGAGGCTACAACCCTGCCTCACACCCTTCCCAACCACTGCTTCCCTTTCATGCCCCTCACCTCTTATAACTGCCATTTTGTTTCTGTACAAATTGTAAATAGCCTTTCACTCCGTATTTGACCACTGCCACCTTCAGAATTTGAGAGTATTCCAGTCAACATTGTCAAAACCTTTATCTAAGTCTGCAAATGCTAGAAACGTAGGTTTGCCTTTGTTTAGTCTATTTTCTAAGGTAAGTCATAGGGTCAGTAGGGAACGGAAATGTTTGTTATTCGCGGTTGAACAAAAATACACGTTCCTTAAATCGGTCCTTTTCACGCACCGGTTTTTTTCATTCGGAGGACGAGTTATTGTACCGGTGCTTTGGAGGAAACACACAAAATTCAAATGAAAGTTTGAACAGGTGAGTTTGGAAGTAAGCCTCCAAGCATTTGCATTCTGTTGCGAAGACAGAGGACATTGCGACTTTCCTGACAGTGAGTAGCTTCAGGGAAGGGTATTCAGCGAATCTAAAGACCATGACAAAGATGGACGTCACCCTGGGACTCTATTCGACGCAGTTCACCAAGCATTCGCACGACCACCGGTTTCAAGCTGCCGAAAACCGCTTGTCACCGGCCGTACGAGCGGCTCTGGAGCAGCGCAGGGTGGCCCAGATGGAGCAGAACGCCCTTTATGAGGAAGAGGAAGGACTAGTTTATGGACCCGGAATAGCAGATTGAAAGTACGTTGCATAATATTGCATTTATATGTAATCAAAACTTCAAACGTGTTTTTCTCGAAAGGAAGTTATTTTTAACGCGCGGTATGGTAACTTCAAATCTATTGAGCCGATCTGCATGATTCTTTGTTTCCGATGAAGCTAACTAAATTGTCTTGGAGTTGTACCACTTTTATTCCGATCCATCAACTATAAATATTTTTACTTGGCCGACGAAGTCGAAAAATCTATGAAAAAACTCTAGGTTTCAAACGGCCTCCATTTTGTTTCCTATGGTCCAAATAACTTAAGCGAGGTACAACTCCTAAAGACTCTTATATACTTCGCTAACGTCAACTGAACTTTGATTTCAGACGAGCCGGCTGACCTGTGACATACAGCGCGTGGAGGTCTACACCGAAATTTCGTTTCGTTCCGACGGCACTTCCGCCTCTGCTCTTCGACATTTCCAGTCGTAAAAATTCCAGTTTGTAGAGGAAATATCAATAAACACTTTGACCAAATTTGACATTGATATCTAGAACACATCCCAAGAAAAATATTCTCAAAGAGCATGCTTTTTTCGGGCCAAAGATAGTAAACCTCCCTTTAACATGTTCTATTGCTTTTTTCCTTTAGTTCATCTTTGCAGTTTCGGCTTGATAGCTCCGCGTTTTTTCTTCTGTATGTCTACACATATACTTTTACGCATTTTGTTCCGTCCGCGGATTTCCGGTTATGGCATTTTTTTTGGGGTATGGTTTTACTCTGATACCTGTGTCAGTAAGGAAAAAGGGACCGATAACCTTCTAGTTTCGCTCTTTAATCTTCAAACCAACCATCTTTGTGCAGCACCCCATTTCAAAAGCAACTACCATTACAGAGCGGATGCGATGAAACAATTATGTTTGAAAACGCCGGTTTGAGGAGGGCCGTCTTGGTGCTCTGCTAGTATTTGAGGTAGCAACATGTGGTGAAAGATTTTTGGTTTAGCCCAGACCAGTGACCGTTTGTGTAACCACTCGAACATTTGTCTTAACCAAAAGTGTTAGATGGTGTTGAGCCACAGTCATGCAATATTTTTTGAAACACTAAACCAATATTTAATTGTGTGTTACTGCATTTATCTTTTGTCCTATCTAGATTTAGGCTTTTATGCCATTATCAAGTACAGTGCTGAAAGTTCTTAGATCTTTACTACGTCATGTCTGTTAAGGCTGTACAAAGCAGGTAACGAGACAAACTTTTAGCATTCTACTTCTTGACAGCAGCAAAAGAGCCGAAATCGGGGGCTCAGGCAAATCGTGCGAGTAGATTAATTCCTTCTGCAACAGATTTTAAATGAGTTGAAATTAAGGCTCAGGTAATAGAGCCGTTTGTATGTGTACCGTTCGGACTTTAGGTGCAAAAACGGTCACCCTCGTTCGGATATTACGTGCCAAAACAGGGACCCTTAAATACCTGCGGACTGGTGGTTCAAATTTGGTCCATCGGTCTACCGGACGTTGGTATAACATAAACTTTAGCCTTTTGAAAAAAATCTTGCTTCGTTTGGCTTTTACGTGCAAAAAGCTCTCTTTTTCGGTGGGATTTGAAGCGCAACACTTCTGTGCTTTAAACTCGTACGAATCTATTCAAACTTTGCACAAACGTAGATAAGTCAAAACGAATTTCTTTTTTAATCCAGTAATCTTTAACTGTTGTGGAGATACGATGGTTTAAAAGTCGAGCTAAATGTAGTACGTAACATTCGTCCTTAGATTAGATTAATAGTTGTTCCATAGATCATGAATACGACACTTCGTAATGATGTGGAACGTGTCAGGTTAATAAAAGATGTCTGTACAAGATATTACATTACGCAAAATATTACATGACACTAATGTTTAAGTTGGTTTTTTTTTTAGATGAACTGAACCCGCGGAAAATGTTCAAAGTGAATAAAATAAATAAAAATGCATTCATACCATAATAACTGAAACCAGTTTCAAGAATCTAGCGTCACTCGCATTTTACGTGCAAGAAACAGGTGTTTCGTGAGGGTATTTAATTATGTTATTATTATAGTGTTGGCATAGTCGTTGGCTGTAGCACCGCCTTGAGAGTAATCATGGGGTGCCCCCCTTGTTGCAGCGGTGTACCGTAGGTCTCTAGAAGATCGTAGCGTTCCAAAGGATTGGAAAAGGGCACAGGTCATCCCCGTTTTCAAGAAGGGACGTCCAACAGATGTGCAGAACTATAGACCTATATCTCGAACGTCGATCAGTTGTTGATTTTTGGAACACGTATTGTGTTCCAGTAAAATTATTTTTTTGGGACTAGAAGTCTACTCTGTAGGGATCAGCATGGGTTTCGAAAAGAACGATCGTGTGAAACCCAGCTCGCGCTATTCGTCCACGAGACTCAGAGGGCTATAGACACGGGTCCCCAGGTAGATGCCGTGTTTTTGACTTCCGCAAGGCGTTCGATACAGTTCCCCACAATCGTTTAATGAGCAAAGTAAGAGCATATGGGCTATCAGACCAATTGTGGGATTGGACTGGAGAGTTCCTAGATAACAGAACGCAGCGTGTCATTCTCAATGGAGAGAAGTCTTCCGAAGTAAGAGTGATTTCAGGTGTGCCGCAGGGGGGTGTCGTAGGACCGTTGCTATTCACAATATACATAAATGACCTTGTGGATGACATCGGAAAATCACTGAGGCTTTTTGCGGTTGATGCTGTAGTACACCGAGAGGTTGTAACAATGGAAAATTGTACTGAAATGTGGGAGGATCTGCAGCGAATCGACGCACGGTGCAGTGAATGGCAACTGAATCTCAATGTAGACAAGTGTAATGTGCTGCGAATACATAGAAAGAAATATCCTTTATCATTTAGCTACAAAATAGCAGGTCAGCAACTGGAAGCAGTTAATTGCAAAAATTATGTGGGAGTAGGCATTGGGTGTGATTTAAAATTGAATGACCAAATAAAATTGATCGTCGGTAAACCAGATGCCAGACTGAGATTCATTGGAAGAATCTTAAGGCAATGCAGTCTGAAAACAAAGGAAGTTGGTTACAGTACACTTGTTCGCACACTGCTTGAATATCGCTCACCGGTGTGGGATTCGTACCAGATAGGGTTGATAGAAGAGATAGAGAAGATCCAACGGAGAGCAGCGCGCTTCGTTACGGGATCATTTAGTAATCGCGACAGCGTTACGGAGATGATAGATAAACTCCAGTGGAAGACACAGCAAGAGAGACGCTCAGTAGCTCGGTACGGCCTTTTGTTGAAGTTTCGAGAACATACCTTCACCGAGGAGTCAAGCAGTGTATTGCTCCTTCCTACGTATATCTCGCGAAGTGACCATGAGGATAAAATCAGAGAGGTTAGAACCCACACAGAGGCATACCGACAATCTTTCTTTCCACGAACAATACGAGACTGGAATAGAAGGGAGGACAGATAGAGGTACTCAAGGTACCCTCCGCCACACGCCGTCAGGTGGCTTGCGGAGTATGGATGTAGATGTAGATGTAGAGCAAGTGTTTAAACTCGGAAGTGTTCTCCTGGAGCCACTCTGTAGCAATTATGAATACGTGAGGTGTCGCATTGTCCTGCTGGAATTGCCCAAGTCCGTCGGAATGCACAATTTACAAGAATGGATGCAGGTGATCAGACTGGATGCATATGTACGGGCCACCTGTCACGGCAGTATCTAGACGTGTCAGGGGTCCCACATCACTGCAACTGCACACGCTCCACACCATTGCAGTGCGTCCACCAGCTTCTACGGTCCCCTGCTGACATGCAGGGTCGATAGATTCATGAGATAGTCGCTATACCCGTACACATCTATCCGCTCGATAGAATTTGAAACGAGATTCGTCCGACAACGCAACATGTTTCCAGTCATCAACAGTACGCCGGCCGGTGTGGCCGAGCGGTTCTAGGCGCTTCAGTCTGGAACTGCGCGACTGCTACGGTCGCAGGGTCGAATCCTGCCTCGGGCATGGATGTGTGTGATGTCCTTAGGTTAATTAGGTTTAAGTACTTTTACGTTCTAGGCGATTGAGGACCTCACCTGTTAATTCCCATAGTGCTCAGAACCATTTGAACTATCAACAGTACAATGTCGGTGTTGACGGGCCCGGGCGAGGCATAAAACTTGGTGTCGTGCAGTCATCAAGGATACACAAGTGAGCCTTAGGCTCCGAAAACCCATATCGGTGATGTTTCGTTGGATGGTTCGCGCGCAGACACTTGTTGATGGCCCAGCACTGAAATCTGCAGCAATTAGCGCAATGGTTTCACTTCTGTCTTCCGTCGTCGTTGGTCCCGTTCTTGCAGGACCTTTTTCCGGCCGCAGCGATGTCTGCGAGTTAATGTTTGACCGGATTCCTGATATTCACGGTACACTCGTGTGATGGTCGTACGGGAAAATCATCGCTACCTCGGAGACTCTGTGTCCCATCGCTCGTGCGCCGACTGTAACACCACGTTTCAATTCACTCAAATCTTGATAACCTACCACTGCAGCAGCAGTAACCGATTTAATAACTGCGCCAGACACTTTTTGTCCTATGACGTTGCCGACCGCAGCGCCGTATTCTGCCTGTTTACGTATCTCTGTATTTGAATACGCATGCCTATACCAGTTTCTTGTGGCGCTTCAGTGTAGAGGGTGGTCCACTGATCGTAACAGGGCCAAATATCTCACGAAATAAGCGTCAAACGAAAAAACCACAAAGAACGATACTTGTCTAGCTTGAAGGGGGAAACCAGATGCCGCTATGGTTGGCCCGCTAGATGGCGCTGCCATAGGTCAAACGGTTATCAACTGCGTTTTTTTAAATAGGACCCCCCATTTCTTATTACATATTCGTGTAGTACGTAAATAAATATGAATGTTTCAGTTGGACCACTTTTTTCGCTTTGTGATATATGGCTCTGTAATCGTCAGAAACATATGGCTCACAATTTTAGACGAACAGTTGGTAACAGGTAGGTTTTTTAAATTAAAATACAGAACGTAGGTACGTTTCAACATTTTGTTTCGGTTGTTCCAATGTGATACATGTACCTTTGTGAACTTATCATTTCTGAGAACGCATGCTGTTACAGCGTGATTACCACATTAACGCAATAAATGGTCAAAATGATGTCCGTCAGCCTCAGTGCATTTGGCAATACGTGTAACGACATTCCTCTCAACAGCGAGTAGTTCGCCTTCCGTAATGTTCGCACATGCATTGACAGTGCGCTGCCGCATGTTGTCAGGCGTTGTCTGTGGATCACGATAGCAATTATCCTTCAACTTCCCTCACGGAAAGAAATCCGGGGACGTCAGATCCGGTGAACGTGCGGGCCACGGTATGGTGCTTCGACGACCAATCCACCTGTCATGAAATATGCTATTCAATACCGCTTCAACCGCACGGGAGCTATGTGCCGGACATTCATCATGCTGGAACTACATCGCCATTATGTCATGCAGTGAAACATGTTGTAGTAACATCGGTAGAGGATTACGTAGAAAACCAGCATACATTGCACCATTTAGATTGCCATCGATAAAATGGGGGCCAATTATCCTTCCTCCCATAATGCCGCACCATACATTAACCCGCCAAGGTCGCTGATGTTCCACTTGTTGCAGCCATCGTGGATTTCCGTTGCCCAATAGTGCATATTATGCCGGTTTACGTTATCGCTGTTGATAAATAACGCTTCGTCGCTAAATAGAACGCGTGCAAAAAATGTGTCATCGTCCCGTAATTTCTCTTGTGCCGAATGGCAGAACTGTACACGACGTTGAAAGTCGTCGCCGTGCAATTCGTGGTGCGTAGAAATATGGTACGCGTGCAATCGATGTCGATGTAGCATTCTCAACACCGACGTTTTTGAGATTCCCGATTCTCGCGCAATTTGTCTGCTACTGATGTGCGGATTAGCCGCGGCAGCAGCTAAAACAGCTACTAGGGCATCATCCTCTGTTGCAGGTCATGGTTGACGTTTCACATGTGGCTGAACACTTCCTGTTTCCCTAAATAACGTAACTATCCGGCGAACGGTCCGGACACTGGGATGATGTCGTTCAGGATACCGAGCAGCATACATAGCACACGCCCGTTGGGCATTTTGATCACAATAGCCGTACATCAACACGATATCGACCTTTTCCGCAGTTGGTAAACGGTCCATTTTAACACGGGTAATGTATCACAAAGCAAATACCATCCGCACTGGCGGAATGTTACGTGATACCACGTACTTACACGTTTGTGACTACTACAGCGCCATCTATCACAAAGCGAAAAAAATGGTCCAACTAAAACATTCATATTTCTTTACGTTCTAGAAGAATATGTAATAGAAATGGGGGTTCCTATTTTTTAAAAAACGCAGTTAATTTCGTTTCACCTATGGCAGTGCCATCTAGCGGGCAAGTCATAGCGCCATCCGGTTTCCCCCTTTCGTCCTTTGTAGTTTTTCCGTTTGATGCTTATTTCGTGAGATATTTGGCCCGGTCGCTATCAATGAACCACCCTGTATAACCGCCCGGTACAAGGAGTGCGCCCCGATCAGAAATGAGTGACAGAAAAGAGGTCAGTGGCTTCAGGTAAAGTAAGAACTTTGCTGGCGCGCGTGTAGGAGGAAGAAAAAGTTCTGGCGGTAGCGGTATCGTAAATCTCGCGACGTCCAATACGTCCTGTGGGCTGATGCCGGCGGGCCAGAGGCTGCGGTGTGTGTTAGCGTCCCTGGCGGTGCCCGTGGCGGTGGCGGTCCATTTCTCCGGCATTTCCCACGGCTCGCTGCGATCCCTGGGGGACTCGCCCTGGCCGGCGCTTCTTCCAGACACGCCCCAGGGACAGCGACCGGCCGTCGGCTGACTTTTGGCGGCGGAGCGCGCTGTGCCCTGTGTCCTGGGACAACGGGACCGGCGTCGCCGCAGACAATGCGGGGGTGTGAGCTGGCGGGGGTGGGGCGGCTTGCTCTTGAGCACCGTTACTCTCCGCCGCCGCCGCCGCAGCCGATGCAGCCAGCCGTTATACCCCAGGGGAAGCGTCTCGACCGCGCCACGGTCGGCTAAGAAGGGATGAGAGCTGGCGCTGCTCTGTTTGTGTGTGTGTCTGTGTGTGTCTCTTCTCTCCCTCTCCTCCCACGCCAGAGTGAGTCTCGGTGGAGCGTTTAGCACTAATTGCTTCACGGAGTAGTGGACAGCGGACCGTGAGATGGTAGGGCGCCCTTCCTGGCAGATTAAAACTGTGTGCCGGACCGAGACTCGAACTCGGTACCTTCGCCTTTCGCGGGCAAGTGCTCTACCATCTGAGCTACCGAAGCACGACTCACGCCCGGTCCTCACAGCTTTACTTCTGCCAATACCTCGTCTCCTACCTTCCAAACTTTACAGAAACTCTCCTGCGAACCTTGCAGAACTAGCACTCCTGAAAGAAAGGATATTGCGGACACGTGGGTTAGCCACAGCCTTGGGGATGTTTCCAGAATGAGATTTTCACTCTGCAGCGGAGTGTGCGCTGATATGAAACTTCCCGGCACATTAAAAGTGTGTGCCGGACCGAGACTCGAACTCGGGACCTTTGCCTTTCGCGGGCAAGTGCTCTACCATCTGAGCTACGCAACCACGGCTCACGCCCCGTCCTCACAGATTTACTTCTGGCAGTACGCCTTCTCCTACCTTCCAAACTTTGGAGAAGCTCTCCTGCGAACCTTGCAGAACTAGCACTCCTGAAAGAAAGGATATTGCGGAGACATGGCTTAGCCACAGGCTTGGGGACGGTTCCAGAATAAGACGGGGCGTGAGTCGTGCTTGGGTAGCTCAGATGGAAGACATTACATTGGAAGCTTTCCCAGCAGAATAAGAGCCATCATAAAGGCAAAGTATGGGCCCATTTTTATAATCTTACAATTTCGTTATGCTAGGACAATTTGCAATAACATGTTTCAATCTAGAGCGATAGGCAATAACATGAAACAAACAGAAGAGAATCGAGTCTTGCCTAAATGTCTGGACGCTGCGTACGGGAATATTCTATTTGAGTGACGTCACCCCCTAGAAGTTCAATATTAAACAATGTTTTCATTTACCTGGATCGAAAGTAAGCGCTAAAATGTATTCGCTTTAGCAGAAGAAGTAAAATTTTTTATTAAATAATTGGACCAGTTCTATGTCTACAGTGCATAGCGATAGGTGCAATTGCGATCCTGAACTTCCCCGTCTGCACACAATCTCGACAACGCACTTGCACACCGACTAGAAGTGACTCACGGACAGGGCCCTTGGCTTATGTACAGCACTGGAACAGGAAATTGTTTGTGCGCGTGCTGAGAACGATGTACGATTGCAGTTAGATACTGGTTCTTCGGTTTCCTTGTTAAATCGTAGCACATATGTCTTGCTAGGCAGACGACATTCGCAAAAGTCTCCGTTAACCCATTGTGGACGTGGGACAGCGGCTGGTCAAATGTTTAACAAAGAAATTCGATGAACAGCTGTGCGAATTGAGAGGCTAATTTATTCTGTTTTCGCTACCAGTTTCTGTAATTCAACATGCCATCTTCAGGCCCCATATGCACCTCCAAAAAATTATCTATATTTGCATACTGGTACCATCAACTCAGTTGCAGTCAAGTCTTTGAAGCAAGCATTTGAGAATTCACGAAAAAAAAAAAAAAGAGATGGTAGTCCACTTGTCCGCGAAAGGCAAAGGTCCCGAGTTCGAGTCTCGGTCCGGCATACAGTTTTAATCTACCAGGAAGTTTCATATCAGCGCACACTCCGCTGCAGAGTAAAAATCTCATTCTGGAAACATCCCTAAGGCTGTGGCTAAGCCATGTCACCGCAATATCCTATCTTTCAGGAGTGCTAGTTCTGCGAGTTTCGCAGGAGAGGTTCTGTAAAGTTTGCAAGGTAGGAGACGAGGTACTGGCAGAAGTAAAGCTGTGAGGACGGGGCGTGAGTCGTGCTTGGGTAGCTCAGATGGTAGAGCACTTGCCCTCGAAAGGCAAAGGTCCCGAGTTCGAGTCTCGGTCCGGCACACACTTTTAATCGTCCAGGAAGTTTCACATTTCCTCCACTTCTTGCCAGTACAGGATATCGCCATCTTTAAAAAAATTGACCAGGTGCTCATAGGACTTGCTCTGCGACTTCTGTACGAACTTAATTATATCTATAGATAGTGCATAAATCCAGGGAGAATGTCGGTGATTTTTAGCTGTTACCGGCATCGACTCTTTCTTTTGAGTCGTCTTTTTTCTGACTGGTTTTATTCCACCCGCCACGAATTTCCCTCCTGTGCCAACCTCATCGTCTCATGAGGAGACCCTCCATACTGTAAATCACCGAGTTTGATGCGCTTCAAATATGTTGTAGCGCACTTACCCTGAGTTCTTGGCTATCCGGTTTTTTTGCGACAGGCCTTGGTTTTTGAGAAAATCGATTCTGAAGTTCATTGCGCGCTTTGTACACCTGTAACATTACATCCATTTCAAGTAAGTCAGCGTAGCGCAGCAGCAAAGGTTCACGGCTACCGCGCTGGAGGTACCGTGTTCGAATCCTTCCTCCGTTCAGAGCTTAAATTCCACGAACTAGTCAAATTAGAAAAACGAATATTAGGATAGAGAGCTTAGCTTTGCAAACGACCTTGTGATTCCATGTCAGGACATTGAAACAGTGGAAAAACATGTAGAAATTCCTAAACAAACTGCAGAAAGATTATGTTCTATAAGATCGTACGAAAAATCAAAATACATTTGTAGCTACTATTTGTTACCAAAAATTCCAAAATACGGATAACTCGAGGTAATTTAGACGACACCATCCAGGAAACTGGTATCAAAGAGAATGGTTACGAATTTCGTTGTCACGGAAACAGCACTCAGGCTTACAAAAGAATGGACCGGACAAAAATGCCTTTTTACTTTCATCGATATTTCAGCCACAATTAATAAGTTTTTGCGTTTCCAGCACAAGATTTATATTTTAAAAGATATTTGGAAATTGTATTTGATCATGCAAAAATAAAGTTTCAATTAGTGTAATAGAAAATATGGTGTTCCTCTCCTTTTCACATTTTACGCCAATATCGGTGGAAGATAGCAGATTAAATTACATCACATCTTCCCAAAGAATATATGCGATGTAAATTTTATTTGAAGCATAAATATACAGAAGACGTTAAAATAAATATTTGGGTAATGTATCAGCATTCCCACTATTTTTTTGCATTTCTTATTACTACAATCACTGCACATATTTTCTTCTTCATTAAAGTCTTGGAGTTGCTTCTTGCAAAACACACAACGTATCCACACATTAAACATTTTTTTTTTTACATTGTTTCTATCCTAACTCTCTCGGTGCATAAGTACAATTGCAGTTTTCTTTCTTTGCTTAGAAACAGGTGCCAGAACTGGTAGAGGGGAAATGTCTTAACATGATGATTCATTGCAGGATCAATTTGAACCTCGAGTTTCTGTTTCCCTGCAGGTGCTGTGCAGTCTCGCTCTTTGGAACGTGCTAATTCGTCGACAGGGGAACTGCCAGCAGTATTTGTCAATACGGATTCTCAAACTGAAAAATGTACTTCAGCTATAGCTGGTGTCTTCCCCAAGTACTGTGGTGGGACGCCTATAGATAACACGTGACCCAAACTAATCCAACAATGTCATGGCGATTGAAACTTTGACTCTCAACCTACATTCTCCATTAATGGATATTTTCAGTGTCCAAATATACGAGTGCATATTTCACTTTTGGCATACCTCTGTGATAAACTCACCACAGTGACAAGTACTACTCCATCCAAGATTCTTCTCATTTAACTACACGAACAATGGACCGACTCTGGTAGCTTATCTTCCCCGATACACGACTGACTGTTTGATGACGTTTACCAATGCATGGCGCTATCGGTTGCCTAAATGTGGAATTACAATCAATTATCCATCTTATCACTACAGCCATCTTTATTGTATATAACGAAAAATACATCAAAAAATACACCAAACAGAGGCCCTGGAATACGGCCATCAAACCAGTGTCTTTATGAGGTTAAAGCGGTGATTTTAAATAGAAAGGCAAATTTCAGAGACATGCAAATGAGAGAAAGGAAAGGAAGCAGAACAACTTTAAGTACTAATTATACCGAACACAGACAAGGAGCCGGCCGAAGTGGCCGCGCGGTTCTGGCGCTGCAGTCTGGAACCGCGAGACCGCTACGGTCGCAGGTTCGAATCCTGCCTCGGGCATGGATGTGTGTGATGTCCTTAGGTTAGTTAGGTTTAACTAGTTCTACGTTCTAGGGGACTAATGACCTCAGCAGTTGAGTCCCATAGTGCTCAGAGCCATTTGAACCATTTTTGAACAGACAAGGAAATAAAGAAAATCAGAAGTATACCAACATTATGAATAAAACCGAGGCTAACACTATGGTCATACAGAAATAATGGAACCAACCAGTTTAACAAACTTCGTGGATGTGTAAACGTAGGCTTCCGCGTCCGTCGTCATAGTCAATAAAATACACCCTGAGAAAGGCGCCTTCCAACAGTCGCCGAAACGTCGGAATTTTATAGGTAACAATGCGGCCTCAAACCTAGAAGGAATTTACTGACAAACTTCGTGGAATTCTATCAAACCTGTAGTGAAACTAATAGGATAGATTCGTGCAGGTAAAGAAGACATAAAGGAAGGTGGAATAGCATAGCTTGATATAACCATACAGGGAAAATTCACTACTCCACAGTTGACCTGGCTGAAAAACCCAAGAAAGACAAAACAGCTTGGTCCAACGAGCGTAAAATAGGGAGAATTAAAGTACGAAGGAAACCTGAAACAAAGCTCTGAAAATGTCGCATGATGTACATCACGTGGTCCAGCATTGACCAATCGTAAATAATAATAAAATCTTTACTTTTAAGGACATTTACAAGATAGGAAATATTCCAGAATACTAATCTACCACCTACATAAAAAGGGAAAAAACAATTGCAATTGTACAGGAGTCTTCCAGAGGCATAGGAAACTGTAAGAAGAACCTTCACATGTGATCGAACTTGTCGAATTTTTTCGACCTTGACTGTCCGGGCAGTTCCCATTGCTACGACTGGGCCTTCGTTTCGACGACATATCTATGTATTAATGTTTCGTCATCTGTACTCGAATTGTCCAGAATGTTCTTCAAACCAATCGCTGACAGTTGTGGCTTGGTGACGAGTCTCACTGTCATCCATAAAGATTCCATCGCCGTTTGGAAACATCAAACACACGAGTGGCTGCAAATGGTTTCTAAGTAGGCGAACATAGCCGGCCGCGGTGTCCGAGCGGTTCTAGGCGCTTCAGTCTGGAACCACGCGCCTACTGCGATCGTAGGTTCGAATCCTGCCTCGGGCATGGATGTGTGTGCTGTCCTTAGGTTAGTTAGGTTTAAGTAGTTCTAAGTCTAGGGGACTGATGACCTCAGGTGTTAAGTCGCATAGTGCTTAGAGCCATTTGACCCATTTTTTAGCCGAACATAACCATTTCTCCAGAATGAGATTTTCACTCTGCAGAGGAATGTGCGCTGACATGAAACTTTTCTGGCAGATTAATACTGTGTGCCGGACCGAGACTCGAACTTGGGACCTTTGTCTTTCGTGGGCATGTGGCAGAGCAATTGCCCACGAAAGGCAAAGGTCCCGAGTTCGAGTCTCGGTCCGGCACACAGTCTTAATCTACCAGGAAGTTTCATATCAGCGCACACTCCGATGCAAAATGAAAATCTCATTCTGGAAACATCCCCCAGTCTGTGGGTAAGCCATGTCTCCGCAATATCCTTTCTTTCAGAAGTGATAGTTCTGTTAGGTTCGCAGGAGAGCTTCTGTAAAGTTTGGAAGGTAGGAGACGAGGTACTAGCAGAAGTAAAGCTGTGAGGACGGGGCGTGAGTCGTGCTTGGGTAGGTCAGTTGGTAGAGCACTTGCCCGCAAAAGGCAAAGGTCTCGTGTTCGAGTCTCGGTCCGGCACACAGTTTTAATCTGCCAGGAAGTATCATAACCACTTCTAGTCAATGATCGGTTCGTTCCATACAAACACAACCTACACCTTTCATGGAGCCACCAGCAGCTAGCACAGTACCTTGTTGACAACTTGAGACCATGGCTTCGTTGGGTCTGCACCACACTCGAACCCTACCATCAGCTCTGACCAACTGAAATATGGACTCATCAGACCAGACCACGGTTTTCGAGTTGTCTAGGGTCCAACCGATGTCGTCGCGAGTCCAGGAAACCCGCTGGAGGCGCTGTTGTGCTGTTAGGAAAGGCAGCCGCGTCCGTTATCCGTCGTCATAGATCATTAACGCCAAATTTCTAACGGATGCGACAATCGTACGTCCCATATTGATTTCTGCGGTTATTTCACCAAGCGATGCTTGTCTGTTAGCACTGACAACTCTAGGCAAAAGCCGCTGCTGTCGGTCGTTAAGTGAAGGTCGTTGGCCACCGCGTTGCCTGTGGTGAGAGGAAATTCGTCAAATCTGGTATTCTCTACACAGTCTTGATGTTGTGGATCTCGTAATACTGAAGTCGCAAACGATTTCCCACATTGAATGCCTCGGCGTTCAAAGTCTTAAGACCTGTCGTGTGGCCGTAATCACGTTGGAAACATTTTCATTTGAATCAACCGAGTACAAATGGCAGCTCATTTTATATCTTGTGTACTTCGATACCACCACCATCTTTATATGTGCTATCGTTATACCATGACTTCTGTTACCTCTGTGTGTAAGCACATAGTTAGAACAAGTAATACCTCTGGGTAGCAAGTGTATTTTACCATCAACCTTTGTGAGTGGTTACCACAATTATGTTTTTATTACTTGACGTATGACGTTGTACAAGTGCATCCGATCCAGCGAGATGAGCTCCTATATGTTCTTGACTAGATGACAGTCCGCTACATAGCCTGGCATAATCTTTGCTGCATGTAAATGATCTAAAGACGGCAATTAAAATTTGCCGAAATTGCTAGTCCGTAAATGTAATTATTACCATCTAGGCAAATAAAACTTTCCTAACAAGTGTGAGAAGATCTCTTGTTGACAAGGTCAGGTAACCAAAATACATAACTGTTCTTTAATTTTGTCACTTTCTCGTTCAGAGTGTTGACTAATGCCATTAGTTATATCCTCATTGACCTCATCATTCGCTTCTGTAAGTATGACAGCCTGTGGTGGGTCGCTGTCCGCACCAGTGTTCGTGCTTTGAGAACACCTGTAACCGTTAGGGTCCTGCCGGCCGGGGTGGCCGAGCGGTTCTAGGCGCTACAGTCTGGAACCACGCGACCGCTACGGTCGCATGTTCGAATCCTGCCTCGGACAGGGATGTGTGTCATGTCCTTATGTTATTTCGGTTTAAGTAGTTATAGGGCACTGAGGGCCTCATAAGTTAAGTTCCATAGTGCTCAGAGCCATTTGACCCATTTTTTGATCGGTGAAGGGCTGGTTGAGCGTCTCTTACCAGCTGTCCACCATCTATCGTGCTGCAGATCGACCTGAGTGCTATTTTAAGGATGTGACTAATATTTTGTCCGGCGACCTTACTATTCTAATATAACTTCGATCCTCGTACATCCATAGTTGAAATGGAGGACAGTGGGACGTCAGCTGGTATAAATTTGTATTAAAAACGAAGAAATTCCTCCAGCTGTATTTAAGATGTCGATTTTATTTTGGCAACTAGTTTCAACGTTGTAACAACGTCATCTTCAGGCCCACACACTTGTTGACGTCAACTGCATGCGATTACTACACTACTGGCCATTAAAATTGCTACACCACGAAGATGACGTGCTAGAGACGAGAAATTTAACCGACACGAAGAAGATGCTCTGATACACAACTTATTAGCTTTTCAGAGCATTCACACAAAGTTGGCGCCATTGGCGACACCTACAACGTGCTGACATGAGGAAAGTTTCCAACCGATTTCTCATACACTAACAGCAGCTGACCGGCGTTGCCTGGTGGAACGTTGTTGTGATGTCTCGTGTAAGGAGGAGAAATGCGTACCATCCCGTTTCCGACTTTGATAAAGGTCGGATTGTAGGCTATCGCGATTGCAGTTTATCGTATCGCGACATTGCTGCTCGCGTTGGTCGAGATCCAATGACTGTTAGCAGTATATGCAATCGGTTGGTTCAGGAGGATAATACGGAACGCCGTGCTGTATCCCAACGGCCTCATATCACTAGCAGTCGAGATGACAGGCATCTTATCCGCATGGCTGTAACGGATCGTGCAGCCACGTCTCGATCCCTGAGTAAACAGTTGGGGACGTTTGCAAGACAACAAACATCTGCACGAACAGTTCGACGACGTTTGCAGCAGCATGGAGTACAAGATCGAAGACCATGGCTGCCGTTACCCTTGACGCTGCATCACAGACAGGAGTGCCTGTTTTTTCGGATGAATTGAGGTTCTGTTTACAGCATCATGATGGTCACATCCGTGTTTGGCGACATTGCGGTGAACGCACATTGGAAGCGTGTATTCGTCGTCGCCATACTGGCGTATCACCCGGCGTGATGGTATGGGGTGCCATTGGTTACACGTCTCGGTCACCATTTGTTTGCATTGATGGCACTTTGAACAGTGGACGTTACATTTCAGATGTGTTACGACCCGTGGCTCTACCCTGCGAAACCCTACATTTCAGCAGGATAATTCACGACCGCATATTGCAGTTCCTGTACGGGCCTTTCTGAATACAGAAAATTCTCGACCGCTACCCTGCCAGCACATTCTCCAGATCTCTCACCAACTGAAAACGTCTGGTCAATGGTGGCTGAGCAACTGGCTCGTCACAATACGCCAGTCACTACTCTTGACGTGTTGTGGTATCGTGTTGAAACTGCATGGGCAGCTGTACCTGTACACGCCATCCAAGCTCTGTTCGACTCAATGCCCAGGCGTATCACGGCCGTTATTACGGCAGAGGTGGTTGTTCCCGGTACTGATTTCTTAGGATCTATGCACCCAACTTGCATGAAAATGTAATCATATGTCAGTTGTAGTATAATATATTTGTCCAATGAATACCCGTTTATCATCTGCATTTCTTCTTGGTGTAGCAATTTTAATGGCCAGTAGTGTAGTTACTACCCACCTTCCACTCGGAGCACGTACATATCTCACCACTGACTTCTAGTATCAGCAACACGCAGTTGACGTCAACAAGTGTGTGGGCCTGAAGATGTTACAACGTTGAAAGTAGTTGGCAAAATAAAATCGACACCTTAAATGCAGCTGGAGGAATTTCTTCATTTTTAATACAAATTTTTAATATAAATATAACTTTGAGTGAAACAGGATTTTAGGACAGGGTGACTGGTGGCGGCTCGTCTGACAGATAGCCGCTATTGGATGAGCCGCCCACTGCGGCAGACGCGGCAGGAACAAAACGTGCAACCTCTCCAGTGGCGGCGACCTCTGGGGACGAGTGAAGAGTCCGGAGGGAATCCACCACCCCCGCCTGGAATACCAAAGAGTCTCTGACGGTAGCGGGAGCTCTGGAAACAGCTGAGTGGAAACTGTTATCCTCAGAGACTCAGAGAAGCGACTGGCCAACACGGGGTCAAGCCGAACTCCGCGGAACTTCACGGAATTTATAGTCGTAATGACGAATCTACATAACTGCCCATTTGAACATACTATTGTGTTGATGTTAAACCTTGTTGAACGGATGTAAACACACTCTAAGAACCATGAGGTACGACAGTTACCAGCAAACTGAATTTGTCTTCATCTCACAACATGCATTTTGCAGATATGTCGTTAAGACTCTAAACACTGTACAGCCTTCGATACTTTCGGAGGTTGTTCGCGATATTTTCTGAGTGCTTTGGTGTAAGGGACCGGTGGCTCGTTATGAGTAACAAACCATCTATACATATTATAACAAGATATGAAACGTCCCCTTACAAAAATTAATGAATTACTGTGCTGATAAACCTCTTACATTATTTGATTTTCAAACAGCTGAGCAAAACTGAACGTACTCAGACATTTTGCTCTTTACCTATTCTGATCAACACTAAACTGACAGCCAATATTTTTAGCGCAACGCAATCTGACTTTCAATAATCCCTACAAGTGAATGGCCCCCACTAAAATTAACCTATACGTTTCACAAATCACTTACCTCACAAAAATCTTCGTTACACGAACTACTGCAATACAGCGAGCGCCACTACTGCCAGCTAAATAAAAGATTCTAACTACTGAAGTCACTAACTACTGATAGGCATAGTTAGCAAATGAAAGATTTTCATAGAGAACAAACAATGTATTTACCTTAATAGTGTTCAAAAGTCATATATATCAGTGCATGATATCCAATATTACAAATTTACTCTTTCTGATGGACACACGTCCAGATCGTCCGCTCTCAAAATTCCTCCATCTCTCTCCCCACATCCACCACTGCTGGCGGTTCACCTGCAACTGCGCAACGCTACGCGCTGTTCACATCCAACTGCCCAACACTACAATAGCTAATTCCAACAATGCAAACCAGCCACAGACTGCACACAGCACAGTCAGTGATTTTCATATAGAGCGCTACGTGGCGTTACCAGCATAAAAACCTAAACAGCCTACTTACAGATACAACAGGTGCGAGTCCGCCGAGGATTCCGTAGAAACTTAATTATCTGTATAGGCAGGTCATCATGCCGGGAAGCGAAGATTTCGTCCATTTTTGCCACTTACCGACATCGATATTGGCAAGATATCAGTCCTAGGGATTCCAAGACTTACGAGAATGTTTCAATTTCAATTATCGAGTCGGATAACAAATAAAGAAACTTATTTTTCTCGTGTATTATGAATACAAATTCACAGATGTCAGATTCTCTTCCTGTACTTGTATTGTGGAATATTTTCTCTTGAAAAAATTCATCGTTCTATGTCGTCGGCAGATACGCTACAAGCTTTAATGAGTGACTTTGCTAACATGAAAATCCGTGACAAAAATGTCGTATCTTTTCACTGCATAGACTTAGAGGCTTAACATTTTTACACCACCAGGAAACTATAGTACGTCAGTATTTGACATAAATTTCAAGTCGGTACACCTACCTGGGTAGTAGAGGCATCACACGACATTTTAATTTCCACTGTCTATACTTTTACAAATAAATTCATTAAAATTTGTCAGCATGACCACGAAGGAGTCAGGATTCAGGCTTATAGTTGTGGAAGTTCAAAAACATAACAAAATAATTTTTTTTACATGTGAAATTTCATCATTTCTTCACTTACTATTGGCTGCATTTGTTGCTATAGGTACACTTTTCTTCATAAGTAACAGAGATTCTTCGATGAATTTTGCACAACATACAAACCGTATCTACAGGTGTATGAAGCTCTAGAATTTATTTAATTTATCAAAAAGTGACTGAGCTGTTACATTTTAAACTTTATATTTATAAAAAATTCAAATTTGTTAGTTAATTAACTCAATTTTTACCGCAGTGTTTGAAAATTTCTAGTTTCATACACCTGTAGGTATGGTTTGTATACTGTGCAAAATTAATCGAAGAATCTCACTTACTCATGAGGAAAAGTGTACCTATAGCAACAAACACTGCCAATAGTAGGTGAAAAAAATTATGAAATTTCAGATCTAAAAAATTTATTTTGTTATGGTTTTGATCTTCCATTGCTGTGAGCGTGAATCAAGAATCCTTCCTGGTCATGCTGACAAAGATTTATCAATTTGTTTGTAAAAGTACAGACAGCGAAAATGAAAATGTCCTGTGGTGCCTCTGCTGCTCCAAGTCAGTCTGTTTCACGTGCTGCCCCATTTAACACACCAATGGACAGTCTGATAAGAATCGAAAAATTTTTTCCCTTGATATAATTACAAATCAACAATTTTCGAATTTTTTCCTATGGTTGTACTATAAGACCTTGCTTCCTGGCAAATTTAATGATTCTAAGTCTACGGGAGGTACTCTATAGGTTTGGTGAGTGATTTTGCAACTGTTAAAAATGCGTGACATAAATGGCCATATCTTTTGATTGCACTGACTTAGAGTATCGCGGTTATATAGGGCCGAGGGACCGTAGACGTTAGTATGCGACACAAATTTCAACTTGTCTATCCGTTCCTGAGAAAAAAGGTTTTGAATACTCAGACAGGCAGACAGACGGATAACGAAGTGATACTATAAGGGTTCCGCTTTTACAAACTGAGGCATAGAACCCTACAACTATATGAATGTACATATGTATATATGTATGTATGTTCCATATTTTCTCATAAACCAATGCGGCGATTCAACTAAACTTCGTACACATGTCACTGTCTGGAAATCATTCCTGTGGGAGTAAGAACCAGCCACCTATGCATGGGACTGGGGTGGGGTTGAAACAGCAGAGTAGTCCACAAAGTGCAAGAAACATTACTTTAGTCACCCAATATTTGAGAATTAGAACACTCAAAGGCTAGGAACAAACTTTACACACAATTACAAACCTTTACAAAACGTTTACTCGCTAACAATCTCCCCCCCCCCCCCCCCCCCCTCTTAAATGAGAAAAGAAAAAAAAGTTTATCAATTAGTACTTACTACGGTTTCACTGTTCACGCAGTGAACTTGCCACATGAAGCTTGACGTCTTAATTTATTACTTCTTTACTACTAATAGCATTCGCTACACATTTTGCAGACAGTGTTCATATATGCCATTGAACCTGCAAAATTATATCACGGTACGACACACAATTGAGAAGATACGAATAATTTATTTCTTTCCTATTACTCATTCTGTTTACAACACTCTCGCAAACAAAGCCACACGTCCACTGGATTTACCTGCAAAATTTTGTCATAATTACAGCACATGGTCCAGGAGATACGACGCCGTAGGCATTAAGCTGCGTAAAAAAAACTGCAGGGTGGAATTCGCTAGAGATACAAGTGAAATACAGGGTGACCATTATTGAACTATACGAAATAAAATCGTCATAACTTCTCAACGAATTGCGTTAGGACGTTCTAACTGCACCGTTGTCTGTGGGGCATGATGGGAATTAGTTCGCGCATGATGGTTAGATTTAGGGACGAAGCCAACGTTCATTTCCATAGGTTCGTCAATAAGCAAAACTGGCGCATTTGGGAGACTGAGAATCCGCATTTCGCGATCGAGAAGTCTCTTCACCCTCAATGGATGTCTGTGCGGAGTGGAATGTCCAGTCACGGAATAATCGGTGCGATATTCCTTGATAGCACAGTAAGACAAGTGATACGTGAAGGTTCTCGAAGATAATTTCATCCCCATTATCCAAAGTGACCGTGATTTCGACAAGATGTGGTTCATGCAGGACGGAGCTCGACCCAATCGAAGCAGGAGAGTGTTTAATCTGCTGCAAGAGCACTTTAGGAACAGCATTCTGGTTCTGGTATACCCAGAGGCTACTAGCAATGGCCTCGATCGGCTACCATATTCTCCTCCTCCTTTTCGGGTTATTTTAAAGACAAGGTGTACAGCAGTAACCTCAAAACCATTTCTGAGCTCAAAACAGCTATTCAGGAGGTCAGCGACAGCATCGATGTTCCGACACTTCAGCGGGTCATGCAGAATTTCGGTATTCGTCTGCGCCACATCAAGATCGCCAATGATGGCAGGCATGTCATAACCTAGATTCTAATCGCTGCAGTGACGTTTACATGCTTACTACAGCGTGTGCACGCCATGGTTTATAAATAATTTACGTTTTCTTTCATATAGTTCAATAATTGTCACCACGTATGTGTACAAATACGTGTGAAATATGTTACAGGTATGTGGAATGTATTTAACATGTGCGTAGGCGGGCAAAGCCGCTGGAAGAGGTCTCACCCTAAACATCTGGAACGATTTCAACCGAATTTGGAACACAGATTAGTTACGATCTGGAAAGAAATACTGTGTTGGTAAGAAACACTAGCCTTCTACTCTACATCTACATACATACTCCGCAATCCATCATACGGTGCGTGGCGGAGGGTACCTCGTACCACAACTAGCATCTTCTCTCCCTGTTCGACTCCCAAACAGAACGAGGGAAAAATGACTGCCTATAGGCCTCTGTACGAGCCTTAATCTCTCTTATCTTTGTGGTCTCCGCGAAATATAAGTTGGTGGCAGTAAAACTGTACTGCAGTCAGCCTCAAATGCTGGTTCTCTAAATTTCCTCAGTAGCGATTCACAAAAAGAACGCCTCCTTTCATCCAGAGACTCCCACCCGAGTTCCTGAAGCATTTCCGTAGCACTCGCGTGATGCTCAAACCTACCAGTAACAAATCTAGCAGCCCGCCTCTGAATTGCTTCTATGTCCTCCCTCAATCCGACCTGATAGGGATCCCAAACGCTCGAGCAGTACTCAAGAATAGGTCGTATTAGTGTTTTATAAGGGGTCTCCTTTACAGATGAACCACATCTTCCCAAAATTTTAGCAATTAACCGAAGACGACTATACGCTTTCCCCACAACTGCCATTACATGTTTGTCCCACTTCATATCGCTCTTCAGTGTTACGCCCAAATACTTAATCGACGTGACTGTGTCAAGCGCTACACTACTAATGGAGTATTCAAACATTACGGGATTCTTTCTTCTATTCATCTGCATTAATTTACATTTATCTATATTTAGAGTTTGCTGCCATTCTTTACACCAATCACAAATCCTGTGAAACTCATCTTGTATCCTGCTACAGTCACTCAAAGACGACACCTTCCCGTACACCACAGCATCATCAGCAAACAGCCGCACATTGCTATCCACCCTATCCAAAAGATCATTTATGTAGATAGAAAACAACAGCGGACCTATATACTTCCCTGGGGCACTCCAGATGATACCCTCACCTCCGATGAACTCTCACCATCGAGGACAACGTACTGGGTTCTATTACTTAAGAAGTCTTCGAGCCACTCACATATTTGGGAACCAATGCCATATGCTCGTAGTTAGGAGTCTGCAGTGGGACACCGAGTCAAACGCTTTCCGGAAGTCAAGGAATATGGCATCGGTCTGATACTCTTCATCCATGGTTCGCAAGATATCTTGCGAAAAAACGGCGAGTTGCGTTTCGCAGGAGCGATGCTTTCTAAAGCCGTGCTGATGCATGGACAGCAACTTCTCTGTCTCAGGGAAATTCATTATATTCGAACTGAGAATATGTTGGAGAATCCTGCTACAAACCGATGTTAAGAATATTGGTCTGTAATTTTGAGGATCCGTCCCTCTACCCTTCTTATATACAGGCGTCACCTGCGCTCGGGACTTCACGTTGAGCAAGAGATTCGCGATAAATGCAAGCTAAGTAAGGAGCCAATGCAGTAGAGTACTCTCTGTAAAATCGAATTGGAATCCCATCAGGACCCGGCAATTTATTTATTAGGGTGATTGTGATGATGTGGAGGGAGGATGGAGGAGATGCTGAGGCAGCGAGTGGGAAGGAGGAGATAGGCATAGGCAGCAGGAGGAAGAGGAGATGAACAGAAATAGGGGGAGAGGGACGTAGAGAGGGGAGAAGAGCAGATGGACAGAGGAAATAACGAGGACGACTTGGACAGAGACAGGGGAAGAAGAGATCGGCAGATGAACAGACAGGGGGAAGAGATAATGGGCAGAGAAAAACATCCATGCCCGAGGCAGGATTCGAACCTGCGAACGTAGCGGTCGCGCGGTTCCAGACTGTAGCGCCTAGAACAGCTCGGCCACTCCGACCGGCTTTCAGCAAATGATTCCCATTTTCAAGTGTGTTGTGTGTGTCTGTTATGCCATTTCTATGTGGTGATGTCCATGTTAAAAATGGGAATCATTTCCCGAAACACGTCGTGTGAAAAATAAAGAAAATCTTGACTGGTAGCAGATGAATTATTTTTATAAACAGACTTATTTTCACAGTTACACGCTTTCAGAGCCATTTATAATGGATCAAATAAAATATATCCTCTTTGTCTTCCTCTCCAGTTTTTACCCTCTACAGCGCCCTTTAACACAGAATTTATTCTGTGATGTCTTAACAGATGTCCTACCATCCTGTCCCTTCGTCTTGTCAGTGTTTTCCATATATTCCTTTACTCGCTAATTCTGTGAAGAACCTAATTCCTTATCTTAACAGTCCACCTAATTTTCAACATTCTTCTGTAGCACCTGAAAGGAATGGGGAGGAGATGAAGAGCGTGACGGGGAGGGGGAGGTGGAGGTAGAGGGATTGGAAGCAGAACGTCGAATTGGAAGGGGAAGGAGGGGGTAAAGTGAGAAACGGAGGAGGTTGACTGAAGAGGGTGGTTGAAATGGACAGAGAGAGAGCTAATTTCATTATGATATATTCGGCGTATTATACTGCTAATCCTAACTTCCAAATGGGCATGACCACTGCTTTTGGACGAAAAGTGAAAGCAATACCGAAACAGTTAAAGTATACTGTGCATGGAAAAATGGCGCTGATGCTACAGTGGCGTATCACGTGCCATAGAGCACAGGGTTGAACGTCGGCTGCGGTGAAGTGTATGGGCGGATAGACGTGCAACTGTTGAGCGACTGACGGCCCAGTTGAACCAAGGGCCTACCAACAGTGCCTCCTCAGCGAATATTGCTCCGTATTGACCTCCCCAGGAGGTCCCTGGGTTGTGCACCCTTCCTGACTGCTGTTGTTCGGTGAAAAGGGCTGGAAACTGCATATCAATAATGTAACTGGAAGTCCAATGAGCTGTGACAGGTGGCATTTTCGGGTGAATCACGTTTCATGCTCTATCGGACATACGGCCACTGGATCGTAGGCAGAGTCCAGGTCAGACGAGGAAGTGTTATGATATGGGCAATGCTTTTGTGGCTTTTCCTGGGTGATATCGTCATTCTTGAAGGCACAATGGATCAACACAAGTATCCATTTATCCATGGGGTCCATGTTCACCCCTACAGATAGTTTTTTTTTTTCTCGGATGGATGGCATCTACCAGCAGGACAATGCAACCTGTCACATGGCTCACAATATACGTGCGTGGTTCGAAGAGCACCATAATGAGTTTATCGTATTCCGGTGACCACCAATCTGGTAGGATCTCAGTCGAGAATCTGTGGGTGAGCCATGTGCGGCTCGCGTTGGTGCCGTTGGTAGGCTGGCATCGTGTAATAGTGGCGTCTCGTCTTCTTCTTGTTTACTGGCTCCAGTACGTTTGCTAGCGTTGTCTGTCCGTGAGTGGCAGCAGCAGCGTTATCGATGTCTAGTACCCTAGTACTATCTTTGTAAGGGTTTCAAGCGTTGTCTGGATCAGTGTGTATCATCAGTTAGGTTGGGACGGAACAACAGTGAGGTCTGGCAGCTCGAGGACGTGCCAGGACTGCTGGCGGCACGCAGGCACTGCCGGATCGAGGGGATCTACACTCCTGGAAATGGAAAAAAGAACACATTGACACCGGTGTGTCAGACCCACCATACTTGCTCCGGACACTGAGAGAGGGCTGTACAAGCAATGATCACACGCACGGCACAGCGGACACACCAGGAACCGCGGTGTTGGCCGTCGAATGGCGCTAGCTGCGCAGCATTTGTCCACCGCCGCCGTCAGTGTCAGCCAGTTTGCCGTGGCATACGGAGCTCCATCGCAGTCTTTAACACTGGTAGCATGCCGCGACAGCGTGGACGTGAACCGTATGTGCAGTTGACGGACTTTGAGCGAGGGCGTATAGTGGGCATGCGGGAGGCCGGGTGGACGTACCGCCGAATTGCTCAAGACGTGGGGCGTGAGGTCTCCACAGTACATCGATGTTGTCGCCAGTGGTCGGCGGAAGGTGCACGTGCCCGTCGACCTGGGACCGGACCGCAGCGACGCACGGATGCACGCCAAGACCGTAGGATCCTACGCAGTGCCGTAGGGGACCGCACCGCCACTTCCCAGCAAATTAGGGACACTGTTGCTCCTGGGGTATCGGCGAGGACCATTCGCAACCGTCTCCATGAAGCTGGGCTACGGTCCCGCACACCGTTAGGCCGTCTTCCGCTCACGCCCCAACATCGTGCAGCCCGCCTCCAGTGGTGTCGCGACAGGCGTGAATGGAGGGACGAATGGAGACGTGTCGTCTTCAGCGATGAGAGTCGCTTCTGCCTTGGTGCCAATGATGGTCGTATGCGTGTTTGGCGCCGTGCAGGTGAGCGCCACAATCAGGACTGCATACGACCGACGCACACAGGGCCAACACCCGGCATCATGGTGTGGGGAGCGATCTCCTACACTGGCCGTACACCACTGGTGATCGTCGAGGGGACACTGAATAGTGCACGGTACATCCAAACCGTCATCGAACCCATCGTTCTACCATTTCTAGACCGGCAAGGGAACTTGCTGTTCCAACAGGACAATGCACGTCCGCATGTATCCCGTGCCACCCAACGTGCGCTAGAAGGTGTAAGTCAACTACCCTGGCCAGCAAGATCTCCGGATCTGTCCCCCATTGAGCATGTTTGGGACTGGATGAAGCGTCGTCTCACGCGGTCTGCACGTCCAGCACGAACGCTGGCCCAACTGAGGCGCCAGGTGGAAATGGCATGGCAAGCCGTTCCACAGGACTACATCCAGCATCTCTACGATCGTCTCCATGGGAGAATAGCAGCCTGCATTGCTGCGAAAGGTGGATATACACTGTACTAGTGCCGACATTGTGCATGCTCTGTTGCCTGTGTCTATGTGCCTGTGGTTCTGTCAGTGTGATCATGTGATGTATCTGACCCCAGGAATGTGTCAATAAAGTTTCCCCTTCCTGGGACAATGAATTCACGGTGTTCTTATTTCAATTTCCAGGAGTGTACATGTGTCAACTCACAACCGAGCAGTTGCATCGATGTGCCGCTTGAACTAGAAGCAGCTTATAGACCAAGGTCAAAGATATTGTGCCTACACAAGCCTGTAGGGTCGCCACATCTTGCAAAGAAAATCAGTCTCATTACTTTATTGTCGCTCCTCGTATAAGGAGAGATCCGACAAAGATTCCTAACTGACAGGGACAGGAGTTGAATACCCCACAAAGGGCCATTGCTCCCTGCTCAGATACAGCTACATGTCTTCAATAGGCTAACCTGGGTGGAGTTCAGGCGAGAGATTGTTTTCTGATGTGTCGGGGGTATTCTTCGTATCGTGGCTTGGCCTCAATCATTCAGGTCAGAGTGAAGACGAACCACGAGGTTTATATCTCTATGAGGCGCGTTCAATAATTAATAAAATACAATTTTTTTCTCGGCCAATTTCGGCTGAAAAAATTCAGAATTTGTTGTGTGCCTTCGTGAAATATTCTCGCTCTAGCCCTGCAGATTTGTGAAGTTCCGATAGGTGGTGACGCAATGCGTAGCCTTCAAAATGGCGGCTTTAATAGAGGTGGGTTCCAAGCGGACAGTTGTCATCGAGTTTCTTTCGGCGGAAGACCAGAGCATCGTAGCTATACACAGACACTTGCAGAATGCCTAGGGAGACCTGGCAGTGAACAAAAGCACGGTGAGCCGTTGGGCGAGGCGTCTGATATCATCGCAACAAGGTGGGTCAAACCTGGCCGGTCTCCTGCGTGCTGACCGGCCGTACACAGCAGTGACTCCTGCACTGTTGGAACGTGTGGACACTCTCATTCGAGGTGATCGACGGATCACAGTCTAACGCCTCACTTCTCAACTGAACATCTCTGTTGATAGTGCTGACAGACTCACTCACCAGTTAGGGTACTTAAAGGTGTGTGCTGACTTAGGTCTCTCGCCGCCTAACAGAAGATCATAAAGAGCAACGAAGAACCATCCTCGCAGAACTGCTTGCCCGTTACAAAGCTGATCGGTACAATTTTATGTCGAACAGCGTCACTGGTGACTTAACATGAGGTTACCACTTCGAGCCGGATACAAAACGGCAATTCATGGAATGGCGCCACATCACCTCTCCTACGAAGAAAAAGGACAAAGCCGCGTCCCCAACAGGTACTGTGCGGGAATACAGGCTCTCCCATAAGGTGGATGGAGAGTATGTTGAACAGTAGCCAAACGAGTAACGAGTAATTTGGTGCTTTGTAATCCTGAATAAAACCAACCTGCTTTCAGAAAAGAAAAAAAAAAGAGTTGCATTACTTACTAAACGCCTCTCGTTCAAATGGCTCAAATGGCTCTGAGCACTTAACATCTGAGGTCATCAGTCCCCTAGAACTTAGAACTACTTAAACCTAACCAATCTAAGGACATCACACACATCCACGCCCGAGGCAGAATTCGAACAGTAGCAGTCGCGCCGTTCCGGATTGAAGCATCTAGAACCGCTCGGCCACCGCGGCCAAACGCCTCTCGTACTTTCACAGAAATAAAGATAATTCTCCTGAAAAAGCCGAATAAATCACAATGAATCATTACTCTGCATTTCTCTGTAACGAGTACCAGCCACCAAGGGGCTTTCAATTTTCGCTAACGAATTTCATTCTAATATGCAGATACGTAACTCTCAACTAAGACAGTGATGTAAAAAAAAAAAAAAAAACACTTTCGTCGACGCTGAAGACATCTTTTGCATCACGTTGTTCGAGAATTGAAGGCAGTGCATACTAAACTAATCAGCAGTGGTAATGGATAAAACACACTAAACTTCATTCTAGACATTTTATCAAGATACTGTTTCTTTCTTTGAAACGGGCCAACAAACCTAGATTTGTAGAAAACTCAGTACGCATTTCTTCTGTCACCTCATTAGATTTTTCCTGCAGTAAAGGTCCCCATTTGGGAGTACGCTGAAGCTTATCCGTTCTCCACCCGTTGCGCTATAACCGTGCCATACTGTGATCTCAGTATTTATCACCAACCGCGTGGAGTTAGCAATACCAAAACCTTTGGAGATTTCCGTTATAGACCTCCGTTTTTAACCAACAGCTTTAAGCAGCTCCACATTTTACTCGAATTAGTGGTTTGTTTCACTGTCTTTCTTTCTTTCTTTTTGTAGACCAGAAAACGATTTTAATACAAAATTCTCTCATTTCAACATACTATTTATTTATCGACGTCGACACACTAGTCACCGAATTTGAAAACTATCTGAATTTTTTTGACAATAGCATAAATAAGCGATAGCTGAGCAACTTAAAAATTATATACAACCGTTCCTTCGACGAGCCATTTTTCCGTACCTTATAATGACTAAAATTGCACAATTCATACCAATACACAACAAAGGAAATAGAAGTTATCCTTTGTATTGTAGACCAATATCAATGACGTGGGTTTGCTCTAGGATTTTGGAACATGTGCTGTGTTACAATATTATGAATTACCCAGAAGAATGGGGTCTACTGACGCACGCTCAACAGAGATTCAGAAAATTTCGTCCTTGTGCACCACAATTAGTCCTTTCTTCTAATGAAGTAATGAATGCTATTGACAGGGGATCTCAAAACGATATCATATCTCAAGATTCCTAGAAGGCTATTGACAGCGTTTGTCACAAGCGGCTTATAATCAAATTGGGTGTCTATGGAGTATCATCTCAGCTGTGCGACTGGTTCAAAAATGATTCAAATGGCTCTGAGCACTGTGGGACTTAACTTCTGAGGTCATCAGTCCACTGGAACTAAGAACTACTTAAACCTAACTAACCTAAGGACATCACACACATCCATGCCCGAGGCAGGATTCGAATCTGCGACCGTAGCGGCCGCGCGGTTCCAGACTGTAGCGCCTAGAACCGCTCTGCTACCCTAGCCGGCTGTGCGACTGGATTCAAGATTTCCTATCAGAAAGGTCGCAATTCGTATTAATTGACGGGAAGTCGTCGAATGAAACAGCAGTAATATCTGGCATTCCCTGTCGAAGTATTACAGCCGCTCTGCTGTTCCTCACCTACATAAACAGTTCGGTACACAATGAGAAAAGCCCCTTAGGATGTTGCTGTCGTTTAGCGTCTCGTGAACTCCTGAGAAGATGAAAACCAGCTACAAAATGATTTAGACACAAGAATACGATGCAAAAAGTGGCAGTTGACCCTGAGCAATGAAAGTTGTGAGACCCTTCTCATTAGTACTGAAACGAATCCTTCAAATTTCAGTTACACGACGAATTGCACAAATTTGAAGGTGACGATTAATCTAAATGCCTAGGGATTACAATTACTAACAACTTTAATTCAAATAATTACATAGAAAATGTGGCGTCACCGCCAGACACCACACTTGCTAGGTGGTAGCTTAAATCGGCCGCGGTCCATTTAGTACATGTCGGACCCGCGTGTCGCCACTGTGTGATCGCAGACCGAGCGCCACCACAAGGCAGGTCTCGAGATACGGACGAGCACTCGCCCCAGTTGTACGACGACTTTGCTAGCGACTACACTGACGAAGCCTTTCTCTCATTTGCCGAGAGACAGAATAGCCTTCAGCTAAGTCCATGGCTACGACCTAGCAAGGCGCCATTAGCCTTACATAGTTTGATAGTTATCATATGAAATGTCTCAACAAGAAGAATGATGTATACAACAAGAATTAAAAGATAAGTATTCGAGGAGCTGCATACTTTTCTTATTGGAATTCACTACTTATCCTGTTCCAGAATTCACGCCCGTCTGCGTTAGATAGCGTGCATTTCGGCCTCCTCTATCTACAAGGTGTTGGCACATTTGCCAACACATGAGAAAATGTTGTGGGGAGGCAAGTCAAAGATTACGTTTTATTGATAAAACGCTTACAGAAGAGATTGTCCACACTACCTTTATCCGGTCCCTGACATAGTGTTGTGTATTGTGTATTTAAACTGGGGACCTAGAAACGACGGAGAGGCTTCGTAACCGCCGTAGTCCTCAGTGATTCACAACCCCACAACAGGCCACAGCAGTCCACCCACCCCACCACTGCCCCACACCGAACCCAGGGTTATTGTGCGTTTCGGCCCCCAGTGGACCCCCCCGAGGACGTCTCATACAAGACGAGTGTAGCCCCAAATGTTAGCGAGGTAGAGCAATGGTGGTGTACGTGTACTTGGAGACAGTGCTTGCGCAACAACTGCCGACGTAGAGAACTGAAGCGGAACAACGGCAACCAGCCCGCATTCCGCGAGGCGGATGGAAAATCGCCTTAAAAACCATCCACAGGCTGGCCGGCACACCGGACCTCGTCACTAACCCGCCGGGTGGATTCGTGCTGGGGACCGGCACGCCTTCCCGCTCGGGAAGCAGCGCTTTAGACCGCGCGGCTAGCCGGGCGCGCAGCTAGAGTATTGCTCCGCGGAGTGGGTTACTTACCACATAGGATTACGGAGACAACGACGAAGTTCGAACAAGGGCAGACCTTTTTGTTTTATCGAGAAATAGGGTAGAGACTGTCACAGGTATGATATTGAGATCATTGGCACACATTTAAAAAACGGCATTTTTCGTCGCGTTTAGCTCATTCCACGAAATTTTAATCATCTTTCTGCTCCGAAGCCGAAAACATTTTATTGACTCTCACCTTCATAGAGAGAAATGGCCATCGTGATAAAATAGAAGAAATCAGAGCTGGCACTGAAAGATTTACGCACTTATTAGTTTCATTAGCCGTTCGGAAGTGGAATGATCTAGAAGCAGTATGTAAGTGGTTCTCTGAACGCTCTGCTAACCACTTTGATGTGTATTGCGGAGTTGTCGTGTAGATGTAGATGTCGACGTATTTATTTTGCTCGAGATAACTAGGCCAATAATTCAGTGTCTACATCTACATCTAAATCTACATCCATACTTAGCAAGCCACACGACGGTGTGTGGCGGAGGGTACCTTGAGTGCCTCTACCGGTTCTCCCTTCTATTCCAGTCCCGTATTGTTCGTATGGGCTCTAATCTCTCTGATTTTATCCTCATGGTCTCTTCGCGAGATATACGTAGAAGGGAGCAATACACTACTTGACTCTTCGGTGAAGGTATGTTCTCGAAACTTCAATAAAAGCCCTTACTGAGCTACTGAGCGTCTCTCTTGCAGAGTCTTCCACTGGAGTTTATCTATCATGTCCGTAACGCTTTCGTGATTACTAGATGCACCTGTAACGAAGCGTGCTGCTCTCCGTTGGATCTTCTCTATCTCTTCTATCAACCCTATCTGGTACGGATCCCACACCGGTGAGCAGTTTTCAAGCAGTGGGCGAACAAGCGTACTGTAACCTACTTCCTTTGTTTTCGGATTGCATTTCCTTAGGATTCTTACAATGAATCTCAGTCTGGCATCTGCTTTACCGACGTTTAATTTTATATGGTCATTTCATTATAAATCACACCTAGTGCCTACTCCCAGATAATTTATGGAATTAACTGCTTCCAGTTGCTGACCTGCTATATTGTAGCTAAATGATAAAGGATCTTTCTTTCTATGTATTCGCAGCACATTACACTTGTCTACATTGAGATTCAATTGCCATTCCCTACACCAAGCCTCAATTCGCTGCAGATCCTCCTGCATTTCAGTACAATTTTCCATTGTTCCAACCTCTCGATATACTACAGCATCATCCGAAAAAAGCCTCAGTGAACTTCCGATGTTATCTACAAGGTCATTTATTTACTACTGTCCATTAAAATTGCTACACCAAGAAGAAATGCAGATGATAAACGGGTATTCATTCGACAAATATATTATACTAGAACTGACATGTGATTACATTTTCACGCGATTTGGCTGCATAGATACTAAGAAATCAGTACCAAGAACAACCAACTCTCGCCGTAATAGCGGCCTTGATACGCCTGGGCATTGAGTCAAACAGCGCTTGGATGGCGTGTACAGGCACAGATGCCCATGCAGCTTCAACACGATACCACAGATCATCAAGAGTAGTGACTGGCGTATTGTGACGAGCCAGTTGCTCGGCCACCATTGACCAGACGTTTTCAATTGGTGAGAGATCAGGAGAATGTGCTGGTCAGGGCAGCAGTCGAACATTTTCTGTATCCAGAAATGCCCGTCCAGGAACTGCAACATCCGGTCGTGAGTTATCCTGCTGAAATGAAGGGTTTCGCAGAGATCGAATGAAGGGTAGAGCCACGGGTCGTAACACATCTGAAATGTAACGTCCAAAGTGCCGTCAGTGGGAGCAAGAGGTGACCGAGACGTGTAACCAATGGCACCCCGTACCATAACGCCGGGTGATACGCCAGTATGGCGATGACGAATACACGCTTTCAATGTGCATTCACCGTGATGTCGACAAACATGGATGCGACCATCATCATGCTGTATCGATAACCTAGATTCATCCGAAAAAATGACGTTTTGCCATTCGTGCACCCAGGTTCGTCGTTGAGTACACCACCGCAGGCGCTCCTGTCTGTGATGCAGCGTCAAGGGTAACCGCAGCCACGGTCTCCGAGCTGATAGTCCATGCTGCTGCAAACGTCGAACTGTTCGTGCAGATGGTTGTTGTCTTGTAAACGTCCCCATCTGTTGACTCAGGGATCGAGACGTGGCTGCACGATCCGTTACAGCCAAGTGCATAAGATGCCTGTCATCTCGACTGCTAGTGATACGAGGCCGTTGGGATCCAGCACGGCGTTCCGTATTACCCACGTGGGCCCACCGACTCTATATTCTGCTAACTTTCGTTGGATCTCGACCAACGCAAGCAGCAATGGCGCGATACGATAAACCGCAATCGCGATATGCTAAAATCCGACCTTTATCAAAATCTGAAACGTGATGGTATGCATTTCTCCTCCTTACACGAGGCTTCACAACAACGTTTCACCAGGCAACGCCGGTCAACTGCTGTTTGTGTATGAGAAGTCGGCTGGAAACTTTCCTTCTGTCAGCACGTTGTAGGTGTCGCCACCGGTGCCAACCTTGTGTGAATGCTCTGAAAAGCTAATCATTTGCATATCACAGCATCTTCTTCGTGTCGGTTAAATTTCGCGTCTGTAGCACGTGATCTTCGTGGTGTAGCAATTTCAATGGCCAGAAGTGTATATATTGTGAACAGCAACGGTCCTACGACACTCCCCTGCGGCACACTTGAAATCACTCTTACTCCGGAAGATTTCTCTCCATTGAGAATGACATCCTGCCTCTGTTATCTAGGAACTGTTCAATCCAATCACACAATTCGTCTGATAGTCCATATGCTCTCACTTTGTTCATTAAACGACTGTGGAGAACTGTATCAAAGTCCTCGCGGAAGTCAAGAAACACGGCATCTACCTGGGAACGCGTGTCTATGGCCCTCTGAATCTCGTGTACGAATAACGCGAGCTGGGTTTCACACGATCGTCTTTTTCGAAACCCATGCTGATTCCTACAGAGTAGATTTCTAGTCACACTACAAAGAAAAATCTTTCCGTGTTAAGCGACATCTTGATCTTTAAAAATCATTTTGGTGTAATATAGTACAAATATAACACGTGCGATTAAAAAAAATAACGCGGATAATTTTTGATTTCGTGGAAATTATATATTCGACTTCCAATATTGTTTTATCTTTTTCATTTTGTTGCTACAGTAGTTGCTGATATATGTCTGCGTTTTCGGCTGTATTGAATATTTTGTTTGCTGTTGACAGCCGAAAAGGCTATACTTGTTTCCGAGTACGAATTTTTACTTTCGAAACAGATGGATCAAAGAATTTGCGTGAAATCTTGCTCAGTAGTGGAATAAAGTGGAGCACTACATTTCGAACATTGGCTGTGGCTTTTGGCAAATCTGCAATGAGTAAGACAAGAGTTTACGATTGGTATGAACGTTTCGAAGAGGGATGATGATGATGATGATGATTGGTTTGTGGGGCGTTCAACTGCGCGGTTATCAGCGCCCTTACAAATTTCCAATCTTTGTTCAGCCCAATCTGGCCACTTTCATGAATGATGATGAACAAACACGCAGTTATCTCGAGGCAGGTGAAAATCCCTGACCCCGCCGTGAACCGAACCCGGGACCCAGTGCTCGGGAAGCGAGATCGTGACCGCGAGACCACGAGCTGCGGACATTTCAAAGAGGGGTCAAAGAAGACGTTGAATACGACGACCATCCTGGACGCCCGAGCAAATAAATTACAGACAACAGTGTGGAAGCAGTAAAGAAAGTGGTTCTGTAAAATCGACGAATCACTATCAGAGAGGTCGATGATGATGCTGGCATATCCTTTGGCTAACGCTAAGCAATTTTTTCCGATGTTTCGGGTTTGAAACGTCTAACAGCAAAGTTTGGTCCGAAATTGTTTAATTTCTACCAACAACGACGTGGCGTAGACATCGCTGAGAAATTGCCGAATGAAGTCGACAACAACCCAGAACTTCTAAAGAAGGTTGTAACAGGTGATAAAACGTAGGTATACGGGTATGACGTCGAAACCGAGGCCCAATGGTCCCAGTGGAAACTGCCTGAAGAGCCACGACCGAAAAATCTCGGCCAGTTCGATCACATGTGAAGGTTCTTCTCACCGCTTTCTTGGACTGCAGTGGGATAGTACGTGGTGAGTTCTCGCCTTACGGTCGTACGGTCAATAAAGAATACTACCTGTAAGTTACGAGCCGTTTCAAAATGGTTCAAATGGCCCTCAGCACTATGGGACTTAACGTCTGAGAACATCAGTCCCCTAGAACTTAGAACTACTTAAACCTAACTAACCTAAAGACATCACACACATCCATGCCCCAGGCAGGATTCGAACCTGCGACCGTAGCAGCAGCGCGGTTCTGGACTGAAGCGCCAAGAACCGCTAGGCCAAAGACGGCCGGCTACGAGAGGTTTCCAAGAAGCAACCCGAAGAAAACTAACAGAGTTGTGGCGAAAACACTCTTGGAAATTTCTTCACGATAATGCTCCTGCTCACACTTAAATGATCTTTCATGATTTTTTGGCAAAAAACAGAACCATTATGTTGCCTCAGCCGTCGTGTTCGGCGGACATGACTCCTTGCGACTTCTTTTATTCCCGAGGCAGAAGAGAACCGTGAAAGGACGTTGTTTTACCACCATTGATGAGATAAAATCAGAATCGCTGAATGAGGTGCCCACTATAACGAAAAGTGAGTTCTAGAATTCGAAAAGGCGCTGACACAAGTGTGAGATATCTACGGCGGTTACTTCGAAGGGGGTAAAATTGATGTTGATGGATAAATAAATTTAAGGAAAACAAAAATTTTCGTTACTTTTAGTTCACACCACTGCTGTAATTATTGTGCTACATAAACGCATGGTAACAGGCGAGAAGGTGTGAAACAGCTGTAGTGTACCAGCTGTATTACAGCAAAGTGACCGACACCGCCATTTTCGTTGGCAGCGTCCGTCTCCATGGGGGTTGGCAACACCGCTGCGGGCTTGCGTCACGGTGCGTGTACGCATGTGTGTGGGCAGGGGGAGGGGGCTGGGTGGGGGCAGCGCCCCGTCTGGTGCAGTGCGCCACCCCTCCAATCACAGCATCCGCGCCGCTGTGGGGAAGGGGGGGGGGGGGGACACGCCAGGACCACTCTGCTTCTTGCGCCCGTAGTGTCACCTAGGGGCGGAGAAAAACATATCAGTTAAAACCGATGCCGGTATTTTAGTTCTGAATTACCGGTATTTTTGCGGTATTTGTTTGGTCTCGGTTATAAAAGGTATTTTTATTTTTTGCTGGTGACCAGGTATAGAACACATGTAACAATTTACAGTAACGCTAAAACTTTTGGTTTTTAAGTAAAAGCCGGCCAGTGTGGCCGAGCGGTTCTAGACGCTACAGTCTGGAGCCGCGCGACCGCTACGGTCGCAGGTTCGAATCCTGCCTCAGGCATGAATGTGTGTGATGTCCTTAGGTTAGTTAGGTTTAAGTAGTTCTAAGTTCTAGGGGTATGATGACCTCAACAGTTAAGTCCGATACTGCTCAGAGCCATTTGAACCATTTTTTTTTAAAGTAAAAATTCTTTTAAAACGAGTCTGGCAAGAAGTTCTGAGGTTCCTGAAAGATTGGTAAAATCTTTGAATGATACTGATGAAACTAGTGAACTACAGATCAATGTGTTACATAACGGGTATTTGTGAACAGATTGGATAATAAATAATGCCAATCGATTAATTCATCATCGAAAATTTAACTATAGTCCTGTTATTGTTCCTGGTAAATGTCTATATTATTCCTTGGTTTTGTCACAAACAAGCAGTTGAATTCAAATTTCCTTTAAAACATAATGATGGGTGTTTGACTCAGAAGCATATGTTTCATTCGAAATAGCTAAAGGAAAACTATAGATTTTACCCAGCAGTTTATTAAATGTCTACTGCTTCTATGAAATAATGAAAGAGAAGTGAATTTATGGGAACAGTTGAAATTTCTTTATTAAAAATTCTTTTCTGCTTCTATTGCTGAATGAAACGGGAAGTTGAAGCTTCTACGTTATTTAATTCTCAAACAGCTAAGTAAAAGTGAACGTATTGATGCTACTTTCTCGTTACTTTCTCTTATCATGCCAACACTGACCGACAATAATCTAGCGCAACGCAATGTGACAGCCAACAAAAAGATAACCTGACTTCAAATAATTAATTCAACAGAATGGCCCTGACTAAAAATAAGTCCTAACAAAAACCTATACATTTCATTAAGCTCTTACCTCATAAAAATCTTCATTACGCGAACTACTGCAATACAGCGATCGTCAATACTACGAGCTAAATAAAAGATTCTAACTACTAAAGCCACTAACTGCTAGTAGGTATGTGGTTAGCAAAGGAAAGACTTTTTTTGCAAACAAAATAATGTATTTTTTACCTTAATAATGTGACATCCAGTTCAGACACGAGTATAAACCGTCATTGACATCTATTACAAAGGTATATAATTATGAATAATATTCAATCTCCAAGTCGAACATGTACAGACCGTTAGCCTACTCTAACACTTCAGACCTCTACCCTCCATCAATGCTAACTTATCACATCTAACATCCGTCACTGCTGGCTGTTCACCTCCAACTGCCCAACAGTACTTCCATCACTGCTGGCGACTAACTTCCAACTGCCCAACACTACTGGCGGTTAAGTTCCAACAACGAGTCCGACCAGCCAGAGTCTCTTACAAAGAAAGCTGAGTCAGAGATCCAATGCAAAGCACTACACAGCGCTACCAACACAGTGATAAATCAAAAACTTAGCAATTCATTCAAAGTTTACAATAAAAGTAGAAAGTAGCCGACCTGCTGCCTATGTCTACATAATTTTCCGTTATTTGCGTGTAGTCCTTCGAAGCCGGCAACTTAACACCAAAACTAGCGTTTTCAGCCATTGGCACTGACTAAATAGTGATATGATGATTACAACATGATTTTTGAGAATAGATTCAAAAACATTTGACTCTGTAGGAGAATACTTTAGAGTTTTTGTGATATTGAACCCCTCATTAGTAATCGAGAGAAGGAGCGAACAATGACCGGACTAAGTTTTCTTTTATTTACGTCATTTATTTCGTATTATAATTCTATACGAGAATCAGAATCGACAGCAGACCAACACCGACAACAATAGTTCAGGCATACATGCCGACGTCGCAAGCTGAAGATGAACAGATAGAGAAATATGAGGATATTGAAAGGGTAATGCAGTGTGTAAAGGGGGACGAAAATCTAATAGTCATGGGCGACTGGAATGCAGTTGCAGGGGAAGTAGTAGAAGAAAAGGTTACAGGAGAATATGGGCTTGGGACAAGGAATGAAAGAGGAGAAAGACTAATTGAGTTCTGTAACAAGTTTCAGCTAGTAATAGCGAATACCCTGTTCAAGAATCACAAGAGGAGGAGGTATACTAGGAAAAGGCCGGGAGATACGGGAAGATTTCAATTAGATTACATCATGGTCAGACAGAGATTCCGAAATCAGATACTGGAATGTAAGGCGTACCCAGGAGCAGATATAGACTCAGATCACAATATAGTAGTGATGAAGAGTAGGCTGAAGTTCAAGACATTAGTCAGGAAGGATCAATACGCAAAGAAGTGGGATACGGAAGTACTAAGGAATGACGAGATACGTTTGAAGTTCTCTAACGCTATAGATACAGCAATAAGGAATAGCGCAGTAGGCAGTACAGTTGAAGAGGAATGGACATCTCTAAAACGGGCCATCACAGAAAACATAGGTACAAAGAAGGTAGCTGCGAAGAAACCATGGGTAACAGAAGAAATACTTCAGTTGATTGATGAAAGGAGGAAGTACATACATGTTCCGGGAAAATCAGGAATACAGAAATACAAGTCGCTGAGGAATGAAAGAAATAGGAAGTGCAGGGAAGCTAAGACGAAATGGCTGCAGGAAAAATGTGAAGACATCGAAAAAGATATGATTGTCGGAAGGACAGCCTCAGCGTACAGGAAAGTCAAAACAGCCTTTGGTGACATTAAAAGCAACGGTGGTAACATTAAGAGTGAAACGGGAATTCCACTGTTAAATGCAGAGGAGAGAGCAGATAGGTGGAAAGAATACATTGAAAGCCTCTATGAGGGTGAAGATTTGTTTGAAGTGATAGAAGAAGAAACAGGAGTCGATTTAGAAGAGATAGGGGATCCAGTATTAGAATCGGAATTTAAAAGAGCTTTGGAGGGCTTACGGTCAAATAAGGCAGAAAGGATAGATAACATTCCATCAGAATTTCTAAAATCATTGGGAGAAGTGGCAACAAAACGACTATTCACGTTGGTGTGTAGAATATATGAGTCTGGCGATATACAATCTGACTTTCGGAAAAGCATCATCCACACAATTCCGAAGACGGCAAGAGCTGACAAGTGCGAGAATTATCGCACAATCAGCTTAACAGCTCATGCATCGAAGCTGCTTACAAGAATAATATACAGAAGAATGGAAAAGAAAATTGAGAATGCGCTAGGTGACGATCAGTTTGGCTTTAGGAAAAGTAAAGGGACGAGAGAGGCGATTCTGACGTTATGGCTAATAATGGAAGCAAGGCAAAAGAAAAATCAAGACACTTTCATAGGATTTGTCGACCTGGAAAAAGCGTTCGACAATATAAAATGGTGCAAGCTGTTGGAGATTCTGAAAAAAGTAGGGGTAAGCTATAGGGAGAGACGGGTCATATACAATATGTACAACAACCAAGAGGGAATAATAAGAGTGGACGATCAAGAACGAAGTGCTCGTATTAAGAAGGGTGTAAGACAAGGCTGTAGCCTTTCACCCCTACTCTTCAATCTGTACATCGAGGAAGCAATGATGGTAATAAAAGAAAGGTTCAGGAGTGGAATTAAAATACAAGGTGAAAGGATATCAATGATACGATTCGCTGATGACATTGCTATCCTAAGTGAAAGTGAAGAAGAATTAAATGATCTGCTGAACGGAATGAACAGTCTAATGAGTAGACAATATGGTTTGAGAGTAAATCGGAGGAAGACGAAGGTAATGAGAAGTAGTAGAAATCAGAACAGCGAGAAACTTAACATCAGGATTGATGGTCACGAAGTCAATGAAGTTTAGGAATTCTGCTACCTAGGCAGTAAAATAACCAATGACGGACGGAGCAAGAAGGACATCAAAAGCAGACTCGCTATGGCAAAAAAGGCATTTCTGGCCAAGAAAAGTCTACTAATATCGAATACCGGCCTTAATTTGAGGAAGAAATTTCTGAGGATGTACGTCTGGAGTACAGCATTGTATGGTAGTGAAACATAGACTGTGGGAAAACCGGAACAGAAGAGAATTGAAGCATTTGAGATGTGGTGCTACAGACCAATGTTGAAACTTAGTTGGACTGATAAGGTAAGGAATGAGGAGGTTCTACGCAGAATCGGAGAGGAAAGGAATATGTGGTAAACACTGATAAAGAGAAGGGACAGGATGATAGGACATCTGCTAAGACATTAGGGAATGACTTCCATGGTACTAGAGGGAGCTGTAGAGGGCAAAAACTGTAGAGGAAGACAGAGATTGGAATACGTCAAGCAAATAATTGAGGACGTAGGTTGCAAGTCCTACTCTGAGATGAAGAGGTTAGCACAGGAAAGGAATTCGTGGCGCGCCGCATCAAACCAGTCAGTAGACTGATGACTAAAAAAAACGAGGCGATCAAAAAATTTCTGTTCAAAGGCCGTCCAGTACAGATTAGGTATGTGAGTCAGGCAAAATCGGCGTCAGGATTGAGGAAACCATCCTGCCGTTGCTTCTGGTTGAAGACACCCGTTCGCTACATCACTGTGTCCTGTTGCGCAAAGAAATCCGTAACTACCTGCCGCATATCCTCGTCCAACAGAAACCGTCCATTATTCAAGGTCTTCTTTAAGGACCGAAGGCGTGAGAATCGCATGGATACGGATTAGGACTAAAGACATGAATTCCACACTATTCCCTTGTCTGCAACAGCATGGACGGATTCCTGAATGGAAATGGATGAAGAAATGTCCTACGACCATGTGTCCGGAAATGACCAGTGTGCGAACAACAACAAATCGTTCCGGAAAATAGTACAGAGCTACATCTCATCCACGTCATAACAGATGTTGAAAATGGCCTCCACAGGGATAGTTTCGGTTGTCATACAGAATAAACATAATCGTACCTTGGCTTATACGAGGGTGAGTCAAATGAAAACCTTAAATATTTTTTTAAATAATATTTATTGCGCAGAAGTGGTACAAAGCTTTATCACTTTTCAACATAATCTCCCCCACGCATAATGCAAGTCCTCCAGCGCTTACAAAGTGCATAAATTCCTTTAAAAAAAATTCTTTTGGTAGTCCGCGCAACCACTCATGCACCGCGTGGCGTACCTCTTCATCAGAACGGAACTTCTTTCCTCCCATTGCGTCTTTGAGTGGTCCAAACATATGGAAATCACTTGGGGCAAGGTCTGGTGAGTCTGGTGGTTAAGGAAAACACTCGAAATGCAGTTCTGTGATTGTTGCAACTGTTGTACGGGCAGTGTGGGGCCTTGCATTGTCATGTTGCAAAAGGACACCTGCTGACAGCAATCCACGTCGCTTTGATTTGATTGCAGGCCGCAGATGATTTTTTCGGAGATCTGTGTGTGATGCACTGGTGACAGTGGTCCCTCTAAACATGTAATGCTTCAAAATGACGCCTTTTTCGTCCCTAAAGAGAGTCAGCATAACCTTCCCTGCTGATGGTTCTGTTCGAAACTTCCTTCGGTGGTGAGGAATGGCGCCATTCCTTGCTCACTCTCTTCGTTTCCGGTTGGTGGAAATGAACCCAGATTTCGTCCCCAGTAACGACTCTTGCAAGGAAGCCATCACCTCCTCGTTCAAAACGCCGAAGAAGTTCTTCACAAGCATCAACACGTCGTTCTCTCATTTCAGGAGTCAGCTGCCGTGGCACCCATCTTGCAGACACTTTGTGAAACTGTGAAACGTCCCATTTGAAATATTATACATGACTGTGTTTAAACTGACACACAATATTTTTAGCGCAACGCAATCTGACTTTCAAAAATCCCTACAAAAGAATGGCCCTGACTAACATTAAACTATACCTTTCACAAATCATTTACCTCACAAAAATCTCCGTTACTCAAGCTACAGCAATACAGCGAGCGCCACTACTGCCAGCTAAATAAAAGATTCAAACTACCGAAGGCACTAACTACTGATAGGCATAGTTAGCAAATGAAAGATTTTGATAGAGAAAAAACAATGTATTTACCTTAATAGTCATAATATATATAGCAGTTCATGACATCCAGTCTTACAAATTTCAAAAATCCGCCATTTCTTTCCCCACATCCACCACTGCTGGCGGCTCACCTCCAACTGCGCAACGCTACGCGCTGTTCACATCCAGCTGCCCAACACTACAATGGCAGACAACAATGCAATCTAGCCACAGACTGCACACAGCACAGCCAGTGGTTTTCATACAGAGCACTATGTAACGTTTCCAATAAGAAAACATAAACGGCCTACTTACAACTGGAGCACATCATACACTATGTGGTCTGTTGGCCCATGACTAATCTGTAAACATGTTGCAATGTCATTCAGTGTCACTCGGTGGTTTTCCTTCACTATGGCTTCAACTGCAGCAATGTCCTGTGGGGTCACAACTCGTTGTGTCTTACCTGGACGAGGAGCCATTTGCGAACTTCCTTCTCCATTCGTAGACTTGCTGCTGTGACAAACATGCATACCGTACAGAACCTTCATTCGTCGATGAATCTCAGTAGGTTTCACGCCTTCACTACGCAAAAACCGAATAACAGATCGCTGTTCTTCCCTGGTGCAAGTCACAAGTGGGGCGGCCATCTTTATACTGATACTGCGACGGTATGTGTGCATCTGCACTATGCTGCCACCTACAGGCCATTCTGCACGCTGTTTCTAGCAAGCTTACCAACTTACAGGATAACGGCGCGAAATTTCGATTTGTTATTACAAATTTAAGGATTTCATTTGACTCACCCTCGTATCATGTTGGAGGGCCACTTGCTGGAGTTTGAACCAGGGTTTGTCTCAGTATCCTGTGAACCCAGTCCTCCGGATCTGGTGCATGCACAGTCCGCCGTCTCCCTGCACGTTCGTCTGCCTGAGAAGACCCACGATCACACAACGCCCAAAAAGGGCTTGCAATGTTGTGTCATGTGCCAGAATGAGATTTTCACTCTGCAGCGGAGTGTGCGCTGATATGAAACTTCCTGGCAGATTAACACTGTGTGCCCGACCGAGACTCGAACTCGGGACCTTTGCCTTTCGCGGGCAAGTGCTCTACCAACTGAGCTACCGAAGCACGACTCACGCCCGGTACCCACAGCTTTACTTCTGCCAGTATCTCGTCTCCTACCTTCCAAACTTTACAGAAGCTCTCCTGCGTACCTTGCAGAACTAGCACTCCTGAAAGAAAGGATATAGCGGAGACATGGCTTAGTCACAACCTGGGGGATGTTTCCAGAATGAGATTTTCACTCTGCATCGGAGTGTGCGTTGATATGAAACTTCCTGGCAGATTAACACTGTGTGCCCGACCGAGACTCGAACTCGGGACCTTTGCCTTTCGCGGGCAAGTGCTCTACCAACTGAGCTACCGAAGCACGACTCACGCCCGCTACCCACAGCTTTACTTCTGCCAGTATCTCGTCTCCTACCTTCCAAACTTTACAGAAGCTCTCCTGCGAACCTTGCAGAACTAGCACTCCTGAAAGAAAGGATATAGCGGAGACATGGCTTAGCCACAGCCTGGGGGATGTTTCCAGAATGAGATTTTCACTCTGCAGCGGAGTGTGCGCTGATATGAAACTTCCTGGCAGATTAAAACTGTGTGCCCGACCGAGACTCGAACTCGGGACCTTTGCCTTTCGCGGGCAAGTGCTCTACCAACTGAGCTACCGAAGCACGACTCACGCCCGGTACCCACAGCTTTACTTCTACCAGTATCTCGTCTCCTACCTTCCAAACTTTAAAGAAGCTCTCCTGCGTACCTTCCAGAACTAGCACTCCTGAAAGAAAGGATATAGCGGAGACATGGCTTAGCCACAGCCTGGGGGATGTTTCCAGAATGAGATTTTCACTCTGCAGCGGAGTGTGCGCTGATATGAAACTTCCTGTGTCATGTGGTTGGTGCTTATGAAGGCACTTATTTTAGTATAGCTGTGCTACCTTTCGAACGTTTTCATCTGCTTGGCCGACACAAACACCATGTACCTTGTTCCTGACATGAATTCCGGACCATTTTACTGCTTACAGTACGCTGCGTCAATCAACTTATAAGGAGTCCGTCCCCGGTAGCTGACTGGTCAGCCGGACAGAATGTCAATCCTAAGGGCTCGGGTCCGATTCCCGGCTGGGTCGAAAATTTTCTCCGCTCAAGGACTGTGTGTTGTGTTGTTCTAATCATCACCATTTCATCCCCATCGGCGCGCAAGTCGCCGATGTGGCGTCAGATCGAAAGACTTGCACCTAGCGAAAGGTCTACTCGACGGGAGGCCCTAGCCACACGACATTTACATTTAACACACAAGAAACACGTGGCACATGAGTCAGAGGAAGTTTGGTTCTTCAGCGCCCTCTACCGTGTTAACCATGCGTCTACGGACACATGATCATAGGATCTTTTTTCCTCCATTCCCAGTCAGGAATCCGTCCGTGCAGTTTGTCGGTTTTATATTTATCCCCATCCAGACTCAAGCTACATGGTATATACACCGCAGAAATCCCTCAAGCGGAAAGCTTTTAATCTCTCGCTGTACATATCCTGGAATGTGTAACGCAAAAATCTGACGAGATCTTCAATTTTCAATCATTTGTTCGATGTAAACACTTACTGTTGGAAATAATAGCAATAAAAAAGAGAAAGTCGATCTTTTCTGAAACTAGTTATTTAGAGCGGTTTTAACAGTGGAGGTAAGCTGGAGATGAATATAACCGGTATAACCGAAAACCGGTTGTTTCAGCCATAACCGCCATCCCTGCTGTCACCAGGTTTGTGCAGTCTCAAAGACGCGCTGCAGAACACAACACAGAGAAACTCTCCTCTTTTCCTTCTTCTGACTTGTAAAAATAGCTATTTTTTCCCATTTTTAAATTCTTTTGCGTACCTATTGTCCACTACGGATCACCACTTGTTTGCAGCTCTGGTAACGAGAGAGTCGGTTCATTGTTTAAAATCGCGGGCAGCATGTTCTACATCTACAGCCAGTTTTCGAGACATTTCATCTACATCTACATGATACTCTACGAATAACATTTAAGTGCTTGGCAGAGGGTTCATAGAACTACCGTCACAATTGTCTATTATTCCAATCTTGTATAGCGCGCGGAAAGAACGAACACCTATGTCTTTCCGTACGAGCTCTGATTTCTCTTATTTTATCGTGGTGACCGTTTCTCCCTATGTAGGTCGGTGTCAACAAAATATTTTCGCATTCGGAAGAGAAAGTAGTTGATTGGAATTTCGTGAGAAGATTCCGTCGCGACGAAAAAGTTTTTCGTTTAATGATGTCCAGCCCAAATCCCGTATCATTTCAGTGACACTCTCTCCCATATTTCGCCGTAGTGGCTGTACAATACGTGAATGCCATCCTCCGACTGATAGTGCAACCACATACGCACCATATTGGCGAGGCATTCGTCTTAATGGGCGACAATTCGAGCCCCCATCGTGCACATCCTGTGAATGACTTCCTCCACGATAACGATATCGCTCTTCGAGAGTGGCCAGCATGTTCAGACATGAACCCTACCGAACGTGCCTGGGATAGACTGAAAAGGCCTGTTTATGGACGACGTGACTCACCATCCACTCTGAAGGATTTACGCCAAATCGCCGTTGAGGAGTGGGACAATCTGGACCGACAGTGCCTTGATCAGCTTGTGGATAGTATTCCACGACGAATACAGGTATGCATCAATGGAATGAAATGCGTTAACGGGTATTAGGAATTCGTGTGTATAGAGCAAACTGGACCACCACCTCTGAAGGTCTCGCTATATAGTGGTACAACATACAATGAGTGCTTTTCATGAGCAATAAAAAGGGCGGAAATGATATTTATGTTGATCTCTATTCCAGTTTTCTGTACAGGTTCCGGAAGTCTTGGAACCGACGTGATGCAAAACTTTTTTTGATGTTCGTGTATTTGGGCGCAGCGGACCGCCCAACGGAATATCTGTCGCCAACACGCCTAGGAACAAATAGCAGCATGTAGTGGCCCCTATCTCGGACACGTATTAATTAGTATCTCTGTTATGTAACAATGTAGAATCTTCATAAGTTTTACGTAATTGAAGCTAAGGTTGCTTTAGTTACTAAAATATTAAGGCTTCACTGTATTTAAACTTTGCCGGCCAGAATTTTTAGAACGGAAGCGACAGTAGAACATGAACTTATGTTAATTGTTATTTACATTAAAGTCTTGAAACTTGATAAAGCTGGGTTATTTAATTATTATTTAATGAATGTAATCAAGTGCTGTAATCAGAAGTATCTTTCATACATACATATGATACTCAATCTATTATGAATAATGACTTTTGTACCAAATTTAATTTTTAGTAAATAACTTGAAAACTAGTAGAGATACCAAATAATGTTGATATAAGAGAGACAGACTGAATCTAGCACAGGTGTATACTTGCAGTGAAGTCACAACTGACATATCGATATGATGCGCCGGCCGAAGTGGCCGAGCGGTTCTAGGCGCTACAGTCTGGAACCGCGCGACCTCTACGGCCGCAGGTTCGAATCCTGCCTCGGGCATGGATGTGTGTGTTGTCGTAGGTTTGTTAGGTTTAAGTAGTTCTAAGTTCTAGGGGACTGATGACCTCAGAAGCTAAGTCGCATAGTGCTCAGAGCCATTTGAACCATTTCGATATGATGCCTCAGTGCCAAAGACCTTCACAACACCGTTGACTTTGAAACCTTTGTGGTAGTACCACCTTAGCCCATAGAGGGCACACTGAGTGAATATCGTCTATACAGTTATTTTTAAAGCTTTTAATTGATATTTTATACAGTATTTAAGTAATTCCGTGGTTGTAAAGAGGTATTTTATACATACGTATTTTTATATTATTATTGTACTTTGTTTCTTTACGTTTTGACGATTATGTGAACCCGTTTTACACTCATTGGTTGACGTGAGGTAGAAGGAGAAGAGGCAGGCGGAGCATCTTCGTATTTGAGCGTATGCACGTCACTTGCTGGCACCAGTTAACATCACAACAGCTGAGAACAGTGCTCCACCTACCATCTTCGAAGGTTGCCATGGGTATAACAAGTCTTATTGTATTTTATCCTTATAAGGATTTTGTCATATTTTATTGTCAATCTTGTAAGGTTTCTATAACTTTCTAAATTAAATTACAGGTCTGATGATGGTCATGTGATATGACCGAAACCGGTCACCTATGTTCTTGAAGCATACGTGGTGTGATCAAGACTGAATTTTTGAAAGAAAAATTTTTAAAAAGTTTTGATCACTGTGCCAAAAATGTTTATTAAAAATTTTTAATAGAGATAGATTAGTGGAGTCACATAGTTAATGTTTTTGTATCCAATTGAGGCTAAATACGATTTTTCATCTGAGTCTAATATTCAGCGCCTTCAGTTTTTCGTAAGAACGCGTATTTTGAGCAAAATATTGCACCGATTAAGTTTGAATTGTAATTTTTGATGGTGACCTCCATTTGCACATTCTAAACAATGTTTTGCTTTGTAGCTGCAAAATTAGGTGCCACTTATTTTTTCTTAAAATTGTACATTTAGCAAAACTTATGCATCTGATCATTCTGAGTTTTCACAATGTTAACATTAATATACTAAAGCATACAGTGGGAAAGTTTGCAAAAGTTATTTTAATTTTTAATTGTATTCTTAGATTATAGCGTATTACTATGTATGCTAAGCACAAGCGCGTTATGGTGACGCGGGGTAGTTGCGATGAACTGGGGTTATGCACCGGCATACGCGCTCGCCTCTGTATCTCTCACAGTGATACAGTGCTTATTTCGCCACTCTCTGTGCCACACGTTGACATATATAAATGTATGTAAAGTAATTGTGCTCATCCACAGGAAGGTTCAATGAAAAACCATGGCTAGGTGAAAATTATACAGGGTGAAAAGCATTTAAACCGACAAACTCTGGGAGGTTGTAGGGGACATCAAAACAAAAATTTTTCCCTAATGTCATTTTTTTCTACGAGGATTATTTAAATCGTTGGAGGCTGTATTACGCTCTTCAGTTGATAGTGGCCGTATTACGATCTTCAGTAGTTAGAGGCCGTATTACGCTCTTCAGTTGTAGGCAACTTCTGTCCACCAGTGTAGTAGTGCATTGTCTCTGTTTACTAATGGAGCGATACAGCTCGAGTGAGTACACTGGTATGTGGTTGGTGCGTACTACGTAGCGCACCACAACGGACGAGCTGCACAGCGGGTTCATCAACAACAATATCCTAATCGCCGTATCCCGCATCATACGACCTTTGCTGCTGTGTACCAACGTCTGCGTGAGACCGGGTCATTTAGAAGATTACCTGGACAGGGACGCCATCTCACGGTAAGAACGCTGCAATTTGAGGAAGCTGTCTTGCAACATGTGGAGCGGGATCCTTCAATCAGCACTCGTGCTATTCACGTAACCTGGAGACGAATCAGACGAATGTAATAACAGTCCTTCGAGAGCAATTTCTGCGCCCATTTCACTTACAGCGTGCCCACAACCTGGTACTACTTGATTATCCACCCAGAGCACAGTTTTCGCAGTGGTACCTGGAATAGTGTGAAATGAAGCCTACATTTCCACTCTCTGTGTTGTTTACCGATGAAGCAACGTTCGGGCGTGATGGAGTCTTCAACATGCACAATTCGCATGTTTGGAGTGAGGATAACCCACATACCACAGTTACTAGCCTCATCAAGTGCCATTTTTCGTTAATGTGTGGGTCGGTGTTGTTGCGGACTGTTTAATTGGGCCGTATCTGCTATCTACGGCATTAAATGGCAGGCACTATTACAATTTTCTCGCCAGAGCGTTGTCAGAATTGCTGGAAGACGTCCCGCTCCCTACAAGACAACGCATGTCGTTCCTATATGACGGGGCGCCGGCACATTTCAGTCGTCGTGTGCGTCGATTCCTGGACCGACGGCTCCCAGAAACGTGGATTGGCAGAGGTGGTCCTGTACCATGGCCTGCTCGATCCCTCTGTACTTTTTTGTGTGGGGAGAGATGCGCAACCTTGTTTACGCAACTCCTGTTGCATCAGAAGAGGATCTGGTTGCCCGGATAGTAGCAGCAGCAGGAACAATTCAGGATACTCCTGGGGTTTTTGCCCATGTCAGACAGAACGTGATCCGACGGTGTAACATTTGTTGTTACCTGTCAACGGAAGCATTTTTGAAAATCTACTGTAATTGAAATTGGGTTGTGTTAATGTGTTGTCTCTTGGTCATAAAAAAAATGGAGAAGTGTTTGTTGGTTTAATTAATTTGCCGTCAGAGAAATCTTCCTTGACCAGTTTAAATACTCCTCATAGGAAAAAATGACATTAGGGAAAAATATTTGTTTTGATGTCCCCCACAACCTCCCAGAGTTTGTCGGTTTAATACTTCCCTGTATTTTCTCTTACGGTGTCCATGTTACGTGACATTTCCCTACACGTCCGATAGATCAATTCCTGTTGTCTGTAACGAGGTTTGAGTACGCCAGACCGCGCCTCCAGTGATCCCCAAAGTGATTCCGTTTGTAGCTAGTCTTCGATATTGTCCCAGAAAGCCAACCCACTCACGAGGATGACATCGGGTACGGCGGCAGGTTTTCGGCAGACCGCCCGACCGCCGGAACACACACGCCGCGGCCGTGCGAGGATTTAATCAGCAGTAATTGCGGCCCTCGGTGGCGTCGACGGCCGCTGCTAATGAAGATAAATGCCGCGACGCGGCGCCGTTGTCGCCCGGCCGCGGTCGGCAACCCCTCCCCCCTCGCACCCTTTGGCTCCACCCACCCCATCAACCACCATCCACCGCCCTCCCACACCTTCTCCCACACGTAACACCCCTCTCCCTCTCTCTCTCACACACACTTACGCCCCACGTCAGCTTTGGCCGGCCGTTCCATTAAAAGGATACCGCGCCACCACACCTGTTCAGGTCTCCACACACGCACTATCCCTCCACAAGGTGACGTCCTTATATCAACGCCGGCATAAAAGCCGGCCGGAGTGGCCGTGCGGTTCTAGGCGCTACAGTCTGGAACCGAGCGAACGCTACGGTCCCAGATTCGAATCCTGCCTCGGGCGTGGGTGTGTGTGATGTCCTTAGGCTAGCTATGTTTAATTCTAAGTTCTAGGCGGCTGATGACCTCAGAAGTTAAGTCGCATAGTGCTCAGAGTCATTTGAACCATTTGGATCGGCATAAAAGACCTTAACTTTACCTCAAGAAACCGGCCGGTGTGGCCGAGCGGTTCTAGGCGCTTCAGTCCTGAACCGCGCGACCGCTACGGTCGCAGGTTCAAATCCTGCCTCGGGCATGGACGTGTGTGATGTCCTTTGGTTGGTTAGGTTTAAGTAGTTCTAAGTTCTAGGGGACTGATGACCTCAGATGTTAAGTTCCATAGTGCTCAGAGCCATTTGAACCATTTTTACCTCAAGAAAGCGAACTATAGCGATCGTCAGCTTCTGCATGTGCATCTACATGTATCGTATACAACTGAGGTGACACAAGTCATGGGGTACCTCCTAACATCGTGTCTGATCTCCTTTCGTCCTTTAGCCCGGAGTAGCAGCGTGACGTCGCATGGAGCCAACAAGTAGTTGGGAGTCCGCTGCAGAAATACTAAGCCATGCTGCCTGTATAGCCGTCCATAATTACGGCGGTATTCCCCGTGCAGGATTTTGTAAAAGAACTGACCTCTCAAAACTGTTGCATAAATGTGCGATGGGATTCATGTCGCCTGCTCTGGGTGGCCAACTCAATCATTCTACCTGTCCAGAATGTTCTCCAAACCAATCGCGAACAGCTGTTACCCGGTAACATGGCGCATTGTCATCCATAAAAATTCCACCGTTGTTTGCGTACATGAAAGACATGAATGTCTGCAAACGGTCTCCAAGTAGCTGAACACAGCTATTTCTTGTCAATGATCGGTTCAGTTGGACCACAGGATGCAGTCCATTCGATATGAACACGGCTCACACCATTATGGAGCCATTATCAGCTAGCACAGTACCTTGTTCACAACTTGGATCCGTGGCTTCGTGCGACCTGCGCCACACCCCCACGCTGCGATCAACTCTTCCTAACTGAAATCAGGACACATATGAGCGGGGCACGGTTTTCCAGTCGCCCAACCGAAATCGTCACTAGCACAGCAAAGGCGCTGGAAGTTACACTACTGGCCATTAAAATTGCTACACCACGAAGATGACGTGCTACAGACGCGAAATTTAACCCACAGGAAGAAGATGCTTTGATATGCAAATGATTGGCTTTTCAGAGCATTCACACAAGGTTGGCACCGGTGGCGACACCTACAACTTGCTGACATGACGAAAGTTTCCAACCGATTTCTCACACACAAACCTCAGTTGACCGGCGTTGCCTGGTGAAACGTTGTTGTGATGCCTCGTGTAACGAGGAGAAATGGGTACCATCACGTTTCCGACTTTGATAAAGGTCGTACTGTAGCCTATCGCGATTGCGATTTATCGTATCGCGAAATTGCTGCTCGCGTTGGTCGAGATCCAATGACTGTTAGCAGAATATGGAATCGGTGGGTTCGGGAGGATAATACGGAACGCCGTGCTGGATCCCAACGGCCTCGTATCACTAGCAGTCGAGATGACAGGCGTCTTATCCACATGGCTGTAACGGATCGTGCAGCCACGTCTCGATCCCTGAGTCAAGATATGGGGACGTTTGCAAGACAACAACCATCTGCACCAACAGTTCGACGACGTTTGCAGCAGCGTCGACTATCAGCTCGGAGACCACGGCTGCGGTTACCCTAGACGCTGCATCACAGACAGGAGCGCCTGCGAAGGTGTACTCAACGACGAACATGGGTGCACGAATGGCAGAACGTCATTTTTTCTGACGAATCCAGGTTCTGTTTACAGCATCATGATGGTCGCATCCGTGTTTGACGACATCGCGGAAAACGCACAGTGGAAGCGTGTATTCGTCATCGCCATACTGTCGTATCATCCGGCGTGATGGTATGGGGTGCCATTGGCTACACGTCTCGGTCACCTCTTGTTCGCATTGTCGGTACTTTTAACAGTCGACGTTACATTTCAGATGTGTTACGACCCGTGGCTCTACCCTTCATTCGATCCGTGTGAAACCCTACATTTCAGCAGGATAATGCACGACCGCTTGTTGCAGGTCCTGTACGGGCCTTTCTGGATACAGAGAATGTTCGACTGCTGCCCTGGCGAGCACATTCTCCAGATCTCTCACCAATTGAAAACGTCTGGTCAGTGGTGGCCGAGCAACTGGCTCGTCACAATACGGCAGTCACTACTCTTGATGAACTGTGGTATCGTGTTGAAGCTGCATGGGCAGCTGTACCTGTACACGCCATCCAAGCTCTGTTTGACTCAATGCCCAGGCGTATCAAGGCCGTTATTACGGTCAGAGGTGGTTGTTCTGGGTACTGATTTCTCAGGATCTATGCACCCAAATTGCGTGAAAATGTAATCACATGTCAGTTCTAGTATAAGATATTTGTCCAATGAATATCCGTTTATCATCTGCATTTCTTCTTGCTGTAGCAATTTTAATGGCCAGTAGTGTATGTTTTGTTGTTAGCAAAGGAAGTTATGTCGTTCATCTTGTGCCATAGCCCATTAAAGCAAATTTCGTCGCATTGTCCTAGTGTATATATCCCATAATGACTCCTGCGGTTATTTGCGCAATGTTGCTTGTCTATTAACACTGACTACTCTATATAAACGCCGCTGCTCTCGCTCGTTAACTGAAGGCCATTGGCGTTGTCCGTGGTAAGACTTAATGCCTGGGGGACTGATGACCTCAGATGTTAAGTCCCATAGTGCTCAGAGCCATTTGAACCATTTGAACTTAATGCCTGAAATTTGGTATCCTCGGCACATTCTTGACTCTGTGGATCACGAAATACTAGATTCCCATAACAGCGTCCTACATGGAGTGTCCCATGGGTCTAGCTCCAACTACCATTCCCTGTACAAAGTCTTTCTTCCGTCGTGCGGTCATAAAAACTTCGGAAACCTTTTCACGTGAATCACGTGAAGAAAAATGACAGCTCTGTAAATGCACTGCCTTTTTATCCGCTTTGTATTCTATACTGTCTCCATCTGTCGCTATCCCATGACTTTTCGTCCATGCATATCAACGTCAGCATCAAGACGGCGGAGTGCAGTGTTCATCTTCTTTCACATGGCCATCTACGTATATAGTGTACTCCGCAAGGATAGGTGTAGCTGGGAAGGAGGGGAGAGGTAGGGTTACTGTGGGGCACCTTAAAAAACGAATACGCTTACTTAAACAGTACCATTAACTAAGATAATGTGCTATGTAAATTGTTTGTTCATAACATGACACGATGAGCAAAAAACATTGCTGGAAGGTTTCTTGGTGAATGGCAGCCCATTCTTCACGGTGTGATGCACTAAGGAGAGGCCTAGCACGAAGTCGGTGTTCCAAAACATCCCAAAGGTGTTCTATAGGATTCAGTCAGGACTCTGTGCAGGCCAGTCCATTAAAGGGATGTTATTGTGGTGTAACCATTCCGCCACAGGCCGTGCATTATGAACAGGTGCTCGATCATCTTGAAAGATGCAATCGCCATTCCCAATTTGCTCTTCAACAGTATGAAGCAAGAAGGTGCTTAAAACATCGATGTAGGCCTGTGCTGTGATAGTTCAAAACAACAAGGGGGTGCCCCCTCCGTGAAAAACACGGCGACACCATAACACCACCGTCTCCGAATTTTAATGTTGGCACTACACACGCTGGCAAACGACGTTCACCGGCATTCGCCATACCCGCACCCTGTCATCGGATCGCCACATTGTGTACCATGATTCGTCACTCCACACAACGTTTTTTCACTGTTCAATCGTCCAGTGTATACGCTCCTTACATCAAGCGAGGCGTCGTTTGGCATTTACCGGCGTGATGTGTATCTTATGAGCAGCCACTCGACCATGAAATCAAAGTTTTCTTATCTCCTGCCTAGCTGTCATAGTACTTGCAGTGGATCCTAATGCAGTTTGGAATTCCTGTGTGATGGTCTGGCTAGATGTCTGCCTATTACACATTACGACCCTCTCCAACTGTCGGTGGTCTCTGCCAGTCTACAGACGAGGTCGGCCTGTACGCTTTTCTGCTGTACGTGTCCCTTCACGTTTCCACTTCACCATCTCATCGGAAACAGTGGACCTAGGCATGTTTAGAAGTGTGGAAATCTCGCGTATATACGTATGACACAAGTGGGACCCAATGCCTGACCACTATCGAAGTCCATGAGTTCCCCGGAGCCCATCATTCTGCTCTCTCATGATGTCTAATGACTACTGAGGTCGCTGATATGGAGTACCTGGCAGCTGGTGGTAGCACAATGCACCTTATATGAAAAACGTATGTTTTTCGGGATGTCCGAATACTATTGATCACACAGTGTATCACACTTCCGTGGGGCACTTCCGACGATCCCCTTGTGTCTGATGAACAGGCGCCATCGAAGGGAACATACTTTGTTCTATTATTTAAGTAGTCTTCGAGTCACTGACATATCTGAGAGCTTATTCCATATCCTCTCTGCCCCTGGTAGCTGAGTGGTCAGCGCGACAAGATGTCAATCCTAAAGGCCCGCGTTCGATTTTCGGCTGGGTCGGAGATTTTCTCCGCTCAGGGACTGGGTGTTGTGCTGTCCTCTTCATCAACCTTTCATCCCCATCGACGCGCAAGTCACCGAAGTGACGTCGTATCGGAAGACCTGCACCCGGCAAACGGTCTACCCGACGTGAGGCTCTAGTCACACGACATCTATTTATTTATTCCATATGCTCATCCCTCAGTTAACAGCCAGCAATGGGTCACAGTGTCAGATGCTTTTGGAAGACTAGAAATACGAAACCTGCCTGTTGCTCTTTATCCATAGTTCTCAGTATGTAATGAGAGAAAATGGCAAGCTTAGTTTCGCACCAGTGATGCTTACTAAAACAGTGCTGATTCGTGTACATAAGCTTCTCAGTCACGGACAATCGTTTGTGACTGGAGTAGGGAAAAGGCGAAATGGTAGTGGTATCAGTAGTGCCACAACTTATTTGAAGATTCTACATCTGCATCTACATTTGTACTCCGCAAGCCACCCAACGGTGTGTGGCGGAGGGCACTTTACGTGCCACTGTCATTACCTCCCTTTCCTGTTCCAGTCGCGTATGGTTCGCGGGAAGAACGACTGTCTGAAAGCCTCCGTGCGCGCTCTAATCTCTCTAATTTTACATTCGTGATCTCCTCGGGAGGTATAAGTAGGGGGAAGCAATATATTCGATACCTCATCCAGAAACGCACCCTCTCGAAACCTGGCGAGCAAGCTACACCGCGATGCAGAGCGTCTCTCTTGCAGAGTCCGCCACTTGAGTTTGCTAAACATCTCCGTAACGCTATCATGCTTGCCAAATAACCCTGTGACGAAACGCGCCGCTCTTCTTTGGATCTTCTCTATCTCCTCCGTCAACCCGATCTGGTACGGATCCCACACTAATGAGCAATACTCAAGTATAGGTCGAACGAGTGTTTTGTAAGCCACCTCCATTGTTGATGGACTACATTTTCTGAGGACTCTCCCAATGAATCTCAACCTGGTACCCGCCTTACCAACATTTATTTTTATGTGATCATTCCACTTCAAATCGTTCTGCACGCATACTCCCAGATATTTTACAGTAGTAACTGCTACCAGTGTTTGTTCCGCTATCATATAATCATACAATAAAGGATCCTTCTTTCTATGTATTCGCAATACATTACATTTGTCTATGTTAAGGGTAAGTTGCCACTCCCTGCACCAAGTGCCTATCCGCTGCAGATCTTCCTGCATTTCGCCGCAATCTTCTAATGCTGCAACTTCTCTGTATACTACAGCATCATCCGCGAAAAGCCGCATGGAACTTCCGACACTATCTACCAGGTCATTTACATATATTGTGAAAAACAATGGTCCCATAACACTGCCCTGTGGCACACCAGAGGTTACTTTAACGTCTGTAGACGTCTCTCCATTCAGAACAACATGCTGTGTTCTGTTTGCTAAAAGCTCTTCAATGCAGCCACACAGCTGGTCTGATATTCCATACGCTCTTACTTTGTTTATCAGGCGACAGTGCGGAACTGTATCGAACGCCTTCCGGAAGTCAAGGAAAATGGCACCTACCTGGGAGCCTGTGTCTAATATTTTCTGGGTCTCATGAACAAATAAAGCGAGTTGAGTCTCACACGATCGCTGTTTCCGGAATCCATGTTGATTCCTACAGAGTAGATTCTGGGTTTCCAAAAACGACATGATACTCGAGCAAAAAACATGTCCTAAAATTCTACAACAGATCGACGTCAGAGATATAGGTCTATAATTTTGCGCATCTGCTCGACGACCCTTCTTGAAGACTGGGACTACCTGTGCTCTTTTCCAATCATTTGGAACCTTCCGTACCTCTAGAGACTTGCGGTACACGGCTGTTAGAAGGGGGGCAAGTTCTTTTGCGTACTCTGTGTAGAATCGAATTGGTATCCCGTCAGGTCCAATGAACTTTCCTCTGTTGAGTGATTCCAGTTGCTTTTCTATTCCTTGGACACTTATTTCGATGTCAGCGAATTATTCGTTTATGCGAGGATTTAGAGAAGGAACTGCCGTGCGGTCTTCCTCTGTGAAAAAGCTTTGAAAAGAGGTGTTTAGTATTTCAGCTTTACGCGTGTCATCCTCGGATTCAATGCCATCATCATCCCGGAGCGTCTGCATATGCTGTTTCGAACCACTTACTGATTTAACGTAAGACCAGAACTTCCTAGGATTTTCTGTTTACACGTTGATTAAGGTGAGTTGTGCCGGGGAGAATTTGTTTGTTTCTTCTGATCCAGGATTCGATCTGGCCACCTTCGAGCAGAGCCTGGTCAATAGGAGCTTGGTCCACGCAGGAGGGTCTCCGTCCTGTAAAAAATGAAGACGGAGCGTTACCGGGAGTCCCGCGGGACTCGCCCACCTGTCACACAGGACGGGATGACAGTCGCCGTCCCATGTTTCCCGACAGCATTCCCGGGAGCCGATACCATCTGTGTCTCCGGGCCGCCGGCCACCCACAGACTGTCCTGCCCGAGCGCAGAAAGACCGTCTCCATCGGAGACTTGCTACGGGTCTACCGCACATTGAATCGTTTCGCCGCGAACAGAAATGCCGCGTGTTTCGTTGCCGCACCGCAGCTTGTGGGCCATTTGTTGACTGCGGGGCCATTTGTTGACTGCGAAGGTATACAAAATTAGATTAAGTGCACCGTCCATAAAAAAAAAAGAAGTGAAACACCCGGAATGGGGGTAGAAAAGGAAATGAAAATTCACAGGTTGACAGGATAATTGAAGTTATGTCATTGATTATTACACTACTGGTCATTAAAATTGCTACACCAGAAGATGACGTGCTACAAATTTAACCGACAGGAAGAAGATGCTGTGATATGCAAATGATTAGCTTCTCAGAGCATTCACACAAGGTTGGCGCCGGTGGCGACACCTACAACGTCATGACATGAGGAAAATCTCCAACCGATTTCTCATTAACAACAGCAGTTAGTTGACCGGCGTTGCCTGTTGAAATGTTGTTGTGATGCCTCGTGTGAGGAGGAGAAATGCGTACCATCACGTTTCCGACTTCGATAAAGGTCGGATTGTAGCCGATCGCGATTGCGGCTTATCGTATCGCGACATTGCTGCTCGCGTTGGTCGAGATCCAATGACTGTTAGCAGACCATGGAATCGGTGGGTTAAGTAGGGTAATACGGAACGCCGTGCTGGATCCCAATGGCCTCGTATCACTAGCAGTGGAGATGACAGGCATCTTATCCGCATGGCTGCAACGGATCGTGCAGCCAGGTCTCCATCCCTGAGTCAACAGATGGGGACGTCCGCAAGACAACAACCATCTGCACGAACAGTTCGACGACGTTTGCAGCAGCACGGACTATCAGCTCGGGGACCATGGCTGCGGTTACCCTTGACGCAGCATCCCAGACAGGAGCTCCTGCGATGGTGTACTCAACGACGAACCTGGTTGTACGAATGACAAAACGTCATTTTTTCGGATGAATCCAGGTTCTGTTTACAGCATCACGATGGTCGCATCCGTGTTTGGCGACATCTCGGTGAACGCACATTGGAAGCGTGTTTTCGTCATCGCCATACTGGCGAATCACCCGTCGTGATGGTATGGCGTGCCATTGGTTACACGTCTTGGTCACCTCTTGTTCGCATTGAAGGCACTTTGAACAGTAGAAGTAACATTTCAGGTGTGTTATGACCCGTGGCTTCACCCTTCATTCGATCCCTGCGAAGCCCTACATTTCAGCAGGATAATGCACGACCGCATGTTGCAGGACCTGTACGGGCCTTTCTGGATACAGAAAATGTTCGACTTCTGCCCTGGCCAGCACATTCTCCAGATCTCTCACCAACCGAAAACGTCTGGTCAATGGTGGCCGAGCAACTGGCTCGTCACAAGACGTCAGTCACTACTGTTGATGAACTGTGGTATCGCGTTGAAGCTGCATGGGCAGCTGTACCTGTACACGCCATCCAAGCTCTGTTTGACTCAATGCCCAGGCGTATCAAGGCCGTTATTACGGCCAGAAGTGGTTGTTCTGGGTACTGATTTCTCAGGATCTGTGCACCCAAATTGCGTGAAAATGTAATTACATGTCAGTTCTAGTGTAATATATTTGTCCAATGAATATCCTTTTACCATCTGCTTTTCTTCTTGGTGTAGCAATTTTAATGGCCAGTAGTGTATTATTATTACTATTATTATTATTTTCGATTATTCCCATTTAAAGAGAGCGTTTGAACTTGAATTCCTTAATGATGATTGTTTACGTTTTTTCTGAGCCCAAATTTTCTTCATGTGTTCACTGTGTTGTTCCTTTCGCTCCGTTGTCCATTTGCATCCTGGTCTCTTCCGTGTTGTGGTGCAAATTTATGTTGTTTGATGATGTTCCTGAATTCAGTTTTATTTTCTGCATCGTTTACTGTTATGTGTGCTTGTCTGAGGTCCTCTTCAACTTCTTTTATCCATTTTGTTTTTCCCCTGCCTGAGTTGATGACTTTATGAATTCGCTTTGAAATTCTGTTTTCATTCATCCTGTGGATATGTCCGTAGAACTGCATTCTTCTTTTCCTTATTGTATCCGTAATCTTGTCTGTGTATTTATATAATTCTGATGTTGGTCTCTTCTTCCAGATTCCTTGCTCTTGTATCGGACCAAAAATTTTCCTGAGAATTTTCCTTTCTTGTTTCTCTATTTCTTTGATTTTAGTTTGCCCACCTATTTGTGTTGTTTCAGATGCATACAGTGCCTCCGGAAGTACGAAAGTGTTGTGGTGCCTAAATTTTGCGTTAATGGATATGGACTTTTTGTTATAATAGTTCCACGTGAGTTTATATGCTTTCTGTAGTTTTTTTATTCTTTCCTCATTGGCCTTTAGGCTGATCCTTGATGGCGGGATGATTTCTTCCAGGTACGTAAAATGTGGTACGATTTTCCAATGGGTTATCACAATATGCAATTTGTCTTGTGGCACTCTTTCTATGTATTGGGTTTTCTCATACGAGATTTGCAGGCCAGTTCTTTGTGCAATTTCGTGTAACTTCCCTATGGCGTTAGTGGCTTGGCTTCTTTTCTATTATTTGTGAGGATTGCAAGGTCATCTGCAAAAGCTAAACACTTCACATTGAATCTATTATCTTTTCTAATGCCAGTTTGGATTCCTTTGACTTCTTTTTCCCATGTCCCGATAATTGTTTCAAGAACGATATTAAAGAGTAATGGTGAAAGTCCGTCACCCTGTCGCACTCCAGTTTGGACTTCAAATTGTTCAGAGACATCCCCCATAAATTTAACCTTGGAGACTGTGTCAGTTAATGTTTGCCGAATGATTGCTCTTGTCTTTCTGTCAATGGTGAATTCTTCCAGTGTCCTGCAGAGCGCTACTCTGTCTATTGAGTCGTAGGCCTTTTTAAAATCTACAAAAGTGACCACTGTGTTTCGGGTGTTTCTCATCTGGAGAATCATTTCCAGATTCCAGATCTACTCTATGCATGATTGTCCCTTGCGAAAACCAGCCTGGTATTCTCCTGTTTGTGGGTCGGCTGGTTCTTCTAATCTATTCACGAGAACTTTTGATAGGATTTTATATGTGACCGGTACGAGTGAGATACCCCTGTAATTATTTGATTCAGTTTTGTCCCCTTTTTTGTGGAGTGGATGGATGAGTGCGCATTACCATTCAGAAGGGATCTGTTCTGTTTCCCAAATGTTTCATATCATTTAGTGGATTTTTCCTGTTAATCTTTCATCATTTAGTTTCCATAGTTCTGCAATAATTCCATCTTCTCCTGGGGCTCTATTGTTTTATTATTACTATTATTATTATTAAGCCGGCCGGAGTGGCCGAGCGGTTCTAGGCGCTACAGTCTGGAACCGAGCGACCGCTACGGTCGCAGGTTCGAATCCTGCCTCGGGCATGAATGTGTGTGATGTCCTTAGGATAGTTAGGTTTAATTAGTTCTAAGTTCTAGGCGACTGATGACCTCAGAAGTTAAGTCGCATAGTGCTCAGAGCCATTTGAACCATTTTGAACCATTTTATTATTATTATTGTTATAATTTGCGTCGAGACCCTTTTGGGTCATACATAGCATTCTGCCTCACTTGAGCGTTCTTTCCGATCTTCCACGATTCTCTCACTTTTTCTCTATAGAGTATCTTCAGCCCACTTTGTACTTGGTTTCTTTGGGACTTCATTCTCTGACCTCAAATTCCACTTGTGACGCAGCATGTGAAAGATGCTGTGTGTTGACGGGTTACTCCTGTAACCGACATTGCAGATCTGAAGATGGTTCTAGAGGAACCGAAACCGGTCATGTGAATAAACATTTTGGAAACTAAGACGGCTGATAAGTAATATTGTGTATCTTGTGCCTGTATACATTTCTGTCTTCAGTTTCTATTGGATCGATTTTTGCTGCTTCTAGGTCATGTTTCACTTGTGTGATCCATGGTATTGTTGCTTTGATCCCTTGTGTGTACGTATGATTGAAACCTCTTGGTGACTCGTTTTGGTGACAGCCTGATGATGTGCCCATACAATTAAACCTTCTTTTTCTGACATCTGCTGCTATGTTTGACACCTTCCCTGTAGCTTTCCTAGACTGTAATCTGTATTCCTCTCCTGTCAGGTTTGGGCCGATAATTTTTCTCACGATTTTCCTTTCTGCCTTCAGTATGCTTTCCATGTCACTTTTCGTATGGAGTGTTAGCGTCTTACTTGCATACGGTATTTCGGGCTTGATTACTGTGAGAACTTTTAACATTGCAGAGCGTCAGCAATCGTGAATAATTTAATGATTATAAAGAATCCGCCTCGATTGCAAATAGAAACCGGATGTTGACCTACGTTTCGTCGCGTTAACCACGCCTTCTTCGGAACACACTAAAGCTACAAACTGCCTAAAGAGGAACGGACACACATTAATACAGAACGCCCCAAAGGGCAAAAGACTCGCATCAAATGTAAAATAAACGGTACGTGTGTACCATGTCAATAGCTGTACTTAGCTCAAAAGCCAGAAGCGTGCTTCCTCACCTCACTTCGACTGAAATGTGCAGTGGCTCCATCGTGCATGAACCACATGTTGTGCCGTACTTGTAAAGGCTCATGTTCATGCATAGGTAGATTATCCCGTATGAAATCATGATAACGTGCTCCATTGAGCGTAGGTGTAAGAACATGGGGCCCAATCAAGACATCACCAACAATGCCTGCCCAAACGTTCACTGAAAATCTGTGTTGATGACGTGATTGCACAATTACGTGCGGATTCTCGTCAGCCCACACATGTTGATTGTGAAAATTTACAATTTGATCACGTTGGAATGAAGCCTCAACCGTAAAGAGAACATTTGCACTGAAATGAGGATTGACACATTGTTGGATGAACCACTCGCAGAAGTGCACCCGTGGAGGCCAGTCAGCTGCTAATAGTGCCTGCACACGCTGTACATGGTACGGAAACAACTGGTTCTCCCGTAGCACTCTCCATACAGTGACATGGTCAACGTTACCTTGTACAGCAGCAACTTCTTTGACGCTGACATTAGGGTTATCGTCAACTGCACGAAGAATTGCCTCGTCCATTGCAGGTGTCCTCGTCGTTCTAGGTCTTCCCCAGTCGCGAGTCATAGGCTGGAATGTTACATGCTCCCTAAGACGCCGATCAGTTGCTTCGAACGTCTTCCTGTCGGGACACCTCCGTTCTGGAAATCTGTCTCGATACAAACGTACCGCGCCACGGCTATTGCCCCGTGCTAATCCATACATCAAATGGGCATCTGCCAACTCCGCATTTGTAAACATTGCACTGACTGAAAAACTACGTTCTTGGTGAACACTAACCTGTTGATGCTACGTACTGATGTGCTTGATGCTAGAACTGTAGAGCAATGAGTCGCATGTCAACACAAGCACCGAAGTCAACATTACCTTCCTTCAATTGGGCCAACTGGCGGTGAATCGAGGAAGTACAGTACATACTGATGAACAGTACATACTAAAATGAGCTCTAACATGGAAATTAAGCGTTTCCGCACACATGTCCACATAACATCTTTTTTTTTTTTTTTGTATGTGAGGAATGTTTTCTGAAAGTTTGGCCGTACCTTTTTGTAACACCCTGTATACGTGCTGTATCTTGCCTCACGCTCTCTTCATTTTTTGTAGTCGATCTTCTGTGCGAGTTTTTCTCCTCCTCTGGGTTTAAGGATATTTTAAGTGTGCAACTATTTATTTTGTCGTATTTTGCGTCTAATTTTGTTATGTTTAATTTTGAGCAGAAAAATTCAGACTTCTCGAAAGAGATTTGCAGCCCAACTTTTTCAGCGCATTATTTTAGTGCCTCTTATTTGTATGGCCAGTTCGCCTGCGAAAGCTAGGTTTGACATTTTTATTTTGTCCCGGTATGTTCCTAGTCGTGTTGGTTTCCAGTGTCCTTGAGTGTACAGTTCTTTTCATTGATTATGGTATAGAGTCAAATACACAAAGAACTTGGCAGTATGAGTTTACAACGAGGTGACAGAAGTAATGGGATAGCTTTATGCACATATACAGATGGCGGTAGTATTGTGTACAGAAGGTATGACAGGACAGTGAATTGGCGGAGCTGTCATTTGGAATCACGTGGTCCATGTGAAAATGTGTCCGACGTCATTTCTGCCGCACTACGGGAATTAAGAAACTTTGAACGCGGGATGATAGTTCGAGCTACACGTTGGGACATTCCAATTCAGAAATCGTTTGGGAATTAACGATAAACTTTCAGTGCTGTTTGCGGCTGACATTATGAGATACGGATTTTATGAGCGTGTTACTTCTGTTGCCGTAGCCCATTAACACCAAATTTCGCCAGAAGGACACAGGTTTGATCCTCTTACTCATCCGCATTATATTACACTTTTCAGCAGGCCGGTGTGGCCTAGCGGTTCTAGGCGCTTCTTTGGAACCGCGCGACCTCTACGGTCGCAGGTTCGAATCCTGCCTCAGGCATGGATGTGTGTGATGTTCTTAGGTTATGAAACTTCCCCTTTGAACAATTCTACAGGACTGTGCTTAAACTGACATACAATATTTTTAGCGCAACGCAATCTGACTTTCAAAATTCCCTACTAAAGAATGGCCCTGACAAACATTAAACTATACCTTTCACAAATCACTTACCTCACAAAAATCTTCGCTGCTCAAGCTACTGCAGTACAGCGAGCGCCACTACTGCCAGCTAAATAGAAGATTCAAACTACTGAAGGCACTAACTACTGATAGGGATAGTTAGCAAATGAAAGATATTAATAGAGAACAAACAATGTATTTACCTTGATACCATCATATATAAATATATCAGTTCATGAAAAATTACAAAACTCCGCCATCTCTCTCCCCACATCCACCACTGCTGGCGGCTCACCTCCAACTGCGCAACGCTACGCGCTGTTCACAGCCAGCTGCCTAACACTACAATGGCGAGTATTACAACAATGCAAAGCAGACACAGACTGCCCACAGCACAGCCAGTGATTGTCATACAGAGGTGGCGTTACCAATAAAAAACCTAAACAGCCTACTTACATAGAGAAAACATAAACAGCGCTGTTCACAGCCAGCTGCCTAACACTACAATGGCGAGTATTACAACAATGCAAAGCAGACACAGACTGCCCACAGCACAGCCAGTGATTGTCATACAGAGGTGGCGTTACCAATAAGAAACCTAAACAGCCTACTTACATAGAGAAAACATAAACAGCCTACTTACATAGCCCCCATGCTCCCCACAAAAATTTTTACAAATGGTGTTGGGCACTGGCCAATACAGATTTGACAAAAATTTTTCACAATTACAGTAACAAAGATATAAAATGCACACACTTATTGATACAATGTTGGTCAAAAGCTAAAATTTTCTCACAGTCCATAAAGATAGTCCTGATTCATCACAGTAAAATAGCAGTGTTTTTCTCACAGTCTGAGCAGTAAAAGAAAATGCACACAGAAGTAGTGGATTTTCATGCTGTCTTGAAGAAGTAGTGTTGTCCTTCCAACGGAAAGACAGTGCTGACTCTCGACATGCTGACAGGTAGTGGGCCACAACAGAGCAAACCCACTGCAGAGTCAGTCGAAGTTTTGATGAATATTGGTAGGTAGGTCATCACAGAGCAGACCCACCGTAGTCCTGGTAGAGATTACGATATTGGTGGGCCACCAGAGGTGCAGACCCACTGCAGTCCTTGTAGAGATAATGGTATTGGTGGGCCACCAGAGGTGCAGACCCACTGGAGTCCTTATAGAGACGGCCAGCAGCCATCTGTTGCGACTGTGCAGGTGCACAATCACCCTCGAAGAGTCTTGCGGAGAATATAGCAAGTCCATAAACCACCACTTGTGCACTCACAAAGTTTTTGGAATTGTCCTTAGAACCAGCAATGCTGTTATCCAGTCCCTTGCTGAATCATTAACACACATGCAAACACTATCAGTCCCTACTTCTCACATATTGTCCATATACTATGACCAACAGAAACGTGTGCAGTGAAATGTAACTTAATTGGAAGAACTGGTAACAATTACAATTTGATAACATAAAAATACAATAACAAAGGTACAAAATACATCATTAAAAACATAATAATACAGATAACATCTGTAGTACAGGCTTTACAAAAGAATCGAACTAACATATACATCAGTGGAATTATGACATGAGTACATACATAAAAGATCACAATAACTTTCGAAACATCAACTTCACACATGAGCATTAAACAGAACGGAATTAACAATATCTAACATCTTTACAAAGTAAATAACATATTAGTAATGCCAATTATATTCGAGGATAACAGTATTCCTCATCATAGTGAATGTAGCTTAATATTAAAAGAGAAAAAAATTCTATGAAACTGTACACAGAGACAGGAAGAAAACAAATACACAAGGGTACACAAACATATAGTGGGATAACACAAAAGGGAAAGGACAGGGTTCATTTTCAGTGTAACATGTGGTACTGCAGTCCAACCCAAAACTTCATATATCTTTCCTCTTATTTCATCCTTTGTTTCCACCCAAAAAATTCTATCTAAGCATGCTTTCTGTATTTATATGTTCATACATTTCTTACCTCAACATTTATTTCCAAGAAAATCCTACCTAAACCTGTTTTCTCAATGCATTTCTTTACCTATTCTTCATAGTCAGTTTCTTACATAGTCTACCCCCTCTTAAGCTAACTTAAATCTACTGAGCTCAGATGCTAAACTAAGGGACGAGGCAATGCAGCAGCACAAAACAATTAACACAAGCAGCAATGACAAAAAATACAGATTGGCAAAGCTAGCAGCAGCAAATGTAATAACTTATATCAAAACATGACATAGCTCAAGCAGAAAAAATATTACACTAAACAACAATGCAGATAAGGGAAATGTATATTCACATCTTAATGTCTATGTAATTAAAGTGGTGCACCACAAGACGTTATTCTACCAAAAAGTTACCAATTACTTGAAAAGAAAATTATGAATGCAGTTACTAGTTCCTTCTTATTGTTCTTTCCTTTCCAAGTGCTCCTTTTTTAAAGAATGTGGATCATAAAATAATTATTTAATAGATCTGTTGACAGAAAGTGTTCACATTAGCAAATGCATTTTATTTTATAAAAGCAATGCTGCAACACAGCTGGAAAACAGGTATCAAATGAAATAAGCAATTACGCAAACCAAAGCATAAAAATATCATTCAATAGTCATGTGACATTTCATAAGTTAGTAGAAATTCTCTCAACTCTCGTAGAAAGACGCTTGTCGTAATCAGGTGTGCAGATGTACGAATATTTCTCGTCATTTCATTAGGCATTTCAGTAAATATCATAAATTACGAGCTCCACATTATACTTTCAACAAGGAAATGTCAATACCGAGGATAATGGCCTTCCCTTTTTTTTTTTCTACCTGTGCTTCCGGAAAGGCTAATGGCTTTTTTTTTTTTTCGGGCGGCTGTCGCCCAGGTGGGTGCCCGCGACGCATTATGTGCAGGTGGTCACTTAACTTTCTTACGGAAATATTTACGACACCAGCTTCCGCTACGGTAACAGTCTCACATAATTCACAGGTCAAGAATTAGCGCTGCAAATCTGTAGAAACAAAATCCTATAAATATAAGTGTCCAAAAAAAAATATTCGTCAGCATTGTGATACAGTCACACATTTCATAACTCTTAAAGTACGATTCTTGGTTTCCAACAACCTTTTCCACAAATCAGAGTCCCTAATCACTACTCATTATTCCTTACCTTATTACACATATACATATTCGTATTCATCAACACATAATAACTACATAGCATAATCAGATTCCTCATATAACATCAGCTTAGTGACCATAAACATACCTCAACAGCATAGTGCACATCGTCGTCGTAAAAATAACATCATTACACCTCAGTCAAATCTCAAAAACGTCGTAGCTTTCTGCAATAATTTCAAACCCTAAAAAATTCTCTGCTCATGTCAAAAGTGTCATCTGCCTCAAACGTACTTTAAAAATCATGAATCCATACCAAATACATCATTCAAAGCTCTCATAGTATCACAATGGTTCCGAAAAAATATGAGCATTTCACAAAGTACAGACAAAATACAATTTCATAAGTGTGAAGTTAGCCAACTGTGTAATTGCGTAAACATGTGTCACTGATGTAATAAAAAAAATGTTTATCTCTCAGTTAAATGATCAGATAGCTGTGTAATTCTGTGTTTTAGAGAAATATGGTACCGATGTGTAAAGTTGTATAAGCAAATACCATATTAGCTAGGGCTCCTCGTGGTTGCCACACACATGGTACACAAAGTAAGCGTGTACCCCCCTGAGGATTTATGTAATTATACCCTCAGGTGTTACAGATTACAGCAATGAAATGAAATATATCACGGAAAACTTTCTTTGTAATTAAAAATCTTTAAAAATAAATGTTTTAAGTACAAAATTTCTCAAATGCGTGTCCTGTAGCGCTAAATGTGCGTCTTGCTGTAAGATAATTCTGTGGAAGTGTCGTAATTATCGTCCTCCGAAAGCTAAGTTCTGCAGAAGTCAATGTACTTACCCCATCAGAAACGAAAGTGAAATGCTTTGTGTATAGATATCATAATTATTATGCACATTACTGTGATCAAGAAAATACTATACTGTAAGGTATTGTTGTGCTAAGAAAAGGGCCTCACATTGTAGCTTACTACTAAAACATGTTTTGCTTTCCAGAAGAAATTCAGAAAAACTGTGCGGATATAAAACAGAAACACTGCAAAAGCAACATTGTAAATTGTCACTCATTAGTAGCGTCGTGATAAAAATCGTGTAGCTGTCACATAAACTAACTATTGTCTCATCTGGTATCTCACAGAAAGTACTTTAAATCCGGAATGTATTTTCAAGTAAACCAAAATGTTGCATTAAAATCTCATTAGCAGTACTGGTAAATGTTCTAATCGTACAACTAACAAGCAAGAATGTACACACACAATTACACTGTGTCGTCTGTTCGCAATAACAATGCATTCGTAATTTCTGTTTAAATAATTTCTCTTGGTTCTTGGCTGGATATTGAACTTCAAACATTGTTGCTTGGTAACAGTTTCTAAAGCATACTAGTAACGTGAAGTGAAACGTTTTATGGCAAAGACAAAGTTAAAAGGCAGATTATCTGTCAATAAATGGTTTTACATGAGAAATGTGGTGTAAACCTTTACTCTTCCTAGTACGCAGAGTTTCAACTTCAACGCAATTATCATGCGGTATTCGTCCGTAAAGAATACTGGAATCTTGCTCAAGGTTAGCGTCAATGTTATTTTTCTCTGAGCCAGCCGGCGCACGCGGCTGCCTGCGGTGTGAGTCATTGTCTGTCTCTTTGTTGCCGCGCGTCGTTATTGGGATTTGGAGACCTAACTTCTACAAATTCACCGTGACGAGAGGGCCCTGCTCTGTTTGAATCCCGCCAGTTCTGATGCAGTTCAGGTCTATCGTTACGATCATATCGTCTGTCGTCATGTCGGTAGATGCCATAGTTTCTTTCTTGTCGGTCACGTGGTGGAGAATTTCTCCCTGAATCGAAACTGCGCGCTGGACCGTTGCGTCTAAAGTTATTCTGTCTCCCCTGATAATATTTATTTTGGTTCCCATATTGTCTGTTTCTCTGATTGTCTCTGTGATAGTCATTACCACGGAGAGGTGATCTTTCCCTGTAGTTATTACTACTCTGCCAACGCTTGTCATACGGGTGGTGTCTGTTTTGGTCACGATATGTGCTGTGAGAATAGCCTTGTCGTGTCCAGTTATTACTTCTTTCATCGCGGAATTGCGACGGATGTGACCTGTAATTGTTGTGTTCCTCTTTCCGCATTCCGCGATTGTCAGTGTCAATTTCCAATTCTTGTAACAGTCCCTGAAAAGCTTCAATGTCGTCTTTGCAACGTCCTGCCAAAATAATATGTCGTAAATGTTCAGGTAATTTGATTAAGCAAATGCGGATGAGTTCTGAGGGGCTGTATGGGTTTGACAGGTACTGATTCTTGTGCAACATGTCTTCAAAATATTTCACAAGACTGGAAAATTCAGATTGTTCAAAGTGTTTCATCATCATGATGCTATGTTTTACACGGTCTTGTGTCGCTTGAGACCAATACGCTGAGAGGAAGGCATGATAAAAATCTCCTTCACTGTGACAATCGTGAATGACCGACCGCATTCTTACAGCTGGTTCATTCTCTAAGTAGCCACACATAAATTCTAATCTGTGCTCTAATGACCAGTTGGGAGGAAAACAATGAGAGAATTGATGGAGCCATGCTTGTGGATGAATGTCGTTCCCAGAATTCTTAAATGTTTTGAATTTACGTGTAGTAATGAACAGCTTATAGTCAAAGTCATCATGTCGGCGAGTCGCATATCGGTCATTGTTATGTCGTTTCGGCGGTTCCATTTCAAAATTCGGTGCACCTTGCCAATTTCTTTCATAACTTCCGAAGTGTCCTGTGTTATTATTTTGTGGTTGTTCCGTATTTCTAAGTCCCTCTTCCCGTATTGGGGCGCGAGTATCCTCTGAAATACGTAATTCTTGTATTAACTGTGTCAGCTGATCTTGTACTTCCCGGATTTCTCTTTGGTGTTGCGTATTAATCTGATTCTGATTTTGTTTGAATTTCCTAATTTGTTCGCACTCTTCAGTGTCAGTGAAGGCTACAGGTCTTGTGTCATTCAGATCATCATCTACCTTTGTAGATAAGTTAGTGACCTGATCCGAAAGTTCGGCTACTTTCTCCGATAGTGAACACATTTCCTCAGTGTGTTTTTCTGAACCAAGTTTCAGAATGTCCATTTGTGTTGAAATCGAATCTACTGTGTCCTTTAAGTTTTCCTGAGTTATTGCAAGTTGCGTAACCGAATCGGTAGATGCAACTGAGTCAATTTTAGTCCACAAGGTCTCATGATTTTCATGAACAATGGCTTGCAGTTCTTTTATGGCTGCTTCGTGATTCTGTAATGCATTTTCATGCCGCGAAAAAATAGGTTGAAAATGCTCACAAATTTGTGTTTTTACGTCATTACAGACTTTTTGACATTTCGATTCAATGTTATGTAACTCAGTAGTTAAATCTTCACGCGTTTGTTCAAGAGTTTGTTCCAATGAGTCTAACTGTTGCTGTGTTTGTCTCTGATGTTGTTCCATTGTGTCTAACTTTTTAAGATTTTGTTCCACTGTGTCTAACTGTTGCTGTGTTTGTCTCTGGTGTTGTTCCATTGTGTCTAACTTTTCAAGCTTTTGCTGTGTTTGTCTCTGATTTTGTTCCATTTGTTGCATTAATTGCAATAATAATGTATTAGTGTCTGGAATCTGTTTCTCTACGCTTTTCGGCAGTGCATTTGCACCGGCAACATTCACATTTTGACAAGCAGAAAATGTGTCTTGACTTATTTGAGAAAACGGTGATGACCCAAAACCTGAATCTACAGTATTTGCGAAATTGTGTTCTGTCATTTCGGATTCCTGAGGCGAGCTGTTGCCGACCGATCGATCGAAAATGCTTCCCTGTTCACTACCTGTTTCACTGTCTACACCATTGTTTGCAGCCCGCTCCATTTCCCTATGCACGATTACCAAATTACTACTTTGAACATCAGTTAATTCATTACTCGGTGGCGCTAACACACTGCTTTCATTTTCACTGTCATTTCTCAGTTTACTTTGGAGCCTAGTGTTACGTTTTTCACACGCCATTATTGTCACAGTCTTTCACACGACAACACAGAAAAACACAATTTGAAGATCAAAAATAAGAGAACACATTGACATAGCACTGAAAATAATATCTAGTTAATTGCAAGCGCAGCTGCGAAATACTTAGCAAATCTACATGCATGCCACAACTGTTTTACTATACAACAATGAAAGACTGCAACTACAAAGGAAATTCTCTCTATAATTACGCGCTAGCAATAAACAAAAGCTACACTAAATACACAAACTACAAGAAAAATCAGAAGATTCCAGTGAGGTATCCTAGGCTAAGGGTCGACATATGAAACGTCCCCTTTGAACTATTTATACACGACTGTGCTTATACTGACATACAATATTTTTAGCGCAACGCAATCTGACTTTCAAAATTCCCTACTAAAGAATGGCCCTGACAAACATTAAACTATACCTTTCACAAATCACTTACCTCACAAAAATCTTCGCTGCTCAAGCTACTGCAGTACAGCGAGCGCCACTACTGCCAGCTAAATAGAAGATTCAAACTACTGAAGGCACTAACTACTGATAGGGATAGTTAGCAAATGAAAGATATTAATAGAGAACAAACAATGTATTTACCTTGATACCATCATATATAAATATATCAGTTCATGAAAAATTACAAAACTCCGCCATCTCTCTCCCCACATCCACCACTGCTGGCGGCTCACCTCCAACTGCGCAACGCTACGCGCTGTTCACAGCCAGCTGCCTAACACTACAATGGCGAGTATTACAACAATGCAAAGCAGACACAGACTGCCCACAGCACAGCCAGTGATTGTCATACAGAGGTGGCGTTACCAATAAAAAACCTAAACAGCCTACTTACATAGAGAAAACATAAACAGCCTACTTACAGTTAGTTAGGTTTAAGTAGTTCCAATTTCTAGGGGACTGATGACCTCAGATGTTAAGTCCCATAGTGCTCAGAGCACTTCAACCATTTTACAATTTTCAACAAATAGGGCTAACTGCCATTCATCACACACATTGTAAATTTTGTCTTATTTGTTATTTCATTCAAAATCTTGCCGAGCTCTATTACACTCTGGGTTCTGATACTCGTAGCGCCTTATGAGGTGAGAACTTAGCCGCAAATGTGTTTCACCGCATCGCGTACATTCTTGTTCGGACTAGACCGTACGCAGTTCATACGGCTATACTGAGTAAACGATTTACGATTAAAGATCAGGTGGTGCAAATCGTATTGGCCACGGAAACGGAACCGTGCTCCCACGGGAATAATCCACCGGGGTAAACAGGTTTGAAAACATCCATCACTGCAAGCGGAGTGTGACGGCCGTGTTCCCAAGGCGCCAATCTCTCCCAACACCGCACCAGAGCAACACGTGGTGCTGTCACGGAATTTCCGCGTCCCAGACAGAAAGTGACCCTGCAATATTGTGACAGGTCGGCAAACAACCACGCCTCGCTCATTAGGGTCGGGATAAAGAGGTTTCGGCCGCCGCTGCAAGCCGGGGTCTTCCATCAAAAATTGGTCACTCTCCGTTCTGAGCCGCAGAGGCAAATGAACACAGAACGTCCGGCCGCTGATATTACGAGCGGGGGGCACAAACATTTGGGCGACGAGCAAAGAGGCCGCTCTTGGTGCTCCATCAAATATTCGATTCGTGTTCTGCTGATGCCAGCCAAGGTACACACCGCAACGAAGCTCATCCTTTCCGACATGGTGAGGTCACTAGGACAGTCATGAGATACATTTCTGGAATGCTTACGTTTTACGCGTTTCACTTATGCACATGGGTTCATAACTAACAAGAGGACCCTCCATACCGTAAATCACGAATTTTGACGCGCTCCAAATATGTTGTAGAGGCACTTACCCTGGCTATCTGGTTTTTTAGCGACCGGCCTTGGTTTTTGACAAAATCGATTTTGAAGTTCATTGCGCGCTTTGTATACCCGTAACGTTACACATCTCCCGAGCAAGTCAGCATAGCGCAGCAGTTAAGGTTCATGGGCAGCACTCTGGAGGTACCGTGTTCGAATCCTGCTCGTGTGCTTTCATTTTTTTTCGTGAAGTCGTCCGAATTTTTCAGTTATAATCCAAAGAATATCAACAAACATTGTAAGGTGTGCGAAATCACAAAGATACATTCAGTTATTTTTTTTTTTTGTCATCAGTGCTACACAATCCTATTTCTCATCGTCCACATTGCTTGATGTGCCAGAACAATATTGTGGATTATACTTATCACAGAAACAAACGAAGCACAAATTTTCGCAGCACCACGCGCATTTTATGACAGCAACCGTCTTACAGGAGCACGGTTTCTTCATGAGCGATACGGGAACCACAATTCTTTTGCATTCAAAAAGATTTCTCTTTCATCCGCTAATTTCGATGCGAACGATGCGTATCGAATCATGCTTCCAAAATTAGGTACGCTGAACTGATGTAGGATTAGCGAATGTAATTTTATCGAATATTCCCTAGAAACGATCTCTCTATCGCCTTTAATCATGTCGGGAGCATTCTGAACAATTTTCGTGAAGATTTTCACGTCGGTAAAACTAAACATCGCAGAGCTGGCAATAAGGAGTGCACTTTGGTGGGACCACTTTTAGGGTGCAGGTGATCGCTTTCCTTTCATCAGTCAATAAATGATCGTATAAAGGTGAATCGGTTTGTGCTCCCCACGAATCGATAATATACAAAAAAAATTTTTGTCCTCCGTACGGGAAAACTACAGAACGCAAAAATTCTTCGTACACCAGTTTCGTGAGCTCCCCGGATTTCCTGCGGGACACGACTTCATTTCTGTAATTTTCTGTAATTCGTCTATTCGTTTTTGAACGTTAGGATCAAATTTCAAAAAATGGTTCAAATGGCTCTGAGCACTATGGGACTTACCTTCTGAGGCCATCAATCCCCTAGAACTTAGAACAATTTAAACCTAACTAACCTAAGGACATCACACACGCCCATGCCCGAGGCAGGATTCCAACCAGCGACCGTTGCGGTCGCGCGGCTCCAGACTGTAGCGCCTAGAACCGCTCGGCCACTTCGGCCGGCAGGACCAAATTTACCGGACAGTTCTTGCATACATAAAAAAATATGGGAACAGGATTCGAACACGGTACCTCCACCGTTGTAGCCGTGAACCTTTACCGCTGCGCCGCGCCGACTTGCTCGGGAATATATGTAATGTTACAGGTATACAAAGAGTGCAATGAATTTCAAAATCAATTTTCTCAAAAACCAAGGCCCGTCGCAAAAAACCGGATACCGAAGTACTCAGGGTAAGTGCCTCTACAACATATTTGAAGCACATCAAAATCCGTGGAGAGTCCCCTTGTAAGTCGATTTTCCAACATTTTCCGGTGTATCCGAAATTATCATCCACCGAGGCATTGCATTTATAGGAGACAAGGTCTGTCTACGCAGCAGCTAGCTCCATCTTCTCCACAGGCGTTCGTGGAAATCAGTTGTGATCATTGAATAACAAACAACATTGCGAGACGTTCCTCCTGCAGTGCACCAGCGTACAAAGTCATGTTTGCTGCTGAAGGGGTGGCCTACTGGCAGGCGCTGGCGCCTATAACTTCTGTAGTGTCGTTGGATGACGTTTCCAGACACGGGTTCATATCGTCGGTTTGTTCCTCTAGGCACCCTCTACAACACCTCGACGTCTGTCACATTATTTCTGAGACACGCTGTGTATACTGTGGGGAGCCTATATATCTGAGATGGGAGTTATCGCTGAAGCAACCTGTTTTCGATCACATGGCTTTTCTTTCCAGATCACTTTAACCTCACTGTTAAAACCACTCAAAATTAATTTCTTAAATATCAATTTTAGGTTTTTTATTCCTGTTATTGCCTGTAATAAACGTACAAATAGATAATACTGAAAATTTTTGACTCAGTCAATTTCGAGATACACACAAGCAAAATATTAAAATATGTAAGCATATAAAAGTAAAGATAGTCCACCCGCCATTAGCTGCTTTTCCCCAAAAGTGATAAGTTGCTGAATACTACAAATATTATCAATATTCTCCTACCGATTCTAAGTTTTTGAAACTGCTCAAAAAGCATATTGGAATCGGTGATCATGCCACTATTTGGGCATTACGAAGTGTCAGTGTTAAGGGATGAAATCTGAGGTTGAAGATGTATATTTTTTGCGTTAATTGTCCATTTTTAATGGCTAGAGCATATGAAGGCATATTATGAAAACACAGGGAGCAGCTCAGCTACTTTCTGCTTTTAGTATAAACTACGAATGAACTGTTGTTAAGTCTTTAATTTATTAGTGTTACCATAATTACTTCCTCTTTTATTACTGCATAGGAATGGCAGACAGATTTTTAATCTTTTAAAGCAAATATAACATTGGAGCTTCCTGACACGTTAAAACTGTGTGCCGTACCGAGACTCGAACTCTAGACCTTTGCCTTTCCGGGCAAGTGCTCTACCGTCTTTACTTTTTTTTATTTTTTTTATTTTTTTTTCGTTATTGTTCGGTGTATTTAATGGTAGAAGATGTTACATTACATCCGTTGAAGTTCTTTGATGATCCTTTCACTCAGTTTTTTTATTACATAGGCCAGCCAGCTTTCTGACCGAACTCGCTGAGGTACCATGCCGGCATCGTCTGAGCTACCCAAGCACGACTCACGACCCGTCCTCACAGCTTCAATTCTGCCAGTACCTCGTCTCCTACATTCCAGACTTCACAGAAGCTCTTCTGCGAACCTTGCAGAAATAGCACTCCTGAAAAAAAGGATATTGCGGAGACATGGCTTAGCCACTGCCTGGGGGATGTTTCCAGAATGAGATTTTCACTCTGCAGCAGTGTGTGCGCTGATATGAAACTTCCTGGCAGATTAAAACTGTGTGCCGGACCGAGACTCGAACTTCGCTGCACAGTGAAAATCTCATTCTGGAAAAATTCCCCCGGCTGTGGCTAAGCTGTGTCTCCACAATATCCTTCCTTCCAAGAGTGTTAGTTCTGCAAGGTTCGCAGGAGAACTTGTGTGAAGTTTGGAAGGTAGGAGACGAGGTACCGGCAGAATTGCCGCTGTGAGGACGGGTCGTGAATCGTGCTTGGGTAACTCGGATGGTAGAGCACTCGCCCGCAAAAGGCAAAGGTCCCGAGTTCGAGTCTCGGTACGGCACACAGTTTTAATCTGTCAGGAAGTTTCATATCAGCGCACATTCCACTGCAGAGAGAAAATCTCATTCTGGAAATATAACATTGTACTTCATTGCTATGTCGCTTGTAAAATATTTCCAGACTAGGATTGGTGACGCTCTGATATACGACGGATGTTTGGCGACGGCAGTGAAAGCTTACCACCTATACAAGAAGGGGTAAGGGTGGCACACTGCATATACGGTACGCGCGTACCATGTGATAAGCCACGCCACATGGAAATGGATACATTATTTCCTGAACAGTGCTGTACTAGCTCTTAAGCCGTGTGTTTTGTTGTTAGTTTCTCTTGGCTTTCTTATTAAAATAACACTGATTGCTTTTCCATTTTCTGTAAAAACGCAATATTTCAAAGCAATGCAAATTTTACGATTAAAATTAAACGTTTTTCAAAAAAAGTTGCTATAAAAACGAAAGAATTTAGCACTTGTGCTATGCTAATCGATATATTGATTATTATCTGGTTATTAGTAGAAAACGACTGTTATAACTGACCCCAAAGAAATACCGAAAAATACCGTTTATTGGGAACTAAAATACCGATTTTAGTACTTTCGACTTCAGCCCAGTCAGCAATCTTGATAATCTAATATATAAGAAACTATGTCTCGTTTGCGGTAATGAAACCAACCTTTACCTAGGTTTCAGCCCAAGCAATTGAGCCTTCTTCAGAAGATATACCTGATTCTACAACATGTCTACAAAGGACATGGTCTAGAAATAAAACTAAACTTATGTACCGCATTTTTAAAATGTGACTACGCCTACTCAGGCTGTTTTAGTTTTATTTCTAGATCATGTCCTCGTAGTCATACGAGGGCTGTTCAGAAAGTAAGTTACGATCGGTCGCAAAACGGAAACTTTTGTGGCGGTGTTCGTAGCGACCAACAATTCGCTGTAGAAACGGCTTACGAAGTCACCGCCACACTTTTAATAGCGGGCCGACCGGTCCGCTGGAACAGTGAACAGAAAGATGAAAACCCAAACATTCTGATTAAATAAAAGTCGGTACTTATCTTTATTATAGAAGATACAGAAACACCATAGTGAACTCCGTGTCTACAGAGATCTGTCTAGTTCGAGTCGGAGCGGCTAGGTCAGCGTCGGCTGACGACAAACAACAACTCTGCTGCAATGAACACACAACTCACTAGCAAGTACACAATTCGGTGGCGAGTATACAACTGAGCGGCGAATACAGAACTGTCCTAGCGCTCGCGACTCCAGCGCTTAAGAAGCCAGAAGCCAGCGGTGGCGCGCGCAGACTTGCGGCGATTTCCTGTATCGCTGGCGCTGCTTATGCGGACGGCGTCCGGACTTTGATGCTGCCAACCTTTTGGCAGCGGGCTCGGGTGGCATTACTGGCTAGGATATAACAGAAGCCACAGTGAAAACCAGAAACATTTTATTTGCAACAGTTAGGTACACCTTACACCTACTTCTCTACATAGTCGCCGCTCCAACATCGAGTTTTGTCGCAGTGTTGTATCAACTTTCCAATATCCTCGTCATAGAAAGCAGCCGCCTGTGCTTTCGGCCAGGTCTGCAGCTCGTTGTCTGTCGAAATATTTTGTCTTCATGGCCAGCGGTTTTTGTGAGCAGAAATGAGACTCAGGGGGAGCCAATTACGGACTGTATTGTGGGTGATCAAACACTTCTCATCGGAAACGCTGCAGGAGCGTCTTCATTGCCCCTGAAGTGTGCGGCCGAGAATTGGCTTGAAGAAGGAACTCCTCGACAGTTGTGTTATGTGGGCTGCATGACACAGGCGAAATCCCTAACCGGGCCCTCATGCTTGGCGGGAGACGCTATTCCCTACGCATCTTTACGTGCTCACTCAAAACTGAAAAGAGCGTCGCGACACGATTGACGGGCATACTAGAGACACTGACCAACACATCTGTGCGAAGCTTTACCGGATTTTCCCAGTGGTTTCCACTTCGCGGACGATCGTAACTTACTTTCTGGACAGCCCTCGTATTATACAATCAGGTATATCTCAATTGCTAGGGCTGAAACCTAGGTAAGGGTTGGTTTCATTACCGCAATCGAGGCTGATAGTTTCTTATATATAAGATACCGATATAAGTTTTAACCGGTTGCTTTTTCCCACTTGTAGTATAAATGTTTGCCAACAGCACTGCCGCAGTGCTAACACCGATTCCCGTCTGATCGCCGATGCTAATCACTGTCAGGCGTAGCTTCCACTTGGATGGGTCACCGTCCGGGTCTGCCGAGTGCTGTTGGCAAGTGGGCTGCACTCAGCCCTTGTGAGGCCAGTTGAGGAGCTGCTTGATTGACGGGTAGCAGTAGTGGCCACGAAAACTGGCACCGGCCGGGAGAGCGGTGTGCTGACCACGTACCTCTCCATACCTGTATCTGATGATGCCTAAAGGCTGAGGATGACACGATGGCCGGTCGGTACCGTTGGGCCTTCAAGGCCTGTTCAGACGGTGTTTGTTTAGTGCAAATGTACAAAAACAGCAGTATACACTGTATATCCATCAGTCACTGTATTGGTATAAAAATCGTCATGGTGAACAGCTGGGTGTATAGTGGCAGTGAAGCGAGTCCTCAGTTATACATGCAAAGTAGTAGACTCGTTGTCCTTTTTGCGCAGGTATAGTCCTCTTGTAACCGACAACGGACTCGGGTGAATAGATTTTGGTTAATCAGGCAGCAGTGGATACTCACGAGGCGAATCTGCAAGCATAGGAGGTTAGCGAGTTCGGATATGACGTCACAGAACCCTCTGGCGAGTTTAAAGCGAGATGAAAACATCGAGAAGCACAGATCGCACAATATATTTTTATTCAAGACAACCGGTTTCAGCACTCTTTGCTGTCATCTTCAGGTCTTAAACATCTTCTTGTAGGAAAACATGTACATTTTACGCTGAACCTCATGTTTTACTACAAAAAGATGTCTAACCAGGAAAGTACTTGGCCTCGAACAAACACAAATACACCAAAATCGTGTGAGAAATAATGTAAAGGTCTCTTATTGCACAAGTGATACTCCCGCATCTGCAAAACTCTGCAGTCGTCCGTTAGAGGCCTCTGCGTATGCCGTGCCGCATTCCACACTGGCCTGCCGGTACGCCAGTCGGTACCAGTAGGGGCGGTGCAGTGCGCCTCTGAAGTTGCGTTTTGTGACGTTATTTGTGTATTGAAGCGTCAGATGGCTCGGCGATTGGTTATCAATCCTGCTAATGTATTGCGACTGGTTGAGATGAAGTTACGAAGAACCCTTCTTCGTGAAGATGGTTTTGGTGTAGAAGACGCATCATTTGCATGTTTTCTGGTATCTATTATAGTGCAGAAATATGATCATAAGGTAGAAACAGCTACGGATACAACACTAACACATAATGATGATGATATGGATGATATTGACGAACAACTCATTGCAAACTAACGCTACGGCAAGAACGGGAGCCGGCCGCGGTGGTCTAGCGGTTCTAGGCGCGCAGTCCGGAACCGCGCGACTGCTACGGTCGCAGGTTCGAATCCTGCCTCGGGCATGGATGTATGTGATGTCCTTAGGTTAGTTAGGTTTAAGTAGTTCTAAGTTCTAGGAGACTGATGACCACAGTAGTTAAGTCCCATAGTGCTCAGAGCCATTTTTGAACCAAGAACGGGAAGAGGCGATGGAAACAGTGACAGTTAATACCAACCGTCTTCCAAGAAGAAGGTTAATGTTGCAAGTATCATCACGGCGTTTGATGAAAACACACTGGAGAACATGTACGATGATTATTACGTAAGAGGTTTCGACACATACGACAAGCTTCTGAAAAGATACCCTAAACTGAAGTCTAAAGGCAATATTAAAAACATACTGGATTACGTGGCAAAGAAAAGAGAAGGGAATACAGTTTTCAAAGGAAATCGTACACTGCTGTTGAAGACCATGAAGCAGCGGGTAATGGCGAAATTCCGCCGTTCATTATTGGCATTTATAACATTGGGCATTGGACGTAGCCAGAAATCTCGGGCTTCACTAGGATTTATTACCAATTTGAAAAAGGAGTTTAGGATAACATCACGCCGTATCACTATGCTCCAAGCACGAAAAGATAAGGATGACGAAGAAGAGCTGATTGAAAGAGCCCAGACGTTTGTTGGTGGCGTCAATGAGCGTATCACGAGAGAAAACATCGATATTAGTTCTGTACGGAACTGTGATCAGAGTCAGTTCAACTATGAACTTTCTTGTGACAGAACACTATCCATGAAAGGGGAGAGAAACACTGTCGCGATGTTGCAATCAGTTAACGGTGCAACACACAGTTACACGATCGATGTTGCTACATGACGGACGACTGGCAGACAAACTCTATATTTGCTTCCAAGAATCCAGTAGAGAGTTTGGACCCCGCGTGTCAAGGGAAATAGAAACGCGGTGCCCTCCAAATGTAGTCGTCGATGCAAGTGTCAGTGGGAAGATGACGAAACAACATCTGAAGACGTTTTTTCTGTCAGTTTTGAATCCACATTTGTCGAGAAAGTCATTAATACTTTGTGACTCCTGGTCTGGACATAAGGATGAACGAGTACTACTGGAAGTATCTGGCGGAAAACATGTAGATTTAAACATCATTCCGCCTAAAACTACAAAATATGCACAACCTCTGGATGTGTATTTCTTCAGGCAATATAAAATATATGCCAAGAGAATAACAGACTTCATTAAACTACGTTCCAGTAATATGCAGCCGAAATTGCTCGACAGATCCTTTATCATGAATATGCATTCTGTCATTTACAATCAGTTATCTGCGGGAGTATACAGACCAATGCTTCGTTACGCGTGGCGTGAACCAGTGAACAACTTCAAAAGTGTCATTGACGTGGCGTTCAACACTGATATTATAGAATGTGCAAATACGCCATGCGGTCAACTTGCATTTCTTCGCTGTGTGTTTTGCAGTCATTCGTATTGCTCGGAGAATTTTATTGACATTCCGCATTTACATTTATAGTTAAGATTTCTGCATTGCGTATGGCGTCTACAATTACATCTACAGTGATATCTAGAGCATGACTGCAGAGTTTTGCAGAAAAACGACACCCACCAGCACATTCAGAAGTACATGGTGGTCCTGTAATCAAACGTTCATACAGATCTGTTTGTTCGAGCGCAAGTACTTTCCTGGTAAGACCTGAAGATTGCACCGAAGACTGTTGAAACTAGTTTTCTCGAATAAAAAATAGTTTGTGCCATATTGGCTTTTGAATGGTTTTTAACAATTAAAATTGATTCAGCTGAAAGCGAGTATACAGAGCTCATTTCTGATCTCTAGTTCACAGCACTGGTGGGTATATAAATGTTGATAGAATTGCAGTTCTCTGGGACAGGTGAAATGACCACAAGAATGCATTAGGTCTTTGTATCTCCACCTCTTTAGAGATGGTTGCGGGACTCGGCTGTTTGATAAAGGATGTCAAATTAAACAGCTTTCAGCCGTCGAATTCCCAGACTTATTTTATTTGGCCATCTTCAAGCCCCTGACCGACGTTTAGGAAGATTCTTCCTTGGTTCTGATGAAAACAGGCCATCAATACTGGCATTAGTAGATTTCTATTTGCTATATCGATCACTATGCTTTAGTGTTATTCGTGTTTACTATTTTTACCAGGTCTAGTAGCCGCACCAATACCCAGGAAAGCAAGTAGGAGTAATCCGCAGAATTACGGACCCATATCACTAACGTCGATCTGCAGTTGAATTTTGAAACATACACTGTGTCTGGAAATTACGAACCACCTCGAAGAAAGGGCTTACTGACAAACAGCTAGTACCGATTCAGGAAACATCATTATCGTGAAACACAACTATCTCTGTACTCTCTCGAAGTAATGCTTGCTGTCGACAGGGGACATCAAATTGATTCCAAATTTTTAGATTTCCAGAAGGCTTTTGACACAGTTACTGGCAAGCGACTTCTAATTAAATTGGGTGCCTGCAGTGTACTGTCTCAGTTGTGTGACTGTATTTGTGATTTCCTGTCACAGTGGTCAGAGTTCGTAATAACTGACAGAAGGTCATCGAGTAAAATAGAAGTACTATCTGGCGTTCTCCAAGGAAGTGCTATAAACCCTCTGTTGTAGCTGATCTACATAAACGATTCAGTAGACAATATGAGCAGCCCTCTTAGATTTTCTGCACATGATGCTGTCGTTTACAGTCATGTAAAGTTGTTAGACGATCAAAACGAATTACAAAATATTTTAGATAAGATATCTGTATGTCGCAGAAAGTCACAACCACTCTAAATCATGAAAAGTTTGAAGTCATCTACATGAGCACCAAAAAGAATCCTGTACATTTCAGTTACACGATAAATCACACAAAACTAAAGGCTGTAAAATTAACCAGTACTTATGGATTAGAATTAGGAATAACTTAAGTTTGACGATCACATAGATAATGTCGTGGGGAAACAAAACCAAAGGTTCCGATTTGTTGGCGGAGTTCTTAGAACATGTAATATATCTATTAAAGAAACTGCTTACACCACGCTTGTCCGCCGTCTTCTTCGGTACTGCTGTGCGGTGTGGGATCCGTGTCAGATAGAATCAACGGAGGGCGTAGAAAGGTTAAAGAAAAGCACCTCGTTTGGTATTATCGTAAAATACGGGAGAGACTGCAACGGATATGATCCGCGAATTGGGGTGGTAGTCATTACAACGAAGACATTCTTCACTGCGGCAGGAGCTTCTCATGAAATTTCAATCATCACTTTGCCTTCAGTATGAAAAAAAAAATTTTTGGCGCCCATCTGCGTAGGTAAAACTCATTTATCTTGTTGCGGTCAGGACAACGTCATTCTATGATGTCGCGAGCTCTGTCAACCATTCATGGTCGACATGTACGTGAAGATAGAGAGCGAACGACTACAACACTTGCGATTCAATCAACAAAAGCTGCGTGAGTAAGAATACATTCACTTCATTCACTTGCGAAACGCTATTGTCAACAACGCCAAGTCTGCCGAAATCATTCTACCATCATCGTACATGGGCAGTCCACGTCATATGCAAGAATATATACAGGACGCTCTGACTTTCGTTCAAGAATATGGACGACCGTGTTTATTTCTCACGTTCACATGTAATCCAAAATGGCCGGAGATTACATCTTTGCTGTTGCCTGGCCAAAATGCAATACATCTTCATGACATTACATCACGTGTGTTCAGACAAAATCTGACGATACAAAAGTTGTTGCCAGGGGACTTGGTGTCATACAAATCTATTGATGCAGATTGCGATCCCACCGAAGCTGTGAACTCATTGGATTTACCAGGCGTGCCGCCGCATAATGTAGAACTGAAGGTTGGATCTCCGGTTATTTTGCTTCGTAATTTGAACCCACCACGGCTGCGTAACGGCACGCGATTAGTCATTAAAAAGTTAATGAAAAACGTTGTCGAAGCCATCATTTTAAATTGCAAAGTGAAAATATATTATTACCACGATTCGCTATTGTACCCACAGATGTGCCAATTCAATTTAAACGTTTTCAATTCCCAATTAGATTGGCATTTTCAGTGACTATCGATAAGTCTCAAGGCCAAACGATGTCTTTTTGTGGCTTAGATTTATAGCACACCATCTTCTTCACACAGACAATTAAACGTGGCATGCTCTCGAGTGGGCAAAACATCCAGTTTGTGTTAGCTTAAGATGGGATAACAAAAAATATTGTAAACTCTATTGCATTAAGGGACTGATATTGTTTTTAAGTAATATTGTCATAATTGTATATAATTTCAAAGAATAAATTTCAATAAATTAAAAAACAATGTTTCGTGTTTTGTTATTTTTATATTCTTTCATCGTTCACAGCGCTCCCTGCCCCTTCCACTCATCACATACTTACAATATGTTAGTTCTTTTTTTTCTACCAAAATATTCCCTAGAAATAATTTACATGGCTAAACAACGTTTGCCGTGTCAGCTATAACATATAAAGATTTTCAGAGGCGGAACGAAGTTCGCCGGGTATAGCTAGTCATACTAAAATAAGGCAAATCAGAGCCCACACGGAAACGTTTAAGTATTCGTTTTTCGAGAGTGGAAAGGTAGAGAAGTAGCTTAAAGGCGGTTTGGTGAACCTCCTGCCAGACACTTATTTGTGAATTGCAGAGTAATCGTGTAGATGTAGATGTAGACGTACATCGTGACAATTATTGACCAATATGAAGTAAAATCATCATAACGTCTCAATGGTCTGCGTTAGGAGTTCAAACTGCACGGTTGGCCGCGGGGCATGATGGGAACAAGTATGCGCATGGCATGGTTCAGTTTAGTGCAGCCAACTTTCATTTCGATGGGTTCGTCAATAAGGAAAACTGGTGCATTTGGGGGTCTTAGAATCCTCATTTCGAAATCGAGAAGTCTCTTCACCCTCAACGGGGTTACTGTGTGGTACGCAATGTCGAGTCACGGAATAATCGGTACGATATTCCTTAATGGGACGTCGACTACCGAACGGTACGTGAGGGTTTTGGAAGTTGATTTCATCCCCATTATCGAAAGTGATCCTGATTTCGACAAGATGTGGTTCATGCAAGACGGAACTCGATCCCATCGAAGCAGGAGAGTGTTTGATGTCCTGGAGGAGCACTTTGGGGACTGCATTCTGGCTCTGGGGTACCCAGTGGCCACTGGAATGGGCATCCATTAGCCGCCATATTCTCCGGATCTGAACACATGACACTCGTTTTCGAGGGGCTATATTAAAGACAAGGCGTACGGCAATAAGCCAAGACCATTGCGGAGCTTAAAACAGCCATTCAGGAGGTTGAAACACGTATGTAACATAGCAGCGATGGTGAGGCACGTTAAAATCTTTGACCAGAGAGCCTATAATCGTAGTTAGTCTGCGCTTGACCGCGCGAGTGTTACGAGCAGTACTCTGTCAGTAGTCGTTGCGAGCAGTAGCTCAGTTCAGTTGCGTCCAGCAGTACGCTAGTAGTCGTCATGTAGAGCAGTACGCTAGTAGTCGTCATGCAGAGCGGTCGGTCAGTAGTAGCAGCCCAGTGCAGTTGTGTGATGTAGTCTGTCGGCAACACTGGTCAAGATGCTGAATGAGGTATATTGTTAATTAAGGTAATCATCAGATAATGTAAAGTTTATTTATTGTAATTAATTTCCAACAAGTGCCCCAATAATAATTTTGATTTCAAAAGCAATTTTACAAAAAAAATTTATTTAATTGAACTAACGATTTCGTTCCACTTCCCTTAAAGAAAAGTTTCAGTTTTCAGTTAAATTACAAAAAAAAAAGAATATTATTATTTGCAATGCAGTTCCTCCAAGCCGTGCGCAAGAATAAGAGCAGAAATTTGACTAGCAGTTACAATGAGGTAAGAATTTAATTCTGATTTTTGCACAGGGCCAAAGACCGATACTTCGGTTTAATTGAATTATCATTATCACTGAGATTTTCTTATCACTGAATTGACTTTCATTATTTTCGTGAGGAACTTATACTTGGGTCAGATTGCGATTCTTACATTGTTTATTGTCATTTAAATTTTGCTAGGGAGGTTACGCTTGGCTCCCATTCATTTATTATTTCTGTCTTTAAAATTTCAGTGGAGAGGTTACACTTAGCGCAATGTCCATTAGCATTCTTAAATAATATTGTCATTCTTGTAAATTTTTGTGGGGAGGTTGCACTTGGCGACACCCAGTCCAGGATCGAATTTCGTTGAGAGTCTTTTGAACAACAGTCAGATATCTGCTCTTATTTGCTTAAGTATAATTAGGATTTGGCGCTACGCTTTTATTAACTTGTGACTTTCTTTCTACAGGTCAACGGCAATTCGTTGCTCTGTTGTATTTGTGTTGCTTTTGCATTGTGCTTATTTGTTTTGTGAAAAATTTTGACTATTGTAAAAATGCCGCGAAAGACTGTGAATAGTGTATCGCGAGGTATTATGAATGAAATTACCGACTTAAACAGCGTGACCGATAGTAACTGTGACACGCAGTGTAATGATGACAATCCTGCGTTCACTGACAATCAATGCATTCCAACCACTAGTGATGACTTTTACCTTAATGATGAACAAACGAACCCAATTGTCTCGTCTGTTAATTTGACGACAATTGATGACGCGGAACGCTCTATTGTAATGAGCGCAGCCCAGCTTAACACAACCGGTTTACTAAATTCACGTGACGAACAGACAAATTTGTCTAATGAAAATGGACAGTGTTCTGAAAGTACGACGGATCCATTTAATTCAGAAATAATGAGCGACAGTGTACATTCGACTGACAAACCTTTTTGTAAATCTCAAAATGACCAAATGGTCACACAAAGCGCGACAATTCCAGGTACACAATCAAACAGCACAGAGAATGGAGTAGATAATGTTACATTGGGTCAAATTATGGCGATATTGATACAAAATAGCGAAGATAACAAACAATTTAAAGAGAATTTCAAACAACAGAACGAAAAACTCAAACAATACTTGAATGAAAAATTAGACAATAATAACGAAAATCTCAAACAACTTAGTGAACAGGTCAGACAACAGAATAAAAAATTGGATGACAATTCCAGACAGCTTAGTGAACAAATTAGAGCCGTTGCCGCGCAGTGTCATGACACTAAGGAACAGTTACGCGCGGAAATTGAGGCTTGTTCACAAAAAAATAGCGAAGAAATTCAATCTGTTGCGCAAGAATTAAGAGAAATGCAAACAGCCGCAACAGAAACACTCAGAGACGAAATTAGCGGAGTCGCTAAACAATGCTCTGAAAAGGCTACACAATTACGGGACGAGTTTAAAGCAATGACGGTAGAACTTTCGCGCACAATGGACGCAAAGATAGACGCGAAATTCGAACAGCAGAGCACTCAGATTGACGAACGCTTTAATCTTCACATACAAAACAGTGATACACGTTTCCGCAAATTTATTCAGGATCAAAACAAAGTAAAACGACAAGTCATGGAAACAATCACTGCACAAAGACAAGAAGACAAACGTAAAATGTTCGCGAAAGCGAAGACATACGTAGACAACAATATTGCCTCAGTGTCCGACGAAATTAATTCCATCAAACAGTCGAACACAGAATTACGTGATGAAATTTCTGATCTTAAATCAAAAACAGATACACGCACAGTAAATATTCAAGCAGTGACAGACAGATTCGAACAAATAGAACTAACACAGTATTGCGATGTCATCAAAGCTGATGTTAAAAAACTGAGCGAAACTACGCGTAAGTTGCAAAAACAGATTAATGCGCCCGATTCTAAAACCGATGAACAGGCAAAAATACTGACTGAAAAATATGATGAATTAGCCAGTCGTATTGATGCTATTGAAAGTAATAATGATAATAAATCAGACGATACTGCACCGATTTCATTTAACCAAACACCTGAATTTCAAAATTTACAGCAGACAATTAATGAGATCGATTCGTCTAATAACACGTTGCATAGAAAATTGTCGAGTTTACAACAAGAAGTAACAGAGATGAAAAACATTTCAGTTAATAATGACATACCACAACAGACGCCACTTTATGAACATTTGTCTGACTTACGCAGTGCGTATAATGTGAACAATTTACAGAGACTACGCGAATTAAAATCCGAAAAGCCGCGCGACTTAAAATCTGAAAACTATGCAACTGGAAATCCGGAGTGACACAGACGAACAGATTCACACACAAACCCGAACAGGTTTTCAAATTCAATGACGAGAACGTAGATTACGAGCAATTTTTATCCGCCAGAAAATGTAAAGAATTTAATAATGACAGAACACAGGTACACGCTTTGAGCTGTATACGACAATTTGTTTTTATGCTTTCACCGCTATTGCCTGTAATGCAGAAGCTAGCTTTGAACCAGATGCGACAATTTATTTTTGTATTTACAACAGCATTGCCTATAATGCAGAAACTAGAATTAACATGGATACAACTATTTACTTTTGGAATTTTACCGCTATTGCTTGCAACGCAAAAGCTAAAATTTATTTGCAGTGCGTAATTGACCTCAGGGGATTCATTACGCTTTAATGAATATGTGCCGTAGCGAGCATAGGGCCCCGAGCTGTAGTAGTGCTGTTTCATCTTTAGTTTTCTGCACTGCTGCCTTCTCTTCTACTATCCTTTATATCTATCAAAATTGCTCTTTAACTATTGCTCTACCTAGGATTAAGAACATGTAAAGAAAACCCGATGTGACAAATTTGTAGCGAATGTGACAATTTTCATTAGGCACTCCAGAATCACGAGAACTTAAATAACAGATAAAAATCGTAATCATCAGTATGTGTAAAATTAACAGCAAACGCATTTTTTGGTAACAATAGACGTTTTCCACCACAATAGCATTAAAGTCAACCGCTTAGCATACCTAACCAACAATGCAGTCTACAAGGTCAACCAAACTTTAATGTTTCGCCGCGTGCACGTATAGTCCCAGCTCCAACAAATAGTAACGCATGGCAGCAAAGAAATAACTACGTACAGATAACACACTATTTCAACTCGTATCGCAATGCGCCGTATAGAAATTACTATCATGACAGACGTAAAAAAAAATGATGAGCACAATTTTCAGCGTACATTTAATAACAGTCGATCTTATGAGCAGCAACAACATCAGCAACAACAAATAATCATTAATGAAACAGACAATAGGTGTCATCCATAGCGTAACACGTCAGTAAGAAATAACAGAACAGTTCATATAGTGGATATGCCACAACATTCTCCAGTAAATAATAACACATACGATAGATTTTAACCAGATACAGTACAGATTGCATATTCCAGTAACGTAAGCACTACTTTAGACACGCAGAATGTTGTTCATGAAAATGTAATTACTTTTGACGACATACGAGACACTCTTTTACAGGAAAGACCAGTTGTTCAGAAAACTATTTCACATCCTGCTATCGAAATTAAAATTGGTTCATCGAAATTTTCAGCAGTAATCGATTCCGGATCACCTATATCAGTAATAAATGAGGAGACTTTTAATGAGTGCAACAAAGAGAATACCTATCCGACATTACCTTTAGGCAAAACAAAAGTAAAAGGAGCAGTATCGAGTAAAGGAGTAGACGTTAAATTGCAGACACATTTATCATTTTGTATTGGAGGTCATACTTTTCACTCTAATTTTTGGATTGTTCCTTTATTGACAACAGACGTTATTTTAGGTACGAATTTTCTGGTACAACACGACGCAGTTATTGATTTTCAGAATTCTTATTTAATGTTAAAGGATGAAAATGTACAACTTGCTTTAGAATTTCAGCACTCATTATCTGCGGAAGAACAAACAATTAACCGCACAGAGGTCATTTCCGCGTCACATAACATAGACTGTAATCCCACATTGTTCACGGATACGTACGTACACAACTATAATACTCCAGACGAAGTTGACTACGACGTAATGCAAATGATTTCCGATAAAGTTAGACAAAGCAGTGTAACTACAGACGACGAACGAACGCACTTACACAAAATTCTTTTACAGCAAGCTCCAGTTTTTGACAACATTCCTGGTACTATGTCCGGATTTATGTATGAATTTCAAGTCAAACAGCACGACACATTTAAAGCAAAGCATTATCCCATTCCGTATCTTCATAGAGAACAGGTTAAAAAGGAATTGCAGGATATGCTTGACCAAGGAATTATAGAACCGGCAGTTAGTCCATACATAAACCCGCTGCATATTGTTAAGAAAAAAGATGGCTCACTTCGCCTCGTACTTGATTCACGTCACATTAATGACATTATTATCAATGAAACAGATCGACCACAGACTTTAGAGGAACTTCTACAGAAATTTCACGGTACAGCTATTTATTCTACATTAGATTTGAAATCGGGATTTTGGCAAATTCAGCTTCATCCGAATTGTAGAAAATATACAGCTTTTCTCTGTTTTGGCGACTGTTATCAATTTCGCAAATTACCGTTCGGCTTAACTATTTCTTCTGCAGCTTTTATTCGCGGTTTGAACACAATACTTCCGACAGAACTTAAGGACAGAATTACGACGTATGTAGACGACATTCCTATCGTAGAAGCTAACTGGTCTGAACACAATGTGATTTTAGAACGTCTGATACAAACTTTTCATGCACAAGGACTTACAGTTAATCTTAGTAAATCGCACTTTGGCAAAACTTCCATAAAATTTCTTGGACACGTAATTTCAGCAGAAGGCATTGCGCCTGATCCGGAAAAACTTCAAGCTCTACGTGACATTACTGTTCCTACGACAAAGAAACAACTACGCAGTTTTTTGGGCTTAATTAACTTTTTTCGTAAATTTATTCATCACTCTGCTTTAGACACACCCAGATTATGTCAATTAACAGGTAAAAACACTATTTGGTCTTGGGATAAGCAAGCACATTCTGAATTCATGAACCTGAAACATGCTTTGTTGAATGCTCCACTGTTATCGCACCCAGATCTTACTAGAAATTTTTCCATTGCCACCGACAGTTCCAACACCGCTTTAGACGTACACATTTTCCAGGAAATTGAAGAAGATGGTTCTACAGTAATTAAAAACATCGCATTTGCAAGTCGCATTCTGTCACCTGCTGAACGAAATTATTCTGTTACAGAACTTGAAACATTATGTGTTGTATGGGCTTTCACGAGATTTAGGTACTTTCTTTATGGCAGACATACCACAGTTTACACAGATCACAGAGCGATACAATTTTTACTTTCAGCTAAATTTACTCACGACAGGTTAAGTAGATGGAAACTGTATTTATAGGAATTTAATTTTACGATTGTTCACATTCCCGGCACGCAAATTTGTAAAATTTGCCAGAAAGCTAAATCAGACACCACTTCACATATTCCTCCTTTATATCCCATTGTACCTGTTAAATTAAGACATATGGCCGCAGTAGATATTTTTGGTCCGATTCCGAGAACTAACAGAGGTTTTTGCTACATCTTTGTCGCTGTTGAGCTCACTTCAAAATTTGTTACTTTCACTCCATTACGCAAAGCTACTGCTAAAACTGTTTCGAAAGCATTTGTAAAACATTTTCTATTTCATGTAGGGCATGTGATGAAAGTAATTTCTGACAATGGATCACAATTTCGATGTGGCGTATGGACACGTATGTTACGAGCTAGAAACATTTCTCCGATTTATATATCCAAGTACCATGCTTCTTCGAACCCCTGTGAAAGATTAATGAAAGAAATTGGTAAGCTGTGCCGAATATACTGCCACAAAAGACATATTGATTGGGATACACACATACTCTCATTCCAAGATGTAATTAATTCCATTCCAAATGAATCCACTATGCTATCTCCGTCTGTTATACTGAAAAACGTTGAACCACCAAACAAAATTAAAGAATTAGTAAACTTCCCTAAATGTCGTCGACTAAGACACCACGAAATAATTGACATTGCGCTGAACAACATCAAACGTGCCGCAGAGCGCCGGAGAAGACAGCAAAAACAGGTTTGTACACGCCGAGACTTTCACGTTGGTCAGAAGATATTAGTGCGTACACACTATTTATCCAGCAAATTAAAAGGTAAGTGCAGTAAATTTGAACTTCTATACGCAGGTCCATATCGGATTCGCAGCATCCCTCACCCCAATGTTGTACACGTCGAAACTTTGAGAACCAGAAAATCGAAAGGCAATCACCATATCTCAAACATTAAACCGTTTATTGAATGAAGACACTTTATAATTCAATACACTATGATGCCATTTACTAATGCAATTATATTCACCTGACTAATTACTGATGATTATCGTATTTTTTCTTGGCAAGTGCCCGGCAAGGTAAGGTTAGCAGGTCGCTTTTCTTGTCGTTACACATCAGACCATGCACATTTTCCATTTTTTTATGTATGATTGTATTCCAGTTTTGTTTGTATGCACTGTGAAATAGTTAAGATATAACACATACCAGTCGACTTTGACATTTTTTGCGTTATGCCATCTCAAGATCGTGACTGTTTTACATTTTTTGCTGCTGCATTGTATTATTCTGTGTACATTTTTGCATCTGAACACTGTCAATGTCTTTGACACATTACGTTTTCTGTCATGTTATGCTGTATGGTTAATTATGTTATCATAAACCAGTCATTATCTAGTGGGTATATGATTTAAATGCAAGACATTAATCTTTGTTCATCAATTTCAGAAAGAAATGATGCGTGTAAGAAATAAATTCAACAGAAATGGGAATTTCACCAACGGAATAAACGAAAGAAGATGCAATAACTTTATGAGGAAGAGTAAATGGATCAGGATTGGCAGGCATTAACAAGAATATACTATACTCATCGTTGAATAGCAGTCTTAACTAATTTTTTCTTTCAGAATACCAAATGATTGATGCAGGCTGTCAGACAGAACTACACATCTTAGTTTTAGTGATGCAATATGTTAGAGATAAGGAATAGTTATGTAATGAGTAATGAAGTGATTTTTTGCAGATGATAATGAATGCTGATGAATAATGATGAAGAATATGCTGTTATGAATAATGAAGTTTTTCTTTACAGATGATGATAATAATGAAGTTATGATAATATGAATAATGAAGTGATTGATAATGAAGTTTTTTTCTTTACAGATGAGGATAATGTTGAAGTTATGTATTTATGCTATGTAGTTATTTAAGTATTTGTTGCAGTTTCCTTTGACAGCAGGTGTTATATTGCATAGTAGGATGACGGAAAGTTTTGGAAAGGACAGCTATGGAACACATTTTTATACACATTTCACTACCTGTTAATTCGAAGTTCACTACTTTTCAGCATAGTGTGCGTTTCTTCTTTCAGGTCAATAATCCATTTTGTATTTTTTTCCCAGGAGAAGCTTTTCATGATACTTACTAAACCTGTTACTTATTATACCTGTTCTAGTACTTGCATTTTTATTTTTTACCCATTTGCGTTTATCATTTATAAATGTGATCACATATACTGCCTTGTTACATAACCTTGCTACAGCTGACTCATGACGAATGACGTTACCTATCCTCATTTGCAGCAATAAGTCAAAAGCAAATAGTGTTATGCCTCAGCAATTAATTATCGATCTCAACGCAATGCATTGCTAACAAAAAAAAGATGTATTACCAGTCCCAAATAGTGATACCAGTTTGAGAAAGTTCTGAGTAATGCTGAACGGCAATGAATAATATGTCACTTGGAAAATGATTAATTAATTATGCTATGCTTTGTAATTGGAAATGAATGCGATTGTTTCATAATGCTTTGTAATTAGAAGAAGGCTAATGATTCTTAATTATGCTTTATAACTGGAAATGAATGTGATTGTTTAATAATGCTTTGTAATTAGGAAAAAGCTAATGATTATTACTATTGGAATGACAAATGATTAATTAATTATGCTATGCTTTATAATTGGGAAAGAATGTGATTGTTTAATAATGCTTTGTAATTAGAAGAAGGCTAATGAGTCTTAATTATGCTTTGTAACTGGAAAAGAATGTGACTCTTACTATATTGAAATGACAAATGATGCTATGCTTTGTAATTAGAAGAAGGCTAATGATTCTTACTGTATTGGAATGATTAATTAATTATGCTATTCTTAATTATGCTTTGTAACTGGAAAAGAATATGATTCTTACTATATTGAAATGACAAATGATGCTATGCTTTGTAATTAGAAGAAGGCTAATGATTCTTAATTATGCTTTGTAACTGGAAAAGAATGCGACTGTTTAATAATGCTTTGTAATTAGGAGAAGGTTAATGATTCTTAATTATGCTTTGTAACTGGAAAAGAATGCGACTGTTTAATAATGCTTTGTAGTTAGGAGAAGGCTAATGATTATTACTATTGGAATGACAAATGATTAATTAACTATGCTATACTTAGTAACTGGAAAAGAATGCGATTATTTAATAATGCTTTGTAACTAGGAAAAGAAGGCTACTGATTCTATGTAAAATAATTAATGAACATTTTTCTGTAATACTACATACTTGGTACAGAAATGTTCAATAACTGGGCTATGAATGCCGCAAACTACTAATGAAGACTGTAATTGTCAATATTATGTGACTTAATGTCCTTCACCTTATGAGCTAACTACCCTGAATTACTGCAATGTCCATTTGTCCTGTCTATCCTAGTGATCATGGAGCACTATCTTTGGTTTTGCACTAATTCTACGTTGGTGTGCCTTGTAAGAGCGTGGTGTAGACACGACATGCTGTCCACCACCGTGAGCGATGAAGACGTTATTATGGTCCCACTGTTTGGTGTACATAATGTACTGCCAAAATGAAAACATGGAACATTACTACGACAGTTCAGTGTTTTGGCTACACTGATAAATTCTGATGGGAAAAGAACTTCAAATTGTGTCACTTGGTGTTGTACTGCTGTGGAAAGATATGGACTTTCAGAACAGCTATGTGCAATCTAAAGTGCTACAACCAAGATGCAATCCTTCCCTTTCCTATCCTAATTCTTGTCACATAGTCAAAATCATTTTTTGGTTAACATCATTTATGTTCATGGGCTATACATTTTTTAGATTTGCTGAACTCCAGTGCGAGTACACTTATGTCACTTGTCGATATGATTTTTTTTGCCATTATGTTTATTTATTGCAAAAATGCCTTTTTTCGATTTGTTCTCAAGTACAGTATGTGCACTCTTGTCTTTTATATTGTATATACATTTTTTATTTTGAGGATATGTTCTGAACTACAGTGCATGTGCACTTATGTTAGGTATTAATATGTTTTCTACTGAACTTCAGTGCCTGTGCATTTTTCTCATTTTTCAATATGATTTGTACTCATTCTGTATATTCAATACTTCAGTGCGTATGCACTTATGTCATTTGTTACTAATTGTATATACATTTCGTAAATTGCTAATGTTCTAAACTACAGTGCATGTGCACAACATTTAATTTATGTACTAAATTTGAATATTCTGTAAATTGTAAAAATTTCTTGCGATGGCAAGTCCAAATGACTCACCATCGCTGCCAAATTTTTGCCCCCCCCAGTGGAGGGTTATGAAACACGTATGTAACGTAGCAGCGATGGTGAGGCACGTTAAAATCTTTGACCAGAGAGCCTATAATCGTAGTTAGTCTGCGCTTGACCGCGCGAGTGTTACGAGCAGTACTCTGTCAGTAGTCGTTGCGAGCAGTAGCTCAGTTCAGTTGCGTCCAGCAGTACGCTAGTAGTCGTCATGTAGAGCGGTACGCGAGTAGTCGTCATGCAGAGCAGTCGGTCAGTAGTAGCAGCCCAGTGCGGTTGTGTGATGTAGTCTGTCGGCAACACTGGTCAAGATGCTGAATGAGGTATATTGTTAATTAAGGTAATCATCAGATAATGTAAAGTTTATTTATTGTAATTAATTTCCAACAAGTGCCCCAATAATAATTTTGATTTCAAAAGCAATTTTACAAAAAAATTTATTTAATTGAACTAACGATTTCGTTCCACTTCCCTTAAAGAAAAGTTTCAGTTTTCAGTTAAATTACAAAAAAAAAAAAGAATATTATTATTTGCAATGCAGTTCCTCCAAGCCGTGCGCAAGAATAAGAGCAGAAATTTGACTAGCAGTTACAATGAGGTAAGAATTTAATTCTGATTTTTGCACAGGGCCAAAGACCGATACTTCGGTTTAATTGAATTATCATTATCACTGAGATTTTCTTATCACTGAATTGACTTTCATTATTTTCGTGAGGAACTTATACTTGGGTCAGATTGCGGTTCTCATTTTTTATTGTCATTAAATTTAATTGCTAGGGAGGTTACGTTTGGCTCCCATTCATTTATTATTTCTGTCTTTAAAATTTCAGTGGAGAGGTTACACTTAGCGCAATGTCCATTAGCATTTCTATATAATATTGTCTTTTAAAATTTTGTGGGGATGTTACAAGGTCATCGACAGCATCGATGTTCCGACACTTCAGAGGGTAACGGCAGAATTCCGCTATTCGTCTGCGCCACGTCACCGCCAATGATGGCAGGCATATCGAACATCTCATAATCCAAATCAGAATATCTCTAGTTACGTTTTCATGTTGAATACCTAATTTACGTTTTTTTTTCGTACAGCTCAATAATTGTCGCCCTGTAGGTTATATAAGGGGCGTGTTCGTTATTGAGTGGTGAAGGACACGGAGATGCCGCGTACTCATGTGAGACAGCGTTATCAGCACCTGAAAGCGTTTGAAAGGGACCTTACTATGGACTGGGTAAATTGTGCAATATCGAGATTTGTGGTAGAATCGGATGTGACTGTGGTCTGACATTGGATTATATGGGAACGTGATGACAAACAATTCGCGATTAAGGATCCGTTCGACCACATCTGAGCACCACAAGGGCGCATCGGCGTATTGTGCACGAAGCACATCATAACCTCTTTACATTTGCGCCTACCGTCCGAGAACAAGAAATGGACTCCCTGGAACACTGTATGTCATCCCGCACAAAGAGTATCCGTAGCCAGACCAGGGAATTACTATCCTAGCGGTAAGCTGTTGATAACACCACAACATAAACGCCTCGTTTGGAGGGGTGCCCTGCACGGGTAGCATGGACTGCCGATGAACCGTGTCGCAATCTGTTTAGCGATTAATCGCTGTTTTATCCCACCCCAGATAGCTATCGTCGACAAGTATGATGGTGAAATTGCGAGAAGTCTCATTCTTCCAATATTTTGCAGACATACAGCAGTATCAGTCCTGGTGTGACACTATGGGAAACCTTCGTCTGCGACTATAGGTAATGGCTGATATTGGTTTAGGGAACTCTGATAACATATTGATACGTCACGATTATCCTGAGACAGTATCCTGGGGCCATTTTTCAACAGGACAATGCATGTCCAGGCATGGAAAGTGAATGACCTCTCTGCATGATGTTGAGGTGCTTCCGTGGCCAGCGAGATCCCTGGTAGAATATGTGTGACACCAAAGGTCATAAGTGGACTCATACTGCGAAGTTGTTTGTAAATTTGAGCCGATTTTGTAACTACAGAAATAACATCACTTACCCTGTCAACACGTGAAACTTGATTTCGTCAGCTTCTCCTCCTCTGGTAACTTTTTTTTCAGCCAGTTAGGGTCTGCTTATTCATTTTATTTATTTATCGTATGGCAATACAGACACTTTCGAAAGAAAAACACAAGTCACTAATATAACAAATGTTAATAATTGCAAACAAACACCACTAATATAACAAAGTTTAAGGATAACAAACAAACATCAAGTCTATTCCCAGAATGAGATTTTCACTCTGCAGCGGAGTGTGTGCTGATATGAAACTTCCTGGCAGATTAAAACTGTGTACTGGACCGAGACTCGAACTCGGGACCTTCGCCTTTCGCGGGCAAGTGCTCTACCAACTGATCTACCCAAGCACGACTCACGCCCCGTCCTCACAGCATTACTTCTGCCAGTACCTCGTCTCCTACCTTCCAAACTTTGAGTCGTGCTTGGGTAGATCAGTTGGTAGAGCACTTGCCCGCAAAAGACAGAGGTCCCGAGTTCGAGGCTCGGTCCAGCACACAGTTTTAATCTGCCAGGAAGTTAGGGCACACTCAGCTGCAGAGTGAAAATCTCATTCTGGAAACATCCCCCAGGCTGTGGCTAAGCCATGTCTCCGCAATATCCTTTCTTTTAGGCGTGCTAGTTCTGCAAGGTTCGCAGGAGAGCTTCTGTAAAGTTTGTAAGGTAGGGGACGAGGTACTGGCAGAAGTAATGCTGTGAGGACGGGGCGTGAGTCGTGCTTGGGTAGCTCAGTTGGTAGAGCAGTTGCCTGCGAAAGGCAAAAGCTCCCGAGTTCGAGTCTCGGTCCAGCACACAGTTTTAATCTGCCAGGAAGTTTCATCAAGTCTATTAATATAATTTATCGACTCTGGAGCTGCGAGCCGTCCGCGATGGCCGAGCGGTTCTAGGCGCTTCAGTCCGGAACCGCGCGACTGCTACGGTCGCAGGTTCGAATCCTGCCTCGGGCATGGATGTGGGTGATGTCAGGTTAGTTATGATTAAGCAGTTCTAACTTCTAGGGGACTGATGACCTCAGATGTTGCCCCATAGTGCTCAAAGCCATTTGAACCACTTTTTGGAGCTGCGAGCATGAAATAATCGGGGCTCCCGTTATAGGCTCTTCTGTAGCACTCTTTGTGGTGTCACCGCCAGACACCACACTTGCTAGGTGGTAGCCTTTAAATCGGCAGCGGTCCGTTAGTATACGTCGGACCCGCGTGTCGCCACTATCAGTGATTGCAGACCGAACGCCGCCACACGGCAGGTCTAGAGAGACGTCCTAGCACTCGCCCCAGTTGTACAGCCGACTGCTATCGATGGTTCACTGACAAATTACGCTCTCATTTGCCGCGACGATAGTTAGCATAGCCTCCAGCTACGTCATTTGCTACGACCTAGCAAGGCGCCATTATCAATTGCTATTTATCTTGTGATGCATGTACCGTCAGACCGATGTTTACCAATTATGGATTAAAGTTAAGTATTCCAGAAGCTACGTACTTTTTTTACTAGACTCAACTCCTTTAACTGTTCCAGACCTCACGCCAGCCTGCGTGAGCTTAAACGCGTGCCTTTCGGCTACCTCATAGTGGCTTGGCTGTCTTGCCAAGTCACAACACTCTTCAACAATGTGGCTGATGGTCTGATTTTCTCCGCAGTCACACTGAGGGGATGGTATTTTACCCCATTTATACAGAAAGTAAGTACATCTAACATGACGAGTTCGAACCCTATTTTGAGTGGACCACGTTTTGCGTGGTAGGTCAAAACCAGGTGGCTTTTGTGTGATGCAAGGCATGTTATGATTTTGCAATGCGTTCCATTTTTCAGACCATGCGTTTGTGATACTGAAACCTTCTTCTAAACAGAAACTTGCTGTTCTTGTTGGCGGGTTCCTAGATCGAAGCCTATTGTGTTTGCAGCCTCAGTGTCTTGGTGGACTGGCAAGCTTCGATGTCTCATGATATCAATGGAGTCAGTACGTCGCAGGTGTGGCGACGGGATGTGGCTTAATATTGGGAGCCATTGCGTTGGAGTGGGTTTAATTACTCCAGAAATCATCGTTAGAGTGTTATCCACCTTTTTTACATGTGGGCTGTTTAGCCAAATTGGAGCACAGTATTCGGCAGCCGAGAATACAATATTGCTGAAGCAGACGTGCGGAGATTGGAGACCGTCGCTCCCCAGGTAGTAACACAGAGCTCTTGAATAATGTTGTTTCTCGTCTTTAACTTTTTGGCAGTCTTTGTTAGGTGCTCCTTAAAAGATAGTGTTCTGTCCAGCGTCATACCCAAGTACTTCGGAATTTTATTGTGCCTGAGAACGGTGTTTTCAAATCGAATGTTGAGTTCCTTTCGAGCGAGTTTATTGTTGAAATGGAAGCAATTAACCTCTGTTTTGGAAGCATTTGGTTGAAGTGTCCACTTACGGAAATATTCACCCATTATCTTCAGGTCTTTCGTTAGGATATCCTCAGATACTTCAATTGTGCTACATCTTGTAGCGAGGGCCCAATCGTCAGCATAGCCGAACTTTCTTGATTGTGTTTCCGGAAGGTCTGCAATATAGAGGCTAAACAACAGTGGTGCAAACATTGATCCTTGTGGTAAGTCATTCTTTAGTTTTCTGGTGGCGCTGTAGTCAGTGCCCATACTTATTTGGAACACCCTATCACTGAGCATGCTGTCTATTAAGCGTGCTATAGATTCACAAGGAATTACTCGGAGAATTTTGTACAAGATGCCTTCTCTCCACACAGACTCGTAAGCTGCTGAGAGGTCAATAAAGGCCACTGATGTTTTCAATTTTCTCTGGAATCCTGCCTCAATGTATGTAGTGAGTGACAACACCAAGCCGAAACCTGCACAGCTACACTACTGGCCATTAAAATTGCTACACCACGAAGATGACGTGCTACAGACGCTAAATTTAACCGACAGGAAGAAAATACTGTGATATGCAAATGATTAGCTTTTCAGAGCATTCACACAAGGTTGGCGCCGGTGGCGACAACTACAACGTGCTGACATGAGGAAATTTTCCAACCCATTTCTCATACACAAACAGCAGTGGTCCGGCGTTGCCTGGTGAAACGTTGTTGTGATGTCTCGTCTAAGGAGGAGAAATGCGTACCATCACGGCTTTGATTAAGGTCGGTTTGTAGCCTATCGCGATTGCGGTTTATCGTATCGCGACATTGCTGCTCACGTTGGTCGAGATCCAGTAACTGTTAGCAGAATATGGAATCGGTGGGTTCAGGAGGGTAATACGCAACGCCGTGCTGGATCCAAACGGCCTCGTATCACTAGCAGTCGAGATGACAGGCATCTTATCCGCATGGCTGTAACGGATCGTGCAGCCACGTCTCGATACCTGAGTCGACAGATGGGGACGTATGCAAGACAACAACCATCTGCACGAACAGTTCGACGGCGTTTGCAGCAGCATGGATATCAGCTCGGAGACCATGGCTGCGGTTACCCTTGACGATGCATCACAGACAGGGGCGCCTGCGATGGTGTACTCAACGACGAACCTGGGTGCACGAATGACAAAACGTCATTTTTTCGGATGAATCCAGGTTCTGTTTACAACATCATGATAGTCGCAGCCGTGTTTGTCGACAACGCAGTGAACGCACATTGGAAGCATGTATTCGTCATCGCCATACTGGCTTATCACCCGGCGAGGTGGTATGGGGTGCCATTGGTTATACGTCTCGGTCACATCTTGTTCGCATTGACGGCACTTTGAACAGTGGACGTTACATTTCAGATGTGTTACGACCCGTGGCTGATCCCTGCGAAACCTTACATTTCAGCAGGATAATGCACGACCGAATATTGCAAGTCCTATACGGGCCTTTCTGGGTACAGAAAATGTTCGACTGCTGCCCTGGCCAGCACATCCTTCAGATCTCTCACCAATTGAAAATATGTGGTCGATGGTGGTCAAGCAACTGGCTCGTCCCAATGCGCCAATCACCATTCTTGATGAACTGTGGTATCGTGTTGAAGCTGCATGGGCTGTACCTGTAAACGCCATCTAAGCTCTGTTTGACTCAATGCCCAGGCGTATCAAGGCCGTTATTACGGCCAGAGGTGGTTGTTCTGGGTACTGATTTCTCAGGATCTATGCATCCAAATTGCGTGAAAATGTAATCACATGTCAGTTCTAGTATAGTATATTTGTCCAATGAATACCCGTTTAGTAAAGCGCCATTTACAGGGGTAAAAGCGATACAATGCCGCCTGCATTGGGTTCTGTGTGTCGGTAATGAGCAGAGTTGAGAAGCTAGCCCTGCTGGGATTTCGCAGCTTCATCAGTCTCCCTCTGCGGACGACCGCATCGGATTCCCCCGACTGGAATGAGATTTACTTGTGGGAGAGAGTGGGGAGAGAGGGAGAGAGAAAGAGAGAGAGAGGAGAGAGAGAGAGAGAGGTGCTGTCACAGTGGGCCGCGGTGGGAGCGTGCATTAACCGGACGGACGGCGTCGTAATTGCATTCCGCAGTGCCGCGACGCCCACCGACGCCGACGCCTGTTCCAGCGTCTAGACGGCGCCTGCACGCTACCGTCTGATTAACAGGCGCCGTCTGTCCGGGCTGGTTGCGTCGGAGACGTCCGTATTAACACCTGAGCCAGCAGGGGCTGATATCGGCTAGGTTATCGGTAGTGAAATCACTGCCGTCAGGTAAATACGTCTGTTACTCAAGTGAATATGCTGTTTATATATCACAAGAGCGAGATGTATGCTTGGAAAAGGCCTGGAGACACGGGAAGTATACAGGTGAACTTCTAAATCAGATATTCGATTGTATCCACGCCTACATCTACATACATATCCCCCAAGTCATTCTACGGTGCGTGGCGGAGAGTACTCTGTACTACTAATAATCGTTTCCTTCCCAGTTCCACTAGCAGGTACAGCGAGAGGAAAACGATTGTCTATATAAGTTTCCTTTAATTTACGTCTATGGTTACAACTTTTTGTTAACAGAGTACCGGTTTCAGTCTTTAATCACCATCATCAGATCTGCAGCAAAAATGTGTAAAACATAAACACACTCGCAGATTGTCTACAGCTTAAAAACAATACATAGACCATAATGAAAAGTAGTACTGACAATATACAGGGTGAAAAGTATTTAAACCGACAAACTCTGGGAGGATGTAGGGGACATCAAAACAAATATTTTTCCCTAATGTCTTTTTTTTCCTATAAAGATTATTTAAACTGGTGGAGGCCGTGTTATGCTCTTCAGTTGTTAGAGGGCGTATTACGCTCTTCGGTTGTAGGCAACTGCTGTCCACCAGTGTAGTAGTGCATTGTCTCTGTTTACTAATGGAGCGATACACCTGGAGTGAGTACACTGATATGGTTGGTGCGTACTACGTAGCGCACCACAAGGGACGAGCTGCACAGCGGATTTATCAACAACAATATCCTAATCGCCGTATCCCGCATCATAACACCTTTGCTGCTGTTTACCAACGTCTGCGTGAGACCGGGTCATATAGCGGATTACCTGGACAGGGACGCCGTCGCACGGTAAGAATGCTGCAATATGAGAAAGCTGTCTTGCAGCATGTGGAGCGGGATTCTTCAATCAGCACTCGTGCAGCTATAAGTAACATGGAGACTAATCAGACGAATGTAACAACAGTACTTGGAGAGCAATTGTTACGTCCATTTCACAGTGTCCACAACCTGGAACCAGAGCACAGTTTTCACAGTGGTACCTGGAACAGTGTGAAACGCATCCTACATTTCCATCCTCTGTATTGTTTACCGATGAAGCAAAGTTCGGGAGTGATGGAGTCTTCAACATGCATCATTTGCATGTTTGGAGTGAGGATAACCCACATGCCACAGTTACTAGCGCCCATCAAGTGCGGTTCTTCGTTAATGTGTGTGTCGGCGTTGTTGGGGACTGTTTAATTGGGCCAAACCTGCTACCTAGGCCATTAAATGGCAGGCACTATCACAATTTTCTCGCCAGAGCATTGCCACGATTGCTGGAAGACGTCCCGCTCCCTACAAGTCAACGCATGTGGTCCCAACATGACGGGGCGCCGGCACATTTCAGTCGTCGTGTGCGTCGATTCCTGGACCGACGGTTCCCAGACACGTGGATTGGCAGTGCTGGTCCTGTACCACGGCCTGCTCGATCCGCAGATATGTCCCCTATGGACTTTCTTGTGTGGGGAGAGATGCGCAACATTGGTTACGCAGCTCCTGTTGCAACAGAAGAGGGTCTGGTTGCCCGGGTAGTAGCAGCAGGGTTTTTGCCCGTGTCAGACAGAACATGATCCAACGGTGCAATCTTTGTTTACGTGTCAATGGAGTCATTTTTGAAAATCTACTGTAACTGAAATTGTGATGTTTATGTGTTGTCTTTTGGTCATTAAAAAATGGAAAAGTGTTTGTTGGTTTAATTAGTTTGCCGCCAGAGAAATCTTGCTCTACCGGTTTAAATACTCCTCATAAGAAAAAATGACATTAGGGAAAAATATTTGTTTTAATGTCCCCTACAACCTCCCTTTTTTTTCTTTATTGATTTTCAAATCCCCTCGAAGGGGGGCGGGCTGGCAGCAGCTTAGTACGCTGCTCTACAGCCTACAGACTTTTTTAAAAACGGAAGAAGAAAAGAAACAAGAAAAACAGGCGATAAAACCGTGACTTAAAGTGTAAAATGGCGGAAAAATGCGGAAAGTTAAAACAGAAAGCAAAGGGGTTGGCAATGTTAATAAAATACAGAGGAATCAGACAAGTAACATAGTAGACACACAATTAAAAAACATGGCGACAGTCTGGTTCCTGTTCGCAAGAGATAAAAAAATCACAACCAGCGACAGGATGATGGCCGTTCGCAACACTTCCCAAAAGACACAACATGGAACACTCACTGTAAAAACACTGCACGAAAATGGCGGCACAAAGATGACACTCCCGAGCCAAAGGCAGGTGGGGGCGGGGCTGGAGGAGGGGGAAAAACAAGGACAAGGAGGGAGGGGAGGAGAGGAAAAAAACGAAAAGGGGGAGAGGACTCATAAGGGGGAGAGGGGCAGGGCAGATGAGAAGAGGCAAAGGAGGGAAATGCAAAAGGACTCGGTGGAGAGAAGAGGGCAGAGAGAGGGGAGGTGGGGAAAAAAGAGGATGGAAGGGGGGGGGAGAGGGAGCCCGGGAAAAGGACAGAGGAAAGGAGGGGGAGTGAGGATCATAGTTGATAGGAGGGATAAATGGAGGGAGAGAGGGCATCATCCGGGAGGGGGAGTTGATGGAAGCCACCTTTGGAAAGGAGATGAAGGGTGTAGAGATGGAGGGTAGGGGGGACACAACAGTGAAGATGTGCAGGGATGGGAGAGGAGAGGAGCAACCAGGTGGTGAGGGTGATGAAGGTGATGGGAGGTGTAGAGGATGCAGATATGTTTGAGGAATAGGAGCAGATGGGAGAAAGGAATGAGGTCATAGAGGATCCGTGTGGGGGACGGGAGGCGTATACGGAAGGCGAGGTGGAGTGCATGACGCTCAAGGATGTGGAGGGACTTATAGAATTTGGTGGGGGGGGGCAGATATCCAGGTGGGACTGGCATAACAGAGGATGGGACGGATTAAGGATTTGTAGGTGTGGAGGATGGTACAGGGGTGCAACCCCCATGTCTGGCCAGAGAGGAGTTTGAGGAGTCAGAGGCGGTTGTGGGCTTTGGATTGGATGGAGCGGAGATGAGGTGATGGTCAATGGTGAGGCCGAGGTAGGTGAGGGTGGGCGCAGATAGTAAGGGAGAAATCCAGGAGCTGGAAGGAGTGAGTGGTACGCCCTACGATGATTGCCTGGGTCTTGGAAGGATTGATTTTCAGGAGCCACTGGTTACACCATGCACCAAAAAGGTCAAGGTGATTCTGGAGGAGGCGTTGGGACCATTGAAGGGTAGGAGCGAGGGCGAGGAATGTGGTGTCATGGGCATTTTGCAAGAGGTGTACTGGGGGGGGGGGGGGTTGGGGCATATCTGCCGTGTACAAGAGGTAGAGGAGAGGGGAGAGGACAGATCCCTGGGGCACACCAGCAGAGGGGTAGGAGGTATGGGAATTGGCATTATGGATGGTAACATAGGAGGGGCGGTGGGAGAGGAAGGAGGCCATCAGACAGATGTAGTTGATAGGAAGGGCGTAGGTTTAGAGTTTAAACAGGAGACCGGGATGACAGACACAGTTGTAGTCCTTTTCGAGGTCGAGGGAGACAAAATGGCGGAGCGACAGGAGTTAAGCCGGAGGGAGAGGAGGTGAGTGAGGCGGAGGAGTTGGTCATTGACAGAGAAGGAAGGTCGAAAGCCACATTGGGTGTCAGGGAGGAGGTGGTTTTGGCGGAGGTGGTGATGGATGCGCCGGGAAAGGATGGATTCCAAGAGCTTACTGAACACCGATGTGAGACAGATAGGAGGATAGGAAGAGGCATCAGATGGAGGTTTGTTGGGTTTGGAGAACATCAGGATACGGGAGGTTTTCCACAGGTCGGGATAGAAGCCAGTGGCAAGGATGACATTGTAGAGGGTGGCAAGGACTGAAGGGAAGGAGGGAGGGCAGTGTTTGGGGTGGCGGTAGGTAATGCAGTCGTGGACGGGAGCAGTGTTGCATTTAGTGCGGAGTGTGAGGCTTATGTCCTGTGTAGTGATGGGAGTATTGAGTTCAGATGGTGGTGTGTGGCCCAAGTACTAGAAGCTAGGAGCAAGGGGAGGAACAGAGGTATATGTATGGTCCATGACTTCAGGAAAGAGGGAATAATCAAAGTGGAGATCATCTGGGATGGAAAAAACATCTCAGAGGTGAGAGGCAAAGTGGTTGGCCTTACTGAGACAACATCCCAGACTTTGTCGGTTTATGTACTTTTCACCCTGTATGCATTTGTGTGCTAAAAGTATGAAGAGGCATACCTGTTTCATAAAAACAAAGTCCTAACGTACTGCAGCCATAGTGGCATCGTCAAATGTTAAATGCGGAATCAGCACCAGCATCGTCAAATGTATATAAATAACATCATATGCACGAGTCACGTTGTCAGTAGCACTACTGTTCAAAACAAGCTGCCGTACAGTAGCCACAAGATGTTTGTGTTGTAAGTTCACCAGATGTCGCTAATGTCGGCATACACTAGTTTTCAGTGATTAATTGAACAGCGAAAATAAATGGGGATACAATAGTTGTAGTCTGTAATTAGATTGTAACGTATAAAAGGCATTACAGTAACAAAAAGCAATAAAAAGAACACGACAAAAGTAAGAGGAAGAGGAAGAGTAAAGAAACAGTGGTTGACATATGCTCTAGTGCCAATATTCTAGATAATGACATAAATATTAAACACCTTTGATAGTGCAGCGGATAATAAGAAACAACCATAAAACAAAACCCTAAAGGAGCCACAAATGAAAGAAAACACAGTGCTGCACATAATCAGCGCCCTCTGTCAGCGCCAACGCCAGAATTCCGCACAGGCGGGAAGTGGTTGGAGGAACGTGACCGGCTGAGGGCCCCTCGCACCCTGCGGCACTCCGTTGCAAGAAAAGAATGATAAAACTCCGTAACAGTGGATGACCCACATTATCTGGTTAATGCAGTGTGGTGTGCGTACTGTAAGACCTTCGGTACGCACAGCATCAGATTATTGTCGCTCTAACGCAGGACGCGAGTGTCAGCAATATGTCTCGTGGTCTTAGTGTGGTGTGTTTATCTTCTGCCGTTAGGTCAGACGATAGGAATGCCACTTGCACGCTTAGAGTAGCAGATTGACGGTGACCAACTTCAAACCAAAACTTGATTAATTTTCACACACATTTATTAAAATAATAAAAATCATAAACCTTACTTAACTTGATTCTGGATGCTATTTACAATTGACAATCTGAAGATCCTTTGGTCTTGGTACGTTAATCTTATTCTCACATATCTCTGATACTTGACAAAGTGTCTATTCATTTATCTTCATGGCTATGAACAGGAATATGGTAATCTTATTAGGCGCAGACCGAAACTTGACTATAGACTGGTACAGACTAATGCAGACTGGTACAGACTAATGCAGACTGGTACAGACTAATGCAGACTGACTAATCAGAGGTCTGTACACTCGTTATAATACCTCACGTGTTCAGGTATCACTGCGCGAGTGTGTTCCGTGCGGAGAAAAGATTCTACTTAGCAGCAATCTCATTGGCTGCGTTACATATTAATACGCGGATCGGCAGAAGCAGAATTTGGTCCGTCTCTAAGGCAGCGCCATCTCGTAGTGCGGAGATGGACGAGCGCTGCGCCTGCGCTGTTGTGCTTAGCGGGGCGCGCTCTATTGGGAAAGTTGTGTACGCGCTGACTACGCAGAACTATGTACACAACATGCAGTCTATGAAGTGAACAGAGAAGGAACAAGAACATACTAGAGTCATGCGTAAAATGTACGAAAACGAAATAAATATGTGAGGCACTCAATAATAGGTGAAATTATCAACACACTATATCTAACAGAGGTGTGCAGTGATTAGAGTACAACATTTTCAAATAAAGCAAAGTAGGCATTGGATACCAAGTCACTCTGCTAGTTAAGCAGTTTAGTTGGTTGTTTATCTTCTGCTTTATAAATTTCAAGTTTCTCCAACAAATTAAGAGCACAGCCATTTTCCACTCTGCAAAGAATACGCATGCAATGCTCATTCTCCCTATGGAATGACCAGTATCAGATAAATGCTGTTCCACAGCCGTTTTGATTCGTGGCTGTGAGTGTTCTTTAAAACTTAATTTAAAAGAGCGGCCTGTTTTATCGATATAATATTTGTCACAGTTACTGCAGTCAGTCATGTATACTCCAGATATGTTTTATCCGCAGTTTTAGGGTGTTGTTAACCTGAAACCCACATCTGAGATCAGGCTTTTTAAAACATGTTTCTATTTGCAGGGACATTTTGCCATTAAATTTCATAGGAAAGTTTTTCATTCTATCTTTGCCAGTTCTATTTTGTGTGTGGGTGTGTGTGTGTGTGTGTGCCTGCTGTTTGTTAAACGTTTCTTTAGCCTACTGTAGGGGAGCGTGACGTCATTTATAGAGAAGCCATTAGCTACCGCAATCTACTTTAAAAAGCTAAGTTCTTTATGTATTTCGTTTTCGTCCAAAGGTAGACGAAGGAGCCGGTGAACAATGGAGGTGAAGAAAAGTTTTTTGTATCAGGCAGGATGGCATGAACTGGCATTGATGACACTATTTGTACAAGTTGGTTTCCTAAAAATCGAAAACTTATGTTCGTTATTACTTTCCTAATAGTGTCTATATGCCTCAGTATGAGCCCTAATTTCTCGTAACTCTACTTCGTAGCCCTTACGCGAGATGTGTGTTGGCGGCAGTAGGCTCGTTCTGCAGTCGCTTCAAATTCCATTTCTCTAAATTTTCTGAATAGTGTTCCTCGAAAAGAACGCCACCTTCCCTCCAGTGATTCCCGTGTGAGTTCCCGAAGCGTCCCCTTATCACATGTATGGAAGCATCCCGTTAACACCTGCATGTTCTTTGAACCTACCAGTAACAAATCTAGCAGCACGTCTCTTGATTGGTTCAAATGGCTCTGAGCACTATGGGACTTAACATCTGAGGTCATCAGTCCCCTAGACTTAGAACTACTTAAACCTAACTATCCTAAGGACATCACACACATCCATGCCCGAGGCAGGATTCGAACCTGCGACTGTAGCAGCAGAGCGGTTCCACCTGCTACCAAAATATGAGGAAAGACGAGCGCGCCATATTTCTGTTTGCACCCACCAGTGTGGACGGGAGAGATTACAGGCTTTACGCCGCTGGACACCGGGGGGGATTCCCCCTCCTCTCACTCGCCGTGACGCAGTGCAGTGCAGGCCAGCGCTCTGGCTAAAGCCGGGCCCTCAGCGGTCATCAGGGGCGGGCCCGGACGCTCTCGAGAGCAGCGAGGTCCATCCACCACATCCACTCCCCTGTCCGAGGGGCGGCCACGGCACTGCCAAATCCTGGCTTTCGTCGGGGATTCCCCCACTTGCCCCGCCCAGCAGCTGACGCAAGGCATTGCATGAGTGGCTCTGACGCGAACCACGTGGCACAGGAGAGCTGGACAGAAGCCAGTCCATTACGAGCGCTGCGCACCGCAAGTTGGGATGGGGAAAATCAACCGCTTAAAAGCGATGCCGATATTTTATTTCCGAATAACAGGTATTTTTCGGTTGTAACAGTTTGAAATCCGGTTTCGTAGGACAGTTGTGGAAAGGGGCCAAGGACAATTACTGTCAGTTGCACAGGAACACACACAACTTTATTCCAGCCGGCTGTTGTGGCCGAGCGGTTCTAGGCGCTTCATTCCGGAACCGCACGACTGATACGGTCGCAGATTCGAATCCTGCCTCTGGCATGGATGTGTGCGATGTCCTTAGGTTAGTTAGGTTTAAGTAGTTCTAAGTCTAGGGGACTGATGACCTCAGATGTTAAGTCCCATAGTGCTCAGAGCCATTTGAACCATTTTGAACTTTATTCCTGAAAGCAATATACCTTTTTCTCTTTAAAACAACAAAGATCAGGGCTCAAGTAACTTCTCCAGAATAAGTTTAGATGATTCCTTTTAAAACAGCAGGATTTAGAGTAACGGCTGAAGGCCTTACTTACGTAAAATTACAATATCTTCTCGGCTATAGGCCGAAATAATATGTCAGATCTGCTAAGGAAATTCTTTAAAAGCCAAGCAGCTACAAATCTCGGCTGGAGGCCACAGTAAGGAAAATTCAAGTTAATTCTTCGGCTGAAAGCCCAATTCAAAAAAATTTCTTTACATAGTAGACGGAAGACTTCATAGATAAGCCTTTACACAGTACAACAGAAAAATATCTTAAGAATACTTGAAGTATCTTGTCGGCTGCAGGCCCAAGCAATTACTCAAGAATAATTATAGACAACCTTAAGATAAACATTTACAGAACACGGCCGTTTCAAGAATTCAGAATAATTAAAGAGAAACCTTACAGACAAGGATTTACATACGAGGTGCATTCAAGTTCTAAGGCCTCCGATTTTTCTTCTAATTAACTACTCACCCGAAATCGATGAAACTGGCGTTACTTCTCGACGTAATCGCCCTGCAGACGTACACATTTTTCACAACGCTGACGCCATCATTCCATGACAGCGGCGAAGGCTTCTTTAGGAGTCTGTTTTGACCACTGGAAAATCGCTGAGGCAATAGCAGCACGACTGGTGAATGTGCGGCCACGGAGGGTGTCTTTTATTGTTGGAAAAAGCCAAAAGTCACTAGGAGCCAGGTCAGGTGAGTAGGGAGCATGAGGAATCACTTCAGAGTTGTTATCACGAAGAAACTGTTGCGTAACGTTAGCTCGATGTGCGGGTGCGTTGTCTTGGTGAAAGAGCACACGTGCAGCCCTTCCCGGACGTTTTTGTTGCAGTGCAGGAAGGAATTTGTTCTTCAAAACATTTTCGTAGGATGCACCTGTTACCGTAGTGCCCTTTGGAACGCAATGGGTAAGGATTACGCCCTCGCTGTCCCAGAACATGGACACCATCATTTTGTCAACACTGGCGGTTACCCGAAATTTTTTTGGTGGCAGTGAATCTGTGTGCTTCCATTGAGCTGACTGGCGCTTTGTTTCGGGATTGAAAAATGGCATCCACGTCTCATCCATTGTCACAACCGACGAAAAGAAAGTCCCATTCATGCTGTCGTTGCGCGTCAACATTGCTTGGCAACATGCCATGCGGGCAGCCATGTAGTCGTCCGTCAACATTCGTGGCACCCACCTGGATGGCACTTTTCGAATTTTCAGGTCGTCATGCAGGATTGTGTGCACAGAACCCACAGAAATGCCAAATCTGGAGGCGATCTGTTCAACAGTCACTCGGCGATCCCCCAAAACAATTCTCTCCACTTTCTCGATCATGTCGTCAGACCGGCTTGTGCGAGCCCGAGGCTGTTTCGGTTTGTTGTCACATGATGTTCTGCCTTCATTAAACTGTCACACCCACAAACGCAGTTTAGACACATCAATAACTCCATCACCACATGTCTCCTTCAACTGTCGATGAATTTCAATTTGTTTCACACCACGCAAATTCTGAAAACGAACGATTGCACGCTGTTCAAGTAAGGAAAACGTCGTCATTTTAAGTATTTAAAATAGTTCTCATTCTCGCCGCTGGCGGTAAAATTCCATCTGCCGTACGGTGCTGCCATCTCTGGGTCGTATTGACAATGAACGCGGCCTCATTTTAAAACAATGCGCATGTTTCTATCTCTTTCCAGTCCGGAGAAAAAATATCGGAGGCCTTAGAACTTGAATGCACCTCGTATTGAAGCCATCGATTCTGGAATAAACGCGGCTGAATGCCTAAATACAGAGCAACAAGAATTTTAAATGAAACACGGCTGAAGGCCTAATCTTAAAGTTGTTATGAACTTCGAATGATTGGCTCTGAGCACTATGGGACTTAACATCTGAGGTCATCAGTCCTCTAGAACTTAGATTGGATTTGGATTGTTTGGGTGAAGAGACCAAACACCGAGGTCATCATCGGATTAGGGAAGGAAGTCGGCCGTGCCCTTTCAAAGGAAGCATCCCGGCATTTGCCTGGAGCGATTTAGGGAAATCGCGGAAAACCTAAATCAGGGTGGCCGGACGCGGGATTGAACCATCGTCCTCCCAAATGCGAGTCCAGTGTGCTAACCACTACGACACCTCGCTCGATATAGAACTTAGAACTACTTAAACCTAACTAACCTAAGGACATCACACACATCCATGCCCGAGGCAGGATTGAACCTGCGGCCGTACCGGTCGCGTGGTTCCAGACTGAAGCGCCTAGAACCGATCGACCACAACGGCTGGCCATTAACTGCTGCTGAAGGATATACACTAAACATAAAACAGACAATATTAATACACAGCTGAAGGCCTGGCACAGTACCTGCGACCAAATAAAATGACAATCACAAACAACAAACAGTGGTGCTCTGAAGTGTTCCAAGGGTCGGCCTGGAGCGGAAACTCTAACAACAGTTCAGATGAGACAGGCAGCCAAGCATAACACTAAATAATCTGGTGGCAGCACGACCTAGGGACGGCTCAAGAACCAACCAACAACCTAATCAGTTCCCTCTGTCGCAACCGACCTACTGCCTTCTCCAATACGCAGACAGCAATTATCTGCTCAGTGGAAATCACAGAAGCTACAAGATTACCAACTGACGATGCCCAGAAACGGTCAAAAGATCAAATACACGTCGCCCGATGAGACGACCAAACGAACGACCAACCAACGGTCGTCTCGCTCCAATCTCCTTCCGTCGGACACATTGTCGCCAGCAGTCGACGAGCACTGGCTGTACGCACCTCACTGGCGTTCCGCCCCCAACTGAACTCCAGACACACGAAGACCCGGAAATACTAGCGGTCGCTCCAGAGATGGTACGACAGCGCCCTTATCTATAAACGCTGTTGCTGCGACTCAAGGGCAAGCAAACCAGCAACATAGTGACGCCAGTAAAACGAATTAAAAGAAAACGAGGTGAAGAACCACAAAAACATGATGACGAGAAATAAACGGCATGACCGCCAGCCGCGCACGGCTCACAGTTTTTAGAGGAAATATCAATAAACATTGTGACTAAATTTGACATTGATATCTATAACACATTCCGAGAAAGAAATTCTCAAAGAACATGCTTTTTTCGGAACAAAGATAGTAAACCTCCCATGAACTGAGAAGAAAAATTAGGTAAAACAAGATATACTTGATTTACTACAAAACTGTTCGCAGAAAGTCAGGATTACATAAATATGGAGTCACTTAGGAATGAAATAAACGCGGAATGCAGGGAAGACAAGGCGTAATATGTGCTGGAACGATGTGAAGAAACAGAAAAAGAAAATGTAGTCGGAAGGACTGATTCAGTATACAGAAAGTCAAAACAACCTTCGGTGAAATTCAAAACAAGGTCGTCAACATTTAAAGTTCAATGGGAGTTCCACTGTTATATGAAAGGGAAGGAAAGAGAGAGATAGAGATCGAGACAGAAACAGAGAGAGAGAGAGAGAGGCCATAAATTACATTCCTTCGGAATTTTTAAAATGTCTGTGGGAAGAGACAACGAGACGACTGTTCAGATTGGTATGTAGAATCTGTGAGACTGGAGACATATCCTCGGACTATCGGTAAATCCAGAAAATAGCAAGTGCAGATAACCTACAATCAGCTTAACCGTTCTTGCATGAAAGTTGTTGACAAGAATAATATACATAGGAATGGAAAAGAATATTGAAGGTGTATTAGATGACGACCATTTTGGCGATCGAAACGGTAGAGGCACAAGAGGAGAATTTCTGACATTGCGGCTGATATTGGCAGCAATACTTCGTTTGTCTTTGAAATGTTACGAGATGCTCGAAATCTTGAGAAAATAGGGGTAAGCAAATGTAGGCTAATGTTCAGTACGCACAAGAACCAAGAGTGAGCAACAAGAATGACACAGGACGAAGTTTTCAGATTAAATATGGTGAGACAGGGATACGATTTACCTCCCTTGCTGTTCAATCCACACATCCATGAAGCAATGACGGAAGTAAAAGAAACTTCAAGTGTGGAGTTAATATTCGGGGTGATTCACTAATGACATTGTTATTCTCAGTGAAGTTGAAGATAAATTACAGGATACGTTGGATGGAATGAGCATTGTAATGAGTACTGAATACGTATCGAGAGTAAGACGAATAGAGTTGAAAGTAATCAGCAGTAGCAGAAATTAGAGTAGCTATTAACCTAACATTCAAATTGAAGAACAGGAAACAGACTAAATGAAGAAACTCTTCTACTTTGGAAAGAAAGAAACACGTGAATATAATGTGCCTGGAGAGTATAAAACCAGAATAACACACACAAAGAAGGCACTCTTGACTAAATAAGTCAACTACTATCAAAAACCGGCATTAATTTGAGGAATAAATTTCTGAAAACGTATGTTTAGAGTAGGTCATTGCATGGAAATGTGGGAAAACGGCAGAAGAAGAAAATCGAATCGTTTGAGGCGTGGTGTTACGGAATGACATTCAGAATTTATTGATTAGATAAAGGAGGAGGATGTTCTCCGCAGAATCGGCGAAGGACGGAATATTGACTAGAACAAGAGAAAGGATGGTATGACATATGCTAAGACTTGAACGAACAACTGCCTTGGTATTAGAGAGAGCTGCAGAGGGCGAAAACTGCACGGGAAGACAGAGATTAGGATAATACGAGGGTAATCGCAAAAGTTAGGTCGCCTGTTTTTCTTATAAGTACACAGACCTGTTTATTTCTACAATTGTTTACATCAGTTTACATATTGAACATTTAGCTATTTTTCGACATAATCACCATTTCTGTCGGTGCATTTATGTAGACGCTGTGGCAGTTTTTGTATGCCCGTCATACCAGCTCGGCGCCACGCTGTTCAGAAAGTTATGAACCTCTTCTTTCAGCTCGTCGTCGTGGCTGAATCGCTTTCCGGGCAAATGTTCTTTTAACCTAGGGATGACTACAGGGTGGCTGGGTGATTCTGTTCCACTGCAGGAGAGCAACGGTTTGCCGAGCGATGTGTTGGCGAGCATTGTCATGGAGAATGTGTATGCCCTTGCTCAACATTTCTCTTCCCCGGTTCTGAATTGCCCGTTTGAGTTTTTTCAGAGTCTCACAGTACCTGTTAGCGTTGATTGTGGTCCCAGCGTTTCAGCTCCGACGACGAGGTGAAAGAAGAGGTTCATGACTTTCTGAACAGCATGGCGGCGAGCTAATATGACATTGCCATACAAAAACTGCCTGAGCGTCCACAAAAATGCATCGACAGAAATGATGATTATGTCGAAAAATAGCTAAATGATCAAGCTGTAAACTGATATAAACAATTGTAGAAATAAACAGGTCTATTTACTTATAAAAACATAGGAGACCTTACTTTTGGGATTACCCTCGTACAGCCTGCAAATAACCGAGGACGTAGCGTATACTGGGTGACAAATTACTGAACTGTATGAATCAAATGTAAATTAGTTACAAACCAAGGCGTGGAAAGACTTGATTCAACATGTAAACAGATGACCAGATTTAGGTTTTGACATGTTAGATATGTCTGCCACCCTTGGTGATGATGTAGCGCAGACGAATAGCAAAATTCTGCATGATCCGCTGAAGTGTCGGAACATCAATGCTATCGATGACCTCCTGAATGGCTGTTTCCACTCAGCAACGCTGTACACCGTGTCTTTAATATAGCCCCGCAAAAAGGAGTCGCATGTGTTCAGATCCGAAGAATATGGCGGCCAATCGAGGCCCATGCCAGTGGCCTCTGGGTACCCCAGAACCAGAATGCGGTCACGAAAGTGCTCCTCCCGGACATCAAACACTCTCCTGATTCGAAGCGGTCTAGCTCAGTCTTGCATGAACCATATCTGAGTCACTTTGGATAATAGGGATGAAATCATCTTCCAAAACCTTTACGTGTCGTTCGGTAGTCACGGTGTCGTCAGGGAATATCGCACCGATTATTCCGTAACTGGACATTGCACACCACACGGTCACCCGTCTAGGATGTGGATTTTCAGTGCCCCAAATGCTCCAGTTTTGCTTACTGACGAAGCCATCCAAATGAAAGTAGGCTTCGCTAAACTAAACTGTACAATGCACATACTAATTCCCAGCATGCACCGCGGCCATCAGTGCAGTTTGAACGTCCTAATGTAAACCGTTCAGAAGTTATTCAAATGGTTCAAATGGCTGTAAGCACTATGGTACTTAACATCTGAGGTCATCAGTCCCCTAGACTTACAACTATTTAAACCTAACTATCCTAAGGACATCACACACATCCAAGCCCGAGGCAGGATTCGAACCTGGAACCGTAGCAGCAGCGCGGTTCCGGACTGAAGCGCCTAGAACCGCTCGGCCACAGCGGCCGGCTCAGAAGTTATGACGATTTTATTTCAGATAGTTCAATAATTGTCATACTGTATGTTTAATGATCAATCTTATTGTAACTGGTTCTTTTCGTGTTTTTCAGCACTGAAGATGGCGATACAGTGACCGAAATCTAGATATTCAATAAACATCATATACGACTAGCTGCTGTAACCTCTAGAACTGAATACAATCGCTGGGCACAACCGTTTTCCTACGGAATCAAATCCTATAACGTTATCTGTCACTCTACAGCCTGCTCGCAACACGCAGCAAGAGCGAAGCTGGGCGCCTGGGAGAGGCGTCAGACGCCGCAGAAGACGCTGACGGCAGAACAAAACACGGCGCGGAGCTTCCGGGAAGACCCCCCGGGTAGTCCGAGAGATAACCGCGACGCCGCTGCCCCCTGCGGCGAGCGCCTCAACTAAAGAGCCCCGTCTTCCTGCCGGCGTTATCTCACCCGAAAAGAGCTTTTTCCTCGCTCCTACTGCCCCTATCTCTCGTGCATCGCGTGCGAGTCCGTTCGCATGCGGGGGCGGAAGAGCGGCGAACGAGATGTATTGTTCGCTACGGGCGAGATGCTCCGTCTGCAGGGGGGTGTGGTCCGCCTGCAGTGAGGTGAACATGAAAATACCCAAGGAAGCCGCAGTGGATAGACAATGTAGTTAGTGGAAAACTTAGTAATACTAATACGAACAGTGTACGAGTTAGGTACAGTAACTAATACAACACTCTTCCTTTCTCGGCCGGTATCGGATGAAAAAATGCGGAATTTATTGCGGGACATCGCGGTATATTCGCACTTCAGCACTTTTACTTCCATGAAGTTGGGATAGGTGGCAGCACTATACGTAGCCTGCAAAATGTCGTCTGTAGTGGAGGTGCGTTCCAAGCACAGACCTGTCATTGACATTCTTTCAGCGGGTAACCAGAGCATCGCCGAAACTCGCAGGCGCTTACACATTATCTACGGAAACCTGGCAGAGAACAAAAGCACGGTGAGTCGTTGGGCGAGACGTCTGTCATTACTCTAACGAGGCCACGCAGATCTGTCCTATCTCCAGCGTGCCGGTCGGACGCACACATCTGTAGCTCCTGCGATGTTGGAACGTGCGGACACTCTCATTCGAAGTGATCGACGGATCACAACCAAACTGTTTGATTACCTTTATGGTGCAACGATCACCTCTAAAGTGTATTATGCTATCCTCAGGAAACTGAAGAAAGGACTTCAGCGTGTTCATTGCCATAAAAATGCAAACGAACTTCTTGTTGTCCACGACAACGCAAGGCCATGCACGAAAATGCGCATTTGAGAGGAGCACTCAAGACTTCTTCCTCATCCACCCTACAGCCCGGATGTCGCACCTTCCGTTTCCCATCCGTTTGGCGCAATGAAAGATGCGCTCCGCATGTAGCACTACGTAGGTCGTGGTGAGGTTAATGATGGAGCAAGACTGGCTCCGACGTCGAGCAGTGGAGCGATACCTTGCCCATACAGGATCTCCCACTAAGGAGGCGTAAGGCTGTCGCATTCAACGGATATTATAATGAAAAATAGGGTTCTGTAGAAAACGGAATGGGGAATAGTATAGTGTATTGGAATCCTGGAAGAAAAGCACCCTACTTTCACAAAAAAAAGTATTGCATTACTTACTGAATGCCCCTCGTAGTATCTTATTAAAAGCTACCTGACTTCACAGATGCTCTATCATTTGCTTCTGTAGTGGGGGTCACACGTGTGCAGTGGCGTTAGAAGTAACCCAGGTCGGATCCTCGTGGTAGAAAATTTTCAGTGTCAGAATTTGGCCGGCATGGGGGGAAAAGTGGTGGCGTGAAGTTCTTGATTGCCAGTTCTTGCAGCAATGTGCTGGATTAAATCACAAACCGCTGTGTATCTTGAAATGAGGGCATATGACGCAGCTGGTGGTGATCCGTCCACAGCATAGCAATGTTAAGCACGGTGACCGTACTGGCGCTATTTGAGAAGCTTTCAAAAGCGTTCAGAACTTTCTAAAATGATCCGAATAAAAACTCTGAAAGGTTTTGGTCTATTCAGTGACCTTACTGCCACCGAAACTGAAGACAAGAGAGAAAAGGGCGAAATACTGAATTCGATCTTCCATGATTTTTTCACCGCGGAAGATCGTAACACATCGAAATGGCAGTTACTGAGATAACTGATCGCGGAATAGTACAGTCGCTTAGTAGCAGAAGAGCTTCAGGACCAGGTTAGACACTTACAAGACTCTACAAAAAATACAAAAAAGATGTTCTTCCCCTTCTAGCAGTTTATCATACACCGCTGGAGCAACGAAGGGTACCTAACGACTGGAAAACAGCACCCGTTTTCCAGAATAGTTGTAGGACGGATACCTATAGCCTTGACTCAGTCTGTTGTAGCATTACCGAACATGAAACTTCCTGTCAGACTGAAACTGTGTATCGGACCGAGACTCGAACTTGGGACCTTTGCCTTTCGCGAGCAAGTGCTCTACGAACTGAGTTTTTAATCTGCCAGGAAGTTTCATATCATCGCACACTCAGCTGCAGAGTGAAAATCTCATTCTGGAAACATCCCCCAGGCTGTGGCTAAGCCATGTCCCCGCAATATCGTTTCTTTCGGGAGTGCTAGTTCTGCAAGTTTCGCAGGAGAGCTTCTGTAAAGTTTGGAAGGTAGGAGACGAGGTACTGGCAGAAGAAAAGCGGTGATGACGGGGCGTGAGTAGCGCTTGGGTAGCTCAGATGGTAGAGCACTTGCCCGCGAAAGGCCAAAGTCCCGAGTTCGAGTCTCGGTCCAGCACATAGTTTTAATCTGCCAGGAAGTTTCATATCAGCGCACACTCCGCTGCAGGGTGAAAATTTCATTCTGGATTACTGAATATGCTTTATGCTCAGGCATTATGTCGTTTTTGGAGAACGAGAATCTCTAAAATTCCAACATGGATTCCGCGAACAGAGATTTTCGAAACTCGGCTTGCTCTGTTCCTCCATGAGATCCAAAGAGTAGTGGACAAAGGCGCTCAGGTTGATGCTGTGTTCCTTGACTTCAGGAATGCGTTTGACACCGTACCACACTGCCGTTAAGAGCAAAAAATACGAGCAACGGACCAGATTTGCGACTGGATTCAAGACTTTTTCGCAAATAGGACTCAACACGTCGCTCTTAACGGAACTATACTGACAGACGTAAAGGTAAATTCCGGACAAGAAAGTGTGACAGGATCGTTGTTCCCAGAATGAGATTTTCACTCTGCAGCGGAGTGTGCGCTGATATGAAACTTCCTGGCAGATTAAAACTGTGTGCCCGACCGAGACTCGAACTCGGGACCTTTGCCTTTCGCGGGCAAGTGCTCTACCATCTGAGCTACCGAAGCACGACTCACGCCCGGTCCTCACAGCTGTACTTCTGCCAGTATCTCGTCTCCTACCTTCCAAACTTTACAGAAGCGCTCCTGCGAACCTACTGGCAGAAGTAAAGCTGTGAGGACCGGGCGTGAGTCGTGCTTCGGTAGCTCAGATGGTATAGCACTTGCCCGCGAAAGGCAAAGGTCCCGAGTTCAAGTCTCGGTCCGGCACACTGTTTTAATCTGCCAGGAAGTTTCAGGACCGTTGTTGATTACAATGTACATAAATGATATAATAGAGACGGTCGGAAACTTTCTATGAGGGTTGTTCGGAAAGTAAGGAACGATCGGTCGCGAAATGGAAACCATAGAGAAAATCGAAGACCGTTTTCTTTGCACATTTAGCTACATCTTTCACGTACTTCTCTACATACTCGTCGCTCCGACTTCGACGTTTATCCAAGCGTTATACCAAACTTCCAGCACCATCGCCATAGAAGGCAGCCACCTGAGCTTTCCGATAATTCTCTACGCTGGTCTATAGCGCGTAGCTTGCGCCCAAGTGCTGTCTTTGTATACAGCATTTCATGTGAACAGAGATGAGACTCAGGGATAGCCAATTAGGGCTGTGTTGTGGGTGATCGAACACTTCCAATCGAAAAGGCTGCAGGAGCGTCTTCACGGCCCCTGCAGAGTGCGGCTGAGAAGAAGGAAGTGCATGGCAGTTGTGTTAGGCGGGCTGCATTCATTAAGGCGAAGCCTCTCAGCGGGCCCTCCTACTTGGCGGCAGACGTTGTTGTTCTAGGCACCTTTCCTCTCTCGCTGTGCGCTCACAACCCAAAAGTGCTTCTTGACGCGATTGACGGGCATACTAGAGATGCTGGCCAAAACGTCTGTGAAAAGCCTTGTCGGATTTTCACGGTGGTTTCCATTTCGCGACCGATCCTTCCTCACATTCCAAATAGCCCTCTTAAGGCTGTTTCTCTATAACAAAGTAGCAACGCGGGAAGACAGCATGACTGATGAATGATGCAGGCTCTGGTAGTCGTCCCTGAACGTGAATAAACATAACATGTGGCGCATACACAGGAAAAGAAATCCACTACTGCACATCTACACTCTGAACTGCTGGAAGCAGTATGTAGAGTAAAATATCTACGAGTAAGTACTTGACTAGAAGAAGGGATCCGTTGGTAGGACATCTGTTGAGGCATCAAGGTATCACCAATTTAGTATTGGAGGGCAGTGTGGAGGGTAAAAATGGTAGAGGGAGACCAAGAGATGAGTACACTAAGCAAATTCAGAAGGATGTAGGTTGCAGTAGGCACTGGGAGATGAAGAAGGTTGCACAGGATAGAGTAGCATGGAGAGCTGCATCAAACCAGTCTCAGGACTGAAGACCACAACAACAACAAGTACCGAGAGCGACCTCAAGTGGAATGACCATATGGAACAAATAGTGGGATAATGCCAGAGTCAGATTCATAAGAAGAATCTTAAGCAAATGTAACTCAGCCACAAAGGAAGTGACTTAAAAGGCGTTTGTTCGATCGATTCTTGAGTGTTGTTCATCAGTCTGGGATCCTTACCAAATAGGAATGACAGAAGAGAGCGAGAGAGAAAGAGAGAGAGAGAGAGGGGGGGGGAGGGAGAGGGAGGGAGAAGATCCAACGAAGGGCTGCACATTTCTTCACTGGGACGCTTAGTTGGTGCAAGAGTGTTACACAGATGCTCACCAAACTACAGTGGCAGACGCTACAAGAGAGACATCGTGCATCACAGAGAGGTTTGCTATTGAAATTTCAAGAAGAGTCGGACAACATATTACTTCCTTCCACGTAAATCTGACATAATGATCACGACAAGAAAATTCGGGAAGTTTGAGCCAATTCAGGGGCTTACCGACAATCATTCTTCCCACGAGCTATTCGCCTTTGGAACAGGGAAATGACGATCCGTTAGTGGTACCAGAAGTACCCCCCTCCACACACCGTTACGTGGGTTGCGGAGTATGTAGATGAGAGGAATAGGCTATGTGCGGCATCTGGTTTCACCGTCTCCCTTCCCTTCATCCATAACAACACAAAGCCGACACTAAACTGCACAAGCAGTCATTGGAGCGCTATGCACGATACAGATACACACCAGAGACGTCAAAGCAGATGGGAGTAACGTAAGCGGCAAACCACGTCCACCACGACTTTGTGCAAGACGGCGGTGCAAGATTCCTGCATCTGCTCCCCTGGATTCATTTCCTGAATATGGGACTCATTTGAAATCGATGCTCCATTGCACGTTGTTCACCAGAGATCTGTGAATTGCTGAGGATAATTGACGCCTTTATAAAGCGGTCAGAAACAGTCCGAGAAGCTTGGAATGGTGTGGCAGGATAGGGTGTGCTGAACATTCACTATGTGACCAAAAGTATCCGGACGTGGCGCCCCCCATCGGTAATGCTGGAATTCAATATGGTGTTGACCCACCCTTAGCCTTGATGACAACTTGCACTGTCGCAGGCATACTATCTATCAGCATGTGATGGAAGGTTTCTTGGGCAATGGCAGCCCATTCGTCACGGAGAACTGCGGTGAGGAGAGGTATCGATGTTGGTCATTGAGGCCTGGCACGAAGTCTACGTTCCAAAACATCCCAAAGGTGTTCTATAGGGTTCATGTGCAGGCCAGACCATTACAAGGATGTTATTGCCGTGTAATCTACATCTACCTCTACATTTATACTCCGCAAGCCACCCAAGGGTGTGTGGCGGAGGGCACTTTACGTGCCACTGTCATTACCTCCCTTTCCTGTTCCAGTCGCGTATGGTTCGCAGGAAGAACGACTGTCTGAAAGCCTCCGTGCGCGCTCTAATCTCTCTAATTTTACATTCGTGATCTCCTCGGGAGGTATAAGTAGGGGGAAGCAATATATTCGATACCTCATCCAGAAACGCACCCTCTCGAAACCTGGCGAGCAAGCTACACCGCGATGCAGAGCGCCTCTCTTGCAGAGTCTGCCACTTGAGTTTGTTAAACATCTCCGTAAAGCTATCACGGTTACCAAATAACCCTGTGACAAAACGCGCCGCTCTTCTTTGGATCTTATCTATCTCCTCCGTCAACCCGATCTGGTACGGATCCCACACTGATGAGCAATACTCAAGTATAGGTCGAAAGAGTGTTTTGTAAGCCACCTCCTTTGTTGATGGACTACATTTTCTAAGGACTCTCCCAATGAATCTCAACCTGGTACCCGCCTTACCAACAATTAATTTTATATGATCATTCCACTTCAAATCGTTCTGCAAGCATACTCCCAGATATTTTACAGAAGTAACTGCTACCAGTGTTTGTTCCGCTATCATATAATCACACAATAAAGGATCCTTCTGTCTATGTATTCGCAATACATTACATTTGTCTATGTTATGGGTCAGTTGCCACTCCCTGCACCAAGTGCGTATCCGCTGCAGATCTTCCTGCATTTCGCTACAATTTTCTAATGCTGCAACTTCTCAGTATACTACAGCATCATCCGCGAAAAGCCGCATGGGACTTCCGACACTATCTACTAGGTCATTTATATATATTGTGAAAAGCAATGGTCCCATAACACTCCCCTGTGGCACGCCAGAGGTTACTTTAACGTCTGTAGACGTCTCTCCATTGATAACAACATGCTGTGTTCTGTTTGCTAAAAACTCTTCAATCCAGCCACACAGCTGGTCTGATATTCCGTAGGCTCTTACTTTGTTTATCAGGCGACAGTGCGGAACTGTATCGAACGCCTTCCGGAAGTCAAGGAAAATGGCACCTACCTGGGAGCCTGTATCTAATATTTTCTGGGTCTCATGAACAAATAAAGCGAGTTGGGTCTCACACGATCGCTGTTTCCGGAATCCATGTTGATTCCTACATAGTAGATTCTGGGTTTCCAAAAACGACATGATACTCGAGCAAAAAATATGTTCTAAAATTCTACAACAGATCGACGTCAGAGATATAGGTCTATAGTTTTGCGCATCTGCTCGACGACCCTTCTTGAAGACTGGAACTACCTGTGCTCTTTTCCACTCATTTGGAACCTTCCGTTCCTCTAGAGATTTGCGGTACACGGCTGTTAGAAGGGGGGAAAGTTCTTTCGCGTACTCTGTATAGAATCACTCCGCCACAGGCCGTGCATTATGAACAGGTGCTCGATCGTGTTGAAAGATGCAATCGCCGTCCCCAAATTGCTCTTCAGCAGTGGGGAGCAAGAAGGTGCTTAGAACATCAATGTAGGTCCTTGCTGTAATAGTGCCACACAAAACAACAAGTGGTGCAAGCCCCCTCCATGAAAAACACGACCACACCATAACACCACCGCCTCACAATTTTACTGTTGGCACTACACACGCAGGCAGATGACGTTCACCGGTCATTTGCCATACCCGCACACTGCCATCGGATCGCCACATTGTGTACCGTCACTCCAAATGGTTCAGATGTAAGGTCTATGGGACTTAACATCTGTAGTGATCAGTCCCCTAGACCTAGAACTACTTAAACCTAACTAACCTAAGGTCATCACACGCATCCACGCCCCAGGCAGGATTCGAACCTGCGACCGTAGCAGCAGCGTGGTTCCGGACTGAAGTGCCTAAAACCACTCGGTCACAGCGGCCGGCTTGTCAATCCACACAACATTGTGCTACTGTTCAATCATCCAATTTTTACGCTCCTTACACCAAGCGAGGCGTCGTTTGGCATTTACCGGCGTGATGTGAGCTTATGAGCAGCCGCTCGACCATTAAATCCTTGTCACCTCCCGCCTAACTGTCATAGTACGTGCAGTGGATCCTGATGCAGTATGGAATTCCTCTGCGATGGTCTGGACAGATGTCTGCCTACTACACATTACGACCCTCTTCAACTGTCGGCGGTCTCTATCAGTCAACAGACAAGGTCGCCCAGTACGCTTTTGTGCTGTACGTGTCCCTTCACGTTTCCACTTCACTATCACCATCGGAAACAGTGGACCTAGCGGTGTTTATTGGTTTGGAAATCTCGTGCACAGAGGTATGACACAAGTGACACCCAGTCACCTGACCACTTTCGAAGTGCGTGAGTTCCGCGGAGCGCCCCATTCTGCTCTCCCACAATGTCTAATGACTTCTGAGGTTGCTGATATGTAGTAACTGGCAGGAGGTGGCACCACAATGCACCTAATACACTCCTGGAAATGGAAAAAAGAACACATTGACACCGGAGTGTCAGACCCACCATACTTGCTCCGGACACTGCGAGAGGGCTGTACAAGCAATGATCACACGCACGGCACAGCGGACACACCAGGAACCGCGGTGTTGGCCGTCGAATGGCGCTAGCTGCGCAGCATTTGTGCACCGCCGCCGTCAGTTTCAGGCAGTTTGCCGTGGCATACGGAGCTCCATCGCAGTCTTTAACACTGGTAGCATGCCGCGACAGCGTGGACGTGAACCGTATGTGCAGTTGACGGACTTTGAGCGAGGGCGTATAGTGGGCATGCGGGAGGCCGGGTGGACGTACCGCCGAATTGCTCAACACGTGGGGCGTGAGGTCTCCACAGTACATCGATGTTGTCGCCAGTGGTCGGCGGAAGGTGCACGTGCCCGTCGACCTGGGACCGGACCGCAGCGACGCACGGATGCACGCCAAGACCGTAGGATCCTACGCAGTGCCGTAGGGGACCGCACCGCCACTTCCCAGCAAATTAGGGACACTGTTGCTCCTGGACTATCGGCGAGGACCATTCGCAACCGTCTCCATGAAGCTGGGCTACGGTCCCGCACACCGTTAGGCCGTCTTCCGCTCACGCCCCAACATCGTGCAGCCCGCCTCCAGTGGTGTCGCGACAGGCGTGAATGGAGGGACGAATGGAGACGTGTCGTCTTCAGCGATGAGAGTCGCTTCTGCCTTGGTGCCAATGATGGTCGTATGCGTGTTTGGCGCCGTGCAGGTGAGCGCCACAATCAGGACTGCATACGACCGAGGCACACAGGGCCAACACCCGGCATCATGGTGTGGGGAGCGATCTCCTACACTGGCCGTACACCACTGGTGATCGTCGAGGGGACACTGAATAGTGCACGGTACATCCAAACCGTCATCGAACCCATCGTTCTACCATTCCTAGACCGGCAAGGGAACTTGCTGTTCCAACAGGACAATGCACGTCCGCATGTATCCCGTGCCACCCAACGTGCTCTAGAAGGTGTAACTCAACTACCCTGGCCAGCAAGATCTCCGGATCTGTCCCCCATTGAGCATGTTTGGGACTGGATGAAGCGTCGTCTCACGCGGTCATCACGTCCAGCACGAACGCTGGTCCAACTGAGGCGCCAGGTGGAAATGGCATGGCAAGCCGTTCCACAGTACTACATCCAGCATCTCTACGATCGTCTCCATGGGAGAATAGCAGCCTGCATTGCTGCGAAAGGTGGATATACACTGTACTAGTGCCGACATTGTGCATGCTCTGTTGCCTGTGTCTATGTGCCTGTGGTTCTGTCAGTGTGATTATGTGATGTATCTGACCCCAGGAATGTGTCAATAAAGTTTCCCCTTCCTGGGACAATGAATTCACGGTGTTCTTATTTCTATTTCCAGGAGTGTAATATGATAAACGCATGTTTTTCAGTGTGTCCGGATGACTTTGATCACATACTGTACGGCCAGGTACACCACAAACTGTGGTTGACGGAGAACAGGAAGCCGTGAATATCATTTAAGATCCCTACGCCGGTGCAGGAATACTTTACTCTCACTTTGATTCAGGTGGCAGCAGAAAAGAGGTCACTGCAGTTGAGGAGTGGTGCACGACGGCAGCTGTAATGTTCTGATGCGTCTACGAAAACTTGAAAACTACGCGTCCTGGCGTTCTGATTCTTATAACACGAGAAACTTCCCTATCAGATCCCTGATATCCCAGCATATTTCAGTGTGAGGTACACCCGTTCACTTGCCTGGCCAACCTATTTGACTCACAGACACAGTGGGACACACTGGAGTTGTGAAACGTCAGACGGCTAACTCAGGACGAATTTCACCCTCGTGACACACGATAAGTCCTAGATGCTACGCAGTTGCACTGTTGGTACGGCTGGAAACTGCCACTGGCTCTTAGCCCACCGTAAGCTGCATACTACAAGTCTCATACACTAGGAAAACACCTGAAGTTCTCCACCAGGTGAGGAACATTAAATGAAGAAAACAAAGAATCCCAATCACTTTCCACCAAGCCTTGTATAGAAGCCAAAGTAGCAGAAAACAACCCGCCTCCACGTTGTACAAACGAATCGAACTATCCTGCACTTTTTGAATCTCCCCTTTGACTGTTCAGCTGGCCTGGTAACGTATCCAGACACAGCACGGGGGTTCCCACGCTGGGGCAGCAAGCCTCTGCTTTGCATATCCTGAGGGGAGACAATCAGTGACTTAAAATATCTCTCGTCTGAAAAAAGAGGATTTCAGACTAGGGAGGCGTCTTTCTCACGGTATGCATGGCCATGTTTCGGCAAAAAAGTCTACCTAGACAAGACTGCAGTCCGTCATTTACGAAGAAATCTAGTTTTTGCAGGCCGACCATTTACTGTTTCTGAAAAAAGGCTGTTAAGGTTCTCAGACAGTTGTGCCTGCGAAATATATGTTTTTTTCCGCTCGCTAAAAGAAACTGGCGACTTTCTGGCGTCAGGAGAGTCACAGCCTTGCCTCCAACAAACACATGCACCAGCCGATCTGATCGTACCGTCCCAACTTCTAACATGAGAATGCTTATAGTTTTATGACCATCCCACCATTTGCACACAAATGGTTCAAACTTAACTTCTGAGGTCATCAGTCCCCTAGAACGTAGAACTACTTAAACGTAGCTAACCTAAGGACATCACACACATCCATGCCCGAGGCAGGATTCGAACCTGCGACTGTAGCATTTGCACACAAGCTCAGATTACAGCAATCACTCTTAAATGGCTTCCCCGCCCACTTTCTACGCTCTGGCCGCCTTCACGACTGGCTGTCGTCTCGGAACAGTTCAAATGGCTCTGAGCACTATGGGACTTAACATCTGAAGTCATCAGTCCCCTAGAACTTAGAACTACTTAAACCTAACTAACCTAAGGACATCACACACATCCATGCCCGACGCAGGATTCGAACCTGCGACCGTTTCAGTCGCACGGTTCCGGACTGAAGCGCCTAGAACCGCTCGGCCATAGCGGCCGGTAGAAGAGTGGAGTGTCACGGCCCGAGGTCCCTCTGCAGCTACAGTCCACAGAGCGCTGCTCCCAGAATCACTCGCACAGCCAGGTTGAGAGATTGCAGGGCACACTCACTTCTAATTTGGTGTTACGCCGCTTCACGTTCTTAGGGAACATGATCTTTATTGCGATTTTGACTTCATACATCATGATGTACGCTCTTGCTTGTGTGCTCTAAGAAAAGAATAACGGTAAGCTGTACCTGCGTTCAGACGATTAGGGTGCCAATTCAAACGACTGCAGTAGAAACACACGGTAACAGAGGGCCGAGGGAAGTGCGTTTCTTCTGCGGAACCTGGGGCAGACATTTCCAGACGGCGAAATTCCTCGGTCTCATTGTGCAGACATGTTGGTTGGCGCCGGTCGGGAGGCAGCCACATGCAGGTAGACTGACTAGAGCCAAGATGTCGCCACTGCAATGGCCAGCGCATTGTAGACTGGCAATAAAGCAGAGGTTGGGGCCTTGTCAGACAGGAAGCCGACGAAACAACTGTGAGCATTCTGGGAATATCCATGAGCCAGGGCCACTGGCGTCCAGACGTCCAGAGTCTGTTACAAAACATATTTCTGAAATCATGAGGCCTTTAGTGAGTTTATGGCCATTCTTTGGAATGAAATGGACGCGACAGGGGAAATAACAAGCTTTTATGGAGGGATGTAGTTCCATCCTGGTCATTTTGTTAGCAAAAGATATGGCAAACGCATGGGAAAGAGGCCGTGAAGCTGAATCTTTTTTCCTTTTCTCCCAATTTAAAGTCTAATTGGTCAAATCAGTGTATGCAGAGCGTGGGACGCTCTCCCAGCTTCAAATGTTGGCCTCCAGCTCGTGATTGGCTTGTGCTAAAGTGGGGGAAGATGTAAATGTGCTTTGCTACCGAGCTGAGGAGGAAGCGGACAGAAAGAGAAGAGACCTCATTCTTGTACTGGCTCTTTGCTAGTAAAGAACTGCAGGTCTCTATACGGTGGGGCGTGTGTCCTTTGCTAGTGTGCCACTTAGAGCCTGAGCCATTCACCTTCTGCACCATCAGAGGTACTGCTTCTAGCATCACGCACACAACGAGTGATGTGTGGGTCTACTTGACGAAATAAATCTCGGGTGAACAGCCTGGTATGAGTGTGTATAGGACACAATGTTTCGGCAATCGATCACGTTGCCATCATCAGGTGCGCTGATTGCCGAAATATTGTGTCCTATGCACACTCATACCAGGCTGTTCACCCGAGATTTATTTCGTCATAAAATACGCCTGGAGAAATTGAAGAATCACGAGGGTGTACTTATTTGTCTTGAGTCGGCCGTCTAAACATTTGACATATTCTGTCACACATAGTCGTGGCACGGAGTCAGATTGCTTTGGCAGACCAGCAAACGGGTCCACCTGCACACTGGAATCCACCGGGGTTTCACAGACTCATAGGAAAGTGCCTGCGTTCCGAATTAACCGAACGCGAAACCGCGTACTTGCATTTTTCTGGCGCTCGCCATTAATAACAGATTGTGGCCATCCATGACTTCAGTCGCCGAACGCATCGTGGTGTGCCGCCCTCACCACCAGAAGGGTAAATAAAGTATTCGCTATGGCGTAGGGCTCCAATATACACTCCTGGAAATTGAAATAAGAACACCGTGAATTCATTGTCCCAGGAAGGGGAAACTTTATTGACACATTCCTGGGGGCAGATACATCACATGATCACACTGACAGAACCACAGGCACATAGACACAGGCAACAGAGCATGCACAATGTCGGCGCTAGTACAGTGTATATCCAGCTTTCGCAGCAATGCAGGCTGCTATTCTCCCATGGAGACGATCGTAGAGATGCTGGATGTAGTCCTGTGGAACGGCTTGCCATGCCATTTCCACCTGGCGCCTCAGTTGGACCAGCGTTCGTGCTGGACGTGCAGACCGCGTGAGACGACGCTTCATCCAGTCCCAAACATGCTCAATGGGGGACAGATCCGGAGATCTTGCTGGCCAGGGTAGTTGACTTACACCTTCTAGAGCACGTTGGGTGGCACGGGATACATGCGGACGTGCATTGTCCTGTTGGAACAGCAAGTTCCCTTGCCGGTCTAGGAATGGTAGAACGATGGGTTCGATGAGGGTTTGGATGTACCGTGCACTATTCAGTGTCCCCTCGACGATCACCAGTGGTGTACGGCCAGTGTAGGAGATCGCTCCCCCACCATGATGCCGGGTGTTGGCCCTGTGTGCCTCGGTCGTATGCAGTCCTGATTGTGGCGCTCACCTGCACGGCGCCAAACACGCATACGACCGTCATTGGCACCAAGGGAGAAGCGACTCTCATCGCTGAAGACGACACGTCTCCATTCGTCCCTCCATTCACGCCTGTCGCGACACCACTGGAGGTGGGCTGCACGATGTTGGGGCGTGAGCGGAAGACGGCCTAACGGTGTGCGGGACCGTAGCCCAGCTTCATGGAGACGGTTGCGAATGGTCCTCGCCGATACCCCAGGAGCAACAGTGTCCCTAATTTGCTGGGAAGTGGCGGTGCGGTCTCATACAGCACTGCGTAGGATCCTACGGTCTTGGCGTGCATCCGTGCGTCGCTGCGGTCCGGTCCCAGGTCGACGGGCACGTGCACCTTCCGCCGACCACTGGCGACAACATCGATGTACTGTGGAGACCTCACGCCCCACGTGTTGAGCAATTCGGCGGTACGTCCACCCGGCCTCCCGCATGCCCACTATACGCCCTCGCTCAAAGTCCGTCAACTGCACATACGGTTCACGTCCACGCTGTCGTGGCATGCTACCAGTGTTAAAGACTGCGATGGAGCTCCGTATGCCACGGCAAACTGGCTGACACTGACGGCGGCGGTGCACAAATGCTGCGCAGCTAGCGCCATTCGACGGCCAACACCGCGGTTCCTGGTGTGTCCGCTGTGCCGTGCGTGTGATCATTGCTTGTACAGCCCTCTCGCAGTGTCCGGAGCAAGTATGGTGGGTCTGACACACCCGTGTCAATATGTTCTTTTTTCCATTTCCAGGAGTGTATGTTTCTCAGCACCCTGTTCTTTCGAACCATGTTTTTCTCTTCTTGGAATGGTAGAATGTAGATGTGTGATGGTGGCGTAGTTTTGTGCCATAACCGGGATTCACGTGTATGAAGACAGATAAAGCGATTAGTGTTCCGGTTAGTGTCATGTGTCAATCACCAGCTGATCACTTTGTCCACCATAGACCATATATTTGCCTGACGGTGTGGCCGAGCGGTTCTAGGCGCTTCAGTCTGAAACCGCGAGACTGCTACGGTCGCAGGTTCGAATCCTGCCTCGGGCATGGATGTGTGCGATGTCCTTAGGTTAGTTAGGTGTAAGTAGTTGTAAGTTCTAAGGGATGATGACCTCAGATGTTAAGTCCCATAGTGCTCAGAGCCATTTGAACCATTTTTTTGACCCTATGTTAGTGAAAGCGTTTGTCAAATAAAAATGTTTGTGTGACGTTTCTTTAGTCATTTTTGTTGTCTTGTGATGTTAAGGATGAATAAATGTATTGTCATTTAGATCACAACTTCTCCCTGAGTTCTGATTAACAGTACCTTCCCATTTTATTATTAAAGTCTAGGTCTGAAACGTAAGTAGAAGGCTTTCAAGGTCCTGGACACAACATTTATTGCCCACAATCGATCTTTCTCCCTGCTCTCCATCATCTCCATTACAGCCACTGCGGTACAAGTTTTCTACAGTCTACACATGCAGTTATAAGAATATTCTGCTCACAATTTCTTCACGTAAAAAAGTCACAAGCCAAAGTATACCAAATGTAGTATTCGGGAACATGGAGATGATGACCTAAAATATGAATATTAATCTGACTGACAGAGTAGTTAAGGTAGAGGGTGTGTTGCCATTTTTCACTGACTATCTCTCATACTAAAGTATTCTTCGAGGATGCGCATGAGGCATAGCATCTGGAGTGCGACCAGAAACTCTCGTCAAAGCTTCGTAACCGCACCACGGCCGAGATTTCAACCGACTGCTCTAATTCTGGGTCAGTAGTCAGCTGGTGACCTCAGAAGGTGTTTCTGCGCGAGACCCACGCGGAAGCGGACGGAAGCAGAGGCAATACGTCAGCATCGCGAGCGCCCACTCCCGCGCGTGCATTATTCATGCTCGCTTAATATCGGCGGGAGCTTGTCTCTGCCGGGCTAGCGGGCTTGATTTCCGCGGGGAGACAAAGAGTCGCTGATAGAGACGGGCCGGGCCAATATCTGCCCGCAGGAATATTATTAGCGGCTGGCTGGCTGCCTGTCTGCCGCCATTAGTCATGGCCACGGGGAGCTGTCTTCCTCCGCGCCGTGGCATCTCAGACTGGCGCTGAGCAATATCCCCCGTCTCGTCCTCCTCTCAGACTGCGATCTCTCTGACAGCTGCGTTTAATACCAGACGCGCCGGCGCAAGGCGAATCGCCCACTGTGGTGAACTAGCCAACATACGGCAAAGTGTGGTCCAGCTGTATACAGTATAGGTCCCCAGAAATGTGAGTGGCTTGAAGTTCCTTTTTACGTAGTAGAACCCAGTACATTGTCCTAGTCACAGTCAAATGTATCGTCAGGAGCCCCCCAGGGAAGTGTGAGAGGAGCAGTTTTATTCCCCATATTTTGAGAATGCCGGCCGGTGTGGCCGAGCGGTTCTAGGCGCTTCAGTCTGGAACCACGCGACCGCTACGGTCGCAGGCTCGAATCGAGAATGCCGGCCGTTGTGGCCGAGCGGTTCTAGGCGCTTCAGTCTGGAACCACGCGACCGCTACGGTCGCAGGCTCGAATCCTGCCTCGGGCATGGATGTGTGTGATGTCCTTAGATTCGTTAGGTTTAAGTAGTTCTAAGTTCTAGGGGACTTGATGACCTCAGATGATAAGTCCCATAGTGCTCAGAGCCATTTGAGAATGAAACCATAGTCCGAGTGAAACGTCCCCTTAGAAAAATTAGTGAATTACTGTGCTGGTAAATCCTTTACGTTATTTGATTTTCAAACAGCTGAGCAGAACTGAACGTACACAGACATTTCGCTCTTTACCTATTCTGATGAACACTAAACTGACACACAATATTTTTAGCGCAACGCAATCTGACTTTCAAAAATCCCTACAAAAGAATGGCCCTGACTAAGTATAACCTATACCTTTCATGAATCACTTACCTCACAAAATCTTCATTACTCGAACTACAGCAATACAGCGAGCGCCACTACTGCCAGCTAAATAAAAGATTCTAACTACTGAAGGCACTAACTACTGATAGGCATAGTTAGCAAATGAAAGATTTTGTTAGAGAACAAACAATGTATTTACCTTAATAGTGTTCAAAAGTCATAATATATATATAGCAGTTCATGACATCCATTCTTACAAATGTACTGTTTCTGATGGACACACGTCCAGATCATCCGCTCTCAAAAATCCGCCATCTCACTTCCCCACATCCACCACTGCTGGCGGCTCACCTCCAACTGCGCAACACTACGCGCTGTTGACAGCCAGCTGCCTAACACTACAATAGCGAATATTCCAACAATGCCGACCAGCCTCAGACTGCACACAGTGATTTTCATATAGAGCGCTACCTTGGCGTTAGCAATAAAAAAACCTAAACAGCCTACTTACACGAGTAGGCTGTAATCCGTTTATTATCTGTGCAATTAGTCATTTCAACTGTGGGCCAATTTCAAGCATCTGTAATACATTCATATAACGGCGACAATGGTTTATACATTAACTCTTGCATTCACCGCTTTGTCTCTCTTTTTTGTTTTTTTGAGTTATCAGTCTTCTGACTGCTATGATGCGACCCGACAAGAATTCCTCTCCTGTGCCAACATCTTCATCTCAGAGTAGGATTCCTTAACTTCAGCTACTTTCTGAGCATCAACCCTGATTTTAAGTTTCTCGCTGTTCTCATTTCTGTTACTTCTCATCGTCTTTCTTCGATTGTCTCTCAGTTCACATTCTGTACTCATTAGACTGCTCATTCCGTTCAGCACATCATTTAATTCTTCTTCACTTTCACTGAGGATAGCAATGTCATCAGCGTATCGTATCATTGATATCCGTTCACGCAACTTGATTCCGCTCCTGAACCTTTCCTTTATTTCCATAGAAGGGCCAAAGAATCAGACACTTCCAAGAGCAAACAAATCGGCTGAAGGCCTAACACTTAAAACTCCATAACATTAATTTTTTTAAATACCAAAGGCATTACCTGAAACAGTTCTTTAAATTAGGTTGAAGGCCTGAAGAATGTTACCGCTTAAGGGCAATACAACCTTAATTTTTTTTAAATAATCGGCTAGAAGTCACAAAATGCAAATAAAAAGAACAAATAAAAAAGGCAGTACATCCAAGGGCGCTCAGATGTTCGAGGGTCGGCCTGGAATTCAAACACTAACGCCCGCTTAGGTGAGACAGGCAGTCGGCCCAACCATACTCGATCTGACGACAACCCAACCGACAGACAGTCAACGGACCCACCGACAAGACAACCTCCGCTCCACCCGACCAGCACACAACAGGGAGTTCAATGGAACAACGTGGAAGGTATTGGCGCCCACGACCAATTTTACATGGAGCCGTCAAACTACACACCGTACTGGACAGCAACAACACAATGAGAAAACTACACTGCCTGAAATTTACGTCAACGGCCAGGGCAGGTAACCGGAACGTTAACGGCCACAGGGCAGAAGATTCCGCTGGTGCACTTCAGTTCAAAATAACCAAATAAAGTGAAACTCCACCAGGAGGTGGCTAGAATCTTTCAACTTGAAAGCACGTTGTTGCTCGCGGGAATATCCCAACAGCCGACAACAAACTCCAAACGACACAATGTAAACGGTCTTAACTTGCTGGTAGAGTAAATCAAAATACAACTTTCGTGTCCAGGGTCAATGAGCCACACACTCCGATACTGCATAGAGACCGCCAGTGGCCCCGGCCAAACTACGTACAGCGGGGAATTCCTCGCTGCTCCGCGCCAACCAACTGACTCGTCGCGCACTGTCCAGCTGGAAACTACACTCCTGGAAATGGAAAAAAGAACACATTGACACCGGTGTGTCAGACCCACCATACTTGCTCCGGACACTGCGAGAGGGCTGTACAAGCAATGATCACAAGCACGGCACAGCGGACACACCAGGAACCGCGGTGTTGGCCGTCGAATGGCGCTAGCTGCGCAGCATTTGTGCACCGCCGCCGTCAGTGTCAGCCAGTTTGCCGTGGCATACGGAGCTCCATCGCAGTCTTTAACACTGGTAGCATGCCGCGACAGCGTGGACGTGAACCGTATGTGCAGTTGACGGACTTTGAGCGAGGGCGTATAGTGGGCATGCGGGAGGCCGGGTGGACGTACCGCCGAATTGCTCAACACGTGGGGCGTGAGGTCTCCACAGTACATCGATGTTGTCGCCAGTGGTCGGCGGAAGGTGCACGTGCCCGTCGACCTGGGACCGGACCGCTGCGATGCACGGATGCACGCCAAGACCGTAGGATCCTACGCAGTGCCGTAGGGGACCGCACCGCCACTTCCCAGCAAATTAGGGACACTGTTGTTCCTGGGGTATCGGCGAGGACCATTCGCAACCGTCTCCATGAAGCTGGGCTACGGTCCCGCACACCGTTAGGCCGTCTTCCGCTCACGCCCCAACATCGCTGGTCCAACTGAGGCGCCAGGTGGAAATGGCATGGCAAGCCGTTCCACAGGACTACATCCAGCATCTCTACGATCGTCTCCATGGGAGAATAGCAGCCTGCATTGCTGCGAAAGGTGGACATACACTGTACTAGTGTCGCGACAGGCGTGAATGGAGGGACGAATGGAGACGTGTCGTCTTCAGCGATGAGAGTCGCTTCTGCCTTGGTGCCAATGATGGTCGTATGCGTGTTTGGCGCCGTGCAGGTGAGCGCCACAATCAGGACTGCATACGACCGAGGCACACAGGGCCAACACCCGGCATCATGGTGTGGGGAGCGATCTCCTACACTGGCCGTACACCACTGGTGATCGTCGAGGGAACACTGAATAGTGCACGGTACATCCAAACCGTCATCGAACCCATCGTTCTACCATTACTAGACCGGCAAGGGAACTTGCTGTTCCAACAGGACAATGCACGTCCGCATGTATCCCGTGCCACCCAACGTGCTCTAGAAGGTGTAAGTCAACTACCCTGGCCAGCAAGATCTCCGGATCTGTCCCCCATTGAGCATGTTTGGGACTGGATGAAGCGTCGTCTCACGCGGTCTGCACGTCCAGCACGAACGCTTGTCCAACTGAGGCGCCAGGTGGAAATGGCATGGCAAGCCGTTCCACAGGACTACATCCAGCATCTCTACGATCGTCTCCATGGGAGAATAGCAGCCTGCATTGCTGCGAAAGGTGGATATACACTGTACTAGTGCCGACATTGTGCATGCTCTGTTGCCTGTGTCTATGTGCCTGTGGTTCTGTCAGTGTGATCATGTGATGTATCTGACCCCAGGAATGTGTCAATAAAGTTTCCCCTTCCTGGGACAATGAATTCACGGTGTTCTTATTTCAATTTCCAGGCGTGTATAAGCGCCAGGTCAAAGATAGTCCAAGGTGCGAATATCGATACACACCGCTGCTGCCACCTGCGGAAAGAGTGGATAACAGCATAATCGCGATAACTGCGGGAGAGTAAACACAGAATCGCAACGAAGGTTTAATCCAGCGATAGCTTCAGACACCCACGGCTCAATCCTAATGGGACGGATTTCGGACACACAAAGAATTGATCGGAATTTCAGAAATATTCGATGATTAATTCGAGAGATGGAGCTTCACAGTCTCCAGACACGTCCGCACTCGTCATCGGGGCTAAGTTCGAAACGAGATTCCTCAGTGAAGACAGCTGTCCTCGAGTCAATGAGGTTCCTGGCCGAAGACGTGTCTGGGGACACCCCAGATACGAACCTGACTGTCGCATGCCATATGGTCCCACAACCAGGGGCCGGCCGGAGTGGCCGAGCCGTCCTAGGCGCTACAAAAAATGGTTCAAATGGCTCTGAGCACTATGGGACTTAACTTCTGAGGTCATCAGTCCCCTAGAACTTAGAACTACTTAAACCTAACGACATCACATACCTCCATGTCCGTGGCAGACTGTAGCGCCTAGAACCGCTCGGTCACTCCGGCCGGCCTAGGCGCTAGTCTGGAACCGCGCGACCGCTACAGTCGCAGGTTTGAATCCTGCCCCGGGCATGGATGTGTGTGATGTCCTTAGGTTAGTTAGGTTTAAGTAGTTCTAAGTTCTAGGGGACTGATTACCTCAGAAGTTAAGTCCCATAGTGCTCAGAGCCATTTGAACCACAACCAGGAGTTGGTTGTCATCCATGATACGCTTCAACACAGTGGTACGTCAACGATATTCTCCGTCTTGGTTTGATCTCCTTCATGTCAATGCTACCCTGGGCTTACATTTCAGCAAGATAAGGCCCGCGCGCACACGGCACGAGTTTCTATTACTTGTCTTCGTGCTCGCCAAACTCTATCTCGGCCAGCAAAGTTACCGTATCTCTCCCCGAGAACGTTTCGAGCATTAAGGGCAGGACCCTCTAGCCTGCTCGCCATTTTGACGATGTAACGCCCCAATTGGAGAGTACTTGGCTCGGTATCGTTCAGGACGACATTCAACAACTCTGTCAATCAATGCCATGCCGAATATCTGCTTGCATAAGGGCCAGAGATGGACGGACACGTTACTGACTCGCTCAATTTGTGAAGGTCCTTCTCTTGAATAAATTATCCAATTCCTCTGAAACTGTATTTATTTCTTTGTCTGTACACGTACATCATGTCGAAATATTTCCGTCCCATTCGTATAATTCGTGGTGCTTCGATTTGTTTTCTTTTATTGTCTGAGTGTTTATTTGGGTATTTAACTGTGAAGAGGCGTGTAATGGAACGATCACATAGGTTCAGTCGAGGGTGAAGTATGTAGCACACATCTATTTACTAGTAGAATATTACAGAACGTATAGCCATATGGTGTCTGTTCTTTCGGACATGTCCTCTTTCATGAACTACAGCCGTCTAGAACGAAATTATAATTATATATTAATACCTTCAGCTGCTGACGGGCGTTGATATATATCAACGGGGACACGTGAAAATGTGTGTCCCGACCGGGACTCGAACCCGAGATCTCCTGCTTACATGGAAGACCCTCTATCCATCTGAGCCACCGAGGGCACAGCCCGACTGCAGGGACTATCTCACACACGCCTCCTGCGAGACCCACATTCTCACCCTGAATGTCCACACACTACATTCGTAGTGTCCCTATCCAACACACTCATTACTCATGGAAGACATTCTTACCAAATCCTGTAAGAAATCGAGTGATATGTGTGCATCCGCTCAGAAGAAGGAGGTCATGGCCGGTATTGCCGCAACTATATACTTGTAAATAATTCGAATTTCGTTCTAGGCGGATGCAGGTCATCAATGGTGTCTGTTCTTTCGGACATGTCCGAAAGAACAGACACCATATCCATATAAGTATATAGTTCTGGCAATACGGGCAATGACCTTCTTCTTCTTTGCGGATGCACACATATTACCCGAACTATTACGGGACTTGGTAAGAATGTCTCCCACGAGTAATGAGTGTGTTGGGTAGGGACGCTACGAATGTAGTGTGTGGACATAAAAGGTGAGAATGTGGGTCTCGCGGGAGGCGTGTGTGAGATAGTCCCTGCAGTCGCACTATCCTCTGTGCCCTCGGTGGCTCAGATGGATAGAGCGTCTGCCATCTAAGCAGGAGATCCCGCGTTGGAGTCCGGTCGGGGCACTTATTTTCACCTGTCCCCGTTGATATATACCAACGCCCATCAGCAGCTGAAGGTATTAATATATAATTCTAATATTAGAGAAATTGAATGTCTAGAAGGAAGTTCGCTTACAAGTCACTTCTTGTGACCCATCCTCGAATACTGCCGAAGTGTGTGGGACACCTACAGCGCGAACGGTGACAGGTATGTTTCACCCACAGAAGACTGTGCCAGAGATGTTGAAAGCACCAGCTGTTAGACACTTGAAGATCGACGGATACTGTCTCGAGAAAATCTACTTAACAAAGCTTCAAGACCCGGCTTTAAATGTTGACTCTACGAATATCTTACAAGCCCCCCCCCCCCCCCCCAATCACCGGCATATCGCTCCCGTAGGGATCGTCAGGATAAGATCCATTTAAACAGTCGTTCTTCCTGCGCTCCAAACCTTAACCGAATACGGAGAAACCTTAACAACTGGTACAACGCCATGCACTTCACTATAGTTTGCGGAGAATAGATGTAGAACAAATGGAGCGAGTAGCACTCTGCCTTGCGAGTTTACTTTAAGGAAGCCGACTGATTCCACGGCTCCCTCGTTTCGGATACCCCCTGAGCTACCCTTAACGCTGCGACAGGTTATGAGAAGGGCGGTTGTTTCCAGTGTGGGCTCTGCTCCATCAAGACGCTTCCCGCCGGGTGGAAATTGAAATTTCCCTCCGCTCCCCCACGCCGACTTAGCTGCAGACAGAATTTGGTGCCACAGTCACGGCGCTAGGGGCAATCCTGTCGGAGGACAGCTGCCTTAACAGGGCTCTAGCTCTAGCGAGCGGCGGGACACGTGAGCTGAATGTCGGAGGACACGTCGCCGCCGGTGATGCGAGCGTGGCAACGTAAAGGCCCTTGGAGGACTGACACTTGAAATTTTACAAAAACCATAAAAGAAAGATATACTTGAGACTTGAAGATACTAGAGACTTGAAGATATACGTATGCTGTCTCGAGGAAAGCACCAAGATCCGGCTGTAAATGTTGACTCTAAGAATATGCTACAAGGCCTCCCCATCCCCGTCATATCGCTCCCGTAGGGATAAAAATCGTTTTCAAGATTTTGAACATACAGTGACACTCTATAGGTTCTGATGCCACGTTTTATATTTATATGTCAGTTTTATACAAATCGTTGAAACTTCATACTATATGTTATGGTTGTTGTAGTCTTCAGTCTAGAGACTGGTTTGATGCAGCTATCCATGCTACTCTATCCTATGCAAGGTTCTTCATCTCCCAGTACCTACTGAAACCTACATCCTTCTGAATCTGTTTAGTGTATTCACCTCTTGGTCTCCCTCTTCGATTTTTACCCACCACGCTGCCCTCCAATACTAAATTGATGATCCCTTGATGCCTCAGAATATGTCCTACCAACCGATCCCTTCTTCTAGTCAAGTTGCGCCACAAATCTCTCTTCTCTCCCATTCTATTCAATACCTCCTCATTAGTTATGTGATCTACCCATCTAATCTTCAGCATTCTTCTGCAGCACCACATTTAGAAAGCTTCTATTCTCTTCCTGTCTAAACTATTTATCGTCCACGTTTCACTTCCATACATGGCTACACTCCATACAAATACTTTCAGAAACGACTTCCTCACACTTAAATCTATACTCGATGTTAACAAATCTCTCTTCTTCAGAAACGCTTTCCTTGCCATTGCCAGTCTACATTTTGCATCCTCTCTACTTCGACCATCATCAGTTCTTTTGCTCCCTAACAGCAAAACTCATCTACTACGCCGGCCGGTGTGGCCGAGTGGTTCTAGGCGCTTCAGCCTGGAACCGCGCGACCGCTACGGTCGCAAGTTTGAATCCTGCATCGGGCATGGATGTGTGTCATGTTCTTAGATTAGTTAGGTTTAAGTAGTTCTAAGTTCTAGGGGACTCATGACCATCTACTACTTCAAGCGTCTCATTTCCTGATCTACTTCCCGCAGCATCACCCGATTTAATTCGACTACATTCCATTAACCTCGTTTTACAAAGCTGTATAGCAGACGGCTACTACTCTTATATAACGTATTTAAATGGTGATTAAGTGCATGGCATTACTGCACAGTAAGCGACTCCCACTTTGACTACAGATATTGTGATTATATGTCTAACATCTTCTGATGAAGACGTTTTCAAAACCTTCGAAAAAATGGTCATGGTTTAATAAACCTTTATTTTGTGACTGAATGGCTGTTATTTCGAAAGCATTGAAACTAAAAATCTGTTTTGTTTTTCTGATAATCACCATCCTTAAATTTAGACGCATTTGTACGTGTTCGAACCGAATCTGGGAACATATTCTGCCTCGAAAAAAAAAAAAAATTAGGCAGAAGACATGGTTGGATGTCAGCGTAACATTTGTACAAGTACACCCCAACGACGTGTTTCTAAGTGGTGAGTAAAAACCGCTGCAGATGCTGCAGTCCTTTATTAATGGCATTACCCGAGTCGTAATTCAAATTACGTCACCGTATATTATTGTGTTCAAGCCACTTTTACAGCCCAGTCCCAAACATTTGTTTGAAATATGGTTCAAATGGCTCTGACCACTATGGGACTTAACATCTGAGGTCATCAGTCCCCTAGACTTAGAACTACTTAAACCTAACCTAAGGACATCACACACATCCATGCCCGAGGCGGGATTCGAACCTGCGACCGTAGCAGCAACGCGGTTCCAGACTGAAGCGCCTAGAACCGCTCGGACACACTGGCCGGCTCCACTGACAGGAAATGGATGTGTTCGGCTACTTGGAGACCATTTTCAGCCATTCATGAACTTCATCCTCCCAGCGTTAGTTGAAAACAGTCTTGGTTGCCATTTTAGTTTTTTTGATTTATCAACTACACGTTACACCTTACTTAGGCATCTTCAGCCAGATCTTAATTTGGTATTTCTTAGGACGATCCATTAGACAGTGTAGCTAAAGGAATCGTCGAGTACATCAGACCAACAGCGCCTTCGTTTGCTCTTGTGAACGTGAACGCGTTTTGCAGTTCTTGGAGTCACCCACGTCCATCTGGAAAGTAGTTACTGAGGTTAACGAAGGCGATGTTGGGCTGATGTACTCGACGATGTCCTTTAGCTACATTGTCTAATGGATCGTCCTAAGAACGTGAACGTGAACGTGAACGTGAACTCGTTTTGCAGTTCTTGGAGTCACCCACGTCCATCTGGAAAGTAGTTACTGAGGTTAACGAAGGCAATGTTGGGCTGATGTACTCGACGATGTCCTTTAGCTACATTGCCTAATGGATCGTCCTAAGAACGTGAACGTGAACGTGAACTCGTTTTGCAGTTCTTGGAGTCACCCACGTCCATCTGGAAAGTAGTTACTGAGGTTAACGAAGGCAATGTTGGGCTGATGTACTCGACGATGTCCTTTAGCTACATTGTCTAATGGATCGTCCTAAGAATGTGAACGTGAACGTGAACGTGAACTCGTTTTGCAGTTCTTGGAGTCACCCACGTCCATCTGGAAAGTAGTTACTGAGGTTAACGAAGGCGATGTTGGGCTGATGTACTCGACGATGTCCTTTAGCTACATTGTCTAATGGATCGTCCTAAGAAATACCAAATTAAGATCAGTCTGAAGATGCCTGAATAAGGTGAAACGCGTAGTTGATAAACAAAAAAACTAAAATGGCAACCAAGACTGTTTTCAACTAATACTATTAAACACTGGTTTGCTGATTAGTGTGACACATGGACTGGAAGAATTTCATCCTCCCAACCAACTATGTCGTGTCACCGGGCCACAACTGTTCGCGACTGGTTTCAAGAACACTCTGGACAATTAGAGCGAAAGCTTTGGCCACCCGGATCGTCCGACGTGAATGCCACCGAACATTTATGGGACATGATCTAGAGGCCAGTTCGTGCACAACATCCTGTACCGGCAACACTTTCGCAGTTATGGACGGCTGTGGAGGCAGTATGGCTCAGTATTTCTGCTGGGACTCCCAACGACCTGTCCATGCCACGTCACGTTTCTGCATAACGCCGGGAAAAGGAGGTCGGAAACACGATATCAGACGGTATCCCATGACTTTTGCCACCTCATTGTATCCACACCACCGTCTCAGCCATGTTAACATTCACCGTCTCCCAACTATACATCAGTTGTCCACAGCATACAACACCGTAAAATGTGTTTATACTCTTCCGCACGAAGAATTTTTCCAAGCCCAATAAGAGGACCACACTCTAACCACGAAAAACATCCACGATACCATAACAAGACGTTCTCCCCACTTTACTCTTGGTACTACACTCCTGGAAATTGAAATAAGAACACCGTGAAATCATTGTCCCAGGAAGGGGAAACTTTATTGACACATTCCTGGGGTCACATACATCACATGATCACACTGACAGAACCACAGGCACATAGACACAGGCAACAGAGCATGCACAATGTCGGCACTAGTACAGTGTATATCCACCTTTCGCAGCAATGCAGGCTGCTATTCTCCCATGGAGACGATCGTAGAGATGCTGGATGTAGTCCTGTGGAACGGCTTGCCATGCCATTTCCACCTGGCGCCTCAGTTGGACCAGCGTTCGTGCTGGACGTGCAGACCGCGTGAGACGACGCTTCATCCAGTCCCAAACATGCTCAATGGGGGACAGATCCGGAGATCTTGCTGGCCAGGGTAGTTGACTTACACCTTCTAGAGCACGTTGGGTGGCACGGGATACATGCGGACGTGCATTGTCCTGTTGGAACAGCAAGTTCCCTTGCCGGTCTAGGAATGGTAGAACGATGGGTTCGATGACGGTTTGGATGTACCGTGCACTATTCAGTGTCCCCTCGACGATCACCAGTGGTGTACGGCCAGTGTAGGAGATCGCTCCCCACATCATGATGCCGGGTGTTGGCCCTGTGTGCCTCGGTCGTATGCAGTCCTGATTGTGGCGCTCACCTGCACGGCGCCAAACACGCATACGACCATCATTGGCACCAAGGCAGAAGCGACTCTCATCGCTGAAGACGACACGTCTCCATTCGTCCCTCCATTCACGCCTGTCGCGTCACCACTGGAGGCGGGCTGCACGATGTTGGGGCGTGAGCGGAAGAGGGCCTAACGGTGTGCGGGACCGTAGCCCAGCTTCATGGAGACGGTTGCGAATGGTCCTCGCCGACACCCCAGGAGCAACAGTGTCCCTAATTTGCTGGGAAGTGGCGGTGCGGTCCCCTACGGCACTGCGTAGGATCCTACGGTCTTGGCGTGCATCCGTGCGTCACTGCGGTCCGGTCCCAGGTCGACGGGCACGTGCACCTTCCGCCGACCACTGGCGACAACATAGATGTACTGTGGAGACCTCACGCCCCACGTGTTGAGCAATTCGGCTGTACGTCCACCCGGCCTCCCGCATGCCCACTATACGCCCTCGCTCAAAGTCCGTCAACTGCACATACAGTTCACGTCCACGCTGTCGCGGCATGCTACCAGTGTTAAAGACTGCGATGGAGCTCCGTATGCCACGGCAAACTGGCTGACACTGACGGCGGCGGTGCACAAATGCTGCGCAGCTAGCGCCATTCGACGGCCAACACCGCGGTTCCTGGTGTGTCCGCTGTGCCGTGCGTGTGATCATTGCTTGTACAGCCCTCTCGCAGTGTCCGGAGCAAGTATGGTGGGTCTGACACACCGGTGTCAATGTGTTCTTTTTTCCATTTCCAGGAGTGTATATGGGAAGGTAATCCCAAAAGTAAAGTCTATTTTTTATAAGTACAGAACTCTGTTTGTGTGGCAGTTGGTCACACTGTTATGAAGAGTACTTCACGCGCTGTGTGTAAACATGAGCACGCTGCGCTGAGGCGCTCAGTCTTGACTCGGCAGCCGTTGAGAATGGAGCTCCCGTTGGGTGTTACCGCCAATTGCGAATTGCGCGCAGTTATTCGTTTTTTGAACGCAAAGCGCACTCGGCCGATTGAAATCCATCGCCAATTGACGGAAGTGTGTGGTGAGTCGTGCATGGATGTCAAAAATGTTCGCAAGTGGTGTAGAGAGTTTGCAGCTGGCCGGGCCGAAATTCACGACGAACAAAGGAGCGGGAGACCGTCAGTTTCTGAGGAGACAGTGTTGAAGGTTGAGCAAAGCATGGGCGAAGATCGGCGGATCACCCTGGATGATCCCTGCACGTAGGTTCCTGAGGTTTCCAGAAGCACCGCTCACAGAATTTTAACGAAAATGGTCAAATGTGTGTGAAATCTTAAGGGACTTAACTGCTAAGGTCATCAGTCAAATGGTTCAAATGGCTCTGAGCACTATGGGACTTAACATCTGTGGTCATCAGTCCCCTAGAAATTAGAACGACTTAAACCTAACTAACCTAAGGACATCACACACATCCATGCCGGAGGCAGGATTCGAACCTGCGACCGTAGCAGTCGCGCGGTCCCGGACTGAGCGCCTAGAACCGCGAGACCACCGCGGCCGGCGGTCATCAGTCCCTAAGCTTACACACTACTTAATCTAAATTATTTTCAGGACAAACACACACACCCATGCCCGAGGGAGGACTCGAACCTCCACCGGGACCCGCCGCACAATCCTTGACTGCAGCGCCTTATACCGCTTGACGAATTTTAACGGAAACATTGAACTACCGGATGGTGTGCGCAAGATGGGTGCCACGCATGCTGACTGAACACCACATGTGGCAACGAGTTGATGCTTCCCGAGCATTTCTTCACCCCCTTGCAGCCGAACAGGGCAACTTTCTGGACTCAATTGTCATGGGTGACGAAACCAGGGCATACCACTTTACACCTGAGACCAAGCAACAATCTCGCCAATGGCGGCATCCTTCTTCGCGAAAGCCGCGGAAATTCAAACAAACACAGTCTGTCGGTGAAGTCATGTCAACCGTTTCTTGGGATCGGAAAGGGGTATTGTTGGTCGACTTTATGCCTACTGCGACAATAGTTAAAGCTGACAGGTACTGTGAGACTGAAAAAAACTCAAACGGGCAATTCAGAACCGGAGGAGATGAATGTTGAGCAAGGGCGTACACATTCTCCATGACAACGCTCGCCCACACATCGCTCGGCAAACCGTTGCTCTCCTCCAACAGTCTCAGTGGAACATAATCACCCACCCACCCTATAGTCCTGACTTGACGCCCAGTGACTATCACCTGTTCCCTAGGTTAAAAGAACATTTGGGCGGGAAGCGGTTCAGCTCCGACGACGAGGTGAAAGAAGAGGTTCGTAACTTTCCGAACAGCATGGCAGTGAGCTGGTATGACATGGGCATACAAAAACTGCCACAGCGTCTACGAAAATGCATCGACAGAAATGGTGATTATGTCGAAAAATATCTGAATGTTCAAGCTGTAAATTGAGGTAAACCATTGTAGAAATAAACAGGTCTATGTACTTATAAAAAAATAGGAGACCTTACTTTTGGGATTACCCTCGTATGATGCCAGGTGACACTTTCAGTCTTTCGCCAACCCCAAATCCTTCCGCAGGATGTACCACAATTCATCACTCCAAATCACCCGCTTCCACTTATCCACTGTCCCGTGGTGCCGCTTTTTACCACCACCATCGCTGCTTAGCAATGGCTACAGAAATCTATGACTTATGAAGAGCATCTAGACCTTGGAACCCAATTCTCCCTACGTTGATTATCGTAGATGGACTGCTGGCAGCATTTTGGAACACCCGAGTGGTTCCTTCCTCCGATTTCATGCGATGTTTCTCAACCACACTGCAATTCCCAGTGATCCCAATCCGTCAGTACATGAGATCAGCCTGCTCTTGCTTTAGCTGTGGCTATCCAAAGTGATGCTATACAATGAGATCTCCAACAGTCGATTTGGGCAACTTTAGATGGGTTGCAATGTGGGGTCCTGCCCACTCATCTCTTATAGGCTCCCTAAAGGATGCTGTGTTCTCGGATAGCTATACAACAGTTCAAGCAAATTACGAGAGGGAGCCAAATTAAAACCTTAAATTTGTAATGACAGCTCGAAATTTATCGCCGTTATCCTGTAAATTGGTAAGCGTGCTACAAACAGCGTGCAGAATGGCCTGTAGGTGGCAGCATAGTGCATATGCACATATACCGTAGCGGTATCAGTATAAAGATGGCCGCCCCACTTGGGACTTGCACCAGGGAAGAACAGCGTTCTGTTATTCGGTTTTTGCGTAGTGGAGGTGTGAAACCTATTGAAATTTATAGACGAATGAACGTTCAGTACGGTGATGCATGTCTGCCACAGCAGCATGTCTACGAATGGAGTAGGAAGTTCGCAACTGGTGTGACTTCAGTGGAAGATGCTCCTCGTCCAGGTCAGGCACAACGAGTTGTGACTCCACAGAACATTGCAGCAGTTGAAGCCGTAGTGAAGGAAAACCACCGAGTGACACTTAATTACATTGCAGCATGTTTACAGATTATTCATGGGTCAGCACACCACATTGTGTATGATGTGTTCCAGTTTCACAAAGTGTCTGCAAGATGGGTGCCATGGCAGCTGACTCCTGAAATGAGAGAACGACGTGTTGATGCTTGTGAAGAACTTCTGCGGCGCTTTGAACGAGAATGTGATGGCTTCCTTGCAAGAATCGTTACTGGGGACGAAACCTGGGTTCACTTCCACCAAGAGCGAGCAAGGAATGGTGCCATTCCTCATCACCAAAACCAATGAAGTTTCGAACAGAACCATCAGCAGGGAAGGTTGGCACTCTTTTGAAACGAAAAAGGCGTCATGTTGGAGCATTACATGCCTAGAGGGACCAGTCACCACTGCATCATACACAGATCTCCTAAAAAATCATCTGCGGCCTGCAGTCAAATCAAACCGACGTGGATTTCTGTCAGCAGGTGTCCTTCTGCAACATGACAATGCTAGGCCCCACAACAGTGGCAACACCCACAGACCTGCATTTTGAGTGTCTTCCTCATGCACCATACTCACCAGACCTTGCCCCAAGTGATTTCCATATGTTTGGACCACTCAGAGACGCAATGGGAGGAAAGAAGTTCCGTTCTGATGAAGAGGTACGCCACGCGGCGCATGAGTGGTTGCGCGGACTACCAAAAGAATTTTTTTCTAAAGGAATTTACGGACTCTGTAAGCGCTGCAGGACTTGCATTGAGCGTGGGAGAGATTATGTTGAAAAGTGATACAGCTCTGTTCCACTTCTGCACAATAAATAATATTTAAAAAAATATTTAACGATTTCATTTGACTCACCGTCGTGCGATAAAGAAGAGTGGCAATGTTTAACTCATCGCAAGCGATGGGAGACATGGAATTAGACAGTGTCCTTCTCTGTACACTATGTCCATACAAGCAATGGATATGGATCACAAGTACCTGCTATCGTAATGCTTTCCTAGTGTCTGTCTTCTAACTGTCCTTGTCTGCGATTCCTGGTCCAAATGGCTCTGAGCACTATGGAACTTAACATCTGTGGTCATCAGTCCCCTAGAACTTAGAACTACTTAAATCTAATTAACCTAAGGACATCACACACATCGATGCCCGAAGCAGGATTCGAACCTGCGACTGTAGCGGTCGCGCGGTTCCAGACGGTAGCGCCGAGAACCGCTCGGCCAACTACGTCCAGTACTGAGCGCCTGAGACAGGCAGGAGCGGCGCGTATATTCTCCTCTTGTAGAGGCCGCTGCTGTCGTGGTGACCACCGAGTCAGCGTGCTAGTGGCTGACGTCGTCTCACAGCATTCTCTGCTCTTGCGTTCGTCGACATCGTGCCGGTGTTTGTGGTACGCCAGAACATGCAATGTCCATGACGGAAATGGTACTCAGCTGGCGTCGAACGTTAGCGTACGTCCGTCGTCACTGTGTTCTCCTGACAGTCCGGTTCTGATGCGGCTGCTTCTCTTACAACAAGATATCCCTGCCGTCGTTTACACTGGCGGAACCGCCCCTCTTCGCAGCAACTGGCCAATTCCGCATTACAGATGGGCGTCTGGATACTTTTGAGTGTTGTTGTTGTTGTGGTCTTCAGTCCAGAGACTAGTTTGATGCAGCTCTCCATGCTACCCTATCATGTGCAAGCTTCTTCATCTCCCAGGACTTACTACAACCTACATCCTTCTGAATCTGCTTATTGTATTCATCTCTTGGTCTCCCTCTACGATTTTTACCCTCCACGCTGCTCTCCAATACTAAATTGGTGATCCCTTGATGCCTCAGAACATGTCCTACCAACCGATCCCTTCTTCTAGTCAAGTTGTGCCACAAACTTCTCTTCTCCCCAATTCTATTCAATACCTCCTCATTAGTTATGTGATCTACCCATCTAATCTTCAGCATTCTTCTGTAGCACCACATTTCGAAAGCTTCTATTCTCTTCTTGTCCAAACTATTTATTGTTCATGTTTCACTTCCATACATGGCTACACTCCATACAAATACTTTCAGAAATGACTTCCAGACACTTAAATCAATACTCGATGTTAACAAATTTCTCTTCTTCAGAAACGCTTTCCTTGCCATTGGCAGTCTACATTTTATATCCTCTCTACTTCGACCATCATCAGTTATTTTGCTTCCCAAATAGCAAAACTCCTTTACTACTTTAAGCGTCTCATTTCATAATCTAATTCCCTCAGCATCACCCGACAATTCGACCACATTCCATTATCTTCGTTTTGCTTTTGTTGATGTTCATCTTATACTTTTCTTTCAAGACACTGTCCATTCCGTTCAGCTGCTCTTGCAAGTCCTTTGCTGTCTCCGATAGAATTACAATGTCATCGGCGAACCTCAAAGTTTTTATTTCTTCTCCATGGATTTTAATACCCACTCCGAATTTTTCTTTTGTTTCCTTTACTGCTTGCTCAATATACAGATTGAATAACATCGGGGCGAGGCTACAACCCTGTCTTACTCCCTTCCCAACCACTGCTTCCCTTTCATGTCCCTCAACTCTTATAACTGCCATCTGGTTTCTGTACAAATTGTAAATAGCTTTTCGCTCCCTGTAGTTTACCCCTGCCACCTTCGGAATTTGAAAGAGAGTATTCCAGTCAACATTGTCAAAAGCTTTCTCTAAGTCTACAAATGCTAGAAAAGTAGGTTTGCCTTTCCTTAATCTAGCTTCTAAGATAAGTCGTAGGGTCAGTATTGCCTCACGTCTTCCAATATTTCTACGGAATCCAAACTGATCTTCCCCGAGGTCGGCTTCTATTAGTTTCTCCATTCGTCTGTAAAGAATTCGCGTTAGTATTTTGCAGCCGTGACTTATTAAACTCATAGTTCGGTAATTTTCACATCTGTCAACACCTGCTTTCTTTGGAATTGGAATTATTATATTTTTCTTGAAGTCTGAGGGTATTTCACCTGTCTCATACATCTTGCTCACCAGATGGTAGAGTTTTGTCAGGACTGGCTCTCCCAAGGCACGACAGTAACATGCCTATAATGGACTGGCGTGTACAAAGTCCTGACCTGAATCTTATAGAAAACCTCTAGGATGTTTTGGAATGCCGACTTCGTACCAGGCCTCACCGACTGACATCGATACCTCTTCTCGTTGCAGCACTCCGTGAAGAATTGGCTGCCATTCCCCCAGAAACCTTCCAGCACCTGACTGAACGTATGCCTGCGAGAGTGGAAGTTGTCATCAAGGCTGTGGACCAACACCATATAGAACTCCAGCATTACCGATGGAGCGCGCCGCGAATCTTTACGTCATTTTCAGCCAGGTTGCCTGATACTTTTGATGACATAGTATACCATGTTGACATGTATGTCACATATCAACGGTGCCTCGGCGCTGTAAAAAACTGAATCTTCTAAATCAATTGAGTCAAAAGTTAGGGCATTCTTTATCACATATTTTGATCAAAACTCACTCACCAAAACCTATAGGGTACTTCCCGTTGCTGTAGATCATGGAAAGAGGCAAGAAGTAAGATTTCACTCTACAACCAAAGGAGAAAAGCCGAAAATGTTGAATTTGTAATTATATCGGACGAAAAAACATCATTTGTTATCAGACTATCTCACTGTTCGTCCGTCTGTCGATATTCCTGTGTCTCAGGAATTGAAAGACGAATGAAATTGAAATTTATGTCACATACCAAGGTCTATCGTCTCTTGGCGGTATAATAAACGTTAGTTTCTAAGTCAGTACACTCAAAAGATACGGCCATTTATGTTACGTAATTCAATTCTCGCAAACTTATGGTCAAAACATGTAGGGTACTCCCTGTTGGTCTAGAATCATGTAATTTGGCAAGCAGAAAGGTTTCACAGTACAAGTAACGAGAAAAATATAGTGTTATTAATTTTTAATTACGAGGGTTGTCCAGAAAGTAAGTTCCGATCGGTCAGTAAATGGAAACCACAGTGAAAATCAGAAAGATTTTATTTGGAAGAGTTAGCTGCACGTTCCAGATACTTCTCTACATAGTCGCCGCTCCGACTTAGACAGTTGTCGGAGCGTAATACCAAATTTCCAACACCATCATAGAAGGCAGCCACCTGTGATTTCCTATAATTCCCTACGCAGGTCTATAGCGCATAGCTTGCGCCCAAGTGTTGTCTTTGTATACAGCATTTCATGTGAACAGAGATGATAATCAGGACGAGCCAATTAGGGCTGTGTCGTGGTTGATCGAACACATCCCATTGAAAAGGCTGCAGGAGCGTCTTCACTGCCCCTGCAGAATGCAGGAAGCGCGTGGCAGTTGTGTTAGGCGGGCTGCATTCATTAAGGCGAAACCTCTCAGCGGGCCCTCCTACTTGGCGGGAGACATCGTTGTTCTGGGCACCTTTACTCACTCACAGTGTGCTCACAACCGAAAAGAGCGTCTTGATGCGATCAACAGGCATACTAGAGACACTGCCCAAAATGTCTGTGCAAAGCTTCATTGGGTTTTCACTGTGGTGTCCATTTCACGACCGATCAGAACTTACTTTCTGGACAACACTCCTATATCAAGCGAAATTCTTTTGTCGTTTGGTATCGGTTTGTCCGTACGCCGGTCAAGCCCCTTTTTCAAAGTTTGAGTAGACATATCAAGTTTAAATTTATGTCATATTCTGAAGCCTGTAGTCCTTTCGTGGTGTAGAAGTGTGGCAACTTCTAAGTCATTGCAATCAAAAGAACATTTTTGGAAGGTGACTGCTAACGGTGGTCAAGTAATGTATAAAATGCACGTCTGATCATAAGGTGCTTGTTATTTAAAAACCAAGTATCGACCGGTTTCAGTTACACACCATCTTCAGGTATTACGGTCAAAACAGTTTTGGCCACAACATCACAAGTCATTTCTTTATATAATGGCGATGTCTCATATGTAGAGCATGCCGTGAATTCCACTATAGTACTCTTAAAGACAAACGTAGTATGTCTCAAGAATGAAATTTTCATTCTGCAGCGGAGTGAAAATTTCATTCTGGAAACACCCCCAGGCTGTTGCTAAGCCATGTCTTCACAGTATCATTTCTTCCAGGGGTGCTATTTCGGCAAGGTCTGCAGGGGAGCTTCCGTGGAATTTGGAAGGCAGGAGACGAGGTATTGTACTGGCGGGATTAAAAGCTATGAGGATAGGTCCTGAGTCATGCTTGGGTAGCTTATTTGCCTTTGCCCGTGAAAGGCAAAGGTACCGAGTTCGTGTCTCGGTCCGGCACACAGTTTTAGTCTGGCAGAAAGTTTGATACAGTGTTTTCCTTTAAAAGGCAGGAGTTATAAAGGCAAACATACTGCGATTGTATGTAGAGCACAGCAATCAGTCGTCCTTTTCTGCGGATTTTATTTGGCAGATCTAGATTTCAGCTAGTGCCTAGCCATCATCAGTGCACTACTTTCTAGTCTCAACGCATGTCAGTTTCCTGTTGTTCGGTGCGTCAGTCACAGTCACAACTCTGGCCATTACTTAAGTAATGACAGATATGATGATGTGCCCAAACTGCTTTAACCCTAATCCGTGAAAGAGGTCTGTGACTGAAAGCGGTCGATATTTGGGTTTCAAATAAAAAAGCTGCCCATGGTCAAAGACGCATTTTATGCAATGAATAGATACGGCCATTTACGTCACATGTTCTGATATTTGTTAACTCATTCAGTAATTCATATGGGGTACTTCCGCTTCACGAAGGATCTTGAAATTTGGTATGAAGGAAGGTTTCGCAATACTAGTAGAGACAAAGGATCAGAAAATTGTTAGTTTGTTATTGTATTACGCGAAAAAGGAATTCTTTTGTTGTTGGATGTGAGGTCCGCCAGTTATGCAAAACACCGTTTTTCCTCAGTACCCAAACATGTTTCGGTGCCACTGTTCCATCATCAGTGTGTTTACGTTTTTATTTATTGTGCAATGTGAACATTTTTCATAAATGATTATAAAATTATGCGCATTTTTAGTTCGAACAATAGATCGTTTCTTTTTGTAAATGCCTTTAAATTTGGTGTGCATGAATTTTATGGATCTGTTGTTTGTTAATTTCTACAGGTAGCTTGTCATCTGCAACCAAACGATGTTGATGAGAAAGTTTTTTGCTGGGAGTTAACCCAACTCCTAGAATGTGGTTTGTCGCGATGTTTTCGCACCTATATTCGTTTTCGTGTGGTAAGCACTTCTATTCCAAACGAATATAGGTGCGAAGACATCGCGACAAACTAAATTAATTCTAGAAGATAGGTGAACTCCCAACAAAAAACTTTCCCATCAACATCGTTTCGTTGCAGATGACAAGCTGCCTGTAGAAATTAACGCACAAGTGATCCAGAAAATTCATGCACACCAAATGTAAAGGCATTTACGAAAAGAAATGATCTATTGTTTGAACCAAAGATGCACAGAATTGTATAATCATTTAAGAAAAATGTTCACATTGCAGAATAAATAAAAACGTAAATCCACTGATGATGGCATAGTGGTGCCGAAACATGTTTGGGTACTGAGAAAAAATGGTGTTTTGCATAACTGGTGGACCTCACACCCAACAATTTTAACTGGTTGGTTCAAATGGCACTGAGCACTATGGGGCTTAACTTCTGATGTCATCAGTCCCCTAGAACTTAGAACAACTTAAACATAACTAAGCTAAAGGCATCACACACATTCATGCCCGAGGCAGGATTCGAACCTGCGACCGTAGCGGTCGCGCGGCTCCAGACTGTAGCGCCTAGAACCGCTCGGCCACACTGGCCGGCAATTTTAACTGGAAACACGGCCAACACAAGGAGCTGCTAATGAAAATGATGAATTCTTTTGTTATTTGTTATCCGACTTCAAAGTTAAAATTAAAACATTCGTGAAAGTCCTGGAATCTTAGAGATCGATATCTGGCCAGAATCAGAATCAATTAACGTATACATAATTAGGTTTGCATGGAACCCACAGTGCACAGGTTCTAGTCGCAACTGGACAGTTTTTTAATTCCTGTGGTGCAGGTCCTAACCCCAGCCTACACAGTGTTCGCTTATAGAGGATCCTTCCACCACCTATGCTGTATGTTATCTACAGTGTAATAAGAGCTACCTCATACCTCATTCACGCGATGGGTTCGGAAACTGAGAGGCATTATAGGCGATACCCGATAATCTGTGGGGTGGGCAAGTGTTCTGTGCAGTCCTGGGCAGGGGGGGGCGGGGGGCGGACGGCAGCGTGTGGGGGCGGCTGAAGAAGGAGCGCCAAACTGCGGCGAAATTTCTGGGAAAGAAATTCATTAATCACGGCCGGAGTCGTTGTCAGGAGCTGGAGGCAAGATGGAAAAGCCGGCTGCAGTGGGGGTGGGTCCAGGCAAGCCGGGGGAACCGGCGAGCCGTCCCTGTAGTGTATAGGCCGGGCTGGGGTGGAGATCTGCTGCAGACCGCCGCCGGGCGAAATGTATATGGGGGTACCGGGAAAGCGTCAGGAGAAGAAAAAACAAGTGTGCGAGGGGAGCGAAAAAAAAAAAAAAATATTGGCGCTGCAGTTCAAGGTCACGAGGTCGAGATGTCCTCGCCGTTAAAATTTCTCAGAATGTTGCGAATTAGGTAGTTGTTTGAACAAATGCTTCACGGATTTCTTGGCACGTGAGATTTGTATTTAATCTTAGTCTTCCCCTGCGACCACACCCTCAGGAGTTACCTGGAGAAGTGTGGTACTTAATTTACGTGGGCGAATTATCGAGGTGTCACGAAGTCACTGATGGGAGGACGTTGGTTGCGGTTTCACGAAAGCTTTCTGTTTCTTTTTTCTACTAAAATGATACATAAGGCATATGACTTCGGTGAAAATGCTTCGGCTGTTTACGTTTCTATGTTGGTAACGCCACGTAGCGCTCTATATGAAAATCACTGTCTGTGCTGTGTGCAGTCTGTGGCTGGTTGGCGTTGTTGGAATAGTCGCTATTGTAGTGTTGGGCAGCTGGATGTGAACAGCGCGTAGCGTTGTGCAGTTGGACGTGAGTCGCCAGCAGTGGTGGATGTGAGGAGAGAGATGGCATAATTTTGAGAGCGGATGATCTGGACGTGTGTCCATCAGAAAGAGTAAATTTGTAAGACTGGATGTCATGAAATATATATATATATACACGACTTTTCAACACTATTAAGGTAAATACATTGTTTGTTCTCTATCAAAATCTTTCATTTGCTAACTATGCCTATCAGTAGTTAGTGCCTTCAGTAGTTAGAATCTTTTATTTAGCTGGCAGTATTGGCGCTCGCTGTACTGCAGTAGTTCGACTAACGAAGATTTTTTTGAGGTAAGTGATTCATGAAAGGTATAGGTTATTGTTAGTCAGGGCCATTCTTCTGTAGGGATTATTGAAAGTCAGATAGCGTTGCGCTAAAAATATTGTGTGTCAGTTTAGTGATGATCAGAATAAGTAAAGAGAGAAATGTGTGAGTACGTTCAGTTTTGCTCAGCTGTTTGAAAATCAATTAACGTAAGGTGTTTATCAACACAGTAATTCATTAAATTTTCTGGTGACGTTTCAATATGTCTCCTTTTACACAAAAGGTTGCCCTAAGTACGAATATCAACGCGATTTAGCTGGCCGCTGTGGCCGGGCGGTTCTAGGCGCTTCAGGCCGGAACCGCACTGTTGCTACGGTCGCAGGTTCGAATCCTGCCCCGGGCATGGATGTGTGCGATGTCCTTAGGTTAGTTAGGTTTAAGTAGTTCTAAGTCTAGTGGACTGAGGACCTCAAAAATGGTCCAAATGGCTCTGAGCACTATGGGTCTTAACTGCTGCGGTCATCAGTCCCCTATAACTTAGAACTACTTAAACGTAACTAACCTAAGGACATCACACACATCCATGCCCGAGGCAGGATTGGAACCTGCGACCGTAGCGGTCGCGCGGTTCCAGACTGTAGCGCCTAGAACCGCTCGCCCACTCCGGCCGGCACCGAGGACCTCAGATGTTATGTCCCATAGTGCTTAGAGCCATTTGAACCAACGCGATTTAGTTGCGATCTGATAAATATACTGACGAAAAAAAATAGTATAACAAGAAGGAATAGTGTGACATAAGCGAAAGTTGGTAGGCGTGTTTCTACATCTGACAGATTATGTCTACTCAAATTTCGCGCCAGACGCGTAACGGTGGCGCTGATACCGCCACTATGTCCGCCCCGGTAGCTGAGTGGTCAGCGTGACAGACTGTCAATCCTAAGGGCCCGGGTTCGATTCCCGGCTGGGTCGGAAATTTTCTCCGCTCAGGGACTGGGTGTTGTGTTGTCCTAATCATCATCATTTCATCCCCATCGACGCGCAGGTCGCCGAAGTGGCGTCAAATCGAAAGACCTGCACCAGGCGAACGGTCTACCCGACGGGAGGCCCTAGCCACACGACATTTCCATTTTATACCGCCACTATGAGGATACCAGTGAGGGTTTCTTTAAATACACGATGTAACTATCGTGACCGTTAGTTACTATAACGTTGAGATTTGGGTGATGTGATGTTACTCGAGAATGCCTTCAGCGCGAATAAGATGCCATTGTCAACATATTAATTATGTTCTGGTGTTCCGTTTTTCCCCGTCGTTGTATATGCAGTAGTAGACGCAAAGAAAAATATAAGAGCGACTTCAAACAAATTTCAAATGAACACGATATTATGATCACCTCTAATTTCCTGGCAAGGTTTGGAGGTGTCTTTGCTTTCTCCCTTACAGAAAAAATGCGAACTTTGAGGACGTAAGATCTCACTTTGTAAACCCTAACGGCTGTTCAAAATGAAACTCAAATGTAGTAGTCATTCGAAACATTTACAGGGTCAGCATGGGATCTCGAAGTTCACGGCAACACTAACTTACACTCAAGCGTCAAAGAAACTGATACAGGCATACGTAGACAGGCAGAATACAGCAGTGCGGTCGGCAACACATATATAAGACAACAGGTGTCTGGAGCAGTTGTTAGATCGGTTACGGCTGCTACAATGGGACGATATCAGGATTTAAATGAGTTCGAACGTAGTGTTATAGTCGGCGCACGAGGGATGGGAAACGGTATATCGGAGGTAGCGATCAAGTGGGGATTTTCGCGTACGACCATTTCACAAGTGTACCGCGAATATCAGGAATCCGGTAAAACATCAAATCTCCCACATCCCTGCAGCCGGAAAAAAGTCCAGCAAGACCGGACCAACGACTGCTGAAGAGAATCCTTGAACGTGAAAGAAGTGCAATCTTTCCGCAAATTGCTGCAGATTTCACTGCTGGGCCATCAGCATGTGTCAGCGTGCGAACCATTCAACGAAACATCATCGATATGGGTATTCAGAAACGAAGGCCCTGTCTTGTACCCTTGATAACTGCACGACACAAAGCTTTACGCCTTACCAGGGCCAGTCAACACCGAAATTGGACTGTTGAAGATTGGAACATGTTGCTTGGTCGGACGAGTCTCGTTTCAAATTGTATCGAGCGGATGGACGTGAATCTGCATGACAATAGGGAACTGTTCAAGCTCATGGCGGTTCTGTAATGGTGTGGGTCTTGTGTAGTTGGAGTGATATGGGTCCCCTGATACGTCTAGATACGACTCTCACAGGTGAAATGTACATAAGCATCCTGCCTCATCACCTGCATCCGTTCATGTCCATTGTGCATTCCGGCGGACACGGGCAATTCCAGAAGGACAATACGACACCCCACACTTCCATAATTGCTCCAGGAACACTCTTCTGAGTTTAAACACTTCCGCTGGCCACCAATCTCCCCAAACATGTACATTACTGACCATATCGGGGATGCCTTGCAACGTGCTGTTCAAGAGAGATCTCCACCCCCTCGTACTGTTATGGATTTATGGAAAGCCCTGCAGGATTAATGGTGTCAATTCCCTCCATCACTACTTCAGATATGCCACGTCAGGTTGCGGCACATCTACGTGCTAGCGGGGGCCATACACGATATTAGGCAGGTGTACGAGTTTCTGTGGCTCCTCAGTGTACCTTGTACAGACTGTAAGGTGCATACAAGGAATAGATAAATGTTGCTGATGGCAGTTTGTTTGAATAAAGGATAATGCACTTGATTATTAGAATAATTTTGTGTTATTATTCAACACTCCACGTGCCATGTTAGCCGAGAGCGCTAATGCGCTGCTTCCTGGACTCGGGTAGGCGTACCGGCCCCAGATGGAATCCACCCGGCGGATTAACGACGAGGGCCGATGTGCCGGTCAGCCTGGATGTGGTTTTTAGGCGGTTCTCCACATCCCACTAGGTGAATACCGGACTGGTCCCCATGTCCCGCCTCAGGACTCGCAGATGTCTGAAAAACGTTCGCACTATTTCATAGCTTACACTAGATGCCGGCAGTTGGAGTACAATCATTCCATCCCAGCGGTACAGGGTGTCGACAGGAAGGGTATCCGGCCACACTCTGACGACAACATCGACAAATCCATAGTAACAAGGCCGACCCCGAGTTGCAGTAGGACAAAGACCTCAACAGATGATGATGATGATTCAGCAATCCAATAAGAAACTCAAATATCAAGATTAGAGTCGTCCTTCGACGCAACACATGGATGCGTTTGCACGACACACGAGAATCAGTACAAAAAAGGAACCCCTTACAATGAGCAATGTCCGTAATATAGTCAAAGGAGAGGATCTTAATATGCGCCGTAGCCTACGCTCACGGATGAATAAACACTGGTAGTTGTCGTTGAATGTGGAACAAAGTCTCTCTTTCTCTTAACCTTGGAAACGAATGGAGGTTTTTTCTTCCTGTACAACTGAAAACTCTCAAACGAAATATTAGGCTGCGCTTGCTAGCACCTGTTTCACATAAATTTCAATGTGTTACAGTATGGGAAAAAACCATCTAAATGGCATATGATACAAGCTACGGTGTAAGTATAGGCAGCTTCCTCGCGATGCGTGTAGCCCCAATGACTCCAGAAACAAGACAGCCCATAACGGGAGCAGCAGCAGAGAATTCAGAATACAGAAATGCCTTTGTTTCTGTAGTCTACGTGGGCGCGTTTCCTGCGAACTATCGTGTGACGAGACTTAGCACGTCACTACCTAGAAAGTAAAACATACGTATAATCACCAGCAGAAAAATGCTCCTATCAGAGCACAAAAAATGCGAATGCGCTCCTGTTTATTTAAAAGAATCCGACTGAAAACTGGAGTACCAGCTGCCTCCTTCTACCTTCCTCAGAGTTTTAAAAATTTTCTAAAAGTTTTAGCATGCGAACATATTCACGCTTTTTTGAAACATGCATTTCACATCCACCTCCTACAATTTCCCTTAACTGTAACTCACACCCACTAGTCCATCTCTGTAAGTCTGTAATACCCATCCACTCCAAGTTGCCCCTTCTAACTCACTCATTCAGCCAAAGTTACTGTCATTACTTTTTTGCGTCTCTCTGTCATGGCATCCTGTGTTACAGCCACAGTCTCCTTCTGTCTTACTATTACTGTGTCCTCTAATTGTCGTTGTCTCACTCTTGCCCAGTATTACTGCTAATATCTTATTCATTCCTTTACACTGCTGCTTTCACATTGTCACTATTTCTCTCTTACTAGTTGTCACTGTCCTATGTCTCTCATCATCATTGGCTCTCATCCATCTCCACTTTCTCTTTATTCTTCCCTTCCCCTCCCCCCCCCCCCCTCCCCCTAGGCACTGTCTCCTTCACTCGCTTCCTAGCGCTGTTCTTCTATCACTGTCAATTATGTTCCACTACCTCTGTGTTTTTTCTTTCCGTCACACGTCCATTGTCTCCTTTCCTCTTTCTATAACACAACCCCGTCTCTGTATCTTCCAATATTTATTACTTACCCCTCTCTTTGCCACTGCCACTGTTTTCTTCTGTCTCAGCATAAAAAACTGCGAATATATCAGCATGACAAAATTTTTGAGAAAATTTTGAAAGGTGCTGAGGAAGATAGAATGAGGCAAGAGGTACCCCACTTTTTTTCATTCGGAGTCTTTAAAATAAATAGAGACATACTCACATGTTTGGAGCTCTCATACCAACAGTGCTTTCCTCCATTCCTCTGCTGCAGCATGGACTGTAGCTATATGAGGGCGGGGGGGGGGGGGGGGGGGGGGGGAAGGTAAAGAACTTGCAGCATGCTGCAGGCGAACAATAGGTCGGCAGCTTGTTCTATAACTGAAATAAATGGTTGTGCTTCCTCATAATTTACAGTGTGAAGTACCTTTTTTAATTTCTTGATTGTGTCAGAAACTAGCCATCATCAATAGGTAAAAATAAGATACTTCTCAACGCAGCTTATGACGAAGGCACACCATTTTTTAAAAAATTGTATTGGTCAGTAAAATTTAGATAGTTCCTTGCGTGAAACTGAAGTAACGCAAAACTAATTTTACACCTCATATCGGATTTTACGTGCAAAGAAATTTTGCGTGTGCATCACTACTGCAACATGGGGTTCATAGTCACTTACCAGCATATTTCTCCGTGGTACGTCAGTTTATAATCTACATTTTCACCTCACGCCGGATTTTACATCTACAAGTAGGGTAGCTTTGTAATTTTGCATCTCGAAAAGGGATAAAATTATGAGGAAAATTTTCAAGCTTGTTCGATTTCGGGATCTTAAGTAAACACTGAAAAATGGCAGCCAATTGCTGGGCATAGCCGGCTCTGAGTCCGCGGATGGGTTTTGGTACCCAAAAACAAGTTTTTACGATCTTTCGCGATAACAGATGAAAATTTTTGAGAACAGCGAGATCTCTTTTTTATATATGCCTAGAGAATTTACCTTTAAAATTTGAGCAGTTCGTTGCGGTTATTTATCATTTATATTTCACCTCATACTAGAGTTTACGTGTAGAAGTAGCGTAATTTTGATCCTGTGTATCTTGGAAACGGGCAAATATATCAAGAAGATTTGCGAAGTTGTTCGATACTGGCATCTGAGTAATACATCACAAAAATTTCAGCCATTTGTTTTGCAGAGTCGTCTTGAAATACTCGGCTTCGTTTTGGTCCGGTGATGAAGGCGGAAATACACTACTATCCATTAAAATTACTACACGAAGAAGAGATACAGATGATAAACTGGTATTCATTGGACAAATACACTCCTGGAAATTGAAATAAGAACACCGTGAATTCATTGTCCCAGGAAGGGGAAACTTTATTGACACATTCCTGGGGTCAGATACATCACATGATCACACTGACAGAACCACAGGCACATAGACACAGGCAACAGAGCATGCACAATGTCGGCACTAGTACAGTGTATATCCACCTTTCGCAGCAATGCAGGCTGCTATTCTCCCATGGAGACGATCGTAGAGATGCTGGATGTAGTCCTGTGAAACGGCTTGCCATGCCATTTCCACCTGGCGCCTCAGTTGGACCAGCGTTCGTGCTGGACGTGCAGACCGCGTGAGACGACGCTTCATCCAGTCCCAAACATGCTCAATGGGGGACAGATCCGGAGATCTTGCTGGCCAGGGTAGTTGACTTACACCTTCTAGAGCACGTTGGGTGGCACGGGATACATGCGGACGTGCATTGTCCTGTTGGAACAGCAAGTTCCCTTGCCGGTCTAGGAATGGTAGAACGATGGGTTCGGTGACGGTTTGGATGTACCGTGCACTATTCAGTGTCCCCTCGACGATCACCAGTGGTGTACGGCCAGTGTAGGAGATCGCTCCCCACACCATGATGCCGGGTGTTGGCCCTGTGTGCCTCGGTCGTATGCAGTCCTGATTGTGGCGCTCACCTGCACGGCGCCAAACACGCATACGACCATCATTGGCACCAAGGCAGAAGCGACTCTCATCGCTGAAGACGACACGTCTCCATTCGTCCCTCCATTCACGCCTGTCGCGACACCACTGGAGGCGGGCTGCACGATGTTGAGGCGTGAGCGGAAGACGGCCTAACGGTTGTGCGGGACCGTAGCCCAGCTTCATGGAGACGGTTGCGAATGGTCCTCGCCGATACCCCAGGAGCAACAGTGTCCCTAATTTGCTGGGAAGTGGCGGTGCGGTCCCCTACGGCACTGCGTAGGATCCTACGGTCTTGGCGTGCATCCGTGCGTCATTGCGGTCCGGTCCCAGGTCGACGGGCACGTGCACCTTCCGCCGACCACTGGCGACAACATCGATGTACTGTGGAGACCTCACGCCCCACGTGTTGAGCAATTCGGCGGTACGTCCATCCGGCCTCCCGCATGCCCACTATTCGCCCTCGCTCAAAGTCCGTCAACTGCACATACGGTTCACGTCCACGCTATCGCGGCATGCTACCAGTGCTAAAGACTGCGATGGAGCTCCGTATGCCACAGCAAACTGGCTGACACTGACGGCGGCGGTGCACAAATGCTGCGCAGCTAGCGCCATTCGGCGGCCAACACCGCGGTTCCTGGTGTGTCCGCTGTGCCGTGCGTGTGATCATTGCTTGTACAGCCCTCTCGCAGTGTCCGGAGCAAGTATGGTGGGTCTGACACACCGGTGTCGATGTGTTCTTTTTTCCATTTCCAGGAGTGTATATTATACTAGAACTGACATTTTCACGCAATTTGGCTGCATAGATCCTGAGAAATCAGTACCCAGAACAACCATATCTGTCCGTAATAACGGCCTCGATACGCCTGGGCATTGAGTCAAACAGAGCTTGGATGACGTGTACAGGTACAGCTGCCCGTGCAGCTTCGACACGATACCACAGTTCATCAAGAGTAGTGACTGGCGTATTGTGACGAGCTAGTTGCTCGGACACCATTGACCAGACGTTTTCAATTGGTGGGAGATTTGGAGAATGTGCTGGCCAGGGTAGCAGTAGAACATTTTCTGTATCCTGAAAGGCCCGTACAGGACCTGCAACGTGCGGTCGTGCATTATCCTGCTGAAATGTGGGGTTTCGCAGGGACCGAATGAAGGGCAGAGCCACGGGTCATAACACATCTGAAATGTAACGTCCACTGTTCAGAGTGCCGTCAATGCGTACAAGAGGTGACCGAGACGTGTAACCAATAGCACCCCATACCATCACTTCGGGTGATACGCCAGTGTGGCGATGACGAATATACGCTTCCAATGTGCGTTCACCGAAATGTTGCCAAACACGGATGCGACCATCATGATGCTATAAAAAGAACCTGGATTCATCCTAAAAAGTGACGTTTTGCCATTCGTGCACCCAGGTTCGTCGTTCAATACACCATCTCACGCGCTCCTGTCCGTGATGTAGCGTCAAGGGTAACCACAGCCGTGGTCTCCGAGCTGAAAGTCCAAGCTGCTGCAAACGTCGTCGAACTGTTCGTGCAGATGGTTGTTGCCTTGCAAACGTTCCCATCTGTTGACTCAGGGACCGAGACGTGGCTGCACGATCCGTTACAGCATGCGGATAAGATACTTGTCATATCGACTGCTAGTGATACGAGGCCGTTGGGATGAAGCACGGCGTCCCGTATTACCCTCCTGAACCCACCGATTCCACATTCTGCTAACAGTCATTGGATCTTGACCAACTGGAGCAGCAATGTCGCGATACGATAAACGGCAATCGCGATAGGCTACAATCCGACTTTTATTAAAGCCGGAAACGTGATGGTACGCATTTCTCGTCCTTACACGAGGCATCACAACTACGTTTCACCAGGCAACGCCGGTCAACTGCTGTTTGTGTATGAGGAGTTTCCAACTTCCCTCATGTCAGCACGTTGTAGGTGTCGCCACCGGCGCCAAGCTTCTATGAATGCTCTGAAAAGCTAATCATTTGCATATCACAGCATCTTCTTCCTGTTGGTTACATTTCGCGTCTGTAGCACGTCATCTTCGTGGTGTAGCATTTTTATTGACCAGTAGTGTATTACAAAAACGCTTTTTGTGAGGTTTTTCGAGGAGTCGCCCGCGAATTGATGGTGCTTCCGTAAGCCCGATGAAGCCCACCGAAGACCACATCAAATGCAAAAAGAACCAACCGATTGGCTCCATGTGCCTAATCAGGAGGAAGTGGGTGATATTCATACTCTGACCGTGTATTGTAGGATATTGACGCTAAAACGATCCCTCTATTGGATGTACAGAAGGTCCCTAGCCCAAGAACTATCCAAAACACTTGACCGTATCTTTTTATCACCAGTAGACCCCGAATTGTGAGCAGGAAACATATTATGTACGCACACTGTCGCATGCATACCGATACTGTAAGATGGCAAGAACTATGCCCCTTACATGAAGTCATTAAAGATCACCTAACTCACGTTCAGCGAACAGTAGGGCTGAGCAAAGTGACTGGCAAGGCACTATGCATCTTGTAGAGGGTATAGTATGGACGTAGTGGAATAATTAATGTCGAGTGATGGTTTTAAATTAATTCAGACGACATGAAAACTTTGTGGAAATGAGTCGATTTACTGGAATACAAGCGAATACCACATAGAGATTGCGAAACACCCCAGGAAATTTAATAGGAAGGAGGAAGGCGTGAAATTGAATGAAATTTGGATTCCGTTGCTGAAGAAGATGTGTACCAGTCTTCACATGGGATGATGGTAACAGCGGACGACGGCAGTCGACAAAGGCCAGTTGCACTCAAGTATTCAAGATATGTGACGTCACGCCACTGCGCGGAAGCGGAATTTTGCTGTAGTCAGCAGCGACCCGGGGTGTGAACCGGACATTCAACAAAGCTACGATCCCCCTTGAAAATGTCCTCCGCAGATGGGGAAGAAACGTTGGGTTTTAAAGTGAAATCCCTTAGACCATGGCATAATCTCTCGGAATATTTTATTAATTGTGACAATTCCGGCCGTGAAAGTTTATATTTTACAAAGAGCAGAATACCTTATCTCGAACTCAAATGAGCCCAAAAGATATAATAGCAAGCCTAATAAAAAATATAAAAGAATAAAAATCACCACCTAAAAAAATTAAAGCCAACAACACTCTCATAAAAACAACTATAGTATATTCAGCCAAAAAAATTAAAGTAAAACTATCTTTTGCTGAAAGGCGTCGTAGATGTACTCAACAACATGAAGTTTTGTTCACTACTCTTCCAGTCAAATAAACGTGAAACGTACGAAAATGTATGTCGAATGCTTCTTTTAAGTACCAAATAACTACTGTCGCTGCTGGGAGAACAATACAGACTTCATAATAAAGCACAACAGTAATAATAGAAATAATGAAAATCAACAAACACATGACACAGAATGGCAACCTAGTATTAAATTATCAGACTCAATTTCCATTTTCCCCCTTGTCAAAGTAAGTTTTCCCTTGAAACACGCATGTAACGTAACAGCGATGGTGAGGCACGTTAAAATCTTTGACCAGAGAGCCTATTATCGTAGTTAGTCTGCGCTTCACCGCGCGAGTGTTACGAGCTGTCTGTTAGTAGTAGTCGTGCAGTGCAGTACGCTAGTAGTCGTCATGCAGAGCAGTCGGTCAGTGGTAGCAGCCCAGTGCGGTTGTGTGATGTAGTCTGTCGGCAACACTGGTCAAGATGCTGAATGAGGTATACTGTTACTTAAGATAATCATCGGATAATGTAAAGTTTATTTATTGTAATTAATTTCCAACAAGTGCCCCCAATAATAATTTTGATTTCAAAGCAATTTTTACAAAAACAAATTTATTTAATTTCGTTCCACTTCCCTTAAAGAAAAGTTTCAGTTTTCAATTAGATTACAAAAAAAAAGCAATATTATTATTTGCAATGCAGTTCCTCCAAGCCGTGCGCAAGAATAAGAGCAGAAATTTGACTAGCTGTTACAATGAGGTAAGAATTTAATTCCGATTTTTGCACAGGGCCAAAGACCGATATTTCGGTTTAATTGAATTATCATTATCACTGAGATTTTCTTATCACTGAATTGTTTTTCATCATTTTCGTGACAGTTAATAATTTGAGTCAGATCGCGATTCTCACTTTTATTGTCACTAAATTTAATTGCTAGGGAGGTTACACTTGGCTCCCATTCATTTATTATTTCTGTCATTAAAATTTTGCTAGGGAGGTTGCACTTAGCGCAATGTCCATTAGCATTTCTATATAATATCACCTTTTAAAATTTTTGTGGGGAGGTTACACTTGGCGACACCCAGTCCAGGATCGTATTTCGTTGAGAATCTTTTGAACGACAGTCAGATATCTGCTCTTATTTGCTTAAATATAATTAGGATTTGGCGCTACGCTTTTATTAACTTGTGACTTTCTTTCTACAGGTCAACGGCAATTCGTTGCTCTATTGTATTTGTGTGTTGCTTTTGCATATGTGCTTAATTGTTTTGTGAATAATTTTGACTATTGCTAAAATGCCGGGAAAGACTGTGAATAGTGTATCGCGAGGTATTTTGAATGAAATTACCGACTTAAACAGCGTGACCGATAGTAATTGTGACACGCAGTGTAATGATGACAATCCTGCGTTCACTGACAATCAATGCATTCCAACCGCTAATGATGATATTTATCTTAATGATGAACAAACGAACTCGGTTATGTCCTCTGTTGATTTGACGACAATTGATGACGCGGGACGCTCTATTGTAATGAGCGCTGCCGAGCTTAACACACCCGATTTGGAAAATTCATGTAACGTACAGACAAATTTTTTTAATGAAAATGAACAGGATACCCAAAGTAGGACGGATTTATATAATTCCGAAATAGTGTCAGACACTGTACATCCGACTGACAAACATTTTTGTAAATTACAGAATGACCAAATGGTCACACAGAACGTGATAATGGCAGATACACCGTCAAACAGTACAGAGAATAGAGCAGGTAATGCTACTGAGGCTCAAATTATAGCATTTTTGCAACAAATGTTTAAACAACTTAATGAAAAACTTGATGAACGGAACAAACAATTTCGCGAAATAATTAATGAAAGTTTCAAACTGACGAAAGAAAAACAAGACAACCTTAACGAACGGAACAGACAAGTTAGTGAACAGAATACAGCTGTTACCGTGCAATGCCAGGACATTAAAGAACAATTACGTGTGAATACTAAGACTTGTGCTAATAACAGTAATGAAAAGGTTGGCACTGTTGCACAAGAATTAAATAGTACACGTGTAAGCACAACAGAATTACATAAAGACGAAGTTAATGCAGTCACTGAACAATGTTCAGCAAACGCAACACAGATACACGAAATTAATGCAGTCACTGAACAATGCCCTAAAAACGCAGTACAGATTCGCGACGAATTTAATTTAGAGTCAGTGGAAGTTTCACACACTGTGAATACGGAAATTGTTAATAAAAGTGAACGACACAACAACCAAATTGACGAAAGTATTAAAGTAACAGAGTTGAAAACTATTTCAGTCACCAATACGTCACAGAATCCGCCACATTGCGAACATTTGTCTGACTCACGCAGCGTGTATAATGTGAACAATTTACAGAGACTACGAGAATTAAAATCCGAAAAGCCACGCGACTTAAAATCTGAAAAGCTATGCAACTTGAAATCCGAAATGACACAGACGAACAGATTCACCCACAAACCCGAACGTGTTTTCAAATTCAATGACGAGAACGTAGATTACGAGCAATTTTTATCCGCAAGAAAATGTAAAGAATTTAATAATGACAGAACACAGGTACACGCTTTGAGCTGTATACGACAATTTATTTTTGTACCTTCACCGCTATTGCGTGTAATGCGGAAGCTAGCTTTGGACCTAATGCGACAATTTGCTATTGCATTTTCATCAGTATTGCCTGTAATGCAGAAACTTGAATTAACATGGATATAACTATTTGCTTTTGAATCTATGCCGCTATTGCCTGTAACGCAAAAGCTAAAATTTATTTGCAGTGCGTAAAGGACCTTAGGGGATTCATTACGCTTTAATGAATATGTGCCGTAGCGAGCATAGGGCCCCGAGCTGGAGTAGTGCTGTTTCATCTTTAGTTTTCTGCACTGCTGCCTTCTCTTCTACTATCCTTTATATCTATCTAAACTGCTCTTTAACTATTGCTCTACCTAGTATTAAGAAACGAGTAATGAAAACCGGATATGACAAATCTTTTACCGAATGTGACAATTTTCAGTAAGTACTCCCGTAATGACAACTACCGCCGTAATTTTAATTACAGATAAAATCGTAATCATCAGTATGTACAAAATTTTCGGCAGTCGCAACCATATTTTTGTAACAATAGATGTTTTTCACCACAATAGCATGAAAGTGAGCCGCTTAGCATACCTAACCAACAATGCAGTCTACAAGGTCAACCAAACTTTAATGTTTCGCCGCGTGCACGTATAGTCCCAGCTCCAACAAATAGTAACGCATGGCAGCAAAGAAATAACTACGTACAGACAACACTCTATTTCAACTCGTATCGCAATGCGCCGTATAGAAATTACTATCATGACAGACGTAAAAAAAAATGATGAGCACAATTTTCAGCGTACATTTAATAACAGTCGATCTTATGAGCAGCAACAACATCAGCAACAACAAATAATCATGAATGAAACAGACAATAGGTGTCATCCATAGCGTAACACGTCAGTAAGAAATAACAGAACAGTTCATATAGTGGATATGCCACAACATTCTCCCGTAAATAATAACACGTACGGTAGAATTTAACCAGATACAGCACAGATTGCATATTACAGTAACGCAAACGTTACTTTTGACACGCAGAATTTTGCTCACGAGAATGTTATTTGAAACATGCTCTGTTGAATGCTCCACTGTTATCACATCCAGATCTTACCAGAAATTTTTCCATTGCCACCGACAGTTCTAACACCGCTTTAGGCGTACACATTTTCCAGGAAATTGAAGAAGATGGTTCAATAGTAATTAAAAACATCGCATTTGCAAGCCGCATTTTGTCACCTGCTGAACGAAATTATTCCGTTACAGAACTTGAAACATTCTGTGTTGTATGGGCTTTTACGAGATTTCGGCACTTTCTTTACGGCAGACATACCACCGTTTACACAGACCATAGAGCGATACAATTTTTACTTTCGGCCAAATTCACTCACGACAGATTAAGCAGATGGAAACTGTATTTACAAGAATTTAATTTTACGATTGTTCACATTCCCGGCACACAAAATGTTATAGCAGACGCACTATCGCGTTTTCTCGGCAACAATCAGCAAGCCGTAGCAACCAACTTCTGCAAAACAAATTTCAGTGTCATGTACATTCAGCAAGTTGCATTTGAAAACTTTATTTCATCGTCATTACAGGACATAGCAAAGGAGCAAAATAAAGACAATGTGTGGAAAGAAATTAAACACCTTTGGCAAGATAGGAAAAATGTTACGATTAGGAACCACTACACTGTACGCAATGACATTCTGTTTCGCCGCTCTCATCCTGACAGCAACAATTGGTTATTATGCATTCCTGACGAACTGGTTAACAAATTAATTTGGTACACTCATTTAAGTTACGCACATTACGGAGCACGAAAATGTTTTCTTATACTGAGACAGAACTGTTATTTTACCAACATGGAAAAACGTATACGACGAGTTTTAGCGTCTTGTAAAATTTGCCAGAAAGCTAAATCAGACACCACTTCACATATTCCTCCTTTATATCCCATTATACCTGTTAAATTAAGACATATGGCCGCAGTAGACATTTTTGGTCCGATTCCGAGAACTAACAAAGGGTTTTGCTACATCTTTGTCGCTGTTGAGCTCACTTCAAAATTTGTTACTTTCACTCCATTACGCAAAGCTACTGCTAAAACTGTTTCGAAAGCATTTGTAAAACATTTTCTATTTCATGTAGGGCATGTGATGAGAGTAGTTTCTGACAATGGATCTCAATTTCGTAGTGCCATATGGACACGCATGTTACGAGCTAGAAACATTTCTCCGATTTATATATCCAAGTACCATGCTTCTTCGAACCCTTGTGAACGGTTAATGAAAGAAATTGGTAAGCTGTGCCGAATATACTGCCACAAAAGACATGTTGATTGGGATACACACATACTCTCATTCCAAGATGTAATTAATTCCATTCCAAATGAATCCACTATGCTATCTCCGTCTGTTATATTGAAAAACGTTGAACCACCAAACAAAATTAAAGAATTAGTAAACTTCCCTAAATGTCGTCGACTAAGACACCACGAAATAATTGACATTGCGCTGAACAACATCAAACGTGCCGCAGAGCGCCGGAGAAGACAGCAAAAACAGGTTTGTACACGCCGCGACTTTCACGTCGGACAGAAAATATTAGTACGTACACACTATTTATCCAGTAAATTAAAAGGTAAGTGCAGTAAATTTGAACTTCTATACGCAGGTCCATATCGGATTCGCAGCATCCCTCACCCCAATGTTGTACACGTCGAAACTTTGAGAACCAGAAAATCGAAAGGCAACCACCATTGGTCAAACATTAAACCGTTTATTGAATGAAGACACTTTATGATTCAACACACTATGATGCCATTTACTAATGCAATTATATTCACCTGACTAATTACTGATGATTATTGTATTTTTTCTTGGCAAGTGCCCGACAAGGTAAGGTTAGCAGGTCGCTTTTCTTGTCGTTACACATCAGACCGTGCACATTTTCCACTTTTTTTGTGTATATGATTGCACTCCAGTTTTGTTTGTATGCACTATGAAATAGTTAAGATATAACACACCAGTCGACTTTGACATTTTTTGCCTTATGACATCTCAAGATCGTGACTGTTTTACATTTTTTGCTGCTGCATTGTGATATTCTCTGTACATTTTGCATCTGAACACTGTCAATGTCTTTGACATATTACGTTTTCTGTCATGTTATGCTGTATGCTTAATTGTGTCACCATTAACCAGTCATTATTTAGTGGGTATATGATTTAAATGCAGGACGTTAATCTTTGTTCATCAATTTCAGAAAGAAATGATGCGTGTAAGAAATAAATTCAACAGAAATGGGAATTTCACCTACGGAATAAACGAAAGAAGATGCAATAACTTTATGAGGAAGAGTAAATGGATCAGGATTAACAAACATTAACAAGAATATACTACACTCATCGTAGAATAGCAGTCTTAACTAATTTTTTCTTTCAGAATACAAGGTGATTGATGCAGGCTGTCAGACAGAACTACACATCTTAGTTTTAGTGATGAAATATGCTAGAGATAAGGAATAGTTGTATAATGAGTAATGAAGTGATTTTTTTGCAGATGATAATGAATGCTGACGAATAATGATGAAGAATATGCTATTATGAATAATGAAGTTTTTCTTTACAGGTGATGATAATAATGAAGTTATGATAATGTGGATAATGAAGTGATTGATAATGAAGTTTTTTTCTTTACAGATGAGGATAATGTTGAAGTTATATATTTAGGCTATGTAGTTATTTAAGTATTTGTTGCAGTTTGTTTTGACAGCAGGTGTTATATTGCATAGTAGGATGACGGAAAGTTTTGGAAAGGACAGCTATGGAACACATTTTTATACACATTTCACTACCTGTTAATTCGAAGTTCACTACTTTTCAGCATAGTGTGCGTTTCTTCTTTCAGGTCAATAATCCATTTTGTATTTTTTTTTCAGGAGAAGCTTTTCATGATACTTACTAAACCTGTTACCTATTATACCTGTTCTAGTACTTGCATTTTTATTTTTTTTACCCATTTGTGTTTATCATTTATAAATGTGACCACATATACTACCGTGTTACATAACCTTGCTACAGCTGACTCATGACGAATGACGTTAACTATCCTCATTTACAGCAATAGGTCAAAAGCAAATAGTGTTATGCCTCAGCAATTAATTATCGATCCCAACGCAATGCATTGCTAACAAAAATAATGTATTACCAGTCCCAAATAGTGATACCAGTTTGAGAAAGTTCTGAGTAATACTGATTAGCTCTGAATAGTATGTCACTTCAGTAATGACTTCTTAATGATACAAAAAATATATATATATAAAATAATGCTTTGTAACTGGCTAAGGACTGCCACTGTTTATTGTAATGAGACTACTTATAATGGCCATGATTATTAGTGCTATGACTATAATTAACTGATTTTTAATAATGACTTCTTAATTATCTGAATAATACTGAATGAGGAACAATGTTTTATTCTATTCAATACTTGCTGGCCACTGAGTGCCAATAATTAATATCACTCAACGAATTATGTTATTCATTATGCCATTAATTAGCTCTTGTTTTCAATGTTGATATTTTGTAACTGGAAAAGAATGTGATTGTTTCATAATGCTTTGTAATTAGGAGAAGGCTAATGATTCTTACTATATTGGAATGACTAATGATTAATTAACTGTAATTAGAAGAAGGCTAATGATTCTTAATTATGCTTTGTAACTGGAAATGAATGTGATTGTTTCATAATGCTTTGTAATTAGAAGGCTAATAATTCTTACTATATTGAAATGACAAATGATTAATTAACTATGCTATGCTTTGTAACTGGAAAAGAATGCGATTGTTTCATAATGCTTTGTAATTAGAAGAAGGCTAATGATTCTTAATTATGCTTTGTAACTGGAAAAGAATGCGACTGTTTAATAATGCTTTGTAATTAGGAGAAGGCTAATGATTCTTACTATATTGGAATGACAAATGATTAATTAACTGTAATTAGAAGAAGGCTAATCATTGTTAATTATGCTTTGTAACTGGAAAAGAATGCGACTGCTTAATAATGCTTTGTAATTAGGAAAAAGCTAATGATTATTACTATTGAAATGACAAATGATTAATTAACTATGCCATACTTTGTAACTGGAAAAGAATGCGATTGTTTCATAATGCTTTGTAATTAGGAGAAGGTTAATGATTAATACTATATTGGAATGACAAATAATTAATTAACTATGCCATACTTTGTAACTGTAAAAGAATGTGATTGTTTCATAATGCTTTGTAATTAGGAGAAGGCTAATGATTCTTACTATATTGGAATGACTAATGATTAATTAACTGTAATTAGAAGAAGGCTAATGATTCTTAATTATGCTTTGTAACTGGAAATGAATGCGATTGTTTCATAATGCTTTGTAATTAGGAGAAAGCTAATGATTATTACTATTGGAATGACAAATGATTAATTAACTATGCTATGCTTTGTAACTGGAAAAGAATGCGATTATTTAATAATGCTTTGTAATTAGGAAAAAGCTAATGATTCTTACTATATTGAAATGACAAATGATTAATTAACTATGCCATACTTTGTAACTGGAAAAGAATGCGATTGTTTCATAATGCTTTGTAATTAGGAGAAGACTAATGATTATTACTATATTGGAATAACAAATGATTAATTAACTATGCTATGCTTTGTAACTAGGAAAAGAAGGCTACTGATTCTATGTAAAACAATTAATGAACATTTTTCTGTAATACTGCATACTTGGTACAGAAATGTTCAATAACTGGGCTATGAATGCCGCAAGCTACTAATGAAGACTGTAATTGTCAATATTATGTGACTTAATGTCCTTCACCTCATGAGCTAACTACCCTGAATTACTGCAATGTCCATTTGTCCTGTTTATCCTAGTGATCATGGAGCACTATCTTTGGTTTTGCACTAATTCTACGTTGGTGTGCCTTGTAAGAGCGTGGTGTTGACACGACATGCTGTCCACCACCGTGAGCGATGAAGACGTTATTATGGTCCCACTGTTTGGTGTACCTAATGTACTGCCAAAATGAAAACATGGAACATTACTACGACAGTGCAGTGTCTTGGCAACACTGATAAATTCTGATGGGAAAAGAACTTCAAGTTGTGTCACTTGGTGTTGTACTTCTGTGGAAAGATATGGACTTTCAGAACAGCTGTGTGCAATCTAAAGTGCTACAACCATGATGCAATCCTTCCCTTTCCTATCCTAATTCTTGTCACATAGTGAAAATCATTTTTTGCTAACATCATTTATGTTCATGGCTATACATTTTTTTTTTCGATTCGCTGAACTCCAGTGCGAGTACATTTGCGTCACTTATCGGTATGATTTTATTGCTATTATGTTTATTTATTGCCAAAATGCTAAAGACATTTTTTTTATTTGTTCTCAAGTACAGTATATGTACACTCTTGTCTTTTATATTGTATATACATTTTTTATTTTGATGATATGTTTTGAACTACAGTGCATGTGCACTTATGTTAGGTATTAATATGTTTTCTACTGAACTTCAGTGCCTGTGCACTTTTCTCATTTTTCAACATGATTTGTACTCATTCTGTAAATTCAATACTTCAGTGTGTATGATTTTTTTTCAGTGCGTGTGCACTCTGTTATCTGTCAAATAATTTGTATATACAGTTTTCTGATTTGCTACTATGTTTTGTAATCACTTTGTTTTTGTCTGATATATTTTGTACTCGGTGCATGTGCACAACATTTACTTTATGTACTAAATTTGAATATTCTGTAAATTGTAAAAATTTCTTGCGATGGCAAGTCCAAATTTTTGCCCCCCCCCAGTGGAGGGTTATGAAACACGTATGTAACGTAACAGCGATGGTGAGGCACGTTAAAATCTTTGACCAGAGAGCCTATTATCGTAGTTAGTCTGCGCTTCACCGCGCGAGTGTTACGAGCAGTCTGTGAGTAGTAGTCGTGCAGTACAGTTGCGAGCGGTACGCTGGTGGTCGTCATGCAGAGCGGTCGGTCAGTAGTAGCAGCCCAGTGCGGTTGTGTGATGTAGTCTGTCGGCAACACTGGTCAAGATGCTGAATGAGGTATACTGTTACTTAAGATAATCATCGGATAATGTAAAGTTTATTTATTGTAATTAATTTCCAACAAGTGCCCCCAATAATAATTTTTGATTTCAAAGCAATTTTTACAAAAACAAATTTATTTAATTTCGTTCCACTTCCCTTAAAGAAAAGTTTCAGTTTTCAATTAGATTACAAAAAAAAAGCAATATTATTATTTGCAATGCAGTTCCTCCAAGCCGTGCGCAAGAATAAGAGCAGAAATTTGACTAGCTGTTACAATGAGGTAAGAATTTAATTCTGATTTTTGCACAGGGCCAAAACCGATATTTCGGTTTAATTGAATTATCATTATCACTGAGATTTTCTTATCACTGAATTGTTTTTCATCATTTTCGTGACAGTTTATAATTTGAGTCAGATCGCGATTCTCACTTTTATTGTCACTAAATTTAATTGCTAGGGAGGTTACACTTGGCTCCCATTCATTTATTATTTCTGTCATTAAAATTTTGCTAGGGAGGTTGCACTTAGCGCAATGTCCATTAGCATTTCTGTATAATATCACCTTTTAAAATTTTTGTGGGGAGGTTACACCCTACAAAGGCTGGATTAAAACCTGAAATTCATTTTATATCTGACCAGTTGTTGTACGTATCTCCAGATAAATAAAAACTTCGTTCACCTCTTTTTTAGTTGTTGTAATACCTGTTATATTTTCCTGTGTAAACTCACTGTCATCTCTGTATCGTCCGTACAAACAATATCCGCGTAAGTCGCGCATCACGTTTTTCGTTTGCGACCGTCAGTTGTCACATGAAAATGGCCTAAAAAGCCCAAAAGTCGTTTCGTGACCAAATAAATATGATTTTGCAGAACATTAGGAAGTGTTTTCCTTTTTAGCCATGTTCTTCCAAGCACCGACGTAAAATTCAGTTAAAGTAACAAAACTGTTTCCCAACACAGACAAAACCAGTTCTACATCTGCTGCTGCAGCGAGCTCACAAGTGACAAGTATCTTCAACACATTCGCTTTTGAAATTTACAAAAATATTCGTGCATTGGAAATTCGAGTAGCGTAAAAGTCTGCAAACCGTTAGACGCCATTCAAAATTGTTACAAGGAAAGTACCAGTCATAATAAGAACGGACAACAACAGAAATATATGCTTCTCATACATGGACTATGTATTCGTATCCTCTTGGTTTCGCTGGTGTAATCTCCAGTTATACACATAATCTAAACTACACTCCTGGAAATGGAAAAAAGAACACATTGACACCGGTGTGTCAGACCCACCATACTTGCTCCGGACACTGGGAGAGGGCTGTACAAGCAATGATCACACGCACGGCACAGCGGACACACCAGGAACCGCGGTGTTGGCCGTCGAATGGCGCTAGCTGCGCAGCATTTGTGCACCGCCGCCGTCAGTGTCAGCCAGTTTGCCGTGGCATACGGAGCTCCATCGCAGTCTTTAACACTGGTAGCATGCCGCGACAGCGTGGACGTGAACCGTATGTGCAGTTGACGGACTTTGAGCGAGGGCGTATAGTGGGCATGTGGGAGGCCGGGTGGACGTACCGCCGAATTGCTCAACACGTGGGGCGTGAGGTCTCCACAGTACATCGATGTTGTCGCCAGTGGTCGGCGGAAGGTGCACGTGCCCGTCGACCTGGTACAGGACCGCAGCGACGCACGGATGCACGCCAAGACCGTAGGATCCTACGCAGTGCCGTAGGGGACCGCACCGCCACTTCCCAGCAAATTAGGGACACTGTTGCTCCTGGGGTATCGGCGAGGACCATTCGCAACCGTCTCCATGAAGCCGGGCTACGGTCCCGCACACCGTTAGGCCGTCTTCCGCTCACGCCCCAACATCGTGCAGCCCGCCTCCAGTGGTGTCGCGACAGGCGTGAATGGAGGGACGAATGGAGACGTGTCGTCTTCAGCGATGAGAGTCGCTTCTGCCTTGGTGCCAATGATGGTCGTATGCGTGTTTGGCGCCGTGCAGGTGAGCACCACAATCAGGACTGCATACGACCGAGGCACACAGGGCCAACACCCGGCATCATGGTGTGGGGAGCGATCTCCTACACTGGCCGTACACCACTGGTGATCGTCGAGGGGACACTGAATAGTGCACGGTACATCCAAACCGTCATCGAACCCATCGTTCTACCATTCCTAGACCGGCAAGGGAACTTGCTGTTCCAACAGGACAATGCACGTCCGCATGTATCCCGTGCCACCCAACGTGCTCTAGAAGGTGTAAGTCAACTACCCTGGCCAGCAAGATCTCCGGATCTGTCCCCCATTGAGCATGTTTGGGACTGGATGAAGCGTCGTCTCACGCGGTCTGCACGTCCTGCACGAACGCTGGTCCAACTGAGGCGCCAGGTGGAAATGGCATGGCAAGCCGTTCCACAGGACTACATCCAGCATCTCTACGATCGTCTCCATGGGAGAATAGCAGCCTGCATTGCTGCGAAAGGTGGATATACACTGTACTAGTGCCGACATTGTGCATGCTCTGTTGCCTGTGTCTATGTGCCTGTGGTTCTGTCAGTGTGATCATGTGATGTATCTGACCCCAGGAATGTGTCAATAAAGTTTCCCCTTCCTGGGACAATGAATTCACGGTGTTCTTATTTCAATTTCCAGGAGTGTATTTCCTCATGAGTAAGTTCTGGCTTATGGCACTAAGTCAGCGAGATTCGGCTAATTTTATATTTATTTTGCGATCATCCGTCCCTCTCGATAATTCAACAATGATTGGAACGCAAAAATATTATATTTATTTTGCCATTATCCGTGCATCTCGATAATTCAATAATGATTGGAACGCAAAAATATTATATTTATTTTGCGATCATCCGCAAAAATATTATATTTATTTTGCGATCATCCGTCCCTCTCGATAATTCAATAATGATTGGAACGCAGAAACATAATAACTGTTACGCTAATTAAGTAGAAACATAATTTTTTTAAAAAGCGTTACTCTTACGCTGTTTTAACGCCACTAGGGGTGCTGGTGCCGTTCCAACTGACAGGCGGTAACGATCTTCAGAGCAGAGAACGTCGCGATTGTTTACAGTTTGTTTGGTTGAAGCCTGCCCACCATCTTAGCGAGTCTTAGATGTCTGTTTCTCCCCTGAAGTCTAGTGTTAAACATACCCTCTTAGCGTTAATAACTTGAATTGCCAGTCAGTTTTATGTATTTCGAAACAATATACACAACTGAAAAAAAATCGCAACACCAAGAAGGAGTTGTGAAAGTTGGTAGACGTGTTTCTACATTTGAGAGATTATGTATATTTAAATTGCGCACCAGTCGCATATGAGGATGCAATCAGGTTTCCTTTAAATACACGCTGTAACGGTCATGAAAGTTAGTTACCTTGGAGACTGAGCGTGGTGAGTTGATGTTTGGCAAGAATGCCTTTAAGCCGACAAAGACGCCATTAGCAACACCTGACTGGGTATGAAGAGGTCGTGTAATACGTCTGCGATAAGTTGGAATGCAACCACAAGTCTTTGGTTCAAATGGCTCTGAGCACTATGGGACTTAACATCTGTGGTCATCAGTCCCCTAGAACTTAGAACTACTTAAACCTAACTAACCTAAGGACATCACACACATCCATGCCCGAGGCAGGATTCGAACCTGCGACCGTAGCAGCCTCGCGGTTCCGGACTGAACGCCTAGAACCGCTAGACCACCGCGGCCGGCCACAAGTCTTTACATAATAAATTAGGACCCTCGGAATTAAAATCGCTAGGATAGGATTCCTGTTCAAGTTTGACATTTGGGATAATCACGGGTGTAAGATGGAGTTTTTAGCAACACCACGATTTTTATTTTAAAATCAACCAATTTTCACAAATACCTGGTCCATTTAGAGAGTGCCAAATATAAACAATTTAGTGGAAGGCTCCTGGTACTTGTGGCGCTATTTGCAGTAGCTGTCAAGCTGGCGGCTATGCAATCATAGCAGTACTGTTGGCCTCGTCATGTTACCTATCATCGCCGTCGAAATTATATTTTATAGCGCCATAAACCATGCCATGATAATGGTATAACCAAATGCAGCATCCGAGGCCCCTAAATACAGCCCTTAAGCTCTTCTGCCCTCAAAACTCCAGGAGTATGAGCCACAATGATTCGCTACTGCTAGCGAGATATTAACCACAGCACTGCACACCGCAGGCTCCTTACTCGTCACAAAGGACGAGTTGCGACTTGCGTGCCAGCCAAACCTTTTCTGTTTCGCCAGGCTACTTCCGCAGCTGCGGAGCTTCCCTAGATCTTATACATTCAACCCTACGTTCCCTAACTATGGACCAAGTCAATTACAGTACACTATATAACAATCATTTCAGTAGTTACTTAAATCCACAAGCATATCTTAAATAACATCGTTCAAAAGTTCACACAACTGCAATGTGTATACATAGTCAAAGTATTTCAGTGACAGATACAACATTCTACATAAGCAACACTACAAATTTACATAGAAATATCGATACAGATACAAAATAGGTCGAAAATAGGTGTTACATGTTCCTTTCAGTGATTTGTTAGGTATTTCTCTTCCTAATGTCCTCACAAATGTTTTCTCAAATTTTTATTGTCCTATCATCACTCGTTTTTCATGGATGCCCTCCGAAATAGAGACATTTTAATTACAATCACCCTCTATTTCCACCGCTGTGGTTTCCACGTCTTGTGACAGTTGTCGTAGCCAGTGCCGTTTTTCTGAAGTACAATTTCTCTTACTCTAGAGTTTCCAAGAATTGAGAGATCTCAAAACCCGCAAAGTGGAGAGGCCTTTCTCTGTTTCTTTCGGCGTTTTCCCTCGCGCCCGTTCCGACAGCAGCATGAAGTGAGTCGATCTCTCGGGAGGATGATTGCCACTGGCGAGAGTGGGTCGCGGGGAGAGGGAGGTGCCGAAGAATAAGGCGGGGGAGGAAAGGGGGAGGATTCAGCGAGAAAAAAAAAATTCCTCTCCGCTCCCCCGAGGGAAAGAATGGGAGCGCTCCGGAGAAACGTCTAGCGACGCGCCCTCAGGGCCAGGGCCAGGGCCTCAGGGCTGGCGCGCACAAGAAAGGGCGGGGTATTTCACAGTTAGAAACAAATTCATTAATCACTGCCCGGCGGACACCCGGCCCTTCGGCAGGGCACTGGGACTCGGTGTATGCCTGGCGCTGGGGGAGGAATTCTGGTCCACCAGAGACGTGGCCACTGCTCAGTGAGGTGCCATCTGCGATCCTAAAACCAGTCAGGGTGAAAAAAAAAAAAACAACTGAGACCATAGACGATATGGACAGCGTATAACGTAATTACATTGAAAGCACCATCTAGATCAGTTGACTAAGGGCACCATCCATTTGCAAACGACTTTCGGAACATTTTTCGCATTATCTTATCTTAATTATACAGGGTGTTACAAAAAGGTACGGCCAAACTTTCAGGAAACATTCCTCACACACAAATAAAGAAAAGATGTTATGTGGACATGTGTCCGGAAACGCTTAATTTCCATGATAAAGTTCATTTTAGTTTCGTCAGTATGTAGTGTAGTTCCTCGATTCACCGCCAGTTGGCCCAATTGAAGGAAGGTAATGTTGACTTCGGTGCTTGTGTTGACATGCGACTCATTGCTCTACAGTACTAGCATCAAGCACATCAGTACGTAGCATCAACAGGTTAGTGTTCATCACGAACGTGGTTTTACAGTCAGTGCAATGTTTACAAATGCGTTGGCAGATTCCCATTTGTCGTATGGATTAGCACGGGGCAATAGCCGTGGCGCGGTACTTTTGTATGGAGACAGATTTCCAGAACGAAGGTGTCCCGACAGGGAGACGTTCGCGGCGTCTTAGGGAGCACGGAACATTCCAGCCTATGACTCACGACTGGGGAAGACCTAGAACGACGAGGACACCTGCAATGGACGAGGCAATTCTTCGTGCAGTTGACGATAACCCTAATGCCAGCGTCAGAGAAGTTGCTGCTGTACAAGGTAACGTTGACCACGTCACTGTATGGAGAGTGCTACGGGAGAACCAGTTGTTTCCGTGCCATGTACAGCGCGTGCAGGCACTATCAGCAGATTATTGGCCTACACGGGCACACTTCTGCGAATGGTTCATCCAACAATGTGTCTGTTGTGTCTAGGCAAGACAGCCTAGACACATTGCGAGGAAGCCGAATGGCACACGCTATAAGCTCACGCAGGATGGCGTGTCGTCTGAAACAGGATACGTAATGAATGCTATAAAGAAAAGTACGTAGCTTCTGGAATACTTAACTTTAATCCATCCTTGGTACATAGCTATTAACGATACAAGTGAGACTCTATAGTTTCAGACAATATACTGCTAATGGCGCCTTGCTAGGTCGTAGCCATTGACTTAGCTGAAGGCTATTCTATCTGCTCTGCAAATGAGCGAGGCTTCGTCAGTGTGCATCGCTAGCTACGTCGTCCGTACAACTGGGGCGAGTGTTAGTACGTCTCTCTAGACCTGCCGTGTGGTGGCGCTCGGTCTGCTATCACTGAAAGTGGCGACACGCGGGTCCGACATGTACTAATGGACCGCGGCCGATTTAAAGGCTACCACCTAGCAAGTGTGGTGTCTGGTGGTGACACCACAGTGTCTATCCTCATTTCAGTGCAAATGTTCTCTTTACGGATGAGGCTTCATTCCAACGTAATCAAATTGTACATTTTCACAATCAACATGTGTGGGCTGACGAGAATCCGCACGCAATTGTGCAATCACGTCATCAACACAGATTTTCTGTGAACGTTTGGGCAGGCATTGTTGGTGATGTCTCGATTGGGCCCCATGTTCTTCCACCTACGCTCAATGGAGGACATTATCATGATTTCATACGTGATACTCTACCTGTGCTGATAGAACATGTGCCTTTACATGTACGACACAACTTGTGGTTCATGCACGATGCAGCTCCTGCACATTTCAGTCGAAGTGTTCGTACGCTTCTCAACAACAGATTCGGTGACCGATGGATTGGTAGAGGCGGACCAATTCCATGGCCTCCACTCTCTCCTGACCTCAACCCTCTTGACTTTCATTTATGGGGGCATTTGAAAGCTCTTGTCTACGAAACCCCGGCACCAAATGTAGAGACTCTCCGTGCTCGTATTGTGGACGGCTGTGATACAATACGCCATTCTCCAGGGCTGCATCAGCGCATGAGGGATTCGATGCGACGGAGGGTGGATGCATGTATCCCCGCTAACGGGGGACATTTTGAACATTTCCTGTAACATGGTGTTTGAAGTCACGGTGGTACGTTCTGTTGCTGTGTGTTTCCATTCCATGATTAATGTGATTTGAAGAGAAGTAATAAAACGAGCTCTAAGATGGAAAGTAAGCGTTTCCGGACACATGTCCACATAACATATTTTCGTTCTTTGTGTGTGAGGAATGTTTCCTGAAAGTTTGGCCATACCTTTTTGTAACACCCTGTAGTATTTTCTGTAAAAGTATCTTAAGCATCGCTCCACTTGCCTCTGAAAGATATTTTAAAGGACGTAAAGTTAAAGACGAAGCATTTTCAGAAGTTCTACGAAATTATCAGTATTTACGACGGGTATTTAGAAAATGAGCTCCGATCGGGGGCGAAATGGAAACCACAGTGAAAATCCGACAAGTTTTGCACAGTGTCTCTAGTATGCCCATCGATAGCATCACTTCGCTCTTTTCGGTTCTGAGCGCACAGTGAGGACGTAGATAAGCCTAGAACAATAATGTCTCCCGCGAAGTATGAGGTCTGGGTGAGAGGTTTCGCCTGTTGTGCAGACCACATAACACAACTGTCATGCGTTTCCTTCTGCGTGACAATTCTCGGCCGCACTCTGCATGAACAATGAAGATGCTCCTGCATCGTTTACAATGGGAAGCGTTTGATCACCTGCAATACTGCCCGTGGGCCATGCTGCGGCTCGCGTTGGTGCTGTTTGTAGGTTTCCGCCCTCCGTTGGAGGCCAGACGGTACCGTTTAGTCGGCATGGTTGCGGTTGTTTGTCGACTGGGACCACTTGCTTTCCCAAGCGTTGCCTGTCCGCTAGTGGCAGCAACGGCGGTTATCTATACGTAGTAACTGTGGCCCTATCTTTGGGGCGACGTCGTTGTTCTTCCAGGTCGTGTCAGTGTGGCGTTTGGTAGGGGAACTCGGGAGGAGCCAGGTCCGCGCAGTGCCAGAACACGCCGAGACCGCTGGCGACACCCATGGATTGCCGGATGGAAGGCCTGTGGTCACGACAGTGTACGACCTCGTAGACCAAGTAGAGAAACCTCCACCATTGTGATATCTCGCGATTTTCCAGTGACTTGGGTCATGTTGCTGCTCTTAGTGTCACCGAGGTGAAAAGCAGCGAGTGGAGTGCTTGGGGAAGGCGGATCTGATTAGCTTTCCTCGACTTCTTATTACTATTTACTGCTTTCAGCTTGTTAAAATTTGTTAATTTCAACCAGCGGTATTTTTCCTGCCTGGTGGCCGCTAACGCCCCAGTTACCTGCCCTGAGGGTTAGTGTATGTAGTGTACGTTTCCTCGCCTTGCCGCTGCTGTCCAGTAAGGCGTGTAGTTTTGACAGCTTCCTTGATTGTAGGTGATTCCTCTACTGCCGGCCGCGGTGGTCTAGCGGTTCAGGCGCTCAGTCCGGAACCGCGCGACTGCTACGGTCGCAGGTTCGAATCCTGCCTCGGGCATGGATGTGTGTGGTGTCCTTAGGTTAGTTAGGTTTAAGTAGTTCTAAGTTCTAGGGGACTGATGACCACAGATGTTAAGTCCCATAGTGCTCAGAGCCATTTGAACCATTTGATTCCTCTACTCTGGTGGTAGTGGTTCATTTCTCGTTCCGGGCCCACTAATCACTGTATTCTGGGGACGTAGTGCAGACCGCCGGTTCCGGCTTTGGCGTATTGTTCCATCATTGTATTTGGTTTATCGGACGTCAGGTAGCTGCAGCAAGATTATCATTAGTCATTCGTTAGACGGCCACTAATAGAGTTACCATCTTGTAAAGTGAATGCAACTCTTGGCTGCCTATGTCATCGCTCGCGAAAGTGTTTGTTGCCGCACCTTTTTAGAGGTCGATTCCTGGAGCACCATGCCCGCCAGGTTAGCCGAGATCGCTAACGCGCTGCTTCCTGGACTCGGGTAGGCGGGCCGGCCCCGGATCAAATCCGCCCGGCGGATTAACGACGAGGGCCGATATGCCAGCCAGCCTGGATGTGGTTTTTAGGCGGTTTTCCACATCCCGCTAGGTGAATATCGGGATAGTCCCCATGTTCCGCCTCAGTTACACGGCTCGCAGACATCTGAACACTTTCGCACTATTCCATGGATTACACTCGACGCAGACAGCTGGGGTACACTCATTCTGTCCTGGGGGGTACCGGGTGGCGGCAGGAAGGGCATCCAGCCAACCCTTAAACATAAATATGCCAAATCCGATTAACGATGGCTGACCCTGCATAACTGCGGGACAAGGCTCAGGCGATAGAATAGAATAGAATTCCTGGAACACCATCTGGATTAGTTCCTTGTTCTTTTAAATTAACTTTTGCTATTGTATTTGCTGTTTTAAAGAAGGTTTCAATTTTTAAAAAATATTATTGCTATTCTTGGCGTGTAAGGCCATCAGTTGTGATCACAGTGGCTTGTTTTTTTAAAACATTATTTGTATCTGTATTTCATGGTGATGTGGTCATTATTTACACAGTTGGTTTTCCTTCATTAATAACGTGTGGTGTTTTTTTTTATTTATTGTTGAGTCAGGAATTACTGTTTTAAAAATTAATGTGTGTAACTGTAAAAGTCAACCAATAGTAAGTCATTACTGCCCGGTCCACAATTGTAACTGAATCCTGCCTTCGCTTGACTACAAGGTTCCAGCCCGTAATGTGCTCCCTCTGATATTCATCTCTGTGCACATGCACCGCTGGCAATGAAGACAGGAACTGAGCTGCAGACAATCGTAGAGAATTGGCGGAAAGCACTGGTGGCTACCTTTTATGACGAGGGTACTGGAGAGTTGGTACAACGCTACCACTAATGTCTAAGTTGTGTGGTGACTGTGCAGAGAAGTAGCTGGAAGGTGTAGCTACATGTTGCAAATTAAACATTTTTGATTTGCGCAGTGGTCTGCATTTCGCGACCAATCGGACCCTACTTTCCCAATAGCCCTCGTATTTGATCACAAACCGGCTTTCGACATCTGAGGCCTACCGCAGGTGGCAAATGAGTGTCGCAAAACATCTAAAATGCAAGGAGAGTGGGATATAGGGTGACGCTTTCACGCCGGAAAAGAGAAGCCTGCTTCTGTGGTATTGGTGAGCCTTAGTGAAGTGTTTGCATTGCAGTGATGCTCTTCCATGTCACTTAAAATAGCAATAAAACGTTCAGATGCAAGGCTGCGGTGTAAACCATATTCACACAAGAGAGATATAGCATTAAAAATTACGTCATCAACTGTCTGATGATAAGAAAATACACTGTTAGTGAAAAAAATTGCAACACCAAAAGATAATTGATGCAGACTAATGAAATTTCGGTAATATATTTGTCTAGGAAACGTATGTAAGTGATTAACAATACAATATCACATGGTAATGCGTAAGACGGCAAGAACTGTGTCCCTTACATGAAGTCATTAAAGTTCACCTAACTCACGTTCAGCGAACAGTAGAGCTGAACAAAAATGACTGACAAGGCACAATGCATCTTGTAGAGGGTATAGTATGGACGTATTGGAAGAATTAATGTCGGGTGGTGGTTTTAAAGTATTTCACGCGACATGAAAACTTTGTGGAAACGAGTCGATTTTCTGGAGGCTAGTTTATCCCAGGGAAGTATTCGAGTTGACCATGGCCGGCTGGGGAGCAGTGAAGGGAAGTGACAATAGGCAGCTTAGGGCGGCTCAAGCTCTGAGAGAGCAGTAACGGGGCGCGGCCTCCAGCTGCCTTAAGATGAGTGACAGTCAGTGGGTGGTTGACCCCACTCTGGTGTACCGGGAAGCAGATGGAGAACTTGTACACCTGTTGATAAATGTCCGTCTTCCCGTTTTCAGTGAAACATGCGAGAAAGCCGCTCAAAGCTATGGTGGAGCGGTCAACAGAGGCCAAAATATGTGTTATTGTGACTATAGCAACTTCACGCCGAATTCACGATCCGCAGAGTCTGAAGTAAATCAGGTGAAGAGCGACGGAATGAAATACGCCGGCCTCCGATGGGAACGTGGGACCGAGGAATTTGAAGTACTCTCCTGGGAGTCAGAATTCCGAAAAAAATGGTGCAGACGCAAACCATGATGGGTGGCCTGGGAGGAGCTAAATAGCAGAAGTTGAGAGGAAGGCAAATTTTGTGGGAATTTGTTCACTTCTTGGAGCAGTCATTGGTCGGCACTGGGCAGCGACACATAATTAACGCAACTTGCACTGAAATTGGCGTAAGTGATTTTTCTGGAGGGCAAACAGAGGCGTAGAGCGGACTGGGAGAAATCTCAGTAGAGGTCTTACATTCCCAGCTTGCCTATAGTGCGGACATGGCGTTCTTTACTCAGCTTGCCTGAGAATGAGTGAGCATCTCTGCAGTTTAGGACTTAGCAAATGGAACGATTGAGCTTGGAGATTGGAAGTTTTGGTTCAGCTATGTACTGAGCAAGATAGCTAGGAGTGAATAGACAAGCGGAGCCTTGCAGCACCAGGAGGTCAGCCGACGTCCGCACAACGACGCCGCTCGGCCACGCTGTATTCGGTGATATTGCGCCCGCTCCGGTCACTGATTAATTTGTTGCATCACGTCGGCAAAGTTTCCACGAGGGTTTCATGGGCTATGTATTGTAGAATTCTTCTCGCACTTCGCATTACGCCTGGTTCAGTCGATAGGAATTACTTTTGAGTTATCGCGCTTTACCCCACGCAAACACAATTTATTATCACTGCCTGATAGGATAGTCTTGTAATGTGATGATTGAAGCTCGGGAGTTAAAATAAATTTGTGCTAATCGACTGCATCTGTTTTCAATCAAGTAGTTGGAATCCCAAGTCACTTTCTTAATTAATTTTATGTTCAACATTTGCATCTGGTGTTTAATATCAATGTGCACCCCTTTTTAATTAAAAGTGATCGATTCTGAACCAATTAATGTCAACACTGCCACCACAGTTCAATCAGGAGTCACAGGGCCTTATTACGTTTTTTGCGTTATCCGATATTGCGGCAGTTTTGCACTCTCTGTTGATCTATTAGTCAATTAGATGGGGCGGACACACGCCAAAATCAGATAAGTATGGGTGGTGTGTTACGAATGTAAGACTTCATTCCAACGTGATTAATTTGTAAATTTTCACAATCTACATGTGTGGGCTGACGAGAATCCGCACGCAGTTGTGCAATCACGTCATCAACATAAATTTTCTGTGAACGTTTGGGCAGGCATTGTTGGTGATGCCTTGATTGGGCCCCATGTTCTTCCACCTACGCTAAATGGAGCACGTCATCATGATTTCATACGGGATACTCTACCTGTGCTGACAGAACAAGTGCCTTTACAAGTACGTCACAACATGTGGTTCATGCACGATGGAGCTCCTGCACATTTCAGTCGAAGTGTTCGTATGCTTATCAACAACAGATTCGGTGACCGATGGATTGGTAGAGGCGGACCAATTCCATGGCCTCCACGCTCTCCTGACCTCAACCCTCTTGACTTTCATTTATGGGGGCATTTGAAAGCTCTTGTCTACGCAACCCCGGTACCAAATGTAGAGACTCTCCGTGCTCGTATTGTGGACGGCTGTGATACAATACGCCATTCTCCAGGGTTGCATCAGCGCATCAGGGATTCCATGCGACGGAGGGTGGATGCATGTATCCTCGCTAACGGAGGACATTTTGAACATTTCCTGTAACAAAGTGTTTGAAGTCACGCTGGTACGTTCTGTTGCTGTGTGTTTCCATTCCATGATTAATGTGATTTGAAGAGAAGCAATAAAATGAGCTCTAAAATGGAAAGTAAGCGTTTCCGGACACATGTCCACATAACATATTTTCTTTCTTTGTGTGTGAGGAATGTTTCCTGAAAGTTTGGCCGTACCTTTTTGTAACACCCCGTATACTAGTGTAGCTTTGTTAATGAGGATGGTTCGGCAAACCATGAAAGTTTACCGGCCCTCATGTACTAGCTTATTTAGCCAGTGTAGTTAGATTTGCACTGAGTTTAACTGCTTCAAGTTTAAGAGTTTAAGAGGGCCATAGACACGGGTTCCCACTAATTGTGTGATTGGATTGAAGAGTTCCTAGGTAACAGAACGCAGCATGTCATTCTCAATGGAGAGAAGTCTTCCAAAGTAAGAGTGATTTAAGGTGTGCCGCAGGGGAGTGTCGTAGGACCGTTGCTATTCACAATATATATAAATGACGTTGTGGATAACATCGGAAGTTCACTGAGGCTTTTTTGCGGATGAGGCTGTAGTATATCGAGAGATTGTAACCATGGAAAATTGTTCTGAAATGCAGGAGGATCTGCAACGAATTGACGCATGGTACAGGGAATGGCAATTGAATCTCATTGTAGACAAGTGTAATGTAATGCGAACACACAGAAAGAAAGATCCTTTATCATTTAGCTACAATATAGCGGGTCAGCAACTGGTAGCAGTTAATTCCATTATCTGGGAGTAGGCATTAGGAGTGATTTAAAATGAAATGTCCATATAAAATTAATCGTCGGTAAATCAGATGCCAGACTGAGATTCATTGAAAGAATCCTAAGGAAATACAGTCCAAAAACAAAGGAAGTAGGATACAGTACACTAATTCGTCCACTGCTTGAATACTGCTCACCGCTGTGGGATCCGTACCAGATAGGGTTGATAGAAGAGGTAGAGAAGATCCAACGGAGAGCAACGCGCTTCGTTACAGAATCATTTAGTAATCGCGAAAGCGTTACGATAGATAAACTCCAGTGGAAGACTCTGCAAGAGAGACGCTCAGTAGCTCGGTACGGGCTTTTGTTGATGTTTCAGGAGCCCTGACCGTCCGTCTTGGCTACATGCTGTGTCCAGCGGGACCAACACACCTGTGAGGGCTTTTCCAACCAAGGCTTGAGTTACGCCTGCCGTTTCATTTCCACTGAAGTTCCAACCTCTACTAGTATAGGCAATCATTCATTACACAGTTTTAATAATCAAGACACACCATCACCTTTTACGCAATAAGCGTTAACAGCTACACTCCTGGAAATTGAAATAAGAACACCGTGAATTCATTGTCCCAGGAAGGGGAAACTTTATTGACACATTCCTGGGGTCAGATACATCACATGATCACACTGACAGAACCACAGGCACATAGACACAGGCAACAGAGCATGCGCAATGTCGGCACTAGTACAGTGTATATCCACCTTTCGCAGCAATGCAGGCTGCTATTCTCCCATGGAGACGATCGTAGAGATGCTGGATGTAGTCCTGTGGAACGGCTTGTCATGCCATTTCCACCTGGCGCCTCAGTTGGACCAGCGTTCGTGCTGGACGTGCAGACCGCGTGAGACGACGCTTCATCCAGTCCCAAACATGCTCAATGGGGAACAGATCCGGAGATCTTGCTGGCCAGGGTAGTTGACTTACACCTTCTAGAGCACGTTGTGTGGCACGGGATACATGCGGACGTGCATTGTCCTGTTGGAACAGCAAGTTCCCTTGCCGGTCTAGGAATGGTAGAACGATGGGTTCGATGACGGTTTGGATGTACCGTGCACTATTCAGTGTCCCCTCGACGATCACCAGTGGTGTACGGCCAGTGTAGGAGATCGCTCCCCACACCATGATGCCGGGTGTTGGCCCTGTGTGCCTCGGTCGTATGCAGTCCTGATTGTGGCGCTCACCTGTACGGCGCCAAACACGCATACGACCATCATTGGCACCAAGGCAGAAGCGACTCTCATCGCTGAAGACGACACGTCTCCATTCGTCCCTCCATTCACGCCTGTCGCGACACCACTGGAGGCGGGCTGCACGATGTTGCGGCGTGAGCGGAAGACGGCCTAACGGTGTGCGGGACCGTAGCCCAGCTTCATGGAGACGGTAGCGAATGGTCCTCGCCGATACCCCAGGAGCAACAGTGTCCCTAATTTGCTGGGAAGTGGCGGTGCGGTCCCCTACGGCACTGCGTAGGATCCTACGGTCTTGGCGTGCATCCGTGCATCGCTGCGGTCCGGTCCCAGGTCGACGGGCACGTGCACCTTCCGCCGACCACTGGCGACAACATCGATGTACTCTGGAGACCTCACGCCCCACGTGTTGAGCAATTCGGCGGTACGTCCACCCGGCCTCCCGCATGCCCACTATACGCCCTCGCTCAAAGTCCGTCAACTGCACATACGGTTCACGTCCACGCTGTCGCGGCATGCTACCAGTGTTAAAGACTGCGATGGAGCTCCGTATGCCACGGCAAACTGGCTGACACTGACGGCGGCGGTGCACAAATGCTGCGCAGCTAGCGCCATTCGACGGCCAACACCGCGGTTCCTGGTGTGTCCGCTGTGCCGTGCGTGTGATCATTGCTTGTACAGCCCTCTCGCAGTGTCCGGAGCAAGTATGGTGGGTCTGACACACCGGTGTCAATGTGTTCTTTTTTCCATTTCCAGGAGTGTATTTACAAGGTGTACGTGACAATGTCAGCCGTCTTTAAATATTCATACATACAATATACAACCTATCAAATTATACCTAATTGCGGTTGTAAATCACGGGAAAGTATGTAGATGAGTGCGTGTAAGGTACGAAATTGTAGCCACCTTACAGTGTTATCCGTTGTCGCAGCTCGACTACGTTTTCCGGGAGCGGAGGAGCAAACACTCTGTCCCTAATGGAAGCCAATACACAGAAGTCCAGGAGATCGTGGTAGCCAAGTCAGCACATCCCTACAGAGATACGTGCAACTTCAAGCTGACAATGCAGTGGTGCGCTATCTAGCGGGAAAATAAATTCTATGCCATATCCTATAGTAATTCAGGCATTAGATAATGTTCAAGGATTTCCAGGTATGATACGCCAATAACAGATGACGCGGCAAAAAAAGAAGGACCTCACATCTTATGACAGTGCAGAAAATATTTACCTTCGGCCAGTCCCGTATAAGTTCAATTACGTGACGAGGTTACCGTTCACTCCTTATCCGATTCACTTTTCCGCATTTATGGAAATGGCACTAAACACAGTTTTACTACGAAAATCAGCTTCAGTATGCATTTCACTGAACATTTCTACACAAAACTCCACTCGGTTCTGTTTTTTGTCAGTTTCTTTTGAAGCTCCAATTTACACACTTTGCTTTGAGTGACAGGCGTTTGCGTAACAACTTCCATACTGTAACACTGGGAAAATTCTATTCTAAACTGGCACATACCCAGACTACGAATTTGACTGGCTAACTTGTTCAATTGCTGCGTCAGAGATGCTTGGCATACACAGACAGTTTCGGTGAAACGATTCTATCAATTAATAACAGCTTGTCTTTGAGGTAGTGGCTTGGGATATTTAGACTTGAATTGTCTCTGAACTGTAATTTGAATTCATACAACCATAAACAATATTGCGCTCGCTCTGCACCGTTATACGATTCCATGATACTGCAATAACTCATTCACGCAAGCCACTTAGCAGCAGCATCAGGAACTGACAGTGTTGGCGGGAATCAAACCTGAAGATATACGGCATTCAGTCCTGTAGCAAACATTCCTATAAGTTATTTGATCTTTTCACAATTCAAGGTTACTTTTGCGTAACAAATATATAAACATGTTGTATTAAATGGCTCCTTGTTGGACCAGGTCTACAGATTCCTGCTTCCTCGGTTCGCACGGGTCAGAAGTTCGCACTCTGGACGACGAGACTAACGCGAGGTTTGGAAAAGCGGATGAACACTTGACGGAATCTCTGCAGCAGAGTATGACACATCAAACCCCTTACAGCAACCACAGAGATATTCCTCAACAAAACACGTGTACTGAGCACCATCTTCGACATTATATGCTAAACAAGAACGTAAGCTCAACACTTTTCACTGCAGTGCTTACGAAATATTCTCGGTGTAACATGGGGGGATCATGTGACAAATACGACGAGTTGAATATTGCGAAGCTACCGTTTATCACCGCCAATTTCAAGGGAAGTGGGTTAGACACTTACATCGTACGGGCCACTCCCATCTTTCCCGACGCAGATTATGTAGCGAGATATCACTTGTCCAGAGGCCGCCAGGAAGACATGCAAAAAATGGTTCAAATGGCTCTGAGCACTATGGGACTTAACTCCTAGGTCATAGTCCCCTAGAACTTAGAACTACTTAAACCTAACTAACCTAAGGACATCACACATCACACATTCATGCCCGAACCAGGATTCGAACCTGCGACCGTAGCGGTCGCGCGGTTCCAGACTGTAGCGCCTAGAACCGCTCGGCCACCTCGGCCGGCGGAAGACATGCCATGCGTTTTAAGGACTGCGCCAAGAGTGACATGAACGCATTTATGACGGACTTAGTCGAATGGGAGGAGCTAGCCAAAGACAACAATAGTTGGAGAAAACTCGTCAAGAATGCTAGCTCAACAACTTTGCTGCGAAATAAGCGCTCGGACAGCGTTTATAACGATCCCTTCCTCGGGAGTGATATGCACTTGGCCAAACTGCAGACGCCAAGTCGGCTCTGGTATCGGACCCCTTAGTCACCAACGAAACTTCCTGCACTATACCAGCTGAATCTCCCGTTACAAAGCATAGACCACTGACGTCTAAGGTACCACTTCGTACTCACGAAATTTACGAACGGATGTATGGTAACTGAGTCCAATAAAATTTGTGCACATACAAAAATCTATTTAGTATTCCTGCAAAACTGTCTGCTCACTATCCACGGCCTAACTGCACCCCAAAAGTCCCGAAAAAGCTCCATATTTTTGCAGTGATGTCTGTCCGAGCAGAATCGATGCCGCCATGCAAGTTACGAGTAACGTAAACACCCTACTACCGGAAGAAGTGCACCATTATTTGTCGACATAATGTTGTACGATATGTCCTCTTATATACCCATATCGCACTGGTTATAGTTGTTTCATTTTCGTTCTTTTATGATGATTATTTTGCCTAATATGAAAAGTCACGTAATGTACACTACTAGCCATTAAAATTGCTACACCACGAAGATGACGTGCTACAGACGCGAAATTTAACCCACAGGAAGAAGATGCTGTGATATGCAAATGAGTAGCTTTTCAGAGCATTCACACAAGGTTGGCACCTACAACATGCTGACATGAGAAAAGTTTCCAACCGATTTCTCATACACAAACAGCAGTTAGTTGACCGGCGCTGTTTGGTGAGACGTTGTTGTGATGCGTCGTGTAAGGAGGAGAAATGCGTACCATCACGTTTCCGACTATGATAAAGGTGCGATTGTCGCCTATCGCGATTGCGGTTTATCTTATCGCGACATTGCTCCTTGCGTTGGTCGAGATCCAATGACTGTTAGCAGAATATGGAATCGGTGGGTTCGGGAGGATAATACGGAACGCCGTGCTGGAACCAAACGGCCTCGTATCACTCGTAGTCGAGATGACAGGCATCTTATCCGCATATGGCTGTAACTGATCGTGCAGCCACGTCTCGATCCCTGAGTCAACAGATGGGGACGTTTGCAAGACAACAACCATCTGCACGAACAGTTCGACGACGTTTGCAGCAGCTCGGAGACCATGGCTGCGGTTACCCTTGAATCTGCATCACAGACAGGAGCCCCTGCGATTGTGAACTCAACGAGGAACCTGGGTGCATGAAGGCAAAACATCATTTTTTTTTGGATGAATCCACGTTCTGTTTACAGCATCATGATGATCGCATCTGTGTTTGGGACATGGCGGTGAACACACATTGGAAGCGTGCATTCGTCATCGCCATACTGGCGTATCACCCGGCGTGATGGTATGTGGTGCCACTGGTTACACATCTCGGTCACCTCTTGTTCGCAATGACGTCACTTTGAACATTGGACCTTACATTTCAGATGTTACATTTCAGATGTGTTACGATCCGTGGCTTTTCCCTTCATTCGATCCCTGCGAAACCCTACACTTCAGAAGGATAATGCACGACCGGATGTTGCAGGTCCTGTACGGGTCTTTCTGGATACAGAAAATGTTCGACTGCTGCCCTGGGCAGCACATTCTCCTGATCTCTCACCATTTGGAAAGGTCTGGTCAATGGTGGCCGTGCAACTGGCTGGTCACAATACGCCAGTCACTACTCTTGATGAACTGTGGTATCGTGTTGAAGCTGCATGGGCAGCTGTAGCTGTACACGCCATCCAAGCTCTATTTGACTCAATGCCCAGGCGTATCAAGGCCGTTAATACGGCCAGAGGTGGTTGTTCTGGGTACTGATTTCTCAGGACCAATGCACCCAAATTGCCTGAAAATGTAATCCCATGTCAGTTCTAGTATAATATATCTGTCCAATGAATACCCGTTTATCATCTGCACTTCTTCTTGGTGTAGCAATTTGAATGGCCAGTACTGTATTATCACTATAAATTCTTGCTGCTTTTGTTTCGTACGCTATTTATGGTGCATATTCTGTCTTTTCAAAGAATATCTTACATAGCATAAAGTTTTATAACGCTTACTCACCTTCCGCCTGATAATACTGATAATCATACACAGGATTGTAACTGTAATGAAAACTGTTACATAGAGAGGACGTGCCCATGTAGTGCTAGGAGCGGGAAGAGCAGCTATGAGCAGCCTATGTCACCTAAATACGTGCCTATTCCTCGCCTTTCAGTTAGCATGAAACGCATATTATCTAAATTGGGTGGTCCACTAGGTGATCCACCCAGAGGTCTGGACCTTACTTTATTGTATAATTACTTTAAGATCTGCTGAACCGGCAGATATTCATGTGGACTTGGTATTTCTGTTGTTAGTTCCATTTATAAAAAAGGAAACAGACAGGACTGCAATAAGTATAGAAGTATCGACGTAACCCACTTGATAGTTAGGTTGCGTCGGCGGATTTAGAGAAAAATAACTGAAGCGCAAATTGTAGAAATAGAAGAATAGAATGCAGGCAGGTAGATCGTGTATTGATAATACAGGATGAGTCACTAACTATTGCCACCAAGAAAAACTCTGAAAGTAAGGGTGGCCCAAAAAGGATGGTCACATTTTAAATAACTATAACTCCATCAGTTTTACAAATTAATTTTATTCAATTACGTAACTAAATGCTCCCAGGCACCCAATTACAAGAACTAACTACAAAAAATCATGTACGGAAAATGACTTCCGGAAGATGGTGTCCTTCCTCGGTGATGCATTCCACAAGTCTTTCCTCGAAATTTTCCATCACTTTCACTACTGTTTCTTCTTGAATTGCCATAATTTCCGCACTGATTGCCTCCTTCAGATCAATTAAGTTTCGGGGCTTTTTTACGTAGACTTTTGACTTTAGGTATCCCCAAAGAAAAAAATCACAGGCTGAGAGGTCAGTTGATCTCGCGGGCCAGTGGACATCTCCAAAACGCGAGATGATGTGGTGGGGGAACATCCGCCTTAAAACACACATGGAGTCATTGGCTGTGTGGGCCGTGGCCCCGTCCTGTTGAAACCAAATTCGATCTCGATTTACATGTAACTCTCGCAGTTTCGGCACCAAAAAGCTACGTAGCATGTTAACGTAACGTTTCGAGTTCACTGTGACTGTAGCGTTGTTCTCCTCAAAAAAATAAGGACCAACAATCCCCAATCTTGAAATTCCACACCAGACTGTTACCTTAGCACTATGAAGAGGCTTTTGGTGCAATTCTCTGGGATTATCTGCTGCCCAATACCTGCAGTTTTGTTTATTGACATAGCCGTCTAAATGGAAATGGGCTTCATCTGACATAAGAAGCACAACATCATTATTAGAGTACAAAATGTCAAGCATTGATTCACAAAATCGTCTTCGCTGCTCAAAATCACGATCATACAGCTTTTGCGTGATCATAATTTTGTATGGGTGAAACTGTAACTCACGGCTTAAAATACGCTGCAACGAACTACGGCTGAGGCCTAAAGTTTGAGCACGACGCCTAGTGGAACGACGCGGGCTTTGCAGCACTGACGCTCTAACATCATCAATGTTCTGTGGAGTAACTGCCGTACGTGTACGCCCTGTAGATTTACCACTTTTGACAGACCCTGTTGTCCGGAATGCAGTCACCCAACGTGATATGGATCTGCGATCTGGAATGGGTCCATCACGCGCTACACCAAAACGTTGTCGAAACAATCGTTGCACAGTAATAAACGATTCATCATTTCTGAAAAACTGTTCCACAGCAAAAACACGATGCTCGACCGTCCACTGCGCCATCTCGTGGCAAACTGGGTGTAATGGCCGACTTGCAGACGGCCGGCAGTGGTCCCCCCTCCTCACCTTTCAATGGTACTACGCAGTTCAAATCCGACCATCCTTTTTGGGCCACCCAGTATTATAGGAGCTGAAAAGTTTGTGGGACAAAACTTGCATGGAACAACGGGCGCTATAAAATGACGTTGTTTGTTTTTTGTTGCTAGGTGGGGTCGCTTCAGAGATACGAAGGTCAACTTTGTATTTTTAAATGGCATGCTGAAGATTGGTACTTATTTGCAGATAGCGGCTATCGAGACGAATCCAGTGATGTGTAACAGTAAGATCACAACAAGGTGAACGTCCACTTACAGAAGGTGTTCGAAATGATGACCATTGGTACCAATGCAGTGCTGCAATCTTATTATCATGGGTGAAGCGGTACTCATTATCATATCGGTACTTATGGAAGCACATGCTCTGACAATTTTCTCTCGCATATCTTCAGGTGTAGTTTGAACGTCATTATAAACAATATTTTTTACGAATCCCCACCACAAAAAAATCCAGAGGCGTCAAGTCTGTCGAACGAGCCGACCACGACACATCTTCCCCGCGTCCAATCCAGCGATTTGGGAATTGTCTCTGCAACTCATTTCTAGTCAGCAACGAACACTGTGCCGGACACCCATCGTGTTGATACCACATGCTGTTCCTTGTTCCTAGAGGTATTTCTTCCAATAACAGACGTAATGTTTCTTGCAGGAATGTGGTGCACTTCTTACCATTAAGATTGCCTTGATGAAATAGGGGCCTGTAATACTGTCCTCCAGAATCCCACACCACACGTTCAACGACCACGGTTTTTGGTGTGCAACTCGCCGCAGCCAACATGGATTTTCAGTTGCCCAATAATGCATGTTATGGAAATTATCATTTCCATGGTTCGTTAATGTAGCATTTTCAGTAAATAAAATCAAATTAATAAATGTGTCATCCCTCTGAATCTGAAGTTGAGCCCATCGGCATAATTCAATGCGACGCATACAACCCGTACCAGTTAATTCTTGGTGGAGACTGATATTGTAAGGATGATATTTATGGCGATGCAGAACACGAACAACACTACTCTGACTCATTCCAGATTCCCTTGCGATTTGACGCTAACACATCTCGAACTACAGTGGCAAGAGTACCAATTTCCGTTTCCTCGTTAGTAACTTTCCTTTGACGCATATGTTTCCGATGCGTTAAAGATCCAGTTGTTCTCAATTTATGATACACATATTTAAATGTACGGCGTGTAGGGTGAGTACCTTGAGGATATCTTTCAGCGGATAAGTCTCTAGGTCTCACTGAATTTCGTTGGCATTTTCCTTAAATGAGAAGCATATCGACTTGTTGTTCGAAGGAATACATCATTCACATTCGCTTGATTCGACGATACTAGCGTCCCACAAACTTTTCAGCTCCCATCATACTTTCGGAGTTATTCTTCGTGGCAACAGTTGGTGACTCGCCCTGTACATAAAAACGGTTGTTCTTTTTATTACAGATGTTTACTCGGCTAGACAGCATAAAAATACACAATGATGACTAGTTTCAGCGGAATTAAATCGCCGTCTTCCGGTCATTTGATAGGAAATTTTTTTACATAGCTAATGCATTTTATCGACAGTCCACACTAACTGCAGGAAATGATTGTCCCTATACAATACAAATCATCTAATTAATCTGAAGATGGCGATTTAATTTCGCTGAAACTAGTAATCACTGTCTACTTTTCATGAGCACAATCTTGTTTAGACTCTGAGATCACTTCAAACACAGCTGCCAGTGTGAAGTAATTATATATATAGGGTGTCCCATTTATCTTGACCACCCTAAATAACTGCTTGTCCAGATCGAGATTACAAAATGTTTCAAGCAAATGTTCTTTAGCCGTCAGGTGGATATCAATCAGCATGATTGCCTTCGTTGTAGTTTTGTCTTTTACAAAGATGCAGTATGACTTTTTTAAATGGCACCTTGTATTTTTTATTCGGTAATTCATTTCCTCTGCTAAAGACCTATTCAAAAATGTATCACAGTGTACCATTCAGTGAAACAGAACGTTATTAATTACATACACAACACTGACGTTGACGTTCCCAGCGCTTAATGCAGATACTAGGGGTAATGGAACACATATACGTGCTGAAGTTGACAGAGGAAAAATGTTAACGTAAGCAGAATGCACACCCGTCATTCCGTCAACCATCATCTGTTGAAGAGTTGCGTGAATAGAATGTACAACAACGAAGAGAAAGTAGAAATGCTACACTTCTATGCGGAATGTAAGCAGAATAGTAATTGCAATACTGTTTTCTTATGTACAGGTACATTTAGTACAGTAGTATAGTCCTTTTAAATACTGGTGTGTAGAGTAGGTATACAGTAAAGGCTGTACTTCTTACAAAATGCATCGACATAAAGTTTCTTTTATTGTTGTTGTTGAAGGTAGGCGAAATGCTACGCAGGCAGCGGAACTGTACAGAGAGCGATATCCTGACAAGAATCCACCTTCCCGACGGACGTCTTCTCGTCTTGTTGCGACGATTCAGGAAACGGGAAGTTTCATCCCACGGCAATGCAATCGTCGTAGCACTCGCACAGACGAAGCTGCCGAAGCTACTGTTCTCGCATCCGTTGCTATGAATCCACATGTGAGCACACGACAGCTTGAACAGGAGACTGGCGTTCCTACAACAAGTGTACATCGTATTCTTACATGTCACCGGTTCCATCCTTACCATGTACACCTACATCAACAATTGCATGGGAATGATTTCCAGAATCGTGTACAGTTGTGTCTCAAACAAAGGACAGGTAAATACAAGGAACATGCACTACTGGTCCAGCGACAACCCACGATGGCTTAGACAGGTGGAATATCAGCGTCAGTGGAGAGTTAACGTCTGTTGTGGGATGCTGAGTACCACAATTATTGGCCCTTGTTTTATCAATGCTAGTCTAAACGGCACAGCGTATAACTTCCTCAGACGAATTCTACCTTCTCTTTTGGATGAAGTGCCGCTAAGAACCAGAATGCCTAAGTTGTATCAGCACGATGGATGTCCAGCAAATAATGCGTTGCGTGCACTTCGTGTTCCGAACCAAAGGTATCCTGCCAGATGGATTGTTCGAGGAGGAACATTTACTTGGCCTGCTAGGTCTCACGATTCAAACCTTTTGCCCTTTTTCTTTCGGGATGCATTAGAGACGTTGTCTATCGCGATATTCCAACAACTACAGAGGACATGCAGGAAAGTATTGTGCTTGCTTGTTCATCTGTTCAGCAGGCAACACTGGAAGCTGTAAATCATTCTTTCATTCAACGAGTGCACCAGTTTATCGGTGTCCAGGGTCACTACTTTCAGCACATTTGAATGTTCTACTCCTGGGCAATGGTACAGGAGAGTCAAAGTCAATTTTGTGCTTTGTTTTTACATGGTTTTCTGACAACTCCAGCTAGTGGACGAGTTTGTGATCCCGGGCTCAAAGTCACTGTTATGTACTTAATAACGTTGTGTTTCAGTGAATGGTACACTGTGATACATTCTTGAATAGGTCTTTCGGAGAGAAATTGAATTACCGAATACAAAATAGAGGGTCCCATTTAAAAAAAGTCACACAGCTGTTCATATTTATGTAAAAAACAAAGCTACAACGAAGGCAATCATGATGATTGATGTCCCCCTGACGGCTAAAGAATTGCTTGAAACATTTTGTAATTTGCGTCTGGACAGACAGTTGTTTACGGTGTTCAAGAAAAATAGGATATATATAACGCAAATTACATATTATCGATAAATGGTCGCTGATGTTCCACTTGTGGCAGCCATTGTGGATTTTCCGTTGCCCAATAGTGCATATTATGCCGGTTTACGTTATAGCTGTTGGTGAATGACGCTTCGTGGCTAAATAGAACGCGTGCAAAAAATCTGTCATCGTCCCGTAATTTCTCTTGTACCCACTGGCAGAACTGTACATGACGTTCAAAGTCGTCGCCATGCAATTCCTGCTGCATAGAAATATGGTACGGGTGCAATCGATGTTGATGTAACATTCGCAACACCGACATTTTTGAAATTCCCGATTCTCGCGCAGTTTGTCTGCTACTGAGAAGCGGATAAGCCGCCACAGCAGCTAAAAGACCTACTTGGGCATCATCATTTGTTGCAGGTCGTGGCTGATGTTTCACATGTGACTGAATACTTCCAGTTTCCTTAAATAAAGTAACTATCCGGCGAACGGTCCGGACACTTGGATGGTGTCGTCCAGGATACCGAGCAGCATACATAGGACACGCCCGTTGGACATTTTGATCACAATAGCAATACTTCAACACGATATCGACCATTTTCGCAATTGGAAAACGGTCCATTTTAAGACGGGTAATGTATCACGAAGCAAATACCGTCTGCATTGGTGGAATGTTACGTGATACCACGTACTTATACGTTGGTGACTATTACAGCGCCATCTGTCACAAAGCGAAAAAAGTGGTGCAACTAAAACATCCATATTGCTTTACGTACTACACGAATATGCAATAAAAATGGCGGTTCCTATTTTTAAAGACGCAGTCGATATCCGTTTGACCATAGCAGCGCCATCTAGAGGACCAACCATAGCGCCATCTGGTTTCCCCTCTCAAGCTAGACGAGGTTCATTCTTTATAGTTTTTTCGTTTGTCGCTTATTTCGTGAAATATTTGGCCCAGTCACGATCATTGACCACCGTACTACGAAAGAGCCCTCGGTTCTCCTACATGGTGAGCGTGTTGCCAATTTCGGACAGGAAGATTAGGGAAGATTACTAGACCTTTCCTCGACCTTTGCTGGGCGTATATTTCAATGGGCGCAAATTCTATTGGGTTCAATTTACAAGAGGCTGTTGACAACGCACTAACTACTTATTAAATAAGATCTGGGTCCTTTCCTTACTGTGCCGACTTCAAAACAGGTACAACCAGGCTCCCGAAATCCGATTTCCGTCTTCGTCACTCAGGGTACGGCCGCAAGTGTACGCGGTTCGGGTCCACGGGAGGGCTCCAGCCTGGCCCTTTGACGCAGCCGCACGGCCCGCCCCCGGTGACTGCGGCGTGACTGTCCCTTTAGGGCCCCCGTGGGGTCGCCAGGGGCAGCAGCGCGGTTTGCGCGGAATTTTCGCGACCATTGTCGCCGCCGCCAACCCCGCCGGGCGCCCTGCGGCCCTACAAAGGGTGGCTAATGGCCGCCTCGCCCAACCCTTTCCCTTAGGCCGGCAAAGCGGCTGACCGCGGACGTCTATTTATCACTGCTAGACGGCGCCGCGCGTGCTTAACGCCTGTACGAGTAAAGCAGCCGGAGCGCCTACGTGTGTGCGATCAGTAGGGCAGCAAGGGCAAGGGCTCGTGGGCCGCCTGAGCTGGATTAGCGACCGTGCGACACCAAAGGGAGAACCGTGCTCAGCCCACAGGTCAGCCAGAATCACTTCACAAGAGGAAAAACGTTTTATCCTGTGACTACAATATCAGTGTCTGTACAATCATATTGTAGTGAAGTTAAAATCTTCTGGGTCATTAGGCCGCGTCATGTTTCTTCTAAAATGTTCGACGTTTAGACCCATCTGCTGGGATCTTCCTCAGGATCTTTTGGTGTCCAGTGTTCTAGCAGTAGTTGACACCAAAAGATCCTGAGGAAGATCCCAGCAGATGGGTCGACACGTCGAACATTTTAGAAGAAACATGACGCGGCCCAATAACCCAGAAGATTTTAACTTCAGTGACAACGGCCACGAATGCCTGCAGACTTACATATTGTAATGGATAATGTGGTATCAGATTACTAGGTGTAGTATTTGCTTGCAATAATTACACGTCTGTTGTCTGAAACTGATAAACAATATTTTATTCAAAATAATCTCCATTGCTATTTATACATTTCTCCCACCTGTCCGGCAGGCTACGAATACCACGCAAAATGCAGTTCTTCTCCCGATGCGAACCAGTCGGCGAGGCATTTTCGTACATTTACATACGAATTGAAGCGTTGTTCAGCGCGGACGTGTCCCAGTGATGCAAATAGATGATAATCTGGAGAATAAGCCAGATGCCCTAGTACTTCACAACTGAACATCTCGATCGCTTGCCTGATCCGTCTTGCATTGTGTGATGGGGCGTTATCATGGAACAATAAGACTTTGGTGTTTTCTTTTTCAATATTCCGGTCGTTTTTCACATAATGCTCCATTTAAATCTATCATTACTGTTGGTAGTGATCGGTGTTAACGGTTTCACCAGGTTTTAGCAGCTCAGATGACACCCCTCTGATCCCACCGAACACAGAGCATTGTCTTCTTTCCAAAGCGATTTGGTCTTGCAGTGGATGTCGATGGTTTACCTGGATTCACCCATGACTTACGACGCTTACGATTCTCAAAATATATCCATTTTCCATCGCCTGTCACAATTTGATTGAGAAACGACATCACTTTGTATCTGGTGAGCAGCATTTCACAAGTGGTCCTTCGATTTACTCGCTATCTTTCATTCAGTTCATGCGGAACCTATTTTCCCACTTCCTGCACCTTTCAAATGGTTCAAATGGCTCTGAGCACTATGGGACTTAACATCTGAGGTCATCAGTCCCCTAGACTTAGAACTACTTAAACCTAACTAACCTAAGGACATCACACACATCCATGCCCAAGGCAGGATTCGAACCTGCGACCGTAGCAGTCGCGCGGTTCCGGACTGAGCGCCTAGAACCGCTAGACCACCGCGGCCGGCCTCCTGCACCTTTCTCGTGGCTTTCAAACGAAGAGAAACGGTTTTCTGCGTCACATTCAATTGTTCCGCGAGCTCCTGTTGCGTTTGAGTATCATCATTGTTGTGGATTGGCAAGAGAGCCAACCCACTATGAGAGGAAGCCGAAAGGCACGCGTTTTAGCTCACGCAGGCTGGCGTGAGGTCTGGAACAGGACAAGGAAATGAGACTAGCAAAAAAAGGACGTAGCTGTGGAATACTTAACTTTAATCCATAAATGGTGAACATCGCTCTTGACGGTATATGTTTTACAGCATCAATAGTAACGTAATGGCGCCTTGGTAGGTCGTAGCAAATGACGTAACTGAAGGCTATGCTAACTATCGTCTCGGCAAATGAGAGCGTATTTTGTCAGTGAACCATCGCTAGCAAAGTCGGCTGTACAACTGGGGCGAGTGCTAGGACGTCTCTCTAGACCTGCCGTGTGGCGGCGCTCGGTCTGCAATCACTGACAGTGGCGACACGCGGGTCCAACGTATACTAACGGACCGCGGCCGATTTAAAGGCTACCACCTAGCAAGTGTGGTGTCTGGCGGTGACACCACAATCATCATCATCCAATAAGGCCTGCAGTTCGTTGTCTTCGAGCTTCTTCTGTCTCGCTACTGACAAACCAACATATGCTCTCGGGTTAGAGAACCTATATGCAGAGAGATAGTGGTCATTGGTGAAATCGCACGTGATTGGCCAATCAGCTGCGATGACTCTTTTTTTTTTGTCACGGGTCTCTCTCCACTTGTATGTTCTCAATGCTCTCCGGAGTTGGGTTGTTGTTTTAAAGACTTTTGGAAAACTGTTTATAGCATGCCACGTCCACAGATTTCTCCCCTTTTTAAGAAAAACATCACTTCTAAAATTTCTGGGCAGTATACTCTCCAAAATATTTGGCCCATCTATCGTAATGTCGCTTGCAGCACACTAAATTATAAAGCGTACTGTCGACAGATCGATTCTCGCTATCAAGAAATGACTTTCATTTTGCTTTTATTTGAACTTCATTTACCGAACTGAAATGTTAAATAACAAATTCTGGTTCACAACATACACTCCTGGAAATTGAAATAAGAACACCGTGAATTCATTGTCCCAGGAAGGGGAAACTTTATTGACACATTCCTGGGGTCAGATACATCACATGATCACACTGACAGAACCACAGGCACATAGACACAGGCAACAGAGCATGCACAATGTCGGCACTAGTACAGTGTATATCCACCTTTCGCAGCAATGCAGGCTGCTATTCTCCCATGGAGACGATCGTAGAGATGCTGGATGTAGTCCTGTGGAACGGCTTGCCATGCCATTTCCACCTGGCGCCTCAGTTGGACCAGCGTTCGTGCTGGACGTGCAGACCGCGTGAGACGACGCTTCATCCAGTCCCAAACATGCTCAATGGGGGACAGATCCGGAGATCTTGCTGGCCAGGGTAGTTGACTTACACCTTCTAGAGCACGTTGGGTGGCACGGGATACATGCGGACGTGCATTGTCCTGTTGGAACAGCACGTTCCCTTGCCGGTCTAGGAATGGTAGAACGATGGGTTCGATGACGGTTTGGATGTACCGTGCACTATTCAGTCTCCCCTCGACGATCACCAGTGGCGTACAGCCAGTGTAGGAGATCGCTCCCCACACCATGATGCCGGGTGTTGGCCCTGTGTGCCTCGGTCGTATGCAGTCCTGATTGTGGCGCTCACCTGCACGGCGCCAAACACGCATACGACCATCATTGGCACCAAGGCAGAAGCGACTCTCATCGCTGAAGACGACACGTCTCCATTCGTCCCTCCATTCACGCCTGTCGCGACACCACTGGAGGCGGGCTGCACGATGTTGGGGCGTGAGCGGAAGACGGCCTAACGGTGTGCGGGACCGTAGCCCAGCTTCATGGAGACGGTTGCGAATGGTCCTCGCCGATACCCCAGGAGCAACAGTGTCCCTAATTTGCTGGGAAGTGGCGGTGCGGTCCCCTACGGCACTGCGTAGGATCCTACGGTCTTGGCGTGCATCCGTGCGTCGCTGCGGTCCGGTCCCAGGTCGACGGGCACGTGCACCTTCCGCCGACCACTGGCGACAACATCGATGTACTGTGGAGACCTCACTCCCCACGTGTTGAGCAATTCGGCGGTACGTCCACCCGGCCTCCCGCATGCCCACTATACGCCCTCGCTCAAAGTCCGTCAACTGCACATACGGTTCACGTCCACGCTGTCGCGGCATGCTACCAGTGTTAAAGACTGCGATGGAGCTCCGTATGCCACGGCAAACTGGCTGACACTGACGGCGGCGGTGCACAAATGCTGCGCAGCTAGCGCCATTCGACGGCCAACGCCGCGGTTCCTGGTGTGTCCGCTGTGCCGTGCGTGTGATCATTGCTTGTACAGCCCTCTCGCAGTGTCCGGAGCAAGTATGGTGGGTCTGACACACCGGTGTCAATGTGTTCTTTTTTCCATTTCCAGGAGTGTATTTCTATTTAATTCCTAATCGCATGAAAATGATAGTATTCGTTATAACAGAAGTTTCGTTTTCGAACATCAGCTACTGTGAAAACTGTTTAGCCATGCTTTTATTCTTCAGCGTTTCTAAACATCATTATAGAAGCACGTCTTTCGGGTTTTTTCGGTGTAAGAAAAGTTTCTATATCCACCATGATCTCATCTAAAGTGTATTAACTGAGAAGGGAAAAAAAACATATAAGGTAGAGAGGCTAATATCTCAAACAATGAATATCTAAGGAATAAACTCTGAAATCGTTTCAGAGCATCTAAAATAATACAAATGAAACCACTGTTTTTCTCGGTCGATTCTTATCTTTCACGGAATGGCTAATACACTCTATCAAGGCACACTTCAATTTACTCCTCATTAAATGTACAGTAGTCATATACTAAATAATAAGTTAGAATTCTGCAGTAATATGAGTCTGAAATCCATATCTTGTGACAGTCAACAGGCGAAAAAATGGCGGCCGGTTGTGCATATTATCTACGGTTTAACGAGCATTCGGTACTCACTCTCTGTATACAGTGAGGTGACAAAGGTCATGGGATAATGATATGCCCATATACACATAGCGGTAGTATCGCGTACACAAGTTACAAAGGGGCGGTGCATTAGTGGCGCTGTCAGGTGTTCCACGTGGAAAGGTTTCCCACGTGATTGTAACCCCACGACGTGAATTAACAAGACTCTGAACGCGGAACAGTAATTGGAGCTATACGCATAGTACATTCCATTTCGGAAATCAATCACAAGATCCACAGAAGCGGCGTTTGCGCAGAGTTGTCAGTGCTAACAGACAAGCAGTACTGCATAAAGCAACAACAGAAAGCAACGTGGGACGTTAAGACGAACGTATCCCTAATGACAGTGCTGCGAAATGGATCGTTAGTAGGCTATGACGACCGACACGAGTGACTTTGCTAACAGCACGACATCTCCTCCAGCGCCTCTCCAGGGCTCGTAACCTTATCGATTGGACACTAGACGACTGGAAAACCGTGCTCTGGTCAGATGAGTCCCGACTACAGTCGGTAAGGGCATATGAAAGAGTTCATGTGTGGCGCGGACCCCACGAAACCATCGACCAAAGGCACTGTGCAAGCTGGTGGTAGCTCCATAATTGTTTGGTCTGTGTTTAGGTGGAGTGGACTGGGTTCTCTGATCCAACTGAACCGATCAGAGGGTTATTTTCTGTTTCTTGGAGACCATTTGCAGCCACTCATGGATTTCATGTTCCCAAACTAAAAAGCACTCCGTCTTCAGGCCACGAGTGGCCTACCGGGATCATCCGACCGCCGAGTCGTCCTCAGCGGAGGATGCGGATAGGAGGGGCGTGGGGTCAGCACACCGCGCTCCCGGTCGTTATGATGGTATTCTTGACCGAAGCCGCTACTATTCGGTCGAGTAGCTCCTCAATTAGCATCACGAGGCTGCACCCCGAAAAATGGCAACAGCGCATGGCGGACTGGATGGTCACCCATCCAAGTGCCGATCACGCCCGACAACGCTTCGGTGATCTCACGGGAACCGGTGTAACCACTGCGGGAAGGCCGTTGCTCATGTTCCCAAACTGCGATGGAATTTTTATGGATGACAATGCGTCATGTCACCGGTTTGAAGAACAGTTCGAGCAAATTTTTGGCCATCCAGACTGTCCGTCATGAATGACATGGAGCATTTGTGGGACACAATCTAGAGATCAGTTTGTGCACAAAGTCCAGCACCGGTAACACTTTCGCTGTTATGGGTAGCTGTGGAGGCAGTATGGCTCAATATTTCTGCAGGGGACTTCCATGCCACGTGGAGTTGCCCATTAAGCCGGTGAAAAGGCGGTCCGGTATGAGATTAGGAGATATCCTATGACTTTTGTTACCTCCAGATTCCTGTGGCGAGTCCGTCTGCAGTGAGCAGCTCCTCTTCTCGTAGGTATGTCCTGATACTTGTGATTACTCTGTTGAGCCGTGGTAAAAATTGCTGTTTTGAAAAGCGCGCCGCAGCGCGTAGTGTGAAACAGTTGCCCTCCGTTTCTGGCTGTGGCGCCGCTGTGGCAATCGCAGCTTTGGTGTCTCCCTCTGGTGGGAAAGGGGAAAGATTGCCTGTTCACGTGCATTTAAGGGGCGCTATGAGCTCGCCAGTAGTCAGTCTGGAGTGAGTCTGGGTAAGTCTCTCGACGCCAGCTTGCTAGTCTGTCTCTCGTCTGGATTTGTGAGGCAGTTTGTCTGTCGTCCGGAGTGCTAGTACGTCTTTCGTTCGGATCAATCTTTAAAGCCGGATAAATGAAAGTCTATCCACTCCACCACTAAGAGAACTCAGCGAGTGGTCACCCGGTCGGGGCTTAGTTCCTGCATCTGAGTCTGCGCGTTAGGCCGAGTTTACTCGGGCAATGGTCATTGGCGGGTGGATCGATCGGTTGGTCGGTCGCGCACTGACACACAAGATGACTTGTCCGTCTTGAGCGTCGGCGCATGTGAGGTCGCCATGTGAGTCCAGTGGGCCGCGGCGTATAGCGAGGGGTAGTGACTTCGCGGTCGATACGAGAGCAACAGGAGTCAACCCACGACATCGGTCTTGCCGGTGTGAGCTGCGACGCCGTGAGACGGGAGATCGGTGCGCCTTCCTGAGTCTGTTGAAGCGGCTGGCAGCGGACGGTTCGGGAGAGCGATTTGGGGATGCTGCGCCAGGTCTTCTCGAGAAATCGCAATTTATTAGAAGTTAAGTGGTGATATGTTGTTTGATTTACTCTTGTTAAATTCTACTTGTTTTCTTGGTGAGGTCACCAGCCGTTTTCCTTTGGGGTCGTCCCACCATTCTTCTGCGTTTGCCCACCCGCGGGAAGGTGGTTGTTTATAAATTGGGTGCTCCGTTTTTCCCTTGTGGAGTAGGGGCGGGTTAGAGCAACCTGCGGTTCGGGGTGTTCGGTAATCTCCCTATCAATCTACTGTACGTTAGTAGCTGCCTCTGTCATGTTTGGTTTGTTAACGAATTTATTGCTTGGAGTGTAACGGCCTAATACCTGAAATATGTTTTGATCTTGCCTATTATCTTGAGAGGCGGTGTCTGTGTACTGTAGAGGATGTTAACTTCTTTGGCCAACCTTGTATAATTTTATATAAGATTGCATTTCATGGGCTTTTATTAAAATGGACATTTTAGTATATAAAGTTGCCACCCTTCCACTTTTCTTAGAAGTTAAAATCAAGTTGCATCTTCGGTGGCAAAGTTAATATTTTAATTTTAGTGTTTTGTACCATTTCCATCCCTCCTACGGGGTGCATAGTTGTGTGCTTGTGTGAATTGTTAAAACTTTTAGTTTAAAGTTATCTGGTGTGTTGCAGATTTGCACCAGTGTAGTCTTTCAGAGGCTGTTGTGAGCGGTCGTGACTACGGCCGTGTCAAAAGGGAGCGGCAAGGTTATCAGCCAGAAAGCTCATACAATCAAAAATTTGTTTCTTTCTGCCTCTGAAAAAATTGTAACTTGATATTTATATGGTGCTCGTCATCATCATCATCATTTAAGACCGATTATGCCCTACAGCGTTCAGTCTGGAGCATAGTACCCCTTATAAAACTCCTCCATGATCCCCTATTCAGTGCTAACATTGATGCCTCTTCTGATGTTAAGCCTATCACTTCAAAATCATTCTTAACCGAATCCAGGTATCTTCTTCTTGGTCTACCCCGACTCCTCCTACCCTCTACTGCTGAACCCATGAGTCTCTTGGGTAACCTTGCTTCTTCCATGCGTGTAACATGACCCCACCATCTAAGCCTTTTCGCCCTGACCGCTACATCTATAGAGTTCATTCCCAGTTTTCCCTTGATTTCCTCATGGTGGATACCCTCCTGCCATTGTTCCCCTTCTACTAGTACCTGCAATCATCCTAGCTACTTTCATATCCGTAACCTCAACCTTATTGATAAGGTAACCTGAATCCACCCAGCTTTCGCTCCCATACAACAAAGTTGGTCGAAAGATTGAACGGTGCACAGATAACTTAGTCTTGGTACTGACTTCCTTCTTGCAGAAGAGAGTAGATCGTAGCTGAGCGCTCACTGCATTAGCTTTGCTACACCTCGCTTCCAGTTCTTTCACTATGTTGCCATCCTGTGAGAATATGCATCCTAAGTACTTGAAACCGTCCACCTGTTCTAACTTCGTTCCCCCTATTTGCCACTCAATCCGTTTATATCTCTTTCCCACTGCCATTACTTTCGTTTTGGAGATGTTAATCTTCATACCATAGTACTTACATTTCTGATCTAGCTCTGAAATATTACGTTGCAAACTTTCAATCGAATCTGCCATCACAACTAAGTCATCTGCATATGCGAGACTGCTTATTTTGTGTTCACATATCTTAATTTCACCTAGCCAGTTTATTGTTTTCAACATATGATCCATAAATAATGTGAGCAACAGTGGAGACAGGTTGCAGCCTTGTCTTACCCTTGAAACTACTCTGAACCATGAACTCAATTTACCGTCAACTCTAACTGCTGCCTGACTATCCATGTAAAGACCTTTAATTGCTTGCAAAAGTTTGCCTCCTATTCCATAATCTTGTAGAACAGACAATAACTTCCTCCTAGGAACCCGGTCATATGCCTTTTCTAGATCTATAAAGCATAGATGCAATTCCCTGTTCCCTGTTCCACTCATAACACTTCTCCATTATTTACCGTAAGCTAAAGATCTGGTCCTGACAACCTCTAAGAGCCCTAAACCCACACTGATTTTCATCCAGTTGGTCCTCAACTAATACTCGCACTTTCTTTTCAACAATACCTGAGAAGATTTTACCCACAACGCTGATTAAAGAGATACCTCTGTAGTTGTTACAATCTTTTCTGCTTCCATGTTTAAAGATTGGTGTGATTACTGCTTTCGTCCTGTCTGATGGAACCTGTCCCGACTCCCACGCCATTTCAATTATCCTGTGTAGCCATTTAAGACCTGACATTCCACTGTATTTGATGAGTTCCGACTTAATTTCATTCACCCCAGCCGCTTTATTGCACTGCAATATATTGACCATTTTCTCCACTTCCTCAAATGTGATCCTATTTGCATCATCATTCCTATCCCATTGTACATCGAAATCTGAAATATTACTCATCGTATTTTCACCTACACTGAGCAACTCTTCAAAATATTCCCTCCATCTGCCCAAGGCATCAACAGGATTCACCAGCAGTTTTCCTGACTTGTCCATAATACTTGTCATTTCCTTCTTACCTTCCGTTCGAAGACTGCTAATTACACTCCAGAATGGTTTTCCAGCAGCTTGATCCAAAGTCTCCAACCTGTTTCCAGTCTTCCCAAGATTTCTTCTTGGATGCTGCAATTATCTGTTTGGCTTTGTTTCTTTCTTCAACATACCTTTCTCTGTCTACCAGAGTTCTAGTATGAAGCCATTTTTGATACACCATCTTTTTCCTTTTACAGGCAGCCTTGACTGTGTCATTCCACCAAGCTGTTTGCTTCATCCTACCTTTACACACTACTGTTCCAAGACATTCTTTAGCCACTTCTAGTACTGTGTCCCTGTACCTTGTCCATTCCTTTTCCAATGACTGTAATTGCCTACATTCAACTAACTGGTACCTTTCTGAGATCACTGTTATGTACTTGTGCCTGATTTCCTTATCCTGAAGTTTCTCCACTCTTATCCTCCTACATATGGACCTGACCTGCTGCACTTTCGGCCTCACAATACCAATTTCACTGCAGATTAAATAGTGATCAGTGTCATCAAAGAATCCCCTAAATACACGTGTGTCCCTCACAGCCTTCCTGAATTCCTGATCTGTTATTATATAGTCAATGACAGATCTGGTTCCCCTGCCTTCCCAAGTATACCGGTGAATGTTCTTATGTTTAAAAAATGAGTTTGTGATTACTAAGCCCATACTGGGACAGAAATCCAAGAGTTGTTTCCCGTTCCTGTTGGCCTCCATATCCTCTCCAAATTTACCCATAACCTTTTCATACACTTCTGTTCGACTTCCAACCCTGGCGTTAAAATCACCCATGAGCAGAACACTGTCCTTGTCCTTTACTCTAACAACAATGTCACTGAGTGCGTCATAAAAACTATCCATCTTATCTTGATCTGTCCCTTCACAATGCGAATATACTGACACAATCCTAATTTTATTGTTAGACACTGTCAAATCTATCCACATCAGTCGTTCGTTTACGCATCTTACTGCAACTACGCAGGATTCCATTTCTTTCTTGATGTAAAGCCCTACACCCCATTGTGCTATTCCTGCTTTGACTCCTGACAGATAAACCTTGTATTCTCCCACTTCTTCTTCTTTCTCACCCCTTACCCGAATGTCACTAACAGCTAAAACGTCCAACCCCATCTTACTTGCAGCCTCTGCCAACTCTACCTTCTTCCCAGAGTAGCCCCCATTGATATTAATAGCTCCCCATCTCGTTACCATTCGTTTGCCGAGTCGTATCTTAGGAGTCCCTGGTTTGTCAGTTGGAGGTGGGGCTCCGTCACCTCCAAAGGTCCGAGGCATTTTGCTCTGATTGTTGCCAGCATCATATTTAAAGTACCAGGGAAGCAGGTTGCTAGCCTTACTTGCCCCGAGTCCCATTGAGTTTTACCCCTAACGGCTGAGGGACTAACCGGTGGATTTGGTAGTCTTTGCCGTATGAGCACAAAGGTGACCACGACTCAGAATATGTCCGAGATGCCCAGCCTTATTCCAAAGTAACTGGTATCCCGACTGTCGGGACCACTTACTTGGCCACTCATACGTTGCCCGTGGTTCATGAACTAGGACATGGCTACAGGAACCCACACCATGAACGATAGGGTGCTTTCTGACTGTAGTTTTAAATCTGTTTCTTTTAAAAAATGCTTTAGGCACCATTAAAGTGAGTAAATTACAATTTGTTAAAAAGTAATTTGCTTATGATTTCATCAGTTACTCCCTGGCAACTACTTCCACGCTCACATAGTGTGATTAAATGTGTTAATGTTCTTGATGAATTGCTAGTAAGTAGAATAATTTCTCAAGAAAATCCTTTGAAAGTAAATCACGGTTCATCTGTCTTGCTCGATAATCTGTGTTCATTGTACGAAACGCCATTTAATTGCATTATCATCTCAGAGCAGCCGTCAGTCAGTCCGTTATGTGAAGAAATAACGCCGGCGATTATCTGTTGGTTTCCTTTGAGTCTGTTACCGCCAACTCTGGCGTTGTTTGGAGAGTATGCATAGGGTGGACTCCAGTCATGCCGGCGAGTAAGACGGGTGTGAGCGCGCATACGGCAGTCGGGATAAGCAGGCCGCGGGGTGAAGTGGCATAAATCATGCGATACCGGAAAGGGGTGCTTTCTGACAGCGACCCTTGCCTCTTACTGCAATACGTCAGTGCGCTGATCCTGTGGCATTATCGCGTGTTTCGTACGGAGAACAAAATCTCCCTAAACACTGTCAAACATCGTCTTCTTCTTTCTTCGTTTCGGCCAAGCAGAAGCCATGCAGAGTAAACGGTCTCTTTTCCGGTCTCAAAACAGCCCCCCAACGCTCCTGCATCTTTTCCAGTGTTTATCTTCTCTCTCTCTCGACCCCAGTTTTTCCTGAAGCGGACCACGCTATTGGACATATTTAGGTGAAATTTCCAGTTCTCACAAATCCTTTCCAACTTCTGTGAGCCACGTTTTCTTGGTTTTGTATCCTTGAAACTAGGTTAGTATCCTGTTATACAGGGTAGTCCATTCATCGTGACCGGGCCAAATATCTCACGAAATAAGCGTCAAACGAAAAAACTACAAAGAGCGAAACTCGTCCATCTTTAAGGGGGAAACCAGATGGCGCTATGGTTGGCCCGCTAGATGGCACTGCCATACGTCAAACGAATATCAAATGCGTTTTTTTAAATAGGAACCCCCGTTTTTTATTACATATTCGTGTAGTACGTAGAGAAATATGAATGTTTTAGTTGAACCACTTTTTCGCTTTGTTATAGATGGCGCTGTAATAGTCACAAACATGTGGCTCACAGTTTTAGACGAACAGTTGGTAATAGGTAGGTTTTTTTTTAGATTAAAATACAGAACGCAGGTACGTTTGAACATTTTATTTCGGTTGTTCCAATGTGATACATGTACCTTTGTGAACTTATCTTTTCTGAGAACGCATGCTGTTACAGCGTGATTACCTGTAAATACCACATTAATGCAATAAATACCCAAAATGATGTCCGTGAACCTCACTGCATTTGGCAATGCGTGTAACGACATTCCTCTCAACAGCGAGTAGTTTGCATCCCGTAATGTTCCCACATGCATTGACAATGCGCTGACGCATGTTGTCAGGCGTTGTCGGTGGATCATGATAGCAAATATCCTTCAACTTTCCACACAGAAAGAAATCCAGGGACGTCAGATTTGGTGAGCGTGCGGGCCATGATATGGTCCTTCGACGACCAATCAACCTGTCATGAAATATGCTATTTAATACCGCTTCAACCGCACGCGAGCTATATGCCCGACATCCATCATGTTGGAAGTACATCGCCATTCTGTCATGCAGTGAAACATCTTGTAGTAACATCGGTAGAACATTACGTAGGAAATCAGCATACATTGCACCATTTAGATTGCCATCGATAAAATGGGGGCCAATTATCCTTCCTCCCATAATGCCGTACCATACATTAACCCGCCGAGGTCGCTGATGTTCCACTTGTCGCAGGCATCGTGGATTTTTCGTTGCCCAATAGTGCATATTATGCCGGTTTGCGTTACCGCTGTTGGTGAATGACGCTTCGTCGCTAAACAGAACGTGTGCAAAAAATCTGTCACCGTCCCGTAATTTCTCTTGTGCCCAGTGGCAGAACTGTACACGTCGTTCGAAGTCGTCGCCAAGCAATTCCTGGTGCATAGAAATGTGGTACGGGTGCAATCGATATTGATATAGCATTCTCAGCACCGACGTGTTTGAGATTCCCGATTCTCGCGCAGTTTGTCTGCTACTGATGTGCGGATTAGCCGCGACAGCAGCTAAATACAGTCCGCACTGGTGGTATGTTACGTGATACCACGTACTTATACGTCCATCTGTCACAAAGCGAAATATGTGGTCCAACTAAAACATTCATATTTCTTTACGTACTACACGAATATGTAATTAAAATGGGGGTTCCTATTTAAAAAAAAAAAAAAAACGCACTTGATATCCGTTTGACCTATGGCATCGCCATCTAGCGGGCCAACCGCAGCGCCATCTGTTTTCCCCCTTCAAGCTAGACGAGTTTCGTTCTTTGTAGTTTTTTCGTTTGATATTTCGTGAGATATTTGGCCCGGTCACTATCAATGGCCCACCCTGTATGTGCTTGTGTATATCCTGCAGTCACTATGAATCAAGACAGAAATGAATTAAAGACATTAGCTGCCAGTGGGCACTGATTTATATCAATGGGGCATGCTGAAAGTTTGTGTCGAACCTGGGTCTCCTGCTTAGAGGGCAGATGCGTTGACCACTACGCCATCCGGACACAGCGGTCACGAGAAACGCACATACTAACCCAGCAGTACTAATGTGGTGCCCCTGCTCATTAGCTTCGTTACTTGAGCCGCCTCGCCGTTTCCCGTAAGTGTTCGAGCTCGGTGTGCATCTGCACTGAAGGGGTCGTTGGCTTGGCTGGCATCCCTTTAGTTATATACATGTGGCGTCTATTCTTCCGGCGTCTGCCTAGTAAGCTAGAGACGCGGGTTCGAATCCCGGCCTGGCACAAATTTTAGAACTGCCCTATTGGTATAAATCAGTGGTCACTAGTTGCTAATGTCTTTGTAAGTAGGCTGTTTCGGTTTTTACGTTGGTAACGCCACGTAGCGCTCTGTATGAAAATCACTGACTGTGCTGTGTGCAGTCTGTGGCTGGTTGGACTCATTATTGGAATATTCCCTATTGTAGTGTTGGGAAGTTGAATATGAACAGCGCGTAGAGTTGCGCAGTTGGAGGTGAGCCGCCAGCAGTGGTGGATACGGGAAGAGAGATGGCAGAGTTTTGAGAGCGGACGATCTGGACGTGTGTCCGCCAGACAAACGAAATTTGTAAGACTGGATGTCATGCACTGATATATATATATATATAATGACTTTTGAACACTATTAAGGTAAATACATTGTTTGTTCTCCATCAAAATCTCTCATTTGCTAACTATGCCTATCAGTAGATAGTGCCTTCAGTAGTTAGAATCTTTTATTTAGCTGGCAGTAGTGGCGCTCGCTGTATTGCAGTAGTTCGAGTAACGAAGATTTTTGTGAGGTAAATGATTCATGAAAGGTATATGCTATTGTTAGTCAGGGCCATTCTTTTGTAGGGATTATTGTAAGTCAGATTGCGTTGCGCTAAAATTATTGTGTGTCAGTGTATTTTGATCAGAATAAGTAAAGAGAGAAATGTCTGAGTACGTTCACTTCTGCTCAGCTGTTTGAAAATCAAATAACGTAAGAAGCTTATCAGCACAGTAATTCGCTAATTTTTCCAAGGGGAGGTTTCGTCTTTAACTCCCTTGTGTCTCAATATCCTTGTATATACCCTTCCTGGGCGCATTCCTGTCACTTGGTCATCAAAGGTAATCCTCCTTTTGTGGGGCACTACTTTTCCTCAACAGTAGTTGTCGACACCAGTATTATTTTCAGAATTTTGGACAGGTCAGTATTATGTCAGCTACTTTTCCGAAAACTTTCATATAACTTTATACACAATATGGTATATTTCAAGCCGAAATTTGTGAAAAAGAATTGGCTAATCAGCTGCGATGACTTTTTTTGTCATGGGTGTCTCTCCATTCGTATATTCGCAATGCTTTCCGGAGTTGGGTTCTTGTTTTACAGTCTTTTGGAAAACTGTTTCAGTCTGTAGCATCCCACGTCTACAGGTTTCTCTCCTTTCGAAGAATAAAATCAGTTCTAAAATTTCTGGGCAGTATGCTCTCCATAATATTTGGCCCGTCTGTCGTAATTTCGCTTGTAGCATTCAAGATTATAAATCGTAGTGTCGACAGATCGATTCTCGCTGTCAACAAGTTACTTTATTTTTTTTTTTATTTGAACTATTTTTGATGTTGTAATCGATAAATACCGGCTCCGAGCTACTCTTTTTTAGAAACATTTGATATTACGAATTATTTGGCACACTTGAAATTTCTTGTATTAATTACCCAATATAGTACTGCTTACTATGTTTATTTCTGGATTCATTAATGAAGTAATAATCGAAATTAATAGAAATTCATACGTCAAGAAACATTGTAAATCCTTTGGAATCTGGTTATCACCGCAGAGTGAAGTAGTGGTAAGCACGCCTGTGCTGTGATCGGACGTAATTTTGTACTTTGGGCGAACAATGTAATTTCGGCTTTGTTAATTTGAAAATTCAAAATACTGTACGATATACTAAAATGTCACAAAATATATTAACGTAACAAGAAAATACAAGTCGCAATCTGAGTATTCCCAGCACGTAACAGGTACTCACATGTTTAACTTGACAATGATTCTCATCAGAATATTTTAATCGTATGTATGACTACTATACGTGGCTATAAATATTTTATAGTTTTATATTTTATATATCACTAAGATTTGTTAGATTAAGCGTTAACGTATTGAACCTATCGCTTACACAATATTTAACTTTCTGACATATCTGAGGATGGCAGTATGCCGAAACCGGTAATAAAGTGTAAGAAATCTGCGTGATCAAGACGGACTTGTGGAAATAAAGTAACAACAAAAATTCTGCAAGAACAATCTTCTAATTTATTTAGATCAATTCAACCACGAGGACCTAAAATGTGAGAATTTCAGCTTCAAGAATAAGACGGCTAGACAAGAAGAAATGGAGCCAACTCTACACGAAAAGCTAAGTAAGCTAGAAAATATATTGTAATCTTCGCTCCTCTCAAGTTTTGCATAAAAGATTTTGCTTATTGTGGACAATAACTGAAACCAGGAAGGAGAGGAGAGATTACAAGCGAGTGACTTATATTCTCCCCGTTCTCATATGGTTCGTGGTTGTTATGCCTTCTTCACCTAACTCCATGCTTTCTTTCATCGAACCCAGGATTTTCCTCAAATTCTTTCTTTGGGTGCAAGTTTCTCTCCAGCATATTTGAAGATTCGTCTTACCATCTCCATAAGGTATGTTTAGTGAGTAACACTTTGTTGACGACTAATTGCGGAAGCAAGTACTGAAGTATCATATTCAAGCCGGTGTAAAAATTGTAAGTAGGCTGTTTAGGTTTTTTTATTGGTAACGCCGCGTAGCGCTGTGTATGAAAATCACTGGCTGTGCTGCGTGCAGTCTGTGGCTGGTTTTGCATTGTTGTTTGCTATTGTAGTGTTGGGCAGCTGAATGTGAACAGCGCGTAGCGTTGCGCAGTTGGAGGTGAGTAGAGATGGGCAAACTGAAACACGTAACTGTTTCGAAACAAATGAAACAGTACAATTTAATGTTTCGATACGCAGTTTCGAAACAGTGAAACAGTTTGTGTTTTGTAATCTAATAAATCTACACATTTTATCATCTTGAATGTCTACTGTATAAGCATGTCCATATAAACACAAATGAGGTGCGAGAGCGCTAATCATATCGCAGAAAGTATGAAACTATCACTTGGGCGTCTTGGCAGTTTCGTGTTTCCTGCAGCAAATGCGCTGCTTTCGTGTTGTGTGACTTTCATACTTTTCAGTTGGCTGAGGACAGCCATAGCTGAAGACAGAAGAACCACCACGAACGGAACTGGAAGTGGGAGCAAACTGCAGAAACAACGGATATGCTACTGGGACTCCCACATTCCTTTAGTATGGGTAATATACCCATCCTACTCATTTCCATGCACACAAGGGAATCATTGTGGATAATAGGCACAGTGACTGTAGATTCACAAATAACGCCAAATAATTCGAATAAATAACAAAATATCACAGATAAACTTTTTGTCTTTCAAGGTTTTTCGAACCGTTACTATAAATTCACCATGCTTCCCAGCCCTTCCGGTTCACCATTACACTATCAGTGATATGTCAAACAGATTGCTTGCAATTACACCTACATCAAATTTATGTATATGTCTAATGACTGTCACTCTACGCCTTTTTTTATTCAAAATGTTGTAGACTTACTTGCGTTTCTTAATATAATTACTATACATGAACAGAGAAGCGTATGTTATAAAAAAAGTGTAATTTAACTGAATGATTTTCAAATATTCATTATTTTGAATGCGAATAGTATGCTTTGTTTTACTGTTGGTTAGTGTTTATAAAGTAGATGTTACGCCATTTCTAAATAGGACAGTCAGCTAGAAACGAAGCTTTATTTTCGGATATCTTAAGCTTCATGCTATTGCTTGTCAAAAAGATTTCGACACTCTTGAAAGTGTTTCAGTACCTGTGCCGAGCTCGAATCTCGTGCGACACAGAACGGAATGGAACATCACTGTTTCGATACAATTAGTCCGTTCCAAGCACAGGTGGACTGAAACAGCCTTATTTCGAAACAACGATACAGTTTCCGTATCTGGCTCGAGATCGAATCTGGTCCGGTTATCCGAGACAGGGGCGGAATGAAACACCAGTGTTTCGAACCAGTGGACCACAGCCGTTCCGATACACTGAAACAGTTCCACGTATCGATACACTGTATCGAAACATAGTAACAGTGGCCAAGTCTAGAGGTGAGCCGCCAGCAGTGGTGGATGTGAGGAGTCAGACGGCGGAATTTTGAGAGCGGACGATCTGGACGTGTGTCCATCAGAAAGAGTAAATTTGTAAGACTGGGTGTCATGAACTGATATATATATTATGACTTTTGAACACTATTAAGGTAAATACATCATTTGTTCTCTATCAAAATCTTTCATTTGCTAACTATGCCTATCAGTAGTTAGGGCCTTCAGTAGTTAGAATCTTTTATTTAGCTAGCAGTATTGGCGCTCGCTGTATTGCAGTAGTAGACTTTTGTGAGGTAAATGATTCATGAAAGGTATAGGTTATTGTTAGTCAGGGCCATTCTTTTGTAGAGATTATTGAAAGTCAGATTGCGTTGCGCTAAAAATATTGTGTGTCAGTTTAGTGATGATCAGAATAAGGAAAGTGAGAAATGTCTGAGTACGTTCAGTTCTGCTCAGATGTTTGAAAATCAAATAGCGTAAGGGGTTTAACAGCACAGTAATTCATTGGTTTTTCTAAGGGTACGTTTCAAAATGTATGACAATAGAAATATCTGGCGGAGGACATATTGCCACGTAAAACGGGATTCCAAAGTCTTGATCAAGGAAATTTACATCAAAACAATTAGAAATAAAATAACCTCTGGCTGCAGTGGTGGGGAGAAGTTTATAATTCATTAAATAAAAAATCGATTTCGCGAGTCTCAGTCCCATATTCACATCCATCTGTGCTGACAGCAGACTTTTCCAAGAATAACGTTACATCATTGCATATATGTACAAAGTAACAGGGATTCTAATTTACTGTATGTTATAACTTCTCACACATACCAGTCGTAAGATTATAATGTATAACTGATTCGTCTTGATGGGCAGTGAATTGACCTTCTTCACTGTGGACGCACATTTCGTCCGACCTCCGGTGGGAATTTGAAATTAAAGAGAGTAGAGGGCATTGGCGGGATCTGCGGATATGTGGCGCTAGGTGTGGGAATGTGATTCGGACGTCAAGGGTGCCGAAAAAATCCGCGTACTTGCAGTAAACGATATATCCGGATGGCGAAGATCCTAATAACCAGGAGATCTCAGCATCGAAACACAGTTTCACTAGTCGCCGCTGACTCAGCATGAAGTCCTGATGCAGCTGATATCAATAATTCCTTTCCTTTCTCCCTCCTCTTCTGTAAATCTACGTAAGAGGTTAAATTGTTCAAATGGCTCTGAGCACTATGGGACTTAACTGCTGTGGTCATCAGTCCCCCAGAACAGAACTACTTAAACCTAGCTAACCTAAGGACATCACACACATCCATGCCTGAGGCAGTATTCGAACCTGCGACCGTAGTGGTCGCGCGGTTCCAGACTGTAGCGCCTAGAACCGCTCAGCCACTCCGGCCGGCCGTAAGAGGTTAAATTTGTTGTTCTTAAGTCAGAATTACATAACATTACACTTATTCGTACTCAAGTGGAAGAGTTAAGTCAATAATATTTTCGGCCTCTCGAATGATTATGGTATTACACAGTGTTAGCAATCAATTTAAAGTTGAATTAAAAGCAGCGACAACATTTATGGCGTAAAGATTGAAACTGAATATAGAAAACGAGTGAATATTATTCTCAAAGGACACTGGAATATAAAAAGGTATTTTTTGCCCCATGGTCTACATCGCCAAATTAGATGAATGTTCGCCTGTAAGGAAGTCGAACGATGGAATAATAGTTGTCAAAATCACTTGAATTGTCTTGTTTAACCCATGACGCGGTATCAACATTCTTGATGCAACATTCATACAATATACACTGACGGAAAACAAGTGCAACACCAAAAAATAATTAAGGTAGGGTAATGAAATTGCTGAAATATTTTTGTCTTGGTAACATATTTAAGTGATTAACATTGTAAGATGTCCGCCCCCGGTAGCTGAGTTGTCAGCGCAACAGGATGTCAATCCGAAGGGCCTGGGTTCGATTCCCAGCTGGGTTGGAGATTTTCTCTGCTCAGCGACTGGGTGTTGTGTTGTTCTAATCATCATCATTTCATCCCCATCGACGCGCAAGTCGCCGAAGTGGCGTCAAATCGAAAGACTTGCACCCGGCGAACGGTCTACCAGACGGGAGGCCCTAGCCACACGACATTTACATTTACATTGTAAGATCACGTGTTAACGTAAGCGCGACATAAGCCATTCCAAATGTGAAATGGTGGTACATTATTAACAGGCGCAAAGTCCAGAATATTGAGTGCAAGAATGCAAACGGGCATGCATCGTCTCGTGCAGGGGCCGAAGTCAGTTTGTGGGAACAAGTTATCTGCCTGTTGTACTTGGTCGCTCAATACATGGACAGTTAACGCTATTTGTGGATGACGCTGGAGTTTTCGTTCCACGATGTCCCATATGTGCTCGACTGGAGACAGGTCTGGTGTTCGTGCAGGCCAAGGTAACATGTCGACACTCTGTAGAGCATGTTGGGTGACAACTTCGGTATGTGGTCGAGCGTTATCCTGTTGGAAAACACCTCCTAGAATGATGTTCATGACTGGTACCTCAACAGGGCAAATCACCGGACTGATGTACGAATTTGGAGTCGGGGTGGGGGAGCGTTATCCTCTTGGAAAACACCTCCTAGAATGGTGTTCATGAATGGTAGCTCAACAGGGCGAATCACCGGACTGATGTACAAATTTGCAGTCGCGGTGGGCGAGCGTTATCCTGTTGGAAAACACCTCCTAGAATGGTGTTCATGAATGGTAGCTCAACAGGGCGAATCACCGGACTGATGTATAAATTTGCAGTCGCGGTGGGCGAGCGTTACCCTGTTGGAAAACACCTCCTAGAATGGTGTTCATGAATGGTAGCTCAACAGGGTGAATCACCGGACTGACGTACAAATTTGCAGTCGCGGTGGGCGAGCTTTATCCTCTTGGAAAACACCTCCTAGAATGGTGTTCATGAATGGTAGCTCAACAGGGCGAATCACTGGACTGATGTACAAATTTACAGTCGCGGTGGGCGAGCGTTATCCTGTTGGAAAACACCTCCTAGAATGTTGTTCATGAATGGTAGCTCAACAGGGCGAATCACCGGACCGATGTACAAATTTCCAGTCGCGGTGAGAGAACGATATCATGTTGGAAAACACCTCCTAGAATGTTGTTCATGAATGGTAGCTCAACAGGGCGAATCACCGGACTGATGTACAAATTTGCAGTCGCGGTGGGTGAGCTTTATCCTCTTGGATAACACCTCCTAGAATGGTGTTCATGAATGGTAGCTCAACAGGGCGAATCACTGGACTGATGTACAAATTTGCAGTCGCGGTGGGCGAGCGTTATCCTGTTGGAAAACACCTCCTAGAATGGTGTTCATGAATGGTAGCTCAACAGGGCGAATCACCGGACTGACGTACAAATTTACAGTCATGGTGAGTTGGACAACCACGAGAGTGTTCCTGCTGTCATACGAAATTGCACCACAGACCGTAACTCCAGATGTAGGTCCAGTGTATCTAGCGCACAGATAGGCTGATTGCAGATCCTCAACTTGTCTTCTTCTAACCAACACATGGCCATCGTTGTAACCGAGACAGAAAGCACGACAGACTTCCAGGCTGCCCTCCAATGAGCTCTCACTTACCCCCATCGAAGCCGCAAATGGCGGTGGTTGGAGCTCAGGTGAATCAATGGTACGGCGCTTCTGGCTCGGTGAACTCCTCGAAGTATCCGATTTGTAATAGTTCGTGTTGTCACTGTGGTACCAACTGCTGCTCAAAATGCGTATGGTGTATGGTGCAAATGGCTCTAAGCACTATGGGACTTAACATCTAAGGTTATCAGTCAAACAATGGTTCAGATGGCTCTGAACACTATGGGATTTAACATCTGAGGTCGTCAGTCCTCTAGAACTTAGAACTTCTGAAACCCAACTAACCTAAGTACATCACACAAATCCATGACCGAGACGGGATTCAAACCTACAACCGTAGAAGCAGCGTGGTTCTACACTAAAGCGCCTAGAACCGCTCGGCCACAGCGGCCGGCAGCAGTAACGCCGTCAACAGTCACGTACAGTGGCTACATTCCTGCCAAGTCTCTCTGCAGTATCACAGATGGAACTTTCAACTTCTCGTAGCTCTACTACAAGGCCTCGTTCAAACCCAGTCAGGTGTTGATAACCTTTTTTTGCCTTAAAAGCTTTCGTGACTAACATCAGCTCACCACGTCCAGTCTCAAAGATAACTAACTCTCACCTCCAGTACAGCGTGTATTTAAAGGAAGCCTGGTTACCATCCTCATATGATGAAAACACGTCTACCAACTTTCGTTTACCTCGCAAAACTCCTTCTCTTTAGTGCAATTTTTTCTCTTTAGAGCAATTTTTTTTTTCGTTAGTGCACTTTCTGCTTTACATGTTAAATGTCATGTAGTATTAACAACCAAAGTTTCATTTAAGATGAAGGCTGCAATATCATCTCTATAAACATAAACCATTTACGGAATTAAAACGTAAACATTGCTCTAGAAGGGCGCCACGAGTTAATAAAGAACTATTCTGTGTCCTAGAGACTGTTAGGACATGTGTTAAAATGTAGGAAACGTCAAAGGTACGATAATAGTTACTTGCACTGAAGGGCTAAAGAAACTGGTACACCTGCCTAATATCGTGTACGGCCCCGTGAGAACGCAGAAGTGTGGCAACACGACGTGGGACGGACTAATAATGTCTGGTGGCTCTGGACGGGACTGACACCATGAATCCTGCAGGGCTGTCCATAAATCGGTAAGAGTACGAGGGTTGGAAATCTCTTCTGAACAGCACGTTGCGAGGCATTCCAGATATGCTCAATAATGTTCATGTCTGGGGAGTTTTGTGGCCAGCGGAAGGGCTTAAACTCAAAAAGAGTATTCCTGAAACCACTCTGTAGCAATTTTGGACGTGTGGTGTGTCGCATTGTCCTGCTGAAATTGCCCAAGTCCGTCGCAATACACAATAGACATGAATGGATGCCGGTGATCAGACAGGATGATTAGGTACGTGTCACCTGTCAGAATCGTGTCTAGTCGTATCAGGGGTGCCATATCACTCCAGCTGCACACGCCCCACAGCATTACAGAGCCTCCACCAGCTTGAACAGTCCCCTGATGTCATGCAGGAGCCCTGGATTCATGAAGTTTTCTCCATACTCGTACACGTCCATCCGCTCGATACAATTTGAAACGAGACTCGTCCGACCAGGCAACATCTTTCCAGTCATCAACAGTCCAATATCAGTGTTGACGGGCCCAGGCGAGGCGTAAAGCTTTGTGTCGTGCAGTCATCAAGGGTACACGAGGGGGCCGTCGGCACCGAAAACCCATATGGTTGATGTTTCGTTGAATGTTTCGCACGTTGACACTTGTTGAAGGCCCACCATTGCTGTCTGTGGCAATTTGCGGAAGGATTTTCCTTCTGTCACGTTGAACGATTCGCTTCCGTCGTTGTAGGTTCCATTCTTGCAGGATCTTTTTCCGGCCGCAGCGATGTCGGAGATCTGATGTATCCGATTCCTGATAATTACTTTACACTCGTGAAATGGTCGTACGGGAAAATGCCCCCTTCATGGCTACCTCAGAAATGCTGTGACCCATCGCTCGTTCGCCGACTATAACACCACGTTCAAACTCACTTAAATCTGGATAATCTGTCAATAATACAGGGTGGTCCATTGATCATGACCGGGTCAAATATCTCACGAAATGAGCGACAAACGGAAAAACTACAAAGAACGAAACTCGTCTAGCTTGAAGGGGAACACCAGCTGGCGCTATGGCTGGCCCGCTAGATGGCGCTTCCATAGGTCAAACGGATATCAACTGCGTTTTTTTAGATAGGAACCCCCATTTTTATTACATATTCGTGTAGTACGTAGAGAAATATGAATATTTTAGTTGTACCACTTTTCTAGCTTTGTGATAGATGGCGCTGTAATAATCACAAACATATGGCTCACAATTTTAGACGAACTGTTGGTAACAGGTAGGTTTTTAAATTAAAATACCGAACGTAGGTACGTTTAAACATTTCATTTCGGTTGTTCCAATGTGATATATGTACCTTTGTGAACTTATCATTTCTGAGAACGCATGCTGTTACAGCGTGATTACCTGTAAATACCACATTAATGCAATAAATACCCAAAATGATGTCCGTGAACCTCATTGCATTTCACAATGCGTGTAACGACATTCCTCTCAACAGTGAGTAGTTCGCCTTCCGTAATGTTCGCACATGCATTTACAACGCGCTGACGCATGTTGTTAGGCGTTGTTGGTGGATCACGATAGCAAATATCCTTCAACTTTCCCCACAGAAAGAAATCCGGGGACGTCAGATCCGGTGAACGCTCGGGCCATGGTATGGTGCTTCGACGACCAATCCACCTGTCATGAAATATGCTATTTAATACCGCTTCAACCGCACGCGAGCTATATGCCCGACATCCATCATGTTGGAAGTACATCGCCATTCTGTGATGCAGTGAAACATCTTGTAGTAACATCGGTAGAACATTAGGTAGGAAATCAGCATACATTGCACCATTTAGATTGCCATCGATAAAATGGGGGCCAATTATCCTTCCTCCCATAATGCCGCACCATACATTAACCCGCCAAGGTCGCTGATGTTCCACTTGTCGCAGCCATCGTGGATTTTCCGTTGCCCAAAGTGCATATTATACCGGTTTACGTTATCGCTGTTGGTGAATGACGCTTCGTCGCTAAACAGAACGCGTGCAAAAAATCTGTCACCGTCCCGTAATTTCTCCTGTGCCCAGTGGCAGAACTGTACACGTCGTTCGAAGTCGTCGCCAAGCAATTCCTGGTGCATAGAAATATGGTACGGGTGCATTCGATGTTGATGTAGCATTCTCAACACCGACGTTTTTGAGATTCCCGATTCTCACACAATTTATCTGCTACTGATGGACGGAGTAGCCGCGACAGCAGCTAAAACACCTACTTGGGCATCATCATTTGTTGCAGGTCGTGGTTGACGTTTCTCATGTGGCTGGACACTTCCTGTATCCTTAAATACCGTAATTATCCGGTGAACGGTCCGGACACTTGGATGATGTCGTCCAGGATACCGAGCAGCATACATAGCACACGCCCGTTGGGCATTTTGATCACAATAGCCATACATCAACATGACATCGATCTTTTCCGCAATTGGTAAACGGTCCATTTTAACACGGTAATGTATCACGAAGCAAATACCGTCAGCATTGGCGGAATGTTACGTGATACCACTTACTTATACTTATGTGACTATTACAGCGCCATCTATCACAAAGCGAAAAATGTGGTCCAACTAAAACATTCATATTTCTTCACGTACTACACGAATATGTAATAAAAATGGGGGTTCCTATTGTAAAAAAACGTAGGTGATATCCGTCAGCGCCATCTAGCGGGCCAACCATAGCGCCATCTGGTGTCCCCCTTCAAGCTAGACGTGTTTCGTTCTTTGTAGTTTTTTCGTTTGACGCTTGTTTCGTGAGATATTTGGCCCGGTCACTAACAATGGACCACCCTGTAGCCACTTGTTGTCTTATGTAGGCGGTTTCCGACCGCAGAGCCGTATTCTGCTTGTTTACATATCTCTGTATTTGAATACACAAGCCTATAGCAGTTTCTTTGACGCTTTAGTGTATAATACACTGCACAGGCACCATCTTCTGCCATGTATTCGACCTAGCGTATCATAGGTGGATTTGTACTTGCAAACAGTTCGCTCAAATGGAAGACAAGGGCCGCTGGGAGTGTTGACGCAGAGGACAGCTGAGTTTCGCCGGGAAGTTCGGTCCGTCAGTCGGCTTGATTCTATCGAATGCGCAGATTACTTATAGCTTGCTATATATTGCTGAACGGAGGGCGTCTTCGTCACTCATAGGTGACTCACCTGAGGATGATTGGCAGGTGACCAGTCGAAATATTTCTGCAAGCCAGAAAGTTCTTCGAATATTTTGAGGTCAGCCACGTTGACATTTGCGATTTTTCGGCACGAATAACGTGTAATTGGTGCCAATTGGTTAAATGAATGGAGTTCTACACACGTTGAATTGATGATAAACATGTGGCTCAAACGAAGTAACAATAAATGATAACGTTACAGTTGTTGTTGGTTTGTGGGGCCCTAAACTGCACGGGCACCAGCGGCCATATAAAGTCCCAATTTTTACACAGTTCAATGTAGCCACTGTGACGAATGATGATAATGAAATGATGAGGACAACACAAACACCCTGTCCCCGGGCAGAAAAAGTCCCCAACCCGGCCGGCAATCGAACCCAGGACCTCGTGATCCAGAGGCAGCAACTCTAGCCACTAGACCACGAGCTGCGGACTAATGTTCAGTGATACTAAGCTTATCGTGGTGTTTATGCTATTCATATCACTCTACGAACTTCTCAGTATATGCGTAAAGTGTATATTATGTCAGGCTTCGATTTTTCTGGCGTTAGACGCAATTCTGGGAGCAGAACTGAGCAGTCAACTAACTTTATTTGTGGACGATCTCCCAGTGGCAACAACGACATGGGAGGAGCACATTGCCCTACTCACAAGAGTGCTGGAGACATTTAAGCGAAGTGGAATTACTTCGAACGTCACATTTTTCTGAAATTAATCAAGTTTCTCGGTCATTTCATCGATTCAAAAGGTATTCTACCTGACACTGAGGAGATACGAGTATTTGCCCATTTTGTAGTACCAGGAACTAATAAACGATTGAAGTGATTACTCAGTTGAGCACAGCATCATTTTTCCGACAGTTCACTCAAGATCAGTTTATGAACACCGAGCCTTTGCTTCGGTTTTTGAGAAAAAATATAGCCTGGCAGTGGACACCAGAATTTCAGAAAGAGTTTGAAGCAGTTACGCAATTCTATATCATCCTGATATGTCTTTGGATTCAGGAATTATGACTGATGTCTTAGGTGTAGGTCTGGGTGGGTGTTCATTCCAGACCCAAGAAGAGGATGGAAAGCAAAAATTTTGTCGAATAGCCTTGGCAAGTCGGATTTGATCACACTGTGAAAGATATTATAACACTGTAGAGCTGGAAGCGCTAGTCAAGGTATGGGAATTTTTTTTAATTTTATTGCTATGAGAAGAAAATAATAGTTTATTGTGATCATCAAGCACTCAGCTTTCTTCAGATGTGTAAATTTTTACATTATAGGTTGGCTAGATGGACTTTATTCTTTCAAAACAGTTGTTTTTGCACTGTATACGTAAACGAAAAGGAAGATGTTATTGCACACACCCTCTTTCGATTTCCTAAAGGTTTGGACCCTGAGATTGCAAACGATGATCAAGTACATATATATAAATTTTCGTTGATGAATGACGATGTTCATGGAAAGTATTATTTAGATTTGTGTAAAATATGTATCTCCTGCAATTAGCTGATGAGAGGTGGCAGTTTGAATGACAGAAGTTGCAGGAATCTGGTGAAGAGTAACTAAAGCAATATCATTAGATTGTAAGTGACGTCTTATTCTTTAAGAGGAGTCCTCAGTCGTGTTACTGCTGTGTGTATACGAAAATAATTTCTCACACACATGTGACCTGGGGCCATTTTTGAGCCGTGAAGTATGCAAGTAAAATAGGGTCCTAATGCTGTTTCCCAAACGTTAGAAGAAAGGTACAACGGATTTTGAAATTTACGTACTGTGTCCCAGAACACAAAGCATAATAATGAACGTTGTAACGAATATTTTCATTGAATTATTCAAGACAAACCGCTGTATTTAATTTCTGCCAATTTTTGCGCCCCCCTCCCAAGTGTAAGAGGAGATAGTAAATACATAGTGGCGTTGTTCGATGTGTTTACGAAATATGTTAAGGTATATCCGCTAAAGACCTCTACAAGTGCACCAATTTTGAACAGATTATTGTACGACTCTGTGTCGAGAATTGGGAAGCTAACAGTTATTATCTCTGATAACGCTTATTGTTTCGCAGGATTTAAGTGGCACAACTCTTTTACTCAACATAACATTAACCAAATCCTTACTTCAAGATATCATGCCAAAAGTGGTCCCGTGGGTGTATTTTCTAGGAATGAAATAGATTCATGTGCACTATCGTCGTAACAAACAGACACTGTGGATTAATCACTTATCCCAATTTGAAAAAGTGGTCTACAATTTACATTTCCCCACAGAATTCAGTCATGTAGAACTAATGTGTAGGAAGCCACAGGAAAACGGCTATGTGAATGTCTTACCCTGAATTCCATACCAATGGGAACAGAAGATTTGAGAAGCAGTAATTAATTTTACAAACAGCTGACGAAGAAGTTTAGGATAGAACAGACACGTTAAAAGACCCCAGTGTTTCAGCGCAGACGATAAAGGTATGCTAAGTTCACATCCACAAATTTCATTTCTTGAAAGGAGGTATAAGAATTGGCAGAGTCTATGTAGTAGACCCTACATAATACTTAGGATCCCCAATGAAGGTGCTTATCTTCTGGGGTATCCGGAAACACCGAAGATTAAAGGGCTATACTACATCAAGATTTATTGCTAATGAGTGGAAGACAGAAACTTAAACTTCATGGATCTTCAGTTGTTAATGTTCAATAAATAACAGTTACATGTTACTTGAGTACTGGTAGTATATGTTTTAGTATACTGAGAAGTATACCAAGATGAATTTCATCATCCAGGGATGTGCTAACTGAGCACAATCTGTATTTTCAACTTACAGTATACATTTTATTCTTATTTCACATTAATGTTGAGCAATTTTCTCTCAGAATATTAGTTCTTATATAAATAATATTATATATTATAGGCCTTTATTTTTGTTATGTAAGAGAGTTCTTGAAAATTAGTATCAATATTCTAAATAACTGACTGAGTTCTATTTGTTGGTTTCCTTTTCTTTTCTAAATTTTAATCGCATAAGCTCAGTTAGCTGAGCAACTCCAGTTTTAATCTTTTTGCTCAGATGTACAACAACTGAATATTCTGAGATTGTATGGGTTAATGATACATAAATAAAACAAATACAAATACACGGATCGAGAAGTAAAGATAGGGTTTAAAACATGAACTGGTACTAACTTGAATAAATTGATGTGTAGGGCTCTAGAAAATTTAAAAAGGGAAATGGATAGGTCAAAGTTAGATATAGTGGGAATTAGTGAAGTTCGGTGGCAGGAGGAACAAGACTTCTGGTCAGGTGACTACAGGGTTATAAACACAAAATCAAATACGGGTAAAGCAGGAGTAGGTTTAATAATGAAGAACAAAATAGGTATGCGGGTAAGCTACTACAAAAAGCATACTGAACGTATTATAGAGATACGAAGCCCACACCTAGTACAGTAGTACAAGTTTATATGCCAACTAGCTCTGCAGATGACGAAGAAATTGAAGAAATGTATGATGATATAAAAGAAATTATTCAGATAGTGAAGGGAGACGAAAATTTAATAGTCATGGGTGACTGGAATTCGAGTGTAGGAAAAGGGAGAGAAGGAAACATAGTAGGTGAATATGGATTGGGGGACAGAAATGAAAGAGGAAGCCGCCTGGTCGAATTATGCACAGAGCACAACATAATCATAACTAACACTTGGTTTAAGAATCATGAAAGAAGGTTGTATACATGGAAGAACCCTGGAGATACTAAAAGGTATCAGATAGATTATATAATGGTACAACAGGGATTTAGGAACCAGGTTTTAAATTGTAAGACATTTCCAGGGGCAGATGTGGACTCTGACCACAATCTATTGGTTATGACCTGTAGATTAAAACTGAAGAAACTGCAAAAAGGTGGGAATTTAAGGAGATGGGACCTGGATAAACTGAAAGAACCAGAGATTGTATAGAGCTTCAGGGAGAGCATAAGGGAACAATTGACAGGAATGGGGGAAAGAAATACAGTAGAAGAAGAATGGGTAGCTTTGAGGGATGAAGTAGTGAAGGCAGCAGAGGATCAAGTAGGTAAAAAGACGAGGGCTAATAGAAATCCTTGGGTAACAGAAGAAATATTGAATATAATTGATGAAAGAAGAAAATATAAAAATGCAGTAAATGAAGCAGGCAAAAAGGCATACAAACGTCTCAAAAATGAGATCGACAGGAAGTGCAAAATGGCTAAGCAGGGATGGCTAGAGGACAAATGTAAGGATGTAGAGGCTTATCTCACTAGGGGTAAGATAGATACTGCCTACAGGAACATTAGAGAGACCTTTGGAGATAAGAGAACGACTTGTATGAATATCAAGAGCTCAGATGGAAACCCAGTTCTAAGCAAAGAAGGGAAAGCAGAAAGGTGGAAGGAGTATATAGAGTGTCTATACAAGAGCGATGTACTTGAGGACAATATTATGGAAATGGAAGAGGATGTAGATGAAGATGAAATGGGAGATTCGATACTGCGTGAAGAGTTTGACAGAGCACTGAAAGACCTGAGTCGAAACAAGGACCCCGGAGTAGACAACATTCCATTGGAACTACTGACGGCCCTGGGAGAGCCAGTCGTGACAAAACTCTACCATCTAGTGAGCAAGATGTATGAAACAGGCGAAATACCCTCAGACTTCAAGAAGAATATAATAATTCCAATCCCAAAGAAAGCAGGTGTTGACAGATGTGAAAATTACCGAACTATCAGTTTAATAAGTCACAGCTGCAAAATACTAACACGAATTCTTTACAGACGAATGGAAAAACTAGTAGAAGCCAACCTCGGGGAAGATCAGTTTGGATTCCGTAGAAACACTGGAACACGTGAGGCAATACTGACCTTACGACTTATCTTAGAATAAAGATTAAGGAAAGGCAAACCTACGTTTCTAGCATTTGTAGACTTAGAGAAAGCTTTTGACAATGTTGACTGGAATACTCTCTTTCAAATTCTAAAGGTGGCGGGGTTAAAATACAGGGAGCGAAAGGCTATTTACAATTTGTACAGAAACCAGATGGCTGTTATGAAAGTCGAGGGACATGAAAGGGAAGCAGTGGTTGGGAATGGAGTAAGACAGGGTTGTAGCTTCTCCCCGATGTTGTTCAATCTGTATATTGAGCAAGCAGTAAAGAAAACAAAAGAAAAATTCGGAGTAGGTATTAAAATCCATGGAGTAGAAATAAAAACGTTGAGGTTCATCGATGACATCGTAATTCTGTCAGAGACAGCAAATGACTTGGAAGAGCAGTTGAACGGAATGGACAGTGTCTTAAAAGGAGGGTATAAGATGAACATCAACAAAAGCAAAACGAGGATAATGGAATGTAGTCGAATTAAGTCGGGTGATGCTGAGGGAATTAGAATAGGAATTGACACACTTAAAGTAGTAAAAGAGTTTTGCTATTTGGGGAGCAAAATAACTGATGATGGTCGAAATATAGAGGATATAAAATGTAGACTATCAATGGGAAGGAAATCGTTTCTGAAGAAGAGAAATTTGCTAACATCAAGTATTGATTTAAGTGTCAGGAAGTCGTTACTCAAAGTATTTGTATGGAGTGTAGGCATGTATGGAAGTGAAACGTGGACGATAAATAGTTTAGACAAGAAGAGAATAGAAGCTTTCGAAATGTGGTGCTAAAGAAGAATGCTTAAGATTAGATGGGTAGATCACATAACTAATGAGGAAGTATTGAATAGGATTGGGAGAAGAGGAGCTTGTGGCACAACTTGACCAGAAGGAGGGATCGGTTGGTAGGACATGTTCTGAGGCATCAAGGGATCACCAATTTAGTATTGGGGGGCAGTGTGGAGGGTAAAAATGGTAGAGGGAGACCGAGAGATGAATACACTAAGCAGACTCAGAAGAATGTAGGTTGCAGTAGGTACTGGGAGATGAAAAAGCTTGCACAGGATAGGGTAGCATGGAGAGCTTCATCAAACCAGTCTCAGGACTGAAGAACACAACAATAACAACAACAACAACAACAGGGCTTTAGACTCCTTGCATCGCTCTGGAACTGATTACCCGTTTCGTTGGTCGAAAGTTGGTGTGGTTATTAGAAAGGATGAATGATGAGCTGAATGTAGTTTGTTTCGTAATAGTATCCCTTTAAATATATGTAGCGATTAATTGAAGCTAAGGCTCTGTTGGTGTGAGAATTATTCAGTGAATATTAGCAAGCTAATAATCACTAGTGCACCTGCACCGAGGCGATTAGGAGAGTTTTTAATTAATCTGGTACGCCAATCACACGCGGAACACTGAATTAAGGGAGGGAATGCAGCAAGATAACCGCCAGCTTCGTCATACTGTTCTCACCGTATCATGCGAGCATGCTTGGTTGTGAGCGTTAACGTGACGGAGTTGCACAAACTCCACTTTGCATTTCTGCTTTCACACCACTCAGAAGACCTTGATGTCAGTTTTGAGTATTTTCGGAACCAACGTCGATTATTCTGTGAGTTGACACGCCCCGACAAATGCAGCCATGGTTCATCAGTAAGAAGACACTAAGTAGTAGGAAGATACGTTAAAGACAGGTAAACCTACGCTTATAACATTTGCAGATTTAGAGAAAGTTTTTGACAATGTTGGATGGAATACGCTCGTCGAAATTCTAAAGGTAACAGGGATAAAATACACAGGGCAAAAACTTATACATAGCATGTGCAGAAACAAAAGAACAATTATAAGAATTGAAGGAAATGAAAGGGAAGCAGTAGTAACCTACCACCCATTTTGTTCATTACGTACACTGTGCAAGTAGTAAAGGAAACAAAAGAAAAATGTGGAGAAGAAATTAAAATTTGAGAGAAGAAACGAAAATCGTGAGGTTTGTCGATGACACTGTAATTCTGAGAGCAAAGCCTTGGAATTGGAACAACGGTTGAACGGAATGGATAGTGTCTTGTAAGGAGGTTATGAGCTTTCACAAGGCTGCATTCCAATTTCAGTACAGAGAGCCATCACGCTGCCAGCAACAAAGACTGCAGAGCAGAGACAGCTGGTGGCTCTCCAGTCGTCAGACTCCAGCCTGCGCTGGAAGCGTCCTCCAGCGAGCGGCCGGCTGGAGATTGATGATGCGTCGGAGGGCGGCGCCGGGGGTCCCAGAGCTGCCGCCAGCTCCCGCCGCCCCCGCAACGCTGCCCCCGCCCCCACCACCCCCGCTGTCACCATCCCCTGCCACCGTACTGTCTCTCCGCTTATATGCGGCACCTACAACTATCAGCATTTCCGCTACTGATTCTAGTTCCACTAAATTTTTTCTGTTTCTTCCGACCTGCCCATGTCATAGGGGAATCAATGGAGAAATGTTATCGTCACGGAATGAACTTTAATACTAACAAGTCTACTTCAATTCTACTACTTTAGTGACCACATAGGTGTTGACATCATAACACAACAAACCTTCCCCAAACGGATATTACCACTCTGTCCACAGTACTGGCATTATCTGTATTACACTACTGGCCATTAAAATTGCTACACCACGAATATGACGCGCTACAGACGCGAAATTTAACCAACAGGAAGAAGGTGCTGTGAAATGCAAAACGTTGTTGTGATGCCTCGTGTAAGGAGGAGAAATGCGTACCATCACGTTTCCGACTTAGATAAAGGACGGATTGTAGCCTATCGCTATTGCGGTTTATCGTATCGCGAAACTGCTGCTCGCGTTGGTCGAGATCCAATGACTGTTAGCAGAATATGGAATCGGTGGGTTCAGGAGGGTAATACAAATACCGTGCTGGGTCCCAACGGCCTCGTATCACTAGCAGTGAAGATGACAGGCATCTTATCCGCATGGCTGTAACGGATCGTGCAGCCACGTCTCGATTCTTGAGTCAACAGATGGGGACGTTTGCAAGACAACAACCATCTGCACAAACAGTTCGACGACGTTTGCAGCAGCATGGACTATCAGCTAGGAGACTTCGGCTGCGGTTACCCTTGACGCTGCATCACAGACAGGAGCGCCTGCGATGGTGTACTCAACGACGAACCTAGGTGCCCGAATGGCAAAACGTCATTTTTTTCAGATGAATCCAAGTTCTGTTGACAGCATCATGATGGTCGCATCCGTGTTTGGCGACATCGCGGTGAACGCATGTTGGAAGCGTGTATTCGTCATCGCCATACTGGCGTATCACCCGGCGTGATGGTATGGGGTGCCATTGGTTACGCGTCTCGGTCACCTCTTCTTCGCATTGACGGCACTTTGAACCGTGGACGTTACATTTCAGATGTGTTACGACCCGTGGCTCTACACTTTATTCGATCCGTGCGAAACCGTACATTTCAGCAGGATAATGCACGACCGCATGTTGCAGGTCCTATACGGGCCTTTCTCGATACAGAAAATGTTCGACTGCTGCCCTGGCCAGTACATTCTCCAGATCTCTCACCAATTGAAAACGTCTGGTCAATGGTGGCCGAGCAACTGGCTCGTCACAATACGCCAGTCACTAGTCTTGATGAACTGTGGTATAGTGTTCAAGCTGCATGGCCAGCTGTACTTGTACACGCCATCCAAGCTTTGTTTGACTCAATGCCCAGACGTATCAAGGCCGTTATTACGGCCAGAGGTGGTTGTTCTGGGTACTGATTTGTCAGGATCTATGCACCCAAATTACGTGAAACTGTAATCACATGTCAGTTCTAGTATAATATATTTGTCCAATGAGTACCAATTTATCATCTGCATTTCTTTTTGGTGTAGCTATTTTAATGACCAGTAGTGTACTTTGTCACTATACTGGGTCACGGATCAAGATATCCGTATCAGCTGTCGGTTGCCTATCGAACTTCTTCCAGGGGCAACAAAAATCTGGTTTTCAGTATTTCATATACATTGTCGCAAAAAATTCAACAACTGCAAGTACTGTCTTCAGTGGGACCATAGTATACTATGTGTCTATAAAGGTGTTGTAGTGTCAGTGATCCATGTGTGGTAGTCATCGCCGATCATACGCTACTGAAGAGATCTGTCTCTGCACCCTCTGTTTTGACTCTGCACGCAGTAACTGTGCTGAGTTCAGAGATGGACAGTGTTCGCAACATTCATTCTACCATTCAGCCGTGCCACACCGATGAGTGCGCGCTCTTACTGAACAGCTTCAGCCGTTTGGAGTGGTTCGTCTTGTGGGACTGCGGGACGCTGTTGGACATACTGGTGGATTGCTGCACATGTTAGGCATAATGTATAGGCATATTGTATAGACATTCCCACCACTGTAGATTAGGTTTTGGACGTCCGCATAGTACAGTCGGGGGCAAAGATGGACGAGTTAAGCGAGCAACGGTGGCCAACCAAACGTCGTCCCGGGACGAAATCTGACCACATGTTGCACCTGTCGTCATCTCGGACCACTCGAAACCGCCTCCTCGCAGCAGGATTAAGATCAAATACGTGTTTGTCAAGGATGCAACTGACATCACGACACTGCCAAGCACAGGTACTCTGGTGTCGTGGAAGAGCTTGTTTGTAGAGTGAAACGGCGCTCTCTTGTCTTCAGCGATGAGAGTAGGTTCTGTCTGCATGCGAGTGATCGACGTACACATGTAAGGCGTAGACCTGTGAATTGCATTCGCCCACGACACACTGGTTCCAGCTCAAGGCATCAGTTACAGCTACCGCTCACAATGGCGTTTCTGCAGCGTAAAGTAACCGGTGCCCGCCAAATCGCGCCGGCTATTACCCTCTGCTTCTGCCATTTATCTGACAGGGATAAGGAAGGAGGGAAGATTCGGTTTAACGTCCCTTCGACATAGTGGTCATTAGTGACGGAGTACAAGATCGGATTGTGTCAAGGATGGGGTATGGAAACAGGACGTGCTCTTTCAAAGGAACCACCCCGGAACTTATCGGGTAAACCTACACTACTGGCCATTAAAATTGCTACACCAAGAAGAAGTGCAGATGACAAACGGGTATTCTTTGGACAAATACATTATACTAGAACTGACATTACATTTTCACGCAAATTGGATGCATAGATCCTGAGAAATCAGTACCCAGAATAACCACCTGTGACTGTAATAACGGCCTTGATACGCCTGGGCATTGAGTCAAGCAGAGCTTGGATGGCGAGTACAGGAACAGCACCCCATGCAGCTTCAACAAGATACCACAGCTCATCAAGAATAGTGACTGGCGTATTATGACGAGCCAGTTGCTCGGCCACCATTGACCAGACGTTTTCAATTGGTGAGAGATCTGGAGAATGTGCTGGCCACGGCAGCAGTCGAACATTTCCTGTATCCAGAAAGGCCCGTACAGGACCTGCAACATGCGGTCGTGCATTATCCTGTTGAAATGTAGGGTTTCGCAGGGATCGAATGAAGGGTAGAGCCACGGGTCGTAACACATCTTAAACGTAACGTCCACTGTTCAAAGTGCCGTCAATGCGGACAAGAGGTGACCGAGAGGTATAACCAATGGCACTCCATACCATCTCGCCGGTCTGCAAGAGCGCGCACGGAGACTTTCCGGCCGTCGTCCTCCCCACGAACCATACGCGACTGGAACAGAAAAGGGAGGTAATGACAGTAGCTCAGGAATCGAGACGTGGTTGCACGATCCGCTACAGCCATGCGGATAAGATGCCTGGCATCTCGACTGCTTGTGATACGAGGCCGTTGGGTTCAAATGGCTCTGAGAACTATGGGCGAGGCCGTAGGGATTCAGCACGGCGTTCCGTATTACCCTCCTGAACCCACCGATTCCATATTCTGCTAACAGTCATTGGATCTCGACCAACGCAAACAGCATTGTCGCGATACGATAAACCGCAATCGCGATAGGCTACAATCCGACCTTTATCTAAGTCGGAAACGTGATGTTACTCATTTCTCCCCCTTACACGAGGCATCACAACAACGTTTCACCAGGCAACGCCGGTTAACTGCTGTTTGTGTATGAGAAATCGGTTGGAAACTTTCTCATGTCAGCACTTTGTAGGTGTCGCCACCGGCGCCTACCTTGTGTGAATGCTCTGAAAAGCTAATCATTTGCATATCACAGCCTCTTCTTCCTGTCGGGTAAATTTCGCGTCTGTAGCACGTCATCGTCGTGGTGTAGCAATTTTAATGGCCAGTAGTGTAAATGTTGATGGCCGGACGCGGGTTTGAACCGTTGTCTTCCCGAATGCGAGTCCATTTTGCTAACCACCGCGCCACCTCGCTCGGTGTATTCGACACGAACGTGATGTGCTTTTTCAGCAGGACAATGCACGTCCACATACCGCTGCTATGACGCAACATTCTCTCCGCAGTGTTCAGCAACTGCTGTGACCAGCAAGATCAGATTTCTCGCCAACTGAACACGTATGGGACGTGATGAAGTGGTAAGTTACTCATTCTTCATGGCAAGCAAGAACCACAGCTGAATTGCAACGACAGGTGCAAGATGCTTGGGACATTCTATCGCATAACGCCATTTGGCACCTTTACGATTGTTTGCGTGGGAGATACACGCATGCGTTGCCGCCAGCGAGGATACACTGTCTATTTGGTTCAAATGGCTCTGAGCACTATGGGACTTAACATGTGAGGTCATCAGTTCCCTAGAACTTAGAATTACTTAAACCTAACTAACCTAAGGACATCACACACATCCATGCCCGAAGCAGGACTCGAACCTGCGACCGTAGCGGTCGCGCGGTTCCAGACAGAAGCGTCTCCAACCGCTCGGCCACAAACTCATTACATTTTCGCGAGAATTATTCGTCGGAAAAATTAACTGTACTTACGAAATATATCTATTGTGACAACTTCAAGTGACATGCGTGTTATTTAATCAGGAAAGTATACGCCGTTGTTGACATGAAAACGTAAAAACATTGATACTCAAAGCTGTAGTAGAGGCTCAACCGACCAGAGAACTATGTTGAAAACATAAAGCTATGTATGAACAGTAAGTACACAGGACTACTGTAGGGCGCAACAAGACTCAATAGGCTAACGAAGAAGAGCTGGTCAAAGAAGCTACAAGCCTAAGATTGTAGGTCAGAGACCAAGTACAAAATATCTGAACACAACAGTGCAGTTACAGAGAGATAAACATGCATAAAAGAAATACAGTATAAGCCGACATGTAGCTCTTAAAATGCCCTGGCATGTTATTGATGTGTTAAGCCCTTGATCTTAGGGAGCTTAACGTTTTCAAATGTATGTACAGACCGTTGCCGACAAAATTCATGTCGGGATGTTAGATCGATTTACTAACTGACTCCACGCTAATGCGAATTTTGTTTCCTGTACTTCTGAAAAATACAGGTTCAAATTCGGTGAAACCATAGTTAAGATGATTCGAACACGACCGTTTGTTGCAACTGGTTGGCTGTCTTATTCATCTGCTATTCCGTAACCGTTGATGAAGTGCAACCATGTTCAAAATATGTAAAAAACGTAAAAAGAAGATACAATTGCATACCATTTTTTTATATATTTCATACAATATCACGTAATATGACAGTCAAATGATGCTATCGTAAAAGTGCAGTCACAGCGAGATACGCATGCACTCAGATTACGATAAAAAAATAAAATAAAATAAGATACAGTTGTTAGTGATTTTTTCTTATATTCCATACATTATCACATCATATAACAGTCACTTGACGCTATCGTCAAAGTGCAGCCACAGGGGGATACGCACCCACTCGAATTACTATAAAAGAAACAATAAAAGAAGATACAGTTGTCTATTAATTTTTTTATATTCCACAGAATATTGAGTAATATTACAATCACATGACGCTATTGTACTGTCACATGATACTATAATGTCGCATTATAATATCAAGTGACATTACGATAGTGTCATGCTACTGTTGTATTACGTAGTATTGTATGGAATATAAAAACTCTACCTTCCTTCATTGTATTTATTTCATTGTAATTTGAGGCATGTAACTGCACTATTGGGTACACATATTTTGTACTTGTTCTGTAACCTATTATCTTTGACTTTGGTTTGTAGCTTCTTTGACCTACTTTCGTATATCAGCCTGTTAGGTCTTGTTGTGCCCAAGCCCTGCTGCTGTGCGCTGATGGGTTTTAATTTTTTAACGTTTTCTGCTTTATTAAGCTTGTATTACAGCGTTATCAATTTTCTTTAATTTTCATCTCAGCAATTTTGTATACCTTCCTGGTGAAAAAGCATGTATACCATATGAATGTATTGCAATAGATATTTTTCGTAAGTAACTTAATTTTTTCGGACGAATAATTCTCACGAAAATGCAATGAGTCTTCAGTTTTGCAGTTTAAACTCTGTTTCCATTTTTGTACTAGCATTGTGAAGATGGTCCACTATCAAAACCGGTACTGGATAAATGTATTGTAAGACAGTACAGCGTGTACATTCATTCCTCCAAGCAAAATAAAAGCAACTTCAGTTATATGTTGCATTACAAGCTCAGTGAGGCAAACACGCCTGTGTTAAGGGGACCACACCCCGCCTATCTAACCCTTGTTAAGTTAGGCAAGTATTTGACCCATTTCTGAAGAAACTATTTGATGCATGACCTTAATATTTTTACTGTATGTTACATAATGCTAATAGAGTCAACTGTACTAAAATCTACTTTATCCATTTTATAGTTTTAGAGAAATACTTTTTTAAATTTATTAACAAAAGATATTAAGTTTTTTCTGCAGAAAATATTTTTTGTGAACTTCCTAATGGGGGAATATTAATGGATGCAGTACCAGAGGTGACTTTTTATGTTATGCAGAGTCTCTGAAAATTTCATTCATTTATCTATGATAGTTTCTGATATATTGGGCATATGTACTGAAAATTTTAGTTTGCGGGAAATTGACTTTAAAGAAAAGTTACAGTTAATTAAAACTGTCCTGGTGCATATGATGGCCCTTCTTTGGCCTCTAGCAGGTCTTCCAGCTTGTTTTTCACCTTCCTGGATGTTTGTCTTGCTTTCTTGGCCATATTAGATGCAGACCTGTCTGCATCGGCTATCCTCATTTTATTGCAATGTTGCAGCCCAGTGATCATATTTTCACCAGGATTAATTCCCAGCTTTTCAGTACCCAACACTTTCCAATATTACCACAACTGAATGTAATAACAGCATCAAGATCTCCTAGTTTCATTGTATGCATGCCTTCAAATACAGGTTTAGGAAGGTGGTTCCAAAATATGCTTTTGAAACATTCGTTTGTGTTCTCTGTATGCCCATGCAGACATTTCCTTAGAAGGTCAGGATGATCCAAGTCTCTGAAAATAGGATTAATTGCTGTAATAACAGCAGCAGGAAGAGAATGCTGGCGAGGATTCTCCAGTTGCCTGAGCCCTATTGTATTTGCACCAGGAATTTTCTCCAGATGGACGCAATCCATGACATGGCTTATCATCAGTAGAGGACTTATGGAAGAATATGGCCCAAACTTCTTCCTTCATTGCTTCCAGATTTTCTTTATTTCTCCTAACTGCCTGCCCATAGTATACCTGCAAGTTTTCTATTTCAGTCTGAGTTAACTGACCCTGTCTGGTCAACAATTTTCCATCTAAAAATGGCTCTGAGCACTATGGGACTTAACATCTTAGGTCATCAGTCCCCTAAAACTTAGAACTGCTTAAACCCAACGAACCTAAGGACATCACACACATCCATGCCCGAGGCAGGATTCGAACCTGCGACCGTAGTAGTCGCGCGGTTCCGGACTGCAGCGCCTAGAACCGCACGGCCACCGCGGCCGGCCAATTTTCCATCTTCTAATTTTTTTCCTCTCAGTTTTCTCAGCCTTGTTCTCAAACGTTTTTCAAAATGACCTAGACATTCTATTTTGCTAATAATGACATCTCCATATGGCTTAGAGTTGACGGTGGGTGGGTTGACAGTGGGTGACAGAAAAGTGGGCGTGGCACATAAACACAAGTGGTAGGCAAATGCTCTTTAAATGCTAGAAAAAACTTGTTTTCACCAAAATCCTTTTCCGAGTACTTAGATAAAACCTTAATCTGTCAAAATATGATGAAAACCGAAAATCGATTTTTTTTCGACCTGTACTACGGTGTGGTAGTAAAACAGTATTACGTCATACGCGTTAGACAATAGCAGCGCGACCACCCGGAGTCTCCTACCTGATTGTTTATATACTCCGATTAAAATTACTTGATAGTTGACGCGTGTCATTTGCCACTACAGTGTTGCCACATCGGCTATCGGCTACCGCTGTGTTACAGGTATCACAGGACCACGGCGGTAACATAAAGATGCTACACTCCTGGAAATGAAAAAAAGAACACATTGACACCGGTGTGTCAGACCCACCATACTTGCTCCGGACACTGCGAGAGGGCTGTACAAGCAATGATCACACGCACGGCACAGCGGACACACCAGGAACCGCGGTGTTGGCCGTCGAATGGCGCTAGCTGCGCAGCATTTGTGCACCGCCGCCGTCAGTGTCAGCCAGTTTGCCGTGGCATACGGAGCTCCATCGCAGTCTTTAACACTGGTAGCATGCCGCGACAGCGTGGACGTGAACCGTATGTGCAGTTGACGGACTTTGAGCGAGGGCGTGTAGTGGGCATGCGGGAGGCCGGGTGGACGTACCGCCGAATTGCTCAACACTTGGGGCGTGAGGTCTCCACAGTACATCGATGTTGTCGCCAGTGGTCGGCGGAAGGTGCACGTGCCCGTCGACCTGGGACCGGACCGCAGCGACGCACGGATGCACGCCAAGACCGTAGGATCCTACGCAGTGCCGTAGGGCACCGCACCGCCACTTCCCAGCAAATTAGGGACACTGTTGCTCCTGGGGTATCGGCGAGGACCATTCGCAACCGTCTCCATGAAGCTGGGCTACGATCCCGCACACCGTTAGGCCGTCTTCCGCTCACGCCCCAACATCGTGCAGCCCGCCTCCAGTGGTGTCGCGACAGGCGTGAATGGAGGGACGAATGGAGACGTGTCGTCTTCAGCGATGAGAGTCGCTTCTGCCTTGGTGCCAATGATGGTCGTATGCGTGTTTGGCGCCGTGCAGGTGAGCGCCACAATCAGGACTGCATACGACCGAGGCACACAGGGCCAACACCCGGCATCATGGTGTGGGGAGCGATCTCCTACACTGGCCGTACACCACTGGTGATCGTCGAGGGGACACTGAATAGTGCACGGTACATCCAAACCGTCATCGAACCCATCGTTCTACCATTCCTAGACCGGCAAGGGATCTTGCTGTTCCAACAGGACAATGCACGTCCGCATGTATCCCGTGCCACCCAACGTGCTCTAGAAGGTGTAAGTCAACTACCCTGGCCAGCAAGATCTCCGGATCTGTCCCCCATTGAGCATGTTTGGGACTGGATGAAGCGTCGTCTCACGCGGTCTGCACGTCCAGCACGAACGCTGGTCCAACTGAGGCGCCAGGTGGAAATGGCATGGCAAGCCGTTCCACAGGACTACATCCAGCATCTCTACGATCGTCTCCATGGGAGAATAGCAGCCTGCATTGCTGCGAAAGGTGGATATACACTGTACTAGTGCCGACATTGTGCATGCTCTGTTGCCTGTGTCTATGTGCCTGTGGGTCTGTCAGTGTGATCATGTGATGTATCTGACCCCAGGAATGTGTCAATAAAGTTTCCCCTTCCTGGGACAATGAATTCACGGTGTTCTTATTTCAATTTCCAGGAGTGTATGTAACGCGGATCAGTGTTGTAATTGACCACCGAAAGGTATGCCGAAAATGGGAGATCCTCCGTCAGCAGATGATTTTAAGTGAGCAATTACTGAACTGCGGCAGACGATACTCTTTGTAGCTCTGAGTTTCAACTCAAGTCCAAAGCTAACCGCAACCTCGTGACGTGCAAGGCATCCGAGAAAACAGCGTTCGACAGTCTGTGGCGGAACTAAAATAACGATCGCCTTGTTCACAGCGATAAAAGCTAATCTTTACGAGCAAACTAAAAACAAAAAAGTTTATTTTCAGCACTAAAATCAGACTATGATTTCTCACCGTCATTGGCTACCTGCAACTATCCTATCACTGGCTACACGAATAGCTGCGTTTTCTGAGCAGTCCTCCTTGACACTCGGTTGCAGATTAAAGGCGACACACGCAGATTCTAAACAAAAAAGAATGATAGCAAGAAAAATTCGAGGGTGAGTCAAATGAAAACCTTAAATATTATTTAAAATATTATTTATTGTGCAGAAGTGGTACAAAGCTGTACCACTTTTCAACATCATCTCCCCCCACGCTCAGTGCAAGTCCTCCAGCGCTTACAAAGTGCATAAATTCCTTTAGAAAAAAATTCTTTTGGTAGTACGCGCAACCACTCATGCACCGCGTGGCGTACCTCTTCATCAGAACGGAACTTCTTTCTTCCCATTGCGTCTTTGAGTGGTCCAAACATATGGAAATCACTTGGGGCAAGGTCTGGTGAGTATGGTTGATGAGGAAACGGTTGGTTCGTCCCCAGTAACAATTCTTTGCAAGGAAGCCATCACCTTCTCATTCAAAGCGCCGAAGAAGTTCTTCACAAGCATCATCTCTCATTTCAGGAGCCAGCTGCCGTGGCACCCATCTTGCAGACACTTTGTGAAACTGGAGCACATCATGCACAATGTGGTGTGCTGACCCATGACTAATCTGTAAACATGCTGCAAAGTCATCCAGTGCCACTCGGCGGTTTACCTTCACTATGGCTTCAACTGGTGCAATGTTCTGTGGAGTCACAACTCGTTGTGCCTGACCTGGACGACGAGCATCTTCCACTGAAGTCACACCATTTGCGAACTTCCTACTCCATTCGCAGACTTGCTGCTGTGACAAAGACTCACCACCGTACTGAACCTTCATTAGTCGATGAATTTCAATAGGTTTCACACCTTCACTACGCAAAAACCGAACAACAGAACGCCGTTCTTGCCTGGTGCAAGTCGCAAGTGGGGTGGCCATCTACACTCCTGGAAATGGAAAAAAGAACACATTGACACCGGTGTGTCAGACCCACCATACTTGCTCCGGACACTGCGAGACGGCTGTACTAGCAATGATCACACGCACGGCACAGCGGACACACCAGGAACCGCGGTGTTGGCCGTCGAATGGCGCTAGCTGCGCAGCATTTGTGCACCGCCGCCGTCAGTATCAGCCAGTTTGCCGTGGCATACGGAGCTCCATCGCAGTCTTTAACACTGGTAGCATGCCGCGACAGCGTGGACGTGAACCGTATGTGCAGTTGACGGACTTTGAGCGAGGGCGTATAGTGGGCATGCGGGAGGCCGGGTGGACGTACCGCCGAATTGCTCAACACGTGGGGCGTGAGGTCTCCACAGTACATCGATGTTGTCGCCAGTGGTCGGCGGAAGGTGCACGTGCCCGTCGACCTGGGACCGGACCGCAGCGACGCACGGATGCACGCCAAGACCGTAGGATCCTACGCAGTGCCGTAGGGGACAGCACCGCCACTTCCCAGCAAATTAGGGACACTGTTGCTCCTGGGCTATCGGCGAGGACCATTCGCAACCGTCTCCATGAAGCTGGGCTACGGTCCCGCACACCGTTAGGCCGTCTTCCGCTCACGCCCCAACATCGTGCAGCCCGCCTCCAGTGGTGTCGCGACAGGCGTGAATGGAGGGACGAATGGAGACGTGTCGTCTTCAGCGATGAGAGTCGCTTCTGCCTTGGTGCCAATGATGGTCGTATGCGTGTTTGGCGCCGTGCAGGTGAGCGCCACAATCAGGACTGCATACGACCGAGGCACACAGGGCCAACACCCGGCATCATGGTGTGGGGAGCGATCTCCTACACTGGCCGTACACCACTGGTGATCGTCGAGGGGACACTGAATAGTGCACGGTACATCCAAATCGTCATCGAACCCATCGTTCTACCATTCCTAGACCGGCAAGGGAACTTGCTGTTCCAACAGGACAATGCACGTCCGCATGTATCCCGTGCCACCCAACGTGCTCTAGAAGGTGTAAGTTAACTACCCTGGCCAGCAAGATCTCCGGATCTGTCCTCCATTGAGCATGTTTGGGACTGGATGAAGCGTCGTCTCACGCGGTCTGCACGTCCAGCACGAACGCTGGTCCAACTGAGGCGCCAGGTGGAAATGGCATGGAAAGCCGTTCCACAGGACTACATCCAGCATCTCTACGATCGTCTCCATGGGAGAATAGCAGCCTGCATTGCTGCGAAAGGTGGATATACACTGTACTGGTGCCGACATTGTGCATGCTCTGTTGCCTGTGTCTATGTGCCTGTGGTTCTGTCAGTGTGATCATGTGATGTATCTGACCCCAAGAATGTGTCAATAAAGTTTCCCCTTCCTGGGACAATGAATTCACGGTGTTCTTATTTCAATTTCCAGGAGTGTATATACTGATACTGCGACGGTATGTGTGCATGTGCACTATGCTGCGACCTACAGGCCATTCTGCAAGCTGTTTGTAGCACACTTACCAACTTACAGGATGACGGCGCGAAATTTCGATTTGTTACTACAAATTTAAGGTTTTCATTGGACTCATCCTCGTATAAGCAAATGAAATAAAATTATCGTGTGGCGTTGTTGGCTGGGAGGACCCATCTAGGGAAGTTGGACCGGCGAATGCAAGTCTTATTTCAGTTGACGCCACATTGGGTGACTTGTGCGTCGGTGATGATGAGGTGATGATGAGAACAAAAACACGCAGTCCACGGCTGAGAAAATTCCCAACCCGGCACAGTTTCGAACCTGTTCCCGCTGCATGGTAGGCAAACACGTTAACACTCAGCTAAGTAGGCGGACAAAAAGCAAATACAAAGTCAATACGATGATCAAAAATTTTGAAACAAAGGACTGGAAAACAATTGCGTTTAAACCAATCAACTAAATAAAAATAATTGTTGGACGGCGTGGCTATGGGAAGCCCATTAGCTCCATTCATAGCCAACCTTTTTATGGAAAAATTTGAAGACATCGCCTTGGCTCCAGCTAAGACAACTTGCTTGTATCGTTACGGCGATGACACTTTTATCGTCTGGCCCCATGGTCGTGAAAAACTGGGAGAATTCTCAGGACACCTGAACAGCATTCATGGCCACCTCAGGTTTATGATGGAAGTTGAGACAGATGGTGCTTTGCCGTTCCTTGACGTCCTCGTTCATCTACATCTACATCTACATTTACACTCCGCAAGCCACCCAACGGTGTGTGGCGGAGGGCACTTTACGTGCCACTATCATTACCTCGCTTTCCTGTTCCAGTCGCGTATGGTTCGCGGGAAGAACGACTGTCTGAAAGCCTCCGTGCGCGCTCTAATCTCTCTAATTTTACAATCGTGATCTCCTCGGGAGGTATAAGTAGGGGGAAGCAATATATTCGATACCTCATCCAGAAACGCACCCTCTCGAAACCTGGACAGCAAGCTACACCGCGATGCAGAGCGCCTCTCTTGCAGAGTCTGCCACTTGAGTTTATTAAACATCTCCGTAACGCTATCACGGTTACCAAATAACCCTGTGACGAAACGCGCCGCTCTTCTTTGGATCTTCTCTATCTCCTCCGTCAAACCGATCTAGTACGGATCCCACACTGATGAGCAATACTCAAGTATAGGTCGAACGAGTGTCTTGTAAGCCACCTCCTTTGTTGATGGACTACATTTTCTAAGCACTCTCCCAATGAATCTCAACCTGGTACCCGCCTTACCAACAATTAATTTTATATGATCATTCCACTTCAGATCCTTCCGCACGCATACTCCCAGATATTTTACAGAAGTAACTGCTACCAGTGTTTGTTCCGCTATCATATAATCATACAATAAAGGATCGACGGAAAACCAATGGGCACCTCATCCACAGTGTCTACAGGAAGCCGACACACACAGATCGGTATCTGTACGCTCTCAGCCACCACCACCCGGTAGAAAAACATGGCGTTCTGAATACTCTCGTCCATTGTGCTAAATTCGTCTCAGACGCTGAAAGTCTGCCACTAGATCTGAGCCACCTCCTAAAAGTCCTCTGGGAATACGGGTACAGCCACGGACAGGTGTCACAGGCTGTATCTGGTGTGACACGCAAGAAACACACCAACAGAGAACACCATTGAAGAAGAAAGCAAGAAAATTGTGTTTTTGCCTTACTGTGGTACAATGTCGGGAAAGATTAGCCGACTCCTGAAGAGATATAACATTTCATCGTTGTTCAGGCCCCCAGCAAAAATTCGTCACCTCATGAGGCCTGTGAAGGACGATCTAGGGCTTAGAACGCCTGGAGTGTACAAGATACCATGTCAGTGAGGCTGTTACAACGTCGGCCAAACAGTACGCACTGTGGAGCAACTCCGGACGTAACACGAGAGGTGCTTAGTGCCTACGCTATCCAGAAAAATCAGCCGTGGCAGAACACGCCATAGAAAATGGACACCGAATTTTATTCGACGAAACATCTGTCGTTATGAGGACAAAGGGATTTTGCGGTAGCGTCATAAAAGAAGCTATTGAAATAAAAACCTCTGAAAACACCATCGACAAGGACGGCGGTTTGCAGCTCAGCCTGGGACCCGGCCATCGCGAGGTTGAAACGGGTGCGACGGACGCGGAATGAAAACATTACCATATATGGCGAGGAAGAGAGCACTAGTGACGTCACAGCCAACAGTGCGGCTATATAAATACGCGACCACGGCGACACAGCAGTCATTCTTACCACTTGACAATGACTGAGGAGAGCTCGGTCGAAAGCTCGTGGGATTTTAACCAACTGACACAGCTGGAAGCCCCAGAAAATTTTATTAATACTCAACCTTTTTTGGTTCGATTTTAAAAGAAAAAAAATCGCTTCACTTCACGAGCCTTGAACCTACTGTACTTCCTATGCATCAAGTTAACACAGTAAACATAGTGCTACGCCAAAAAACTGCAGAAACTACTTATTATTACTATCGTGACCGAGTCGCAACGGTGAATCGCAGCCTTGCGAAATTCAGTTTTACACAATGTCGTGCAAAGCTTACCTGCTACAAGCCGATGGCTATGATTCTGATAACTGGGTATGCGACGCTGAATTGGTTCTTGTGCAGAAGTATCCAGTAGGGTTTGGTCAGTACTGTGTATGAAATGGGTGTATTACATTAGCACCGTTGTGTGTGTGTGTGTGTGTGTGTGTGTGTGTGTGTGTGTGTGTGTGTGTGTGCGTGTGTGTGCGTATGGTTTTTGGTGCAATTATTATGTGTGATGAAACATGAAATTGTCAGACCCATGATATGGTGTAAGACATGTGGTCTCTTGACCTTCATTGTTTACATATTCCGCCCTCACAATCATATTCCGCACATCAATACGCTTCATTTGAACCCAAACTCGATAAGAAAGTCAATGTTGTATGAATTCATGTAAACGATATGCAATTAAAAAGTAAGTACACCGTGGTTGAAATACTCGAGGCTGGCGTACACACATATATTCCAGACACGACGGTCACAGAAGCTTTTAGTTCGGGAGAGAAGCCACACAATGGGACGCCGGTCCCTTCAGAGGACGACCCAGCCTACGTCAGCCGGTGACTGCCCGTGTAGTGGACAGCGTGGGCCCAAGTGAAAGGGGGGAATGACCCCGTGTTTGGCTTAAGAGCAAATTCCGCTACATTGTGTGGGAGCGGCCAGCCTACACATTCTTTACACATAGCACGCAGTTTCAGAGATTTTCACAGGGAGACAGCAAACGCCAAATGCCGATACTACAGATTTCCGGATTGGTCGCCTTAAATGAAACGTCACTCTCCCGTTTTAGAAGAGCAATGCTGATTGGCAGACGATATTTCTGACGCCTTGAGCTGAAGGAATAATGGAAGAGACCGAAAGATGTACCCTTTCACGTCTGGCGTGGAGAGGCGCCATTCCTTTGTCGCTCTTGGAGCGAGGAACAAGTCTCTCCTCAGTACTTCACTGGGAGAGCACCTCTGTCGAGATCGAATAGAAGTGCTACTCTATATTGAGTCCTTGCGATTAAGCGTTGTTCACTGTGTTGGCCGACACACTTATAGTGCGGTGTGAATGGACAGAGTTATAGTTAAATGTCTGCAAGCGAATTTTGAGTGGCATCACGGTGGATTGGTTATCTGACTGGTGTACCACGCCAATAGTTAGACTAGGGGCGAATAGGAATCCTTGACTTCATCAAGGCATAGGGAGAGTTTGATTGGCGAAGGTCAATCTAGATAGAACGAGAGTTATCTTATTTGTCAGCAGCGAGCGGCGCAGACAGCAGTCATCGCAGCTTACGGTATTGTGCGCTACAGCTATTGCGAGCCCCATATTTCCTCCACAGCAGTACCCTTCACTGCATTTCACACGCGACAGCTTCGACCGTACCTAGCAACATTCTAAAGGATAATTATTCAAGTTGAGTAGGTGCGGCTCTCAGCCATTCTGCCAAGTCAACAACCATCTTAAACTTTGTATAGAAATTTCATTAGCGAATCCTATCCTTGAGAGGTAATTTCAGATTCCAAAAAGAACCAGGATATAACTTGTTCAATTCGTAACTAAAAGTGTCATCGTGATTTCTCAGAATTTTTGCAAAATAAATAACAACTTTCGTTAGTTTCATGTTTTTCTTACACAAACTAGCACTACTCCAGTACCCAAGTATCCCATTAGTTACGTAAGAAATTTTGTGAATTTTTGTGTCATTTCATTACAGCGGACGACTCCAGAAGATATTTATTGCTGAAAGTTTCTCTTCAGAACGTTAGGAGCGTCTGTCTGACTTCTGTAGTAGTGTTGTGTTGTTGTGTGGTCTTCAGTCCTGAGACTGGTTTGATGCAGCCCTCCATGCTCCTCCATCCTGTGCAAGCTTCTTCATCTCCCAGTACCTACTGCAACCTACATCCTTCTGAATCTGCTTAGTGTATTCTTCTCTTGGTCTCCCTCTACGATTTTTACCCTCCACGCTGCCCTCCAATGCTAAATTTTTGATCCCTTGATGCCTCAAAACATGTCCTACCAACCGATCCCTTCTTCTAGTCAAGTTGTGCCACAAACTTCTCTTCTCCCCAATCCTATTCAATACCTCCTCATTAGTTACATGATCTACCCACCTTATCTTCAGCATTCTTCTGTAGCACCACATTTCGAAAGCTTCTATTCTCTTCTTGTCCAAACTGGTTATCGTCCATGTTTCACTTCCATACATGGCTACACTCCATACAAATACTTTCAGAAACGACTTCCTGACACTTAAATCTATACTCGATGTTAACAAATTTCTCTTCTTCAGAAACGATTTCCTTGCCATTGATAGTCTACATTTTATATCCTCTCTACTTCGACCATCATCAGTTATTTTACTCCCTAAATAGCAAAACTCCTTTACTACTTTACGTGTCTCATTTCCTAATCTAATCCCCTCAGCATCACCCGATTTAATTTGGCTACATTCCATTATCCTCGTTTTGCTTTTGTTGATGTTCATCTTATATCCTCCTTTCAAGACACTGTCCATTCCGTTCAATTGCTCTTCCAAGTCCTTTGCAGTCTCTGACAGAATTACAATGTCATCGGCGAACCTCAAAGTTTTCTTCTCCATGAATTTTAATACCTACTCCGAATTTTTCTTTTGTTTCCTTCACTGCTTGCTCAATATACAGATTGAATAACATCGGGGAGAGGCTACAACCCTGTCTCACTCCTTTCCCAACCACTGCTTCCCTTTCAAGCCCTTCGACTCTTATAACTGCCATCTGGTTTCTGTACAAATTGTAAATAGCCTTTCGCTCCCTGTATTTTACCCCTTCCACCTTCAGAATTTGAAAGAGAGTATTCCAGTTAACGTTGTCAAAAGCTTTCTCTAAGTCTACAAATGCTAGAAACGTAGGTTTGCCTTTTCTTAATCTTTCTTCTAAGATACGTCGTAAGGTTAGTATTGCCTCACGTGTTCCAACATTCTGATCTTCCCCAAGGTCCGCTTCTACCAGTTTTTCCATTCGTCTGTAAAGAATTCGTGTTAGTATTTTGCAGCTGTGACTTATTAAACCGATAGTTCGGTAATTTTCACATCTGTCAACACCTGCTTTCTTTGAGATTGGAATTATTATATTCTTCTTGAAGTCTGTGGGTATTTCGCCTGTCTGTAGTAGTGTGGGGGTGGAAATTGCATCTTGCAGTAGCCACAGGGTAAAGGGTACATCTCAGATTAATCCGTTGCGCAGAACAACAGAATAACAGATCAACCCCACACCTCAGAATGGGATCCCAACAAATCAAGGAAGAATGCTAGCCAAGTAATTGGGAGTGAAGTGACCAGTTGTTGCTGCAGTTTGGGAACGGTGAGGAGTTCGTGCATGACGCCGAGCGCCCTGGTTGGAGGAACCCTGCTATAGCGCGCGGAGTGTCAACTGTCAAGTAATTTTAATCGGACTATAGTTGCCTTTGAAAGCAGCATTGCATTCCTGACTCCGTACTGCTTTGCAGACCTCATTCTCGCCGTCTATGCTTTTGACGTGGAACATGGTGGTACGCGCCACCCAGCAGGTATTTTGCATTTTTCCCGTATTATCCGCCGTGCTGGCGAGCAAGGCAACTTTATTGTGTGCGCTTGACGTGCGCTCGACACACGGCAGGCCCACTGCGCTCGGACAATGAAGACACCTTCTGCAGCTGACAACACGCCCGTCCGGCTGATCTCTTTTGTTCTTCTATTCAGCCTGCTTTTTGTTTGCACTGCAGCTTCTGTCTGTGTGCGTAGTTACCTCATAACGAAATATCGAGAAACAATAGCGTAATACTTACGTAACGCATTGGGGAAAAAATAATGAGGAGACCTCGAATTACTAAGGAGTTACCGTACTGAGGAAAATAAATCGTACTTTTTATCCAGAAGTCATCCTCGAAAATATGGCGTGTGGCTTATACCTGCTACCGTGCCTTTTTACAAACGATTGCTGCACAGAAGTTGAGCTCAACTGCAACAATATAACTAGCGAAACTTCCTGGCAGATTAAAACTGTGTGCCGGGCCGAGACTCGAACTCGGGATGGTAGAGCACTTGCCCGCGAAAGGCAAAGGTCCCGAGTTCGAGGTCCGGCAAACAGTTTTAATCTGCCAGGAAGTTTCATATCAGCGCACATTCCGCTGCAGAGTGAAAATCTCATTCTGGAATATAACTAGCGTCTGTAGCTGAAACTGCCAGCAAGGCATTTTACTACGCAAGGAATTTTCCATTTTACCGGTGTTTTATTTGCGTTAGCTTATAACTCAGTTTCAGTTGGATACTAATAAGTAAGCCTGATTTATGACAATATGAACGACCATTTGGAGTCAAAATCATAATTAAGTCAGAGAATTCAGCTTTATTACAATGCGAGCTTCAACTTACAGTTGTGCGTTATACCAAAACGACAACCAACACAAAGGCCGGGAGAAAGTGTGCACTAGAACAATCTATGTACGTGTCGGGTTGCTTCAGAAGAAAAATGGGAGAAGGCAGTTTCAACGAGAAAATTGTTCGGGGCACCCAAATGTTGCAAGTATTCGGTACTTGAAGTCAAGTTCTTTCCTATGCTGCAAGGTAAGAGGAAAGACTGGATACCTATATCACGAGAAATATCCAAGTGAATGCCTTGGAAATCGCAAAAGTCTTAAACATGCCACAACTAAAATTTCGCGCGAGTATTGCTTCGTGTGGTCGTTTTATGCGGAGAAATGGCCCTGCTCCCGACAAAGTACTAAACTATCACAAGGAATGCCAGCAGATTTCGAAGAGACGCTGGTCAGCTTCTAGCGATATGTCATCCATATGCGAAAGTCTTACTCGGACCCTTTTCATCAATAGGTAAAGCTGACGAAACGCCACTATTAATTGATATGCCAAGCAGTACGACAGTACACGTTAAATGAGCAAAACTTATCTCATTAAAAGGAATCCGGAATGAAAACATAGAATAACTGTAATGTTGTTACAGGACAATGGGGAATGTTACCTCCTTGTGTTATTCTGAAAGAGTAAAACCATACTCAAAGAAAACTTTCCGACGAGCTTTTAGTTATTCGCTGCCAAGAAAAGGCCTGAATGATAACGCAATTGATGGTTAACAGGTTGTCTACTTCTTGGAATTGCAGACTTGGGGCACTGCTTGCTAAGAGTGCCATTCACATTTGATGTGGCCATAAATACAATGATCAAGAACAACTTCGAAAAAAATGTATTCACATTGGCTCCTAGGAAAAGGCCGTCTCCTTATAACATCTGGTAAGATGAAGAAGCCACCACTCAGCCTTTTGTGGGAATGGATTCGTGCTTCGTGGTTTTCAGTATTATCAAGGGGATCAAGAAATGCACCACATCGAATACGCTGGATGGCAGTGAGGATGACGTACTGTGGGAAGGGTGTGAAGGAAATGATATGTGAATACCGGTACTGATAGTTGCTGTTGTTGTTGTTGTTGTTGTTGTTGTTGTGGTCTTTAGTCCTGAGACTGGTTTGCTGCAGCTCTCCGTGCTACACTATCCTGTGCAAGCTTCTTCATCTCCCAGTACCTGCTACAACCTACATCCTTCTGAATCTGCTTAGAGTATTCATCTCATGGTCTCCCTCTACGATTTATACCCTCCTCGCTGCCCTCCAAAGCTAAATTGGTGATCCCTTGATGCCTCAGAACATGTCCTACTAACCGGTCCCTTCATCTTGTCAAGTTGTGCCACAAACTCCTCTTCTCCACAATTCTATTCAATACCTCCTCATTAGTTATGTGATACACCCATCTAATCTTCAGCATTCTTCAGTAGCACCACATTTCGAAAGCTTCTATTCTCTTCTTGTCCAAACTATTTATCGTGCACGTTTCACTACCATACATAGCTACACTCCTTATAAATACTTTCGGAAACGACTTCCTGACATTTAAATCTATAATCGATGTTAACAGATCTCTTCAGAAACGCATTCCTAGCCATTGCCAGTCTACATTTTATGTCCTCTCTACTTCGACCATCATCATTTATTTTGCTCCCCAAATAGCAAAACTCCTTTACTACTTTAAGTGTCTCATTTCCTAATCTAATTCCCTCAGCATCACCCGAGTTAACTCTACTACATTCCATTAGCCTCGTTTTGCTTTTGTTGATGTTCATCTTATACCCTCCTTTCAAGACACTGCCCATTCCGATCAACTGCTCTTCCAGGTCCTTTGCTGTCTCTGACAGAATTACAATGTCATCGCCGGCCCTCAAAGTTTTTATTTCTTCTCCATGGGTTTTAATAACTACTCCGAATTTTTCTTTTGTTTCCTTTACTGCTTGCTCAATATACAGATTGAATAGCATCGGGGAGAGGCTACAACCCTGTCTCACTCCTTTCCCAACCGCTGCTTCCCATTCATGCCCCTCGACTCAAATAACTGCCATCTGGTTTCTGTACAAATTGTATACAGCCTTTCGCTCCCTGTATTTTACCCCTGCCACCTTTAGAATTTGAAAGAGAGTATTCCTGTCAATATTGTCAAAAGCTTTCTGTAAGTCAACAAATGCTAGAAACTTAGGTTTGCCTTTCCTTAATCTTTCTGCTAAGGTAAGTCGTAGGGTCAGTATTGCCTCATGTGTTCCAACATTTCTACTGAATCCAAACTGATCTTCCCCGAGGTCGGTTTCTACCATTTTTTCCTTTCGTCTGTAAAGAATTCGCGTTGGTATATTGCAGCTATGACTTTTTAAAGTACTCATAGTGTTGAGGTTAATCAGAAAAATATGTTCCCAATATGTTGTGCCACATGTTAGAACAAATGTTTCCGGTACACTCCTTCGTCTTACATGTAAATTCAAATAAATTTTTGGTAGTTTTTCTCCTCTCAATCACTGTGCGGCTTACTTTCAACCAAAATCTTTTGTATTTTTTTTTATTTCTACCTAGAAATTTGAGGCTGCAGCTTATATGCGGTGGCGGTTTATGTTCGGGCCAATACGGGTACGTCTAGGCATATTCCTAGTTTCTGCTTTTCAGTTCCGAAATATGTGTGAGATTGTAGGAGTACAGTGTTTGCTATAGTCGTACGCCTTGGTTAGCATGGTCTAGCTGGCAAACCTGACAGTACGAAAATTTCGGTGCGTTACACGCCTCTCTTCGACGTCGGTGGTATTGTCGAAGCGCACCAGCATCGTTCATTTACCTAACTATCGTGTCTGGAGCGTGTTGGTCGGATCGTTAAAAGGGGACTGCTTACAGTAAAATGTAAAGAAGGTGTTAAGAGGAATTGTATTAAGAAGCAATTGTTAATTAACAATGACATACACTACTGGCGATTAAAAATCCTACACCAAGAAGAAATACAGATGATAAACGGGTATTCATTGGACAAATATATTATACTAGAACTGCCATGTGATTACATTTTCACAGAATTTGGGTGCATAGATCCTGGGAAATCAATACCCAGAACAACCACCTCTGGCTGTAATAACGGCCTTGATACGCCAGGGCATTGGGTCAAACACAGCTTGGATGGCGTGTACAGGTACAGCTGCCCATGCAGCTTCAACACGATACCACAGTTCATCAAGTGTAGTGTCTGGCGTATTGTGACGAGCCAGTTGCTCGGCCACCATTGACCAAACGTTTTCATTTGGTGAGAGATCTGGAGAATGTGCTGGCCAGGGTAGCAGTCGAACATTTTCTGTATCCAGAAAGGTCCTTACAGGACCTGCAACATGCGGTCGTGCATTATACTGCTGAAATGTGGGGTTTCGCAGAGATCGAATGAAGGGTAGAGCCACGGGTCGTAACACATCTGAAATGTAACGTCCACTGTTCAAAGTGCCGGCAATGCGAACAATAGGTGACCGAGACGTGTAACCAATCGCACCCCATACCATCACGACGGGTGATACGCCAGTACGGCGATGACGAATACACGCTTCCAATGTGCGTTCACCGCGATGTCTCCAAACACGGATGCGACCATTATGATGCTGTAAACAGAACCCGGATTCATCCGAAAAAATGACTTTTTGCCATTCGTGCACCCAGGTTCGTCGTTGAGTACACCATCGCAGGCGCTCCTGTCTATGATGCAGCGTCAAGGGTAACCGCAGCCATGGTGTCCGAGCTGATAGTCCATGCTGCTACAAACGTCGTCGAACTGTTGGTGCAGTTGGTTGTTGTCTTGCAAACGCCCCATCTGTTGACTCAGGGATCGAGACGTGGCTGCACGATCCGTTACAGCCGTGCGGGTAAGATGGCTGTCATCTCGACTGCTAGTAATACGAGGCCGTTGGGATCCAGCACGACGTTCGTATTACCCTCCTGAACCCACCGATTCCATATTCTGCTAACAGTCATTCGATCTGGACCAACGCGAGCAGCAATGTCGCAATACGATAAAGCGCAGTCGCGATAGGCTACAATCCGACCTTTATCAAAGTCGGAAACGTGATGGTACGCATTTCTCCTCCTTACACGAGGCATTTACAACAGCCTTTCACCAGGCAACGCCGGTCAACTGCTGTTTGTGTATGAGAAATCGGTTGGAAAAATTCCTCATATCAGCACGTTCAGATTTCCGAGAGGGGACTGCCAAGGGGGAGAGGGAGGTTACCATGAGAAAAAGGATAACGTTCTACGAGTCGGGGCGTGGAATGTCAGAAGCTTGAATGTGGTAGGGAAACTAGAAAATCTGAAAAGGGAAATGCAAAGGCTCAATCTAGATATAGTAGGGGTCAGTGAAGTGAAGTGGAAGGAAGACAAGGATTTCTGGTCAGATGAGTATCGGGTAATATCAACAGCAGCAGAAAATGGTATAACAGGTGTACGATTCGTTATGAATAGGAAGGTAAAACAGAGGGTGTGTTACTGTGAACAGTTCAGTGACCGGGTTGTTCTAATCAGAATCGACAGCAGACCAACACCGACAACGATAGTTCAGGTATACATGCCGACGTCGCAAGCTGAAGATGAACAGATAGAGAAAGTGTATGAGGATATTGAAAGGGTAATGCAGTATGTAAAGCGGGACGAAAATCTAATAGTCATGGGCGACTGGAATGCAGTTGTAGGGGAAGGAGTAAAAGAAAAGGTTACAGGAGAATATGGGCTTGGGACAAGTAATGAAAGAGGATAAAGACTAATTGAGTTCTGTAACAAGTTTCAGCTAGTAATAGCGAATACCCTGTTCAAGAATCACAAGAGTAGAAGGTATACTTGGAAAAGGACGGGAGATACGGGAAGATTTCAATTAGATTACATCATGGTCAGACAGAGATTCCGAAATCAGATACTGGATTGTAAGGCGTACCCAGGAGCAGATATAGACTCAGATCACAATATAGTAGTGATGAAGAGTAGGCTGAAGTTCAAGACATTAGTCAGGAAGAATCATTACGGAAAGAAGTGGGATACGGAAGTACTAAGGATAGACGAGATACGTTTGAAGTTCTCTAACGCTATAGATACAACAATAAGGAATAGCGCAGTAGGCAGTGCAGTTGAAGAGGAATGGACATCTCTAAAAAGGGTCATCACAGAACTTGGGAAGGAAAACATAGGTACAAAGAAGGTAGTTGCGAAGAAACCATGGGTAACAGAAGAAATACTTCAGTTGATTGGTGAAAGGAGGAAGTACAAACATGTTCCGGGAAAATCAGGAATACAAAAATACAAGTCGCTGAGGAATGAAATAAATAGGAAGTGCAGGGAAGCTAAGACGAAATGGCTGCAGGAAAAATGTGAAGACATCGAAAAAGATATGATTGTCGGAAGGACAGACTCAGCATACAGGAAAGTCAAAACAACCTTCGGTGACATTAAAAGCAACGGTGGTAACATTAAGAGTGCAACGGGAATTGAACTGTTAAATGCAGAGGAGAGAGCAGATAGGTGGAAAGAATACATTGAAAGCCTCTATGAGGGTGAAGATTTGTCTGATGTGAGAGAACAAGAAACAGGAGTCGATTTAGAAGAGATAGGGGATCCAGTATTAGAATCGTAATTTAAAAGAGCTTTGGAGGACTTACGGTCAAATAAGGCAGAAGGGATAGATAACATTCCATCAGAATTTCTAAAATCATTGGGGGAAGTGGCAACAAAACGACTATTCACGTTGGTGTGTAGAATATATGAGTCTGGCGATATACCGTCTGACTTTCGGAAAAGCATCATCCACACAATTCCGAAGACGGCAAGAGTTGACAAGTGCGAGAATTATTGCACAATCAGCTTAACAGCTCATGCATCGAAGCTGCTTACAAGAACAATATACAGAAGAATGGAAAAGAAAATTGAGAATGCGCTAGGTGACGATCAGTTTGGCTTTAGGAAAAGTAAAGGGACGAGAGAGGCAATTCTGACGTTACGGCTAATAATGGAAGCAAGGCTAAAGAAAAATCAAGACACTTTCATAGGATTTGTCGACCTGGAAAAAGCGTTCGACAATATAAAATGGTGAAAGCTGTTCGAGATTCTGAAAAAAGTAGGGGTAAGCTATAAGGAGAGACGGGTCATATACAATATGTACGACAACCAAGAGGGAATAATAAGAGTGGACGATCAAGAACGAAGTGCTCGTATTAAGAAGGGTGTAAGACAAGGCTGTATCCTCTCGCCCCTACTCTTCAATCTGTACATCGAGGAAGCAATGATGGAAATAAAACAACGGTTCAGGAGTGGAATTAAAATACAAGGTGAAAGGATATCAATGATACGATTCGCTGATGACATTGCTATCCTGAGTGAAAGTGAAGAAGAATTAAATGATCTGCTGAACGGAATGATCAGTCTAATGAGTACACAGTATGGTTTGAGAGTAAATCGGAGAAAGACGAAGGTAATGAGAAGTAGTAGAAATGAGAACAGCGAGAAACTTAACATCAGGATTGATGGTCACGAAGTCAATGAAATTAATGAATTCTGCTACCTAGGCAGTAAAATAACCAGTGACGGACGGAGCAAGGAGGACATCAAAAGCAGACTCGCTATGGCAAAAAAGGCTTTTCTGGCCAAGAGAAGTCTACTAATATCAAATACCGGCCTTAATTTGAGGAAGAAATTTCTGAGGATGTACGTCTGGAGCACAGCATTGTATGGTAGTCAAACATGGACTGTGGGAAAACCGGAACAGAAGAGAATCGAAGCATTTGAGATGTGGTGCTAGAGACGAATGTTGAAAATTAGGTGGACTGATAAGGTAAGGAATGAGGAGGTTCTACGCAGAATCGGAGAGGAAAGGAATATGTGGAAAACTCTGATAAGGAGAAGGGACAGGATGATAGGACATCTGCTAAGACATGAGGGAATGACTTCCATGGTACTAGAGGGAGCTGTAGAGGGAAAAAACTGTCGAGGAAGACAGAGATTGGAATACGTCAAGCAAATAATTGAGGACGTAGGTTGCAAGCGCTACTCTGAGATGAAGAGGTTAGCACAGGAAAGGAATTCGTGGCGGGCCGCATCACACCAGTCAGTAGACTGATGACCAAGGAAAAAAAAAAAAAATCAGCACGTTGTAGATGTCGCCCTGGCGCCAACATCGCGTGAATGGTCTGAAAAGCTAATCATTTGCATATGACAGCATCTTCTTCCTGTCGGTTAAATTTTGCGTCTGTATCACGTCATCTTCATGGTCTAATGGCCAGTACTGTATGTAAAACTTTACCACAGCGAGCGACTGTTAGCCTTTCTAGTGAAAGTATTGGATTCGTGCATAAGCTCGCACCGTTTTTCCATAAATTTAATAAACACAACAGATACATGTAACAGAGACTTTAATCATCGATAATATATTCCCCTTCATTATTTACAACAGTCTGGTTACGTTGGGATATTTTTTTTCGAGTCTGAGAAATTACGTGGTTTTGAAGCGAAGCCATGTTCGGAGCGTATTTTGAACTGGAAAGGAAGTCCCTTGAAGGATGTTCGATAGAGAGCGGAAAAAGTGAAGGTCTGAGGGCGCAAGACGAGGTGATTAAGGTGGGTGCGGAATGACTTCCCAGCCTATCTCCTGTCTAGCAGAATGCGGGCGAGCGTTATCGTAGAGTAGTCCCACTTCACGCATTATTCCTTGTCGTTGCTCTTGAACTTCATTTGCAACATGTCTCAGTTGTTGACAGTAAATATCAACTGTGATGGTTACACCTCTGGGAAGCAATTCGCAATACACCACTCGGTCGCTACTCCACCGGATGCATAATAACATTTTCTTTTGTGGATGCACGCAGGTCTTTGGACGGAAAGTTGCCACATTATTTGAGCTCAACTGTTCCTTTATTTTCCTTATGTTACCGTAATGACACCATTTCTCATCAGCGGCAACGATATAGGATAGGAATGGTCGGTGTTGTTCACGAGCCAATTGATGACGAGCAAGCACACATCCGCATATGGCCACCAGCTGATTTTTGTGATTTTGTCCTAGAGCATCCGATGCCCGAACACCAGATTACCGACCCTTCCTCACTGCATGCAGATGTCGTACGATTGTGGCATGGTCGCAGTTCATCACATCTGCCAGTTCTCGAGTACACCGACGTGCATCATTGTGGATTAATGCGATTAAACGATCTGCATCAAACGCCGAAAGTCTTCCTGAACGTGGAGGGAGCGTCACTAATATCAAAACGATTTTCCTTAAAGCGAGAAAACTATTTTCTTGCCGGACTCTGTCCAGTGGCATTATCCCCATACACAGCGCAAATGTTCTTCGCTGCGTCCTCTGCTGTCATCCTTCTATTGAAGTCAAACAGAACATGTTGGAAATGTTCCGATTTGTCTACTTGTCATTCCATTTTCTAGCGCACACAGCTCCACTCACTACCTCCACATGACAAAATAGCAACACTGAACCACAAACAAAAAATGACAATCGATAAATAAACCCCTAGCAACCGAAATACTAAAATACAAAACAAAAATGTTACGAACTAAGGCATCGGTCTAACAGAATGTATACGATTTGCGTGAAGTAACGAACTATAGGAGAATATACACTCCTGGAAATAGAAAAAAGAACACATTGACACCGGTGTGTCAGACCCACCATACTTGCTCCGGACACTGCGAGAGGACTGTACAAGCAATGATCACACGCACAGCACAGCGGACACACCAGGAACCGCGGTGTTGGCCGTCGAATGGCGCTAGCTGCGCAGCATTTGTGCACCGCCGCCGTCAGTGTCAGCCAGTTTGCCGTGGCATACGGAGCTCCATCGCAGTCTTTAACACTGGTAGCATGCCGCGACAGCGTGGACGTGAGCCGTATGTGCAGTTGACGGACTTTGAGCGAGGGTGTATAGTGGGCATGCGGGAGGCAGGGTGGACGTACCGCCGAATTGCTCAACACGTGGGGCGTGAGGTCTCCACAGTACATCGATGTTGTCGCCAGTGGTCGGCGGAAGGTGCACGTGCCCGTCGACCTGGGACCGGACCGCAGCGACGCACGGATGCACGCCAAGACCGTAGGATCCTACGCAGTGCCGTAGGGGACCGCACCGCCACTTCCCAGCAAATTAGGGACACTGTTGCTCCTGGGGTATCGGCGAGGACCATTCGCAACCGTCTCCAGGAAGCTGGGCTACGGTCCTGCACACCGTTAGTCCGTCTTCCGCTCACGCCCCAACATCGTGCAGGCCGCCTCCAGTGGTGTCGCGACAGGCGTGAATGGAGGGACGAATGGAGACGTGTCGTCTTCAGCGATGAGAGTCGCTTCTGCCTTGGTGCCAATGATGGTCGTATGCGTGTTTGGCGCCGTGCAGGTGAGCGCCACAATCAGGACTGCATACGACCGAGGCACACAGGGCCAACACCTGGCATCATGGTGTGGGGAGCGATCTCCTACACTGGCCATACACCACAGGTGATCGTCGAGGGGACATTGAATAGTGCACGGTACATCCAAACCGTCATCGAACCCATCGTTCTAGCATTCCTAGACCGGCAAGGGAACTTGCTGTTCCAACAGGACAATGCACGTCCGCATGTATCCCGTGCCACCCAACGTGCTCTAGAAGGTGTAAGTCAACTACACTGGCCAGCAAGATCTCCGGATCTGTCCCCCATTGAGCATGTTTGGGACTGGATGAAGCGTCGTCTCACGCGGTCTGCACGTCCAGCACGAACGCTGGTCCAACTGAGGCGCCAGGTGGAAATGGCATGGCAAGCCGTTCCACAGGACTACATCCAGCATCTCTACGATCGTCTCCATGGGAGAATAGCAGCCTGCATTGCTGCGAAAGGTGGATATACACTGTACTAGTGCCGACATTGTGCATGTTCTGTTGCCTGTGTCTATGTGCCTGTGGTTCTGTCAGTGTGATCATGTGATGTATCTGACCCCAGGAAAGTGTCAATAAAGTTTCCCCTTCCTGGGACAATGAATTCACGGTGTTCTTATTTCAATTTCCAGGAGTGTAGTAAAAGTGTAGACTGACCCACCAGGTTAGCTGAGCGCGCTAACGCCCTGCTTCCTGGACTCGGGTAGGCGCGCCGGCCCCGGGTCGAATCCGCCCGGCGGATTAACGACGAGGGCTGGTGTGCCGGCAAGCCTGGATGTGGTTTTTAGGCGGTTTCCCACATCCCCCTAGGTGAATACCGGGCTGGTCCCCGCGTCCCACCTCAGACACACGGCTCGCAGACATCTGAACCCTTTCGCACTATTCCATGGACCACACTTGTCACAGACAGTTGAGGTACACTAATTCCTTCCCAGGGGGTATGGGATGGCGGCAAGAAGGGCATCTGGCCACCCCTTCAACTAATATTGCGGCATCCGATTAACCATGCCGACCCTGCGTATCCGGGGGAAAAACGGCACAAGCAGAAGAAAGAAAGTAAAAGTGCAGACTGCTATTGATGAAAGAATCAAGATCAGCTAAATTTTGACTTCTCAAGATTGACAAATTATCAGTGTAGATAAGAAATGTGTGGGTGTGGAAGGCACGGTTACGAACATTCATTGTTGAGAATCAGTAAACTAAGTTTATCTACATTATCCTGTCATTTATAATGGATCCTGATCATTTTAATTACCAAATCGATGGCCATTAAATAGACACCTCATGAACAATAGGCATATTGCTTATTTGTATATCGCACGTGATCTGTTGGAAGTCGTCTCCTTTGAAAGTCGTATTACGGAACAAGTAAATAAACTGTAATATTTGTAAGATCCAAACGGGAAACCTTACAGGGTGTAGGCGGAATGAAAGAGCCGGTTGTGTCAGCGGCGACTGAAAGTCATATACAGATTGACACAGCACCGCCTAACGGTATCGTCTTATGCAACCCGCAATTCAATATCTAGCTTTTTTCATGTTCTGCTCGCTATGCGCAAACTATCAGTCGTGGGGAAAATATGAACAGGAACTTTTCTAAGAAATATAATGTACTTAAATATTGTAATAGATACGCTTTCGTTCGGCTCCACAATTTTCGAGTTATTCAAGAAAAACATAAAAATGTGCCCATCAAACGCGCCCCTACCCCACACTGGTCCCTCACCAGTCAGGATTTATAGTAGGTTATTCGTGACTCTGTCTCCTACCACTATACAAAAATTACCGACAGTGCGAACTATTCCCGGCATTCGACCAATTTTGATCTCTATTGACTGGGGTTTCACGCCATCAGCCTAGTCGGCTATGTCATTAATTTCAACATGTCCACGACAGTAATGAACGAAAAGACGACTTCTGTAAACGCTACGCTAAAACTAATTACGTTGACAGTATGATGCAAACTCAACCCTTACAAGCACAGTAGTTTGGAAGTTCGAAGGCCTGGCGAGCACAACGACGTGTTTATTTTGCGCTGTTGAAATTCACAAAATTTTTAGATACAATGTACACAAATGTCAGTTTTCCAGTTTGTAAGTGCCCGACTAAGCTGGTGGCGTAATAAGGTCAGTCTTTGAAGATAAAAAAAATGTCGAATGTGCGAAATCAATCGTGCAGTCGCAAATTTTTGTACTGTGGTATGAGCGAGTGCCATGAACAACATACCGATGGGGACTGAGTGTGATAATTAGGATATGTTAGAAGGTCACTTTTCTACGTTTTTCTGGAGTAACTCGAAAACTGCGGCATCTAGCGAAAACGTATCCCAGTGCAAAATATAGCTACGTTAAATTCCTTACAACAGTGCCATGTTCATATTTTTTAAGGGACTGCCGGATTACGCGTAACGAGTGAGTTAATATGAAAATCTCTTGTGTGGTTGTTGAAGGCGAAATGCAGAATTGCGGGTCGCACAAACGACATCTGTGCAGGCAGCTGAATCATACTGCATAAAAATGTGGCAGAAGGAGTGATGGGTGTTAGCCGTTCTAGTGTGAACAGAACTGATGCTACTCTTTAGGATTTACAGGAACTAACAATCTATAGGAAAGTGTGGTAGAAGTGGAATCAATGAAAGAATCAAGATCAGTTAAATGGTGAGCTCTCTGGAATGACAAGTTTTCAATGTAAATAGCAAAAATGTGGGTGTGGAAGGCATAGTTAGGATCATTCGTTGTTCGGAACCAATAACCTAAGATTAAATTCATAGTGTTCCCATTTATAAAGGATCCTGGTCATGTGTAATTATCAAGTTGATGGCCATTAATTAGAGACATGTCATGAACAGTAAGTAGACCATAATGATGGAAGCTAAAGAAATGTATTAAAATTTGTGCAACAGCCGGGACCTGACTCAGGTGTACTTGTTTATTAGACAGGAACGTAGATTGACGAGCCTAGACGGCTTATTTTCTGTGTCGGCCGTGATCTTTTGAAAATTGTCTTCTTTAAGAGTCTATTTGATGAACAACTAAATAAACAGCTGTATTTGTAAAATTCGAAAGAGAAACCGTCAAGGGTGTCGGCGGAATGGCAGAGGTCATTGTGTCAGCGGCAGGTGAAAATCATATACAAGGTGTAACGATTGTAAGAGCAGATTGTTTTGTATGTGTTACCTTAATATGTTCGTGCGTCACTTGATTGTTTTTTTTTTTTTTTGTGTGTGTCGAACAGTCTTGCCACATTCAAATAAAAAATGTTATAACCTGACTTTTCTGCATGGTCATAATTCTATAAATAAGTGGACTACAGCTGTCAATATAGATTAACCGTTTTGCGTTCAGCTCCCCAGCAGCAAATAATGGCTTGTTCTTGCCACATATACTCGGAGGTACTAGCCAACCTAAAAATATTAGAATTGTAGTTAGTATAATTATTGGTCTGGAAATGATGTAAATACTGGTGTAATGTTGTTCAGTACACCATCTTCAGACATCAATAGAAATATCTGCACTTACACCCGTAACCTACTATATAACTTAAAATAACGTCTGCATTTGCTGCAGTTTCGGTACACAGTGGTACTGTCCAGGACGGATGTACTTACACGGTTTTAAAAAAAAATTAAAAAATTTTCTGAAGGAACAATGACACTTTTGGCGCCAAAGTTGGTCAATTAATGAATGGGAGTGAAGCCACGCCCTTCCTGTCTGAAGGTCTTCTAAGCTTTGTTCTGTGTCTTGTCGTATTTCCCCTGTCTGCGTGTCGTATTCTCTGAAGTTTGTGTGTGTGTGTGTGTGTGTGTGTGTGTGTGTGCGGTGTGTGTGCGTGTGTCTGTGTGTGTTTGGAGCTTACGGGCCCTCAACGCTGGGGTTACCGGGGCTCTGTATTGTCTGAGGTGGAGACTGGAGATCAGCAGTGAAGTATCTTAAAGGAGAGTGAAAAACAGCCTAAAAACCACACTCGCGCTGGCCATTGCACCAAATTAACGGGCGTTAATCCGAAGCGTGGACTGGAGTTGGACTCACCTTCCAGTGTCTCAAGTTAGTGAACTGCGCATTTCGCTATACGAGCATGTCAAACACAGCATCAGCTGCCAGCGAATATGAAACGCTATGATATCTTTCGAAAGTCTGTAATGACTCTACATAATTCCCGAAGTACTTTTGTCTTCTCGTGAGAAACTGGCTGCCACTGTTTAGTCCTATTCAAAAGTCTCGTGGGTCAATAGGTGGGGATTTAATTCCTTCGACCCTAATTAGGGCATAGGGCATTCCGGAGAAATTGTCATTCTTCTTTAACCAGTTCCCTCAATTCTGACCAGGTCTTGCCAACTCTCCTTGCTTCCTCTATAACTGTCATCTTAGGTGTCTCTTTTCCTTGTTGTCCGGGGATATGTTTCAAATGTCTCTGAGCACTATGGGACTCAACTTCCCAGGTCATCAGTCCCCTAGACTTAGAACTACTTAAACCTAAGGACATCACAAACAACCATGCCCGAGGCAGGATTCGAACCTGCGACCGTAGCAGCAGCGCGGTTCCGGACTGGAGCGCCTAGAACCGCTCGGCCAGCACGGCCGGCTGTCCGGGGATACCATTCCATCATCTTCTTCTCGAGTGCTCCGTCTCTATGTGTGCTCCCACCATCTCCACTTTGCCTCACGTATCTGGCCTTCTATTTGTCATTACTTTGTTTTCTTCCAGAGCTCCTCATTGCCTTTTTTCTGGCCACCAGATATTCATTATACCCCAGAGACAGCATTTACGAAGGTCTGAAACCGTGGTGTTAAGCATTTCTCTTTTTTTCTAATAAATTTTTGTTTTGCATGCTTTGTTTCTGTTTCGTCATATTCGATCCAGTTATATAATGTCAGTATTTTCCCTCTTTAAGCGGTTCTTCACATCTTCACCAGCTTCACCACGTGTCACCACACTAACCACGTGCAATAATATGTTGAGAATCTCCACCCCTGCTTCCCTACAAATAGAAGTTCTTCCATGTTTCCAGTAATTACTCCCATTTCCTTTGTTTTACCTGTATCTTGAGTGCAGCCACCTCTGCTTCCTTTGTTCAGAGATTTACTCTTTCATATCTTTTGTAAATAGACTGTTTAGGTTTTTATGTTGGTAACGCCGCGTAGCGCTCTATATGAAAATCACTGACTGTGCTGTGTGCAGTTCGTGGCTGGTTGGCATTGTTGGAATATTCGCTATTGTAGTGTTGGGCATTTGGATGTGAACAGCGCGTAGCGTTGTGCAGTTGGAGTTGAGCCGTCAGCAGTGGTGGATGTGGAGAGAGACATGCCAGAGTTTTGAGAAGTTACTATAAGCGGACGATCTGGAAGTGTGTCCGACAGAAAAAGGAAATTTGTAAAGATGGATGTCATGACTTTATATATATATATATATATATATATATATATATATATATATATATATATATATATATATATAATGACTTTTGAACACACTTAAGGTAAATACATTGTTTGTTCTCTATCAAAATCTTTCATTTGCTAACTATGCCTAGCAGTAGTTAGTGCCTTCAGTAGTTAGAATCTTTTATTTAGCTGGCAGTATTGGCGCTCGCTGTATTGCAGTAGTTCGAGTAACGAAGATTTCTGTGAGGTAAGTGATTCATGAAAAGTATAGGTCATTGTTATTCAGGACCATCCTTTTGTAGGGATTATTGAAATTCAGATTGCGTTGCGCTAAAAATATTGTGCGTCAGTTTAGTGGTGATCAGAATAAGTAAAGAGAGAAATGTTTGAGTAGGTTCAGTTTTGCTCAGCTGGTTGAAAAACAAATAACGTAAGAGCTTTACCATTACAGTAATACATAATTTCCTAAGGGGACGTTACACGTTCAGCCTTTGAGCTAGTAAAATTATGACTCCTTGCTAAGTGTAAAACCTCCAGACGTTCGTGGATTCTCCATTGGATTCCCCTATTCCTGCCTTCTGCGACTGACGAGAAGAAAGGGATGGGAGGATCATTTCAAGGAGCTATTATACCGTGAAGACAACCATTAGGAACATGTGAGAGATGTTCCAGAGAAAATCGACGCTGATCAAGACGTAAATCTCCAGCGACCCACAGTGGAAAAAAATAAGGATTGCTTTCACGAGCATAGAAGCTCGATATCGAAATTCCTGTTAAAATGTTCCACTCCTTGTCAAAGCTAATTTGACTGGAAGAGAAATCCCCAAATAGGTGGAAAATGGATTGATGCTATAGCTCCCAAGAAAGGGAAACCCGTCGGGTTGTAAAAACTAGGGTGTTATTACACCGTTGTCAGTATCCAGCAAGTTGATCACCAAAATTATCTTACATAGGATCGTAGATTGAGTTCGAAACGGTCTGCGTTAATATCAGGCCAGTTTTTGGGCATTTTTCTGTTGATATTATTAATAATGTTAGGATCATCTTACAAGGACACCACACGGGAGTTGAGTGCATGGTATGTGATGTTCAGAATTCAAATATCAATAATTCAAATCTGTTAGATGCAGCGTTCAAATATACACGCGAAAATCGAATTCGAAGTTTTCTGAGTATGTTTATTTCGCTAACCAAGTCGATTTTTTGATGGATCAGTGGCGCTGTGGGTGAATGCTCACTTGGACCATGGGTAGTTGAGGTTAGATTCCTGGGCAAGGCAATGTTTTAAACAAGGTAACATGTTCAGCAACCTTCTCCGTGAAGCATAATACACATTACTCCTCCTGAACAGGCCATAAAGGTCCAAAGGTACCGACCGACCGCCGTGTCATCCTCAGCCCACACGCGTCACTAGATGCGGGTATGGAGGGGAATGTGGTTAGCACACCGCTCTCTCGGCCGTATGTCAGTTTACGAAACCGGAGCCGCTACTTCTCAATCAAGTAGCTCCTCAGTTTGCCTCACAAGGGCTGAGTGCACCCCGCTTGCCAACAGCGCTCGGCAGACCGGATGGTCACCCATCCAAGTGCTAGCCCAGCCCGACAGCGCTTAACCTCGGTGATCTGACGGGAACCGGTGTTACCACTGTGGCAGTGCCGTTAGCATAATATACATAACAGGACGAAAACAAATTTTTAATGTTTTTTTTTAATTTAAGCAATCTTAATTAACAATCTTTTGTTAAAGATCGCTAATCAGTAACTCATATTTTCAACGAAAACTGGAATTCTGTGAGCAATGCGGAATTAAAAATAAGTAGATATACATTTTTCATACAGAATTGCTGGGAAGTGTTAATCAGCCTATATTTAAGGAATTTTATATTGAAACGATGTAGGTATTTTAAATGAAGGAAAAATAAAGAAACCGAAAAATTGATAACCAAAACAAGACTCTAACCAGTACTTACGAGTCTTCAGCGCTACCGATTCTCTTTTTTCTCATCTTTGCGTATTTTACGCCTCACGAGAATGAACTTGCATCTTTGTTTAAAAATCTGCATTGGCTGGGAATCGAACTCAGGCCTCCTCGGAGGCATGCAAGCATTCTGCTACAGAGCCTCGTGGCCCTTCGAAAAATTTAAAGGGTTTTAGCTAATTCATGATTCTCGAAAACATCAAACTCGATTTTCATGGATATTTCTGACACTTGCATGTAACTGATTTGAAGGATTCGTTATTGAGTTCTGAGCAGCATGTACCATAAATATAAAAAATTACAAAACTCCGAATGGCATGTGGTCTGCTCACTAGGGCAAAGCAAAGAATTCCGAGCAACCGAGTACCCGTTATTCACTGATTGCGAAAAGGCCTTCGGTTTATCAAGCGCTGTGGTACGTGTTGCGGAAGTATGGTATACAATAGATGATTCTAAAGGTCATCGAAGATTTGTATGGTGCCCACAAATGTTGTACTCCAGACGAGAGAAATCTCGCAGAGCCAGTACAGGTAGATGATGTGGATTATGTGTAGGAATGGGAAATATAGGGATGGGGGGGGGGGGGGGGGGAACCGTATTTTCACGTTCGCCACCATCGTCGGTGGCAGTGCCACTATTTGCGACTTCACAATCGGACCTGCGGCATCGGCCGTGATGACAGATGACGGCTAGAACAAGTGGACGTGAACAGCTGTCAGTTGCAGCGGGGAAGGCCGCGCTTGGCACTGCGTACGCCATGCTGACGCTTATGACGTGTGAGCGACGTATTGAGCGCACCTGCTTTTTTGACGACTGTGTGTGGTGCCAGACGCGCCATTGCTGCAGGAGGCACGGGCACAACTCAAACGAATCTCAGCTTCTGTGTGCAAGAGTGAAAAGTCCTAGCGATCGTGCCATCACATACCAGCTGGTTATATCGTTAAAGTGCAGCTATTGACGTAGGTCTAGTGTGAGCAGTGATTATCGTATAGCAGCGAAGCTTAGTAGATACGCTAATGCGTTAATGCGGAACCGATTTCCGCTGGAAAAAAAATTAGTTCCAATTTTGGCCACCAGGTGCAAATCTGGCGCTGTACGCTGTTTTTCTGACGGCGTGACAGCCACACTGTCGCATAACAAGCCATAGCGTGAGTGAACAGTGTAGCTATTGGAGAAGAGAGAGACCATTCGCTGATAGTGAAACTGTTTTATGTGAACAGGAGCCATTGCAGTGCTACATCAGGAGAGAATCGAAGGTCTGAGGAGCGGGACGATGTCCTTGAAGAAGATGATAATATAAATCGAAAACACGAGTGAGCTTTGCGTGGCATCTGGAAAACGAAAAGTTACTGACGACGTTGCTGTTTCTGTAGCTGATCATGCATCACGTATCCTGGGTAGTGCTACTGCGCATGCATGGCCACGAGAATGCCGACCGCGGTGGCCGAGCGGTTCTAGGCGCTTCAGTCCGGAACCGCGCGACTGCTACGGACGCAGGTTCGAACCCTGCCTTAGGCATGGATGTGTGTGATGTCCTTAGGTTAGTTAGGTTTACGTAGTTCTAAGGAATGACGAGATACGTTTGAAGTTCTCTAACGCTATAGATACAGCAATAAGGAATAGCGCAGTAGGCAGTACAGTTGAAGAGGAATGGACAGCTCTAAAAAGGGCCAACACAGAAGTTGTGAAGGAAAACATAGGTACAAAGAAGGTAGCTGCGAAGAAACCATGGGTAACAGAAGAAATACTTCAGTTGATTGATGAAAGGAGGAAGTACAAACATGTTCCGGGAAAATCAGGAATACAGAAATACAAGTCGCTGAGGAATGAAATAAATAGGAAGTGCAGGGAAGCTAAGACGAAATGGCTGCAGGAAAAATGTGAAGACATCGAAAAAGATATGATTGTCGGAAGGACAGACTCAGCATACAGGAAAGTCAAAACAACCTTCGGTGACATTAAAAGCAACGGTGGTAACATTAAGAGTGCAACGGGAATTGAACTGTTAAATGCAGAGGAGAGAGCAGATAGGTGGAAAGAATACATTGAAAGCCTCTATGAGGGTGAAGATTTGTCTGATGTGAGAGAACAAGAAACAGGAGTCGATTTAGAAGAGATAGGGGATCCAGTATTAGAATCGGAATTTAAAAGAGCTTTGGAGGACTTACGGTCAAATAAGGCAGAAGGGATAGATAACATTCCATCAGAATTTCTAAAATCATTGGGGGAAATGGCAACAAAACGACTATTCACGTTGGTGTGTAGAATATATGTGTCTGGCGACATACCAACCGACTTTCGGAAAAGTATCATCCACACAATTCCGAAGACGGCAAGAGTTGACAAGTGCGAGAATTATCGCACAATCTGCTTAACAGCTCATGCATCGAAGCTGCTTACAAGAACAATACACAGAAGAATGGAAAAGGAAATTGAGAATGCGCTAGGTGACGATCAGTTTGGCTTTAGGAAAACTAAAGGGACGAGAGAGGCAATTCTGACGTTACGGCTAATAATGGAAGCAAGGCTAAAGAAAAATCGAGACACTTTCATAGGATTTGTCTACCTGGAAAAAGCGTTCGACCATATAAAATGGTGCAAGCTGTTCGAGATTCTGAAAAAAGTAGGGGTAAGCTATAGGGAGAGACGGGTCATATACAATATGTACAACAACCGAGAGGGAATAATAAGAGTGGACGATCAAGAACGAAGTGCTCGTATTAAGAAGGGCGTAAGACAAGGCTGTATCCTCTCGCCCCTACTCTTCAATCTGTACATCGAGGAAGCAATGATGGAAATAAGACAAAGGTTCAGGAGTGGAATTAAAATACAAGGTGAAAGGATATCAACGATACGATTCGCTGATGACATTGCTATCCTGAGTGAAGAAGAATTAAATGATCTGCTGAACGGAATGAACAGTCTAATGAGTATACAGTATGGTTTAGGAGTAAATCGGAGAAAGACGAAGGTAATGAGAAGTAGTAGAAATGAGAACAGCGAGAAACTTAACATCAGGATTGATGGTCACGAAGTCAATGACGTTAAGGAATTCTGCTACCTAGGCAGTAAAACAACCAATGACGGACGGATCAAGGAGGACATCAAAAGCAGACTCGCTATGGCAAAAAAGGCATTTCTGGCCAAGAGAAGTCTACTAATATCAAATACCGGCCTTAATTTGAGGAAGAAATTTCTGAGGATGTACGTCTGGAGTACAGCATTGTATGGTAGTCAAACATGGACTGTGGGAAAACCGGAACAGAAGAGAATCGAAGCATTTGACATGTGGTGCTCTAGACGAATGTTGAAAATTAGGTGGACTGATAAGGTAAGGAATGAGGAGGTTCTACGCAGAATCGGAGAGGAAAGGAATATGTGGAAAACTCTGATAAGGAGAAGGGACAGGATGATAGGACATCTGCTAAGACATGAGGGAATGACTTCCATGGTACTAGAGGGAGCTGTAGAGGGCAAAAACTGTAGAGGAAGACAGAGATTGGAATACGTCAAGCAAATAATTGAGGACGTAGGTTGCAAGTGCTATTCTGAGATGAAGAGGTTAGCACAGGAAAGGAATTCGTGGCGGGCCGCATCAAATCAGTCAGTAGACTGATGACCAAAGGAAAAAAAAAAGTTCTAGGGGACTGATGACCTCAGATGTTAAGTCCCATAGTGCTCAGAGCCATTTGAACCATTTGTTACTAATGCAGCAAGACGTCAATCAGTAGAGCGCTACCTTGCGAAGCGGGCATACATGCCTCCCAAGGCGTGAGACCGTCACACTGAACGGAGAATGTGTTTAAAAATAGGGGTTTGCAGCTAAACGGGCGAGGAATAATACTGTGCGTTGAGACCCTGAATGAAAACAACCTGCCTTCAGAAAAAGTATGCGTTACATTACTTATTTTACGCTCCTCGTATTTGCGATGCGCATACTGCGCGTGTGAACTGGTTATACCGCAAAGATGTCTGGTCGGCACTGAACGCGTCATGTCCTCCACTGTGTGACGTCACACACGAAAGGAGCCAATTAGTAGGCGACGACTGTCGACCGCTCCCAGACCACGCGGCCACACCCATAACGTAGGCGGACCTAGTGCTGCATACGGATGAGATCGTGTGCTTACACGTTGGCACTCGTGTGTGTGTGTGTGTGTGTGTGTGTGTGTGTGTGTGTGTGTGTGTGTGGTCCCTTCAAAGAGCGTCTGAGATCCGCCCACCACCCGACGCAGCTTCTTCCACGTGATTAATGGCACCTCCCCCCTTTGAACACAGGCTTCTCCAGTAGTCTCCGAGATACAAGCGGAGATCTCTCGCCTCTACACCTTAGTGCTGTCCTGTTCTTCGCTAATACCAAAACGTATAATTATCTCTCTCGTGAGCTCCTGTCTAACCTTCGGATAAACTAAAGTCTTATACCCCTTCTATCACTTCCCATGTCATCTACACCCACATCTACACTCCTGGAAATTGAAATAAGAACACCGTGAATTCATTGTCCCAGGAAGGGGAAACTTTATTGACACATTCCTGGGGTCAGATACATCACATGATCACACTGACAGAACCACAGGCACATAGACACAGGCAACAGAGCATGCACAATGTCGGCACTAGTACAGTGTATATCCACCTTTCGCAGCAATGCAGGCTGCTATTCTCCCATGGAGACGATCGTAGAGATGCTGGATGTAGTCCTGTGGAACGGTTTGCCATGCCATTTCCACCTGGCGCTTCAGTTGGACCAGCGTTCGTGCTGGACGTGCAGACCGCGTGAGACGACGCTTCATCCAGTCCCAAACATGCTCAATGGGGGACAGATCCGGAGATCTTGCTGGCCAGGGTAGTTGACTTACACCTTCTAGAGCACGTTGGGTGGCACGGGATACATGCGGACGTGCATTGTCCTGTTGGAACAGCAAGTTCCCTTGCCGGTCTAGGAATGGTAGAACGATGGGTTCGATGACGGTTTGGATGTACCGTGCACTATTCAGTGTCCCCTCGACGATCACCAGTGGTGTACGGCAAGTGTAGGAGATCGCTCCCCACACCATGATGCCGGGTGTTGGCCCTGTGTGCCTCAGTCGTATGCAGTCCTGATTGTGGCGCTCACCTGCATGGCGCCAAACACGTATTCAACCATCATTGGCACCAAGGCAGAAGCGACTCTCATCGCTGAAGACGACACGTCTCCATTCGTCCCTCCATTCACGCCTGTCGCGACACCACTGGAGGCGGGCTGCACGATGTTGGGGCGTGAGGGGAAGACGGCCTAACGGTGTGCGGGACCGTAGCCCAGCTTCATGGAGACGGTTGCGAATGGTCCTCGCCGATACCCCAGGAGCAACAGTGTCCCTAATTTGCTGGGAAGTGGCGGTGCGGTCCCCTACGGCACTGCGTAGGATCCTACGGTCTTGGCGTGCATCCGTGCGTCGCTGCGGTCCGGTCCCAGGTCGACGGGCACGTGCACCTTCCGCCGACCACTGGCGACAACATCGATGTACTGTGGAGACCTCACGCCCCACGTGTTGAGCAATTCGGCGGTACGTCCACCCGGCCTCCCGCATGCCCACTGTACGCCCTCGCTCAAAGTCCGTCAACTGCACATACGGTTCACGTCCACGCTGTCGCGGCATGCTGCCAGTGTTAAAGACTGCGATGGAGATCCGTATGCCACGGCAAACTGGCTGACACTGACGGCGGCGGTGCACAAATGCTGCGCAGCCAGCGCCATTCGACGGCCAACACCGCGGTTCCTGGTGTGTCCGCTGTGCCGTGCGTGTGATCATTGCTTGTACAGCCCTCTCGCAGTGTCCGGAGCAAGTATGGTGGGTCTGACACACCGGTGTCAATGTGTTCTTTTTTCCATTTCCAGGAGTGTATAATGCAGGAAACTCTTTATGATGTGTAGTGGAGAGTACTTCTGTGGTGTCACCGCCAGACGCCACACTTGCTAGGTGGTAGCCTTTAAATCGGCCGCGGTCCGTTAGTATACGTTGGACCCGCGTGTCGTCACTATCAGTCTAGAGAGACTCCCTAGCACTCGCCCCAGTTGTACAGCCGACTTTGCTAGCGATGGTTCACTGTCTTCATACGCTCTCATTTGCAGAGACGACAGTTTCGCATAGCCTTCAGCTACGTCATTTGCTACGAACTAGCAAGGCGCCATATTCAGTTTCTACAATTACTATCTTCAAGAATGTATTCTGAACAGATAATATTGTGAATCATGTACCGTCAAGAGCGACGTTCATCATTAATGGATTAAAGTTAAGTATCAAACTAATTACGTCCGCTTTCTGAATTCTCATTCCTTGTCATGTTCCAGACCTCACGTCAGTATAGTCCTTCCCTCCTCACGCCAGCCGGCGTGAGCTAGAACGTGTGGATTTCGGCCTCCACTAGTAACACGGTGTTGGCTCTTCTGCTAACACAAAAACTTCTCTTACCGCTATCTTTTCCCAGCCTCTTTGATCCATTCGCGAATGGCGTGGGAAAACAACGACAGTCAACAGACTTCCGCATGATTTGTATTTTCTCTGATTTTCTTGTTGTGGTCATTTCGCGTGACGCGTGGAGGAGGAATGATGTTTATCTTTATTTATATAAGAGGTGTCATCAAAAAGTAACGAGAAGGTTTTAATTTCGCGGTCTTTATACATCAGATTTTGATTTTTTTTATCTTGTTGGTACACATGCTTATGATGTATATTTGCATTTTCAGCTGTTTTGACTGTTTAGTTTATTGCTGACAGTCGAAAAGATTGTAAAACATCAATCAAAGAATTTGTGTTAAACTTTGCTTGACAAATGGCATAAAGTGCAGCACCACATTCGAAATGATGATCGTGGCTTCTGGCGAATCTGTTATGAGTAAGACAAGTGTTTACGAGTGGTATAAACGTTTCAAAGAGGGTCGGGAAGACCTCGACGCCCTACAAAATCAGTTCCTGGCGACAGTGTCGAACAAGTAAAGAAAATGGTTCTGGGAAATCGCCGAATCTCCATCAGAGATGTCGGCGTAGCCTTTGGATAATGCCAAGTAATTTTTTTTATCTGTTTCGGGTATGAAACGTGTAACAGCGAAGGTTGTTCCGAAATTGTTGAATTTCATTGCTGAATCAGTCGATAAGGATCCAGTATTTCTAAAGAAGGCTACAACAGGTGATGAAATATGAGTATACAGCTATGACGTCGAAAGCAAGATCCAATCGTCCCAATGGAAACTGCCTGAAAAGCCAAGATCGAAAAAAATTCGACAAGTTGTAAGTAGGCTGTTTAGGTTTTTGTGTTGGTAACGGCACGTAGCGCCCTGTATGAAAATCACTGACTGTGCTGTGTGCAGTGTGTGGCTGGTTGGACCCGTTGTTGGAACATTGGCTTGTGTAGTGTTGGGCAGTTGATTGTGAACAGCGCGTAGCGTTGTGCAGTTGGAGGTGAGCCGCCAGCAGTGGTGGATGTGGAGAGAGACATGCTAAAGTTTTGAGAGGTTATTATAAGCGGACGATCTGGACATGTGTCCGCCATAAAAAGGAAATTTGTAAAGATGGATGTCATGAATTGATATATATATATATATATATATATATATATATATATATATATATATGTATATATATGATGATTTTTGAACATTATTAAGGTAAATACAACGTTTGTTCTCTATCAAAATCTTTCGTTTGCTAATTACGCCTATCAGTAGTTAGTGTCTTCAGTAGTTAGAATCTTTTATTTAGCTGGCAGTATTGGCGCTCGCTGTATTGCAGTAGTTCGAGTAACGAAGATTTTTGTGAGGTAAGTGATTCATGAAAGGTATAGGTTATTGTTAGTCAGAGCCATTCTTTTGTAGGGATTATTGAAAGTCAGATTGCGTTGCGCTAAAAATATTGTGTGTCAGTTTAGTGATGATCAGAATAAGTAAAGAGAGAAATGTCTGAGTACGTTCAGTTTTGCTCAACTGTTTGAACATCAAATAACGTAAGAGTTTTTCCAACACTGTCATTCATAATTTTTTCTAAGGGGATGTTTCAAAGTTCGATCAGATGTGAAGGTTCTTTTCACTGTTTTCTTCGATTGCAATGGGATAGTGATTCATGAGTTTCTGCCTTATGGTCGTAGGGTCAAAAGGGATTAATACCTTTAAGCTATGTGCCGTTTACATGAAGCAATCAAAAGAAAACGGCCTGAATTGTGGAAAAATCGCTCGTGGTAATTGGGTCACGATAATGTTCCCATTCACACTTTACCTTAACGCTTGTCCGTGATTTTTTGGCAAAAAAAAAAAAAAAAACAAAACCGTTATGTAGCGTCAGCCACCGTATTCGACGCATGTTGCCCCACGCGACTTCTTTCTATTTCCGAGGTTGAAGAGAACCATTAAAGGACGTCGTTTCGCCACGACTGATGAGATAAAACCAGAATCGCTGAAAGAGCTGAGCACCATAACGAAAAGAACAACTGCTTCCAAGACTGACGAAACCGTTGGCACAAGCGTATTATATCTGAGTGGGTTTGCTTTGAAAACGAAAAGTTGATGTTAATAAATAAAAAGAATTCTCTAACAGAAAAAAATTTCTGTTACTTTTTGATCACACCCCATACGGGGTAATTCAGTTGTCCCTACCACTGTCGTTTTATGCAAACCGTGGTTATATATCTGGCCTTCAAATCCACGAGCGACATTTTCATATAGTCTCGCTAAGCTCGAAGTATTAGTCCTACAGAAAAAAAATAACAAGACCTTTTTATTTTGTACATAGCTGCGCTTCAGCAACGGTTAGAGATCAATAAATGAATCCAAGGCAGCCAACCATTTACAACAAAAGCCGATTTTATTCAGCCTTTGACAGTGGTTTCGAAGGATGTAAACCCGTCTTTTTCAGAAATACATTTAACTAAAATTTCACATCGCTAAAGCCCCAAATAATGAAACGATCCGACATTTGTGCAAAGAAAATGTGTTGCCTGCACAAATCATTGTATTCATGACAGTATTAAATATGCTTGCCCCTATGGTCAGGGCTTTTGAAATAAGAATAATAAAAATCTAGTCGACTTGAAGGTCATTTTATTTGCCTGGTCTTATTTCTGGATTTGAACTATTCCTACTTGACGAGCCCTGATTACAGGGACCAGCGTATTTAATACTGTAATGTATACCGTGATTGCACAGGCAGCATATTTGCATTACACGTCAGATCGCTTCATTGATTGCTGGTTTTTCAATGTGAAATTTTAGTTACATGTATTTCTGAAGAAGACGGGTTTACATCCGTCGAAACCATCGTCTGAGGCTGAAGAAAACCCCCTTATGATGCAACTAGTTGGCTGCTTTGGATTGGTTTACAGACCTTTTTTTGTAGGAAATTTAATGTAGCTAATTTTTTTACTGGGATGCATTTTCGCTCGATGCCGTAGGATGGGAGTTATTCAAGAAAAAGTACAAAAGCAGTTAAACTTCCTGACAGATTAAAACTGTGTGCCGGACCGAGGCTCGAACTCGGGACCTTTACCTTTCGCGGGCAAGTGCTCTACCATCTGAGCTACCCAAGCACGACTCACGCTCGTCCTCACACTTCACTTCCGCCAGTACCTCGTCTCCTACCTTCGAAACTTTACAGAAGCTCTCCTGCGAACCTTGCAGGACTGGAGCTCCTGAAAGAAAGGATATTGCGGAGACATGACTTAGCCACAGCTGGGGGAAGTTTTCAGAATGAGATTTTCACTCTGCAGCGGAGGTGCGCTGGCAGATTAAAACTTTGTGCTGGACCGAGACTCGAACTCCGGACCTTCTGTAAAGTTTGAAAGGTAGGAGACGAGGTACTGGCGGAGGTAAAGCTGTGAGGTCGGCGCGTGAGTCGTGCTTGGGTAGCTCAGATGGTAGAGCACTTGCCCGCGAAAGGCAAGTCTCGGTCCGGCACACAGTTTTAATCTGCCAGGAAGTTTCATATCAGTGCACAATCCGCTGCAGAGTGAAAATCTCATTCTGAGTACAAAAGCAACTTTCAAACGGTCCCCCACCCCTACACTCAGCCCCTACTCATCAGGGTTTCTAGTATGGTGTTGACGGCACTCCCTCCTACCAATGTACTATAATTTGCGAAGTGACGTATTATTTCCCACATTCAGCCTCTCGTGTTCTTCGTTGACAGGCCTTATTACATCCCCGGCTTAGTCGAGCACTTATGGATCGTAAAACTGAGGTTCGTGTATATTTTACATACAATTTTGTGAAATTTAGCCGCATAATGTTGTAAGGATTAAGTTTGGATCAACAAACTCTCAACAAAATTTGTTTTAGCGTAGCGTTTACAGAAGTCGTTTTTCTTTCATTACCCCAACTGAGACTTTTAAAATAATGTTGAAGAAAACATAGTTAGAGGCATTTTGCTCTGATTGTTGCCAGCATCAGAGGAAAATGCCTCTATGTTTCAAGTACTTAGGATGCATATTCTCACAGGATGGCAACATAGTGAAAGAACTGGAAGCGAGGTGTAGCAAAGCTAATGCAGTGAGCGCTCAGCTTCTGCAAGAAGGAAGTCAGTACCAAGACTAAGTTATCTGTGCACCGTTCAATCTTTCGACCAACTTTGTTGTATGGGAGCGAAAGCTGGGTGGATTCAGGTTACCTTATCAACAAGGTTGAGGTTACGGATATGAAAGTAGCTAGGACGATTGCAGGTACTAGTAAATGGGAGCAATGGCAGGAGGGTGTCCACAATGAGGAAATCAAAGAAAAACTGGGAATGAACTCTATAGATCTAGCAGTCAGGGCGAACAGGCTTAGATGGTGGGGGCATGTTTCACGCATGGGAGAAGCAAGGTTACCCAAGAGACTCGTGGGTTCAGCAGTAGAGGGTAGGAGGAGTCGGGGCAGACCAAGGAGAAGGCACCTGGATTCGGTTAAGAATGATTTTGAAGCAATAGGCTTAACATCAGAAGAGGCACCAATGTTAGCACTGAATAGGGGATCATGGAGGAACTGTATAAGGGGGGCTATGCTCCAGACTGAACGCTGAAAGGCATAATCAGTCTTAAATGATGATGATGATGATGATGAAAAGATAGTTGTCTATGCTGTTAGCGTAATAGCCCAAACAATAGAGACAAAAAAATGTCGAATATCGGGAATATTTCGTGTAGTCGAAAATTTTTGTAAAGTGAAAGGAGGGAGTGCCATGGACGAAGTACCAGAAATTGTGACTGGTGAAGAATGAGTGTGGGGTGGGGGTGCATTTTAAATCGGTTTTTGTATATTTTTCTTAGAAAACTCTAAAACTGTTACCTGCAGCGGAAACATATCCCAGTACAAAATATTACTACAAACGTGTCCCAGTACAAAATATTTCTACATTAAGTATCCTATAAAAAGGTCCCATTCGTTTTTTCTGTGCGAGTAATAGTTTGCATGTAGTGAGGAGAGTATATGAAAATATCGTGGTTTTTGGAGACAGATATAACATTGTGGGCTGCACAAAACGACATCGGTAGGGGCAGCTGAATCAGCCTGCTTTGCCTAAGGGTACTTTTATTCACATGCCTTCTCCTAGTACATCTGAATCTTCATACATACTTCACGGGCCTCCGCACGGTGCATGGAGGAGGATGCCTTGTAGCAGTACTACCCATTCTTTTTTTTGTTTTACTCGCAAATGTAGAGGGCAAAAACGATCGTCTATATGCCAGCTTGCAGTTCTCGTTTCTTGTCTTCGTAGCCGTTACGCGAAATATACGAGTCTCTTTTCTTGCATTCGAGGTTGGCGGCTGTATAATCGTTCCGCAGCCACACTCAAGTGCTGCTTTCTCGATAGTATATATGTCGATTAGCGGGAGATTTGGCAATAAACAAGATTCACTGAACCAAAGGAAAAAAATCCGGAAACTGTAAATTTAAATTATATAACTCAAAAAAATGTGATTTGTTATCTGACTGTCTGTTCGTCCCTGTGTTAAGATCTCTTATTCTTAAGAACAGATGGATGTCTCTGTTGAAATAATGTCTGTGGTTCCCTGGCAGTGCAAACAACTGAAGCTTCTAAATCAATGTAATCAAAATAGACGGCCATTTATGTCACATATTTTATTACTGGCAAGCTCACTCAAAAAAACATGAAATTTGGCAAAAGGAAAGTTTCACAGTGCAATGAAAGGAAAAAACTCGAAAACTCTAAAGTTGTAAGTACACTTCACGATTTTTTTTTCTTTTTTTTTTTGTCATTTGCTATCTGTCTGTTTGCCAGTCTGTTAACATAGCTATTTCTCAGGAACGGGTTGATGAATCAAGTTGAAATTAACGTCACGTGCTACAGTCTACAGGCCTTAGTCGGCGCAAGAAAATGTAAGAGAGCAAGTCAATGCAGCCAAAAGATAAGGCGATTTAGCAATACTGACCCTACGACTTATCTTAGAACACAGATTAAAGAAACTCAGACCTACGTTTCTAGCATTTGTAGGCTGAGAGCAAGATTTGACAATGTTGACTGGAATACTCTCTTTCAAATTCTGAAAGTGGCAGGCATCAAATACAGGAAGCGAAAGGCTATTTACAATTTGTACAGAAACCAGACGGCAGTTGTATGAGTCTAAGGGGATCAAAGGGAAGCAGTGATTGGGAAGGGAGTGAGACAGGGATGCAGCATATCTCCAATGTTATTCAATCTGTATATTGAGCAAGCAGTAAAGGAAACAAACGGGAAATTTGGAGTAGGAATTAAAATCCATGGAGAAGAAATAAAAACTTTGAGGTTTGCCGATGACATTGTAATTCTGTCAGAGACAGCAAAGGACCTGGAAGAGCAGTTGAACGGAATGGACAGTTTCTTGAAAGGAGGATATAAGATGAACATTAACAAAAACAAAACAAAGATAAGGGAATGTATTGGAATTAAATCAGGTGATGCTGAGGGAGTCAGATTAGGAAATGAGACACTTAAAGTAGTATGTGAGTTTTGCTATTTGGGGAGCAAAATAACTGAAGGTGAGAGGATATAAAATGGCAAGGAAAGCGTTTCTGAAGAAGAGAAATTTGTTAACATCGAGTACATATTTAACTGTCAGGAAGTCTTTCCTGAAATTATTTGTATGTATTGTAGCCATGTATGGAAGTGAAACATGGACGATAAATACTCTGGAGAAGAAGAGAATAGCTTTCGAAATGTGGTGCTACCGAAGAATGCTGTAGATTTAATGGATAGATCACATAACTAATAAGGAGGTATTGAATAGAATTGGGGAGAAGAGGAGTTTGTGGCACAACTTAACTAGAAGAAGGGATAGGTTGGTAGGACATATTCTGAGGCATCAAGAGATCACCAATTTAGTATTGGAGGACAGCGCGAAGGGTAAAAATCGTAGAGGGAGGCCAAGAGACGAATACACCAAACAGATTCAGAAGGATGTAGGTTGCAGTAGGTACTCGGAGATGAAGAAGCTTGCACAGGATAGAGCAGCATGGAGAGCTGCATCAAACAAGTTTCTGGACTGAAGACCACAACTACAACATCATTTAACTTCTATATGCAGCAGAACCTTGGAGCATATAGACCTATTGTGTTCGAACATTATGAATTACATCGAAGAGAACGGTCTATTGATTTAGGAAACTGTTCTTGTGCAACACAACTAACTCTTTACACTCATGAAATGTTGAGTGCTATTGAGGAGAGATTTCAAACTGATCCCGTATTCCTGGATTTCCAGAAGCCTTTGGCACTGTACCACACAAGCAGCTTAAAGCTAAATAGGGTACTTATGCAATATCGTCTCACTTATATGACTGTATTCCTGGTTTTCTGTCAGAGAGGTCACAGTTCGTGGTAACTGACGAAAAGTCATCGAGTAAAACAGAAGTGATTTATGCCGTTCCCCAAGGTAGTGTTATAGGCCCTCTGCTGTTCCGTATCGATATAAACGACTTAGGAGACAATCTGAGTAGCCTTCTTAGGTTATTTCCACGTGATGTAATCGTTTATCGTCTAACAAAGTCATCAGAAGATCAAAATAAATTGCAGAACGATGTAGAAGAGATATCTCTATGGAGAGAAAATTGGCAATTGACCATGAAAAATTAAAAAAAATGTGAGGTCATCCACATGAGTGCAAAAAGGTATCCGTTAAACTTCGTCCGGCGGCTGTGGCCGAGCGGTTCTAGGCGCTTCAGTCTGGAACCGCGCTGCTGCTATGGTTGCAGGTTCGAATCCTGCCTCGGGCATGGATGTGTGTGATGTCCTTAGGCTAGTTAGGTTTAAGTAATTCTAAGTTGTAGGGGACTGATTACCTCAGATGTTAAGTCCCATAGTACTCAGAGCCATTTCAACCATTTTTTAAACTTCGTTTACACAATAAATCAGTCAAATCTAAAGGCGATAGATTCAGCTAAATACCTAGGAATTGGAGTTACGAACAACTTCAATAGAAAAAACACATAGACTGTGTTTTATTGGCAGAACTCTTTGAAAATGTAACATATCTACTAAAGGGACTGCATACACTACGCTTGTCCGTCCTTTTTTAGAGTACTGCTGCACTGCACCAATTGGATTAACGGAGTAAATCGAGAAAGTTCAAACAAGAGCAGGACGTTTTGTATTATTGTGAAATAGGGGGGAAAACGCAACTGACATGATACAGGATTTGCGGTGGACATCACTGAAACAAAGGCGTTTCTCGTTGTGGCGGAATCTTCTCACGAAATTTCAGTCATCAGATTTCTCCTCCGAATGCGAAACTATTTTGTTGACGCCGACCATCATAAGGAGAAACGAACATCGTAATTAAACAAGGGAAATCAAACGTCGCACGGAAAGGTATTGGTGTTCCTTTTTTCTGCGTCGTGTTCGAGATTGGAATAATAGAGAATTATTGCGGAAGTGGTTCGATCAACCCTCTGCCAGGCACTTAAGTGTGGTTTGCAGAGTACCCATGGAGATGGAGATGTATATGACCGAATCGGAACTCCTTACTGTATGTCACAGAATCTTGAGAAAACAGGCGCAGATTTCTGCGCGCCCTGTCTGCCAGATCATTTATGTAAACAGAGAACACTTCCCTGGGGCAATCCTGACGTCGCCTCTGATGAAAACCCGTGGTCAAGGACAACATATTGGATTCTATTACTTAACAAGTTATAGAGCCACTTACATACCTGGGAACCTATTCGGTTCGTTATGCTTGGACTTTTGTTAATTGTAATGTGGCACTGTTTCAAACGCTTTTCGGAACTGTAGGAATATGGAATCCGCCTGTTGCTCTTCATCCATGTATTACGGAATATCGTGTGAGAAAAGCGCAAATGCATTTCGCACGAGCAATGCTTTCTGAATCCAAGCAGATTTGTGGTCAGAAGCTATTCTGTCAGAAGCAAGATTATTAAATTCAAAGCATATCCTCAAGAATTCTGCAGCAAATCGATGCTAAGTAATCACGTTATTCGCAGCACCGATTTGTTTTTAAATCAACACGAAATTCAGACCAGTTGTACAGAGTCTTTCCCGAAGGTGGGTAATTACCAAAAGTAAAGAAAGGTATTTTGTCTGAATTAGGACTTTACGATTATCCTATAAAGTCATTCAGGGAGGCTTATATTCGTTATTTCTGTTTATCCACAAGATTGTTTCAGTAAGATATAACTGTAAACAAACTACTGAGCTAATTTATGACTGCTGAGAACAATAAGAAATGACAGTCAAAAAAATTTAGTAATGACATATCTCAATACAACCATCTAGTTGTCATTTGTAAAAACGTAAATCGTGGGCCTGGTATTTCCTTTATACCTTTTCCGCTGTCCTGCTTTTGTTCAAAGCGGAAAAAAACGAGCAATTCCCGTAGTCCATCCAATGTTCCAGTCGACTGTATTCAATAGACACAGAGTTACAATTAACAGCGAAATACATTCGAATTTCTGCCCGCTCATCCGCGAAATGAATGTGCGCGGTGAAAAGCAATTTTAATTACCTGCTTCGAAAACAACTGCCTGATTCGTTTCGAAGCTGCCCTGGGACAAATCCGTCGATCGTTAGGAGCGATGGACTTGGTGACAACCGCTTGACCTGTTGCGCCTTCCGAGCGTACGGAGAAACAACGATGCAGATATGAGCTGCCCTGCCATCTCGTGGCGCTATTTGGTAGCTAGAGGTTCACGTTTCGGCCCAGAGGAAGCGCTACGAACGCATGGCGCGAAACTGCCGTTATATAATTTAAACCGCATCCATCTGTTCCACAGCGAGTGACGTTTCAGAAAAAGATTTCAATGTCTCAAGACGATCAGAGGCGTTTAAACCTATGGCACAGCAAATACAACCTGAGGGCACTCTACTGCTCTGCCTATTCTTGACGTTGAAATTATTCCCTTGTTGGTCCAACTTTCTTGTGTGCAGAATATATCGGTAGATTTGAATCCCTAATAACTGCGAGAGTAATAAAGTGTAAACAGCTGTAGAGTCCACAACGCATAGACAATGTCTGAACGTGTCCGTGGCGAAGTATTAGTTTTATATCTGTGATCATCGTAGTAGTGCAGTTTATTACAAATTCGCTTTGTGTAAAGTTATAAAATGGTGAAACGTGGGAAAGCGATTAGCTAGGAGACTGCTTCGGGTGCACTGTGAAGAGTTTGTGGAACACTACTTTAGTACGGTACGACAATAAAAATTTTCACTGGAAAACTTGTCATTAAACTGGAAATCTAAATAAATAAAAATTTAAACGTTCGTTTGTTGAAAGCCGTGTAACTCTGACAGTTCGTGACTGCTTGCTTTGAAAGTCTGCCAAAATCTTGCATTCTAATGCAGGCATGTCTTTAGGTACCTAATATTTAATACATGTATTAAAAACTCGAAACCATTCTTACCAAAAATCTCAAAATGGATCTTTTCGATTTACTTCAAATTTTTAGACACACACACACACACACACACACACACCTATATATATGAACCAATAAGCCACAAACACAACTTTCCTCCTTGCTACTCTATCCCGTGCAAGTTTCTTCATCTCCCAGTACTTACTGCAACCTACATCCTTCTGTATCCGTTTACATCTCTTGGTCTCCCTCTATGATTTTTACCCTCCACGCTGCCCTCCAATACTAAATTGGTGATCCGTTGATGCCTCAGAACATGTCCTACCAACCGGTCCCTTCTTCTTGTCAAGGTATGTCACAAACTCCTCTTCTCCCCAATTCTATTCAATACCTCCTCATTAGTTATGTGATCTACCCATCTAATCTTCAGCATTCTTCTGTAGCACCACATTTCGAAAGCTTCTATTCTCTTCATGTCCAAACTATTTATCGTCCATGTTTCATTTCCATACATGACTATATTCCATACGAATACTTTCAGAAATGACTTCCTGACACTTAAATCTATACTCGATGTTAACAAATTTCTCTTCTTCAGAAACGCTTTCCTTGCCATTGCCAGTCTATATTTTATATCTTCTCTACCTCGACCATCATGAGTTATTTTGCTCCCCAAAAAACAAAGCTCATTTACTACTTTAAGTGGTTCAATTCCTAATCTAATTGCCTCAGCATCACCCAACTTAATTCCACTGCATTCCATTATCCTCGTTTTGCTTTTGTTGATGTTCGTCTTATATCCTCCTTTCAAGACAGTGCCCATTCCGTTCAACTGCTCTTCCAAATCCTTTGCTGTCTCTGACAGAATTACAATGTCATCGGCGAACCTCGAAGTTTTTATTTCTTCTTCATGGATTTTAATACCTACACCGAATTTTTCTTCTGTTTCCTTTACTGCTTGCTCAATATACAGATTGAATAACATTGGGGAGCGGCTACAACCCTGTCTCACTCCCTTCCCAACCACTGAAGAATAATAGTACAGAATCTGAATTTTCAGTAACAATAAACAAAACTGAAAGTCAGAGAAATGCGGAAGAGGAGATGGACAGAGGGGTGGGAGGGAATACATATTGCTGACTACAGAGGTCATTTTCTTCATATTGTTAACGAAACTCGCTCAAATGTCGTTTGTTGTTACATTCTTCAACAAAGGTAAAGGATAGCTGACTTAGTACTGTTGTTGCGATCCTGTTTTAAGTTGCTTTCACTAATTTTGAGTTCACAGTGCGTCTTTACGATAGTATTGTCTACATTGTTCCGACGAATTAAGTTTTGATGCATGCTTTTGTCACTAACTCGACAAGATACGCCTCTGTTTTCCTCAAAATGTTCCAGTGTTAGGTTTTCATTTTCAGCCACTAACCATAACACATATTAAGATCCCATCTGTTACTCGGTGGTTATAATTGAAGGGCAGCTTCTCACGAAGGTCGAGAGTTGGATGTAATTACCGTAGCGAAACTTGGTAGATATTCTAATGTGTTAATGGGGAACCGATTCACCCTGTGGAAAAAATTTGTTCCAGTTTTGACCACCAGCTGCAAATCTGGCTTTGTGCAGCATGTCTTCGACATCTGTAGTGCTCACACTGACCAAATTGTGTCAACTGTGGATACTAATAAAATCAGCCCCACTTTTTTGACCTTATCTGCCCATGTCCCGTTCCGCAACTATTACCTATATAAACGTTTTTACACGTCTCTCTTGCCAGATCTGCACCTGGTCGCGGAAATTGGAATCAGTTTTTTTCCAGCGAAAAGCGGTTCCGCATTAACGCAATAGGATATTCCCAAGCTCCACTGCCATACGGTAACTACAAGCCCATGCAGAGCTTCTGTGAGTAACTGCATTTTAATTATAACTACCCATTGTGTGACAACCTTATAGTGTCTGGTACATTACTGTGTTATGTTTCGCGAAATTTTCTTATATCCAGACGTTCAAACTTCATAGATTGATAGTACGACGCCTTTTTATAATGAATTTCTGGACAGCCTGCAGAGGGCACTGCTTGATACATTGGGCAACCAGCACGTCTCTTTGGTTGTAGTTCGAAAGATGATACAAAACTTGGTATTGTGGTTGCCTTACTCTTCCCACTTAGAGAATAAGTTGCAATTGCAGAATATGTACAGCCTAAGTTGTGATCCAAAAATTTTATTTCGGTGAAATGATCTTTCACTGCAAGATAAATGAAGCTTAAAGAAGTGAAGAAAGTTTCAGGAGTGGGATTAAAATACAAGGTGTGAAAAGATGTCAATGACAAGGTTCAGTAAAGACTTTGTTAGCCACAGTAAAAGTGAAGAACTGCAGGACCTGCTCAATGCAATGAACATTGCGTTGAGCACACACTATCGATTGAGAGTAAGTGATAAACTTAGCCTTCAAATGAGAGGTTACGAAGCAGATGAAATTAAGGAATTCTGCTTCATTAGAAGCCAAATAGTGCGTGACAGATGAAGCAAGCACAGCTGAAGGGGACATTCTATGCCAAAGGAAGTCTACCGGTTCCGAACGGGCCTCATCGAACCCGTCGGAACACTGATGAAAAAAATAAAAAGAATTATTCTCATAATAATGGCAAATTTACCACTTTACAAAGTCGTAAAACTAACAGTGCTAAACAATTTTCTTGGACATGCACTTCGGGCTCGATACCTCACAAAATAATCGTTTAATACGAGGCGAGTTTTTTAAAATAAGCACCGTTTTGAAATTAAAAAAAGGACGTGCTAAGGTATCTTAATACTTTTATTTTTACATGAAAGCCTGTACCTTAATCTACGCACTGACGCCATTACAGCCATTACAGTCTGATTCTTCCTTGTTAACTTTGTGTACTGCGTGTTTGAGATGCCTCCGATAAACGTGACTCTCGCCGACTGTGAAGTACGGGCTGTTATAAGATTTCTTAGTGCTAAACGCCTAAAGGCGATCGATATTCATCGTGAGATCTGTGCAGTTTACGGAGAAAACATTTTGAGTGATGGAATGGTAAAAATGTGGGTGAGAGCATTTAAAGATGGCCGCACAAATGTGCATGATGAACAACGGAGTGGGCGTCCTTCGGTCGTTAATGAAATTTTGGTGATGGAAGTGGACAATACGGTGAGAGAAAACAGACGCTTTACGATTTCCTCCTTGCGGGATGACTTTCCTAATGTTTCTCGTAGTGTTTTGTATGGCATTGTGACCGAGCACTTGAATTACCGAAAATTGTGCGCACGTTGGATACCGAAAATGTTGACGGCTGTGTACAAAACCAAACGTTTAGACAGTGCATTGATTTTTCTTGAGCGGTACCACAACGACGGTGATGATTTCTTAAGCCAGATTGTTACGGGCGATGAAACATGGGTGGCCTACGTCACACCAGAATCAAAGCAACAGTCCATGGAAGTTGAGCAAGGACATCGATTTGCTGCAAGACAAAGCCCGTCCGCATGTGGCGAATCAGACCAAAGATCTCATCACATCTTTTCGGAACTCTAGATCAGCCCCGACCTTGCGCCCAGTGACTACCATCTGTTCGTGCACTTGAAGAAACACCTGGGCGGTCAGCGTCTTCAAGACGATGACGAAGTCAAAGCAGTGGTAATGCAGTGCTTAATAAGTCAGGCGGCAGACTTCTATGAGGAGGGTATTCAAAAACTGGTACAACGTTATGACAAGTGCCTCAATATTGACGGAAATTACGTAGAAAAGTAGATTAAGGTACAGGCTTTCATGTAAAATTAAAATTATTAAGATACCTGAGCACGTCCCTTTTTTAATTTCAAAACGGTACTTAAAAAAACGCGCCTCGTAATATCGCGTAGAGTTAAGGGGCTCCGGAACGCCCTATACTTGCAATGTTAAAATAACGCTTATAAATTACATCTTTCCTCACAAAGTATTTGAGGTAGGAAGTTGAACTTTTTACAGATTATTTATTGGAATATGGGCTACAACTTAACACATGGATTTTACAAAATTTTTGTTCAGTTATTAAAGATGATTTTTTTTTAATTGTAATGAAAATTCACAACATTTTTTGCAATTTTTTATTTATATATTCAAAAATATACAGTTTTTTGGAAAAAGGCTGTGTTAAATTATGCAGAAGGTACTGTGTAACATTTACTGAAAGTTTGAAACAAATATGTTTTGAAGATCCTTAGAAAACATGTAATTAGTATGAGAAAATAAAAGTTTTGGGAATCGAGCGACAAAGATTGGATTAACTTTTTAGTGCATTCCAGGTCCATAGGATGGATTATCTTCATCCACTGCAAACTCCTCCTCCAGCTTCCTCTTGTTCCTCCTCCTGTTTACTCTTGCTTGTATTTCTAGACTCTTTACAGCCCTGTCTGCAGCCCGAAGGCGTTCCTTGTCTAAAGCAAGCATCGCTCGTTGTTGTGTTCGTAGATTTTGCTATCATTTTCTTCAGTTGCAGATACTGCAACACTGTTCCAAAAGGTGGTCATGTATGAACACTTATCACATTTCAGTTGTATTTCACTAGCAAGTCCTACGTGCTTTATTATGGAGAGTTCCAGACCAACTTCACTACAATGAATACATCTTACACAGTTTGAAAAAATTCCTTTGAGAACCGACATATCAAATATTTCATTCACATCCGATTCGCCCATAAAACATTCATAGTTTTCACTCATTGAACCAAGCTTCTTCTGTGAAGTATTTTCTTTCCCACTTTGACTGCTATGGGCAGGTGTACTGGAGAGGTTAGGTTCACTCACTTGGTTATCGTCTTTATTGTTTACAGTAATAACACATATATTTGGCTTTCCAATATTTCTCCTTTTCTTAAAAGCCTTCAGAGGATTTCTAATAACTTTACTTTTACTCATTATTATACTTCAACAAAACACAGACTCAAGAAACAGAATTAATTACGAATATTTTCGAGATAACGACAGAGTAAATAAACATGAAACAATCGACAATCACACCAGCGATATATATTGAACCATCACAGGTTAGCCACAACACATACTTTATCTCACATCACTAAAATGTACCTGATGAACACGGACGTTGACAGCAGTTTAACAGCGCCACAGTGGGTCACGCCCATGTAGAACACATTACAAAAAAAATTTAAAAATAGTTGTAGTCTTCGGAATTGAATAAATTATATATCCATTGAAAGGTAACAGTCTGCATATTCAGAAAACGCAAAAAAGTAAAAATTGAACTTTTCATGATTTTGAGCCTTTCCGGAGCCCCTTAAGGAGGTCCGTACGGCTGTACTGCTTAATATGGGGATATGGTGGCAGTTTCAGCGGCAGCCGAGGTTCCCCTTGATAGTGGAAAATAAATGACTAAGGGAAGAAAAAGAAAAAAAAAAAAGCAGGCAGGCGGATTGTTTTCCTGCTCGCTACAGGTGGTCCACTCCATCAAGCAGCCTATCTGCGCAGCGGGTAGAGGTTCGTGGGTTTTGGTTGTAAACTGACGCCAGTTACAGTATATAAAATGAATGTAGGCCTTGGGGGTGATATGAAGGGCGTCGGTGAAACCACCCCTTCTCTTGGTACCCGTACATTTCCCGACTGAAAACGGTAGTTCGCATTATTTGCATTTCCCGTAGACCATATTCACAGTAAACGTTATGTTTTGGAGGGGGACGGTGCAGAAAGGGGGAAGGGTGATGTGTTACCACTCATAATATTTCATATGTGCTTAATATGAGGCTATATGTATAATGCTAGAACGGAGGTGTATGGTAGAAGTATGCTGCCGTGAAACTTTCTTGCGGAACAAACCTTGGACCTGGGTTCTAATCTGCTATTATTCAGTTCAAAAACGACCCAGTAACTTAGAGTAAGCCATTCCTCGGCAGCACAAGGACCAAGAGAAGAGAATAATAATGGGAAACCAGGGACGAAGTGCTGGGATTAAAAAGGCTATAAGACAGGACTCAGTCCTTTTTCCCTAGTTTTCACTTTGTACGTCGAATAAGTAGCGAACGAAATTTAAAAAAGGTCCATAAGACGGTTACATTCAAAGTGAAAGGATAACAACGTTAAGATTCGCTAATAACATTGCCATCGTCAATGAAAGGGAGGAACAAATGTTCAAATATGTGTGAAGTCTTATTGGACTTAACTGCTAAGGTCATCAGTCCCTAAGCTTACACACTACTTAACCTAAATTATGCTAAGGACAAACACACACACCCATTCCCGGGGGAGGACTCGAACCTGACTAGCCGCACAGTCCATGACTGCAGCGCCCGAGACCGCTCGGCTAATCCCACGCGGCAAAGGAAGGAACAGTTGCCGGACTTGTTGAATGGAATGAGCAGTCTATTGCGCACAGCATATTCATTGAAAGTGAACTAAAGAAAGAGGAAAGTGACAAGGGATTGCAGAAATGAGATTAGTAATAAACCTAACATCAGAGTTGGGGACTACTAATGGGGACTTAACATCTGAGGTCATCAGTCCCCTAGAACTTAGAGCTACTTAAACCTAACTAACCTAAGGACATCACGCACACCCATGCCCGAGGCAGGGTTCGAACATGCGACCGTAGCGGTCACGGGGTTTCAGACTGAAGCGCCTAGAACCGCTCGGCCACTTCTGCCGGCAGTTGGGGAATACTAACGTAAGGAGAAGAAGTGGAAACTTCTGCTACCTAGTTAGTAACATAAACCATGACGTACGGAGCAAGGAGGATATAAAAAGCAGAATAGAACAGGCAGTTGGAGATTCCTGACCAAAGTAAGTTACTAGAGTCAACATCGGCTCAACGTACGTTTGGAGCTCAGCACTGCACGGTAGAAAATCGTGGACTGTGAGAAAACTGGAAAAGAAGGTAATCGAAGTGTTTAACATGTGGGCCTGTAGGGAGGTGTAGAAAATTAGATGTACTGTTAAGATAAGAAACGAGGTGACTTCCCACAGAACCGGTGAGAAAAAGTATATGTGGAAACACTCAAAAAGAGAAAGTCCATCATGACAGGGCATTTGTTCAGAGACTGGGGATTAAATTGCATGGTACTTGGCGAAGCTGTAGAGAGTAAATAGGGCAGGGAAAGACGGACATTGTAATAAAGGGAACAAATAAGGGAGGTGGATGTAAGTGCTACGCTAAGATGAATAAGTTGGAGCAGGAGAGGAATTCGTCATCCAGCAAGAAACAGACTGGTTTTAAATGATCAATATCAGCGCAGAATGTCGGCTTGATGTCTTACGTGGAAACGAAATGCTGGTTCTAGTGACGGCTAGTCAGAGCCGAAACCAGTTAACAGTTAAAAACCTACCAAATGCGATCAAGACATTTGCAAATAAAAAAATGTATTTTCGAAAAGATACTCGACTCTCAGTAATTCGTTCAGGAGATGTCAGAAAAAAGTTCGAGTCTCTGAGACATCGATTTAATTCGAGTTTGACTGACCAAGGTGGAATTAGGAAGAGAATGAGTAGGGAAGAGTGTTGTACTTGGAGGATAGTGTACCTAGGAACACAGCATGTTTCCTAGTCGTTGTTTGGATGGTGTACCTAGGTACACATCAAGTTTCCTGGTCGTTGTTTTAGTCTAGTTTTAGAAACACAAGACCACACGAGCTCTAGAAATCACTATAAGCGGTTTGCTGTATCTTCTACTGTTGTTATTATGAAACATGCCCTTGTATTTTTTGGCTCGTTTGTAAATATTACTTCTTGTCCGCTTTGCTTCAAATTTTTACACGATTCTCCAATAAAGGATCGAACGGAAATAGGATACATTTTCCAGAATGAGATTTTCACTCTGCAGCGGAGTGTGCGCTGATGTGAAACTTCCTGACAGATTGAAACTGTGTGCCGGACCGAGACTCGAACATGGGACCTTTGCCTTCGCGGACAAGTGCTCTACCATGTGAGCTACCCAAGCACGACGCACGACCCGTCTTCACACATTGAATTCTGCCAGTACCTCGTCTCCTGCATTCCAAACTTCACAGAAGCTCTTCTGCGAACCTTGCAGAACTTGCACTCCTAGAACAAAGGGTATTGGGGAAACATGGCTTAGCCACAGCCTGGGGTATGTTTCCAGAATGAGATTTTCACTCTGCAGCGGAGAGTGCGCTAATATGAAACTTCCTGACAGATTAAAACTGTGTGCCGGACCGAGACTCGAACTCGGAATGTTTACTCAGATGGCAGAGCACTTTCCCGCGAAAGGCAAATGTCAGTAGTTCGAGTCTCGGTCCGGCACACAGTTTTAATTTGTCAGAAAGTTTCAGGATACATTTTTATTGTATATAAATACATACATACTATATAAAAGGAAACATTATTAGCAAAAATCTCAAAAAGTTCGTGACTGATTTACTTCAAATTTTTACACGATACTGCAAAAATGTTCTTACAGACATAGGCTGCATTTTTTATGGTGTATAGTGTAGTATAAGAACATATATAAAAATCCATACAACTAAGTAAAGACAAGCCGTTGTTTAAAGTTGTTATCAAAAATCTCAAAAATTTATTGACCGTTTTCTTAAAACTTTTATGCATACTCTCAATAAACGTTCTGACGGACATAGGATACATATTTTTTAATGTAGATAGTATATAAATATTTGTGTAACATGCAAAAGGGGAACGTTCTTAGCAAAAATATCGACAACTTCTTTACTGATTCACCTCATTTTTTATTTCTTATTTTTTTCGTTTTCTTTTTACACGACTGCGTGAAATAGCTGATCTATGACGTCATATTACTTTTCTTTATTTGGATTTTCTTCTTCATTCTTGCTCTGTATTGTTATCTTCTTTCTTCTGTCCATTTCCCTCCTTCTGTATTTTCTTCTGGAAACCCTTAACTTTTTGCCTGAATTCGTATCTGTGTTCTGCGTGTTTGTCTGTTATTCGCAACTACTATAGCTCTTTCTTAAATTCTGTAACCCATAAAATTTAAGTTTTGGAAATTTTGTCAAAGAAGTTGAATATTTTTGGGAAGTCTTTCGTTAAACATTCACTTTAAGTGGGCATAAAATGTAATCCTCCGCTTTCTCACTGCATTTATCACAGTTTTTTTGATACACCTTCTTGATGCTTCTCAATTTCTAAATCCCATTTTATGCTTTAACTGTTTGTCTGTTTTCTCGAAGCAACATTGTGTGGCATAGGCCTATACACACCCAGTTTCAGTCCTCACATTGTGAGGCCTCAGTTTTTCATTAATGGATAAGAATGTTATATTGTATCTACGCGTTCTTTGTTAATTGAATTTCATTACTATTTTTAAGGTTCTGTATCTCAATCGGTAAAAACGGAACTCTTATAGGATCTTTTTGTTGTTCGTTCATCTGTCTTTCGGTACGACTGTTCAAAATCATTTTTCTCAGGAACGGGTAGCTGACTCAAATTGAAATTTATGTCACATGTTGTGGTCTACGGACCCTTGGCCATGTACAAACGTGAAGATTCTAAGTCGTTGTAATCAAAAGATACGGCCATTTATATCACATATTTTGACAATCGAAAACTCACTCATAAAAACCCATGAGGACGTTCCGTTAACCTAGAATCATACACGCAAGAAGCAAGGTTTCACTGTACATGTAACGAAAAAAAATCCGAAAATTCTGAATTTCTAGTTGTATCATACAAAAAATATTTTTTGTCATCTGATTGTCTTCCTGTCTGTCTGTTAGGCCGCCTTTTCCTCAGAAACGGGGGGGTATCAAGTTGGAATTTATGTCGCATACTAGGGTCTATACTCAGCTAACGGTGTAATAAATGTAAGCTTCTAACTGAATGCAGAAAAAGAAAAGGCCATTCACATAACGTATTTCGATACTCGCAAACTCAGTCATGAAAACTTATAAGGTACTTTACTTAGAATGATGAAATTTGGCAAGAAGGAAGGTTTCACAGTACAAGCGAAGGAAAATAATCGGAAAATTGCTAATTTTTAATTATACCACGCGGGAAAAAAATTCTTTTCTCGTTTGTTATCCTACTTCAGGCTTTAAATAACAACATTCTCCAAAATTTGCAATCTCTCGGACCTATATTTTGCCAGTAGCAAAAGTCGTCGACATTATCGATTCTCTGAATGTATAAACTATACACACACATAATTAAGAATGTACAGGAACATCAGCGCGCAAGCCCTACTCGCAATTAGGCACTTTTTCTGGCGGTATTTGAGTTAGCTGCCATGTTCACAGGATTTGGGTGGATTATATCTCAGAAGTATTTAAATTATCAAACTTTCTGTATTTATCAGTATTTTGATTGTATACAGTTTGGTGCACATTTAACGTTCTTCATGTGGGGGCTTAACAAACGGACAAGAATACAGTCAGACAACAAATGACAAAAAAATATATTTCGTGTGATGCAATTAGAAATTCAGAATTTTCGGATTTTTTTCTTTACTTGTACAGTGAAACCTTGCCTCATGCAGGTATGATTCTAGGTCAACGGAACATCTCTTTGGGTTTTATGCGTGAGTTTTCGATTATCAAAATATGTGATATAAGGACATTTATAATCCAGTTTTTTCAGCTACATCTTGATGAAAGTAAGTTTTATTTATTTCAATGTTTCAAACGAAAGACACACACCAATCTGTGAAAATACATCGATTTTTCTATACTGAACAAACATTTGCATTTTCTCAACTGATATTCTTAAAAACGATTTTTTGTCGGCGAACACTTCATTGTCATTACTAGCGGCGAATGAATTTTTTTTTTTTTTACTTTCCTACATATAACCTCCAACAAGGCATTTAAATAAGTATTCAACACACACCTAGCCTTGTTCACTTCCTACCTCCTAATGATACGTTTTTAGCAGACTTATCTTCGGGACTGTCGACAGAATTGATGACGAAATCCCGAAACCATTACTTACGTTCTAGTTTTTTTTCTCTCTCTCTTTTGCACTGTACGTTACACGGGCTCAACTATCGGCTTCATTCCTGCAAAAGTGAAGCACTTGTACTTCTTTGAAATCAGTTTTTCAACTGATTTATTTAGTGTGATAAGTTATGCATTTTGAGAAAACAATGGACAGTCTCAGGAATGGAATCAGTGTTGCCAACTCTCAAAAAAATAAGCTGAATATTACTACAAAAACGCTAGAAGGCAAGCTGAAATAATACAAGGTATAGTTTCATTTTCTCAATAATAATACTGAATATAATGCTAGCATCTTCTTATTTTGGAATCTGCTCGATATTACAGTAAGATAAACAATTAACTATGAATTTATAACTCGATCTGCATTCTTAAAAGTTCAGTACAGATGCTATGCATCACTATAGATGTTGATTTAAACACTGGTTTGTATCTGTGAAACTACATTTAGTAATGCTTCATCCATACTATCAGCGCATTGTATATTTTCACGTAAAAATGTATTTAAGTGAACATCTTCACGTCAGTTTGACATTTCAGCTGCTTTACAAGACAATAAATTACGTTAAGCCCAGTTTTTAACGCTGTACGTCTGGGTATTCTGACACTCAATACATATTCTTTACTGCCGTTTCTTGTTAACAATATCAGCTTATTCCCGAAAATTAGGCACTTTCATTTAGTTAATACTAGACAGAATTCCAATTTACATTAGGATCGCACTTTCTTGACTCTTGTGCAGGAATGTCTGCAGTATACTGCTGCATCCATTTTCAATAAGCTACCACAAGAATTTAAAAATCTTAGCAGTAACCCACGCACTGTGAAATCGAAACTGAAGTGTTTCCTAATGGGTCACTTCTTCTATTCTGTCGAGGAGTTTCTTGAAAAATTAAGCTGATTTCTGTATTATATTGTTGATTGCGTTTACCTGAACTTGTGGCTTGTCCTTATTCGGTTCATAGACTTTTATTTTATCTGTTATTACTTTTATGTTGTAATTTCATGTACTGGCATGTTCCATGATCTTGGAGACTTGCTCCTCTATTTGGTCTTGCGGAATTAGACGTGTAAAATAAATAAAATTCCTTCTTTACTGTGGTAAGTATGCTAAAATATGGGTAGCATGATTTTTTTCCAACATTTTGCAAACTGCATCAATTTCACGAGTTATGAATGAGATGATCATTTCTATCGTAAAACCAGGTAAAACCAGCAACAAACCTCGAAGTTTCGTCCTGTTGCCTTTCTGAGTTCCTCCTGGACAGAGTGGTAGAAACTTTGTACAGACAATCGAGAGAATTGTTGTTGTTGTTGTTGTGGTCTTCAGTCCTGAGACTGGTTTGATGCAGCTCTATTTGCAACTCTATCCTGTGCAAGCTTCTTCATCTCCCAGTACCTACTGCAACCTACATCCTTCTGAATCTGCTTAGTGTATTCATCTCTTGGTCTCCCTCTACGATTTTTACCCTCCATGCTGCCCTCCAATGCTCAATTTGTGATCCCTTGATGCCTCAAAACATGACCTACCAACCGATCCCTTCTTCTAGTCAAGTTGTGCCACAAACTTCTCTTCTCCCCAGTCCTATTCAATACCTCCTCATTAGTTACGTGATCTACCCACCTTGTCTTCAGCATTCTTCTGTAGCACCACATTTCGAAAGCTTCTATTCTCTTCTTGTCCAAACTAGTTATCGTCCATGTTTCACTTCCATACATGGCTACACTCCATACAAATACTTTCAGAAACGACTTCCTGACACTTAAATCTATATTCGATGTTAACAAATTTCTCTTCTTCAGAAACGATTTCCTTGCCATTGTCAGTCTACATTTTTATCCTCTCTACTTCGACCATCATCAGTTATTTTACTCCCTAAATATCAAAACTCCTTTACTACTTTAAGTGTCTCATTTCCTAATCTAATTCCCTCAGCATCACCCGATTTAATTTGACTACATTCCATTATCCTCGTTTTGCTTTTGTTGATGTTCACCTTGTATCCTCCTTTCAAGACACTGTCCATTCCGTTCAACATCGAGAGATTATCAGGGAGGTTTTCGAAAGGGAAGATCGTGCAGAGAACAGATTTTTAACCTAAAATCAATACTTCACCACAGAATGTTAACCAGCAAACCTATAATAGTATCATTTATTTATTTGGAAACAGCATTTGATTTGGTAGACAGAGAGAAACAATAGACAAAATCATTAGAGAATTTGGTGTGAAATGAAAATTACCATACATAATTCATAAAACTCTAACAAAAATGATATCTAAATTTAAAATTGCCGTAGCACTACCTCTGACTGGTGTTAGAGACGTCTCAAAATTTCAGTTCTGTGACTGGTTTGATGCAGCTCTCCATAGTACTCTACCCTGTGCAAGCCTCTTTATCTCCCAGTACCTACTGCAACCTACATCCTTCTGAATCTGCTTAGTTTATTCATCTCGATCTCCCTCTACGATTTTTAACCTCCACGCTGCCCTCGAATACTAAATTGGTGGTCCCTTGATGCCTCAGAATATGTCCTACTAACCGATCGCTTCTTCTACTCAAGTTGGGCCTCAAATTCCTCTTCTCCCCAATTCTATTCAGTACCTCCTCATTAGTTATATGATCTACCCATCCTATCTTCAGCATTCTTCTGTAGCACCACATTTCGAACGTTTCTATTCTCTTCTTGTCCAAACTATTTACGGTCCATGCTTCACTTCCATACATGGCTACACTCCATACAAATACTTTCAGAAATGACTTCCTGACACTTAAATCTATACTCGATGTTAACAAATTTCTCTTCTTCAGAAACGCTTTCCTTGCCATTGCTAGTCTACGTTTTATATCCTCTCTACTTCGACCATCATCAGTTATTTTGCTCCCCAAATAGCAAAACTCATTTACTACTTTAAGTGTCTCATTTCCTAATCTAATTCCCTCAGCATCACCCGATTTAATTCGACTACATTCCATTATCCTCGTTTTGCTTTTGATGATGATATTATATCCTCCTTTGAAGACACTGTCCATTCTGTTCAATTGATCTTCTAGGTCCTTTGCTTTCTCTGACAGAATCACAATGTCAATGGCGCACCTCCAAGTTTTTATTTCTTCTCCATGGATTTTAATTCCTACTCCAAATTTTTCTTTTGTTTCCTTCATTGCAAATTAAAACACTATACCAGAGTGGTACGACCAGAATGTTTATACGTATGTGAATGCCTAATAATGAAGTGTAAGGTGGGCAGAATATACTTGAAAGGCGGATAGTTTCTAATATAATGAGCCTAATACAAACAAAAGCTGACTGGAAAATGAGATATACAAAATTATAGAGAAAATATCAGAAGTGATGGATAAAAGAAGATTAATCTTTTTTGGACACTTCTACCGAATGAATTATAACAGGCTCAAGAAACATATTCCTGTGTTTCTGTAAGAAAAAATCGACAATAGCATGGATTTAAGAAGGATTAAATATTTGGGCGTAACACTGCAGAGCGATATGAAGTGGGACAAGCATGTAATGGCAGTTGTGGGGAAGGCGGATAGTCGTCTTCGGTACATTGGTAGAATTTTGGGTGATGTGGTTCATCTGTAAAGGAGACCGCTTATAAAACACTAATACGACCTATTCTTGAGTACTGCTCGAGTGTTTGGGATCCCTATCAGGTCGGATTGAGGGAGGACATAGAAGCAATTCAGAGGCGGGCTGCTAGATTTGTTGCTGGTAGGTTTGATCATCACGTGAGTGTCACGGAAATGCTTCAGGAACTCGGGTGGGAGTCTCTGGAGGAAAGGAGGCGTTCTTTTCGTGAATGGCTACTGCGGAAATTTGGAGAACCAGCATTTGAGGCTGACTGCAGTACAATTTTACTGCCGGCAACTTATATTTCGCGGAAAGACCACAAAGATAAGATAAGAGAGATTAGGGCTCGTACAGAGGCATATAGGCATTCATTTTTCCCTTGTTCTGTTTGGGAGTGGAACAGGGAGAGAAGATGCCAGTTGTGGTACGAGGTACCCTGAAAGGTGGCTACACTGAGCCACAGCGCCAGAGATTGCGCCAAAGAGTATTATTCAGCCGCCTTCACTGGCAGTTCTTATCGAGAAGTCGTGGTGGAGAGTGCTATTGAGATGTAGCAGTGGTGAGTCGTTGTTGAGAAGTTCCCATAGTGAGTGCTTGTTCAGAACTTGTAGTATTGTTTTGATGGGCTATACACCAGATGTTGTTGGATTGGGGATGCTGTATTGATCAGAGTGTGCTTTTCGTCAATATATATGAAGGTAAAAAATTCCTTTTTTTATTATTTCAATGTCTTAAACAATAATGCCACTTGGACAACGGTTCAGTCAACAAAGCATCTGGCTCGTGTTCTTGTATTAGACTGTATTTCTGGTTTCTATGTGCAGTTATAGTATTTCTGTTTTTTTTTTTAATTACTTCAGTATAAATGGTGTTTAAGATATCTGGTCTTATTGAGGAAGAACCGTGTCAGATGTGTACGTTGAATCACACTTCCACACACAGAACAGCTACACTTGTGTTTTGTTGTTTCGTAGGTTTTATAGTTGCTGGGGACTTAATTAATTGTGTTAACGGAAGTTTTCTTTCATTCTTTGTTGTTATTCTATGCAATCAGATTGCGTACTAATACCAGTCAGGGCCAACCGGTTACGAGACTGCGTAACCGGACAGTTAGCTACTAAAAATTAAAAAATATTTGCATTATAAAATAATTAAGTCCCCATGCACGTGGCGACCGCTGCTTCGGATCGTCCCTTGGAATCTTCTGATAGTAAAAATAGCAGACAGTAGTATTGTTGTAGTAATTTGTACTTTAGTAATTGTAGTCTATATTTCATGTGTAGATTTGGTAATTGTCATTCTTCTAATGGTATTTTTGCAGAATTTAATTTTTGATGTCTTGTATACGCGTTTGACAATTTTGTGCAATTATGAAGATTTCAATTGTTCGTTAGGCGTGTTTGTCGGGAAGCATTTCGTGTGAATGGTATTGTTGGAGATAAAATGTCATTGTGTGTAATTTTCGTATAGTGACGAGTTTTGTATGTTTTGTAAATGATTACGCGATCGATGAAAAAGGCAAAAATGATGGATAGTGAGAATGACGAAATTGTTAACATGGGGAACTCGCCAACACAGGAGAACAGTATGATGAATAATGAAGTTGAAAACAGTTTAATAAGTCGGGAAAATAGTCCGGAACCAATTCAAAATTTTTCACAATCAAAAATTTTCAGAATTCGAGATTAATGACAGAAGATTCTGGAATAGTATCGAACACAGATAGCTTCACGGCTATGTCGAAGGAAGCTGGTTTTGTGGGAAATGTTAGGGGCGAAAAGAATTATGAACCAGTTAATATGGAGCAGTTGATGAGTGCAATATTAAATTTGGAATCACGGTTAGACTCAGTAGGATCACAAATAGGAACAATTACAACTGGTATGGGTACAATGGAAACACGGTTAGACTCAGTGGGATCACAAATAGGAACAATTACAACTGGTATGGAACAATGGAAACACGGTTAGACTCAGTGGGATCACAAATAGGAACAATTAGAACTGAGATGGGAACAATGGAAACACGGTTAGAGTCACGAATAGGGACATGTTTCAAAAACATGAAAGATGAATTAAAGAAAGAAATTAGAGAAGAAGTACGACCGACTTCGAATTCTCACAATAATAGATTATTTGCAGTAGAGATTAGACAAAAGGAACAGGATAGAGAACAGGAAAAAAGACATCGCGTGATAGTACAAAAATTTTCAGAGTTAAAGTTACAACGTGCACACGATAAGGAAGAAATATTTGAGAGAATCGAGGAATCCGTATCAAATGACAGAATAAATAACCTAACACAACAATATGAACAAAAATGGTTCAAATGGCTCTGAGCACTATGGGACTTAACATCTTAGGTCATAAGTCCCCTAGAACTTAGAACTACTTAAACCTAACTAACCTAAGGACATCACACACACCCATGTCCGAGGCAGGATTCGAACCTGCGACCGTAGCAGTCCCGCGGTTCCGGACTGCAGCGCCAGAACCGCTAGACCACCGCGGGCGGCCAACAATATGAACAGTTAACTACTAAATGTGTCAATACTGAAACCCGAGTCGCGACACTTACGGAAGACGTAAATAAACAGAAAAAAATAGGTGACTTATCGGAAAGAGTTGAGGAGATTTCAGATTAATTGACAAGTCTTAGTTTAAATGGGGACAGAGATTCAGATGATACAGCTCCATTGCCATTTGCAAAAACCGAAGAGTACCAGAACGTGAATAAGCATGTTGAAAATCAGGAAAAATTTAATGAACGCGTCAAAAGGGAATTTGAGGCATTACGAAAGCAAGTCAAACAAATTGAAGGCGAAATCATAGGAAAAGACAGCAGAAGAAATTTAGAATCACAGATAGCAGAGGGGTTTGAAGAAAATAATTTGTTTCATTTACGAGATGCAACAAGAGAGCGCTAGGCGCGCGAACTTGACAATAATCGACATTCGGACTGAGGCAGACGCGGTAGGTCTTTGTCGCCACGAGGAGAAAACTTTGACTATAAACACTACTTAACTGTTCGGAAATTTAAGATCTTTCGCAATTCTAAGAACGACATACATCCACGTTCATGGTTAGATCAATTTATGTACGCACTTCCACCAAATTGGCCACTAAGTCACAAACTGGAATTTATGTGTGGATATTTAGAAAACGAACCGGCGACGCGCATGCGTGCACTTATTAGAGATTGTAATAATCTAAGTGATTTTTATCATGCATTTCTATCGGCATATTGGTCCGAAAACACGCAAGACAGAGTCAAACATAGTCTTATTATGCAGCGTAATTTTAAACAGTCTGAGTTCCGCACGCCAGCAGAATACTTTGAAGAAATGATTCGAAAGAATCAGTTTCTTTCCAGCCCTTATAGCCCGACTGAATTAATTCGCATTTGTTTAACTAAGCTGCCACAATCCATAAGACAAATTGCTTTAGCCGGAAGATGTAAAGACGACATTGAGACTTTTAAGACATTGCCACAAGAACTTGAGTATGACAACGACGACGGGACTTCTTGTAATTCTTTCAGTAACAGTAATTACAATAGATTTTCAGAGAAAAGGGATAGTGATCGAAACGGACGTTATATGGGTAATTTTGAGAATGAAAGACGGAACAGACAGGACAATAGATACCAGCCTTATGACAATAACTGACGTTCTAACAGAAATTACACAGACAATTATAATAACGGTAATTCCTACCGGAATGATCAATCATACGGAAACAGTAATCGGTATCATCAAGACAGAAATTATTCATACAATAATAGAAATTCTTACTTCAGAAATAACCAGGGTAGTAGATCTAACAGTAATTTCAGAAGTGACAGTCGAAATTACACAAGAAGTAGTTATGCAGACAGACAGGAAAATAGAAATTTTAATAACAGACACAACCAAGAATTTGCATCCAACAGACAGGAAGGACCTAATTGGTGTCCTGCACGTGACAGAACTTCAGAGAGACAAGTGCAAATAATAGAAATTGATCCGCGAAATGACGGGAATAATCAAAGACGTGACGCAAACAATCGACAATTACTTGTAGCTTCGGCTTCTGGCAGCAATACAGACGGTTCAGAAAGTAATGACACTACGACTTTATACTACGTACGCCTGGAAGACATGAGAGACATTTTGTTAGACGAAAAGGAAAATAATGTAGACGCATTTTTACATCCTGTTATTGAAGTATGTGTGGGTAAGAATAAGTTCACTGCAGTTTTAGATTCTGGGAGCCCATTGAATGTCATTAGTGAATCAGTTTTTCGTATATGTGTAAGAACTATTGCTTGTCCTGTGTTACCTGTTTCTAAAACTACAATTCGAGGAGCTATTTCTGGAAAAAGTGTGGAAGTCAAACAACAGACCAACTTAAATTTGATTTGTCAAGGATATGAATTTTCTGCTAATTTTATTATTGTTTCATTACTTAGTACACAAATTATATTAGGTATGGAGTTTCTTAACACACATAAGGCAATTTTGAACTTTAAAGAAGGAAGTGTGAATTTGACTGTTGCCGGAATGCCGAAATGTTTGAAATTTTTCGAGTGTTTAACAAGATCTGAATCAGATACAAAATGTTTAAGGTTTCTTACTTCTGATGTTTTCGCTGAGTATTATGACGACAATATGTTCATTCATGACAACGACAATAGATACAGAGACGCGATGAATGATGTAATTAATAGCGAAGAATTAATTAATGAAAAGGTTAAGAAAGCTGAAGTGCCAGATGACGTTGCAAGAGAAGAACTGCACCAAATTTTGACTTCACATGCTACAGTATTTAGTCATCACACAGGAACTATACAAGGCTTACAATATTTATTTAAAGTAAAAGAACACACATCTTTTCGGGGGAAAACGTACGCTATTCCTTTGGCGTACAGAGACAAGGTTAAGAGTGAACTTCAATACATGTTAGATCAAGGCATTATTGAGCCAGCAGTCAGTCCTTATACCAGCCCATTACACGTCGTTCTTAAAAAGGATGGGTCAATTCGTTTGGTTCTGGATTCCAGACAGGTTAATAATATTATCATTCCTGAAACTGACCGTCCATAAAATTTAGATGAACTTCTTCAACATTTCCATGGAATTAAAGTTTTATCCATGATTGATATGCGCGCAAGTTTTTGGCAAATAGAACTCCACCCTGATTGTAGAAAATACACTGCCTTTTTAGCCTTTGGTAACTGATACCAATTTCGGAAATTACCGTTTGGACTTACTGTATCTTCAGCAGCATTCATTCGTAGTTTAAACGAAATTTTACCTGTTTATCTTCGTGACAATATTACTTCATATGTTGACGATATTCTTATTGCTAAACGTTCTTGGAGTGAGCATAACAAAATTTTGGATTCATTATTACGTATTTTTGCAAGAGTTGGCATTACCGTGAACTTGGAAAAATCTGAATTTGGTCGTTCTCAGGTGAAATTTCTTGGTCATATTATTTCTACAGAAGGTATTCTTCCTGAACCAGAGAAACTAGACGCTATTCGTAATTATGCTGTTCCTACCACAAAACGTGATGTTCGTAGTTTCCTTGGTGTCTGTAATTTTCTTAGACGCTTTGTTAAATTGGACGATTTGGCCACACCTCGTTTATGTGAACTATCCGGAAAGAATTCTAATTGGTGTTGGGATGAGGAAGCTCAATCAGAATTTGAACAACTTCGTGATGCTTTAGTTGCTGCTCCACTTCTTTCACGTCCGGATTTATCTAAAGATTTTTGTTTGGCGACGGACTCATCATACAAAGGCCTAGGTGCACATTTATTTCAAGAGATAGAAGAAAACGGCGTTGTAGTACAGAAAACTATTGCATTTGGAAGTCGTGTTCTCTCTAAATCAGAAAAGAATTATTCGATTACGGAACTTGAAGCCTTGGCTGCTATTTGGGCTTTCACAAAATTTCGGACATTTTTGTTTGGCAGACATACTAAGGTTTACACCGATCATCGGGCTCTGGAATTTCTTATGTCAACAAAATCAACTCATGGAAGGTTGTCACGATGGGCGCTGTATCTACAGGAATTTGATTTTAGTATTGTTTACATACAGGGTTCTTCAAATATTATTGCTTATGCTTTATCACGTGCACCTATGGGTTTGAAACAAAGTACTGAAGAGGACTGCAAAGAAAACAATTATTGTTTGATGTATATTCAAGGTGATTTTATTTCGTCTTCGCTCCAGGACATCGCTAAGGAGCAAAACAAGGATCCAATCTGGAAGGACATTAAGGAGAAGTGGAGGAGATTGGAAAGCGTAGCGATTAAACAGTATTATTTAGTTCGCAATGATATTCTTTTTAAACGAAAATCGGTCGACAACTCTGTTTGGTTAGTTTGTATTCCTGATGAGTGGATCAATAAATTGATTTGGTACACACATTTCAGTTATGTACACTTTGGTCCCAGAAAATGCTTCCATAAATTACGAGAAAATTGCTACTTCAGTAATATGGAAAAACGTGTTCGATCTGTTCTTGCCAAATGCAAATTATGTCAAAAGGCTAAGCCGCCAACTATTTCTCACAGAGCACAGTTGTTTCCTATCATTCCAGCGAAATTAAAGGACATGGCTGCAGTCGATTTGTTCGGTCCAGTGGTTAGTTCTACTAATGGTTTTGCGTACATTTTGGTAGCAGCGGAATTGACATCAAAATATGTGTGTTTTACACCTTTACGCAAAGAAACAGCTCGTTCAGTATCTAACGCTTTCATCAAACATTTTCTTAAAGAAGTTAGTAATGTTGATAAGGTTATATCAGATAATGGATCACAGTTTCGCTCTAAAATTTGGCTTCGTACTCTACGGCGTCGTAAGATTAAACCAATTTTTATTTCACTTTTTCACCCTCAATCTAACGCTTCAGAGAGATGGATGAAGGAAATCAATAAATTGTGTCGACTTTATTGTCATCAGAATCACAGAACTTGGGATCAGTACCTTCATATTTTTCAATACATTCTGAATGAACTCCCTAATGATTCAACTTCTTTGCCACCTATATTGATATTAAAAAATAAAGCACCGACAAATCGCATTTCTGAAATCGTTCCTTTTCCGCCTTCACGGAATCTGCGGCATTCTGAAGTTGTCAACCTGGCTCTACGAAATATTGCATCTGCGGCTGCTAGAAGAGAGAAATCAGCTAAACGTCCTGGTCGTTAAAAACCTTGTCAGTTGGTCAAAAGGTATTAATTAAGTCTCATCGTTTGTCTCACAAAGGAAAAGGCTTGTGTCGCAAATGTTTTCGGCTTTATAATGGTCATATAGGATTCGAAAAATTATTCATGATAACACTGTCGAAGTAGAAACTCTTGAATCTCGGCGCTCTAAGGGAATGCATTATATATCGAACGTTAAAATTTTTGTGGAATGACATACTTTTGAGAGACTAACAGTTACATGTAAACACGAAGAGTACAAGGATACCGCGCCGTGTTCCGGCGGCGGCACATACTCAAAGCAACAGTCAAGTCTGCGCGGCGCACAAGGCAGTCGTTGACCGCAAACAATTACTTCCTACGTCACGCGTACCTACAGCTGATCGAGCGCTCAGTGCGAATCCACTGACAGCCGTAAACAAATACACAATGTAATTCCACCGCATAAATTCAGTATAAAGCTATAGTGACTTGATAAATTATGTTATTAACGTTCAGTATTTTTCAGGATACGGTTGTATAAAATATTTAAGAACTTCAGCTAAATTCTGTGTGTCTCCGACGTTAAGAGAACTTGCTATGGAGAAAATTTCAAGAAGAATCTAATTTCGAAGAAAAAAGTAATAAACCAAAAAGGTAACTGTTAATTGAGTTTATTTTTCAGGTAACCCATTTCCACTTAGGTACGTACTTTAGACGTAATTTGCTGCTCGCGATTACGTGATTCATACTTTGTACTAAATTTCATGTTCTATGAATTTACTTGTAAAGCGACGTGCTTGCGTACATTAACTGATTTTGACAATGATTGATTAATCAACAGGGTTGCTACTTGTGTATATTATGCATCGCTTGGCTGTACTGCTTTTTCACTGATGTCATATTTTTTTTATGTGGCTGCTCTGCTTATTTATTTAAATTATAATTGTTACATGATTAATTGTGCTGATATGGTTATGTATGTAAGTTATACTTTATAATGTATCTGCTTGCGCCTTTATGTTTACTTATTAAGATGACATATGAACATTTATTTGCTTATGCTGATATGATGCTAATGACCTGTTTATTATATAAGATATATATTTGCTGCTTTGCGTATGGATTGCATATTTACACATTTCTGTTTTGTTGTCATAACTACTCTTTAATTTGGTATATAGAAATGCTGATATACTGTGTACAAACATAGAGTTTAGGCCACAGTATGGTATTAATTATAGATTGTTCGCTTGGCAGAGCCTCGTTGTAGGAATTGTGCTACATCCATTTGTTGACATTGTGTTCTCTACTGGTATATTTACTCGCTATTGCATGTTTTGCTTACGCTCAGTGCCTTATATTTTTAAGATAAGAAAATGAACTGCTATAATTCGACGAACGACATAGTGACTTCATAGAAGTCACATGAGCTGGAGGTTTTATGGAAGCTGTATAAATTTATGCTAATAGGAAGGAAGCTAACGACATGACATACCAACACTAGGTTTAGACCATTGACAGTAATTACACTGCATTCTTCGTGAGCAATTAAAATAGCAAGTGACACTTGAGACAAGAAATACTCCACATGTTTGTTTCTGTTTTGCCATGATTCTTGAAGTGGTGTACACACTCCGTACTCGTACTGAAAGTTATTCGAACTAAAGGCTGTTATAGGTCATGTATGCATTTCTTTTATTTAATGGTGGACAAGGTAACCAAAATGTATTTCATAATTCATAATGAGTAGAAGATTTGGCTCAGGTGGACTACACAGAGGATGTGTGTGGGCATTGTGTCTTCGGATTGCATGGGATGATAAATTGAAGTTTGCACTAGGATTTTATTCGTACTTGTGCGAGGAGACTGACTAGAGGAAAGAGTTGTTATGGAAGTGAAATGATATTGGTGATAAGGTTTATATGCATCGACGTATTAAAGAGGTATTATTGAGGTATTGAGATTGTGTGAAGTTGATGATTATTGGAGTTTTGGTGGACAAGAGGTAAGGTAAATGATATTGATGATAAGGTTTATATGTATCGACGTATTGAAGAGGTATTATTGAAGTATTAAGTTTATGTGATGCTGATGATTATTGGAGTTTTGATGGATAAGAGGTAAAGTAAGTGAGGAGCATATTTTTTTTGTTGGTTTATATGGAACAAGGAGGATTAAGATGGCAGACTAGAACACTCAAGTAGAAGGAAGATTGTCTACACACACTCTTTGTTAAATCACTAAGCAGTATATACTTTTTTTTTTTTGGAGAGAGGAAGTATTTGCATATCTTGGCACACTGACAGTTGTTCAGCAACCGTACATTTGATTTGGCTTGGCAAACATTGGTCTTGACATGATGATTATGACGTTGACTAACTATTATTGACTGTTATACATTGTTGCCACTACTACTTGATACACATGTCGAACATCAAATCTTTGACAGTTAACACTATTCAATTACACAGTAGTACTTAAAGTGGATGAAAGGTGAGTGAGTGTGTTTAGTGTGTTTTCCTTTCCTATTACCAAATAATTGGTACCGACCTATCTCCTAAATATTATTTTTATTGTTTGTTGTGGCTTGCACTGACACCCATAAATATTATAGGTTTACTGATATTTGTGTATTGTAATAGTTAATATGACAATTATCTGATACCATTTGTGTGTTTATTATAATTTGTATGTTTAGTGTAAGAGCATTGATAATAATTTTGTAAAAGCAATTGTGTGTGCCTTCAAACTGTTGTACGTGCTGGCACCTGCTCAACATTACTGGGTGCCACTGATGGAACCGCTTCTACTGAAATAATGTCACTTGTTGGTATTTGCACCTGTTCAACATTACTGGGTGCCACCGATGGACTGCTTCTACTGAAATAATGTCACTTGTTGGTGTCTGCACCTGTTCAACAATGCTGGGTGCCGCTGATGGACTGCTTCTACTGAAATAATGTCACTTGTTGGTGTCTACACCTGTTCAACAATGCTGGGTGCCACTGATGGAACTGCTTCTACTGAAATGATGTCACTTGTTGCTGTCTGCACCTGTTCAACATTGCTGGGTGCCACTGATGGAACCGCTTCTACTGAAATAATGTCACTTGTTGGTATTTGCACCTGTTCAACATTACTGGGTGCCACCGATGGACTGCTTCTACTGAAATAATGTCACTTGTTGGTGTCTGCACCTGTTCAACAATGCTGGGTGCCACTGATGGAACCGCTTCTACTGAAATAATGTCACTTGTTGGTATTTGCACCTGTTCAACATTACTGGGTGCCACCGATGGACTGCTTCTACTGAAATAATGTCACTTGTTGGTGTCTGCACCTGTTCAACAATGCTGGGTGCCACTGATGGAACTGCTTCTACTGAAATAATGTCACTTGTTGGTATTTGCACCTGTTCAACATTACTGGGTGCCACCGATGGACTGCTTCTACTGAAATAATGTCACTTGTTGGTGTCTGCACCTGTTCAACAATGCTGGGTGCCACTGATGGAACTGCTTCTACTGAAATAATGTCACTTGTTGGTATTTGCACCTGTTCAACATTACTGGGTGCCACCGATGGACTGCTTCTACTGAAATAATGTCACTTGTTGGTGTCTGCACCTGTTCAACAATGCTGGGTGCCACTGATGGAACCGCTTCTACTGAAATAATGTCACTTGTTGGTGTCTGCACCTGTTCAACAATGCTGGGTGCCACTGATGGAACTGCTTCTACTGAAATAATGTCACTTGTTGGTATTTGCACCTGTTCAACATTACTGGGTGCCACCGATGGACTGCTTCTACTGAAATAATGTCACTTGTTGGTGTCTGCACCTGTTCAACAATGCTGGGTGCCACTGATGGAACCGCTTCTACTGAAATAATGTCACTTGTTGGAATTTGCACCTGTTCAACATTACTGGGTGCCACCGATGGACTGCTTCTACTGAAATAATGTCACTTGTTGGTGTCTGCACCTGTTCAACAATGCTGGGTGCCACTGATGGAACTGCTTCTACTGAAATGATGTCACTTGTTGCTGTCTGCACCTGTTCAACATTGCTGGGTGCAACTGATGGACTGCTTCTACTGACGTAATGGTACTTGTTGGTATTTGCACCTGTTCAACATTACTGGGTGCCACCGATGGACTGCTTCTACTGAAATAATGTCACTTGTTGGTGTCTGCACCTGTTCAACAATGCTGGGTGCCACTGATGGAACTGCTTCTACTGAAATAATGTCACTTGTTGGTATTTGCACCTGTTCAACATTACTGGGTGCCACCAATGGACTGCTTCTACTGAAATAATGTCACTTGTTGGTGTCTGCACCTGTTCAACAATGCTGGGTGCCACTGATGGAACCGCTTCTACTGAAATAATGTCACTTGTTGGTATTTGCACCTGTTCAACATTACTGGGTGCCACCGATGGACTGCTTCTACTGAAATAATGTCACTTGTTGGTGTCTGCACCTGTTCAACAATGCTGGGTGCCACTGATGGAACTGCTTCTACTGAAATAATGTCACTTGTTGGTATTTGCACCTGTTCAACATTACTGGGTGCCACCGATGGACTGCTTCTACTGAAATAATGTCACTTGTTGGTGTCTGCACCTGTTCAACAATGCTGGGTGCCACTGATGGAACCGCTTCTACTGAAATAATGTCACTTGTTGGTATTTGCACCTGTTCAACATTACTGGGTGCCACCGATGGACTGCTTCTACTGAAATAATGTCACTTGTTGGTGTCTGCACCTGTTCAACAATGCTGGGTGCCACTGATGGAACTGCTTCTACTGAAATGATGTCACTTGTTGCTGTCTGCACCTGTTCAACATTGCTGGGTGCAACTGATGGACTGCTTCTACTGACATAATGTCACTTGTTGGTATTTGCACCTGTTCAACATTACTGGGTGCCACCGATGGACTGCTTCTACTGAAATAATGTCACTTGTTGGTGTCTGCACCTGTTCAACAATGCTGGGTGCCACTGATGGAACCGCTTCTACTGAAATAATGTCACTTGTTGGTATTTGCACCTGTTCAACATTACTGGGTGCCACCGATGGACTGCTTCTACTGAAATAATGTCACTTGTTGGTGTCTGCACCTGTTCAACAATGCTGGGTGCCGCTGATGGACTGCTTCTACTGAAATAATGTCACTTGTTGCTGTCTGCACCTGTTCAACAATGCTGGGTGCCACTGATGGAACTGCTTCTACTGAAATAATGTCACTTGTTGGTATTTGCACCTGTTCAACATTACTGGGTGCCACCGATGGACTGCTTCTACTGAAATAATGTCACTTGTTGGTGTCTGCACCTGTTCAACAATGCTGGGTGCCGCTGATGGACTGCTTCTACTGAAATAATGTCACTTGTTGGTGTCTGCACCTGTTCAACAATGCTGGGTGCCACTGATGGAACTGCTTCTACTGAAATAATGTCACTAGTTGGTATTTGCACCTGTTCTACATTACTGGGTGCCACCGATGGACTGCTTCTACTGAAATAATGTCACTTGTTGGTGTCTGCACCTGTTCAACAATGCTGGGTGCCACTGATGGAACCGCTTCTACTGAAATAATGTCACTTGTTGGTGTCTGCACCTGTTCAACAATGCTGGGTGCCGCTGATGGACTGCTTCTACTGAAATAATGTCACTTGTTGGTGTCTGCACCTGTTCAACAATGCTGGGTGCCACTGATGGAACCGCTTCTACTGAAATAATGTCACTTGTTGGTGTCTGCACCTGTTCAACAATGCTGGGTGCCACCGATGGACAGCTTCTACTGAAATAATGTCACTTGTTGGTGTCTGCACCTGTTCAACAATGCTGGGTGCCACTGATGGAACTGCTTCTACTGAAATAATGTCACTTGTTGGTGTCTGCACCTGTTCAACAATGCTGGGTGCCGCTGATGGACTGCTTCTACTGAAATAATGTCACTTGTTGGTGTCTGCACCTGTTCAACAATGCTGGGTGCCACTGATGGAACTGCTTCTACTGAAATAATGTCACTAGTTGGTATTTGCACCTATTCTACATTACTGGGTGCCACCGATGGACTGCTTCTACTGAAATAATGTCACTTGTTGGTGTCTGCACCTGTTCAACAATGCTGGGTGCCACTGATGGAACCGCTTCTACTGAAATAATGTCACTTGTTGGTATTTGCACCTGTTCAACATTACTGGGTGCCACCGATGGACTGCTTCTACTGAAATAATGTCACTTGTTGGTGTCTGCACCTGTTCAACAATGCTGGGTGCCGCTGATGGACTGCTTCTACTGAAATAATGTCACTTGTTGGTATTTGCACCTGTTCAACATTACTGGGTGCCACCGATGGACTGCTTCTAGTGAAATAATGTCACTTGTTGGTGTCTGCACCTGTTCAACAATGCTGGGTGCCACTGATGGAACTGCTTCTACTGAAATAATGTCACTTGTTGGTGTCTGCACCTGTTCAACAATGCTGGGTGCCGCTGATGGACTGCTTCTACTGAAATAATGTCACTTGTTGGTGTCTGCACCTGTTCAACAATGCTGGGTGCCGCTGATGGACTGCTTCTACTGAAATAATGTCACTTGTTGCTGTCTGCACCTGTTCAACAATGCTGGGTGCCACTGATGGAACTGCTTCTACTGAAATAATGTCACTTGTTGGTATTTGCACCTGTTCAACATTACTGGGTGCCACCGATGGACTGCTTCTACTGAAATAATGTCACTTGTTGGTGTCTGCACCTGTTCAACAATGCTGGGTGCCACTGATGGAACTGCTTCTACTGAAATAATGTCACTTGTTGGTGTCTGCACCTGTTCAACATTGCTGGGTGCCGCTGATGGACTGCTTCTACTGAAATAATGTCACTTGTTGGTGTCTGCACCTGTTCAACAATGCTGGGTGCCACTGATGGAACTGCTTCTACTTAAATAATGTCACTAGTTGGTATTTGCACCTGTTCAACATTACTGGGTGCCACCGATGGACTGCTTCTACTGAAATAATGTCACTTGTTGGTGTCTGCACCTGTTCAACAATGCTGGGTGCCGCTGATGGACTGCTTCTACTGAAATGATGTCACTTGTTGGTGTCTGCACCTGTTCAACAATGCTGGGTGCCGCTGATGGACTGCTTCTACTGAAATAATGTCACTTGTTGGTATTTGCACCTGTTCAACATTACTGGGTGCCACCGATGGACTGCTTCTACTGAAATAATGTCACTTGTTGCTGTCTGCACCTGTTCAACAATGCTGGGTGCCACTGATGGAACAGCTTCTACTGAAATAATGTCACTTGTTGGTATTTGCACCTGTTCAACATTACTGGGTGCCACCGATGGACTGCTTCTACTGAAATAATGTCACTTGTTGGTGTCTGCACCTGTTCAACAATGCTGGGTGCCACTGATGGAACTGCTTCTACTGAAATAATGTCACTTGTTGGTGTCTGCACCTGTTCAACAATGCTGGGTGCCGCTGATGGACTGCTTCTACTGAAATAATGTCACTTGTTGGTATTTGCACCTGTTCAACATTACTGGGTTCCACCGATGGACTGCTTCTACTGAAATAATGTCACTTGTTGGTGTCTGCACCTGTTCAACAATGCTGGGTGCCGCTGATGGACTGCTTCTACTGAAATAATGTCACTTGTTGGTATTTGCACCTGTTCAACATTACTGGGTGCCACCGATGGACTGCTTCTACTGAAATAATGTCACTTGTTGGTGTCTGCACCTGTTCAACAATGCTGGGTGCCACTGATGGAACTGCTTCTACTGAAATAATGTCACTTGTTGGTGTCTGCACCTGTTCAACAATGCTGGGTGCCGCTGATGGACTGCTTCTACTGAAATAATGTCACTTGTTGGTGTCTGCACCTGTTCAACAATGCTGGGTGCCGCTGATGGACTGCTTTTACTGAAATAATGTCACTTGTTGGTGTCTGCACCTGTTCAACAATGCTGGGTGCCACTGATGGAACTGCTTCTACTGAAATAATGTCACTTGTTGGTATTTGCACCTGTTCAACATTACTGGGTGCCACCGATGGACTGCTTCTACTGAAATAATGTCACTTGTTGGTGTCTGCACCTGTTCAACAATGCTGGGTGCCACTGATGGAACTGCTTCTACTGAAATAATGTCACTTGTTGGTGTCTGCACCTGTTCAACAATGCTGGGTGCCGCTGATGGACTGCTTCTACTGAAATAATGTCACTTGTTGGTGTCTGCACCTGTTCAACAATGCTGGGTGCCGCTGATGGACTGCTTTTACTGAAATAATGTCACTTGTTGCTGTCTGCACCTGTTCAACATTGCTGGGTGCCACTGATGGAACTGCTTCTACTGAAATAATGTCACTTGTTGGTATTTGCACCTGTTCAACATTACTGGGTGCCACCGATGGACTGCTTCTACTGAAATAATGTCACTTGTTGGTGTCTGCACCTGTTCAACAATGCTGGGTGCCACTGATGGAACTGCTTCTACTGAAATAATGTCACTTGTTGGTGTCTGCACCTGTTCAACAATGCTGGGTGCCGCTGATGGACTGCTTCTACTGAAATAATGTCACTTGTTGGTGTCTGCACCAGTTCAACAATGCTGGGTGCCACTGATGGAACTGCTTCTACTGAAATAATGTCACTAGTTGGTATTTGCACCTGTTCAACATTACTGGGTGCCACCGATGGACTGCTTCTACTGAAATAATGTCACTTGTTGGTGTCTGCACCTGTTCAACAATGCTGGGTGCCGCTGATGGACTGCTTCTACTGAAATAATGTCACTTGTTGGTGTCTGCACCTGTTCAACATTACTGGGTGCCACCGATGGACTGCTTCTACTGAAATAATGTCACTTGTTGGTATTTGCACCTGTTCAACATTACTGGGTGCCACCGATGGACTGCTTCTACTGAAATAATGTCACTTGTTGGTGTCTGCACCTGTTCAACAATGCTGGGTGCCGCTGATGGACTGCTTCTACTGAAATAATGTCACTTGTTGGTATTTGCACCTGTTCAACATTACTGGGTGCCACCGATGGACTGCTTCTACTGAAATAATGTCACTTGTTGGTGTCTGCACCTGTTCAACAATGCTGGGTGCCACTGATGGAACCGCTTCTACTGAAATAATGTCACTTGTTGGTATTTGCACCTGTTCAACATTACTGGGTGCCACCGATGGACTGCTTCTACTGAAATAATGTCACTTGTTGGTGTCTGCACCTGTTCAACAATGCTGGGTGCCACTGATGGAACTGCTTCTACTGAAATAATGTCACTTGTTGGTATTTGCACCTGTTCAACATTACTGGGTGCCACCGATGGACTGCTTCTACTGAAATAATGTCACTTGTTGGTGTCTGCACCTGTTCAACAATGCTGGGTGCCACTGATGGAACCGCTTCTACTGAAATAATGTCACTTGTTGGTATTTGCACCTGTTCAACATTACTGGGTGCCACCGATGGACTGCTTCTACTGAAATAATGTCACTTGTTGGTGTCTGCACCTGTTCAACAATGCTGGGTGCCACTGATGGAACCGCTTCTACTGAAATAATGTCACTTGTTGGTATTTGCACCTGTTCAACATTACTGGGTGCCACCGATGGACTGCTTCTACTGAAATAATGTCACTTGTTGGTGTCTGCACCTGTTCAACAATGCTGGGTGCCACTGATGGAACTGCTTCTACTGAAATAATGTCACTTGTTGGTGTCTGCACCCGTTCAACAATGCTGGGTGCCGCTGATGGACTGCTTCTACTGAAATAATGTCACTTGTTGGTGTCTGCACCTGTTCAACAATGCTGGGTGCCGCTGATGGACTGCTTTTACTGAAATAATGTCACTTGTTGCTGTCTGCACCTGTTCAACAATGCTGGGTGCCACTGATGGAACTGCTTCTACTGAAATAATGTCACTTGTTGGTATTTGCACCTGTTCAACATTACTGGGTGCCACCGATGGACTGCTTCTACTGAAATAATGTCACTTGTTGGTGTCTGCACCTGTTCAACAATGCTGGGTGCCACTGATGGAACTGCTTCTACTGAAATAATGTCACTTGTTGGTGTCTGCACCTGTTCAACAATGCTGGGTGCCGCTGATGGACTGCTTCTACTGAAATAATGTCACTTGTTGGTGTCTGCACCTGTTCAACAATGCTGGGTGCCGCTGATGGACTGCTTTTACTGAAATAATGTCACTTGTTGCTGTCTGCACCTGTTCAACAATGCTGGGTGCCGCTGATGGACTGCTTCTACTGAAATAATGTCACTTGTTGGTGTCTGCACCTGTTCAACAATGCTGGGTGCCACTGATGGAACTGCTTCTACTGAAATAATGTCACTTGTTGGTGTCTGCACCTGTTCAACAATGCTGGGTGCCGCTGATGGACTGCTTCTACTGAAATAATGTCACTTGTTGGTGTCTGCACCTGTTCAACAATGCTGGGTGCCGCTGATGGACTGCTTCTACTGAAATAATGTCACTTGTTGGTATTTGCACCTGTTCAACATTACTGGGTGCCACCGATGGACTGCTTCTACTTAAATAATGTCACTTGTTGGTATTTGCACCTGTTCAACATTACTGGGTGCCACCGATGGACTGCTTCTACTGAAATAATGTCACTTGTTGGTGTCTGCACCTGTTCAACAATGCTGGGTGCCGCTGATGGACTGCTTCTACTGAAATAATGTCACTTGTTGGTATTTGCACCTGTTCAACATTACTGGGTGCCACCGATGGACTGCTTCTACTGAAATAATGTCACTTGTTGGTGTCTGCACCTGTTCAACAATGCTGGGTGCCACTGATGGAACCGCTTCTACTGAAATAATGTCACTTGTTGGTATTTGCACCTGTTCAACATTACTGGATGCCACCGATGGACTGCTTCTACTGAAATAATGTCACTTGTTGGTGTCTGCACCTGTTCAACAATGCTGGGTGCCACTGATGGAACTGCTTCTACTGAAATAATGTCACTTGTTGGTATTTGCACCTGTTCAACATTACTGGGTGCCACCGATGGACTGCTTCTACTGAAATAATGTCACTTGTTGGTGTCTGCACCTGTTCAACAATGCTGGGTGCCACTGATGGAACCGCTTCTACTGAAATAATGTCACTTGTTGGTATTTGCACCTGTTCAACATTACTGGGTGCCACCGATGGACTGCTTCTACTGAAATAATGTCACTTGTTGGTGTCTGCACCTGTTCAACAATGCTGGGTGCCACTGATGGAACCGCTTCTACTGAAATAATGTCACTTGTTGGTATTTGCACCTGTTCAACATTACTGGGTGCCACCGATGGACTGCTTCTACTGAAATAATGTCACTTGTTGGTGTCTGCACCTGTTCAACAATGCTGGGTGCCACTGATGGAACTGCTTCTACTGAAATAATGACACTTGTTGGTATTTGCACCTGTTCAACATTACTGGGTGCCACCGATGGACTGCTTCTACTGAAATAATGTCACTTGTTGGTGTCTGCACCTGTTCAACAATGCTGGGTGCCGCTGATGGACTGCTTCTACTGAAATAATGTCACTTGTTGGTATTTGCACCTGTTCAACATTACTGGGTGCCACCGATGGACTGCTTCTACTGAAATAATGTCACTTGTTGGTGTCTGCACCTGTTCAACAATGCTGGGTGCCACTGATGGAACCGCTTCTACTGAAATAATGTCACTTGTTGGTATTTGCACCTGTTCAACATTACTGGGTGCCACCGATGGACTGCTTCTACTGAAATAATGTCACTTGTTGGTGTCTGCACCTGTTCAACAATGCTGGGTGCCACTGATGGAACTGCTTCTACTGAAATAATGTCACTTGTTGGTATTTGCACCTGTTCAACATTACTGGGTGCCACCGATGGACTGCTTCTACTGAAATAATGTCACTTGTTGGTATTTGCACCTGTTCAACATTACTGGGTGCCACCGATGGACTGCTTCTACTGAAATAATGTCACTTGTTGGTGTCTGCACCTGTTCAACAATGCTGGGTGCCACTGATGGAACCGCTTCTACTGAAATAATGTCACTTGTTGGTATTTGCACCTGTTCAACATTACTGGGTGCCACCGATGGACTGCTTCTACTGAAATAATGTCACTTGTTGGTGTCTGCACCTGTTCAACAATGCTGGGTGCCACTGATGGAACTGCTTCTACTGAAATAATGTCACTTGTTGGTATTTGCACCTGTTCAACATTACTGGGTGCCACCGATGGACTGCTTCTACTGAAATAATGTCACTTGTTGGTGTCTGCACCTGTTCAACAATGCTGGGTGCCACTGATGGAACCGCTTCTACTGAAATAATGTCACTTGTTGGTATTTGCACCTGTTCAACATTACTAGGTGCCACCGATGGACTGCTTCTACTGAAATAATGTCACTTGTTGGTGTCTGCACCTGTTCAACAATGCTGGGTGCCACTGATGGAACCGCTTCTACTGAAATAATGTCACTTGTTGGTATTTGCACCTGTTCAACATTACTGGGTGCCACCGATGGACTGCTTCTACTGAAATAATGTCACTTGTTGGTGTCTGCACCTGTTCAACAATGCTGGGTGCCACTGATGGAACTGCTTCTACTGAAATAATGACACTTGTTGGTATTTGCACCTGTTCAACATTACTGGGTGCCACCGATGGACTGCTTCTACTGAAATAATGTCACTTGTTGGTGTCTGCACCTGTTCAACAATGCTGGGTGCCGCTGATGGACTGCTTCTACTGAAATAATGTCACTTGTTGGTATTTGCACCTGTTCAACATTACTGGGTGCCACCGATGGACTGCTTCTACTGAAATAATGTCACTTGTTGGTGTCTGCACCTGTTCAACAATGCTGGGTGCCACTGATGGAACCGCTTCTACTGAAATAATGTCACTTGTTGGTATTTGCACCTGTTCAACATTACTGGGTGCCACCGATGGACTGCTTCTACTGAAATAATGTCACTTGTTGGTGTCTGCACCTGTTCAACAATGCTGGGTGCCACTGATGGAACTGCTTCTACTGAAATAATGTCACTTGTTGGTATTTGCACCTGTTCAACATTACTGGGTGCCACCGATGGACTGCTTCTACTGAAATAATGTCACTTGTTGGTGTCTGCACCTGTTCAACAATGCTGGGTGCCGCTGATGGACTGCTTCTACTGAAATAATGTCACTTGTTGGTATTTGCACCTGTTCAACATTACTGGGTGCCACCGATGGACTGCTTCTACTGAAATAATGTCACTTGTTGGTGTCTGCAACTGTTCAACAATGCTGGGTGCCACTGATGGAACTGCTTCTACTGAAATAATGTCACTTGTTGGTGTCTGCACCTGTTCAACAATGCTGGGTGCCGCTGATGGACTGCTTCTACTGAAATAATGTCACTTGTTGCTGTCTGCACCTGCTCAACATTGCTGGGTGCCACTGATGGAACCGCTTCTACTGAATTAATGTCACTTGTTGGTATTTGCACCTGTTCAACATTACTGGGTGCCACCGATGGACTGCTTCTACTGAAATAATGTCACTTGTTGGTGTCTGCAACTGTTCAACAATGCTGGGTGCCACTGATGGAACTGCTTCTACTGAAATAATGTCACTTGTTGGTGTCTGCAACTGTTCAACAATGCTGGGTGCCACTGATGGAACTGCTTCTACTGAAATAATGTCACTTGTTGGTGTCTGCACCTGTTCAACAATGCTGGGTGCCGCTGATGGACTGCTTCTACTGAAATAATGTCACTTGTTGCTGTCTGCACCTGTTCAACAATGCTGGGTGCCACTGATGGAACTGCTTCTACTGAAATAATGTCACTTGTTGGTATTTGCACCTGTTCAACATTACTGGGTGCCACCGATGGACTGCTTCTACTGAAATAATGTCACTTGTTGGTGTCTGCAACTGTTCAACAATGCTGGGTGCCACTGATGGAACTGCTTCTACTGAAATAATGTCACTTGTTGGTGTCTGCACCTGTTCAACAATGCTGGGTGCCGCTGATGGACTGCTTCTACTGAAATAATGTCACTTGTTGCTGTCTGCACCTGTTCAACAATGCTGGGTGCCACTGATGGAACTGCTTCTACTGAAATAACGTCACTTGTTGGTATTTGCACCTGTTCAACATTACTGGGTGCCACCGATGGACTGCTTCTACTGAAATAATGTCACTTGTTGGTGTCTGCACCTGTTCAACAATACTGGGTGCCACTGATGGAACTGCTTCTACTGAAATAATGTCACTTGTTGGTATTTGCACCTGTTCAACATTACTGGGTGCCACCGATGGACTGCTTCTACTGAAATAATGTCCTTGTTGGTGTCTGCACCTGTTCAACAATGCTGGGTGCCACTGATGGAACTGCTTCTACTGAAATAATGTCACTTGTTGGTGTCTGCACCTGTTCAACAATGCTGGGTGCCGCTGATGGACTGCTTCTACTGAAATAATGTCACTTGTTGGTGTCTGCACCTGTTCAACAATGCTGGGTGCCGCTGATGGACTGCTTCTACTGAAATAATGTCACTTGTTGGTGTCTGCACCTGTTCAACAATGCTGGGTGCCACTGATGGAACTGCTTCTACTGAAATAATGTCACTTGTTGGTGTCTGCACCTGTTCAACAATGCTGGGTGCCGCTGATGGACTGCTTCTACTGAAATAATGTCACTTGTTGGTGTCTGCACCTGTTCAACAATGCTGGGTGCCGCTGATGGACTGCTTCTACTGAAATAATGTCACTTGTTGGTATTTGCACCTGTTCAACATTACTGGGTGCCACCGATGGACTGCTTCTACTGAAATAATGTCACTTGTTGGTGTCTGCACCTGTTCAACAATGCTGGGTGCCACTGATGGAACCGCTTCTACTGAAATAATGTCACTTGTTGGTATTTGCACCTGTTCAACATTACTGGGTGCCACCGATGGACTGCTTCTACTGAAATAATGTCACTTGTTGGTGTCTGCACCTGTTCAACAATGCTGGGTGCCACTGATGGAACCGCTTCTACTGAAATAATGTCACTTGTTGGTATTTGCACCTGTTCAACATTACTGGGTGCCACTGATGGACTGCTTCTACTGAAATAATGTCACTTGTTGGTATTTGCACCTGTTCAACATTACTGGGTGCCACCGATGGACTGCTTCTACTGAAATAATGTCACTTGTTGGTGTCTGCAACTGTTCAACAATGCTGGGTGCCACTGATGGAACTGCTTCTACTGAAATAATGTCACTTGTTGGTGTCTGCACCTGTTCAACAATGCTGGGTGCCGCTGATGGACTGCTTCTACTGAAATAATGTCACTTGTTGCTGTCTGCACCTGTTCAACAATGCTGGGTGCCACTGATGGAACTGCTTCTACTGAAATAACGTCACTTGTTGGTATTTGCACATGTTCAACATTACTGGGTGCCACCGATGGACTGCTTCTACTGAAATAATGTCACTTGTTGGTGTCTGCACCTGTTCAACAATGCTGGGTGCCACTGATGGAACTGCTTCTACTGAAATAATGTCACTTGTTGGTGTCTGCACCTGTTCAACAATGCTGGGTGCCGCTGATGGACTGCTTCTACTGAAATAATGTCACTTGTTGGTGTCTGCACCTGTTCAACAATGCTGGGTGCCGCTGATGGACTGCTTCTACTGAAATAATGTCACTTGTTGGTATTTGCACCTGTTTAACATTACTGGGTGCCAATGATGGACTGCTTCTACTGAAATAATGTCACTTGTTGGTGTCTGCACCTGTTCAACAATGCTGGGTGCCACTGATGGAACCGCTTCTACTGAAATAATGTCACTTGTTGGTATTTGCACCTGTTCAACATTACTGGGTGCCACCGATGGACTGCTTCTACTGAAATAATGTCACTTGTTGGTGTCTGCACCTGTTCAACAATGCTGGGTGCCACTGATGGAACCGCTTCTACTGAAATAATGTCACTTGTTGGTATTTGCACCTGTTCAACATTACTGGGTGCCACCGATGGACTGCTTCTACTGAAATAATGTCACTTGTTGGTATTTGCACCTGTTCAACTTTACTGGGTGCCACCGATGGACTGCTTCTACTGAAATAATGTCACTTGTTGGTGTCTGCAACTGTTCAACAATGCTGGGTGCCACTGATGGAACTGCTTCTACTGAAATAATGTCACTTGTTGGTGTCTGCACCTGTTCAACAATGCTGGGTGCCGCTGATGGACTGCTTCTACTGAAATAATGTCACTTGTTGCTGTCTGCACCTGTTCAACAATGCTGGGTGCCACTGATGGAACTGCTTCTACTGAAATAACGTCACTTGTTGGTATTTGCACCTGTTCAACATTACTGGGTGCCACCGATGGACTGCTTCTACTGAAATAATGTCACTTGTTGGTGTCTGCACCTGTTCAACAATGCTGGGTGCCACTGATGGAACTGCTTCTACTGAAATAATGTCACTTGTTGGTGTCTGCACCTGTTCAACAATGCTGGGTGCCGCTGATGGACTGCTTCTACTGAAATAATGTCACTTGTTGGTGTCTGCACCTGTTCAACAATGCTGGGTGCCACTGATGGAACTGCTTCTACTGAAATAACGTCACTTGTTGGTATTTGCACCTGTTCAACATTACTGGGTGCCACCGATGGACTGCTTCTACTGAAATAATGTCACTTGTTGGTGTCTGCACCTGTTCAACAATGCTGGGTGCCACTGATGGAACCGCTTCTACTGAAATAATGTCACTTGTTGGTATTTGCACCTGTTCAACATTACTGGGTGCCACCGATGGACTGCTTCTACTGAAATAATGTCACTTGTTGGTATTTGCACCTGTTCAACATTACTGGGTGCCACCGATGGACTGCTTCTACTGAAATAATGTCACTTGTTGGTATTTGCACCTGTTCAACATTACTGGGTGCCACCGATGGACTGCTTCTACTGAAATAATGTCACTTGTTGGTGTCTGCACCTGTTCAACAATGCTGGGTGCCACTGATGGAACCGCTTCTACTGAAATAATGTCACTTGTTGGTATTTGCACCTGTTCAACATTACTGGGTGCCACCGATGGACTGCTTCTACTGAAATAATGTCACTTGTTGGTGTCTGCACCTGTTCAACAATGCTGGGTGCCACTGATGGAACTGCTTCTACTGAAATAATGTCACTTGTTGGTGTCTGCACCTGTTCAACAATGCTGGGTGCCGCTGATGGACTGCTTCTACTGAAATAATGTCACTTGTTGGTGTCTGCACCTGTTCAACAATGCTGGGTGCCACTGATGGAACTGCTTCTACTGAAATAATGTCACTAGTTGGTATTTGCACCTGTTCAACATTACTGGGTGCCACCGATGGACTGCTTCTACTGAAATAATGTCACTTGTTGGTGTCTGCACCTTTTCAACAATGCTGGGTGCCACTGATGGAACCGCTTCTACTGAAATAATGTCACTTGTTGGTATTTGCACCTGTTCAACATTACTGGGTGCCACCGATGGACTGCTTCTACTGAAATAATGTCACTTGTTGGTGTCTGCACCTGTTCAACAATGCTGGGTGCCACTGATGGAACTGCTTCTACTGAAATAATGACACTTGTTGGTATTTGCACCTGTTCAACATTACTGGGTGCCACCGATGGACTGCTTCTACTGAAATAATGCCACTTGTTGGTGTCTGCACCTGTTCAACAATGCTGGGTGCCACTGATGGAACCGCTTCTACTGAAATAATGTCACTTGTTGGTGTCTGCACCTGTTCAACAATGCTGGGTGCCACTGATGGAACTGCTTCTACTGAAATAACGTCACTTGTTGGTATTTGCACCTGTTCAACATTACTGGGTGCCACTGATGGACTGCTTCTACTGAAATAATGTCACTTGTTGGTGTCTGCACCTGTTCAACAATGCTGGGTGCCGCTGATGGACTGCTTCTACTGAAATAATGTCACTTGTTGGTGTCTGCACCTGTTCAACAATGCTGGGTGCCACTGATGGAACTGCTTCTACTGAAATAATGTCACTTGTTGGTATTTGCACCTGTTCAACATTACTGGGTGCCACCGATGGACTGCTTCTACTGAAATAATGTCACTTGTTGGTGTCTGCACCTGTTCAACAATGCTGGGTGCCGCTGATGGACTGCTTCTACTGAAATAATGTCACTTGTTGCTGTCTGCACCTGTTCAACAATGCTGGGTGCCACTGATGGAACTGCTTCTACTGAAATAATGTCACTTGTTGGTATTTGCACCTGTTCAACATTACTGGGTGCCACCGATGGACTGCTTCTACAGAAATAATGTCACTTGTTGGTGTCTGCACCTGTTCAACAATGCTGGGTGCCACTGATGGAACTGCTTCTACTGAAATAATGTGACTTGTTGGTGTCTGCACCTGTTCAACAATGCTGGGTGCCGCTGATGGACTGCTTCTACTGAAATAATGTCACTTGTTGGTGTCTGCACCTGTTCAACAATGCTGGGTGCCACTGATGGAACTGCTTCTACTGAAATAATGTCACTAGTTGGTATTTGCACCTGTTCAACATTACTGGGTGCCACCGATGGACTGCTTCTACTGAAATAATGTCACTTGTTGGTGTCTGCACCTTTTCAACAATGCTGGGTGCCACTGATGGAACCGCTTCTACTGAAATAATGTCACTTGTTGGTATTTGCACCTGTTCAACATTACTGGGTGCCACCGATGGACTGCTTCTACTGAAATAATGTCACTTGTTGGTGTCTGCACCTGTTCAACAATGCTGGGTGCCACTGATGGAACTGCTTCTACTGAAATAATGACACTTGTTGGTATTTGCACCTGTTCAACATTACTGGGTGCCACCGATGGACTGCTTCTACTGAAATAATGCCACTTGTTGGTGTCTGCACCTGTTCAACAATGCTGGGTGCCACTGATGGAACCGCTTCTACTGAAATAATGTCAGTTGTTGGTATTTGCACCTGTTCAACATTACTGGGTGCCACCGATGGACTGCTTCTACTGAAATAATGTCACTTGTTGGTGTCTGCACCTGTTCAACAATGCTGGGTGCCACTGATGGAACCGCTTCTACTGAAATAATGTCACTTGTTGGTATTTGCACCTGTTCAACATTACTGGGTGCCACCGATGGACTGCTTCTACTGAAATAATGTCACTTGTTGGTGTCTGCAACTGTTCAACAATGCTGGGTGCCACTGATGGAACTGCTTCTACTGAAATATTGTCACTTGTTGGTGTCTGCACCTGTTCAACAATGCTGGGTGCCGCTGATGGACTGCTTCTACTGAAATAATGTCACTTGTTGCTGTCTGCACCTGTTCAACAATGCTGGGTGCCACTGATGGAACTGCTTCTACTGAAATAACGTCACTTGTTGGTATTTGCACCTGTTCAACATTACTGGGTGCCACCGATGGACTACTTCTACTGAAATAATGTCACTTGTTGGTGTCTGCACCTGTTCAACAATGCTGGGTGCCACTGATGGAACCGCTTCTACTGAAATAATGTCACTTGTAGGTATTTGCACCTGTTCAACATTACTGGGTGGCACCGATGGACTGCTTCTACTGAAATAATGTCACTTGTTGGTGTCTGCACCTGTTCAACAATGCTGGGTGCCACTGATGGAACCGCTTCTACTGAAATAATGTCACTTGTTGGTATTTGCACCTGTTCAACATTACTGGGTGCCACCGATGGACTGCTTCTACTGAAATAATGTCACTTGTTGGTGTCTGCACCTGTTCAACAATGCTGGGTGCCACCGATGGACTGCTTCTACTGAAATAATGTCACTTGTTGGTATTTGCACCTGTTCAACATTACTGGGTGCCACCGATGGACTGCTTCTACTGAAATAATGTCACTTGTTGGTATTTGCACCTGTTCAACATTACTGGGTGCCACCGATGGACTGCTTCTACTGAAATAATGTCATTTGTTGGTGTCTGCAACTGTTCAACAATGCTGGGTGCCACTGATGGAACTGCTTCTACTGAAATAATGTCACTTGTTGGTGTCTGCACCTGTTCAACAATGCTGGGTGCCGCTGATGGACTGCTTCTACTGAAATAATGTCACTTGTTGCTGTCTGCACCTGTTCAACAATGCTGGGTGCCACTGATGGAACTGCTTCTACTGAAATAACGTCACTTGTTGGTATTTGCACCTGTTCAACATTACTGGGTGCCACCAATGGACTGCTTCTACTGAAATAATGTCACTTGTTGGTGTCTGCACCTGTTCAACAATGCTGGGTGCCACTGATGGAACTGCTTCTACTGAAATAATGTCACTTGTTGGTATTTGCACCTGTTCAACATTACTGGGTGCCACCGATGGACTGCTTCTACTGAAATAATGTCACTTGTTGGTGTCTGCACCTGTTCAACAATGCTGGGTGCCGCTGATGGACTGCTTCTACTGAAATAATGTCACTTGTTGCTGTCTGCACCTGTTCAACAATGCTGGGTGCCACTGATGGAACTGCTTCTACTGAAATAATGTCACTTGTTGGTATTTGCACCTGTTCAACATTACTGGGTGCCACCGATGGACTGCTTCTACTGAAATAATGTCACTTGTTGGTATTTGCACCTGTTCAACATTACTGGGTGCCACCGATGGACTGCTTCTACTGAAATAATGTCACTTGTTGGTATTTGCACCTGTTCAACAATGCTGGGTGCCACTGATGGAACTGCTTCTACTGAAATAATGTCACTTGTTGGTATTTGCACCTGTTCAACATTACTGGGTGCCACCGATGGACTGCTTCTACTGAAATAATGTCACTTGTTGGTATTTGCACCTGTTCAACATTACTGGGTGCCACCGATGGACTGCTTCTACTGAAATAATGTCACTTGTTGGTATTTGCACCTGTTCAACATTACTGGGTGCCACCGATGGACTGCTTCTACTGAAATAATGTCACTTGTTGGTATTTGCACCTGTTCAACATTACTGGGTGCCACCGATGGACTGCTTCTACTGAAATAATGCCACTTGTTGGTATTTGCACCTGTTCAACATTACTGGGTGCCACCGATGGACTGCTTCTACTGAAATAATATCACTTGTTGGTATTTGCACCTGTTCAACATTACTGGGTGCCACCGATGGACTGCTTCTACTGAAATAATGTCACTTGTTGGTATTTGCACCTGTTCAACATTACTGGGTGCCACCGATGGACTGCTTCTACTGAAATAATGTCACTTGTTGGTGTCTGCAACTGTTCAACAATGCTGGGTGCCACTGATGGAACTGCTTCTACTGAAATAATGTCACTTGTTGGTGTCTGCACCTGTTCAACAATGCTGGGTGCCGCTGATGGACTGCTTCTACTGAAATAATGTCACTTGTTGCTGTCTGCACCTGTTCAACAATGCTGGGTGCCACTGATGGAACTGCTTCTACTGAAATAACGTCACTTGTTGGTATTTGCACCTGTTCAACATTACTGGGTGCCACCGATGGACTGCTTCTACTGAAATAATGTCACTTGTTGGTGTCTGCAACAGTTCAACAATGCTGGGTGCCACTGATGGAACTGCTTCTACTGAAATAATGTCACTTGTTGGTGTCTGCACCTGTTCAACAATGCTGGGTGCCGCTGATGGACTGCTTCTACTGAAATAATGTCACTTGTTGCTGTCTGCACCTGTTCAACAATGCTGGGTGCCACTGATGGAACTGCTTCTACTGAAATAACGTCACTTGTTGGTATTTGCACCTGTTCAACATTACTGGGTGCCACCAATGGACTGCTTCTACTGAAATAATGTCACTTGTTGGTGTCTGCACCTGTTCAACAATGCTGGGTGCCACTGATGGAACTGCTTCTACTGAAATAATGTCACTTGTTGGTATTTGCACCTGTTCAACATTACTGGGTGCCACCGATGGACTGCTTCTACTGAAATAATGTCACTTGTTGGTGTCTGCACCTGTTCAACAATGCTGGGTGCCGCTGATGGACTGCTTCTACTGAAATAATGTCACTTGTTGCTGTCTGCACCTGTTCAACAATGCTGGGTGCCACTGATGGAACTGCTTCTACTGAAATAATGTCACTTGTTGGTATTTGCACCTGTTCAACATTACTGGGTGCCACCGATGGATTGCTTCTACTGAAATAATGTCACTTGTTGGTATTTGCACCTGTTCAACATTACTGGGTGCCACCGATGGACTGCTTCTACTGAAATAATGTCACTTGTTGGTATTTGCACCTGTTCAACAATGCTGGGTGCCACTGTTGGAACTGCTTCTACTGAAATAATGTCACTTGTTGGTATTTCCACCTGTTCAACATTACTGGGTGCCACCGATGGACTGCTTCTACTGAAATAATGTCACTTGTTGGTATTTGCACCTGTTCAACATTACTGGGTGCCACCGATGGACTGCTTCTACTGAAATAATGTCACTTGTTGGTATTTGCACCTGTTCAACATTACTGGGTGCCACCGATGGACTGCTTCTACTGAAATAATGTCACTTGTTGGTATTTGCACCTGTTCAACATTACTGGGTGCCACCGATGGACTGCTTCTACTGAAATAATGTCACTTGTTGGTATTTGCACCTGTTCAACATTACTGGGTGCCACCGATGGACTGCTTCTACTGAAATAAAGTCACTTGTTGGTATTTGCACCTGTTCAACATTACTGGGTGCCACCGACGGACTGCTTCTACTGAAATAATGTCACTTGTTGGTATTTGCACCTGTTCAACATTACTGGGTGCCACCGATGGACTGCTTCTACTGAAATAATGTCACTTGTTGGTATTTGCACCTGTTCAACATTACTGGGTGCCACCGATGGACTGCTTCTACTGAAATAATGTCACTTGTTGGTATTTGCACCTGTTCAACATTACTGGGTGCCACCGATGGACTGCTTCTACTGAAATAATGTCACTTGTTGGTGTCTGCAACTGTTCAACAATGCTGGGTGCCACTGATGGAACTGCTTCTACTGAAATAATGTCACTTGTTGGTGTCTGCACCTGTTCAACAATGCTGGGTGCCGCTGATGGACTGCTTCTACTGAAATAATGTCACTTGTTGGTGTCTGCACCTGTTCAACAATGCTGGGTGCCACTGATGGAACTGCTTCTACTGAAATAACGTCACTTGTTGGTATTTGCACCTGTTCAACATTACTGGGTGCCACCGATGGACTGCTTCTACTGAAATAATGTCACTTGTTGGTGTCTGCACCTGTTCAACAATGCTGGGTGCCACTGATGGAACTGCTTCTACTGAAATAATGTCACTTGTTGGTATTTGCACCTGTTCAACATTACTGGGTGCCACCGATGGACTGCTTCTACTGAAATAATGTCACTTGTTGGTGTCTGCACCTGTTCAACAATGCTGGGTGCCACTGATGGAACTGCTTCTACTGAAATAATGTCACTTGTTGGTGTCTGCACCTGTTCAACAATGCTGGGTGCCGCTGATGGACTGCTTCTACTGAAATAATGTCACTTGTTGGTGTCTGCACCTGTTCAACAATGCTGGGTGCCGCTGATGGACTGCTTCTACTGAAATAATGTCACTTGTTGGTGTCTGCACCTGTTCAACAATGCTGGGTGCCACTGATGGAATTGCTTCTACTGAAATAATGTCACTTGTTGGTGTCTGCACCTGTTCAACAATGCTGGGTGCCACCGATGGACTGCTTCTACTGAAATAATGTCACTTGTTGGTATTTGCACCTGTTCAACATTACTGGGTGCCACCGATGGACTGCTTCTACTGAAATAATGTCACTTGTTGGTGTCTGCAACTGTTCAACAATGCTGGGTGCCACTGATGGAACTGCTTCTACTGAAATAATGTCACTTGTTGGTGTCTGCACCTGTTCAACAATGCTGGGTGCCGCTGATGGACTGCTTCTACTGAAATAATGTCACTTGTTGCTGTCTGCACCTGTTCAAATTTGCTGGGTGCCACTGATGGAACTGCTTCTACTGAAATAACGTCACTTGTTGGTATTTGCACCTGTTCAACATTACTGGGTGCCACCGATGGACTGCTTCTACTGAAATAATGTCACTTGTTGGTGTCTGCACCTGTTCAACAATGCTGGGTGCCACTGATGGAACTGCTTCTACTGAAATAATGTCACTTGTTGGTATTTGCACCTGTTCAACATTACTGGGTGCCACCGATGGACTGCTTCTACTGAAATAATGTCACTTGTTGGTGTCTGCACCTGTTCAACAATGCTGGGTGCCACTGATGGAACTGCTTCTACTGAAATAATGTCACTTGTTGGTGTCTGCACCTGTTCAACAATGCTGGGTGCCGCTGATGGACTGCTTCTACTGAAATAATGTCACTTGTTGGTGTCTGCACCTGTTCAACAATGCTGGGTGCCGCTGATGGACTGCTTCTACTGAAATAATGTCACTTGTTGCTGTCTGCACCTGTTCAACAATGCTGGGTGCCACTGATGGAACTGCTTCTACTGAAATAACGTCACTTGTTGGTATTTGCACCTGTTCAACATTACTGGGTGCCACCGATGGACTGCTTCTACTGAAATAATGTCACTTGTTGGTGTCTGCAACTGTTCAACAATGCTGGGTGCCACTGATGGAACTGCTTCTACTGAAATAATGTCACTTGTTGGTGTCTGCACCTGTTCAACAATGCTGGGTGCCGCTGATGGACTGCTTCTACTGAAATAATGTCACTTGTTGCTGTCTGCACCTGTTCAACAATGCTGGGTGCCACTGATGGAACTGCTTCTACTGAAATAACGTCACTTGTTGGTATTTGCACCTGTTCAACATTACTGGGTGCCACCGATGGACTGCTTCTACTGAAATAATGTCACTTGTTGGTGTCTGCACCTGTTCAACAATGCTGGGTGCCACTGATGGAACTGCTTCTACTGAAATAATGTCACTTGTTGGTATTTGCACCTGTTCAACATTACTGGGTGCCACCGATGGACTGCTTCTACTGAAATAATGTCACTTGTTGGTGTCTGCACCTGTTCAACAATGCTGGGTGCCGCTGATGGACTGCTTCTACTGAAATAATGTCACTTGTTGCTGTCTGCACCTGTTCAACAATGCTGGGTGCCACTGATGGAACTGCTTCTACTGAAATAACGTCACTTGTAGGTATTTGCACCTGTTCAACATTACTGGGTGCCACCGATGGACTGCTTCTACTGAAATAATGTCACTTGTTGGTATTTGCACCTGTTCAACATTACTGGGTGCCACCGATGGACTGCTTCTACTGAAATAATGTCACTTGTTGGTATTTGCACCTGTTCAACATTACTGGGTGCCACCGATGGACTGCTTCTACTGAAATAATGTCACTTGTTGGTGTCTGCAACTGTTCAACCATGCTGGGTGCCACTGATGGAACTGCTTCTACTGAAATAATGTCACTTGTTGGTGTCTGCACCTGTTCAACAATGCTGGGTGCCGCTGATGGACTGCTTCTACTGAAATAATGTCACTTGTTGCTGTCTGCACCTGTTCAACAATGCTGGGTGCCACTGATGGAACTGCTTCTACTGAAATAACGTCACTTGTTGGTATTTGCACCTGTTCAACATTACTGGGTGCCACCGATGGACTGCTTCTACTGAAATAATGTCACTTGTTGGTGTCTGCAACTGTTCAACAATGCTGGGTGCCACTGATGGAACTGCTTCTACTGAAATAATGTCACTTGTTGGTGTCTGCACCTGTTCAACAATGCTGGGTGCCGCTGATGGACTGCTTCTACTGAAATAATGTCACTTGTTGCTGTCTGCACCTGTTCAACAATGCTGGGTGCCACTGATGGAACTGCTTCTACTGAAATAACGTCACTTGTTGGTATTTGCACCTGTTCAACATTACTGGGTGCCACCAATGGACTGCTTCTACTGAAATAATGTCACTTGTTGGTGTCTGCACCTGTTCAACAATGCTGGGTGCCACTGATGGAACTGCTTCTACTGAAATAATGTCACTTGTTGGTGTCTGCACCTGTTCAACAATGCTGGGTGCCGCTGATGGACTGCTTCTACTGAAATAATGTCACTTGTTGCTGTCTGCACCTGTTCAACAATGCTGGGTGCCACTGATGGAACTGCTTCTACTGAAATAACGTCACTTGTTGGTATTTGCACCTGTTCAACATTACTGGGTGCCACCAATGGACTGCTTCTACTGAAATAATGTCACTTGTTGCTGTCTGCACCTGTTCAACAATGCTGGGTGCCACTGATGGAACTGCTTCTACTGAAATAACGTCACTTGTTGGTATTTGCACCTGTTCAACATTACTGGGTGCCACCGATGGACTGCTTCTACTGAAATAATGTCACTTGTTGGTGTCTGCAACTGTTCAACAATGCTGGGTGCCACTGATGGAACTGCTTCTACTGAAATAATGTCACTTGTTGGTGTCTGCACCTGTTCAACAATGCTGGGTGCTGCTGATGGACTGCTTCTACTGAAATAATGTCACTTGTTGCTGTCTGCACCTGTTCAACAATGCTGGGTGCCACTGATGGAACTGCTTCTACTGAAATAACGTCACTTGTTGGTATTTGCACCTGTTCAACATTACTGGGTGCCACCGATGGACTGCTTCTACTGAAATAATGTCACTTGTTGGTGTCTGCAACTGTTCAACAATGCTGGGTGCCACTGATGGAACTGCTTCTACTGAAATAATGTCACTTGTTGGTGTCTGCACCTGTTCAACAATGCTGGGTGCCGCTGATGGACTGCTTCTACTGAAATAATGTCACTTGTTGCTGTCTGCACCTGTTCAACAATGCTGGGTGCCACTGATGGAACTGCTTCTACTGAAATAATGTCACTTGTTGGTATTTGCACCTGTTCAACATTACTGGGTGCCACCGATGGACTGCTTCTACTGAAATAATGTCACTTGTTGGTATTTGCACCTGTTCAACATTACTGGGTGCCACCGATGGACTGCTTCTACTGAAATAATGTCACTTGTTGGTATTTGCACCTGTTCAACAATGCTGGGTGCCACTGATGGAACTGCTTCTACTGAAATAATGTCACTTGTTGGTATTTGCACCTGTTCAACATTACTGGGTGCCACTGATGGACTGCTTCTACTGAAATAATGTCACTTGTTGGTATTTGCACCTGTTCAACATTACTGGGTGCCACCGATGGACTGCTTCTACTGAAATAATGTCACTTGTTGGTATTTGCACCTGTTCAACATTACTGGGTGCCACCGATGGATTGCTTCTACTGAAATAATGTCACTTGTTGGTATTTGCACCTGTTCAACATTACTGGGTGCCACCGTTCGACTGCTTCTACTGAAATAATGTCACTTGTTGGTATTTGCACCTGTTCAACATTACTGGGTGCCACCGATGGACTGCTTCTACTGAAATAATGTCACTTGTTGGTGTCTGCAACTGTTCAACAATGCTGGGTGCCACTGATGGAACTGCTTCTACTGAAATAATGTCACTTGTTGGTGTCTGCACCTGTTCAACAATGCTGGGTGCCGCTGATGGACTGCTTCTACTGAAATAATGTCACTTGTTGCTGTCTGCACCTGTTCAACAATGCTGGGTGCCACTGATGGAACTGCTTCTACTGAAATAACGTCACTTGTTGGTATTTGCACCTGTTCAACATTACTGGGTGCCACCGATGGACTGCTTCTACTGAAATAATGTCACTTGTTGGTGTCTGCAACTGTTCAACAATGCTGGGTGCCACTGATGGAACTGCTTCTACTGAAATAATGTCACTTGTTGGTGTCTGCACCTGTTCAACAATGCTGGGTGCCGCTGATGGACTGCTTCTACTGAAATAATGTCACTTGTTGCTGTCTGCACCTGTTCAACAATGCTGGGTGCCACTGATGGAACTGCTTCTACTGAAATAATGTCACTTGTTGGTATTTGCACCTGTTCAACATTACTGGGTGCCACCGATGGACTGCTTCTACTGAAATAATGTCACTTGTTGGTATTTGCACCTGTTCAACATTACTGGGTGCCACCGATGGACTGCTTCTACTGAAATAATGTCACTTGTTGGTATTTGCACCTGTTCAACAATGCTGGGTGCCACTGATGGAACTGCTTCTACTGAAATAATGTCACTTGTTGGTATTTGCACCTGTTCAACATTACTGGGTGCCACTGATGGACTGCTTCTACTGAAATAATGTCACTTGTTGGTATTTGCACCTGTTCAACATTACTGGGTGCCACCGATGGACTGCTTCTACTGAAATAATGTCACTTGTTGGTATTTGCACCTGTTCAACATTACTGGGTGCCACCGATGGATTGCTTCTACTGAAATAATGTCACTTGTTGGTATTTGCACCTGTTCAACATTACTGGGTGCCACCGTTCGACTGCTTCTACTGAAATAATGTCACTTGTTGGTATTTGCACCTGTTCAACATTACTGGGTGCCACCGATGGACTGCTTCTACTGAAATAATGTCACTTGTTGGTATTTGCACCTGTTCAACATTACTGGGTGCCACCGATGGACTGCTTCTACTGAAATAATGTCACTTGTTGGTATTTGCACCTGTTCAACATTACTGGGTGCCACCGATGGACTGCTTCTACTGAAATAATGTCACTTGTTGGTATTTGCACCTGTTCAACATTACTGGGTGCCACCGATGGACTGCTTCTACTGAAATAATGTCACTTGTTGGTATTTGCACCTGTTCAACATTACTGGGTGCCACCGATGGACTGCTTCTACTGAAATAATGTCACTTGTTGGTATTTGCACCTGTTCAACATTACTGGGTGCCACCGATGGACTGCTTCTACTGAAATAATGTCACTTGTTGGTATTTGCACCTGTTCAACATTACTGGGTGCCACCGATGGACTCCTTCTACTGAAATAATGTCACTTGTTGGTATTTGCACCTGTTCAACATTACTGGGTGCCACCGATGGACTGCTTCTACTGAAATAATGTCACTTGTTGGTATTTGCACCTGTTCAACATTACTGGGTGCCACCGATGGACTGCTTCTACTGAAATAATGTCACTTGTTGGTATTTGCACCTGTTCAACATTACTGGGTGCCACCGATGGACTGCTTCTACTGAAATAATGTCACTTGTTGGTATTTGCACCTGTTCAACATTACTGGGTGCCACCGATGGACTGCTTCTACTGAAATAATGTCACTTGTTGGTATTTGCACCTGTTCAACATTACTGGGTGCCACCGATGGACTGCTTCTACTGAAATAATGTCACTTGTTGGTATTTGCACCTGTTCAACATTACTGGGTGCCACCGATGGACTGCTTCTACTGAAATAATGTCACTTGTTGGTATTTGCACCTGTTCAACATTACTGGGTGCCACCGATGGACTGCTTCTACTGAAATAATGTCACTTGTTGGTATTTGCACCTGTTCAACATTACTGGGTGCCACCGATGGACTGCTTCTACTGAAATAATGTCACTTGTTGGTATTTGCACCTGTTCAACATTACTGGGTGCCACCGATGGACTGCTTCTACTGAAATAATGTCACTTGTTGGTATTTGCACCTGTTCAACATTACTGGGTGCCACCGATGGACTGCTTCTACTGAAATAATGTCACTTGTTGGTATTTGCACCTGTTCAACATTACTGGGTGCCACCGATGGACTGCTTCTACTGAAATAATGTCACTTGTTGGTATTTGCAACTGTTCAACATTTCTGGGTGCCACCGATGGACTGCTTCTACTGAAATAATGTCACTTGTTGTTATTTGCACCTGTTCAACATTACTGGGTGCCACCGATGGACTGCTTCTACTGAAATAATGTCACTTGTTGGTATTTGCACCTGTTCAACATTACTGGGTGCCACCGATGGACTGCTTCTACTGAAATAATGTCACTTGTTGGTATTTGCACCTGTTCAACATTACTGGGTGCCACCGATGGACTGCTTCTACTGAAATAATGTCACTTGTTGGTATTTGCACCTGTTCAACATTACTGGGTGCCACCGATGGACTGCTTCTACTGAAATAATGTCACTTGTTGGTATTTGCACCTGTTCAACATTACTGGGTGCCACCGATGGACTGCTTCTACTGAAATAATGTCACTTGTTGGTATTTGCACCTGTTCAACATTACTGGGTGCCACCGATGGACTGCTTCTACTGAAATAATGTCACTTGTTGGTGTCTGCAACTGTTCAACAATGCTGGGTGCCACTGATGGAACTGCTTCTACTGAAATAATGTCACTTGTTGTTGTCTGCACCTGTTCAACAATGCTGGGTGCCGCTGATGGACTGCTTCTACTGAAATAATGTCACTTGTTGCTGTCTGCACCTGTTCAACAATGCTGGGTGCCACTGATGGAACTGCTTCTACTGAAATAACGTCACTTGTTGGTATTTGCACCTATTCAACATTACTGGGTGCCACCGATGGACTGCTTCTACTGAAATAATGTCACTTGTTGGTGTCTGCACCTGTTCAACAATGCTGGGTGCCACTGATGGAACTGCTTCTACTGAAATAATGTCACTTGTTGGTATTTGCACCTGTTCAACATTACTGGGTGCCACCGATGGACTGCTTCTACTGAAATAATGTCACTTGTTGGTGTCTGCACCTGTTCAACAATGCTGGGTGCCACTGATGGAACTGCTTCTACTGAAATAATGTCACTTGTTGGTGTCTGCACCTGTTCAACAATGCTGGGTGCCGCTGATGGACTGCTTCTACTGAAATAATGTCACTTGTTGGTGTCTGCACCTGTTCAACAATGCTGGGTGCCGCTGATGGACTGCTTCTACTGAAATAATGTCACTTGTTGGTGTCTGCACCTGTTCAACAATGCTGGGTGCCACTGATGGAACTGCTTCTACTGAAATAATGTCACTTGTTGGTGTCTGCACCTGTTCAACAATGCTGGGTGCCACCGATGGACTGCTTCTACTGAAATAATGTCACTTGTTGGTATTTGCACCTGTTCAACATTACTGGGTGCCACCGATGGACTGCTTCTACTGAAATAATGTCACTTGTTGGTGTCTGCAACTGTTCAACAATGCTGGGTGCCACTGATGGAACTGCTTCTACTGAAATAATGTCACTTGTTGGTGTCTGCACCTGTTCAACAATGCTGGGTGCCGCTGATGGACTGCTTCTACTGAAATAATGTCACTTGTTGCTGTCTGCACCTGTTCAACAATGCTGGGTGCCACTGATGGAACTGCTTCTACTGAAATAACGTCACTTGTTGGTATTTGCACCTGTTCAACATTACTGGGTGCCACCGATGGACTGCTTCTACTGAAATAATGTCACTTGTTGGTGTCTGCACCTGTTCAACAATGCTGGGTGCCACTGATGGAACTGCTTCGACTGAAATAATGTCACTTGTTGGTATTTGCACCTGTTCAACATTACTGGGTGCCACCGATGGACTGCTTCTACTGAAACAATGTCACTTGTTGGTGTCTACACCTGTTCAACAATGCTGGGTGCCACTGATGGAACTGCTTCTACTGAAATAATGTCACTTGTTGGTGTCTGCACCTGTTCAACAATGCTGGGTGCCGCTGATGGACTGCTTCTACTGAAATAATGTCACTTGTTGGTGTCTGCACCTGTTCAACAATGCTGGGTGCCGCTGATGGACTGCTTCTACTGAAATAATGTCACTTGTTGGTGTCTGCACCTGTTCAACAATGCTGGGTGCCACTGATGGAACTGCTTCTACTGAAATAATGTCACTTGTTGGTGTCTGCACCTGTTCAACAATGCTGGGTGCCGCTGATGGACTGCTTCTACTGAAATAATGTCACTTGTTGGTGTCTGCACCTGTTCAACAATGCTGGGTGCCACTGATGGAACTGCTTCTACTGAAATAATGTCACTTGTTGGTATTTGCACCTGTTCAACATTACTGGGTGCCACCGATGGACTGCTTCTACTGAAATAATGTCACTTGTTGGTGTCTGCACCTGTTCAACAATGCTGGGTGCCACTGATGGAACTGCTTCTACTGAAATAATGTCACTTGTTGGTGTCTGCACCTGTTCAACAATGCTGGGTGCCGCTGATGGACTGCTTCTACTGAAATAATGTCACTTGTTGGTGTCTGCACCTGTTCAACAATGCTGGGTGCCGCTGATGGACTGCTTCTACTGAAATAATGTCACTTGTTGGTGTCTGCACCTGTTCAACAATGCTGGGTGCCACTGATGGAACTGCTTCTACTGAAATAATGTCACTTGTTGGTGTCTGCACCTGTTCAACAATGCTGGGTGCCGCTGATGGACTGCTTCTACTGAAATAATGTCACTTGTTGGTGTCTGCACCTGTTCAACAATGCTGGGTGCCACTGATGGAACTGCTTCTACTGAAATAATGTCACTTGTTGGTATTTGCACCTGTTCAACATTACTGGGTGCCACCGATGGACTGCTTCTACTGAAATAATGTCACTTGTTGGTATTTGCACCTGTTCAACATTACTGGGTGCCACCGATGGACTGCTTCTACTGAAATAATGTCACTTGTTGGTATTTGCACCTGTTCAACATTACTGGGTGCCACCGATGGAATGCTTCTACTGAAATAATGTCACTTGTTGGTGTCTGCACCTGTTCAACAATGCTGGGTGCCACTGATGGAACTGCTTCTACTGAAATAATGTCACTTGTTGGTATTTGCACCTGTTCAACATTACTGGGTGCCACCGATGGACTGCTTCTACTGAAATAATGTCACTTGTTGGTGTCTGCACCTGTTCAACAATGCTGGGTGCCACTGATGGAACTGCTTCTACTGAAATAATGTCACTTGTTGGTATTTGCACCTGTTCAACATTACTGGGTGCCACCGATGGACTGCTTCTACTGAAATAATGTCACTTGTTGGTATTTGCACCTGTTCAACATTACTGGGTGCCACCGATGGACTGCTTCTACTGAAATAATGTCACTTGTTGGTATTTGCACCTGTTCAACATTACTGGGTGCCACCGATGGACTGCTTCTACTGAAATAATGTCACTTGTTGGTGTCTGCACCTGTTCAACAATGCTGGGTGCCACCGATGGACTGCTTCTACTGAAATAATGTCACTTGTTGGTGTCTGCACCTGTTCAACAATGTTGGGTGCCACTGATGGAACCGCTTCTACTGAAATAATGTCACTTGTTGGTATTTGCACCTGTTCAACATTACTGGGTGCCACCGATGGACTGCTTCTACTGAAATAATGTCACTTGTTGGTATTTGCACCTGTTCAACATTACTGGGTGCCACCGATGGACTGCTTCTACTGAAATAATGTCACTTGTTGGTATTTGCACCTGTTCAACATTACTGGGTGCCACCAATGGACTGCTTCTACTGAAATAATGTCACTTGTTGGTGTCTGCACCTGTTCAACAATGCTGGGTGCCACTGATGGAACTGCTTCTACTGAAATAATGTCACTTGTTGGTATTTGCACCTGTTCAACATTACTGGGTGCCACCGATGGACTGCTTCTACTGAAATAATGTCACTTGTTGGTGTCTGCACCTGTTCAACAATGCTGGGTGCCACTGATGGAACTGCTTCTACTGAAATAATGTCACTTGTTGGTATTTGCACCTGTTCAACATTACTGGGTGCCACCGATGGACTGCTTCTACTGAAATAATGTCACTTGTTGGTGTCTGCACCTGTTCAACAATGCTGGGTGCCACTGATGGAACTGCTTCTACTGAAATAATGTCACTTGTTGGTGTCTGCACCTGTTCAACAATGCTGGGTGCCACTGATGGAACTGCTTCTACTGAAATAATGTCACTTGTTGGTATTTGCACCTGTTCAACATTGCTGGGTGCCACCGATGGACTGCTTCTACTGAAATAATGTCACTTGTTGGTGTCTGCACCTGTTCAACAATGCTGGGTGCCACTGATGGAACCGCTTCTACTGAAATAATGTCACTTGTTGGTATTTGCACCTGTTCAACATTACTGGGTGCCACCGATGGACTGCTTCTACTGAAATAATGTCACTTGTTGGTGTCTGCACCTGTTCAACAATGCTGGGTGCCACTGATGGAACTGCTTCTACTGAAATAATGTCACTTGTTGGTATTTGCACCTGTTCAACATTACTGGGTGCCACCGATGGACTGCTTCTACTGAAATAATGTCACTTGTTGGTGTCTGCACCTGTTCAACAATGCTGGGTGCCACTGATGGAACTGCTTCTACTGAAATAATGTCACTTGTTGGTATTTGCACCTGTTCAACATTGCTGGGTGCCACCGATGGACTGCTTCTACTGAAATAATGTCACTTGTTGGTGTCTGCACCTGTTCAACAATGCTGGGTGCCACTGATGGAACCGCTTCTACTGAAATAATGTCACTTGTTGGTATTTGCACCTGTTCAACATTACTGGGTGCCACCGATGGACTGCTTCTACTGAAATAATGTCACTTGTTGGTGTCTGCACCTGTTCAACAATGCTGGGTGCCACTGATGGAACTGCTTCTACTGAAATAATGTCACTTGTTGGTATTTGCACCTGTTCAACATTACTGGGTGCCACCGATGGACTGCTTCTACTGAAATAATGTCACTTGTTGGTGTCTGCACCTGTTCAACAATGCTGGGTGCCACTGATGGAACTGCTTCTACTGAAATAATGTCACTTGTTGGTATTTGCACCTGTTCAACATTGCTGGGTGCCACCGATGGACTGCTTCTATTGAAATAATGTCACTTGTTGGTGTCTGCACCTGTTCAGCAATGCTGGGTGCCACTGATGGAACCGCTTCTACTGAAATAATGTCACTTGTTGGTATTTGCACCTGTTCAACATTACTGGGTGCCACCGATGGACTGCTTCTACTGAAATAATGTCACTTGTTGGTGTCTGCACCTGTTCAACAATGCTGGGTGCCACTGATGGAACTGCTTCTACTGAAATAATGTCACTTGTTGGTATTTGCACCTGTTCAACATTACTGGGTGCCACCGATGGACTGCTTCTACTGAAATAATGTCACTTGTTGGTGTCTGCACCTGTTCAACAATGCTGGGTGCCACTGATGGAACTGCTTCTACTGAAATAATGTCACTTGTTGGTATTTGCACCTGTTCAACATTACTGGGTGCCACCGATGGACTGCTTCTACTGAAATAATGTCACTTGTTGGTGTCTGCACCTGTTCAACAATGCTGGGTGCCACCGATGGACTGCTTCTACTGAAATAATGTCACTTGTTGGTGTCTGCACCTGTTCAACAATGCTGGGTGCCACTGATGGACTGCTTCTACTGAAATAATGTCACTTGTTGGTGTCTGCACCTGTTCAACAATGCTGGGTGCCACTGATGGAACTGCTTCTACTGAAATAATGTCACTTGTTGGTATTTGCACCTGTTCAACATTACTGGGTGCCACCGATGGACTGCTTCTACTGAAATAATGTCACTTGTTGGTGTCTGCACCTGTTCAACAATGCTGGGTGCCACTGATGGAACCGCTTCTACTGAAATAATGTCACTTGTTGGTATTTGCACCTGTTCAACATTACTGGGTGCCACCGATGGACTGCTTCTACTGAAATAATGTCACTTGTTGGTGTCTGCACCTGTTCAACAATGCTGGGTGCCACTGATGGAACTGCTTCTACTGAAATAATGTCACTTGTTGGTATTTGCACCTGTTCAACATTACTGGGTGCCACCGATGGACTGCTTCTACTGAAATAATGTCACTTGTTGGTGTCTGCACCTGTTCAACAATGCTGGGTGCCACCGATGGACTGCTTCTACTGAAATAATGTCACTTGTTGGTGTCTGCACCTGTTCAACAATGCTGGGTGCCGCTGATGGACTGCTTCTACTGAAATAATGTCACTTGTTGCTGTCTGCACCTGTTCAACAATGCTGGGTGCCACTGATGGAACTGCTTCTACTGACATAATGTCACTTATTGGTGTCTGCGTCTGCTCAACATTACTGGGTGCCACTGTTGGAGCTGTTTAATTAATGCTGATGAAATGTTATGAGACTGCTATTTGCACCTCTTGACCATTGCTGGGTGCTACTGCTGGAACTGTCAACTACTTGTTTATTGATATATTGACAAGATTTTATGTGAATATTTGTATAAACTGATTTTTTTGTGTATTTACTGTTTGTGAAATGTTATGAGACTCTTACCTACACCTATTTGACATTGCTGGTGCCATTGATTGAATGGTACTTGTGTAAACTACTATGTAAAATCACATGTATGAAAGCATTTGTATTCCTTACTGTATTTTATATATTAGGTTATTGAAGGGTCAGTGCAAAGCCAAAATTTATTTAGTGAAGTGATATTTACTTATTAATATTATCTTTTAATTTTTGTCTGTATTTTTTGTACGAATTTGGTGGTATTTCCACCACCAATGCTGGCAAGAATACCATCAAATTCTGGCCCGTGGAGGAGGGGCATAAGGAAGGTGGCTACACTGAGCCACAGCGCCAGAGATTGCGCCAAAGAGTTTTATTCCGCAGCCTCCACTGGCAGTTCTTGTCGAGAAGTCGTGGTGGAGAGTGCTTGTTGAGATGTAGCAGTGGTGAGTCGTTGTTGAGAAGTTCCCATAGTGAGTGCTTGTTCAGAACTTGTAGTATTGTTTTGATGGGCTAGACGCCAGATGTTGTTGGATTGGGGATGCTGTATTGATCAGAGTGTGCTTTTCGTCAATATATATGAAGGTAAAAAAATTCCTTTTTTTATTATTTCAATGTCTTAAACAATAATGCCTCTTGGACACAGGTTCAGTCAACAAAGCATCTGGCTCGTGTTCTTGTATTAGACTGTATTTCTGGTTTCTATGTGCAGTTATAGTATTTCTGTTTTTTTGTAATTACTTAAGTATAAATGGTGTTTAAAATATCTGGTCTTATTGAGGAAGAACCGTGCCAGATGTGTACGTTGAATCACACTTCCACACACAGAACAGCTACACTTGTGTTTTGTTGTTTCGTAGGTTTTATAGTTGCTGGGGACTTAATTAATTGTGTTAACGGAAGTTTTCTTTCATTCTTTGTTGTTATTCTATGCAATCAGATTGCGTACTAATACCAGTCAGGGCCAACCGGTTACGAGACTGCGTAACCGGACAGTTAGCTACTAAAAATTAAAAAATATTTGCACATAAAATAATTAAGCCCCCATGCAACCCTCCGGCACGCACCGTATGCTGGATTGCGGAGTATGTATGTAGATGTAGATATTGAGGGTATGGCATGTAATACGATGAATAAAATCTGGCACGAGGTATAACAGTGTTGCCGCCACCTTTTGTGCAACTCATGTGAGGTTTGCAATGAAGAAGAAACAAGAAATCGGATGTCAACTGAAGAATGGGATACAACACGTCAGCTTTGACCAGTGACGTCGGAATTTACTCATAGATATTAATGTCTTTATTTTCGAGTCATATATAATAAATCGGTTATCTTCTGTGATGAGGCGTCATCTTTGTAAGTTGAAATAAGTGACGTCTTTTTAAAAGACAGTGCTAGACACTGCGTACGATTTTTGTCACTTGTATTAATTTAAATCACTTGTTCATTCCAGTTCATTCGGAACTTATTTTCACACTTAGTGAGTTTGAGGTATTTTGGAAGAATTGTTTTTCATTCCGGACAGTTTTTACTTTCTGACTTTCGTTTATAGGTACGGGATACAAATTTTACGGTTCTCGCTTTTTTTCGCCTTCGCTAACAGTAGTATTACTACGGTATTCTTCAGTCGATACTAGTGTTAGCGGAGACTAAAAATAGTGACATACATAACGTTTGTACACCATACTTCAGTTGACCTTTATAGGTCAACTGAAGAACGGGATACAAATGTTACGTACGTCGCTATTTTTCGACTTCGCTAGCACTGGCGACGACCTACATACGTCAACGAAGTACGACATAGAAATTTTACCTATGTCGGTCTATTCGCCTTCGCTAGTACTAGTATCCAGTGAATAATAGGATACTAGCAGTGGCGGAGGCGAAAAGACCGATATACGTACAGTTTGTGTCTCGTACTCCAGTTCACCTACATAGATCAACTGAAGAATAGGATACTAGTGCTAGCGAAGACGAAAAAGTCGACGTACGTTAAATTTGTATCCCGTACTGCAATTAACCTATACACATCCACTCAATTTCGGGATGCAGATCTATAGACCTATATCTCTAACGTCGATCAGTTGTAGAATTTTGGAATACGTATTATGTTCGAGTATAATGACTTTCCTGGAGACTAGAAATCTACTCTGTAGGAATAAACGTGGGTTTCGAAAAAGACGATCGTGTGAAACCCAACTGGCTCTATTCCTCCACGAGACTCAGAGGGCCGTAGACACGGGTTCACAGGTAGATGCTGTGTTTCTTGACTTCCGCAAGGCGATCGATACAGTTCTCCACAGTCGTTTAATGACCAAAGTAAGAGCATATGAACTATCAGACCAATTGTGTGATTGGATTGAACAGATCCTCTGATAACAGAGCGCAGCATGTCATTCTCAATGGAGAGAAGTCTTCCGAAGTAAGAGTGATTTCAGGTGTGCCACAGGGGAATGTCATGGGACCGTTGCTGTTCACAATATACATAAATGACCTGGTGGATGACATCGGAAGTTCACTGAGGCTTTTCGCAGGTGATGATGTGGTGTATCGAGAGGTTGTAACAATGGAAAATTGTACTGAAATGCAGGAGGATCTGCAGCGAATTGACGCATGGTGCAGGTAATGGCAATTTAATCTCAATGTAGACAAGTGTAATGTGCTGCGAATACATAGAAAGATAGATCCCTTAACATTTAGCTACAAAATAGCAGGTCAGCAACTGGAAGCAGTTAATTCCATAAATCATCTGGGGGTACGCATTAGGAGTGATTTAAAATGGAATGATCGTATAACGTTGATCGTCGGTAAAGCAGATGCCAGACTGAGATTCATTGGAAGAATCCTAAGGAAATGCAATCCGAAAACAAAGGAAGTAGATTACAGTACGCTTGTTCGCCCAATGCTTGAATACTGCTCAGCTGTGTGGGATCCGTACCAGGTGGGGTTGGTTGAGGAGATAGAGAGGATCCAACGGAGAGCAGTGCGCTTCGTTACAGGATCATTTAGTAACCGCGAAAGCGTTACGGAGATGATAGATAAACTCCAGTGGAAGACTCTGCAGGAGAGACGCTCAGTAGCTCGGTACGAGCTTTTGTTAAAGTTTCGAGAACATACGTTCACCGAAGAGTCCTGCAGTATATTGCTCCCTCCTACGTATATCTCGCGAAGAGGCCATGAGGATAAAATCAGAGAGATTAGAGCCCACACAGAAGCAAACCGACAATCCTTCTTTCCACGAACAGTACGAGACTGGAATAGAAGGGAGAACCGACAGAGGTACTCAGGGTACCCTCCGCCACACACCGTCAGGTGGCTTGCGGAGTATGGATGTAGATGTAGATGTAGATACAAGCCATATTTGAAGGGCTTATTTCAGTAGTGGTACATTTTTGTTCATATTGAGATACAGAGTCCTAAAGTTAAATGAGCGCTGAAAAATCTGCAGTTGAGATACTAGAAATATTCAAGCATGTGGCTTCTTACTAGATATGAACCTTTCTTTCTGTTTGTTTGGATCATTAGTTTCAGAAGCATTATAGGCAGAAAAGTGGAGGTAATGGAATTGTACTACTATTGAAATAAGCCCTTCATTTGTCAACTGAGGTAGTCCATGCTAAAGTTACTTCTGTCCCCTTTTTTTCTTTTCCGTACTAGTATCCCTTTCTTCAGTTGAACTACTTCGGTCAACAGAAGAATAGTATTCTAGGACTCAAAGAAGCGATATACCTAACATCATGTTCGAAATATGGATGTCCGTGATAGATGTCTACCATCAGTTTTCTCTGTCCTGCATTCCTTTATTTCTCAATATTCGTCTTTGATGTTAAATCTATGCAATACACAATCTCTGGCAACTTCTCGGGTCATCGGTCAAAGCCGATGGGCTATATCCAATTGTTCAGGAATCCATAAATCGGGAACAACATCGACAGAAAAGCGGAGAACTTGGGGAGAAGATGCAGGAGTACTGGTGAAATAAAAACAATAAGTAAAGGAGAGGAACCGAAGCTGTTACGTGATCCAAGTTCGTCAATACGAAACTACACTACTTGCCATTAAAATTACTACACCACGAAGATGACGTGCTACAGACGCGAAATTTAACCGGCAGGAAGAAGATTCGGTGATATGCAAATGATTAGCTTTTCAGAGCATTCACACAAGGTTGGCGCCTGTGGCGACACCTACAACGTGCAGACATGAGGAAAGTTTCCAAGCCATTCCTCATACACAAACAGCAGTTGGCCGGCGTTGCCTGGTGAAACGTTGTTGTGTGAGGAGGAGAAATGCGTCCCATCACGTTTCCGACTTTGATAAAGGTCGGATTGTAGGCTATCGCGATTGCGGTTTATCGTATCGCCACATTGCTGCTCGCGTTGGTCGAGATCCAATGAGTGTTAGCAGAATATGGAACTGGTGGGTTCAGGAGGGTAATACGCAACGCCGTGCTGGATCCCAACGGTCTCGTATCACTAGCAGTGGAGATGACAGGCGTCTTATGCGCATGGCTGTAACGGATCGTGCAGCTACGTCTCGATACCTGAGTCAACAGATGGGGACGTTTGCAAGACAACAACCATCTGCACCAACAGTACGACGACGTTTGCTGCGCATGGACTGTCAGCTCGGAGACCAAGGCTGCAGTTACCCATCACGCTGCATCACAGACAGGAGCGCCTGCGCTGGTGTACTCAACCACGAGCCTGGGTGCACGAATGGCAAAACGTCATTTTTTTTTTCGGATGAAGCCAGGTTCTGTTCACTGCACCCGTGTTTGGTGGCATCGCGGTGACGCACATTGGAAGCGTGTATTCGTCGTCACTATACTGGCGTATCACCCGGCGTGTTGGTATGGGGTGCCATTGGTTACACGTCTCCGCCACCTCTTCTTCGCATTGACAGCACTTTGAACGGTGGACGTTACATTCCAGATGTATTACGACCCGTGCCTCTACACTTCATTCGATCCCTGCGAAACCCTACATTTCAGCAGGATAATGCACGACCACATGTTGCAGGTCCTGTACGGGCCTTTCTGGATACAGAAAATATTTGACTGCTGCCCTGGCCAGCACATTCTCCCGATCTCTCACCAACTGGAAACGACTGGTCAATGGTGGCCGAGCAACTGGCTCGTCACAATACGCCAATACTGTGGTATCGTGTTGAAGCTGCATGGGCAGCTGTACCTGCACACGCCATCCCAGCTCTGTTTGACTCAATGCCCAGGCGTATCAAGGCCGTTATTACGGCCAGAGGTGGTTGTTCTGGGTACTGATATCTCAGGATCTACGCACCGAAATTGCGAGAAAATGTTATCACATGACAGTTGTAGTATAATATATTTGTCCAATGAATACCCGTTTATCAACTTCATTTCTTCTTGGTGTAGCAATTTTAATGGCCAGTAGTGTAAAACAAAGATAATGTCAAATTTCGTTGAAACGTTTTTTGCGCGTTTTATTTCCGACTGTCGAAACACGCAGTGGGCGGCTCGGAACTCCCGTGCGGTGCGCCGGCCATCTAAGACGCCGCCGCAGCCGATACTAGATTGCCTGCGGGGCCGGTTTGGACGTTTGCGGCCGAGCCTTAATTCTCCGCCGTCAGCTGGAAGGCCGCGCACTGCTAAATGACCGGTCATCGCTCAGCAGCAAGCGGCCCGCGGGAGGAGGGCTGAGGTGAGGTGAGGAGGGTGCCACCGACCTCTGAGGAGGGCCCGGCGCCGACCGCCATCGGTCACTGGCCTGCCGCAACAGAGCAACACGCCGTGAGGTCGCAGCGGGTCACCATTGTCGCCTTAAGGCGCTTAGCAGGCCCGCTGTGACCCAGCGGTTAACACACCCGCTGCGGTCGCCACAAAGGCGCGGGAGCCGTCTCCCTAAACACAATGGCAGGTTACAGCTTGTAGAGTACCAGTCCTATAATGTGTTGTAGTTACCAGACACTACTGGCCATTAAAATTGCTACACCAAGAAGAAATTCATTGGACAAATATATTATACTAGAACTGACATGCGATTACAATTTCACGCAGTTTGGGTGCATAGATCCTGAGAAATCAGGACAACCACCTCTGGCCGTAATTACGGCCTTGATACGCCTGGCCATTGAGTCAAACAGAGCTTGGATGCCGTGTACAGGTACAGCTGCCCATGCAGCTTCAACACGATACCACAGTTCATCAAGAGTAGTCACTGGCGTATTGTGACGAGCCAGTTGCTCGGCCACCATTGACCTGACGTTTTCAATTGGTGAGAGATCGGGAGAATGTGCTGGCCAGGGCAGCAGTCGAACATTTTCTGTATCCAGAAAGGCCCGTACAGGACCTGCAACATGCGGTCGTGCATTTTCCTGCCGAAATGTAGGGTTTCGCAGGGATCGAATAAAGGGTAGAGCCAGGGGTCGTAACACATCTGAAATGTAACGTCCACTGTTCAAAGTGTCGTCAATGGGAACAAGAGGTGACCGAGACGTGTAACCAGTGGCACCCCATACCATGACGCCGGGTGATACGCCAGTATGGCGACGACGAATACACGCTTCCGATGTGCGTTCACCGCGATGTAGCCAAACACGGATGCGACCATCATGATACTGTAAACAGAACGTGGATTCATCCGAAAAAATTACGTTTTGCCTTTCGTGCACCCAGATTCGTCGTCTAGTACATCATCGCAGGCGATCCTGTCTGTGATGCAGCGTCAAGGGTTACAGCAGCCATGGTCTCCGAGCTCATAGTCCATGCTGCTGCAAACATCGTCGAACTGTTCGTGCAGATGGTTGTTGTCTTGCAAACGTCCCCATCTGTTGGTTCAGGGATCGATACGTGGCTGCACGATCCGTTACAGCCATGCGGATAAGATGCCTCTCATCTCGACTATCAGTGATACGAGGCCGTTGGGATCCAGCACGACGTTCCGTATTACGCTCCTGAACCCACCGATTCCATATTCTGCTAACGGTAATTGGATCTCGACCAATACGAGAAGCAATGCCGCGATACGAGAAACCGCAATCGCGATAGGCGACAATCGCGCCTTTATCATAGTTGGAAACGTGATGGTACGCATTTCTCCTCCTTACACGAGGCATCACAACAACGTTTCACCAGGCAACGCCGGTCAACTAACTGCTGTTTCTGTATGAGAAATCGGTTGGAAACTTTTCTCATGTCAGCACGTTGTAGGTGCCAACCTTGTGTGAATGCTCTGAAAAGCTAATCATTTGCATATCACAGCATCTTCTTCCTGTCGGTTAAATTTCGCGTCTGTAGCACGTCATCTTCGTGGTGTAGCAATTTTAATGGCCAGTAGTGTATTATGCTAAATTATCTACGCATTACACAACTTCAATCAGTTAATCCAGTTGTGCCCTTCACGTGATGCATGGTGGATGTCGTTTATTGATTCCCCAAAAGCTCGTTTCGGGTATTCACCAACAATGTGATTTATTGTTTGCACGGCAGCTTCACAATCTGGAGATGTTACCCAGCCCCATTTGTGCTTTAGATATCCGCAGTTCCTTTGTCCTTTTCGGATGCGGTTGATGGTTCTCCACTGGCGTCTGTGGAGTGTGAAACCTTGAACTCCCATGGAAGGCTTTTCAACCAGACGACCGTTGAACACTGACGATTCTTCCCACTGACTTCTCCATACTTCTTTGATGTTAAAGTCGGAGGCTTCAAGATGTCGTACAGTTCGCCAAGGTGGTTTTCTTGACTTCAGACTCTGTTGTTCTGCTATTCTGTGACATACACTAAGTCACACATGCCTCCTGGGTGATGCTAAAGGAGTAACAACAACAGGGTGGGACCGAACTGCCCGAAAAGGCCTCTATTATTTTGATTAACGTACCTCAATCGCAAAAACGAAGTCCTTAAATAACATAATAGACACAATGAGAAAGTGAAAGATTAATTTTTATCACCACTCAAAAATAATGGATAACTAGAGGCTGACAAAAATGACAAATTCTTTTTGTCGAAAATCCAAAACCTTAAGTTTCGTCGTTTACAGAAGTTAAAAAAAACATCTACAGGAGTTGGGGGTAACAGAGAAATACACAGACAGCAGTCAAGGGTTTCTAGATAAAAACAAAAAAGAATAGACGTGGATTGTGGACGGAAGAAAGGAGAGAACAACAGAAAGCAAGAATGAAAAAAATAAGGAAAGAAAAGAATATGATGCCTTAACTCGTTTCATGTTGTCCTAAGTTGGCCAAGCTCCGAATGATAATAATAAAATAGCTTCGTTATTGACAAATTTCAGTGTGAGGAGTGTTGCCAGCATACAGCCAGCTAAGCTAGACAAGCAATGAATGTGCTGAACGTCATTCTCCTTATCGTCTTAAGGCGTTAAGTAGCATAGCTCCTCCGTGTGTAACGGTAGATTTAGAGGAATATATTTCTGTACAATTTGTGATATATGTAGTTTAAGTTTTTTTAACAAATGCTTATTTGAGGGGGGTAGGACGTCAAAAGTTTAAAAAAACTATTTTTCAAAAATATGCCTATTTTGTAGCGAACATCTTCCTGAATAGTTTGATGTATAAAAAATGTATACTGTATTTGAGAAGCCGGCCAGGGTGGCCGAGCGGTTCTTCGCGGTACAGTCTGGAACCGCACGACCACTACGGTCGCATGTTCGAATCCTCCCTCGGGCATCGATGTGTGTGATGTTAAGTTAGTTAGGTTTAAGTAGTTCTAAGTTCTAGGCGACTGATGAGATCAGAAATTGAGTCCCATAGTACTCAGAGCCATTTGAACCATTTTGTATTTGAGACATTATAAGGTGCGTTATTTGGTCTTAAGTGTATCAAGACGCAGCGCCACACCCCTTTACACACCATTCTTCTGTCATACATAAGTGAAGAATATCATCACAGGAATTCTCTAGCAACAGCTGTGATGGAAGCTATCAAAATGGTTCAAATGGCTCTGAGCACTATGGGACACAACATCTGAGGTCATCAGTCCCCAAGACTTAGAAATACGTAAAGCTAACTTACCTAAGGACATCACACGACCATGCCCGACGCAGGATTCGAACCTGCGAATGAAGCAGCAGCGTGGTTCCGGAGTGAAGCGCCTAGAACCGCTCGGCCACAGCGGCCGGCTGGAAGCTATCAAACCTATATTCAGGGACCTTACAAATGGAAACTTGTTGAAGAAATGTCTTCAAGGCGGTACCAAAAGCCCAAATGAATGTTTTAACCAATGTGTTTGGGAAAGATTGCCAAAAATCATTTTTTTGCGAAGAAATGCACTTGCTATTGGTGTTTATGATCCAGTTTCATGTTTTAATGATAGTGTGCAAAGCAGGAAATATGTTTTAGAGAAAATGGGAACTAAGCCCAGAGTGAACTGCATCGGAACTTCGTATGCGATAGACAGAGCGCGTGTAGCAAAGCAGATAAATCATTTTTGGAGGTGATAAAATCAAGAAGAGTGCATCATAGGAATGTGAAAAGCTAGAAAACTGAATTAGAAAATAAAAATACCCTGCTTATGGTGCTGGACAGTTCTAACAGAATGCCAAATACAACCAGAATCTTTAGGAGCCATTTTCTGTACTTAGATACATGTAACATCCAAAATAAATATCCTGTTACTTTCAAACTTGGTATGCTTACTAAACACAAACTCCTAAGGCAAATTTCTAGTATTTACCAAATCTATTAAAAACTATGGTAAAAATTGAGATAATTAACAATAAAATTTGAATTTTATCTAAACACGATGTTAAAAATGTAACAGCTCATTCATTTTTTCATAAATTAAATGAATTTAACAGAGTTTCATACACCTTCAAGTATGGTTTGTATGCTGTGAAAAATTTTTTATAAGGACCTTTCATACTTATGAATAACAGTGTAGCTATAGCAACAAATGCAGGTAACAGTAAGTGAGGAAAATGATGAAATTTCACATGTACAAAAAATTTATTTCGCTATGTTTTTCAACTTCCACTGCTATGAGTATGAATCCTGAATTCTTCCTGGTCGTGCTGACAAAGTTTTATGAATTTATTTGTAAAAGTATAGACAGTGGAAATTAAAATGTCCTGTGGTGCCTCTCCTGCTCCGAGGCGGTCCGTTTCACGTCCTCCCCCCCTTAAGGAAAGTATATTAAATCCATCCCTCATGTGAGGATTACAAGGATCATTTCTATATTTCGCCTGCTCCTCTCTATTTTTAGTTAATTGTAAATGTCATCCTTAAAATACAATTTAAAATCACATCCCTCTTATGAAGATGTCAAGGATTCTTTCTATATTTTATGTTTCACATTCATTTTTTAATTAATGCCAGATTTTACAATTGTCTGTAGAATCTAAGTATTAATTTGAAAGTGAAATTGAGTAATCGTGAACTGTGGCACCATGTGCCCCCTACATGTTAAGCTGCTTTATGCTGTACGCACCTGGGGGTGTAAGAAAGATAAGGCTTTATACAAAGGGTAGATTTCGTACAGAATGAGTTAATCAATTTTCAGCGGAGTGTCCACTGACATTAAAACCACATGACGGAGTAAGATTCGAACTCGGGAGCTTTGATCCGGCACACAGTTTTAATATGCCTGGTAGTTTCAGGTTTCAAACAAATTTTTTTAATGCGGTTCAGAATTCATATAAATTGTTTTAATACGATGGAGGTTTTTTGTTTCATGTAAACGGAAATCTAATTCATAATCGTACTAACTTTCTTGTTTATCAAATAGTATTGCATAGACACCTGATGAGGGACCGCTAATGTCACTGGTCACAATTATGAGGAGAGTGAACCAACAAGGCGCTGTACGAGGACAACTAAGAGTGGCAGGGTGAGGGTTAAGCCGGCGATGTAAATGGGGCGACTGACACAGGAGGTAAACAAATCAGGTCTACCGTGCATGAGCTATGGTGGTGTCCAAACGGACAGATGCTGACCTGCGCCACCCATCATTGGCGGAACACAACCACACGACTCACCATATCATTGTGTTCGGGGGACAACTCAGTCAACAGCCACCATTGTGTGGCTACCCATTTGTGGTGTGTGTACCTAGTGTATCTCGGTGTGCACACTCATAGACAATACCCGTACTGTGGTACTCAAGACTACACCTACAAATCTGATATACATTATGTAGTGCATCATAAGTGTGTGATCTGGTCATTCCAGATGCTCATACACTTCCAATTTCACCCTCCGTCAGTTGCTGCAGACTTTGTTGAAATTGCCTTAAAAACATTTGACATCCTCATTAATCAGTGCATAAAACTTTTACTGGTGACAGGTCTAAGCCCCCGATAAACTTTACCTAAGAGTGTGTGTATTTCTTTTTGCCATAACTGTAAGACAGACTCCATTTGTCACATATTTTCATGATACCAATTACACCATCTCTTTTTTAAAGTCAGCATGTGACACATATTAGTTAATTCTTTGTTGAGTATATTTCATCCTCACATTAGCTGGTGAATAAACACTCCACAATTTATCATTTGTGTGTTATTCCACCACTGTTTTTATTCGATATTGATCACAAGTTGTCATGGTTTGAATCACACTACTACATTTTCTTTCAACATCTGACACTAAAAAAAGAGTTAATTCGTTATTTAATATATTTCATACTCGTATCTGTCCTTGGATGCGTAATATATTATTAATTTACCGTTCACATATTTTGCTTTACTATTGTTTTAAATTTATTTTTTTCTCACATATTCTCATGATGTGCCTCACACTACTAGATCATTTATGTTGAAATCTGACACTATGTTACAGTTAAGTCTTTCTTAAACACAATTCATATATATAACACATATTATGCTGTTTGTTTCATTACTGTTTAGATGCCTTGTCATAGTGTTTGAAATTCACTACGACTGAGCTTCGAATTTCCTTTTGTGATTAGTTCATTTTGGATATTGATAAATTATTAATATTCATAACGTAAATAGTGTGCTACGCACCTACCAATTTTGGAGAACGAAATTGCTGAGATATGCCTTGCCATTGAGTGAGCAGAACATATCAGGTGCATTTTCGTTTCAACACGTTGGAGGTAATGAAAGGGTTCTACCATGGGTTAAAAACTCACCTACTCCAAATTCGGCCTCGCATTTTAGTCTGTAATCGTTTAGTGATCGGTGACTGTTCAAAGACAGGAGGTGCTGGCCACAGAGATCAATTCGGTGTAAATATCATGCCCTTTGCAGAGAGTGTGTGAGTTCTGAGGTAATCTCTTCGCCAGACTGGGTTCTGCCGGCCTTGTGGGGTAGCGTCTCTATGCGGCGAACTGACTGCCGATGGAGATACTGGTTGCCGGGCCACTGCCTGTGATCATTGTCACCACTGTCGACGTTGCACTACGTGGGTGATACTACGCTTGCACACTTAGGTGCGAGAACTGTGCTTGGTTACATACCTCCTTTCATTTTAGTTTTCGCAATCAATTCTGCGTACTAATTTAACTTTTAACTCACGATGTCTGGTCTCTCATATCGCGCCAGAATTTTCGAACTCGCTCTCCAAGGTAATTTCTGGCCCAGTACCTTTGTACTGCTATTTACAATTTGTACAGAAACCAGATGGCAGTTATAAGAGTCGAGGGACATGAAAGGGAAGCAGTGGTTGGGAAGGGAGTAAGACAGGGTTGTAGCCTCTCCCCGATGTTGTTCAATCTGTATATTCAGCAAGCAGTAAAGGAAGCAAAAGAAAAATTCAGAGTAGGTATTAAAATTCATGGAGAAGAAATAAAAACTTTGAGGTTCGCCGATGACATTGTAATTCTGTCAGAGACAGCAAAGGACTTGGAAGAGCAGTTGAATGGAATGGACAGTGTCTTGAAAGGAGGATATAAGATGGACATCAACAAAAGCAAAACGAGGATAATGGAATGTAGTCTAATTAAGTCGGGTGATGCTGAGGGAATTAGATTAGGAAGTGAGGCACTTAAAGTAGTAAAGGAGTTTTGCTATTTGGGGAGCAAAATAACTGATGATGGTCGAACTAGAGAGGATATAAAATGTAGACTGGCAATGGCAAAGAAAGCGTTTCTGAAGAAGAGAAATTTGTTAACATCCAGTATTGATTTAAGTGTCAGGAAGTCATTTCTGAAAGTATTCGTATGGAGTGTAGCCATGTATGGAAGTGAAACATGGACGATAAATAGTTTGGACAAGAAGAGAATAGAAGCTTTCGAAATGTGGTTCTACAGAAGAATGCTGAAGATTAGATGGGTAGATCACATAACTAATGAGGAAGTATTGAATAGGATTGGGGAGAAGAGAAGTTTGTGGCACAACTTGACCAGAAGAAGGGATCGGTTGGTAGGACATGTTCTGAGGCATCAAGGGATCACCAATTTAGTATTGGAGGGCAGCGTGGAGGGTAAAAATCGTAGAGGGAGACCAAGAGATGAATACACTAAACAGATTCAGAAGGATGTAGGTTGCAGTAGGTACTGGGAGATGAAAAAGCTTGCACAGGATAGAGTAGCATGGAGAGCTGCATCAAACCAGTCTCAGGACTGAAGACCACAACAACAACAACAACCTTTGTACTTGATCTACCCTCCTTAAACCGCCAACTCTGTAATGTTTTAGTGTCGGTTGAATTATCACATTCTATTTTTATTACTAACACGTGTTGTTGACACGTGTTGGGGTCTCCTAGACCTCGCCTCGTGGACTATACACCTGTTTTCTTAGTACAGCAAGAAAGCACGAAATGTGTTGGCAGGGATAAGTCAAGCCCGTCGATCCTAAGTTTGATGAAGGTAGTAGTCGATCAATAGAAGAACATGTCTGTGATTCAGATCAAGAAATAGACGAAAAAGACTACTTTGCAATATCCAGTGACCACAGTTCTGCTGGCGAACAAGCGTTCGATACAGAGGAAAAACATCGGGATAATGTTGTAGAGCACCTACCTGTTTCTTCAATAAAATACTTAGAGGATTAACATGAAGTATGTTCTGAGTGGAGGTAAGGGAAAATGTAGATCTCAACAGTAAATGTGAGTTTCTCAGATTTTGATATCTTTTCTACCGTGTGCAATTTTTATGTGCGAGTTTAAACCCTGGAAGTTAATTTTATGTGAAAATTTGCCTGCTACAGAAGTACAATAATTTTTCAGAACGTAAAGTGCAGTCTTTTAACAGTTTGTTTATATATACTGCTTAGGAAACCACAGAGAATTATGCAGGCTTTATTAAGTGCAATAAAATCAACGTGGAATATTTAAACAAAACTGAAATAGTCACAAAAATAAGTGCTATAGAACTTAAATTAAAGATTTCAAGTGATTTATCCCCTAATCTCAGTTTAAACGTTAGGGTCCCAGAGGTCACGCTTATACGATACGTTAGAGAAACGTCACCTCGACAGTTAACGGTTAAATTTGATAATTAAAATCTTGTGTGACGTTCTTCCAAACCCGTGTGGGCTCCACATATTAGTCAGCTTCAACTTAGTTTGCTTGTTTATTTCCAGCCGGTTCAAATTCTCTCATTGTTTTACTGCCCATAAAGGAACATATTAGTAATTCATGGGTTTGAATACCACGTGATTGTTAGACAGCCCAAAGTGCTTTATCTGAACTGATAGCAATTAATGAGGGTAAATTTCATGTACCTTTTAGGAAATACGGATGTTGTTTTACCTGGTATCGTAAGCTTTACCTACTCGAACCAGCTTTGTGATTTTTGTATTTTTATTTTAGCTGTGGGAAACCAACGCATTGATGGCAACTGTGGGTGTGAGTTTGTATGGTGTCTTCTCTTTTATCTGAGAATTCCTATTGTTAACTGGACCCTTTCTGAATGTTCATCCAAAATGAAAATAGTTTTTATTGATTTTGGTTAGTTTTTCCATATTTCTTAATAGTTCTATTCTCTGTTCTAGCACGAACCATGCGCGACATGTGATGAACACGTTGAAAGTCGCGGACCTTCACCGGGAATACCGACTTGAGCCTCTCACGGAGGTAATCCACAAACTCACCACAAGACTATACAGAAACTCCAGACATCCGCAGAACCCGTTTATTCTGAATCTGGGGAACTACGACCACAACTATAGAAGGAAACATAAAAGACCAAAAGACATACTCGTAAGGACATAACATCTATGGCCAAGTTCACGCAAACACAACGGTACAAGTGAGCCCCTGTTAATGAGCCACCATCACTGGACATCCAGCTGGAACACACTTGCCGAATAACTGGCACTGCGCAGGGAAGCCGTACCGTACACTGCATGCAGACAAGCTCCACACATCCCCCGCACAGTGAGATGATCTACGGCCCATCTCCCACTACTATATAACGATCTTGATTGTTCCAGGAATGCAGCGGCTGAAGCAACTGGGATACATCGCCATCGCTTGCCATGGTAATCATGCATCATACCCATACTAACAAACCCAACCTTGCATGAGCTAGTAAGCCACTACTGCTCTTACTACCATCCCACTGTCGCAGAGGTTTTTTTCCCATGGCATAACCCTCGGAACTTTTTTCCCTCTGCTCTTCAAATTGCTACCGTCATTCGCGTTCGACCACTATCTGTCACCTGATGGTCCGTGTTAATGCGTGGTCTTAGCCAGATGCACGGATAACATCACAGCCCAGCATCCTGTCATCCACCTATTAGATAACTAACATGCTGACGGAGGTGACAGTAGAACTTTTGGTTTGGTCACCACGTAGGTGCGGGTGTGGAGGGGCCTCATCTCTCTTAAGTTGAAAGTGTTTTGAGAATGTTATTCAGCATGTTGTCAATTACAAGTTTTGGTATCCATGTGGTCGTGACCAATTAGTCCATTGCGCAATTGTTGACTATGAAGAGTAGAACAGCATCACTCCGTTTATTATTTCTTTTTAGGGAGGTACACGCCTACTTTGTGTACCATGTGTTTGGCAAGCACAAGGAGCCCTAGCTAATATCGTATTTGCTTATACAACTTTACACATCGGTACCATATTCCTCTAACACGGAATTACACAGCTATCTGATTATTTAACAGAGAAACAAACATTTTTTTTAATACGTCAGTGACAGATGTTTACGCAATTACACAGTTGGATAACTTCACACTTATGAAATTGTATTTCGTCTGTACTTTGTGAACTGTTCATATTTTTTTCAGAATCATTGTGATACTATGAGAGCTCTCAATGATGTATTTGGTATGGGATCATGATTTTAAAGTACGTTTGAGGTAGATGACACTATTGAAATGAGCAGAGAATTTTTTTTTTTAGGTTTTGGAATTATTGGAGGAAGCTACAACGACTTTGAGAATTGACTGAAATGTTATGATATTATTACAACGACGATATGTATTATGCTGTTGAGGTATGTTTATGATCAATAAGATGATGCTACTGTATATGAGGAATTTGAGTATGCTACGTATTTCTTATGATGAAATACTGACGAAGTGTCGACAAATATGTATATGTATAATAAGGTAAGGAATAATGAGTAGTGGTTAGGGACTCTGATTTGTGGAAAAAGATGTTGTAAACCAAGAATCGTACTTTAGAATTACGAAATGTGTGTACATGTGTGAATGTATCACAATGCCACTGAAAATTTTTTGGACACTGTTGTATTTATAGGATTTTGTTTCTACACATTTGTAACGCAACTTCTCGACCTGTGAAATTTTTTATATGAGACCGTCACTGTAATGGAAACTGTTGTCGTAAATATTTCAGTAAGAAAGTTAAGTGACCACCTTCATGTAATGAGTCGTGGGCACCCAGCTGCACAACAGTCGCCTGGAAAAAGCCATTAGTGTGTGCTTTTCAGAGGCACAGGTGGAAAAAAAAGGGGGCCATTATCCTTGCTATTGGCATTACTTTGTAGAAAGCATCGCAAATACGACATGCTCAAACTTGAAAACATATGATAACACTGTGGAGCTCTTAATTTATGATATTTACTGAAATGCCTAATGAAATGACGAGAAATATTTTTATGTCTATACACCTGATTATGACTACTGTCTTTCTAGTTGAGAGATTTTTTTACTACCTTATGAAATGCCATATGGCTAATGAATGATGTTTCATGCCTTCCTTTGTACATATTTGCTCATTTTCTTTAATATCTAGTCTCTAGCTGCACTACAGCATTGGTTATTATAAGATTCAATAGATGTACTAATATCACTATTTTCTGTCTACAGACCCAGTAAATAATACGTTTATGATTACTTTCTTAGAAAAGAGAGCACAAATAGACATTTCCCTTCACAGGAATTGCATAAATAATTTTTTTAATGACTTGGTAACTTTCTTGCAGAGAAAGTTTTTGTGATGTATCACTCTAGTGTTAAGATGTGACATAGGTATTAAAAATTGCCATTTTTACTGTAATATTTTTTCTGCTTGAGCTGTGTCATGTTTAGATATAAGATATTGCATTTGCTGCTGCTGTTTGCCAGGCATAGTGCTACTAAATTTCACTTTACATTACTCTGTTAAGCCAGTTTTACTACTGATATATTTTTCTTGTTTGTTGCTCATTGCCCTATATTAGTTGTAATATTGCTGCTTGCTTTGCCAATTTGCATTTTTTTGTAATTGCTGTTTGTGTTATTTGTTTTGTGTTGCTGCATTGCCTCGTCTCTTAGTTTATGCAACTGAGCTCAGTAGATTTAAGTTAGCTTAAGAGGGGGTAGACTATATAAGAAACTAACTATTATGAATTGGAAGAAATGCATTGAGAAGTTATACAAAAAACGTAAAGAAAGCAGGTATAGATAGGACTTTTTGGGAATAATGATGAACGAAGGGAGATCTCCAAGAAAAAAAGGTTTTGTTTGCAAAATACTGCAGTACCAAATGTTACACTGAAAACAAACCCTGTCCTTTTTGTTTGTGCACTCTTGTATATTTGTGTTTTTCCTGTCTTTATGTGTGTAGCTAATAAGATTTATGCTGTAGAATTTTTCAACTACTATGTTATTTTCTTCATAAAGATGTTTAGACATTATTAATTCTGTTCTGTTCCAATGCTCATGTGTGAAATTAATGTTTCGAAAACTATTCTCATTATTTTATGTATTTACTTATTTCATAATTCCTGTAACACTGATGTATATGTATATTTCTATTCTTTTGTAAAGCCTGTATTACTACAAATGTTATCTGTATTATTATGTTTTTAATGATGTATTTTGTACCTTTGTTATTGTATTCTTATGATATAAAATTGTAATTGACACCAGTTCATCAAATTAAGTAACTTGTAAGTTACATTTCACTGCACACGTTTCTGTTGGTCATAGTATATGGACAATATGTGAGAAGTAGGGACTGATAGTGTTTGCACATGTGTTAATAATTCAGCAAGGGACTGATTAACAGCATTGCTGGTTCTAAGAACAATTCCAAAAACTTTGTGCGTGCACAAGAGGTGGTTTATGGACTTGCTATATTCTCCGCATGACTCCTCGATGGTGATTGTGCACCTGCACAGTCGCAACAGATGGCTGCTGGCCGTGTCTACAAGGATTGCAGTGGGTCTGCACCTCTGGTGGCCCACCAATACCATAATCTCTACTAGGACTACAGTGGGTCTGCTCTGTGATGACCTACCTACCAATATTCTTCAAAACTTCGACTGACTCTGCTGTGGGTTTGCTCTGTTGTGGCCCATTACCTGTCTGCATGTCAAGAGTCAGCACTGTCTTTCCGTTGGAAGGACAACACTACTTCTTCAAGACTGCATGGAAATCCACTACTTCCGTGTGCATTCTCTTTTACTGCTCAGACTTTGGAAAACAAAAAAACCGCAATTTTACTGTGATGAATGATCAAGACTGTCTTTATGGCCTGTGAGAAAATTTTAGCTTTTGACCAACATTGTATTAATAAGTGTGTGCATTTGATATCTTTGTTATTGTAATTATGAAAAATTTTATCAAATCATTATTGTCCACTGCCCAAAACAATTTGTAAAATTTTTGTGGGGAGCATGGGGGCTATGTAAGTAGGCTGTTTAGGTTTTCTTCATTGGTAACGCCATGTAGCGCTCTGTATGAAAATCACTGGCTGTGCTGTGTGCAGTCTGTGGCTGGTTTGCATTTTTGTCTGCCATTGTAGTGTTGGGCAGCTGGACGTTAACAGCGCGTAGCGTTGCGCAGTTGGAGGTGAACCGCCAGCAGTGGTGGATGTGGGGAGAGAGATGGCGGAGTTTTGAAATTTGTAAGACTGGATGTCATGAACTGCTATATACATTATGACTTTTGAACACTATTGAGGTAAACACATTGTTTGTTCTCTATCAAAATCTTTCATTTGCTAACTATGCCTCTCATTAGTTAGTGCCTTCAGTAGATAGAATCTTTTATTTAGCTGGCAGTAGTGGCGATCGCTGTATTGCAGTAGCTTGAGTAACGAAGATTTTCGTGAGGTAAGTGATTTGTGAAAGGTATAGTTTAATGTTAGTCAGGGCCATTCCTTTGTAGGGATTATTGAAAGTCAGACTGCGTTGCGCTAAAAATATTGTGTGTCAGTTTAAGCACAGAATTGTACAATTTTTCTAAGGGGACGTTACATTGTGTATTAACTTTACAGGTAAGTTAAAGAACACGAGGTGACAAAAGTCATTGGATACCTCATAATACCTTGTCAGGCCTCTTTAGCCCCATGAAGTGCAGCATCTCGACGTGCGTTGGACTCAACAAGTTGTTGGGAGTCCCCTGCAGAAATATTGAGCCATGCCGCCTCTATAGCCGTCCACAATTGTGAAACTGTTGCCGGTGGAAAATTTTGCTCACGAACTGCCCTTTCGATTATGTCCCACAAATGTTCGATGGGATTCATGTCGGGCTATCTGGGCGGCAAAATCATTCGCTCGAATTGTCCAGAATGTTGTTCAAACCAATTGCGAATAATTGTGGCCTGGTGACATGGCGAATTGTTATCTATAAAACTCCATCGTTGTTTTGGGACATGAAGTCCATGAATGGCTGCAAATGGTCTGCAAGTAGCCAAACATAGCCATTTCAGCCAATGTGTGGTTCAGTTGGACCCACTCCATTCCACTCCATTCCACAGCCCACGTCATTATGGCGCCACCACCACCTTGCACAGTGTCTTGTTGACAACTTGGGTCCGTCGCTTCGTGGGATTTCCGCCACAATGGAACCGTTCCATCAGCGCTTACCAACTGAAATCGGGACTCATCTGACTGCTCACTGTTATCCAGTCTTCTAGGGTGCGACCGACATGATTACGAGCCCAGAAGAGGCGCTGCAGGCGATGCCGTTAGCAAAGGCACTCGCGTCGGTCGTCTGCTGCCATAGCCCGATAACGCCAAATTTTGCCACACTGTCCCACCGGATATGTTCGTCGTACATCCCACATCAATTTCTGTGGTTATTTCACGCAGTGTTGCTCGTCTGTTAAGTTTAAATAAAGATCAGAAGTTTAGTTACCGTTACAAAATTGAAACTTTCGTAGATGATGAGTACTGCTACTTCGGCCGGTTCACGCACTAGCGTTATGTGACGGTTCATTTCAAAACTTTCCAACACGGAATATGTGCCCCACTCTCACCTACTAGTACAACCTACATCTGTTTGAACCTGCCTGCTGTGTTCATCCCTTGGTCTCCCTATACAAAGCTTACTTCCACCTTGCTTCCAATACCAAACTAACGATTCCTAGCTGTCACAGGACGTGTCGTATTTACTTACCCCTTCTCATAGTCAAGTTACGACATTAATTTCTTTTTCCCAAATTTTGTTCACTATCTCGATCTACTCATCTTATCCTCAGCAGTTTTCTGTGGCACTACATTATAGAAACTTCTATTCTCTTTCTGTCGTGCATGTAGCTAGTTTATTTGTATCCCTTGTGCTGTATGTGTGTATGTGTATGTGTGAGTGTGTGTGTGTGTGTGTGTGTGTTTTTCTGTTTGTGTCTGTGTGTGTGTGTGTGTGTGTGTGGGTGGGTGGGTGGGTGGCTGGGCGTGTGTGTGTGGTGAAACAATGCGGAAATACCATCTTTGATGATAATAGACGATTTGCAGACGAAAATTCCTTCCTTTTTGCCTAACGGTTCAATAAACAACTAACGTCAAAGCGCCTATCAGCGGAACTGGCAGCCATGTTAGAACGTCAAAACACGTGAGGTTCACTTACAAGAAGGCTCCATTGCAGCAGTAACTGTATCACCAACTCTGAAATAAACTGCGTCATTTTTTATTATCTTAATTACCTATTGACATTATTACCAATGACATATACTTATTAAGTATTTAGTAAAGAGATAGTCGGCCTCTGTGGCCGAGCTATTCGAGGCGCTTCAGTCCGGAACTACGCTGCTGCTATGGTCACAGGTTCGAATCCTGCCTCGGGCGTGGATGCGTGTGATGTCCTTAGGTTAGTTAGGTTTAAGTAGTTCTAAGTCTAGGGGACTGATGACCTCAGATGTTAAGTCCCATAGTGCTTAGAGCCATTTCAACCATTTTTCTAAAGAGATACCTTTCTGATAGTGTTTTGTTAACCTCTTTCCAAAGAATTTCTAGCTGTCGTAAGCTTTCCTTATTAGTGCTATCTTTTCAGTTTTTATTGTGTGCAGTTTATATGTGCCAAAAGGCATTCACGATTCTGGCTTGCAAGACTAACAGATAGCCAACTTCCACATCAGCGATGCGATGTATAGTAGTTACTATGTGCTGCATGGCGATCAATCGCAGGAGTCATTTTGTTTCCGCTGTATCATAATGTTTCTTGCTATTACTTACCTTAGAGTCATTTATGTTCTAAATTTCTATTCCTGTATCTCCAGCTATCATTCTGGCACTGTGTAAGTAGGCTGTTTATGTTTTCTCTATGTAAGTAGGCTGTTTATGTTTTCTCTATGTAAGTAGGCTGTTTATGTTTTCTTATTGGCAACGTTACGTAGCGCTCAATATGAAAATCACTGGCTGTGCTGTGTGCAGTCTGTGGCTAGTTTGCATTGTTGTCTGCCATTGTAGTGTTGGGCAGCGGCAGCTGGATGTGAACAGCGCGTAGCGTTGCGCAGTTGGAGGTGAGCCGCCAGCAGTGGTGGATGTGGGGAGAGAGATGGCGGAGGTTTCTAATTTGTCATGAACTGATATATATATTATGACTTGCGATGATATTAAGGTAAATACATTGTTCGTTCTCTATTAATATCTTTCATTTGCTAACTATCCCTATCAGTAGTTAGTGCCTTCCATAGTTTGAATCTTTTATTTAGCTGGCAGTAGTGGCGCTCGCTGTATTGCAGTAGCTTGAGCAGCGAAGATTTTTGTGAGGTAAGTGATTTGTGAAAGGTATAGTTTAATGTTAGTCAGGGCCATTCTTTTGCAGGGATCTTTGATAGTCAGATTGCGTTGCGCTAACAAAATACTGTGTGTCAGTTTAAGGACAGTCGTGTAAAAATTTGTTCAAAGGGGACGTTTCATATCTGGCTTGCAAGACTAACAGATAGCCAACTTCCACATCAGCGATGCGATGTATAGTAGTTACTATGTGCTGCATGGCGATCAATCGCAGGAGTCATTTTGTTTCCGCTGTATCATAATGTTTCTTGCTATTACTTACCTTAGAGTCATTTATGTTCTAAATTTCTATTCCTGTATCTCCAGCTATCATTCTGGCACTGTTATTGAAAGTGCTCTCTCCATTGTGTGAAATACAGTGTGGCAACACTCTATAGTCTGGCCGGCCGGGCTGACCACGCGGTTCTAGGCGCTACAGTTTGGAACCACGCGACCGCTACGGTCGCAGGTTCGGATCCTGCCTCGGGCATGGATGTGTGTGATGTCCTTAGGTTAGTTAGATTTAAGTAGTTCTAAGTTCTAGGGGACTGATGACCTCAGAAGTTAAGTCCCATAGTGCTCAGAGCCATTCGAACCATTTTTTTCTATAGTCTGAAAGTTTTTGTCACGTGTAGAAAATTTTTCTTTTCAGAAATTTTTCTCCTTATTACATAATTTTATGAACAGTAAATGACATAGTATGTTTAGACATTGCGCACCATAATTAAAAGGTGGATCCAGAATTGAAAGCCACTGCGCGAATTCTCTCATTCTACAAGTCCAAAAACCTTTGTAACAAAACTTCGACCCGACAAGATTGCAGGTAGGAAACGGATGTCAAAGTAAGGCAGTTTTTCAGCACTGTACTCTCGACAGGTGTCTTCATCCGGTAAGTGTAACTGTGCTGCATAGTGTAGGTAGAGGTTTACGTTCGAAAATTCGAGTCCAATCATTCGATTACGAGTATGGGTGTAATTTTTTTTATTTTCTAATTTTAGACTGCGTGAAATGATGACTGGATTTTTAATTGTTGTAAAGCAATTACAGCCGGTCTTACACGAAACATGTAAAGTACTTCATTACTAACACAGATATGAGAGTACAGCCGTTTTTATCATTGCACTTTCAAACATGTATTTTTTTCTTTAACGTATGCTCTATTCTTTTTGACCCTCTGCACCCCTCAGTGCTTTCCAGTCCATTGTCACTATTTCTTTCCATTTCTGCGGTTGTACCCCTTACCCCAAAGTAAAAACTGATAAACTCTGCTTCTTCGTCTATGCCTGCTTCTTTTATCCTAGGTAGTTCTGCAACCACGCGAATCGCATCGCCCCATTGCCTAAGTGTATGCTTGCCTGTACGACATGCATTTTTAACTGATGATTGCGCTTCGTTAATATTTCTGACGAATAAGTCTGATCAACAGTTGTCACGTTTAACGAGAAATAAAACTGTACTTGTAAGACACGTATCGTTAAAAATACTATAGTTTTATTGTGCTTGACAACATTAGAATATATTTTTCTCCGTTTCAGCAACGTTTAGAGATCAATAAATGAATCGAAAACAGCCAACCAGTTGCAATAAGAGGTGGTACTATTCAATCTTTAACCATGATTCTGACGGATGTAAACCCGTTTTCTTCAGAAATACATGCAACTAAAGTTTCACATTGGGAAAACATCAAATAATGAAGCGATCTGGGAGTTGACCAATGAAAATACGCTCTCAGGGCACATCATTTTATACATTATTAAATATGCTGGCCCAGGGCTTGTCAGTTAACAACAGTTAAAATCCTTAAATAAAATCAGTGAAACAAAATATCTGGTCATAGCTGCACGCTTACTGATAGTAAACGGGGCCGTTCTTCCCTAACTAGCCCTGGATACAGGGCCAGTATATTTGATAATGTACACAATCAACTGCGCTAACAGCATATTTACAGTGAACGAAGGTCAGATCGCTGCATTATTTAATGTTTTTCCAACGGGACACTTTAGTTACACTCGTTTCTGAAGAAGAAGCATTCATAGCCATCGATACCGTGGTCAAATGTTGAATAAAAAAACCTTGTGTTTCAACTGGTTGACTACATGGATTAAAAACAAGTTGAACCTAACCCAGAATCGAATTATCGCACCCAAGTATTCTTACGCAAAATTGTCGAGGCTCAACTAATTGAGCAGCACAGGTGTACTCTATTGATAAAACTGAATGAAGTATATGTGACTACAGCGTTGACAATTTCCTTTTCTGACGTGCGTTTTCTACCAAAAATATGTACAGTGCTAAATTTTATTAAAGACATTTTCGTATCGTTAGTATTCAAGGAATCGCGGTGTGGCACTTGTATTCGCATTGTGGTTCACCTTGTATACAAATGAGGCATCAGCACTACCTTTAACCGAAGCAAAAGAAAAATACTCATAAGAAAAGTGACTGTCTATGAATTCACACTGGTACAAGAAGGGTTTCCTGAAAATGTGTGCACACAATGTGTATAACATTTGAATGATATGTGTACGTCTATTAAATTCAGCAGAAACAGGAAAAGTTTGAGGCAAAGTCGATCACTTTACTATTGATGTTTAATTTGTGGACTGGAGATACGAGGAAAGGAAAGAACTATATAGATGTGGAGTTTGTTTCTTAGAGGCAGAAAATCAATCAAAACAAGGAAGATAACATTATGTGCGACAAATTGATAAACATTTCTTCATCGTCGACATCATTTCACGACTATCTGAAAGTGTTAATTAATTTGACAATAGCAGAATCGAACCTGCTTACTTAAAAGACGTGACTGTACATTACTAAGGTATCAGTACCTCATAAATAACTGTATATGTCCTCTTTATCGGTCCTTGATTTAAAGTATTTATCATAGGTCTATTTTCTATAGACAAAGAAACAAATTCTTCTTTAAATACTGTAGAATAGATTGAATGAACGCTGTAAGTGCACAGTCTTTTCAGTGTTATAAAAGGGACTGTAGACTTGAGTTAGTCACTGAAACAGTAAATAATCTAGTACATGCGCCAGTAGCTACATTCAGTAAGGAGTTACACTCCCATCAGCTCCATACTTACTAATATACATATATTTACTAAAATCCGTTTCAAGGTGTGAGTGTGGACCGATATATGTGTGTGTGTTCGTAACCGAGTATAATTTCGTAATCATGGAGACACTTTTCGTTTTTCATTTTTGTTTTCCAACATAAAATTTAATTTTCTGTTGAATCACACCCACAATAAACGACAGTCGTTTAAATTTGTCATTTGCTGATACATTTTGTTCCTCTGTTTTAAGCTATGTCACTTACCTTCAGTTATGAGGAACATTGTGTTCAATTGCTCTTCATGTGGCAGACTGTGAAATCTCAAATTGGTGAAAATAATAAGCAATAGGTTGTTGGACATATTTTGTTGCACTGTATGTGTGTGGAATCATTACGAATGATTTCAATAAGGGTATATATATATATATATATATATATATATATATATATATATATATATATAGTTACAAATGAGAATCATTTAAATATTAATTAAATATATTTATCTGCTTAGCTGACTTTTAGTTTCGATATGATAACAGATGACTTCTTGTGAAGTATGTTGCAAACTCAGCACAACAGGATTAGTGATATTCATTCCAGTTATTTAACTATCTGTTTCAAGTTACATGATAATCACTAGGTGAATTATGTGTGTATGAAATTAAATATAAGCATTTGTAATCCAGAAAACCAAAAGTCGAACACACTTCTTAGGGAACAATCACATACATAATTCACAGGTAAAATGTTTGTTATGGAACGCTGTATAGCCTATTGGACCAAGTCAAGATAAATATTTTCCTGAATTGAACCTTTAAAAGTAGAATCTTAAGAGGAATTATCCAAAAGAATGGGCCTTAACAGTAACTTTAAACGACTGCTCAACAACACAATGATGGCAGGTAGAACCAGTGCAAAGCGTTTCTCCTAAGGAAATAAGCGTTATTTCTTTGAATATGTAATATGATTGGATAGGGTTTTTTAATGATATAAAATCACTCAATTTTAGATTCAGTTACTAACTTCTACTCGAGTTCCGAGAGACTATCCATTCTTGAGATTAAATGTAAAAACAAAGGATACTCTATAATCAACTGCCATGCACCCATAAACCAGGACAACAAAAATAACCCGGAGAAAGTTGAAGAATTTTGGGAGATACTTGAAATGGAACTGGATAGATGCTCAAAGAAGAACATAAAAATGTTAGTAGGCGATTTTAACGCACAAATAGGAAGGGAGAAAAAATACCATGGAACAGTAGGCCTCTTCCCAGGTCACAAAAGAACTTCAAAAAATGGAGAAAGGCTTATAGAGGTATGTAGGCATTTCAACTTGAAAATAATGACAACACATTTCAAAAAGCTGAGCCGAAAAACTAAAACATGGAGATCACCAAATCCACTTCTCGGAGAATTCCAAATTGACCATGTGGCTATCTCACTTCATTGTCAAGAAGAAATTCAAAACACTAAAGTGCTGAAAAGCCTTGATGTTGATTCAGACCACTATTTGACTACGATTAAATTCAGACCACTCCCATTTCGAAAAGAGAAGAAAACCTTTTACAAAATTCCAAAATATAACACAGAAACGTTAAAAAATGAAGAAATTAAACAACGGTTTCAAAGAGCATTGCACAAAGATAGCGATGGCATACCCACAATAAATAAGGAAGCGGGATGGGAGGAGATCAAAAACGAAATAGTTGAAATAGCAAAAGAAAATTGTCTCGTGAAAAGAGTAAGAAGACATCCATGGTGGGACAATGAATGTGATGAGAACCTGGAGAAGAGACAGAAATTGTGGCAGAAATGGAACTCCACAAAAGATCCTCAAGATCTTGACAATTTTAAAATCCAGAGAAGAGAAACAGCTAAGCTTTTCCGTAATAAAAAAAGAAGACAATTTCAGGATAACCTAGAACAGATTGAGGAAGACTTTAAAAGAAATAATTCTAGAGATTTCTACAAAACTTTTAGAAAACAGCTAACCAAATACCAATCCCCAAATTTATGTTTTAAAGATGAAGAGAACAAGCTAGGTTTGACAAACAAGACTAATTGTGAAATATTAGCAAAATATTTCGAGAATCTACTAAATTGTGAACCACCCAAAGATAAAATGAGTTTTGAAAACCACCGAAATACTAATACCGAGTCAAAACCTCCAGACGCTGAAGAAATAAAACACATAATACACAGTCTAAAAAACAATAAAGCCCCAGGTGAAGACTCCATAGTACCAGAAATCCTAAAAATAATGGATACCAACCTCCCACAAGTTTTGGAACATATGTTTAAGAAGATCTGGGACGAAGAAAGAATTCCTGAAGACTGGCAGTGTGCCCTGATACACCCACTACACAAAAAGGGGGATAAGATGAATGTTAATAATTATAGAGGGATCTCGCTACTACCAGTAGGATACAAAATTTTGTCAAGGAAATTACTTCAAATCGTGGAGCCAGTTCTGGATAAAAAAATAGGTGAATATCAAGCAGGTTTTAGACAAGGTAGATCCTGTGTTGAACAAATATTTAACCTGAAAACACTAATTCGTTACAGAATCTCAAGAGGCCAGAGATTTGCAATAGTATTTGTAGATTTCAAAAAAGCATACGACTCGGTAGATAGAGAAACATTACTGAAAGTATTGGAAGAATTTGGGGTCGATACGAAAACAATTCAAATTATCAAACAGACGCTAACAAAGAGTAAGGCCAAAGTTAAATTTATGGGTGAAATTTCAAGGAAGTTCGAAATTAAAACAGGTGTTAGACAAGGTGATGGTTTATCCCCAATCCTCTTCAACTGCGTACTGGAAAAGATATTGAGAATATGGAAAGAAGAACTCAAAGGCACCAAGAATGACATCAGAATTGGAACAAAAAAAGAAAAAATAGAAGTGGACTGTTTAGCTTTTGCAGACGATCTGGCAATAATTACAGAAAACGAAGAAATAGCTCAGAACTACCTGGAGAAACTACAAGAAGTTTCGGCCAGAGCTGGACTGCAGATTTCATTTGAAAAAACCGTGTATATGTCTAATCATAGAAATAACAAGAAAAATCTTATTACTAAACACGGCAATATTAAGAGAGTAGAAAAATTTAAGTATTTAGGTGAAATAATTCAAGTGAATGGTTTAGACAAGAGTGCAAACCAGGCGAGAGCAAGAAAAATGGAATTTGCTTTTCAAAAAACCAAAGACATATATAACAAAAAAAGCATTTCGATTCAAGCTAAATTAAGACATTATAAAACTGTCATTAGACCAGAATGCCTGTATGCATCGGAGTGCCTAACTCTTAACAAAAAGGGGGAAATAGAAAACATGGAAAAGAAAGAAAGGAAAATTTTGAGAAAAATATTAGGACCGAGAAAGATTGGAGAAGAGTACAAGCTAAAGAGTAATAAGGAAATATACAAAACTATTGAGAAAGTGAGTGAGGCAATGCGTAAACGCAGACTAACGTTTTATGGTCACCTGTCGAGGATGGATGGAAACAGACTAACAAGAAAAGTGTTTGAACATAGTAACAGGAACGAAAAAACCAACAATAAATGGATACAGATGGTGAAAAAGGATTTGGCCTATTTTAATGTCACCCGTGAGTCAATCAGGGACAGGGAAAAGTTTAGACAAATAGTGAACGAAATTAAGTGTTTTCCAGAAGAAACGAAACTAAATAATAATAACAGGAAATGGTCGGAAGAGCGGAGGAGGAACCACTCGAAAATGATGAGGAAATATTGGGAAGAGAGAAAAAAAGATCAAAAAGCCGGGCAAGTGAATTGTTGAACGTGGTCCAAAGATGGCCGAAATCGAAAGAAGAAGAAGAAGAAAAGAACTGTAAAATAATACGTTTGCTGATGCGGTCACAATTTCTCTAATCAGAAAACATAATTATATGAAGGGCTTATTTCAATAGTGGTACAAGTCCATTACCTCAACTTTTCTGTTTATAATGGTTCTGAAATTAATGAGCCAAACAAACAGAAAGAAATGTTCATCTCTAGCAAGAAGGCGCATGCTTGAATATTTCTGGTACCACAACTGCAGATTTTTCAGCGCTGATTTAACTTTAGGACTCTGTATCTCAATATGAACAAAAATGGACTTGTAACACTATTGAAAGAACCCCTTCATAGACACTACTGAAGTCAACATTTCTGTACCAATTACTCAAAAATAGGACAATGATGTAACATGATATTCGTCTTCTATTTCAATTTTAATCGCAAAAAAGCTGTAAAATTGTCGTGGGACAGCATGGTACATTGAAATTGGAAACAGCTACAGAATTAAAAGAAAACTACACTCCTGGAAATGGAAAAAAGAACACATTGACACCGGTGTGTCAGACCCACCATACTTGCTCTGGACACTGCGAGAGGGCTGTACAAGCAATGATCACACGCACGGCACAGCGGACACACCAGGAACCGCGGTGTTGGCCGTCGAATGGCGCTAGCTGCGCAGCATTTGTGCACCGCCGCCGTCAGTGTCAGCCAGTTTGCCGTGGCATACGGAGCTCCATCGCAGTCTTTAACACTGGTAGCATGCCGCGACAGCGTGGACGTGAACCGTATGTGCAGTTGACGGACTTTGAGCGAGGGCGTATAGTGGGCATGCGGGAGGCTGGGTGGATGTACCGCCGAATTGCTCAACACGTGGGGCGTGAGGTCTCCACAGTACATCGATGTTGTCGCCAGTGGTCGGCGGAAGGTGCACGTGCCCGTCGACCTGGGACCGGACCGCAGCGACGCACGGATGCACGCCAAGACCGTAGGATCCTACGCAGTGCCGTAGGGGACCGCACCGCCACTTCCCAGCAAATTAGGGACACTGTTGCTCCTGGGGTATCGGCGAGGACCATTCGCAACCGTCTCCATGAAGCTGGGCTACGGTCCCGCACACCGTTAGGCCGTCTTCCGCTCACGCCCCAACATCGTGCAGCCCGCCTCCAGTGGTGTCGCGACAGGCGTGAATGGAGGGACGAATGGAGACGTGTCGTCTTCAGCGATGAGAGTCGCTTCTGCCTTGGTGCCAATGATGGTCGTATGCGTGTTTGGCGCCGTGCAGATGAGCGCCACAATCAGGACTGCATACGACCGAGGCACACAGGGCCAACACCCAGCATAATGGTGTGGGGAGCGATCTCCTACACTGGCCGTACACCACTGGTGATCGTCGAGGGGACACTGAATAGTGCACGGTACATCCAAACCGTCATCGAACCCATCGTTCTACCATTCCTAGACCGGCAAGGGAACTTGCTGTTCCAACAGGACAATGCACGTCCGCATGTATCCCGTGCCACCCAACGTGCTCTAGAAGGTGTAAGTCAACTACCCTGGCCAGCAAGATCTCCGAATCTGTCCCCCATTGAGCATGTTTGGGACTGGATGAAGCGTCGTCTCACGCGGTCTGCACGTCCAGCACGAACGCTGGTCCAACTGAGGCGCCAGGTGGAAATGGCATGGCAAGCCGTTCCACAGGACTACATCCAGCATCTCTACGATCGTCTCCATGGGAGAATAGCAGCCTGCATTGCTGCGAAAGGTGGATATACACTGTACTAGTGCCGACATTGTGCATGCTCTGTTGCCTGTGTCTATGTGCCTGTGGTTCTGTCAGTGTGATCATGTGATGTATCTGACCCCAGGAATGTGTCAATAAAGTTTCCCCTTCCTGGGACAATGAATTCACGGTGTTCTTATTTCAATTTCCAGGAGTGTATAAAACCATTCCCGTTTTTTTAAATTTTTGATCAGTGGGTATAACAATAACTATACACTCTTATATACACAATCCATTGTCTACTGAATAAAGAATAATGCACGCTGCAGTAGCGAATTATGATGAATGTGAAATCAGTTTCCACGCAAGAAAAGCACTGAAATGCTCTGAGCCAGGAACTTGGTATGCCCTGTTCCTCTGTGTTAGACTCAAGGTGGAGAAGTCATAATAGGATCTTCATGTCACTCGATCTGTTCACGGAGACCCTTGTAGAAGCCCATTTAACATCAGAATTGGCAAAACTGAAAAAAAAAGTAGAGTGATGAATAATTATACGTAAGAGTAAGCACAAAATTGAAATAAAGATGAAAACAACAGTCGTATCTAAAATCTTAACGTATGATCAATATGAGGCAAATACAAACACTGTCGCATCCTGGCACAGATTGAAGCTACAAATAGAGTTGGTGTGGCCTGCATCTGGAACTTAGACGACTATATTGCTCTGTTGGGATAATAGGTTTCCCTTAGTTAATCTTTATATCACAGTTGAGAGGGAGTAGAGCCTTCTTGGTTGTTTGTTTCTTCTGGGGAACTAATACTCCTTAGATACTGACTCTTCTTGCTTTATATATCCTTCTTGAGGGTACTTTCTAGTGAAGTATAGTTGCACCCGATACCCTTCATTATCCTTCTGTCCTGGAACATTCCACCTCCAAGTGGCAGTAATGATTTCCATCTAATAGACTGGCCTTGTAATCGAATATTTCTTACGATGAGCATGGCCTCAACATTCGTTTCTTGGGCTCCTGTTAAGCGATTACCCTCTGCTTGCGGCTTGGCTGACCTATAAATGATAACTCTATGGGGAGTCGTTTGCCGACGAATTATCTTCTCCAACCATCCTGTCCGCCTCTTTGGCATCTAGTGGCGCACACAGGCTCTGCTTGACCAGGAATTTAAATTTTTTGCTTTTTATAAAATGATTTATGACGAAAACATTCTCCAGTGACGACAACGTACAGGATTCATAATAAAATAACGCCTGTCGAAAGGGTACTCAACTGCAACAACAAAACAATACATAAAATTGTCAACATACTTCGTAACCAAAAACCGATAAATGTTTACATAATTGTACATACAATTAGCTCATATAAACATATAATTTATTTATCATGTACAAGCCAAATGAATGGTCAAATGTGGGGCTATGGTATTTTTTGTTTGCCGTCTACCTGGCTACCATAATCACATTTGTATATGAAGGGCTTATTTCACTAGTGGTACAGGTCCATTACCTCCACTTTTCTGTCTATAATGCTTCTGAAATTAATAATCCAAACAAACAGAAAGAAATGTTCATCTCTAGCAAGAAGCTATATGCTTGAATATTTCTGGTATCGCAACTGAATATTTTGCAGCGGTCATTTAACTTTAGGACTCTGTATCTCAAAATGAACAAAACTGGACTTGTACCGCTATTGAAATAAGACCTTCATATACTCATTCTGTCACTTAACTTTTATTATCAATTAACCAAACAGATAATGATGTATTGGCACAGATGTACAAAACTGTAAGTGGAAAGTAATAAAACTATGATCTGTTTCAGGCAGTGTCGTCCAAAATTTAATGCAGAATAATTATGTACGTCCATCCAAATATATATATAGTCAATTCAACAAACAAAACTACAAGGTCACTTTCTCATATATCTTCTATAGCTTTCTGACACCGCTGCTAATGGCTGTTCTCGCTCTTAATTTTATTTCTATCTGTGTGGACCGTATTGAAGAACTGTGCCCCAAGTCTCTGCCCACACGAATCTTCACCGTTTGGTTGGTTGGCAGGTTTGTGGGGGCTGAAAGGGCCAGACTACAAAGTGCATCGGTCCCCTTCACTGTTTAAAACATACACTGGAATGTTTATCACGCACACACAAAATGTATAACTTTTCACTTTTCCTTTGTAAATGATTTTCATTGCAGAGTAAAGTTATTTCTATCTATGTTTATTGTAAATGCAGTATATCAGACTCGCAAAGATTTTTATTTAATGACTAATCTATGCAAGCATCACAAGTTCATTGATCCTTGTAGCGAGATTAGATACGACAATATATATACAATGTAAAGATTATTCGAGATTAAGGAACCTTTGTTATGGGAATGACTTTTAGAGAGACTGGCTGGTGTGACGGTACCCAGCGTTTGCTGCTGAGTAGTTGCTCTTCCAAACAGCATCCCATATGTATAAACCGGTTGCCTCTTTACCTGCATTAATCGTACTTTAGGTACTTGAGCCATTCACTGCTGTGTTTAAGAGAACAGCTTGGTGTTGTCATAGGGTCGAACTTCACACATCCGCTTTAACGTCCCATAGTCAGCCAGTCAGCCAGTCAGCCAGCCATTACCATGCGAAAATGTATCATTCAGATCAATACTGAAGTTCAGTCTACATCCACAGAAGACAGCGGGTCCATCTAGTAGTGAATGTGCAGCGACAGATTTTATAGTATTCTTCTTCTTGTCAGCAGCTGATGTTGTCATTTCAATGTCTTCTATTGTTTTATATATTGTCTGTCTTGCACGACGACGATATCTACAGAAGATATCGTCGTCGTGCAAGACAGACAATATATAAAACAATAGAAGACATTGAAATGACAACATCAGCTGCTGACAAGAAGAAGAATACTATAAAATCTGTCGCTGCACATTCACTACTAGATGGACCCGCTGTCTTCTGTGGATGTAGACTGAACTTCAGTATTGATCTGAATGATACATTTTCTCATGGTAACGGCTGGCTGACTGTCGCTGTTGTACGAGGTGGTACAGGTGTACCGAATGTAACAGGACTGGAAAGTTTCGTAGACAGAGACATTATAGCCTACCGCACATATCATGTTTGTGAAAATGCAAATAAAGACTTTGGCAAATCATCATATATGTCACCCTCACCCTTTTCCTTGTATACACGTAATAGACGTAAGATATCTGTAAATGAAACTGTATTTATTTGGATTAAAGGTAAAGGTACATGTGAATATGTAAAATTTGTTGGAGACTGTACTTTGTATTTTCGTAAATAAATTGATCTGTAGCGTAGATGAGAACCGGACAAGGGTACATCTAGAATCTGTCGACATAGAGTATGCAACAGCATGTTACGTCAGCTCTCCGAGCGCATGACCTTTGACCCCGCCGATAAGGCGGCTCAAGGCCATCTTGGCAGCGCGCCAGCCTGCAAATAATCTGTAGCTTTGATCCTGCAGTTAAGTAGCCAATATATTGGCTTGAACTGCGATTTAAAAAAATAGACAGAATATAAAAGGTAAATGAATAATTTAATAACAGAATGTCTAGTATAAGATCTGTAATTGATGTAGACGACAGAGAATTATGTTGAATATTAGTTATTCAAGAAGTGACTTCTCACAAAATAGGAAGTGGTCCTACGATATTCAGTTAAAATACAGACAGAAAATACAAATACTCTTTATCAAATGCAGTGAGTTACTTTGAGAGCGTTACAAGAATGGAAACAAAATCTCAACCTAATGGTTATCGAAAACATGTGAAAACTAAGTCCATTTTGTAGTCACCATCCATGAAGTATTCACGAGCTCGTAAGAGTTCAGAGTTCAACATGATGATTCACAAATTAACACACGTGATTTGAAGAATAGTAGTTCATACTGTGTCTATTCTCATTTCCATAATACAAAAGAAAGCAGTTAGAGTACCGCTCTGGAACCATTCAAGCCTCTCGACATATAACCTCTTTCAGAAGTTAAAGTACTGTAGCGGCCGTGCACCGCCCAGAATCAATCACCTACACAACCGAATCACACACGGTACTGCAATCAGGGCTTCCTTCATCCATGACTCGTGTAAAAGTGCCTAGAATCTCTCTCTTGAGTGTCCCAGGCTCCAATTGATTCCCACACTGGTCCTTTACTGTCTCCGTTTCCATTGGCTGAAGGCCATCCTCGCCAAAATACATCGACCTGAGAATAGAAGCTTTCGAAATGTGGTGCTACGTAAGAATGCTGAAGATTAGATGGGTAGATCACGAAACTAATGAGGAGGTACTGAGGAGGATTGGGGAGAAGAGGAGTTTGTGGCACAGCTTGACAAGAAGAAGGGATCAGTTCATAGCACATAATCTGAGGCATCAAGGGATCACAAATTTAGTATTGGAGGGCAGCGTGGAGGGTAAAAATCATGGAGGGAGACCAAGAGATGAATACATTAAGCAGATTCAGAAGGATGTAGGCTGCAGTACGTACTGGGAGATGAAGAAGCTTGCACAGGATAGAGTAGCATGGAGAGCTGCATCAAACCAGTCTCAGGACTGCAAACCACAACAACAACAACAACAACAGGTTCCACATTTATGATTTAACTCATCTTGACCACTTCCAGCACTAAACTAATATATTACGTCAATATTTAAATAAGGAAATGTTATAAACATTCAGTCACCCTCAAATCATTTACGATACACAAAGGTATTAGTTGGTTCATAAATGAATAGTACACCATCCTTACGCAAGTGTGCTAATGATAAATGAGAACATATTGTCGTTAAATATTGTTTAGACAGTTCTTTATGCCATCTTCACAGAAGCATCTTTTAGTTCTGTTTTCAGTCGTGGCTTTCGCTAGCATATGCGATTGACTACATATAAATTAGTACAGTTTTTACATAGCACTTACTATCAACATTAACATAAAGTTACTGGCAAAATAGTAAACTGTTCATCAAATAACTACATAAATATGAGAATATGAGGTATTGATGCTGTGTTGATTTACTGTATACTTACGATGGACACAATGTTTCGACAGACACTTGCGTTTTGAAACAGATATAAAAGACATCGTAAATCAGTAAATAAAATAGGTAGAGATACGTAGCTTTCAGGGATACTAGCAGTAGTGCAATGCTTTCATCTGAGCTGCGCCTTGTTGAAATCACATTAAGCGATTAAAAGTTGTTAATTCAGGGGTTCTTTGAGAAAATCTACATCTGCATACATACTCCGCAATCCACTATACGGTGCATGGCGGAGGGTACCTCGTACCACAACTAGCATTTTCTCTCCCTGTTCCACTCCCAAACAGAACGAGAGAAAAATGACTGCCTATATGCCTCAGTACGAGCCCTAATCTCTCTTATCTTATCTTGGTGGTCTATTCGCAAAATATAAGTTGGCGGCAGTAAAATTGTACTGCAGTCAGCCTCAAATGCTGGTTCTCTAAATTTACTCAGTAGCGATTCACGAAAAGAACGACTCCTTACCGCCAGAGACTCCCACCCGAGTTCCTGAAGCATTTCCGTAACACTCGCGTGATGATCAAACCTACCAGTAACAAATCTACCAGCCCGCCTCTGAATTGCTTCTATGTCCTCCCTCAATCCAACCTGGTAGGGATCCCAAACGCTCGAGCAGTACTCAAGAATAGGTCGTATTAGTGTTTTATAAGCGGTCTCCTTTACAGATGAACCACACCTTCCCAAAATTCTACCAATTAACCGAAGACGACGATCCGCTTTCCCCACAACTGCCATTACATGCTTGTCCCACTACATATCGCTCTGCAATGTTACGCCCAAATATTTAATCGACGTGACTGTGTCATGCGCTACACTACTAATGGAGTATTCAAACATTACGGGATTCTTTCTCCTATTCATCCGCATTAATTTACATTTATCTATATTTACAGTTTGCTGCCATTCTTTACACCAATCACAAATCCTGTCCATGTCATCTTGTATCCTCCTACAGTCACTCAACGACGACTCCTGCCCGTACACCACAGCATCATCAGCAAACTGCCGCACATTGCTATCCACCCTATCCAAAAGATCATTTATGTAGATAGAAAACTACAGCGGACCTTTATACTTCCCTGGGGCACTCCAGATGATACCCTCACCTCCGATGAACACTCACCATCGAGAAGAACGTACTGGGTTCTATTACTTAAGAAGTCTTCGAACCACTCACATATTTGGGAACCAATCCCATATGCTCGTCATACCTTAGTTAGGAGTCTGCAGTGGGGCACCGAGTGAAACGCTTTCCGGAAGTCAAGGAATATGGCATCCGTCTGATACCCTTCATCCATGGTTCGCAAGATATCATGTGAAAAAAGGGCGAGTTGCGCTTCGCAGGAGCAATGTAAATTATCAACTTTTATTGTTTTAAAGATATTGAAATTACTGTTTGTCACTGAATGGCTTCATTTATCTGAGATAGCCGACGTGTCACGATTTGCTTTAAGGGACTCCGGAAAGGCTCAAAATCATGAAAAGTTCAATTTTTACTTTTTTGCGTTTTCTGAATCTGCAGACTATTACCTTTTAATAGATATATAATTTATTCAATTCCGAAGACTACAACTATTTTTAATTTTTTTTTTTTTGAAATGTGTTCTACATGGGCGTGACCCACTGTGGCGCTGTTAAACTGCTGTCAAATGGTGTTATTATTAACGTCCGTGTTCATCAGGTACATTTTAGTGATGTGAGATAAAGTATGTGTTGTGGCTAGCCTGTGATGGTTCAATATATATCGCTGGTGTGATTGTCGATTGTTTCATGTTTATTTACTCTGTCGTTATCTCGAAAATATTCGTAATTAATTCTGTTTCTTGAGTCTCTGTTTTGTTGAAGTATAATAATGAGTAAAAGTAAAGTTATTAGAAATCCTCTGAAGGCTTTTAAGAAAAGGAGAAATATTGGAAAGCCAAAGGTATGTGTCATTACTGTAAACAATAAAGACGATATACAAGTGAGTGAACCTAACCTCTCAAGTACACCTGCCCATAGCAGTCAAAGTGGGAAAGAAAATACTTCACAGAAGAAGCTTGGTTCAATGAGTGAAAACTATGAATGTTTTATGGGCGAATCGGATGTGAATGAAATATTTGATATGTCGGTTCTCAAAGGAATTTTTTCAAACTGTGTAAGATGTATTCATTGTAGTGAAGTTGGTCTGGAACTCTCCATAATAAAGCACGTAGGACTTGCTAGTGAAATACAACTGAAATGTGATAAGTGTTCATACATGACCACCTTTTGGAACAGTGTTGCAGTAACTGCAACTGAAGAAAATGGTAGCAAAATCTACGAACACAACAACGAGCGATGCTTGCTTTAGACAAGGAACGCCTTCGGGCTGCAGACAGGGCTGTAAAGAGTCTAGAAATACAAGCAAGAGTAAACAGGAGGAGGAACAAGAGGAAGCTGGAGGAGGAGTTTGCAGAGGATGAAGATAATCCATCCTATGGACCTGGAATGCACCAAAAAGTTAATCCAATCTTTGTCGCTCGATTCCCAAAACTTTTATTTCCTCATACTAATTACATGTTTTCTAAGGATCTTCCAAACATATTTGTTTCAAACTTTCAGTAAATGTTACACAGTACCTTCTGCATAATGTAACACAGCCTTTTTCCAAAAAACTGTATATTTTTGAATATATAAACAAAAAATTGCAAAAAAATGTTGTGAATTTTCATTACAATTGAAAAAAAAAATCTTTAATAATTGAACTAAAATGTTGTAAAATCCCTGTTTTAAGTTGTAGCCCAAATTCCAATAAATAATCTGTAAAAAGTTCAACTTCCTACCTCAAATACTTTGTGAGGAAAGATGTAATTTATAAGTGTTATTTTAACATTGCAAGCATAGGGCGTTCCGGAGCCCCTTAATACTGGCAAGAGCTGTAAGAAATATCGTGCAGTTTGTCTAAAGGCCCGCCATTGCTGGAGCACAGCAGGCCCTCGTAAGCGATTGACGCATCATCCAGATTCCCCATACTGGGGTTTCCGTCACATCCGGTCCTTTGCTTGCGCACGTGGCTCACCTGGAGCGGCCGTGAAGGCCCACCTCGTCCCGTTGTAGTATCGATCCCTTCGGCCACACAGATTCACAAACAAATTCACCTTTCCGTGTACCAATTCTAGGCGGCCAATTATCTTGGCAAAGTAACTTTTACACAGGACATGTCAAATGAGGTAAGAGCGCGAAAGTGGCAGTGGTGTCTTACTAGCAGCGACATGGAGTGGGTGTTGTCACTTTCTGCAGTCCTGCGTGAAATGCCACTCTAGTCCTGGCAGCACTCTATAGTTTTGAGAATTTGCCTGAATAGATTAGATGGGTATGAGGAGGTATTGAATAGAATTGGGGAGAAGAGGAGTTTGTGGCACAACTTGACAAGAAGAAGGGACCGGTTGGTAGGACATGTTCTGAGGCATCAAGGGATCACAAATTTAGCATTGGAGGGCAGTGTGGAGGGTAAAAATCGTAGAGGGAGACCAAGAGATGAATACACTAAGCAGATTCAGAAGGACGTAGGTTGCAGCAAGTACTGGGAGATGAAGAAGCTTGCACAGGATAGAGTAGCATGGAGAGCTGCATCAAACCAGTCTCAGGACTGACGACCACAACAACAACACACACAGTAGCAATATTCAAGCGCCAGTTGTCATAAGCGAAGCATACAACCACTACCACCGTCATACCTTAGCAAAAGATCTTGCTGAAAACCCAAGGAAATTCTGGTCTTACGTAAAATCGGTAAGCGGGTCGAAGGCTTCTATCCAGTCACTCACTGATCAGTCTGGCCTGGCAACGGAAGACAGCAAAACGAAAGCTCAAATTCTAAATTTAGCATTTGAGAAATCTTTCACGCAGGAGGATCGTACAAACATACCGCCGTTTGAGTCTCGTACAGATTCCCGTATGGAGGACGTAGTTATAGACATCCCTGGGGTCGTGAAACAGCTGAATGGGTTGAAAATAAATAAATCGCCAAGTCCTGATGGGATTACAATTCGGTTTTTCAGAGAGTAATCTACTTCATTGGCTCCTTACTTAGCTTGCATTTATCGCGAATCTCTTGCCCAACGTAAAGTCCCGAGCGACTGGAAAAAAGCGCAGGTGACGCCTGAATACAAGAAGGGTAGAAGGACGGATCCTCAAAATTACAGACCAATTTCCTTAACATCGGTTTGTTTCAGGATACGCGAACATATTCTCAGTTCGAATATAATGCTGTCCATGCATCAGCACGGCTTTAGAAAGCATCGCTCCTGCGAAACACACCTCGCGAACCATGGATGAAGGGTATCAGACGGATGCCATATTCCTTGACTTCCGGAAAGCGTTTCACTCGGTGCCCCACTGCAGATCCTAACTAAGGTACGACGAGCATATGGGATTGGTTCCCAAATATGTGAGTGGCTCGAAGACTTCTTAAGTAATAGACACCAGTACGTTTTCCTTGATGGTTAGTGTTCATCGAAGGTGAGGGTATCATCTGGAGTGCCCCAGGGAAGTATAAAGGTCCGCTGTAGTTTTCTATCTACATAAATGATCTTTTGGATAGGGTGGATAGCAATGTGCGGCAGTTTGCTGATGATGCTGTGGTGTACGGGCAGGAGTCGTCGTTGAGTGACTGTAGGAGGATACAAGATGACATGGACAGGATTTGTGATTGGTGTAAAGAATGGCAGCAAACTGTAAATATAGATAAATGTAAATTAATGCGGATGAATAGGAGAAAGAATCCCGTAATGTTTGAATACTCCATTAGTAGTGTAGCGCATGACACAGTCACGTCGATTAAATATTTGGGCGTAACATTGCAGAGCGATATGTAGTGGGACAAGCATGTAATGGCAGTTGTGGGGAAAGCGGATCGTCGTCTTCGGTTAATTGGTAGAATTTTGGGAAGGTGTGGTTCATCTGTAAAGGAGACCGCTTATAAAACACTAATACGACCTATTCTTGAGTACTGCTCGAGCGTTTGGGATCCCCATCAGGTCGGATTGAGGGAGGACATATAAGCAATTCACAGGCGGGCTGGTAGATTTGTTACTGGTAGGTTTGATCATCACGCGAGTGTTACGGAAATGCTTCAGGAACTCGGGTGGGAGTCTCTGGCGGAAAGGAGGTGTTCTTTTCGTGAATCGCTACTGAGTAAATTTAGAGAACCAGCATTTGAGGCTGACTGCAGTACAGTTTTACTGCCGCCAACTTACATTTCGCGGAAAGACCACAAAGATAAGATAAGAGAGATTAGAGCTCGTACAGAGGCATACAGGCAATCATTTTTCCCTCGTTCTGTTTGGGAGTGGAACAGGAAGAGAAGATGCTAGTTGTGGTACGAGGTCCCCTCCGCCACGCACCGTAGATGGATAGCGGAGTATGTATGCAGATGTAGCCATTTATAATTATACAAGAGCGAGTAGTGTGGAGTAACAAGTAGAGAATACCATCGACTGCGTACACCTCACCTTAATCAAAATGGGACAGTGTATACACTTCCCGTTGAACCTTATTGGGAGATGAGCAGTGAAATTGCTGATATGCCAGTTTAGTGTCTAAAAGGGAACTGTATAAATCTCCATTTATTTGAAATCACAATACCTGAGTACATTCTTCCATAGATGGGACAGCTGGTAGTGTAAAGTTTCAGATCACCAAATTTTGCGTCAGTGTCCTAGATTAAATTCCAGATATCTCCACAATGTGTCATGGAGTATGGGAATGTGACACTGTTGATTTTGACCCCCCAGCAGATGATGTGGAGCCCTTGGTGCTGTCTGGGAAGAGAGCTGGCACTGTGTTTTACCCTTCCCCTTCTCTCACCATCATCATACAACAAAAACCTGACAGCACATTATACACCCCTCCACTTTAATAGCCTACAATCAACATATGCACCTAAAACATAACACACACGCATTGTCAAGGTGCCTTGTGAGTGAAGGAAGAAAACCCTTTCCAGTTATATAGCTGAGCCTAGCACTTGGGTTCTCCCAGATAATCATACCTATTAATCTGTAATAGGATCCTTCCCAAGGTTAGAAAATTAAATAACGTGATAAATTTCAGTTCAAAGTTTACATAAATTTTACATTTGTAGCTCAGGGTTCTCTAGCAGTCAAGCATGTGCAAAACTGGTTATTTCAACTTGGTACCAGTTGAATTATTTATGTCAGTCCAAATTACAACAGAGATCTCGAGCCCACATCTACAGTTGGAGGTTGGACGTCGAACTCACAATCATTAGCTGCCATACTTTGTCATTTAGGGTGGCACGCTCCGTGTGTCTTGGGAGCAGAGCAACCTTGCATTGTAAGCACTCCAGAGTGGTGGCTGTGGCAGGTGGCACTAGCAAGACAGATCCGAGGTCTGCTCTAGCCAAGGCAACTGATGGAAACGTCATCTGGAGAGTACACTCCAGCCTCAACATCTGGTTGGCGACACCTGGCGATGGTGGATGCCCAGCAGATCTGTGGCTGAGAGGGTCACAGTTTGACCCTCGGATCATCAGTGTGGAAGCTGCACCTCCAAGGCAGACGATCCTATAGGATGACTTATGGAGCCACTCCAGCAGAATGGCTTCACTATGTTAATCGATTTATGCCTTCTTTCGGCATTTGGTCCATTATTTATAGCTGCCAGTATCAGGCAGCTGTCCAGCTCCCATGTAATTCGCTCGTTACAACCATGAAGAAGGGCCCCCATTCATGATAATAACGTTGGTATTCTACCATGCAGTCTTGCTAGTGTACCAAGATGGCCATGGTGGATACCTAATACCTGAATACTGAAAGCTCTTGCACCAGTCAGGACCACTACACGCTGTTATAGTTCACAAGTATTATTTCATTTTGTTATCATCAAACAATTTTTCAGTTCTGTGTTGAAACAATTTTCGTTACTAACATGATTACAGGCATACGAAGACATCTTTTATTTCTTTTGATTTGTTGTTGGATATGTCATTGGGATGAAATTGCTGTGATTGTTATTATGTGAGAAACGTTACTAATAATGTATTAGAATTAGGTGGCTGTAGTGGTTTAGCAGATAGGACACTGGACTCAGACCCTGGAGGTCCTGGCCTCGAACCTGAACAGGATGTCCTTAGATACAGACAGCCAGCTAAAAAAGTTTTTACAACATTTTCCTTAGCAGTGAAAGGTGGCTGGGTCTGGGCCCACCACTTGCCACCTCCTACTGCCGTGGAGACGAAAGGTATTACTTTACTCATCGTCAGGTCGAAAGCCTGGTCAAGGACTTAAGTTTTAGAATTAACCTCCTGTGCTGCCACAGAGCCTGGTGGTTGGAGAAGCCCAGTATTTACAGACAGGGTAGCATGTGATGCTGCAGCCAATGGCGTCGTTTCACCATTTCTGTGTGTTCCAAACGTAACTGATCTTCCTTTGTACACCCAGTGGTTATTTTCAGTTTTTCATATGTGTGTTGACGGCTATAGTGTATTGTGGTTGTAGTATTCATAATGTGTTATGGGAAACAAAACCATAGTGTTCTGAATGCATAATTTCTTCAAATGAGCTTCGGATGCAGACAACATGTCGCCACTGTTGCCAATGAAGAGGCAATATCCATTCAGGCATATGGTGTGGGACTGAGATTGGTGTAGTGTATATCTAGCAAAATGAAGTCATATGTTAAAAAAGCTAACTCATGTAAGGTTCAGCCAGATAGTAGGGGCTTTTACTTTAGTTTTATGTGCTTTGAAAAGGTATTCACTTGTCGGCTACCTGTAATTTTCTTGTCCCATGGTCTGGCAACAGCAAGCCAGCACTGGGGTAGGCAATCTCCATCATGCGTCTTCGTGTGCTGATGAAGTAATGCTGTCTATGCAATGCTGAGCAGGCCACAATGTGGAAATTTCCATGCCGCCCCTGCGGGTTTCTTAGCTTCTGACCAATCAGAGCAGAGGAAGCCACGTGGCCATGCTGGATGTACTCTGCCGCCTTCCGCCAGGGCTATCTCTCTCAATAACGCCCCCATATCAGTAAACATCTCCTGCCCTTCCCGGTGCTGTGGCACCACAGACATTGTTTTTCAGTAGCTGCCACGCCATTCAGACTTGTCCGAATGGCAGGCACCGCTTTTCTTAAATTATGTGAACTACGTTTCGCCTCTGACTATGGTCTGGTTCACCCTCGCCTCCCTAGGCCTGACTACATGACCTATTTCAATGCTATTTTGCTAGTAAAAGACCTAGTAACTAAAACCGGCCTAATGGTTTATTCCTGCCCACCATCTTCCAATCTGGCTATCCTGTGCACACACACATGTAATATTTAAAATACCAGCGAAGCATCACAGTAATAAGGAAGGAGTAGGCCACCTATATAACTTTGATGGTAACATGGTACGTCACAAGACATTTGACAGCAATCTACACTGAGGTGACTTAAGTCATGGGATAGTGATATCCACATACAAAGACGATATTTATATCGTGTACACAAGGTACAAAAGCACAATGCATGGCAGAGCTGTTAGTTAGTTAGGTGGCTCATGTGAAAAAGGTTTCTGGTATGATTACGGCCGCTCAACAGAAATTAACTGGCTTTGAATGCAGAATGGTAGTTGGAGCTAGACGCATGGGCCATTCCACTTTGTAAATTGTTAGGGGATTCCATATTCTGAGGTCCGCAGTGTCAAGAGTGTGCTGAAAATAACAAATTTCATGTGTTACATCTCACCATGGACAGTGCAGTGGCCGACGGCTTTCACTTAACGACTAAGGGCAGCGACATTTGTGCAGAGTTGTGTAGTGCTAACAGACAAGCAATACTGTGGGATGTAGTGACGAGCGTATCTGTTAGAATAGTACAGGGAAATTTGGAGTTAATGGGCCATCATAGCAGGCGACCAATACAGATGCTTTTGCTAACAGCAGAACGTCGCCTGCAGTGCTTCTACTGGGCTCATGACCATATCAGTTGGACCATAGACAACTGGGAAACTGTGGCCTGGAGAGATGTCTCGATTTCAGCTGGTAAGACCTGATGGTAGGGTTGGAGTACGGTGGATACCCCACAGATCCATGGACCTAGGTTGTCAACTCAGCACTGTGCAAGCTGGTGGTGGCTCGATAATGATGCTGGCTGTGTTTACATCCTCTGGTCCAACTGAACCAATCATTAACTGGAAATACTTATATTTGGTTACTTGGAAGCCATTTGGAGCCACTCATGGACTTAATGTTCTTAAACAACGATATCGTGTCATCAGTCTGCAACTCTATGCGATTGGTTCTGAAGAACATTTTGAACAATTTGAGCGAAAAGTTTGGCTGCCCTGATCACCTGACATTAATCCCATTGAACATCTATGTGGCATAACTGAGAGGACAGTTCGTGCCAAAAGTACTGCACCAGCAATGCTTTCACATTTATAGACGGCTATAGAGGCAACATGGCTCAATATTTACAACTTGAGTCTGTGGCACATCAGATTGCTCCACTACACTGGGCGAAAGGTGATCCAATACGATATTAGGGGGTATTCCATGACTTTTTTCACCTCAGTGTATATGAAGGCTATTGTTGTTGTGGTCTTCAGTCCTGAGACTGGTTTGATGCAGCTCCCGTGCTACTCTATCCTGTGCAAGCCTCTACATCTCCCAGCACCTACTGTAGCCTACATCCTTCTGAATCTGCTTAGTATATTAATCTCTTGGTCTCCCTCTACGATTTTTACCTTCCACGCTGCCCTCCAGTACTAAATTGGTGATCCCTTGATGCATATCATACAGTAAAGCTGCATGCCGTAGCGAAAAATTACAGCTGTAGTTTCCCCTTGCTTTCAGCCGTCGCAGTACCAAAACAGCAAGGCCGTTTTGGTTAGTGTTACAGGGCCAGATCAGTCAATCATCCAGACTGTTGCCCCTGCAACTACTGAAAAGGCTGCTTCTCCTCTTCAGGAACCACACGTCACTAAAAACTATAGACAATCTGTAACGGGTTTCACTGATGGACAGACTACTTCACAAGGAAGATTTGTGTGTATAACTTATTACCATTAAGCCAGACACGTCGGCAAGCCATACATATTCAGTGGTGCCTATGCGAAGCCAAGATCAGTTCATTTCAGCTCAATTCAGTTTATTGCCATGAATTTTAGACCTGATTGTGTCATGCACACGTGGCATCCTTGGCACTCTGTAATAGATTATATATGCCACATACATGTCTTTCCCCATTGCTGGGATACTGGGTGATGCTGGCTCGTGAGGCGGCATGTGGCTGTGCAATATACACTCATGCTCATAAATTAAGGATAATTGCAGAATGTGGTGGCACTACACAAAACTGGCGCTAATAGCATAGGCACATAGGGGACACAAACGACAAAGATCTGTGTCCACAGTATTGGTGATAAGTTGAGAAAACCATCCCGAAACACATGTGCTACAAAAAGCCACTATTTCCTGCACATGTACAATATGGGGTATGATGACCATGCACACGTACACAGGCCGCACAACCGGGTTGGCATACTCTGGATTAGTTGGTCGAGCAGCTGCTGGGGTATAACCTCCCATTCTTGCACCAGTGCCTGTTTGAGCTCCTGAAGTGTCGTAGGGGTTTGAAGACGTGCAACGATACGTCGACCAAGAGCATCCCAGACGTGCTCAATGGGGTGTAGGTCTGGAGAACAGGCAGGCCACTCCATTCATCTGATATCTTCTGTTTCAAGGTACTTCTCCACGATGGCAGCTCGGTGGGGCCGTGCGTTATCATCCATCAGGAGGAAGGTGGGACCCACTGCACCCCTGAAAAGGTGGACATACTGGTGCAAAATGACATCCCGATACATCTGACTGTTACAGTTCCTCTGTCAAAGACATGCAGGGGTGTATGTGCACCAATCATAAACCCACCCATCAAACCACGACCTACATACGGGTCCCCTTAAAGGACATTAAAGGGTTGGTATCTGGTTCCTGGTTCACGCCAGATGAAAACCAGGCGAGATTCACTGTTCAGACTATACCTAGACTCGTCTGTGAACATAATTGGAACCACTGTTCCAATGACCATATACTGTTTTCTTAAAACCATGCTTTACAGGATCTCCTGTGACCAGGGGTCAGTGGAATGCTCCTTGCAAGTCTCCGGGTGAATAAACCATGTCTGTTCAGTCGTCTGTAGACTGTGTGTCTGGAGACAACTGTTCCAGTGGCTGCGATAAGGTCCCAAGCAAGGCTACCTGCAGTACTCCGTGACCGTCTGCGGGCACTGATGGTGAGATATCGGTCTTCTTGTGGTGTTGTACATTGTGGACATCCCGTAAATTTAGCGCCTGGGTACGTTTCCTGTCTGCTGGAATCGTTGCCATAATCCTGAGATCACACTTTGTGGTACACAGTGGGCCCGTGCTAAGACCTGTTGTGTTTGACCAGCCTCCAGTCGCCCTAGCATTCTATCCCTCATAACGTCATCAATATGTGTTCTTTGAGCCATTTTCAACACACAGTCACCCTTAGCATGTCTAAAAACGTTTGCACATTTACTCGTTGCACTGTACTCTGGCATGCACCAATACACCGCTGCATATGTGGACTGCTGCCAGCGCCACCGTGCGACAACCACAGGTCAAATGCACTGCATGGTCATATCCCGATGTGGTTTAAACCTGCAAACCGCCCATCAGAGCGTTTTTTCACCCTGTATCAGCATTATCCTTAATTTATGAGCATGAGTGTAGGTGCACGCAAACAGGAAGGGAAATGACTTGCTGGCAGTGTTATGGACAGCCGGAGGTCTGGGTATATATAGTGCATCTGAGTGCTCTGTTGGGCCGAAAATAGCTGGAAGGTGTTGGCCTGACCTGTAATGTACAGCTGAAGTTCAACCGTCAGTTGCTCTAACGCTGGAGGGAACTTTTGTGTGCCTGTATTGTGGACTTCACAGAGAGCCCTCTTGTAACAGGCCATAATTTCGTTCTTAACTGACATTTGAGTGGGTGCATCCTGGTTTCTTTTGCGTCTAGCTGCTATTTGTGATGGTCATGGCCTTTCCGCAGTGGATACACAGATTCCCGTCAGATCATCGAAGTTAAGCACTGTCGGGCGTGGCTGGTACTTGGATGGGTGACCAGCCGGGTCGCCATGAGCTGCTGCCATTTTCCGGGGTGCACTCAGCCTCATGATGCCAACTGAGGAGCTACTCGACCGAATAGTAGCGGCTCCGGTCAAAGAAAACCATCATAACGACCGGGAGAGTGGTGTACTGACTACACGCCCCTTCTATCCACATCCTCAGCTGAGGATGACATGGCGGTCGGATGATCCCGATTTGTCACTTTTGGCTTGAAGACGGAGTACTGCTATTTGTGATGCTCCTCCGATTACTTCTTGTGAGTGAAAGTGCTTGTTTGTATTTCCCTAGCAGGCTGTCTTTAGCCAGTTTCCTGGGCACATATTCGGGATTTGTGGCGAACGTGGATTACAGCCGATTTCCAATTCTCTACTCACGACATTGCTGGGATGTGTGACTCGCCTGTTTGCACAAGCACGCCCGTGCTTTCTGGCAAGTCTAATATCAACCATCATATTTTAGCATATTATTTATTTAGTGCTCACCAGCTTTCTTTCATTTACTGGTATTGTAGTATTTTATTAGAAATGTGATTAACATACTCACTGTTAAAATTAAATGTACACTACTTGTATACATTGCTTGTCAGCCTCATTTGGTTTATTGGTGTCTTGTATTTTATTAAAATAGTGTTTAATGCTTTCGATAATTGTCAGACTCGTTTTATTCATCGGTGTATCGTATTTTATTAGAATAAATCTGCTTTTGCATGTGTGTATTACAGGACAGATTAGCCATTATTTAATGCCACACTGTTAGCTTTGAATAGTCTAGCAGCATTAATCACACCATTTTCCAGTGCAAATTCTGCAGACAATTGTGGAAATGGCATCGAGCATTGGCAAGAGAGCTGGCCAGCTGATCCTGTTAAAAAGGCATTACCTGTCATTATCTGTTTTCCGAACTAGCCACCTGTGTCATAACATCTCGTGACTTGTTTATTAGCTGTTTCTGCTTGTCGCATTTAGCAGATTCCGTCTGTAAATCTGATCGTTTGTCTGCTACCTCTGAGATTAAGCATTTGCCTTGCTTTATTGTTTTGTTCTTCATTTAAAGCAACTGATTCCTTTTCAGTCTCTCTCAAGTAAGTGTAACACCATCTACAGGCGACCTTTAGTGTAAGTGTAGACTACTGGTTTTGATCGGCCATTACACTGTTAAGCTTTCTGTCTTTATAAGCCTGATAACCTGCCTGCCCATGGAAGCGTGTTCAGATTGTAAGCTTAATATCTCTCAGAATAATTACTAATGGATTTCCCTTATTTTAATGAAAGTTCATGTGACCGTTATAACACCTTCAACATTGCCAAAGCTTGTCTGAATGGCTGCTGGTGATTAATTTAGATCCTCTAACTGTCTTAAAGGTTATTAAAATTTCTTGTAGAAAAATTCTGTTCACTTAAGGTTGGTCAGTGCTACCGTAAACTAGACTTTATGGCCGAGACATCGTGTTCCTTAATGAAAATTATATGTAACATTTAAGAACTTTGAAATATTTTGACTTCGTCGTGGTAGAAATTTATCTTTGAGCCCTAAGACAGTACAGCCCCTAACTGTAAATAGTTGCTTGATCTGCTGATGTTGTTGTCCTGTTATCGTCTATTAACACTCAATAATTTCTCTTCAATTGCTTAGAGTTTTAACTTATTCTGATAATTTTACTTCGGCCCGCCAGCGTTTTCTTAAACTATCACCTTATTACGACACATTTCAAGAGTTGTATTTATTGAAATCATGAACCTTAGTTTTAACTGCCATATTCAGTAGTCAAATGCGCTCTGATTATTAAATTATGTATTTGCTCATTGTAAAGAGTTTGTTTCTGGTAATAAACAGATGTTCAAGTATACATTATTTTGTGGGCCAGTTACTTACCACTCAACAACCAGCTCCGCACCGCTTCAATGTTATCTGGAAAAGTCAAACAAACAGTATGTCTGTATATAAATGGAAGATCACAGATGGCCACGGAAGCTCCTGGATTTTGCACCTACAATAAAGAGACCCCCAGGGTGACCCAGAAAGTGTTGGAGGGATGGCCTCCATGAAGATTTAAACCAAGCATCAACAGATGTGGACGGATGGCGGATAGCAGCAATGGACAGAATACAGTGTAGGAGGAAACTTATGGAAGCGTGAGGTCTACTGAGCCTGCTCACCTAGAAGAAGAAGAAGAAGATAAATAAATAAAAGACTATGTCCTGATTGACAGACTCACCATCGCCCAGCCCAAACCGCTAAAAACAGAAACTTGAATTTCGGAGTGGATGTTGATCATATGCCGTAGGAGTCTACGAAGAGATTTTTTGAAATTCCACTCTTGAGCCAAGTAATTAGCTACTGTGTGAATGATGAATTTAATGACAGCAGATGTGCGTATTAAACCTGTAAATATTAGAAGTTTAATTCATGTACATAATTTTACTGTCTCTTGACTGAGGATCATTAAAATTAATGAAACTCAAGTTTTTCCAATTACACTTTTGTAATGTGTTTATTTGAGATGTTCCACACCCGGGAGGATCCCCTATTTTGTGGGTCTATGGAATGAATAATTAACCTGATCTAATCTAATCTAAAAGGGAGTGAAATAGGGAATGGAAAGTGTTCTGAAAATATATCTCTATTAAGATAATTTTGAAACTATAACTATGAAAATCGGTATTTCACTTCTCAGTTACAAATAAAAAGATCTAAATATTTCGTTGTTTTCAGAAATAAAACACCTAAGTTGGTAAATAGGGAATGAAAATTTTTAAATAATATTTCATTATGAAAGCATTTTTAAAGATAAATCTAACAACATTCGTACGAGTATTTGGCTTATTAGTTAGATATAAGAAATACGTGTTTCATATTTTTTGGACGTTTAACAGTTAAGAGGATAAAACAGAGGACGAAAATTTCCATGAAAATATTTGCTTATATTAAAATATATTCAAAGCACAATCTATGATAATTGGTGCTAGACATCTAAAGAAATACGTATTAGGGGATTGGAATTTTTATTGAAATATCACCACAGGAACTCAAGAAACAAGATTAATAACGACTTGCGACTCCAGCTGCCAGAATCGCTTTTTAATCGGAAGTACATTCGGAAAAGACCATGCTTATATGGTCTTAATTACCGTCGAAAGCTTAGAAGACGAAAAAAAAAGTGCAGACAATACAACCTACGCGAGCGAAGCAGTGGACTCTAAGCTAATATTCATTATTCGTGGTGACATACAACTTTTTTATTATATAACCGCGAAACTGGCAATAGGTCTGGATTGCTAAACATCTACGAGAATCGGATATACGTCGTAATTTTCTTCTGCCTCCTCTCTTTGTCCTCCCTCTTTTGTCTCTCTTCCCCTTGCATCCCCAATTCTATTCGGTAATTCCTCATTCCTCACCTGACCTAACTATCTAATCTTCAACATTCTCCGGTAGTACCCCATTTCGAAGTTGTGTAACCTCTTTCTATCTTAACTGTTTATCGTTCCATGTTTAACTTCCGTACATGCCTACACACCACACAAGTACCTTCGGAAAAGACTTCCTAATCTTTAAATTTGTATTCGATGTTAACAAATTTCTCTTCTTCAGAAATGCTTTTCTTTCCATTGTCAGTTACATTTTATATCTTCTCTGATTCGACCATCATTAATTACGTTGTGAGTAACGTCCAACTTATATTATTATATGCTTTACTGGTTTGACGGCTAACTGCAACTACCCCTACCCCTAAACCTAAACCTTGTTTTCCTGTGACGCTTTGTTGTGAACACAGCAACACCGATAGATCAGGTGTAACTGTATCGGCAGGAAGTTGCTGTTACACTTTATTTCACGTTGAAGAAGCGGAATGTGAAACTTAAAGTTCCTCACCGCACTCGAAGAAGCAGTAAAGTCACTGGAGATGATGTCAGCATGAAGATTCTTGAATATTTAACTAGTACTGTTTTCCACCATCTAAAGACAGAACAGCACACAGTTGATAGGAAGCTATCGAAATTATACACGTAACACCGAAAGGTTCACTAATGATCGTTCTGGAAGAGATGAAAATATATGTATCTATACCCACAAATACCCGCAGAAATTACGAAATGAGCAAATGGACCTGAATCGCAAACAAAACATAGAAAACCTTATTAAAATTTTCCATCAGGAAAAAGGATACAACAATACGATACAGACAGTGATTACGCTAAAGCCTAATTCACAACAAGATATAGAGTCAAACAAACAATACTGTAATCATAAAGCATCGCTGGAAAATCTTTCAACAAGCAGATAAAAAGAGACACATACTAAAATTAAAATTAACGTATAGCACAAAAATAACAAGGAAGATATGTTTAATTCCATTTATAATTGAATAAAAACGAAGACATAAGAGTAAGCAAAGCCAATACCGAAATTCGTCTACGAAAATAGATTACAATAACAGTATCTAACGATGTCATACGAACATGCAGATAATAGATAAAATAAGTAATAAGTAAGAAAATAGGACTACAAAAATTGAAATAACACCAGAGTTAAATAATGCGTACAATTATATATGTATGAAACAGATAAAGAAAAAGGATATCAGTAACAAACAGCAATACCTACATAACAGCAATGATAAACAGAACTCACGGAAATACTGATATGAAGAATATAATGTGACAACTGCATAAAGTAGTAAGTCAGATAAGGTCATAAGCAAGCATTATTTCTGCAGTAACACCAAAGAAGCGTAATTAACAGGTAAATTGATAGTGACAGAACCACCGACATACTACGAATGTCTAAACGATCAGATCTATGTAAAAATGTATAATGAAATTTATTTAATGCACTCATGCTCATAAATTAAGGATAATGCTGATACATGGTAAAAGAACGCTCTGGTGGGCGGTTTGCGGGTTTAAATCACCTCGGGGTGTGACCATGCCGTGCATTTGACCTGCGGTCGTCGCACGGTGGCGCTGGCAGCAGTCCACATAGGCAGAGGTGTGTTGGTGCATGTCAGAGTACCGTGCAGCGAGTAAGTGTGCAGACGTTTTCAGACGTGCTAATGGTGACTGTGTGTTGAAAATGGCACGAAGAACACATATTGATGAGGTTATGAGGGGTAGAATACTAGGGCGACTGGAGGCTGGTCAAACACAGCTGGTCGTAGCACGGGTCCTCCGTGAGCCACAAAGTATGATCTCAAGATTATGGCAACGATTCCAGCAGACAGGAAACGTGTCCAGGCACTACAGTACGGGACGTCCACAGTGTACAACACCACAAGAAGACCGATATCTCACCACCAGGGCCCGCAGACGGCCACAGAGTATTGCAGGTAGCCTTGCTTGGGACATTTCCGCAGCCGCTGGAACAGTTGTCTCCAGACGCACAGTCTACAGACGACTGAGCAGACACAGTTTATTCGCCCAGAGACCTGCAAGGTGCATTCCACTGACCCCTGGTCACACGAGAGCCCATAAAGCCTGGTGTCAAGAAGACAGTACATGGTCATTGGAACAGTGGTCCCAGATTATGGTCACGGACGAGAACAGGTATAGTATGAACAGTGATTCTCTCCAGGTTTTCATCTGGCGTGAACCAGGAACCAGATACCAACCACTTAATGTCCTTGAAAGGGACCTGTATGGAGGTCGTGATTTGATGGTGTGGTGTTAGATTATGATTGGTGCACTTACACACCTGCATGTCTTTGACAGAGGAACTGTAACAGGTCAGGTGTATCGGGACGTCATTTTGCACCAGTATGTCCGCCTTTTCAGTGGTGCAGTGGGTCTCACCTTTCTCCTGATGGATGATAAAGCACGGCCCCACCGAGCTGCCATCGTGGAGGAGTACCTTGAAACAGAAGATGAAAAGAAGGCGAATGGAGTAGCCTGCTTGTTCTCCAGACCTACACCCCATCGAACACGTCTGGGATGCTCTCGGTTGACGCATCGCTGCACGTCTTCAAACCCCTACGACACTTCACGAGTTCCGACAGACACTGGTGCAAAAATGGGAGGCTATACCCCAGCAGCTGCTAGACCACCTGATCCAGAGTATGCACACCTGTTGTGCGGCCTCTGTACGTGTGCATTGTGACGATATCCCATATTAATGTCGGGCTACATGCGCAGGAAACAGTGGGGTTTTGTAGCACATGTGTTTCGGGACGGTTAAAGATCTGTGTCGTGAGTGTTCATTATGTGCCTATGCTATTAGCGCCACTTTTGTGTACCGTCACGTTGTGTGGCACCACACTCCGTGGTTTCCTTACTTTATGAGCATGAGTGTACTTACCGATAAAATCAAAAATAATATACCCAAACTGTGTATCATTACTGATAACCTGATGGCGGCAATTCAGCGTAAATAGGCCTATTGTAAAAATGGAAGTAATGAAAGTTAGCAGCGTACTTGGCATTATAACTATACAATGTCCTTAAAAGACTAATAAGGCCACCGAATCGATCTACGGCGAGCACGGGGTCCCGGGTTCGATTCCCGGCGGGGTCAGGGATTTTCACCTGCCTCGAGATGACTGGTTGTTTGTGTTGTCCTCATCATTTCATCATCATCCAGGAAAGTGGCGAAATTGGACTGAGCAAAGATTGGATAATTGTACGGGCGCTGATAACCACGCCGTTGAGCGCCCCACAACCCCAACATCATCATCATCATCATCGATCTACGGAATATAAGTATTCGTCCCAGTCAAACAGCGAAGATGACGGCACGAATTTACCATACTCTACACTTCCTCAAAAGTTGGAATACATGTATTCTGAAAGATATTTTGTCTTCTGTAATGTAGATTCCTCTTTAAAATACCGGCCTCTTCCATTTAAGAATTGACGTCCAAGCGCACTCAGTCTTTCAGTACCATTCCCGAACTGATCGAACCTGCCGGTAACAAATCTAGCAACAAGCCCCTGCATAGCTTCGAGGCTTTGCTTTTACCCTATGTGGTGGAAACTCCAAACGCTCGAACAGAATTCAAAGAATGGGCTGTACTAGCGCTATTTAGACGGTCTCTTTTATAGGTGTACCACATTCCTACATAACTGATCTTATCTGATCCCTCCCTTTTATGTCGTTCCACAACATTATGCCTCAATATTTAATCTACGGGAATAAGTCAAGCAACACGCCGTTAATGGTGTAGTCGTCATCTCGGTAATGTCTCTCCTAGCCATCAACATTACCTCGAGTTCTTGTTCTAAGCTGACAGAAGCTGTCATGCATTATATGGAACATGGATTCTGTCCATGTCATTCTCAGTCCCGCTGCAATCACTCAACACCATCGTCAGGAAGCAGTCGCACACTAACGCCCACCCATTCCCAGAGATGGTTGATATGTGTGGAAAACAAGAGCGGTCCTGCAACAATTCCCTGGGTCACCTCTAACGATACCTTTGTGTCAGATAAACACTCGCTGTCAAAGACAACGCGCTGAGTTCTGTCACAGCAAGTCGTCGAGCAGGTAACACATTCGGGAACCTGTTTCATATTCTAAGAATTTTTTGACAGTCTGAAATTTGAAACAGTATCGAACACTTTCCGGAAATCAGGGAAAGTAGACCCTGCCTGTTGGCTTAAGCCAAATACACTACGTGATTAAAAGTATCCGAACACTTCGCCGAAAATGACTTACAAGTTCGTGCCGCTCTCCATCGGTAATGCTGGAATTCAATACGGTGTTGGTCCACCCTTAGCCCGGATGACAGCTTCCACTCTCATAGGCATACGTTCAGTCAGGTGCTGGAAGGATTTTTTGGGGAATGGCAGCCCGTTCTTCACACAGTGCTGCACTGAGGAGGGGGTATCGATGTCGATCGGTGAGGCCTGGCAAGCAGTCGGCGTTCCAAAACATTCCAAATGTGTTCTATAGGATTCAGGTCAGGACTCTGGGCAGGCCAGTCCATTACAGGGATGTTATTGTCGTGTAACCACTCCACCACAGGCCGTGCATTATGAACAGGTGCTCGATCGTGTGTCGGAAGTTCCATGCGGCTTTTCGCGGATGATGCTGTAGTTTACAGAGAAGTTGCAGCATTAGAAAATTGTAGCGAAATGCAGGAAGATCTGCAGCGGATAGGCACTTGGTGCAGGGAGTGGCAACTGACCCTTAACATAGACAAATGTAATGTATTGCGAATACATAGAAAGAAGGATCCTTTATTGTATGATTATATGATAGCGGAACAAACACTGGTAGCAGTTACTTCTGTAAAATATCTGGGAGTATGCGTGCGGAACGATTTGAAGTGGAATGATCATATAAAATTAATTGTTGGTAAGGCGGGTACCAGGTTGAGATTCATTGGGAGAGTGCTTAGAAAATGTAGTCCATCAACAAAGGAGGTTCGACCTATACTTGAGTATTGCTCATCAGTGTGGGATCCGTACCAGATCGGTCTGACGGAGGAGATAGAGAAGATCCAAAGAAGAGCGGCGCGTTTCGTCACAGGGTTATTTGGTAGCCGTGATAGCGTTACGGAGATGTTTAATAAACTCAAGTGGCAGACTCTGCAAGAGAGGCGCTCTGCATCGCGGTGTAGCTTGCTCGCCAGGTTTCGAGAGGGTGCGTTTCTGGATGAGGTATCGAATATATTGCTTCCCCCTACTTATACCTCCCGAGGAGATCACGAATGTAAAATTAGAGACATTAGAGCGCGCACGGAGGCTTTCAGACAGTCGTTCTTCCCGCGAACCATACGCGACTGGAACAGGAAAGGGAGGTAATGACAGTGGCACGGAAAGTGCCCTCCGCCACACACCGTTGGGTGGCTTGCGGAGTATAAATGTAGATGTAGATGTAGAAACATGCAATCGCCATCCCCGAATTGCTCTTCAACAGTGAGAAGCAAGAAATTTCTTAAAACATCAGTGTAGACCTGTGCTGCGATGGTGCCACACAAAACAACAAGGAGACCCCTCCATGAAAAACACGACCACACGATAACACCACCGCCCCCGAATTTTACTGTTGGCACTACACACGCTGGCAGATGACGTTCACTGGGCATTCGCCATACCCACACTCTGCCATCGGATCGCCACATTGTGTCCCGTGATTCGTCCCTTCGCACAACCTTTTTCCAACGTTCAATCGTCCAACGTTTACGCTCCTTACACCAAGCGAGGCGTCGTTTGGCATTTACCGGCGTGATGTGTGGCTTATGAGCAGCCGCTCGACCTTGAAACCCAAGTTTTCTCACCTCCCGCCTGTCACAGTATTAACAGTGGATCCTGATGCTGTTTGAAATTCTTGTGTGGTGGTCTGGATAGATGTCTCCCTATTACACATTACGACCTTCTTCAACTGTCGGTGGTCTCTGACAGTCAACAGACGAGGGCCTGTACGCTTTTGTGCTGTACGCGTCCCTTCACGTTTCCACTTCACTATCACATCGGAAACAGTGGACCTAGGGAAGTCGAGGAGTGTGGAAATCTCGCGTATAGACGTATGACACAAGCGACAGTGTTCAAAGTTCTTGAATCCTTCCCGGGTTCGATTCCCGACGGGGTCAGGGATTTTCTCTGCCTCGTGATGACTGGGTGTTGTGTGATGTCCTTAGGTTAGTTAGGTTTAAGTAGTTCTAAGTTCTAGGGGACTGATGACCATAGATGTTAAGTCCCATAGTGCTCAGAGCCATTTCAACCATTTTTTTGAACCCACGGAGCGCCCCTTCTGCTCTCTCATTATGTCTAATGACTACTGAGGTCGCTGATATGGAGTACCTGGCAGTGGGTGGCAGCACAATGCACCTAATATGAAAAACGTATGTTTCTGGGGGTGTCCGGATACTTTTGATCACATAGTATATGTATCACAAAGCCTTGATAGTAATTAGAGAGCTCAATTTTTGAGGTTTTTGTTATAATTGATTCCGCCATCGCTGCTTGATATAGCGACTCCATGTTTAGAATTTTCAGTCCGCCGATCGCTGTTTTATCACCTTAAAATTAATAATATCGAGCATCGTTGTGACAGTGGTACACAGAAAACCCTCTGCCCTGTACCATATGTTGGCCTTTGTTGGATATATATTGATACAGAGGTGACAAAAGTCACAGGAGACGTCCTAATATCTTGTTGGACCACCGCTTGCCCGGCTTAGTGCAGGAACTCGACATGGCTAGGCGTCAACAGGTCGCTGAAGTCGTTAGCAGAAGTACTGAACCATACCGCGTCTGCGCCCGTCCATAAATGTGAAAGCGTTGCCGGTACAGGAGTTTGTGCTCGAACTGACCTTACAATTATGTCCCATGAATTTTCGATGGGATTCATGATAGGTGATTTGGGTGGCCAGATCATCCCCTCGAATTGTTCATTGTTCAAACCAATCGCGAATAAATGTGGCCCTGTAACACGGCGCGTCGTTGTCTGGGAACACGACGTCCACGACTGGCTGCAAATGGTCTCTCAGTAGCCGAACGTAACAGTTTACAGTCAATGAACGGTTCAGTTGGACCAGAACACTCTGGCGATTCGATGTAAACACAGCCAACACCATTCTGGAGCCATCACCAGCTTGCACAGTGCCCTGTTGACAACTTTAATCCATGGCTTCGTGGGATCTGCACCACACTCGAACCCTACCATCACCTCTTACCAACTGGACTCATTTCACCAGATGGTCCAGGGTCCAACCAGTATAGTCACGAGCCCAGGCGATGATTTAGTAAAGGGATGAATGGGATGATTTGGGGGAGGAGACCAAACTGCGAGGTCATCGACCTCATCGGATTAGGGAAGGAAGTCGCCGTGCCCTTTCAAAAGAACCATCCCGGCATTTGCCTGAAGCGATTTAGGGAAACCACAGAAAACCTAAATGAGGATCGCCAGACACAGGATTGAACCGTCGTCCTCCCCAATACGAGTCCAGTGCTAATCACTGCGCCACCTCACTCGGTCAATTTGGCAAAGGCACTCGTGTCAATGATCTGCTGCTATAGTCCATTAACGTCCAATTTCGCCGCGGTGTCCTAATGGATTCATTCGTCTTACGTCCCACACTGACGTCTGCGGTTATTTCACGCAGTGCTGCTCGTCTGTTAGCACTGACAACTGTGCACAAACGCTGCTGCTCTCGGTCGTTAAGTGAAGACCGTCGGCCAGTGCGTTATCCTTGGTAAGAGATGATGCCAGAAATTTTTTGCTCTCGGCACACTCTTGAAACTGTGGATCTCCGGATGGTGAATTCGCCGAGGATTTCCGAAACGGAATGTCCCATGTGTCTAGCTCCAACTACCATTTCGCATTCTAAGTCAGTTATTTCCCGTCGTGTGGCTGTAATCACGTCGGAAACCTTGCTACGTGAATTCCTTGAGTGCAAACGACAGCTCTGTCAATGCACTGTCCCTTTGATATTTGTTTACCCTATACTAGCGCCATCTGTGAACGTGGATTTCGCTATCCCACGACTTTTGTCACTTCTTCTGTATACAGATACTTTATAACTAAGAGAACGATCATGTGCGACACTGCCAATAATGGTTCAAATGGCTCTGAACACTTTGGGACTTAACATCTGAGGTCATCAGTCCCCTAGACTTAGAACTACTTAAACCTAAACAACCTAAGGACATCACACACATCCGTGCCCGAGGCAGGATTCGAATATGTGACTGTAGCAGCAGCGCGGTTCCAGACTGAAGCGCCTAGAACCGCTCGGCCACAGCGGCCGGCCGACACTGCCAGAAACTGATAACAATGTGATAATAACACAGCGATCGACGGACGGCATCTGTGTGTATTTCTAGAAATGAGCATCTCTGACTACTAACTATTAACAATTATGTCCAGTTTTAATAACTTTCATGTTTATGAATGAAAATTGCAAAAAAAAATGTGTACGTTCTACGGAATTAGTTTATTTTGTTACTAGGTTTTCGGCTTAGAGGGTCGTCATGCGAAAACGCTGAAAAAAAGATGTTTCAGATGGTGAATGAGATGCGCAAGTGAAGTATCTGCAAATCTTTGACAGTGCAGTTGTAACTAGTTTAAAAATATTAAACTAAGTATTACATTAATGTGAAGGGACCATTGATTTTATTATTGTTTAGTTTACGCGCGGAAACTAGCAGCGGCACGCCGTTATCAAGCCAGTTGTACTGAGATGCACAAATGCTCAGTAATAGCTGTCAAGACGATATGGGTAATATCTTTTTTAAAGTTGTTTGATAATGGCCTTCTAAGCTAAAAACCAGTTTACAAAATGAACCAATGCTGTAGAAGAGTCAATTTTTTGTATTTATCATTAAAAAGAAAAGACTTGACGTTTTAGTTCAGAAATAAACTCCTGGAAATTGAAATAAGAACACCGTGAATTCATTGTCCCAGGAAGGGGAAACTTTATTGACACATTCCTGGGGTCAGATACATCACATGATCACACTGACAGAACCACAGGCACATAGACACAGGCAACAGAGCATGCACAATGTCGGCACTAGTACAGTGTATATCCACCTTTCGCAGCAATGCAGGCTGCTATTCTCCCATGGAGACGATCGTAGAGATGCTGGATGTAGTCCTGTGGAACGGCTTGCCATGCCATTTCCACCTGGCGCCTCAGTTGGACCAGCGTTCGTGCTGGACGTGCAGACCGCGTGAGACGACGCTTCATCCAGTCCCAAGCATGCTCAATGGGGGACAGATCCGGAGATCTTGCTGGCCAGGGTAGTTGACTTACATCTTCTAGAGCACGTTGGGTGGCACGGGATACATGCGGACGTGCATTGTCCTGTTGGAACAGCAAGTTCCCTTGCCGGTCTAGGAATGGTAGAACGATGGGTTCGATGACGGTTTGGATGTACCGTGCACTATTCAGTGTCCCCTCGACGATCACCAGTGGTGTACGGCCAGTGTAGGAGATCGCTCCCCACACCATGATGCCGGGTGTTGGCCCTGTGTGCCTCGGTCGTATGCAGTCCTGATTGTGGCGCTCACCTGCACGGCGCCAAACACGCATACGACCATCATTGGCACCAAGGCAGAAGCGATTCTCATCGCTGAAGACGACACGTCTCCATTCGTCCCTCCATTCACGCCTGTCGCGACACCACTGGAGGCGGGCTGCACGATGTTGGGGCGTGAGCGGAAGACGGCCTAACGGTGTGCGGAACCGTAGCCCAGCTTCATGGAGACGGTTGCGAATGGTCCTCGCCGATACCCCAGGAGCAACAGTGTCCCTAATTTGCTGGGAAGTGGCGGTGCGGTCCCCTACGGCACTGCGTAGGATCCTACGGTCTTGGCGTGCATCCGTGCGTCGCTGCGGTCCGGTCCCAGGTCGACGGGCACGTGCACCTTCCGCCGACCACTGACGACAACATCAATGTACTGTGGAGACCTCACGCCCCACGTGTTGAGCAATTCGGCGGCACGTCCACCCGGCCTCCCGCATGCCCACTATACGCCCTCGCTCAAAGTCCGTCAACTGCACATACGGTTCACGTCCACGCTGTCGCGGCATGCTACCAGAGTTAAAGACTGCGATGGAGCTCCGTATGCCACGGCAAACTGGCTGACACTGACGGCTTCGGTGCACAAATGCTGCGCAGCTGGCGCCATTCGACGGCCAACACCGCGGTTCCTGGTGTGTCCGCTGTGCCGTGCGTGTGATCATTGCTTGTACAGCCCTCTCACAGTGTCCGGAGCAAGTATGGTGGGTCTGACACACCGGTGTCAATGTGTTCTTTTTTCCATTTCCAGGAGTGTAGAAGGCTATCTAGACATTTATGTATGTCTTGAAATTGACAAAAAAATTGTATGATCTAATGGAAGCAATGCTGACAATGAAACACGTGGCGGTGGAAGATATAAAGTATACCGTCAGCCGGATGCCGCTGCAGCAGATACGGCGTCACTCGCGATGTCTGCTCCAGCGATGTTGGTGCCCCGTCTGGAAGCGAAGTCTCACATCCGTAAGATACCTGTAGAGTCGAGCTTCTGACGTAAAGCAGGCTCTACAAAAGCCCGGATCTACAGGGTAGATTACGAATGTGCTTTTAACAGCCTCGGCGAGTGTCCATCCGATGCGTCCACTGGAAGTGTCCGGTCTCCAGCACTCTGATCGTGGTGCGGTAACTGCGAACACACAGGCACAGCGAAGTCAGTCAGGGGCAATGGAGCCGAGCGTTCGAGGCAAAAAGTATAATAAATTCGTAGCGACAGTCACGAAAGTCTCGGTGAGCATGAAGTACACTACTGGCCATTAAAATTGCTACGCCACGAAGATGACGTGCTACAGACGCGAAATTTAACCGACAGGAAGAAGATCCTGTGATATGCAAATGATTAGCTTTTCAGAGCATTCACACAAGGTTGGCGCCGGTGGCGACACCTACAACGTGCTGACATGAGGAAAATTTCCGAACGATTTCTCATACACAAACAGCAGTTGACCGGCGTTGCCTGGTGAAACGTTGTTGTGGTGCCTCGTGTAAGGAGGAGAAATGCGTACCATCACGTTTCCAACTTTGATAAAGGTCGGATTGTAACCTATCGCGATTGCGGTTTATCGAATCGCGACATTGCTGCTCGCGTTGGTCGAGATGCAATGACTGTTAGCAGAATATGGAATCGGTGGGTTCAGGAGGGTAATATGGAACGCCGTGCTGGATCCCAACGGCCTAGTATCACTAGCAGTCGAGATGACAAGCATCCTATCCGCATGGCTGTAACGGATTGTGCAGCCGCATCTCGATCCCTGAGTCAACAGATGGGGACCTTTGCAAGACAACAACCATCTGCACGGACAGTTCAACGACGTTTGCAGCAGCATGGACTATCAGCTCGGAGACCGTGGGTGCATCACAGACAGAAGCGTCTGCGATGGTGTACTCAACGACGAACTTGGGTGCAGCAATGGCAAAACGTCATTTTTTCGGATGAATCCAGTTTCTGTTTACAACATCATGATAGTCGCATCCGTGTTAGGCGACATAGCGGTGAACGCACATTGGAAACGTGTATTCGTCATCGCCATACTGGAGTATCACCTGGCGTGATGGTATGGGGTGCCATTGGTTACACGTCCCGGTCACCTCTTGTTCGCATTGACGGCACTTTGAACAGTGGACGTTACATTTCAGATGTGTTACGACCCGTGACTGCCCTTCATTCGATCCCTGCAAAAACCTACATTTCAGCAGGATAATGCACGACCGCATGTACGGGCCTGTACGGGCCTTTCTGGATACAGAAAATGTTCGACTGCTGCCCAGGCCAGCACATTCTTCACATCTCTCACCAATTGAAAACGTGTGCTCAATGGTGGCCGAGCAACTGGATCGTCACAATACGCCAGTCACTATTGATGAACTGTGGTATCGTGTTGAAGCTGCATGGGCAGCTTTACCTGTACATGTCATCCAAGCTCTCTTTGACTCAATGGCCAGGCGTATCAAGGCCGTTATTACGGCCAGAGGTGGTTGTTCTGGATAGTGATTTCTCAGGATCTATGCACCCAAATTGCATGAAAAAGTAATCACATATATTTCTCCAATGAATGCCCGTTTATCATCTGCATTTCTTCTTGGTGTAGCAATTGTAATGGCCAGTAGTGTATTTCCCTGATTACAAACAAATTGTTTGTAAATATGCTATAGTCCGATTAAAGTTACTTGATAGTTGACACTCGGTGCTTTGTAGCTGGTTTCCTCCAATCAGAGCGCTCAGTGTCAAGCCCGAACCTTCCGCGACTGCTATACCGCCGCAACAATTCGTCAGTTCACTCCAAATTCCTTCTCTAGCTTTCTCTCTTGATGCGTTTGGATCCCGTATCATGCGCCTCGCACATTTATTTCGTATTTCATAACACATGGTAACCAGACCATAAACAATACACACACACACTCACAGAAAATGATGTTAACGAAATTCACACGTTTCATACACAGCACTGACCAAAAAATACTGGATCCTTCCGCAATCAGTTATTATAATCGCAGAGATCAGCTTACATTTAGATACACTTCACACGACATTTCGTGAAGCTGAACTTTTGAAGGCCGCAGTTCATCGTTGTGACTCGGTCACTAGTTTTAAACATAACTGCTTACCCCAGTATTGTGGTGTAGTGCGATGCTTAGTGTATAAACCTAAAGTGTAGAAAAATAGTTCAAATGGCTCTAAGAACTATGGGACTTAACATCTGAGGTCAACAGTCCCCTAGACTTAGAACCACTTAAACCCAGTTTAACCTAAGGACATCACACACATTCATGCCCGAGGCAGGATTCGAACCTGTGACCATAGCAGCAGCCTCGTGCATGGATGTGTGTGATGTCCATAGGTTAGTTAGGTTTAAGTAATTCTAAGTCTAAGGGACTGATGACCTCAGAAGTTAAGTCCCAGAGTGCTTAGAGCCATTTGAACCATTTGGCCCGAAAGCCCTTTTGGATCCTAGACAAATCGCTCCGTTTCCGCATTACGACAAGCATTGCACTAGAATGAGATTTTCAGTCTGCAGCAGAGTGTGCGCTGATATGTAACTTCCCGCCAGATTAAAACTGTCTGCCGAACCGAGACTCGAACTCGGTAAGTTCTCTACCGGTCTGACACACAATTTTAATCTGGCAGGAAGTTTCACATCAGCGCACACTCCGCTGCAGAATGAAAATCTCATTCTGGAAACATACCCCAGGCTGTGGCTAAGCCATGTCTCCGCAATATCCTTTCTTTCAGGAGTGCTAGTTTCTGCAAGGTTCGCAGCAGAGCTTCTGTAAAGTTTGGAAGGTAGGAGACAAGGTACTGGCAGAAGTAAAGCTGTGAGGACGGTGCGTGAGTCGTGCTTGGGTAGCTCAGACGGCACTCTGGTTTCCCTTCAAAACGAATAAATCTTTCGCCTTTTACTAAAGATTTCCGTGGAGGGGAACATTAAATGAATCTACCAGGTATTTTTCGTAGTGCTCGGCTATTGCTGAGCAATAAAAATTCAAGCCTCCCTCGGTTGAAATTTTCCTCTGTAATAAAAAACTGAGTTAACGGATCAACAAGGAACCTGAACGGGTGACATCAGACGTCCACCCTGAACACATTCACCGAACAATACAGAACAAAATGAGATTTAAAAAAAAAAAAAAAAAAGTTGGTAGAGCACATGAAAAAAAAAGACGGTAGAGCACAGTGGCCGGCTTAAAGTGTAGAGTGTAGAAGGGTCGAATCTCGTCTAACGTAGTGAAATTTTTTTATTTCTAAATCTAAGGAGTTTGATTATTATTTTATGCAATTAATTAGTTTAAAAGTAATTTTTTATTTCTAATACTTCGGTGTCATTTTAATCATCGTATTGACTTTTTTCTTTGCTCTTGTTCTTCTGCCTATCATTCCTTTTTCCTTTGGAATATGCCCGTGTTGCCTATAATCAGTAATCAAGTGCCAACCAGGACCGCTCAATGGCTGGTAACGTGGCACCTCATGTACTCAGTATGAGGACAGTTTTACATAACCAATTATAGCGAGAAATTACTGTTTGCTTTTAGCGCTAAAACTGAATTTTCCCTGTCTTGAGTTTGTACGAACAGATTAGCTGTAATAGCAGCGAATAAAGTGGTCATGATTTTAGTCTGCAGCACACAGCTGACTGCCGTTTTCTGGGATCCACTGCATATCATGGGGTCGTGGTTAGCTGGGGACCAGATTTTAAATGCAGGGCTACAAAATCAGTCATCTGTCGTAGATCACTCTTTGATCACTTAAAATCATCTGCCAATAGAGCATCTGTCATTTCCGTCATACCTCGCAGTGGCCGCTTCCAACACTCCTCCGCGTTACACGTTAACAGGATGCATAAAACGAGCCGCCATGTTTGTGTGTCGCCTATAACCGTGCAGCAGCCGGCAGCCGATGTGGCAACACTGTGGGGGCAAGTGGCAGATGTCAACTATCAAGTAATTTAATCGGTCTACAGATAGAATTGGGCAACAGCCTTCCTGCAGTGGATACACCGGTTCCCGCGAGATCACCGAAGTCAAACGCTGTCGGACGTGGCTGGCAGTTGGATGGGTGACCATTCAGGCCGCCATGCGCTGTTGCCATTTTCCGGGTGCACTCAGCCTCGTGATGCCAATTGAGGAGCTACTCGACCGAATAGTAGCGGCTGCGGTCAAAGAAAACCATCATAACGACCGGGAGAGCTGTGTGGTCACCACACGCCCCTCCTACCCGCATCCTCAACTGAGGATGACACGGCGGTCGGATGGTCCCGATGGGCCACTTGTGGTCTGAAGACGGAGCGCGTAGCTAGAGCTATGCGGTTTGTCCCAAGTGGTAGCTTAGCTCATGAAGTTTCTTGTGGATACACTTTCACATGTGTTCCCTTTTGTTGCCTGTTGAAGGTCTATGCGATACTCAATTTATGTTGATGCCTTTGGCAACAACTCTTCTGTCGCCGCCTCTACAGCATTCAGTATTCGTGCCATAAAGAGTCTGCACATCACAAACTGATGAACTGACTACTTTATCCTCAACTTAACTGCACAAAAAAAGAAAAAGAAACTATTCAGGAGGAACCATGAACACTTTGTCCACGGCTATTAACGCTAATCAAAAATGGTTCAAATGGCTCTGAGCACTATGGGACTTAACATCTGAGGTCATCAGTCCCCTAGAACTTAGAACTACTTAAACCTAACTAACCTAAGGACATCACACACATCCATGCCCGAGGCAGGATTCGAACCTGCGACCGTAGCAGCAGCGCGGTTCCGGACTGAAGCGCCTAGAACCGCTCGGCCACAGTGCCCGGCTATTTACGCTAATCTCTACGAGCGAACTAAAGACAGAAAAAATTCAGCTTCAGCGCTAAAACCAAACCGTAATTTCTTGCTGTAATTGGATATCTAAAATTGTCCTCATACTGAGTACATGAGGTGCCGCGTTACCAACCGATGAGCAGTCTTGGTTGCCACTTGGTTGCAGATTATATGCGACACGGGCATATTCCAGACGAAAAAAGAATGTCAGGTAGAAAAATAGGTGCAAATAAAAAAGTCAATACAATGATGCAAATGACACGAGAAAGTATTAAAAATAAAAAATTACTTTTAAACCAATTAATTCAGTAAAATAATATTGAAACTGCTTTGATTAGCAGGAATAAAAAGTACTTCGCTACGTTAGACGATATTCGATCCTACTGTCTTCAACACATCAGGTTTATACAGTAACCATTGCACGACACCACAATACTGTGGTAGGTAGTTATGTTTAAAACTACTCAGTCACAACATTGAACTGCAGCCTCCAAAAATTCGGCTTCACGGAATGTCGCACCAAGCTTATCTAAATGTAAGCCGATCTCTGGCGCGCGAGGTGGCCATGACGTTGATCAGTCTCTACTGATCCATCTGTGCGGAGACCTTTTATCCAAGAACTGACGAACCAAAATAACCCCCAATGGGGTGGTGCGTCATCTTCTTGAAAGACTACCCATGGCTGAAATTCTTGTAACTGAGCTTCGAAGTAAAGCTATAATGGTAGGCTCAGTGGCCAAGAGCAGTCCAACAATTGTGTTGTGTGCTAAGCACCACCACACATTCTCTTTCGGGCTGACCCTTATCTACTGCACAGCGATATGTGGCTTTTCTAACACCCCTGATCCAGACATTATTCCTGTTTACTTCTTCAGAGATGTGGAAAGTCGCTTCATCGGAAAAAAATTCATTAAGGTACTCAATGCGTGTTTCGAGCCCCACACACGTCTGGGACTATCACCTGGCTGCAAAACTTCGGCTGTTTCACTTTGTACTCGCAGAAACGCAGATGTTTCTGTAAAATCATTGCCGGCCGGAGTGGACGAGCGGTTCTAGGCGCTACAGTCTGGAACCGCGCGACCACTACGGTCGCAGGTTCGAATCCTGCCTTGGGCATGGCTGTGTGTGAATCCCTTGCGTTAGACCGCACTGCAGTTCCTTCTCTAAATCCTCGCACAAACGAAAAAATGGCTAACATCGAAATAAGTGTCCAAGGAATGGAAAAGCAACTGGAATCATTCAATAAAGTCCACTGGACCTGACGGGATACCAATTCGATTCTACACAGAGTACGCGAAAGAACTTGCCCCCCTTCTAACAGCCGTGTACCGCAAGTCTCTAGAGGAACGGAGGGTTCCAAATGATTGGAAAAGAGCACAGATAGTCCCAGTCTTCAAGAAGGGTCGTCGAGCAGATGCGCAAAACTATAGACCTATATCTCTGACGTCGATCTGTTGTAGAATTTTAGAACATGTTTTTTGCTCGAGTATCATGTCGTTTTTGGAAACCCAGAATCTACTATGTAGGAATCAACATGGATTCCGGAAACAGCGATCGTGTGAGACCCAACTCGCTTTATTTGTTCATGAGACCCAGAAAATATTAGATACAGGCTCCCAGGTAGATGCTATTTTTCTTGACTTCCGGAAGGCGTTCGATACAGTTCCGCACTGTCGCCTGATAAACAAAGTAAGAGCCTACGGAATATCAGACCAGCTGTGTGGCTGGATTGAAGAGTTTTTAGCAAACAGAACACAGCATGTTGTTATCAATGGAGAGACGTCTACAGACGTTAAAGTAACCTCTGGCGTGCCACAGGGGAGTGTTATGGGACCATTGCTTTTCACAATATATGTAAATGACCTGGTAGATAGTGTCGGAAGTTCCATGCGGCTTTTCGCGGATGATGCTGTAGTATACAGAGAAGCATTAGAAAATTGCGGCGAAATGCAGGAAGATCTGCAGAGGATAGGCACTTGGTGCAGGGAGTGGCAACTGACCCCTAACATAGACAAATGTAATGTATTGCGAATACATAGAAAGAAGGATCCTTTATTGTATGATTATATGATAGCGGAACAAACACTGGTAGCAGTTACTTCTCTAAAATATCTGGGAGTATGCGTGCGGAACGATTTGAAGTGGAATGATCATATAAAATTAATTGTTGGTAAGGCGGGTACCAGGTTGAGATTCATTGGGAGAGTGCTTAGAAAATGTAGTCCATCAACAAAGGAGGTGGCTTACAAAACACTCGTTCGACCTATACTTGAGTATTGCTCATCAGTGTGGGATCCGTACCAGATCGGTCTGACGGAGGAGATAGAGAAGATCCAAAGAAGAGCGGCGCGTTTCGTCACAGGGTTATTTGGTAGCCGTGATAGCGTTACGGAGATGTTTAATAAACTCAAGTGGCAGACTCTGCAAGAGAGGCGCTCTGCATCGCGGTGTAGCTTGCTCGCCAGGTTTCGAGAGGGTGCGTTTCTGGATGAGGTATCGAATATATTGCTTCCCCCTATTTATACCTCCCGAGGAGATCAGGAATGTAAAATTAGAGAGATTAGAGCGCGCACGGAGGCTTTCAGACAGTCGTTCTTCCCGCGAACCATACGCGACTGGAACAGGAAAGGGAGGTAATGACAGTGGCACGTAAAGTGCCCTCCGCCACACACCGTTGGATGGCTTGCGGAGTATAAATGTAGATGTAGATGTAGATGTAGATGTAGTTTAAGTAGTTCTAAGTTCTAGAGGACTGATGACCTCAGAAGTTGAGTCCCATAGTGCTCAGAGCCATTTGAGCCATTTTGTTTGTAAGATCATTAATAAGGTGCTCTAAGGTATGCCTCCTTTTCTCTGGAAACACGACACACCGATTTCCACTGACTCCTTTGGAAAGCTGTCCTCTCGCCAGGTCTACTGCTTCTTGGCTTGTCAGCAATACTGCCAGTCTCGTTAAACTTTCCACACAGTCCTTCGATACTCTTTACCTCTGGTGGTTCTCGACCATAGGCATTCCGAACTATCGCCGACCGTCTTTGATGAAACGGCAAAACACTCTGCGGTTCGTCCTGCCTAGACGGCATTGTCACAGCAGTACCCCAGAATTTTGCTACCTGTAACAGGAGACACAGAGAGAGAAAAGAAATCAGATGTTACCAGATGGTTGTGGATGGATATGTGTTATGGGCGCTCGACAGTGTGGTCTTTAGCGCCCGGATGGTATCAGACTACAATCAGAAGTTTACCCATAAAAACGTAATGAGCCAAACCTCATTACCGACTTGAGAATTTATCCGTTCAAAAGCAACTACTAACTGCAAGAAACCGCATAGCTGTGTCTAGCATCCCCACTTGAAATAAATATTTGTAATTAGTGAGAGACTAAGTTCACCCTGTACTTCAGTACTGGTTGCTGAGCGACCGTGAGGAAATCCAAAGTTGTTGTGACCTAGCGAAAACAGTCCAGACAGGTCTTGTCCAAAAGTAAAAAATAGCTCTCTCGCCCTCTTTTTCTTAGCGTTTATCCCGTCTTGATGTTTTCAGCAGACTCGTAGCATAAGTATTTCAGTACGGATGCCAAATTCTTGCATACCCAGCACCCAGACCAGTACATCATTATCATTATCGCCGTAAGCGCGCCGGCTGCTGTGGCCGAGCGGTTCTAGGCGCTTCAGTCCGGAACCGCGTGACTGCTACGGTCGCAGGTTCGAATCCTGCTTCCGGCATGGATGCGTGTGATGTCCTTAGGTTAGTTAGGTTTAAGCAGTTCTAAGTACTAGGGGACTGGTGACAGATGTAAAGGCCCATAGTGCTCAGAGCCATTTGAGCCATTTTTGAGCCATAAGCGCCGTGATATCTCAGAACGGTATCTCGACGCTGTGCGAATTGTTAAGGCGATCTCTGAGATAAGATAGAACCGTTTGTGGTCATTCGCGGAATTATTCCTAAAATGTCAAGTCAGCAACGCTATGCACGAAACAGCTGGTGTAGAGTAATTCAGAGAAACGGACAACTGAATAATTAAATTTTGTTATATTTTAAATAAATGTATATCATGTATTAGTAAAAATACATGCAGTTTAAGAATATCCTATGTAAATTTATTTCTTGAATATATCTTGCAGGTGAGCTTCATTGTTGCACAAACACTCCTGAAGTCACTCTGATATATTGCGTGCGGTTCGAACTAATATTCAAACAGCACGTTTGGCAATTGCTCTCGCATCCTAGCTTTCAACTCTTCTGTTGTACGGCGTCGACTATCACACAGTTTCTTTTTGAGGGGACCCAGCAAGAAGAAACCGCATTCTGACAGATTATGGGATCTGGAAGGCCATGGACTATCACCGTTTCTCTAAATTTTACAGTGCCAAATAAGTGGCGTAAAGCTATCTGTGGCGTGGATCAGTATTACTGAAACCAGCTATCCTAAATAATTTGTGGGAATATCTGGAGTTTTTGCATAACGAAGGTTTGGAGCATTACGACGTGCCGATCCTATGTACCGGTAGTCGCAACGCCATCCTAGTACTCAACAAAATTAAGGACCTGTTGTGCCGTATGATAACGCAGTAGACAAGACGCTAATTTTGTTGCTGTGCGATTGACGTTGTTGTACCTCAACAGAATTTTCTTGTGCTCTGTTACGAAAATGCAGTTTATTAAAAAATCCATGAAGATGAAAATACCAGGTTGTTAACAAGGTATCTAAAAGAAAAAAAATTTGCTATGCACCACTAAGGAATTATCCGTGGGACGGATTACATGTGATGTATATGTATAGACAAACAAATGGTCAGAATTTCTGAAAAACTGTGCGAGTTATTCAAGACAAAGGACTTCTCAAACTGAGGAAGCCAATAACGCGTTGGTCCACCTCTCGTTGTAATGCAAGTAGTTATTCGTCTTGGCATTGAATGACAGGATTGTTGGGTGTCGTCCTGAGGTACATCGTGCCAAATTATGTACAATTGGAGCGTTTTTGGGCTTTGTATGTACATTCAAGCAATCGTTCAGAGTCTTATCGTCGCATTAGGTGATCGTTATGTTCAGTTCCTGGACGATTTGCAAACTGCGTAGGTGTTACATCTCTGAATAACTACTGCAACGTACTCAAATACTGAACTTAGTATCCCTTGAAATCTCAGAATATGTCCTATGAACCGATCGCTACTTTTGGCCAAGTTGTGCCACCAATTTCTTTCCTACTTGATTATATTCAGTACCTCCTCACTACTTATACGATCTACCTTATCTTGGCCGAGTGGTTCTAGGCGCTTCAGTCTGGAACCGCGCGACCGCTACGGTCGCAGGTTCGAATCCTGAATCGGGCATGAATGTGTGTGATGTCCTTAGGTTAGTTAGGTTTAAGTAGTTCTAAGTTCTAGGGGACTGACGACCTCAGATGTTAAGTCCCTTAGTGCTCAGAGCCATTTGACCCATTTCTACTCATCTCGTCTTCAGCAGAACATATCAAAATCTTCTGTTCTGGTCTAAAGCACCTACTGTCCCCGTTTCACTTCCACGGAAGGCTGCTAGACTGTAAGGCGTACCAGGAGCAGATATAGACTCAGATCACGGTTTAGTAGTGATAGAGTAGGCTGAAGTTTAAGAGACCAGTCACGAAGAATCATTGTGCGAATAAGTGGGATAAGAAAGTCCCAACGAATGAAAAGATACGCTTGAAGTTCTCTGAGACTGCAGATACTGCGACGAGGAATAGCTCAGTAGGCAGTTCAGTTGAAGAGGAATGGACATCTTTAAAAAGAACCATCACAGAAGTTGGAAGGGAAAATATAGATACAAAGTAGGCAACTACGAAGTAACTATGGGTAACAGAAGAAATACTTCCGCTGGTCTATGAGAGAAGGAAGTACAAAAATGTTCAGGGAAATTCAAGAATACGGAAGGTTTCATTAACGTAGTGAGAAATGATGGGTTGCTCTACCGATTAACAGAATGAAAGTTCTGTCCAAAATAACAATATGATTTATTAAGACTAAACACAAAATAATAAACAAAAACACATGAAACATTTATAATACATCAAATTGGCTCAAATTGGATACTCAAACAAACGCTGTGAAGGTGAAGTTGTCCCTAAACTAGATTGTGAGGTTTATGACGAAGCGGTATGTGGAGCCAATTCCTTGTCACTCAAATCTTAAGAGAGACACACAGCTAACCCCACATTAATTGCTGCTACTCAAGACAGAACAAAGTTCGAGAAAGACGAACAGGCGCGCTCTGCTGAGCTCTGATTATCACCTAGGAAAATCCCTATCTGCTGGTGCTGCAGACATACATTACCAAACTGTCTTCTTAACTGCCAGAACACGATCTGGCGTACCGAGGCGATGGCTGGTTGCTTCGACGTCCTCGACCGAAAGGGCAGAGCCAACTACCTAGAGCACCCGTACAGGCCGAACACACAACCTTCCCGTCCCCACGACAGTTGCCGTGGTTAAACGTTCCAATCAGCAACTCGAAAACCGGCGGAAAATTCCACTCCATTGCCAGAGCACTACCATTCCACCAATGGAGATTCTTGGCGCCAATTTCTGCGCTGATTTTGTTACGTCACGGAGCAATGACCTGAGCAAGCCAATCACAGTTACTATTTTGCAGAAAGCGCGGGAATTTTCCCGCCACAACTGCCTGGGTACACAAGTCATTCCCACGCCTCGCTGGTAACCCGCCAGAAAGTGTTTTCGCTAAGATTCTGCGAAGTAACGGAACTTCTAGCCCAGCCGCTACTTCAGACCCCTCCGGGCGTGTCTTTTAACAATGTCGGCGTCTGCAAAGCATTCACTCGACTTCCTCACACCCGTCGGCTTCACCTTTTCCAGATCAGCGGAGCCCGCCTGTCATCGGACCACCCGGGTGACGAGAGACGCTGCGTGGGAAGGCCGCGTGTGAAGGAATAGTGACTTTTCACTGCATGCAATTAGAGAGGAAAATCGTAAGATAGAAATATGAGAGGGGGCTCATGCCACCTCTCAAGGACAAACACACACACCCATGCCTGAGAGAGGACTCGAACCTCCGCCGGGACTAGCCGTACAGTCCATAGACTGCAGCTGTAGTGCCTAGAACCTCTCGGTCACTCCGGCCGGCGCAATTAGAATTCTACGGTTAAATGCAGAGGAAAGAGTGGGTAGGTGGAAAGCATACATTGAAGGCCTCTGTGAGGGGTGAGATTTGTGTGATGCGATTGAAGAAGAAACAGAAGTCGACAGGGAAAAGATAAGGATCCAGTATTAGAATCAGAACCGAAAAAAGCTTTGGAGGTCTTAAGATCAAATAATGCAGAAGGGACAGATAACATTGCATCAGAATTTCTAAAATCATTGGGGAAAGTGGCAACAAAACGACTATTCAGGTTGGTATATAGAATGTATGAGTCTGGCGATATACTATCTGCCTTTCGGAAAAAAACTTCATGCTCATAATAGCGAAGATTGCAAGAGCCGACAAGTGCGAGAATTATCGCGAAATCAGCTTAACAGCTCATACATCCAAGTTGCTGACAAGAATAATATGCAAAATAATGGAAAAGGAAACTGTGGGTCTCTTAGGTGACGGTTAGTTAGATGACGGTCACTTTGCATTTAGGAAAAGTAAACACACCAGAGAGGCAATTCTGATTTCACGGTTAACAATGGAAGCAAGCGCTGAACCTGAACATCATTTGGAATTTGACCGCTATCCAAGAAACAAAACGCATTTAGAAAAAGTTATACCACCACAGCCAGATGAAGTACAAGCAGCGATTAACTCACTCACTTCGGAATTATAAAGCAGCAGGTGAGAACCAACTAGTGCCACAACTTTGGAAATATGCAAATATACAAATTGTTCTGAACTCACACAAACATCTTACTGACATTTGGAATACTGAGAAGTTAGCAGAGGAATGAAATGTTGCAATAATCCATCCATTACACAAAAAAGGAGATAGAATGGATCCAAATAATTATAGGGGTATATCCCCGCTGGATATTAGTTATAAATTTTTTTCCAAGGTTCTGTATTTCAGAATTCATGAACAGCTTGATGGTGAACTAGGCGAATATCAAGGAGGTTTTCGTCCAGGACGAAGTTGTCCTGATCAAATTATTAGTCTCAAATGGATAATGAAACATCAAAGGGTCAGGGACAAGAAATTAGTGATCACGTTTGTCGATTTTAAAAAAGCCTACGATAGTATCCATCGTGAATCTCTACTATCAATTCTTAAAGAATTTGGTTTACATCTCAAACTTGTCAACCTCGTTGCAGTCACCCATCGAAATACTAAAGCTAGAGTAAGGTTCAGAAATGAATTCTCTGAACTTTTTGAGATTCATACTGGCCTTCGACAAGGCGATGGATTTTCTCTATTATTTTTCAATTGTGTGCTGCAGAAAATCATGGGTGAATGGAACAAGATATGCCCACCATCTGTTAAGATTGGAAGAAAGATTCAGTTTAACTGCCTTGCATTTGCAGATGATTTGGCGCTGTTAACAAATAATATTGATGAAGCAAATGTTCAGATAGAACAACTAGAACGATTAGCGGCAAAGGTCGGATTGCAAATTTCGTTTGAGAAAACAGAAATGATGCCCAGCTTCCCAGTTGACACATCCCATATCATACTCCATAATGATGAAAAAATTAAGGTGGTAAAAAAGATTAAACATCTTGGTAAGATTATTACCTGGAATGGTAATGAAAGAGCATCAACAGAGAGTAGAACATTAAAACTTCAGCGAGCGCAGGGTACCACGTGGCCAACCTACAAAAAAATGATCTCTCTCTACAAATGCTAAATTTCGACATTACTCCTCCGTCATTAAACCGGAAGCAACATATGCAAGTGAAACACTATTCAGACTAAATACTCAAGCAACAACTGACAAATTGCAGAAAGTTGATAGAAGGATACTCCGAACAATTTTCAGTAAGAAACACCAAGTTAATGGGCAGTGGAGACTTTTGCCCACTTCAGTAGTGTATAAAGAAAGTGAATCCATTATTGATACAATGTGGTAAAGAAGGATTGCATTTTTCGGCCATATAACTCGCCTATCAAATACTAGAATCCTGAAGCAACTTTTTAACTACTTCTGGAATAGTAAAACCAAAAACATCTGGTTTAAAGAAGTACAAAGTGATCTAGATGAATTGAACGTCACCACACACCAGATTCAACACGGAGAAGAGAAACTGCTTCTGAAGAACAAATACACACGGCTGACATTCAAACCATCAGAACGGAAGAAGTATGTCATATCTGCAGAAGAAGGAGCAGCCAAATCACAGCGAGTGAAGTTTTGGGAAACGAAGAGATTGCTGACTGCTAAATCTAAACTTAATTATTGTATACTTGTTGTAATATGTTTGATTTTAGTGCTCCAATGTGGACGTAAACTATGTAAATAAATGGAAGCAAGACAAGAAAAATCGAGACACGGTCATAGGCTTTGTCGACCTAGCATAAGCGACAAATATAAACTATAAGGAAAGACAGGTAATGTAGAAGAGTCAAGAGGGAACAATAAAAGTGCAAGACCAAAAACGAGCTGCTCAGATTAAAAAGGGTGTAAGGGAGGTGTGTAGTCTTTTCCCGCTAGTGTTCAATCTATACATCGCAGAAGGAGTGACGGAAATAAAATAAAGGCTGGAGTGTGCAATTAAAATTCAAGGTGAAATGATGTCAATGATAAGATTCGCGGACGAAAGTGAAGAAGAATTAGAGCACTTGCTGAATTGAATGAACTGTCTAATGAGTAGAGAATGTGGAATTAGAGTAAATGGGAGAACGCCGAAATTAATTAGAAGTAGCAGAAACGAGAACAAGGGGAAACTTATATCGTAATTAGTGAACAGGAAGTAGATGAAGTTAAGGAAGTCTGGTTTCCACACAGCACAATAACCAATGACGGACAGAGCAAGGAGGACGTAAAAAGCAGACTAGCACTGGCGAAAACGACATTGCTTGTCAAGAGAAGTCTACAGATATCAAACATAGGCCTTAATTTGAGGAATAAATTTTTGAGAATGTCGGTTTGGAGCACAGCATTGTACGGTAGTGAAACAGAGAGCGTGGTAAAAAAGGAAAAGAACGGTATTGAGACATTTGATATGTGGTGCTACAGAAGAATGTTGTAATTTAGGTTGACTAATAAGGTAATGAATGAGGAGGTTCGCAGAATCGGCAAGGAAAGGAATATATGGAAAATGCTGAGAAGAAGAAAGGAGAGAATGATAGGACACCTACACTACTGACCATTAAAATTGCTGCACCACGAAGATGACGTGCTACAGACGAGAAATTTAACCGACAGGAAGGAGGTGCTGTGATATGCAAATGATTAGTTTTACAGAGCATTCACACAAGGTTGGCGACACCTACAACGTGCTGACATGAGGAAAGTTTCCAACCGATTTCTCATACACAAGCAGCAATTGACCGGCGTTGCCTGGTGAAACGTTGTTGTGATGCCTCGTGTAAGGAGGAGAAATGCGTACCATCCCTTTTCCGACTTTGATAAAGGTCGGATTGCACCCTATCGCGATTGCGGTTTATCGTATCGCGACATTGCTGCTCGCGTTGGTCGAGATACAATGACTGTTAGCAGAATATGGAATTGGTGGGTTCAGGAGGGTAATATGGGACGCTGGATCCCAACGGCCTCGTATCACTTGCAGTCGAGATGACAGGCATCTTATCCGCACGCCTGTAACGGATCGTGCAGCCACGTCTCGATCCCTGAGTCAACAGATGGGAACGTTTGCAAGACAACAACCATCTGCAGGAACAGTTCGACGACGTTTGCAGCAGCATGGACTATCAGCACGGAGACCGTGGCTGCGGTTACCCTAGACGCTGCATCACAGACAGGAGCGCCTGCGATGGTGTAGTCAACGACGAACCTGGGTGCACGAATGGCAAAAAGGCTATTTTTTTGGATGAATCTAGGTTCTGTTTACAACATCATGATGGTCGCATCCGTGTTTGGCAACATCGCGGTGAACGCACGTTGGAAGCGTGTATTCGTCATCGCCGTACTGCCGTATCACCCGGCGTGATGGCATTGGGTGCCATTGGTTACACGTCTCGGTCACCTCTTGTTCGCATTGACGGCACTTTGAACAGTGGACGTTACATTTCAGATGTGTTACGACCCGTGGCTCTACCCTTCATTCTATCCCTGCGAAACCCTACATTTGAGCAGGATAATGCACGACCGCATGATGCAGGTCCTGTACGGACCATTGTGGATACAGAAAATGTTCGACTGCTGCCCTGGCCAGCATATTCTCCAGATCCCTCACCAATTAAAAACGTCTGGTCAATGGTGGCCGAGCAACTGGCTCGTCACAATACGCCAGTCACAACTCTTGATGAACTGTGGTATCGTGTTGAAGTTGCATGGGCAGCTGTTCTTGTACACGCCATCCAAACTCTATTTGACTTAATGCCGAGGCGTATCAAGGCCAGAGGTGGTTGTTCCGAGAACTGATTTCTCAGTATCTATGCACCCAAATGTAATCACAAGTCAGTTCCTCTGTAATATATTTGTCCAATACCCGTTTATCATCTGCATTTCTTCTTGGTGTAGCAATTTTAATGGCCAGTGGTGTATTAGAGCGTCGCGGGGTAGCGTCCACGGTGCTAGAGGGAGCTGTAGAGCATAAAAAGTATAGAGGAAGACAGAGATTGGAATACATCTAGCGAATAACTGAGGATATAGGTTAAAATTGCTATTCTGAGATTAAAAGTTTGGTGGTGGTTAGGAATTCGTGACACACTGCATCAAACCAGTCAGAAGACTGATGACTCAAAAAACAAAACAAAAAACTAGATTTTAAATTTCTCTGCTTTGGCCGCCGTAAGTTACTTTACCGCCCAAATACACTCCTGGAAATGGAAAAAAGAACACATTGACACCGGTGTGTCAGACCCACCATACTTGCTCCGGACACTGCGAGAGGGCTGTACAAGCAATGATCACACGCACGGCACTGCGGACACACCAGGAACCGCGGTGTTGGCCGTCGAATGGCGCTAGCTGCGCAGCATTTGTGCACCGCCGCCGTCAGTGTCAGCCAGTTTGCCGTGGCATACGGAGCTCCATCGCAGTCTTTAACACTGGTAGCATGCCGCGACAGCGTGGACGTGAACCGTATGTGCAGTTGACGGACTTTGAGCGAGGGCGTATAGTGGGCATGCTGGAGGCCGGGTGGACGTACCGCCGAATTGCTCAATACGTGGGGCGTGAGGTCTCCACAGTACATCGATGTTGTCGCCAGTGGTCGGCGGAAGGTGCACGTGCCCGTCGACCTGGGACCGGACCGCAGCGACGCACGGATGCACGCCAAGACCGTAGGATCCTACGCAGTGCCGTAGGGGACCGCACAGCCACTTACCAGCAAATTAGGGACACTGTTGCTCCTGGGGTATCGGCGAGGACCATTCGCAACCGTCTCCATGAAGCTGGGCTACGGTCCCGCACACCGTTAGGCCGTCTTCCGCCCACGCCCCAACATCGTGCAGCCCGCCTCCAGTGGTGTCGCGACAGGCGTGAATGGAGGGACGAATGGAGACGTGTCGTCTTCAGCGATGAGAGTCGCTTCTGCCTTGGTGCCAATGATGGTCGTATGCGTGTTTGGCGCCGTGCAGGTGAGCGCCACAATCAGGACTGCATACGACCGAGGCACACAGGGCCAACACCCGGCATCATGGTGTGGGGAGCGATCTCCTACACTGGCCGTACACCACTGGTGATCGTCGAGGGGACACTGAATAGTGCACGGTACATCCAAACCGTCATCGAACCCATCGTTCTACCATTCCTAGACCGGCAAGGGAACTTGCTGTTCCAACAGGACAATGCACGTCCGCATGTATCCCGTGCCACCCAACGTGCTCTAGAAGGTGTAAGTCAACTACCCTGGCCAGCAAGATCTCCGGATCTGTCCCCCATTGAGCATGTTTGGGACTGGATGAAGCGTCGTCTCACGCGGTCCGCACGTCCAGCACGAACGCTGGTCCAACTGAGGCGCCAGGTGGAAATGGCATGGCAAGCCGTTCCACAGGACTACATCCAGCATCTCTACGATCGTCTCCATGGGAGAATAGCAGCATTTCTGCGAAAGGTGGATATACACTGTACTAGTGCCGACATTGTGCATGCTCTGTTGCCTGTGTCTATGTGCCTGTGGTTCTGTCAGTGTGATCATGTGATGTATCTGACCCCAGGAATGTGTCAATAAAGTTTCCCCTTCCTGGGGCAATGAATTCACGGTGTTCTTATTTCAATTTCCAGGAGTGTATCTGACTGCTTGTTGACCTATTCAACTGTGAATGCCCAAATAGCCGACGGCTTGAACTATGCTGCTGAGATGAGGATGTATCGCGACAATTTGTCCTACGGCAGCAGCTGGACGAACTACGCTACTGCCTGATGTACGAAGTACTCGCAATCGGTCTCGAGGTTTCTCTCTCATTGCTGAACGTGTCTCCTCAGAATATTGAATCCATGTGTTAACTGCACATGCTGAAGCAACGTGAGCCTGGCGTCTTAAACTGCAGTCATGATGAAATTCCATGTCAGCCAACTGATGAGACGACCTGAGTCTCTTTTGGTTCAAATGGCTCTGAGCACTATGGGACTTAACATCTATGGTCCCCTAGAACTTAGAACTACTTAAACCTAACTAACCTAAGGACATCACACAACACCCAGCCATCACGAGGCAGAGAAAATCCCTGACCCCGCCGGGAATCGAACCCGGGAACCCGGGAGTGGGAAGCGAGAACGCTGCCGCACGACCACGAGATGCGGGCTGAGTCTCTTTTATATGTTGCTGTGCACCCATGGTTACCAACACAAATTTCAAGCCGGCAGGGGTGGCCGAGCGATTCTAGGCGCTACAGTCTGGAACCGCACCACCGCTACGGTCGCAGGTTCGAATCCTGCCTCGGGCATGGATGTGTGTGATGTCCTTAGGTTAGGTAGGTTTAAGTACTTCTAAGTTCTAGGGGACTGATGACCTCAGAAGTTAAGTCCCATAGTGTTCAGAGCCATTTTTGAACAAATTTCAGAATTTCCCGTTTCTCTGAATCACTCCGTAGGTCGATCGCTGAGGGACCGAGCGTTGAGGTGTTTGGCGATACTAGAGGTTTGTCCCTTCTGCAGGGACGGGCCGGCGTCCTTGTGCGGCCCTCAGGGATTCGGCGCTTGCCACCTACCTACCTCGGCGGAGCCCTACGTCTGAGGCGAACTCCGCGACCATTAATCAGACGGCGCTATACAACGGCCGGCCGGTCAGCTTCAGGCACACCTCCGACCGCAGAGACTTGATTTCCAGTAAGGTGCATTTCGTTGTCCATCGCTTCTTTCTTTCGGTTTGTGGCTGGATGGCTCTTGGGAGAAGCTCGTTGTTGTGTTGTGCCGCTGGTCAGCCTGAAAAACATACAAATACGTTGCTGGAGAGAAAAAGGCGTGGCGAGACATTCGTCAAATTAAGATTCCTTCCAGACACATTATTTACGCTTTCCTCTGCTGCTTTATGTCTAATCATAATATTTGCATCACCTACAAAGCAATTTACCCTGTTTCATGTGTATAAAACGTAAGATCCTTAACGCTTGCGCCTTATAGAATAAGACCCCAATAATTAACCATGTGCAACAATAATAGTAATTCCCGTCTGGTCAACCTCCGAGCAAAAAAAAAAAAAAAAAAAAAAAAAAAAAAAAAAAAAAACCTTACTGTGTACAGAATTATAGAATTATGAAGTACAGCTTAAATGTGGAAAAGTTAACACAAGTGAGACCAAAAACAACGGTGAACTGTTCGAATGTAGAATGAAATTTTCACTCTGCAGCGGAGTGTGCTAGTTCTGCAAGGTTCGTAGGAGAGCTTCTGCGAAGTTTGGAAGGTAGGAGACGAGGTACTGGCAGAAGTAAAGCTGTGAGGAAGGGGCGTGAGTCGTGCTTGGGTAGCTCAGATGGTAGAGCACCTGCCCGCGAAAGGCAATGGTCCCGAGTTCGAGTCTCGGTCCGGCACACAGTTTTAATCTGCCAGGATGTTCGAATGTAATATTAGTGGTGCACTATTTGAACAGTCATGCCGAGTGAACAGGCGTGACGTTGCAAAGGGATATGAAATGGAGCTACTATGTAAGATAGGCTGCAGAGCGAATAAGTGCTACACCTGGATTATTATTGCGAGAATTCTAGATACGTGTAGCTTTTATATAAGGTCTCTGAGAAGAAATGCTCAGCATTCAGGGATATGACAGGAACGATCATTTGATGCAAAAAAAATTTCATATGGATATACGCCCTATTTCGAATGGTTTCCGAGATAGAACGCATTTAACGGACAACGCTATTTATTTTCTTATTTCACGACCTCCCACAGCAGTGAAGACAAAGGAACGACGAACAATTTGGTAAGGGACACTTGTGTACCAGATTGGGAAACTACCTGAAATTGGTCTACAAAACTGTCCAAGCTACTGCATATGCAAGTGGCGTGAGATTTTTAATATTGTAGTCGCTCTCTTCGCGCAAAGTATTAGTCCTAGAGTAAAAAATGAATAGGACCTTATTTATAGGAAATTTAATGTAGTTTAGTTCTGTACAGCGACAAGTTTTCTCTAGAGGCCTCCGACTTCGAGTTATTCAAGAAAAACGTATAAAAATGACATTTAGTGTGTTCTATCTCGGAAACTATTCGGAACAAGGCGTAGTAGGACATGTATTCGTTAACTCAATTGATTAACAATGTATGTCACAAGTGCTGTGCAAACGATATAAATCTCGACGCTCATGGCGCTGGTGCAGTGGGCAGGAGCAGAGGCAGGACTTAAATCGGACAACATTTACTGAGAGTAATTAAAGTCATAACGTGTAGTCAGCAATTATGTTCATACATTTTCCAATTACATATGACCATTGTTTTAAGGAGATTATATAATGTAGTGCAGTGGCTAGCTTCTGAATATAAAAGAGTGAATTAATTAGTTACAAGAACAAAATGATATGTTGAAAGTAGTAGGTTAGTACAAAATATGTCTCAGAGCACAAAGGATAAGAAATAAAACGAATGTAAAGGAAACGTAGGTATGACGACACTGATTGACATCACCACCTCTCTGTCACTGTGCGGTAATGGTAGAAAGGGCACTAGGGCAGAACCAATGCACTATCTGTTTTCAACGTATTTGTTTTCTGGTTCGTATGTCGTAAGTACGTTTCATGTTTCACCTATTCTGAAATACCTTTCTTTTCCTGCCACGGATTTAACGATAGCTGAGATGCCGAACTTCTTATTCGCTCAAATAAATTAAAATTGGACCAAGACTGCGATATCTACGATTTATTTAAATTTATGATATAAAAAGCGAAGCACCAACAAGAGGCAGGTCCAATGAAATGTAATTTTACAGTTTGAGAAGGTATGTAAGGTCTTTTTAATGATTAGGGAAACGAGACTAATTTACAAAGAACTTGGCTCCATCATCCCACTTATTCTTCTTCTTTCGTTTCACCCTCTTTGGGGTACGCTGGATCAATCATTTCTTTGTGCGTTGTTCTTTTCTTAGGGCCCAGTATTTCTTCATTCTTTCTGATCTTCTTCTCCTCTCTTCTTCCGAGATGAAGGATTTGGACTTTTGTGTGGATTTGTCTTGGAACCTTATGTTTTCATCTTTAGTAATTAATTTAGCAGTTCGATCAATAAGTGAATTTTCTGAAATATTTAATTCTACTAGGTCTTTCTCAGTTTCTTTAAACCAGTTGGGCTTCGTTTTTCGGTTACGGAAGAAGTCAAAGATTTGTTTAGTTAATCTGTTGGAATTCATTCTGAGAAGATGACCATAAAAATTTATTCTCCTTTTTCGCATAGAATCTGAAAGTTTTTCAATTTTCTTGTAGAGAGTTTCATTTTTAATATATATAATCTTATTGTCTTGAAATTTTGGCCCAATGATTTTTCTTAAAATTTTTCTTTCCTTTATCTCAAGTTTCTCCATTTGGCCTTTGAAATTCATGTTAAGTGTTTCTGCTGCATACAGTGCTTCTGGCTTAATCACTGTCTTGTAATGTGTAATTTTGGACCCCCATGAAAGGGATTTTTTGTTGTATGTATTTTTTGTTAGTTGGAAGGCCAATTCAAGGTTATTTTTTCTGGATTCCATTGCTTTGCTTTCCCCAGCATTCCAAGTAATCCATTCTCCGAGATATTTGAATTCTTTTACTATTTCAATCTTCTGTTCTTGAACTTTGAGGTATTCACATGAGTGCTTGATGTTTGTCAATATCTTAGTTTTTTCAGAGGAGATGTGAAGACCAATTTTAGCTGCTTGTTTCTTTAGTTCAAGGATTTGCTCCCGTGCTTCTTCCATTGTTTCAGCAAACAGGGCCATATCATCTGCAAAAGCAATGCAATTTACTTTAAGGTTCTTCTTTTTGCAACCCAGTCTTATACCACTCTTAATATTTGTGTTCTATTCTCTGACTACTTTCTCAAGAGCACATTTGAACAGCAACGGTGAGAGCCCATCACCCTGTCGCACTCCCGTTTTTATTTCAAAGGGTTCCGATAGTTCGCCCATAAATTTAACTTTCGAAAATGTATTCGTAAGGGTCGCTTTTATAATATTAGTTGTTTTCTTATCCAAACCCATTTCTTCCAGGACTGATAACAGAGATTCTCTATCAATCGAATCATATACTTTTTTGAAATCAATGAAGGAGATTACGTATGTCTTTGCCCTTGATTTTTGGTAAGCCATGATGTTTTTGAGGTTTAGTATTTGTTCCGAACATGATCTACTTATTATTACAAGTTCCAGTAACATTAATGTGACCACCGCCTATGTTGGACGTCACAATTTAATAACCTCTCATAGATGGCAGATGGCAGCACTGGCAGTGCAGGGGATATAAAGTGAGTCGGGGGAGGCGGAAAACAGTGCAATGCTTGTAATGCGGAAACGGAGCGATTTATTTAGGATCCAAAAAGGGCTTTTGGGCAAATGGTTAAAATGGCTCTAAGCACTATGGGACTTAACATCTGAGGTCATCAGACCCCTAGACTTAGAATTACTTAAACCTAACCAACCTAAGGACATGACACACATCCATGCCCGAGGCAGGATTCTAACCTGCGACCGTAGCAGCAGCGTGGTTCAGGACTGAAGCGCCTAGAACCGCTCTGCTTTTCGGGCCAAGGTCGGAAACATTTTCGTTGTGGCTATGTAAACTATTAACGTTCCATCGTGGATAAAATATACCTTGCATGGTAAAATGGTGCTATCCAAATGTGGAGACAATGCAACACAGATGACAAGGGTGAAAGACGGCTGCGGAGATATGTATGAGTGAATAGACGTCCAGCTGTTGAGCAACTCACAGCCAACATGGCTCAAAATGGTTCAAATGGCTCTGAGTGCTATGGGACTTAACTGCTGTGGTCATCAGTCCCCTAGAACTTAAAACTAGTTAAACCTAACTAACCTAAGGACATCACACACAGCCATGCCCGAGGTAGGATTCGAACCTGCGACCGTAGTGGACGTGCGGTTCCAGACTGAAGCGCCTGCCACACCGGCCGGCCAGGCTTTATGCTTCGTTGTCTTGTATGAACCTGCAACAATTATCGGGAGGGTCTAAGCACAAGAAGGGAACATTGTGGTCTGGGATATGTTTACGTGGCAGTCTCTGGGTGATCTCGTCATTCTGGAAGGCACAATCGATGAATACGAACATCCATCTATCCATGGGGAACATATCCACCCCTACATGCAGTTTGCTTTCCCTCGGCGTGGTGTCATCTACCAGCAGGATAATACAACGTGTCACATAGCTCACAGTGTATGTGCGTGGCTCGAAGAGCGTCAGGATCAGTTGTACTCCAGTGGCCACCACACTCCCCCAATTTAAATCCCATCGAGAATCTGTGGGTCCATCTCCGTCTGGTTGTCGCACCATGGATCCTCAACCGAGAAACTCAACGCAGCTGGTCACTGCACTGCAGTCGCCGTGGCTCCGCATTCCTGTCAATACCTTTCAGACCTTCACTGACACTGTCTCGCAGCGGTCGGCGCAGCAAAATGTGGTTATTCAGGCTTTGGACAGGTGGTCACGTTAGTGCGACTGGACCATGTATCACGCTACACCTCCTCTGCCCTGGATGTATACTTTGTTTCTGTCCTCATCTACATCTACATCTACGTCCATATTACGCAAACCACCTGACTTACAACCTGTACAGGAACCATGTATCACGTTGCACCTCCTCTGCCCTGCATGTATACTTTGTTTCGGTCCTCATCTACATCTACATCTACATCCATATTACGCAAACCACCTGACTTACAACCTGTACAGGAACCATGTATCACGTTGCACCTCCTCTGCCCTGGATGTATACTTTGTTTCGGTCCTCATCTACATCTACATCTACATCCATATTACGCAAACCACCTGACTTACAACCTGTACAGGAACCATGTATCACGTTGCACCTCCTCTGCCCTGGATGTATACTTTGTTTCGGTCCTCATCTACATCTACATCTACATCCATATTACGCAAACCACCTGACTTACAACCTGTACAGGAACCATGTATCACGTTGCACCTCCTCTGCCCTGGATGTATACTTTGTTTCGGTCCTCATCTACATCTACATCTACATCCATATTACGCAAACCACCTGACTTACAACCTGTACAGGAACCATGTATCACGTTGTACCTCCTCTGCCCCGCATGTATACTTTGTTTCAGTCCTCATCTACATCTACATCTACATCCATATTACGCAAACCACCTGACTTACAACCTGTACAGGAACCATGTATCACGTTGCACCTCCTCTGCCCTGGATGTACACTTTGTTTCGGTCCTCATCTACATCTACATCTACATCCATATTACGCAAACCACCTGACTTACAACCTGTACAGGAACCATGTATCACGTTGCACCTCCTCTGCCCTGGATGTATACTTTGTTTCGGTCCTCATCTACATCTACATCTACATCCATATTACGCAAACCACCTGACTTACAACCTGTACAGGAACCATGTATCACGTTGCACCTCCTCTGCCCTGGATGTATACTTTGTTTCGGTCCTCATCTACATCTACATCTACATCCATATTACGCAAACCACCTGACTTACAACCTGTACAGGAACCATGTATCACGTTGCACCTCCTCTGCCCTGGATGTATACTTTGTTTCGGTCCTCATCTACATCTACATCTACATCCATATTACGCAAACCACCTGACTTACAACCTGTACAGGAACCATGTATCACGTTGCACCTCCTCTGCCCTGGATGTATACTTTGTTTCGGTCCTCATCTACATCTATATCTACATCCAAATTACGCAAACCACCTGACTTACAAGCTGTACAGGAACCATGTATCACATTGCACCTCCTCTGCCCTGGATGTATACATTGTTTCGGTCCTCATCTACATCTACATCTACATCCATATTACGCAAACCACCTGACTTACAACCTGTACAGGAACCATGTATCACGCTACACCTCCTCTGCCCTAGATGTATACTTTGTTTCGGTCCTCATCTACATCTACATCTACGTCTACATCCATATTACGCAAACCACCTGACTTACAACCTGTACAGGAACCATGTATCACGTTGCACCTCCTCTGCCCTGGATGTATACTTTCTTTCGGACCTCATCTACATCTACATCTACATCCATATTACGCAAACCACCTGACTTACAACCTGTACAGGAACCATGTATCACGTTGCACCTCCTCTGCCCTGGATGTATACTTTGTTTCGGTCCTCATCTACATCTACATCTACATCCATATTACGCAAGCCACCTGACTTACAACCTGTACAGGAACCATGTATCACGTTGCACCTCCTCTGCCCTGGATGTATACTTTGTTTCGGTCCTCATCTACATCTACATCTACATCCATATTACGCAAACCACCTGACTTACAACCTGTACAGGAACCATGTATCACGTTGCACCTCCTCTGCCCTGGATGTATACTTTGTTTCGGTCCTCATCTACATCTACATCTACATCTATATTACGCAAACCACCTGACTTACAACCTGTACAGGAACCATGTATCACGTTGCACCTCCTCTGCCCTGGATGTATACTTTGTTTCGGTCCTCATCTACATCTACATCCATATTACGCAAACCACCTGACTTACAACCTGTACAGGAACCATGTATCACGTTGCACCTCCTCTGCCCCGCATGTATACTTTGTTTCAGTCCTCATCTACATCTACATCTACATCCATATTACGCAAACCACCTGACTTACAACCTGTACAGGAACCATGTATCACGTTGCACCTCCTCTGCCCTGGATGTACACTTTGTTTCGGTCCTCATCTACATCTACATCTAGATCCATATTACGCAAACCACCTGACTTACAACCTGTACAGGAACCATGTATCACGTTGCACCTCCTCTGCCCTGGATGTATACTTTGTTTCGGTCCTCATCTACATCTACATCTACGTCTACATCCATATTACGCAAACCACCTGACTTACAACCTGTACAGGAACCATGTATCACGTTGCACCTCCTCTGCCCTAGATGTATACTTTGTTTCGGTCCTCATCTACATCTACATCTACATCCATATTACGCAAACCACCTGACTTACAACCTGTACAGGAACCATGTATCACGTTGCACCTCCTCTGCCCTGGATGTATACTTTGTTTCGGTCCTCATCTACATCTACATCTACATCCATATTACGCAAACCACCTGACTTACAACCTGTACAGGAACCATGTATCACGTTGCACCTCCTCTGCCCTGGATGTATACTTTGTTTCGGTCCTCATCTACATCTACATCTACATCCATATTACGCAAACCACCTGACTTACAACCTGTACAGGAACCATGTATCACGTTGCACCTCCTCTGCCCTGGATGTATACTTTGTTTCGGTCCTCATCTACATCTACATCTACATCCAAATTACGCAAACCACCTGACTTACAAGCTGTACAGGAACCATGTATCACGTTGCACCTCCTCTGCCCTGGATGTATACTTTGTTTCGGTCCTCATCTACATCTACATCTACATCTATATTACGCAAACCACCTGACTTACAACCTGTACAGGAACCATGTATCACGTTGCACCTCCTCTGCCCTGGATGTATACTTTGTTTCGGTCCTCATCTACATCTACATCCATATTACGCAAACCACCTGACTTACAAGCTGTACAGGAACCATGTATCACGTTGCACCTCCTCTGCCCCGCATGTATACTTTGTTTCAGTCCTCATCTACATCTACATCTACATCCATATTACGCAAACCACCTGACTTACAACCTGTACAGGAACCATGTATCACGTTGCACCTCCTCTGCCCTGGATGTATACTTTGTTTCGGTCCTCATCTACATCTACATCTACATCCAAATTACGCAAACCACCTGACTTACAAGCTGTACAGGAACCATGTATCACGTTGCACCTCCTCTGCCCTGGATGTATACTTTGTTTCGGTCCTCATCTACATCTACATCTACATCTATATTACGCAAACCACCTGACTTACAACCTGTACAGGAACCATGTATCACGTTGCACCTCCTCTGCCCTGGATGTATACTTTGTTTCGGTCCTCATCTACATCTACATCCATATTACGCAAACCACCTGACTTACAACCTGTACAGGAACCATGTATCACGTTGCACCTCCTCTGCCCCGCATGTATACTTTGTTTCAGTCCTCATCTACATCTACATCTACATCCATATTACGCAAACCACCTGACTTACAACCTGTACAGGAACCATGTATCACGTTGCACCTCCTCTGCCCTGGATGTATACTTTGTTTCGGTCCTCATCTACATCTACATCTACATCCAAATTACGCAAACCACCTGACTTACAAGCTGTACAGGAACCATGTATCACGTTGCACCTCCTCTGCCCTGGATGTATACATTGTTTCGGTCCTCATCTACATCTACATCTACATCCATATTACGCAAACCACCTGACTTACAACCTGTACAGGAACCATGTATCACGTTGCACCTCCTCTGCCCTGGATGTATACTTTGTTTCGGTCTTCATCTACATCTACATCTACATCCATATTACGCAAACCACCTGACTTACAACCTGTACAGGAACCAGACTACTGTTGCAAGAGTCGGAGGAGATGGAAAGAAAGCGGTAGTTATAATATTTCCGCTCCGATCCAGAGTTAATCATTAAAAGTGTTTACCAATGGAACCGATGAGACTACATCCATATTACGCAAACGCGGAGGGTACTTTGAGTACCTCTCTCGGTTCTCCCTTTTATTTCAGTCTCGTATTGTTCGTGGAAAGAAAGGTTGTCGGTACGCTTCTGTGTGGGCTCTAATCTCTCTGATTTTATCCTCATGGTCTCTTCGCGAGATATACGTAGGAGGGAGCAATATACTGCTTGACTCCTCGGTGAAGGTATGTTCTCGAAACTTCAACAAAAGCCCGTACCGAGCCACTGAGCGTCTCTCTTGCAAAGTTTTCCAATGGAGTTTATCTATCATCTCCGTAACGCTTTCGCGATTACTAAATGATCCTGCAACGAAGTGCGCTGCTCTCCGTTGAATCTCTGTCTATTCTATCAACCCTATCTAGTACGGATCCCACACCGGTGAGCAATATTCAAGCAGTGGGCGAACAAGTGTACTGTAACCTACTTCCTTTGTTTTCGGATTGCATTTCCTTAGGATTCTTCCAATGAATCTCAGTCTGGCATCTGCTTTACCGACGATTAGTTTTATACGGTCATTCCATTTTAAATCACTCCTGATGCCTACTCCCATATAATTTATGGAATTAACTGCTTCCGGTTGCTGACCTGCTATTTTGTAGCTAAATGATAAGGGATCTATCTTTCTATGTATTCGCAGCACATTACACTTGTCTACATTGAGATTAAATTGCCATTCCCTGCACCATGCGTCAATTCGTTGTACATCCTCCTGCATTTCAGTACAATTTTCCATTGTTACATCCTCTCGATATACTACAGCATCGTCCGCAAAAAGCCTCAGTGAACTTTAGATGTTATCCACAAGGTTATTTATACATATTGTGAATAGCAACGGTCCTATGACACTCCCCTGCGGCACAACTGAAATCACTCTTACTTTGGAAGACTTCTCTCCATTGAGAATGACATGCTGCGTTCTGTTATCTAGGAACTCTTCAATCCAATCACACAGTTGGTCTGATAGTCCATATGCTCTTAGTTTGTTCATTAAACAACTGTGGGGAACTCTATCAAACGCCTAGCGGAAGTCAAGAAACAAGCCATCTACCTGGGAACCCGTGTCTATGGCTCTCTGAGTCTCCTGGATGCATAGCGGCCTGGCAAAGGGTTCATCGAACTATTTTCATGCTACTTCTCTACCATTCCACTCTCGAATGGCGCGTGGGAAAAAGGAACATCTAAATCTTTCCGTTCAAGCTCTGATTTCTCTTACTTCATTCTGACGATCATTTCTCTCTACGTAGGTGGGTGTCAACAAAATATCTTCTCATTCGGAAGAGAAAGTTGGTGATTGAAATTTGGTAAATACATCTCGCCGCAAAGAAAAGCGCCTTTGTTTCAGTGACTGACACCCCAACTAGCGTATCATATCAGTGACACTCTCACCCTATTGCGCGATAACACGAAACGAGCTGCCCTTCTTTGCACTTTTTCGATGTCCTCCGCCAATCCTACCTGGTGAGGATCCCACACAGCGAAGCAATATTCCAGCGGAGCACAGACAAGTGTAATGTAGGCTGTCTCTTTAGTGGGTTTGTCGCATCTTCTAAGTGTTCTGCCAACAAAGTGCAGTCTCTGTTTCGCCTTCCCCACAATATTATCTATGCGGTCTTTCCAATTTAAGTTGCTCGTAATTGTAATTCCTAGGTATGTAGTCGAATTGACAGCCCTTAGATTTGTGCGATTTATCGTACACCCAAAATTTATCGGATTTCTTTTAGTAACGATGTGGATGACCTCGCACTTTTCTTTGTTTAGCGCCAATTGCCACTGTTCGTACCATGCAGAAATTCTCCATAGATCATTTTGTAATTCGAATTGATCGTCTTATGATTTTACTAGACGGTAAATTACAGCGTCATCTGCAAACAATCTAAGGGGGCTGCTCAGATTATCACCTAGATCATTTATATAAATCAGGAACAGCAGAGGGCCTATGACACTACCTTGACGAACGCCAGATATCACTTCTGTTCTACTCGTTGATTTACCATCTATCACTACGAACAGTGACCTCTCTGAGAGGAAATCACGAATCCAGTCACACAACTGAGACGTACTCCTTAACCGCGCTACCGCTACGGTCGCAGGTTCGAATCCTGCCTCGGGCATGGATGTGTGTGCTGTCCTTAGGTTAGTTAGGTTTAAGTAGTTCTAAGTTCTAGGGGACTGATGACCACAGATGTGAAGTCCCATGGTGCTCAGAGCCATTTTTCGATACGGGTCTGTAATTCAATGGGTTACTCCTATTTCCTTTCATGAATATTGGTGTGACCTGTGCTACTTTCCAGTCTTTAGGAACAGACCTTTCGTCAAGTGAGCGGTTGTATATGATTGCTAAGAAAGGCGCTACTGTGTCTGCATACCTGGAACCTGATTGGTATACCATCTGGACCGGAAGATTTGCCTTTCTTAAGTGATTTGAGTTGTTTCGCAACACCTAAGTTATCTACTTTTATGTCACTCATGCTAACAGCTGTTCTGGTTTCAGTGGTTCAAATGGTTCTAAGCACTATGAGACCTAACATCTGAAGTCATCAGTTCCCTAGACGTAGAACTACTTAAACCTAACTAACCTAAGGACACATGCCCGAGGAAGGATTCGAACCTGCGATGGTAGCAGCAGTACGGTTCCGGACCGAAGCGCCTAGAACCGCTCGGTCACAACGGCCGGCTCTGGTTTCGAATATGGAATATTTACTTCGTCTTCTTTCTTCTATCCTGAAGAGGATAATGAAACAGTTGTATGTCCGCAGCTCATGGTCGTGCGGTAGCGTTCTCGCTTTCCGCGCCCGGGTTTCCGGGTTCGATTCCCGGCGGGGTCAGGGATTTTCTCTGCCTCGTGATGACTGGCTGTTGTGTGATTTCCTTAGGTTAGTTAGGTTTAAGTAGTTCTAAGTTCTAGGGGACTAATGACCATAGATGTTGAGTCCCATAGTGGTAAAAAAAAAAAAAAAAAAAAAAAAAAAACCTGTTGTATCATCTCCTGAAAAAAACTGGCCAACAACTGTTTTAACTTTTCCCTGATGTCCTGGATATTTGCAGTGGGACAGTACTTTGGGGATAGATATGGTGATCCAGCTGCCCCCTGAGGTACCTCAGCTTCAAGCAAGAGTCCATAGAGACAGTGCCATGTGGGGACGAGCATTATCCTGTTGAAAAATGTCGCATGAGGCGAAGGAAGACCATGGCGTACCATTCTGCCGTCGGAGTGACTTTAATTATTATAAGCCGACATGTAAAGTCGTACCCGATTGCTTATCACACCATGGGGCCAGACACTGAAAGAATAAGACATCTTCCCAGGTCGGCGACAGTGTCTTTGTCGATGGTCATCCGGGGCAGTTACAGAAAAGTGATTGACCACCGAATACAATGCGACGCAATTCAGAAGTCCGTGCATCCTAGTGACGGCACTACTATATACGCAGCCGTTTGTGTTGTGGTGTTAATGGCAGATTACACACAGGAAAGAAATTCTCTAGTACAGATGGTGTCAGTCTCCGACTAATGGGCAGGATAACACAGAATAACGCAGGGAAAGCTTTCCTTGTTCTCGGATGGCAGGCACAGATGTCTGGTTGGCGCACAATATGGTGATCTTCTTTTGAGGTGGTCAGTGGTGGTTGACCAGAACCTTGATGAAATGAAATGCCGTGTGGCTAGGACCTCCGGTCAGGTAGACCGTTCGCCTAGTGCAAGTCTTTAGAGTTGACGCCACTTCGGCGACTTGCGTGTCGATGAGGATGAAATGATGGTGATAAGGACACCACAACACCCAGTCCCTGAGCGGAGAAAATTTCCGACCCAGCCGGGAAACGAACCTGGCCGTTAGGTATGAAATTCCGCCGCGCTGACCACTCAGCTACCATGGGCGGACAGAACCTTGATGAAGAGTAGGTATGCAGTCAGGTTCCCATGCAGTCCGGCACTGGGACACCATATCATGCCAATACCCTAAAAATGTGGATACTGCGCAATTCGTGCACCAAAGGCGTACTTGTTGTTGTTGTTGTTGTGGTCTTCAGTCCTGAGACTGGTTTCATGCAGCTCTCCATGCTACTCTATCCTGTGCAAGCTTCTTCATCTCCCAGTACCTACTGCAACCTACATCCTTCTGAGTCTGCTTAGTGTATTCATCTCTCGGTCTCCCTCTACGTTTTTTACCCTCGACACTGCCCCCCAATACTAAATTGGTAATCCCTTGATGCCTCAGAACATGTCCTACCAACCGATCCCTTCTTCTGGTCAAGTTGTGCCACAAGCTCCTCTTCTCCCCAATCCTATTCAATACTTCCTCATTAGTTATGTGATCTACCCATCTAATCTTAAGCATTCTTCTGTAGCACCACATTTCGAAAGCTTCTATTCTCTTCTTTTCTAAGCTATCTATCGTCCACGTTTCACTTCCATGGCTACACTCCATACAAATACTCTGAGAAACGACTTCCTGACACTTAAATCAGTACTCGATGTTAACAAATTTCTCTTCTTCAGAAACGATTTCCTTCCCATTGATAGTCTACATTTTATATCCTCTCTATTTCGACCATCATCAGTTATTTTGCTCCCCAAATAGCAAAACTCTCTTACTACTTTAAGTGTGTCAATTCCTATTCTAATTCCCTCAGCATCACCCGATTTAATTCGACTACATTCCATTATCCTCGTTTTGCTTTTGTTGATGTTCATCTTATACCCTCCTTTTAAGACACTGTCCATTCCGTTCAACTGCTCTTCCAAGTCCTTTGCTGTCTCTGACAGAATTACAATGTCATCGGTGAACCTCAAAGTTTTTATTTCTTCTCCATAGATTTTAATACCTACTCCGAGGTTTTCTTTTGTTTCCTTTACTGCTTGCTCAATATACAGATTGAATAGCATCGGGGAGAGGCTACAACCCTGTCTCACTCCCTTCCCAACCACTGCTTCCCTTTGATGTCCTTCGACTCTTATAACTGCCATCTGCTTTCTGTACAAATGGTAAATAGCCTTTCGATCTCTGTATTTTACCCCTGTCACCTTCAGAATTTGAAAGAGAGTATTCCAATCAACATTGTCAAAAGCTCTCTCTAAGTCTACAAATGCTAGAAACGTAGGTTTGCCTTTCCTTAATCTTTCTTCTAAGATAAGTCGTAGGGTCAGTATTGCCTCACGTGTTCCAACATTTCTACGAAATCCAAACTGATCTTCCCCGAGGCCGGCTTCTATCAGTTTTTCCATTCGTCTGTAAGGAATTCGCGTTAGTATTTTGCAGCTGTGACTTATTAAACTGATAGTTCGGTAATTTGCACATCTGTCAACACCTGCTTTCTTTGGGATTGGGATTATTATATGCTTCTTGAAGTCTGAGGGTATTTCGCCTGTCTCATACATCTTGCTCACCGGATGGTAGAGTTTTGTCAGGACTGGCTCTCCCAAGGCCGTCAGTAGTTCTAATGGAATGTTGTCTATTCCGGGGGCCTTGTTTCGACTCAGGTCTTTCAGTGCTCTGTCAAACTCTTCACGCAATATCGTATCTCCCATTTCATCTTCATCTACATCCTCTTCCATTTCCATAATATTGTCCTCAAGTACATCGCCCTTGTATAGGCCCTCTATATACTCCTTCCACCTTTCTGCTTTCCCATCTATGCTTAGAACTGGGTTTCCATCTGAGCTCTTGATATTCATGCAAGTGGTTCTCCTTCCTCCAAAGGTCTCTTTAATTTTCCTGTAGGCAGTATCTATCTTACCCCTAGTGAGATAAGCCTCTACATCCTTACATTTGTCCTCTAGCCATCCCTGCTTAGCCATTTTGCACTTCCTGTCAAACTCATTTTTGAGACGTTTGTATTGCTTTTTGCCTGCTTCATTTACTGCATTTTTATATTTTCTCCTTTCATCAATTAAATTCAATATTTCTTCTGTTACCCAAGGGTTTCTACTAGTCCTCGTCTTTTCACCTATTTGATCCTCTGCTGCCTTCACTATTTCATCCCTCAAAGCTACCCATTCTTCTTCTACTGCATTTCTTTCCCCTATTCCTGTCAATTGTTCCCTTATGCTCTCCCTGAACTCTGTACAACCTCTGGTTTAGTTAGTTTATCCAGGTCCCATCTCCTCAAATACCCACTTTTTTGCAGTTTCTTCAGTTTTAATCTACAGCTCATAAGCAATAGATTGTGGTCAGAGTCCACATCTGCCCCTGGAAATGTCTTACAATTTAAAACCTGGTTCCTAAATCTCTGTCTTACCATTATATAATGTATCTGAAACCTGTCAGTATCACCAGGCTTCTTCTATGTATACAACCTTCTTTCATGATTCTTAAACCAAGTATTAGCTATGATTAAGTTATGCTCTGCGCAAAATTCTACCAGGCGGCTTCCTCTTTCATTTCTTAGCCGCAATCCATATTCACCTACTATGTTTCCTTCTCTTCCTTTTCCTACTGACGAATTCAGTTACCCATCACTATTAAATTTTCGCCTCCCTTCACTACCTGAATAATTTCTTTTATCTCATCATTGTTGTTGTTGTGGTCTTCAGTCCTGAGACTGGTTTGATGCAGCTCTCCATGCTACTCTATCCTGTGCAAGCCTTTTCATCTCCCAGTACCTACTGCAACCTACATCCTTCTGAATCTGCTTAGTGTATTCATCTCTTGGTCTCCCTCTACGATTTTTACCCTCCACGCTGCCCTCCAATACTAAATTGGTGATCCCTTGATGCCTCAGAACATGTCCTACCAACCGATCCCTTCTTCTGGTCAAGTTGTGCCACAAACTTCTCTTCTCCCCAATCCTATTCAATACTTCCTCATTAGTTATGTGATCTACCCATCTAATCTTCAGCATTCTTCTGTAGCACCACATTTCGAAAGCTTCTATTCTCTTCTTGTCCAAACTATTTATCGTCCATGTTTCACTTCCATACATGGCTACACTCCATACGAATACTTTCAGAAATGACTTCCTGACACTTAAATCTATACTGGATGTTAACAAATTTCTCTTCTTCAGAAACGCTTTCCTTGCCATTGCCAGCCTACATTTTATATCCTCTCTACTTCGACCATCATCAGTTATTTTGCTCCCCAAATAGCAAAACTCCTTTACTACTTTAAGTGCCTCATTTCCTAATCTAATTCCCTCAGCATCACCCGACTTAATTAGACTACATTCCATTATCCTTGTTTTGCTTTTGTTGATGTTCATCTTATATCCTCCTTTCAAGACACTGTCCATTCCATTCAACTGCTCTTCCAAGTCCTTTGCTGTCTCTGACAGAATTACAATGTCATCGGCGAACCTCAAAGTTTTTATTTCTTCTCCATGAATTTTAATACCTACTCCGAATTTTTCTTTTGTTTCCTTTACTGCTTGCTCAATATACAGATTGAACAACATCGGGGAGAGGCTACAACCCTGTCTTACATTTCATCAATTTCTTCGTCATCTGCAGAGCTAGTTGGCATATAAACTTGTACTACTGTAGTAGGCGTGGGCTTCGTGTCTATCTTGGCCACAATACTGCGTTCACTATGCTGTTTGTAGGCGTACTTACAAAAGCTTAAAATAGTGCTATTTGTGAATAATCTGTGCATGATTCCAGAACGAGATTTTCACTCTGCAACGGAGTGTGTGCTGATATGGAACTTCCTGGCAGATTAAAACTGCGTGTCGGACCGAGACTCGAACTCGGGACCTTTGCCTTTCGCGGGCCAGTGCTCTACCTTTCTTCCAGGAGTGCTAGTTCTGCAAGGTTCGGAGGAGGGCTTCTGTAAAGTTTGGAAGGTAGGAGACGAGGTACTGGCAGAAGTAAAGATGTGAGGACGAGGCATGAGTCGTGCTTGGGTAGCTCAGATGGTAGAGCACTTGCCCACGAAAGGCAAAGGTCTTGAGTTCGAGTTTCGGTCGGGCACACAGTTTTAATCTGCCAGGAAGTTTCAATCTGTGCATGTCCTACATCGTCCCATTTGCGCTCTTAGAATGCTCTGTAAGATAAGGTCACAATACACAGAAATGTGTCCACTCTTCAGCCTTTGAACAGAGCGAAAACGCACTTAATATGTACTACAGTATAGATGAACACTTACACTGAAGGACTCTGAAAGAGAAGTTGACAGTAAAAAAATCGTTCTCTAAATATACAAAAATTCGTAACTGACAGTGTAATATGGCCACGTCGTACAGCTGCATCAGTTGCACAAAGTTTATGATCGACACAATGAGTACAAATGACGAAAAAGCAAAGAAAGATTGTGATGAAGGTATTAGAAAATGAACAACAGTAGAAACATAAAATAAGAAGCACCACAGAAGTATGTAAACTTTTAGATATAATTAGACGTTAAATGAGGACAACAAGACTGGTGTTTCACGCATACTTCTGAATAATGAGTTCTAGTAACTGCCTAGAAAAATTCTGTGACGTTTTCATGTATTAACAGGCAAAGTCTCCTATCACAGTAGCGCAGCTACTAAGTTTAGCACAAGGTGTGGGGTTTTAACTTCTCACCCCACCAACCCACAACAAAAGCATCAAATTAATTTTTTGGGGGAAATCGATTTTTTGTTTAAGTAAGCAAAGTATAATGTTAACGATTTCGTACACAGTTTTTATGAAAGGAAAAAAATTACCAAGACCGAGTTTTACAAATGACAAAGTTTAACTGGTTATTAATGAAGCAGTACAAATAGTGGAACACCTTAGTGATAAGTGACTTTACCATGTAGTGCAGAAACTCTTCCTGCTAGATTTTTCTGCCGCAAATTTTGAAATTACGTCCTCAAAATCGACACAGGCGTAACAGCCATACTAATCGAGACGTAAGACCCGCTAGAGAACCCCATCGCGGAAGAAAATATTTAATCTACTTAAATCGCTATATATGTTTCGAAAACATTTTTTTGAATCTGGTAGTCACTGTACAGAAAATTTCCTCCATCCACAACCTCAAATTTTTTATGACTGCAAATATTCTTTAGTGAAGGACTGGTTTTCTTTATCTCAGATCTCTGTTTCCAACAAAATAATAAAAGCAGCCGGCCGTTGTGGCCGAGCGGTTCTAGGCGCTATAGTCTGGAACCGCGCGACCGCTACGGTCGCAGGTTCGAATTCTGCCTCGGTCATGGATGTGTGTGATATCCTTAGGTTAGTTAGGTTTAAGTAGTCCTAAGTTCTAGGGGACTGATGACCTCAGATGACCCATAGTGCTCAGAGCCATTTGAACCAATAATAGCAGAAAAATCTTCACAATGCACCAAAACTGTAGTTTAATAGCTGACAAGCTATGTTAACAATGCCCCCTGTATAAAAAAAGTATATATCAAAGTAAAATCATTAAGAAACCATTAGTAGGCTACAACAAAAATAAATAAGATGACAGACATCACTTTCTCAAGTATGGTGTGAGGGTAATTTCTTATTTACACGCTATTTTAGCAGTAAAATGAGCGCAAGAATGCAGTAAGGTCAGGCCCATTCCACTATCTCTCTAGTTTCCCTTCTGCTCCCATAAATCACCGAAAAATGTCGTGTGACTAGGGCCTCCAGTTCGGTAGACCGTTCGCCGGGTGCAAGCCTTTCGATTTGACGCAATTTCGGCGACTTGCGCGTCGATGGGGATGAAATGATAATGGACAACACAACACCCAGTCCCTGAGAGGAGAAAATCTCCAACACAGTTTTTATTCCGGGAATCGAGCCCGGGCCCTTAGGATTGACGTTCTGTCTCGCTGACCACTCAGCTACCGGGGGCGATCAGTTTCTTACTAGTTAGATCATAGAGCTGGCAGCTGGTGCAGACCACACCCCCAGACGCTATTCACTATGCCTTACCTCATCTTTAGCACATTCCTTACCCTTGGTTTATTTTATAGATTTTCTTCTAGTAGGGTGCGCAGAACTTGGATCCGGCTATGGTTCACATGGCTCTGAGCACTATGCGACTTAATTTCTGAGGTCATCAGCCGCCTAGAACTTAGAACTACTTAAATCTAACTAACCTAAGGACGTCACACACATCCATGCCCGAGGCAGGATTCGAACCTGCGAGAGTAGCGGTCGCTCGGCTCCAGACAGTAGTGCCTAGAACCGCACGGCCACTCCGGCCGGCAAACTTGGTTCTCCTCGGTTGCTACTTTGTTTATGCGGCTATTTCTTGTAGGTACCTAGTGAGAAAGTATTAACACCTGTATTTGTCGAATTATTAGTCGCGCTGACACACTCAGATAATAGCACAATTCGTAGACTCGCCGGCAGTAGCTTACAAGTTATGCAAGGTACGTGTTTCTCCGCAGCTGCCGAACTTCATCTCCCTACTGCATACTCTATGGATCCCCCACCACTAACAAAGTCCCCTCCCCTAGCGCTACTTCTACGAATACAGGCGAAGGTATGATCAGCGCACTTTGCGACAGCGAGAGCCATCTGTTGGGGTGGCTTGGAGTTGCTCTGCACGCCGTGCTCGGGTCGGTTCTCTGCGCGCCCGATAGGTGGCAGGAATGTGTACCCTGCACTATTGACGTTGCCATCCGTTGACGCCGCCATCGTTGCAAGTGAACACCCACTGTGCTCCGTTTTGCGGTTCCCAGCCATAAACTTGCCTCGCAGAAATCGCCATACCTATCTCCTCCGAAACCACAGGAAAAGCCCTTTCGGCTTGCAGAAGCCAACGGGAATGATAGATTTAGCTTCAGTGGAATTGATATCAACATGTAGTTATTATTGTAAATACATGGAGGTTCGCAATGGGAAGGAGCGTTTCATTGTCGATCAGATAAATGGAAAACTTGATGACAAATCCCGCATGCAACATTCACAGCATTTTTATTACGCCAACGAGTATTTCTGTCATCACGGCTGTCTTCTGTTACGTAAGGACCTCCACAGTGTTAACACTCAAGGAATTTCGTTCAATAATTATATTGTGGATATCCGAATGTATAATGATGCAATAGGTGTAAGCTATGGGGAAAGGCTGGTAATATGTAATATGTATAAAATCAATAAAGAATAATAAGAATGGAAGACCAAGAACGAAGTGGTCGCCTTAAAAACGGTATCATACGGTGATGCAATTGGTCCCTGGATCGAAGAAGCAATGACGGAAGTAAAAGAAACTAATGCAGTGGCGACTTGATGACTCCTGTAAACAGAGCATACGGAATTCTCGAGGAAGACTATTCAACTGACGATCTTTTACACTAGGCGTCTGTGTGTAAGGAAATTGAATATTGCGAGTGCAGATACGTCGTGCTATGGACTTTGGACCGTACCTGGACGTCCATGAAGTGGTTTTATGGTGGTCTTATGGTGGGGGCATCTCCCTCAACAGTGGAAGAATTTTAAGGAGATTTGACATGAACAGTGTGTCCTGAACAACCGCCAAGGGGTGTGTGTGTTGTCCATAGCGTAAGTTAGTTTAAGTTAGATAACTGAGTAGTGTGTAAGCTTAGGGACCGATGTCCCAAGCAGTTTGGTCTGGTCCGATAAGATGTAACCAAAAAAAAAAAAATTAGGGCGCTGCACTTTCCTGACAAGGAAGATTTGGGACTAATAAAGTGACGCGTATGCAAAATTCCATTCAGTGTGGGAAGTCTTACATTGATTGATAATCAGCACACGCATATGGAAGATCGCCGTTATAAGAGGCTATGACAGGCTGGAAAAATGGCAGTAGTGTAAAAATGGTTCAAATGGCTCTGGGCACTATGGGACTTAACTTCTGAGGTCATCAGTCCCCTAGACCTTAGAACTACTTAAACCTAACTAACCTAAGGACATCACACACATCCATGCCCGAGGCAGGATTCGAACCTGCGACCATAGCTGTCGCGCGGTTCCAGACTGTAGCGCCTAGAACCGCTCGGCCACTCCGGCCGGCTAAGATATCTCAATAATTTTATTTTTACGCGAAAGCCTGTACATTAATCTACTTTTCTACATAATTTCCGTCAATATTGAGGCACTTGTCATAACGTTGTACCTGTTTTTGAATACCCTCCTCATAGAAGTCTGCCGCCTGACTTGTTAACCACTGCATCGCAACTGTTTTGACTTCGCCATCGTCCTGAAAACGCTGACCGCCGAGGTGTTTCTTCAAGTGCAGGAACAGATGGTAGTCACTGGGTGCAAGATAGGGGCTGTACGGAGGATGATCTAGAGTTTCCGATCGAAAAAATGTGATGAGATCTTTGGTCTGATTCGCCACATGCGGACGGGCATTGTCTTGCAGCAAAACGATGCCCTTGCTCAACTTCTATGGACTGTTGCTTTGATTCTGATGTGACGTAGGCCAGCCATGTTTCATCGCCCGTAACAATTTGGCTTAAGAAATCATCACCGTCGTTGTGGTACCGCTCAAGGAAAGTCATTGCACTGTCTAAACGTTTGGTTTGGTGCACACCCGTCAACATTTTCGGTACCCGACGTGCGCACAATTTTCGGTGATTCAAGTGCTCGGGCACAGAGCCATACAAAACACTACGAGAAACATTAGGAAAGTCATCCCGCAAGGAGGAAATCGTAAAGCGTCTGTTTTCTCTCTCCCTATTGTCCACTTCCTGCACCAAACTTTCATTAACGACCGAAGGACGTCAACTCCGTTGCACATTTGTGCGGCCATCTTTAAATGCTGGAACACGTGAGGCAATACTGACCTTACGACTTACCTTAGAAGAAAGATTAAGGAAAGGAAAACCTACGTTTCTAGCATTTGTAGACTTAGAGAAAGCTTTTGACAATGTTGACTGGAATACTCTCTTTCAAATTCTAAAGGTGGAAGGGGTAAAATACAGGGAGCGAGAGGCTATTTACAATTTGTACAGAAACCAGATGGCAGTTATAAGAGTCGAGGGACATGAAAGGGAAGCAGTGGTTGGGAAGGGAGTAAGACAGGGTTGTAGCCTCTCCCCGATGTTGTTCAATCTGTATATTGAGCAAGCAGTAAAGGAAACAAAAGAAAAATTCGGAGTAGGTATTAAAATTCATGGAGAAGAAATAAAAACTTTGAGGTTCGCCGATGACATTGTAATTCTGTCAGAGACAGCAAAGGACTTGGAAGAGCAGTTGTATGGAATGGACAGTGTCTTGAAAGGAGGATATAAGATGAACATCAACAAAAGCAAAAGAAGGGTAATGGAATGTAGTCTAATTAAGTCGGGTGATGCTGAGGGAATTAGATTAGGAAATGAGGCACTTAAAGTAGTAAAGGAGTTTTGCTATTTGGGGAGCAAAATAACTGATGATGGTCGAAGTAGAGAGGATATAAAATGTAGGCTGGCAATGGCAAGGAAAGCGTTTCTGAAGAAGAGAAATTTGTTAACATCCAGTATAGATTTAAGTGTCAGGAAGTCATTTCTGAAAGTATTCGTATGGAGTGTAGCCATGTATGGAAGTGAAACATGGACGATAAATAGTTTGGACAAGAAGAGAATAGAAGCTTTTGAAATGTGGTGCTACAGAAGAATGCTGAAGATTAGATGGATAGATCACATAACTAATGAGGAAGTATTGAATAGGATTGGGGAGAAGAGAAGTTTGTGGCACAACTTGACCAGAAGAAGGGATCGGTTGGTAGGACATGTTCTGAGGCATCAAGGGATCACCAATTTAGTATTGGAGGGCAGCGTGGAGGGTAAAAATCGTAGAGGGAGACCAAGAGATGAATACACTAAGCAGATTCAGAAGGATGTAGGTTGCAGTAGGTACTGGGAGATGAAAAGGCTTGCACAGGATAGAGTAGCATGGAGAGCTGCATCAAACCAGTCTCAGGACTGAAGACAACAACAACAACAACTTTAAATGCTCTCACCCACTTTCTTACCATTCCATCACTCCGTAAACTGCACAGATCTCACGATGAATATCGTCCGCTTTTAGGCCTTTAGCACTAAGAAATCTTATAACAGCCCGTACTTCACAGTCGGCGGGACTCACGATTATCGGAGGCATCTTAAACACTCAGTGCACAACGTAAACAAGGAAGAAACAGACTGTAATGGCGTCAGTGCGCAGATTAAGGTACAGGCTTTCATGTAAAAATAGATTTATTGAGATATCTTAGCACGTCTTTTCTTTAATTTCAAAACGGTACTTACTTAAAAAAACACACCTCGTATGTGATGTCCTTAGTTTAGTTAGATTTACGTAGTTCTACGTCTAGGGGACTGATGGCCTCAGATGTTAAGTCCCATAGTGCTTAGAGCCATTTTTGAAGCGTGATACGCAGAATCAGAGATGTATTTCTGTCCAAAGACGGACGGACAAGCTATTAAGCGTGTGGTCATAATGTTTTGGCTAATCAGTATAAGCTAATGCAAGATATACTGTTTTGACCTAGGAGTACGGGAACTTCTAAAACGGACTGTACGTTAACTCACGGTGGCCACTCTACATCTACATCTACATCTACATTTATACTCCGCAAGCCACCCAACGGTGTGTGGCGGAGGGCACTTTACGTGCCACTGTCATTACCTCCCTTTCCTGTTCCAGTCACGTATGGTTCGCGGGAAGAACGACTGTCTGAAAGCCTCTGTGCGCGCTCTAATCTCACTAATTTTACATTCGTGATCTCCTCGGGAGGTATAAGTAGGGGGAAGCAATATATTCGATACCTCATCCAGAAACGCACCCTCTCGAAACCTGGCGAGCAAGCTACACCGCGATGCAGAGCGCCTCTCTTGCCGAGTCTGCCACTTGAGTTTATTAAACATCTCCGTAACGCTATCACGGTTACCAAATAACCCTGTGACGAAACGCGCCGCTCTTCTTTGGATCTTCTCTATCTCCTCCGTCAGACCGATCTGGTACGGATCCCACACTGATGAGCAATACTCAAGTATAGGTCGAACGAGTGTTTTTTAAGCCACCTCCTTTGTTGATGGACTACATTTTCTAAGCACTCTCCCAATGAATCTCAACCTGGTACCCGCCTTACCAACAATTAATTTTATATGATCATTCCACTTCAAATCGTTCCGCACGCATACTCCCAGATATTTTACAGAAGTAACTGCTACCTGTGTTTGTTCCGCTATCATATAATCATATAATAAAGGATCCTTCTTTCTATGTATTCGCAATACATTACATTTGTCTATGTTAAAGGTCAGTTGCCACTCCCTGCACCAAGTGCCTATCCGCTGCAGATCTTCCTGCATTTCGCTACAATTTTCTAATGCTGCAACTTCTCTGTATACTACAGCATCATCCGCGAAAAGCCGCATGGAACTTCCGACACTATCTACTAGGTCATTTATATATATTGTGAAATGCAATGGTCCCATAACACTCCCCTGTGGCACGCCAGAGGTTACTTTAACGTCTGTAGACGTCTCTCCATTCATAACAACATGCTGTGTTCTGTTTGCTAAAAACTCTTCAATCCAGCCACACAACTGGTCTGATATTACGTAGGCTCTTACTTTGTTTATCAGGCAACAGTGCGGAACTGTATCGAACGCCTTCCGGAAGTCAACAAAAATAGCATCTACCTGGGAGCCTGTATCTAATATTTTCTGGGTCTCATGAACAAATAAAGCGAGTTGGGTCTCACACGATCGCTGTTTCCGGAATCGATGTTGATTCCTACATAGTAGATTCTGGGTTTCCAAAAACGACATGATACTCGAGCAAAAAACATGTTCTAAAATTCTACAACAGATCGACGTCAGAGATATAGGTCTATAGTTTTGCGCATCTGCTCGACGACCCTTCTTGAAGACTGGGACTATCTGTGCTCTTTTCCAATCATTTGGAACCCTCCGTTCCTCTAGAGACTTGCGGTACACGGCTGTTAGAAGGGGGCCAAGTGTACACACAAGAGTAGAGAACAGCTTCGCACGTGCTACCGTTGCGGGTCATCGCCAGTACAACAGATGGTACTGGCAATCTCGGAAATAGGGATTGTGGGATGTGACCATAACCGTAACAATAAACATCAGTGGTAGTGGCCAGTCGATGCGCTAACCTGTTGCGCTGGCCTGTCGAGGGGAAGCTCAGGAAAATACCGCGCATGGATTTGCGCTCTGCAGGCTGTAGCTGCGGAAGCATAACGGCGTTATGTCGGAAATAAATTTTTTTGCGCAGGCGTTAATACCTTTGATTTTATGGAGCAGGGTTTTATCATGATTGTATAGCCTGGACAAAATTTTTTACTCGGGTGAAGTGTGAATTTATTTCTTTTGTTAATATAAATATGTGCAACGTTAATAATTATATAGGGTTTTCCTTCATCCTGTCCGACACAGAATACTATCTCAATGTCTCCTGTACCGAGCTTAACAAGTTGAATTCAGAACCCTTGAACATTAAGCAGGTTTCGCACCAAATACATTTGCCCAGAATAACTTTAGTTCTAAAACCAATCCTCAAGCATAAATAAGAATTATAATAAGAAAAAAGCTATAAGTGTTTCTTCCCAAATTCTGAAAGGAAGGTCTGGAACTCAAAATCACCAAAATCACTGCATGTCGTAGGTGAAAAGATAAATGATAAAAAATGCAAGGTAATTCGGTGGTGGTGGTGGTTAGTGTTTAACGTCCCGTCGACAACGAGGTCATTAGAGACGGAGCGCAAGCTCGGGTTAGGGAAGGATTGGGAAGGAAATCGGCCGTGCCCTTTGAAAGGAACCATCCCGGCATTTACCTGAAACGATTTAGGGAAATCACGGAAAACCTAAATCAGGATGGCTGGAGACGGGATTGAACCGTCGTCCTCCCGAATGCGAGGTAATTCGGAGGAGAAATTCGAAAGATTTTCAAATTAAAACACGAACGAGACGAGATGAAGAACTGCCTCCATTGCTTTGAAGCGTGTATTAGAAAAAATAACCCTCCGTGGCGAAGACTGAAATCCACGCTTACATTGACGAATTGATCAAATTGGGAAGAACAAAAAAAAAAAATGTCCAGCAAATACAGGGCGCCCAAAATTCGGAAAACTAGAAACAACATACGGAAAAGCTGAGATAATTCTCTTTCAAATATTGAGACAAAATTATCCATGAAACCGACCTCGAAAAGATTGGTTATGAACTTCATCCTTACGAAATGGAAACAGCTTTCAGGCTTACTCTTATAAACAAACAATGCGTCTCAAAACACATCAAACTGAGATCTACAACACAGTTATCAAACAAGAATGTCTTTATGCGGCTGAAACACTAATTTTAAACAAAAAGTGGGATCACTGAACAAATATAAAAGGGATAACGACATTTGTTGGTCCAAATTATATCTGACCGAGGGCTAGGGTCTGTTACATTTTTAAAAATACCGATATATACTGTGTCGCTATTTATAAATGATATCGATACTGCCGAGACCAAAATTTAGATTTTTCAATATATCGGTCTGTATTTTTATTACTTACTGGAATTCAGAAAAAAATTATCAAAGTCGCAGAAATGATTGACAAGCATTTAAAAATTGACAAATACGTCATTGTTTGGAACAGCAATCAATAAAAGACTCACAGCGTACTATAAAATCATTTATTTAAAAAACGATTTAAAGTAATCAATAATCATCAGCCACAGACATTTAAAGAACGTGTTATTTAATATATCCCAATGTCAGTGTTGTTCTGTTATCTGGCTCAAGAGTTTAATAAGAAAGCCACTCTTTCACACAAAGCAGAAGAGGATTGCCATTTTAAATATTTCTGAGCAATTTCTGAAAAAACAGGTGTGAAATGACGACTATCAACCCGAACTGTGCGGGCCCGCAGTTCTATTCTAAACGTGGTTGTTCGATATATTGTTCCGGCTCGTTATGGACCGAACCAGAACTTGGAATTTCTTGCGGGACAACAGTTTTTCATTTCGTTACCAAATTGAAGGCTTCTTAGATTTTTCTTGTGTTCTCTCTGATGCTCTTTGTTCAGGAAACAACTGACCTGTCAGCAAATGTTCAGAACGAATTTCCATAGTTATGTCCACTGTTGCAGCTGATACTGTCAGATTGCAAATATTGTTAGCGGCTGGCTGGCAATTGGCAAGAGATCTGCCGATGACTACTATAGTGCATATGAGTCAATAAAAGATGATAAAAACTATCGCTTTCGATATTCAGTATTTAATATTGATTAATCGGTGTTAAAGAATCGAATGTACTTATCTATATCATTAAGAAAGAATATTAGTATCTTGGTATGGCGATATATTTTGCCCATCTATACTAAGAGCAAAAATAAAGAAACTGGAAAGTACACCAGCATTTATCCGGAAATAAAAAGCCACAGGCCAAATTCTATCAAACCAGCAGTGAATCTAAAATTGACAGAATAACATGTATCGGTGCAATGAAAGAAGACGTGAAGGCAGTAGACAGAAAAGTTACTTTGATTTTCTCAATGGCACATAGAAAAACTAAAACTAAATCTTTTGTTATGCGTCGTGTAGTCCAGCTGGGGCCTAAGTGAATAATAATAATAATAATAATATGTATGAAACACAAAGTTTTGGAAATACTTCCACGTATGTAAATTTCTATAAAAAAAGTGTACGTAATATCTATAGTTAAATTCTAAGGCCAGAGTAATCTACACTTCTATACAAAGATAAGTCGTTGTTTAACATTGTTACCAAACATCTCGAAAAGTGCTTGATCGATTTACTTAAAATTTTTATACAATATCCTATTAGACCTTCAGACGGACACAGCTATAGTCTTTTTTTTTTTTAACAACAGTGTATGTATTTTATGTTAAAATATACTGTGAAGAAGAAAATGCTGCGCTGTGAAAATATGTAATTTAGTTTTTTCCCTCGCAGTCTATTTTCACTAAGATAACAGGACATTTAAGGCATTAAACAAACTGCTTCTCCAGTATATATACTCTTACTCCTTCTATACAATCTTAAAGAAATATTGTATACACAACCAAGTGAAATTTGGTTTTCTTCCTAGCAGTCTGTTGTACCAGAAAACAGGAAGGTTGTATTTATACCTCATCGTCTATGTTTGGAGGAATACTGCTACGGAATCTGTGACGAGCGAATCTTTGTAATCCTACCCGTTCACAGATTAAAACTGTGCGAAGTACAGTCACTGAAGCTCCTAACACTCAGATGCAGCAGAAGGAGAGGTCTCTCTCATATGCCGTATATAGCCTGCGCAGAATACTGTGGCTGATAGATGCGTAGACAGCAGCGCACACGTGGGGAGAATGGTAGTGGTGGGGGTTACTGGCATTGTAGGGGAAATGCCGAGGACTGGAGGGGTAGAGCCGTTCTAAAGAGAAGCCTACATGGAATGTTGTTGTTGTGGTCTTCAGTCCTGAGACTGGTCTGATGCAGCTCTCCATGCTACTCTATCCTGTGCAAGCTTCTTCATCTCCCAGTACCTGCTGCAACCTACATCCTTCTGAATCTACTTAGTGTATTCATCTCTTGGTCTCCCTCTACGATTTTTACCCTCCACTTTGCCCTCCAGTACTAAATTGGTGATCCCTTGATGCCTCAGAACATGTCCTACCAACAGATCCCTTCTTCATGTCAAGTTGTGACAGAAACTCCTCTCCTCCCCAATTCTATTCAATACCTCCTCGTTAGTTACGTGATTTACCCATCTAATCTTCAGCATTCTTCTGTAGAACCACATTTCGAAAGCTTCTTTTCTCTTCATGTCCAAACTATTTATCGTCCATGTTTCACTTCCATACATGGCTACATTCCATACAAATACTTTCAGAAACGACATCCTGACACTTAAATCTATACTCGATGTTAACAAATTTCTCTTCTTCAGAAACGCATTCCTTGCCATTGCCAGTCTACATTTTATATCCTCTCTACATCGACCATCATCAGTTATTTTGCTCCCCAAATAGCAAAACTCCTTTACTACTTTAAGCGTCTCATTTCCTAATCTAATACTCTCAGCATCACCCGACTTAATTTGACTACATTCCATTATCCTCTTTTTGCTTTTGTTGATGTTCATCTTATACCCTCGTTTCGAGACACTGTCCATTCCGTTCAACTGCTCTTCCAAGTCCTTTGCTGTCTCTGACAGAATTACAATGTCATCGGAGAACCTCAAAGTTTTTATTTCTTCTCCATGGATTTTAATACCTACTCCGAACTTTTCTTTTTTTCCTTTACTGCTTGGTCAATATACAGATTGAATAGCATCGGGGAGAGGCTACAACACTGTTTCACTTCCTTCCCAACCACTGCTTCCCTTTCATGTCCCTCGACTCTTATAACTGCCATCTGCTTTCTGTACAAATTGTAAATAGCCTTTCGCTCCCTGCATTTTATCCCTGCCACCTTCAGAATTGAAAGAGAGTATTCCAGTCAACATTGTCAAAAGCTTTCTATATCTACATCTACATCCATACTCCGCAAGCCACCGGACGGTGTGTGGTGGAGGGTACCTTGAGTACCTCTATCGGTTCTCCCTTCCCTTCCAGTCTCGTATTGTTCGTGGAAAGAAAGTCTACAAATGTTAGAAACATAGGTTTGCCTTTCCTTAATCTTTCTTCTAAGATAAGTCATAGGGTCAGTATTGTCTCACGTGTTCCAACATTTCTAAGGAATCCAAACTGATCTTTCCCGAAGTCGGCTTTCACCAATTTTTCCATTCGTCTGTAAAGAATTCGCGTTAGTATTTTGCAGCTGTGACTTATTAAACTGATAGTTCGGTAATTTTCACATCTGTCAACACCTGCTTTCTTTGGGATTGGAATTAATATAGTCTTCTTGAAGTCTGAGGATATTTCGCCTGTCTCGTACATCTTGCTCACCAGACGGTAAGAGTTCATCTACATCTACATCTACATTTATACCCCGCAAGCCACCCAAAGGTGTGTGGCGGAGGGCATTTTACGTGCCACTGTTATGTTAGGACTGGCTCTCCCAAGGCTGTCCATAGTTCTGCGGGAATGTTGTCTACTCCCGGAGCCTTGTTTCGACCTAGGTATTTCAGTGTTCTGTCAAACTCTTCCCGCAGTATCATATCTCCCATTCCATCTTGTTCTACATACTCTTCCATTTCTATAATATTGTCCTAAAGTACATCGCCCTTGGGATAGACCCTCTATATACTCCTTCCACCTTTCTGCTTTCCCTTCTTTGCTTAGTACTTGTAGTATCTATCTTACTGCTAGTGAGATAAGCCTCTACATCCTTACATTTGTCCTCTAGCCATCCTTGCTTAGCCATTTTGCACTTCCTGTCAATCTTATTTTTGAGACGTTTGTATTCCTTTTTGCCTACTTCACTTACTGCATTTTTGTATTTTCTCCTTTCATCAATTAAATTCAGTATTTCTTCTGTTACCCAAGGATTTCTACTAGCCCTCGTCTTTTTACCTACTTGATCCTCTGCTGCTTTCACTCATTCCTCAAAGCTACCCATCTTCTTCTGCTGTATTTCTTTCCCCCATTCCTGTCAATTGTTCCCTTATGCTCTCCCTGAAACTCTGTACAACTTCTGGTTCTTTCAGTTTATCCAGGTCGCATCTCCTTAAATTCCCACCTTTTTGCAGTTTCTTCAGTTTTAACCTACAGTTCATAACCAACAGATTGTGGTCAGAGTCCACATCTGCCCTGGAAATGTCTTACAATTTAAAACCTGGTTCCTAAATCTCTGTCTTACCATTACGTAATCTATCTGAAACTTTCTAGTATCTCCAGGGTTCTTCCATGTATACAACCTTCTTTCATGATTCTTGAACCAAGTGTTAGCTATGATTAAGTTACGCTCTGTGCAAAATTCTACCAGGCGGCTTCCTCTTTCATTTCCTAGCCCCAATCTATATTCACCTACTACGTTTCCGTCTCTTCCTCTTCCTACTGTCGAATATCAGGCACCCATGACTATTAAATTTTCGTCTCCCTTCACTACCTGAATAATTTCTTTTATCTCATCATACATTTCATCAACTTCTTCATCATCTGCAGAGCTAGTTGGCATATAAACTTGTACTACTGTAGTAGGCGTGGACTTCGTGTCTATCTTGGCCACAATAATGCGTTCACTATGCTGCTTGTAGTAGCTTACCCGCACTCCTATTTATTTATTCATTATTAAACCTACTCCTGCATTACCCCTATTTGATTTTGTATTTATAACCCTGTTTTCACCTCACCAAACGTCTTGTTCCTCCTGCCACCGAACTTCACTAATTCCCACTATATCTAACTTTAACCTACCCATTTCCCTTTTTAAATTTTCTAACCTACCTGCCCGATTAAGGGATCTGACATTCCACGCTCCGATCCGTAGAACGCCAGTTTTCTTTCTCCTGATAACGAAATCCTCCTGAGTAGTCCCCGCCTGGAGATCCGAATGGGGGACTATTTTACCTCCGGAATATGTTACCCAAGACGACGCCATCATCAGTAAAGCTGCATGCCCTCGGGAAAAATTACGGCTGTAGTTTCCCCTTGCTTTCAGCCGTTCGCAGTACCACACAATGGCAAGGCCGTTTTGGTTAGTGTTACAGGGCCAGATCAGTCAATCATCCAGACTGTTTCCCCTGCAACTACTGAAAAGGCTGCTGCCCCTCTTCAGGAACCACACGTTTGTCTGGCCTCTCAACAGATACCCCTCCCTTGTGGTTGCACCTACGGTACGGCTTTCTGTGTCGTTGAGGCACGCAAGCCTCCCCATCAACGGCAAGGTCCTTGGTTCATGGGGGGGCCTACATGCAATGTTTTTGTAAACATTAAGTGGGGCCCCTCCTCGCCCGCACTTGCATGGTGACCATTTAAAAAGACCTGCTGTTACCTCCACTTTTGTTAGTATCGAAATGGAATCCCGCCGAAAATGCGGTGATTTATTTTCGCCTTGCTTGTTAACCTTCTGTAACCAACACATTTCTGTGGCTGTCACATTACTCCACTTACGAAAACGCTAAGTTCAGAAGGATATAAGCACAATTTATAGCGTTGCGTAGTGTGTGCAGTAGAAGAATAGTTCACAGATAATGACTGTTTACATCAGCACGATAATGGATTCTGTGGAAATGGAAATGAGCGTTTGTCGTCATTGGCCGGGAGGCCCCTTACGGGGCAGGTCCGGCCGCCTTGGTGCAGGTCTTATTACAGTCGACGCCACATTGAGCGACCTGCGCGCCGGATGGGGATGAAATGATGATGAAGACAACACAACACCCAGTGCCTGAATGGAGAAAATCCCACACCCAGCCGGGAATCGAGCCCGGGCCCGTAGGACGGCAATCCGTCACGCTGACCACTCAGCTATCGGGGTGGACAATGCATTCTGTCATAAAGCAGTATCCGTGAACAACGGTTAGTGGGCAATAACGTTTCTAAAATGGAATTGCCCGCCCTTAGTCGCAACCTGAGCCCGATAGAAAATCTTTGGAATGATTTAGAAGCAAATAACACGACCTTCTGTGATTTTCCAGAGGTAGAGTCGGCAACCAGTCCTCCACAGACATTTAGACACCTGAAGGAAAACAACAGAGTTCAAGCTGTCAAAAGGTGACATGGTGGGGAAGATGACGATTATGAGTTTAAAGAGAGTAAATGTCACTAGGTTCTCATCCACCCCCAGGACAGAATCTGTGTATCATATCTAGAGTAAATCTCATGTGCTAATATATGCGGTAGGATGTGGGTACTAGCCCCATATTCACCTAGTAGGGTGTGGAAAACCACCTAAAAGCTACATCCAGGTTGGCCAGCTCACCAGCCTTGTCAATGCACTGTGAGGTGAATTCGATATGAGTCAGGCTCCCCATATCTTGGAAGTAGTGTGTTAATGTACTTGGCTATCTGAGCAGGTCCCACAGCCTGATAATTGCTTTTTGGGGCTCTGTTGTTCTGTAGAACGGTTTATAATCCGGAGCAGCAAGTAACTGTTGGTGTTATTACAACTTGCTGTAATATTGCTCTGAGCACTATGGGATTCAACTGCTGTGGTCATCAGTCCCCTAGAACTTAGAACTACTTAAACCTAACTAACCTAAGGACATCACACACATCCATGCCCGAGGCAGGATTCGAACCTGCGACCGTAGCAGTCGCACGGTTCCGGACTGCGCGCCTAGAACCGCGAGACCACCGCGGCCGGCTTGCTGTAATATGAGTAGCAGCGCTAATCTCAAGTCTGTCAGACAATAGTTCTACCTTGACATAAGCTATCAGGATATTTCAGTCCCTCTAGTATTGCAGTGACTTCTGTTATAAGTACTGAAGGAATCTGGAACTGTTAATTCCTTTTTCACTTTTGGACTTTAGAACCCTCTCCCGGCGGCCCAACTTGTGGGCCAATCTCATAGCTCAGGGAAGGCATGCCACGACAGTGGTGACGAAGCATTCCGACAGAGTGAACGCAGGTGTGAACCCTTGGCGCAGCCTGTCTGTTTCGTTTACTGCATCTCTACATTTACATCGATTCACTCTTGGTGTACGCTGCTGGCCATTAAAATTTCTACACCAAGTAGAAATGCAAATGATAAACGGGTATTCATTGGACAAATATATTATACAAGAACTGACACGTGATTATATTTCACGCAATTTGGGCGCATAGATCCTGAGAAATCAGTATCCACAAAACCACCTCTGGCCGCAATAACGGCCTTGATACGTCTGGGCATTGAGTCAAACAGAGCATGGATGGCGTGTACAGGTACAGCTGCCCATGCGGCTTCAACACGATACCACAGTTCATCAAGAGTAGTGACTGGCGTATTGTGACGAGCCAATTGCTCGGCCACCACTGACCAGACGTTTTCAGTTGAGGAGAGATCTGGACAATGTGGTGGCCAGGGCAGCAGTCGACCATTTTCTGTATCCAGAAAAGCCCATACAGGACCTGCCACATGCGGTCGTGCATTAACCTGCTGAAATGTATGGTTTCGCAGGGATCTAATGAAGGGTAGAGCCACGGGTTGTGACACATCTGAATTGTAACATCCACTGTTCAAAGTGGCGTCAATGCGAACTAGAGGTGACCGAGACGTGTAACCCATGGCACCCCATACCATCACGCCGGTTGATACGCCAATATGGCGATGACGAATACACGCTTGTAATGTGCGTTCACCGCGATGTCGCCAAACACGGATTGCGACCATCATGATGCTGTAAACAGAACCTCGATTCATCCGAAAAAATGATGATTTTCCATTCGTGCACACAGGTTCGTCGTTGAGTACGCCATCGCAGACGTTCCCGTCTGTGATGCAGCGTCAAGGGTAACCGCAGCCATGGTCTCCGAGCTGATAGTCCATGCTGCTGCAAACGTCGTCGAACTGCTCATGTAGATGGTTGTTGTCTTGCAAACGTCTCCATCTGTTGACTCATGAATCGAGAAGTTGCTGCACGATCCGTTACAGCCACGTGGATAAGATGCCTGTCATCTCGACTGCTAGTGATACGAGGCCGTTGGGATCCAGCAAGGCGGTCCGAATTACCCACCTGAACCCACCGATTCCATATTCTGCTAACAGTCATTGGATCTCGACCAACGCGAGCAGCAATGTCGTGATACGATAAACCGCAATCGCGATAAGCTACAATCCGACCTTTATGAAAGTCGGAGACGTGATGGTACGTTTTCTCCTCCTTACACGAGGCAATACAACAACGTTTCACCAGGCAACGCCGGTCAACAGCTGTTTGTGTATGAGAAATCGGTTCGAAACTTTCCTCAAGTCAGCACGTTGTAGGTGTCGCCACCGGCGCCAACCTTGTGTGAATACTCTGAAAGGCTAATCATTTGCATATCACAGCATCTTCTTCCTGTCGGTTAAATTTCGCGTCTGTAGCACATCATCCTCGTGGTCTAGCAATTTTAATGGCGAGTAGTGTATTTTTGCTAACACCACACTCTATGTGGAGCTTGGTTGCAAACCATTGTCCTGGTTGACAATATCACCTCTTACTCGCTTCCCTTATCTCCCTCCATCCCAACAGGCCCATCCAACCTCTACCCTAGCCTGATTCCTCCTCCACCCACCATCCACAGCTTCAGAAGGCACAAACCCCATGCTCCTCATCCACAGACTGACATCTGTTCAGCAGGCACAAACTCCATTCAGCCTGTTAGGGGCGTGCTTCCACTCATCCCATCCTCTACTCAGTAGCCATAACATCACTTCAGGAGGCAGGAACCACACTCAACACTTCTGAAGGCGCTCATGTTCACACCCCATCCCAACCACTTGGTACAAAATCTCTTCAGGAGACACAGACCACCTCCATCACGTCGCGGGAACCAGATCTCCCACCCATTGGCACTGACATCTCTTCAGCAGCTACACAATTGGTTCTCAGCAGAGCAGTCTCTCGTCCAGCGGTTGTAAAGGATGCCCAAAGATGACATGTAGAAAACTTTATATTTATATGAAGATGGTATCCGTTCTTTCGGACATGCGGATGCACAAACAGTGTCCGAACCCTTACGGGAATCGGTAAAAAACCGCGAGTAATGAGTATAATGGGCAGGGGCACTATGAACGTAGCGCGGGGCAATTAGTTGGGAATGTGGATCTCACAGGAGGCGTGCACAGAGATAAGTCGCTGCAGTAGCACTTTCCTCTGTGCCCTCAGTGGCTCAGATGGATAGAGCGTCTGCCGCCTGTCATATAAGCAGCAGAACCCGGGTTCGAGTCCCGCTCGGGACACACGTTTTCAACTATTCCCGTTGACTTATATCAACGCCTGTATGCAGCTAGGGATATTCATTTCGCTGTAAGTAGAAAACTTGCCGAAATGTAGCGACAACTTGACGCCTCTACTCTGCTAATAAACCGAGAAGATTTCACCAACGAAAATCGCCAAGAAAGCCTGCCTTCCCATTTAAACTGCACTGGTTATGAAATGGATTTTGCTGGTGCTGTTATTGCTGACGATCAGAAATGACCCACCCGCTTTTTACTACAATATAACCATTACACACAAGAGTTTCGTGCAGGCACAAATCTTTGTTCTGCATATATGATCCCAGAACATACTGGAAGTATAGCGCATTGTTATCAAACTTAATAAGTGTTGGTGGAATTTTTCTGGGAGACACATAAAAAGTTTACAGTGCTCTGAATCTAGAAGCCTCGTCATTTTTATACCCTGAATATGGTTGTCTATTGTATAAAGGCAGGCTACAGGGGTTTTTATGAGGCAGCTGTCGTGCAGTTCAATATCGCCCAGCGTGAGCATCACGTCGCTGGCTGTGAGGTACTTTATGACAGGGTAATACCATTCAAGGCACTGCAGCACCCGCATAATCCAGTTGACAGCTTATTTGCATTAAAGCTCTGCTGCAATATTACGCTGCCGAAGGAACTTTTTTAAGGAAAGAAAGAAAACAGTAGGGTGGCGACACATTCATACTAAAAATTTTTAATCAGAGAGCTCTGAAAATTAAGAACACTGGTCAAAAAGTCACTGACAGAAAACATCTCGCCAATAATGTCCAACACCTTCTTTATCCTTAAGTAAGCCAGAACACTTTGCACAAACTACAGGGGAAACACGCCATCGGGTTCAAATGGCTCTAAGCACTATGATACTTAACATCTGAGGTCATCAGTCCCCTAGACTTACAACTATTTAAACCTAACTATCCTAAGGACATCACACACATCCATGCCCGAGGCAGGATTCGAACCTGTGACCGTAGCAGCAGCGCGATTCCGGACTGAAGCTCCTAGAACCGCTCGGCCACAAAGGCCGGCACGTCATCGGGATTTCAGTGTATTTGAGAACAGGCAAAACTGCAACCTATTAAACAACTGGCCACTTTCTGCGTTCTTTGGCCTATTGGAGACGTGCAGTAATATGAGCCAAGTTGAGCACTGGCCTTTAACGAGGTAGCCGAATCCAAATGTTGGTTGCACAGTGTTACCTTGACAATGTTCTGGAGACTGCTGGTATCACTAAAAACAGCGGTGCCTTTTGGGTCTGAATCCGGTGGTATATGGGAACAGAGATGGCAACCAATACCATCCGGGATGTCTTTCATGGGGTTAAAATCAGACAAATTTGATGGACAACATATCAACGTGAGTCCATTACCGTGCTCCTGATACCACTGCTCCACGGTTGTAGCCTTCTAACGTGGACAGTTATCCTGCTGGAAGATCCCTGTGTCGTCGAGGAAAACATCAAGCATGAAGGGATGCAGGTGGTCTGCACTAATGTTCACATAGCCATGGTGCATTGGATTATCGCCACAGGTATCATGGAAACCAAGGTGAATGTTCTGCATAGCGTAATACTGCCCTGCCAGCCTGCATCCGTGGTCCAGTGCATGTTTTGAACAGTTGGTCGCATGCGTGATGGAATATCCACAGGCGACCTTCGAAGTGGTCTAACAACAAACGTGATTCATGCGGCATGGGCGATACATTTCCATTGCATCCACGATCAACAAAGTTTTGGTTCATCACACATAGGTGCATAATTCTACAGCAAGTTTTAGTCATGATATAGGAGTCTAGTTCTACGACTCTCTTCCGCCACCCTTCTTAAAGGCTGGAATGCTGTTTCCTGTTTCCGTGGCGTGGTGCTATTACGCTGCCGCAAATCATACATAATGTCAAAAGCACAACACTAGGAAGCAGACACGGATACCATTGACGTCCACTCGACGAAGATACACAAGTAGGAGAGTCTGCAGTTTGTTCTGAAAGTTCACATACACAGGGTGATTCATGAAGATATGCAAATATTTTAATATGTTATTATCCAATTAAAGCTAAAGAAAGAAGATCAAATAAACATAGGTCAGCAAATGTTTTGTTACGGAGTTACGGCTAATAAAAGATTTTGCCTGAGATTTAGCAACTTGGAGCAAAACTGTTCGACGTCAAAGAAATGCACGATTTCCATTTATTTTTTTGTTACTGGTCTGGTGAATCTAAAAAAACATGTCCCACACGTGTACCTGCAGTAGTTTTCCAGAACATCCAGAGAAGCAAAGAAGTAATTTCGTAAAATTTTTAAGTCATTAACTACTTGGCCCATTGTTTTTTACATTCCAGACAATTGCACAAAGTTTTCAACAGAAGCTGAAGAAAATTTAATTTAGGAAAAATGATGGAAATAATGTTAACTGAAACTGTATGAATGTGTCAGATAATCTGCTTTAATTAATGCCATAGCACATGTGAATTCATATTAAACCGTGAGAAACAAAACTCAGTGTTAAGGAAGTTGTACAGTGTACACACAATTTCACAATACATTCACAATAAATGTTCAAAAATGTCGCAAACCGAGTTCAATGTATTTATCTGCACGTGTATGAGCAGATTTTGTTGCTCGTTTCAGTTTCACAGGGTTGTTCTACTTCTATTACATTCATAACGCGAGCAAGTAATACCTCACGTGTATTGACCTTGTCCTCATAAACTTTTGTATCCATCCCCATACACAAACATCAATTGGTGTTAAATCAGGCGATCTGGGTGGCCACAGACATGTAACACCATCCCTATTTCATAAATAGTCTACAAACTACAACAGTTTATTTTATCTAGTAACGAGACGCTTGGGGTGAAGCTTTTAAAATTTTATGATATGTCTGGACTGTGGCGTAATCTTTTGGGCTGGAGATTTTAGTGTGTTGCCACTGGCTGGTTCAGAGCGATTGAACGATCAGCCAGCCGCGAGTATAGCTGGCTTTTTTTAATGTTTTCCAGTGCTTTTTTCCTCTTTTACCTTGTATTGGATTTGACACTGTGGTTTCCGTTGTTTTGTGTATGTGTATTTTTATTTTTTCACGGCCTCCTTTACGTTCTTATTCGCAATTCTCACGTTGGTAATATTATGATATTCCTCCCCATTCGTCTCATTACGGTTGATTACGAGCGCTAAGGACACTTACTGTCGGGCGCCATCGAAACCTTACCATCATCACCCTAAAATATTGCTCAAGTGTGTGGGACCCGTACCAGATACGGTAAGGAAGGTATAATGAATGTATACGAGAAGAGCAGCATGAATGGCCATAGGTTGTTTCCCCCGTGGAAGAGTATCGCGGTGCTGCTGAAGATAGAGAGAAAAAAGAAGAAAGAAAAGAAAAGGTCTGAGCATTATGGGACTTGGACTTAACAGCTGATGTCATCAGTCCCCTAGAACTTAGAACTACTTAAACCTAACAAACCTAAGGACATCACATACATCCATGTTCGAGGCAGGATTCGAACCTGCGACCGTAGCAGCAGCGCGATTCTGGACTGAAGCGCCTAGAACCGCTCGGCCACCGCCCGGCAGCAGGCACCTGAGAAAGCCTACTTAGAAAGCTTCAAAAAGAAATATTAAATGGTGGTGATCTGAGGAATATAGTACGTCCCCCTACGCATCGCTGCCGTAGCGATTGAGAGGACATGATCTGAGCAGTTAAAAAGTGCACGGAGGAATATCAACAGTTCAAAAAATGTTGAAATGTGTGTGAAATCTTATGGGACTTAACTGCTAAGGTCATCAGTCCCTAAGCTTACACACTACTTAACCTAAATAATCCTAAGGTTAAACACACACACCCATGCCTGAGGGAGGCCTCGAACCCCCGCCGGGACCAGCCGCACAGTCCATGACTGCAGCGCCATAGACCGCACGGCTAATCCCGCGCGGGAAATTTCAACAGTCATTCTTCCGGCGCACCATGCGTGAATGGATATGGAAGAAGCTCTAATTACTGGTACTGTGTAAAGTAACCTCGGCCATGCACTTCACAGTGGTTTTCAGAGAACCCACAGATGCATATGGTCCGAAATAAAATATCCTGCCCAGCGAACTACTACATGATTGTCAGTGTGCTGTTGTATTCACAGTGTATACACTGTGTAGTAAGTACCGTACACGGAACGTGTCCGCTCTGCAGAGGAGAGAAGCTACTTTGCGCGCGGTGGGCGATACACGCATGCGCAGTAGAGCCGCCCACGACAGGGCGTGGCTCTTCCGTCGATATTCAGCTGCCTTCTGCAGCCTCTCACCGTTCCCGTGTTTGAGCTGCCTTGCAGATGCGAGTCTCGCGTCTTTGTGTCCCCACCCCGCTATTCAAGAGGCCTCACAACGCTGAGTTGTAAGTCTTGACGGCGTGGGAGCATGTGAAGTAAGGTCAGTACACTACTGGCCATTAAAATTGCTACACCAAGAAGAAATACAAATGATAAACGGGTATTCATTGGACAAATATATTATACTAGAACTGACATGTGATTACATTCTCACGCTGTTTGGGTGCACAGATCCTGAGAAATCAGTACCCAGAACAACCACCTCTGGCCGTAATAACGGCCTTTCTACGCCTGGGAATTGAGGCAAACAGAGCTTGGATGGCGTGTACAGGTACAGCTGCCCATGCAGCTTCAGCACGATACCACAGTTCATACAGAGTAGTGACTAGCGTATTGTGACGAGCCAGTTGTTCAGCCACCACTGACCAGACGTTTTCAATTGGTGAGAGATCTGGAGAATGTGCTGGCCAGGGCAGCAGTCGAACATTTTCTGTATCCAGAAAGGCCCGTACAGGACCTGCAACATGAGGTCGTCATTATCCTGCTGAAATGTAGGGTTTCGCAAGGATCGAATGAAGGGTAAGGCCACGGGTCGTAATACATCTGAAATGTAACGTCCACTGTTCAGAGTGCCGTCAATGCGAACAAGAGATGACCGAGACGTGTAACCAATGGCACCCCATACCATCACGCCGGGTGATACGCCAGCATAAGCGATGACGTATACACGCTTGCAATGTGCGTTCACCGCGATGTGGCCAAACACGGATTGCGACCGTCATGACGCTGTAAACAGAACCTCGATTCATCCGAAAAAATGACTATTTGCCATTCGTGCACACAGGTTCGTCGTTGAGTACACCATCGCAGACGTTCCCGTCTGTGATGCAGCGTCAAGGGTAACCGCAGCCACCGTCTCCGAGCTGGTAGTCCATGCTGCTGCAAACGTCGTCGAACTGTTCGTGCAGACGTTTGTTGTCTTGCAAACGTCCCCATCTGTTGACTCAGGGATCGAAGGTGGCTGCACCATCCGTTGCAGCCATACGGATATGATGCCTGTCATCTGGACTGCTAGTGATACGAGGCCGTTTAAATCCAGCAGGGCGTTCCGTATTACCCTACTGAACCCACCGATTCCATATTCTGCTAACAGTCATTGGATCTCGACCAACGCGAGCAGCAACGTCTACGATACGACAAACCGCAATCGCGATAGGTTACAATCCGACCTTTATCAAGGTCGGAAACGTGATGGTACGCATTTCTCCTCATTACACGAGGCATCACAACAACGTTTCACCAGGCAACGCCGGTCAACTGCTGTTTGTGTATGAGAAATCGGTTGGAAACTTTCCTCATGTCAGCACGTTGTAGGTGTCGCTACCGGCGCCAACCTTGTGTGAATGCTCTGAAGAGTTAATCATTTGCATATCACAGCATCTTCTTCCTTTCGGTTAAATTTCGCGTCATATTCGTGGTGTAGCAATTTTAATGGCCAATAGCGTACCTTCACAGAGCTACCAACAAACCGTTAGTGTACCTTCACAGAGCTACCAACAAACAGTCGGATCCCTGATACTAAGTTATTCACCAATTTCTTAAGCACATATCGTATCATCCTGTTTCTTGTTCATGTCGCTGTTGCTTTCCTCAACGACTGTGCCGAGAAACTTCTCATTTTTTATCAGATTATTAGATCGTTATAATTATTGTTATTGTTGTTATTATTCTTATGCCATACATTAAGAGTGACAATCTCAAGAATAGCTACGTGTATACAAATACGATATTAGTAAACTAAATATTTTAAAGTGATGAGTTCTGCCCACAATTTTATTCTTAAAATTTCGCCAATGGATACCTAACATTGTTTACTCGCAAACGTAGTGTACTTTAACATCAGTGCCCACTGTTTACTTGCTGGGAGAATTACGAAACATTACTGCGAAACTGCTCTAAAACACAAATTTAAAAGGTTTTTATATAGATACAACTTTTCGACTATAATCAGCCATGTAGATACGCGTTTTGCGTGTGATAGTGTGATAGCAATCCATCTGCCGCTAATTCCTGAATATCCATTGCTTGTACTTTTTCGAGCTTCCACGTGGAATGTCTATACGTTTACATACAACACCACCCTTGTCCCTGTTTGTTTTATAGCCCATTCTTTCTTTTCTCGTTTTCTTCGTGTATTTATGAGAGACCTCCGTATCTTACCCTCTTCCAACCTCTGTGTCGGTTGCACTGACCATTTGCATCAGCCGGTCGAGGTGGCCGTGCGGTTCTCGGCGCTGCAGTCTGGAACCGCGAGACCGCTACGGTCGCAGGTTCGAATCCTGCCTCGGGCATGGATGTGTGTGATGTCCTTAGGTTAGTTAGGTTTAAGTAATTCTAAGTTGTAGGGGACTAATGACCTCAGACGTTGAGTCCCAAAGTGCTCAGAGCCATTTGAACCATTTGCATGAGCTGTTTCTGTTTGTAGAGTGCCATGACCCAATATGTCTTCCCGGAAGGTTATATTTCTGTGGTATTCCTGTATACCTAAAACAATTCGGACCTACAAACTTAACATCCGTCGGTACCCGTGGTCTAGTGGCGTCTCGATCACGGTGCCCCGGGTTCGATTCCCGGCCGGGTTGGGGATTTTCTCTGCCCAGTGACTGGGTGTTTGTGGTCCCATCAATTCATCATCATCACCATCATTCGTGGCAATGGCTAGATTTGATTCTGTACAAAATAGGACTGTGTAAAAACTGGGACGTTGTACGGGCGCTGATGACTGCGCAGCGCAGTTGAGTGTCGCACAAACCAAACATAATCACACGCTTAATAACCTTCACATCACCTGCAAACGAAAGATAGATGCAATTTGAAGTATGCACTCTCTAACACCCTCGTAAACTCGCCGAATATGAATAGATGCAACACCGACCTCATAGGATGTACAGTGTGCTGCAGCGTTCATAGCGTAATTTGACTTGCGTAGTACAATGACGTACTGCAGGAACGCGCGCCACAGCTCGTGCCGCATTCCTATACTTATGAGCTGCCATTTCGAGTGTGACAGTGGTATGGAGCTGTGGAGAACACAGCAACGTGCCTTTGCTGTTAAAAGTTATTTCAAGATTAACGACTCTGTTATTGCTACCCAGCGTCTATTTCAGCTACATTTCGACTTGGTACGCCATGGGAAAGTTCCAGATGGACGGACCATTGTGAGGTGGGTACATGCATTTCAAACAACAGATTCTGTTAGCAATGAGCCGGCCGGTGTGGCCGAGCGGTTCTAGGCGCTTCAGTCTGGGACCGCGCGACCGGTACGGTCGCAGGTTCGAATCCTGCCTCGGGCATGGATGTGTGTGATGTCCTTAGGTTTGTTAGGATTAAGCAGTTCTAAGTTCTAGGGGACTGATGACCTCAGATGTTAAGTCTCATAGTGTTCAGAGGCATTTGAACCATTTGTTAGCAATGGCAAACCGGGAAGAAATGAAAGAACTGTGCGGAAACTAGAAGCCGTGGAAAAAGTTCGTGCTGCACTATTGCGTAGTCAAAAAAGATCTGCTCCCCGTCATTCACAAATTGTGCGTATGTCCGATCGCTCATTCAGGAGAATATTGCACGAAGATCTGCATTTTCACCCATATAAGCTGCAGATTGTTCAGGAAACTAGGCCTCGCAATTGGTTCAAAAATGGCTCTGAGCACTATGGAACTCAATATCTGAGGTCATCAATCCCCTAGAACATAGAACTACTTAAACCTAACTAAGGACATCACACACATCAATGGCCGTGGTAGGATTCGAACCTGCGACCGTAGCAGTCGCCCGGCTCCAGACTGTTGTGCCTAGAACCGCTCGGCCACCCCGGCCGTGCCTCGCAATTGGGTTTCATGCGAAAGATTCTGCTTAACCGTGCGTGATCTTAGCCAAAATCCACAAATGTTGCACCCCATCCTGATGTCAGATGAAGCTCATTTCGACTTATGTGGTTCAGTGAATAAACAGAATATGCATTACTGGAGTGATGTAAACCCGCATAAACTGCACATCAAGCCCTTGCACAGTTCTCGTGTCACAGTGTGGTGTGGAGTTGCTCCCTTTGGGATTACTGCCCTTACTTCTTTGAGGATGACAGCGGTGTGGCTGTAACTGTCACCTAAAGATACTCCAAGACATCGTTCTTCCCCAATTAGGTACGGTCGATGTGGACGTGGAACAATTACGGTTTCAACAAGACGGAGCAACCTCGCATACACCCAGAATTTGCTCGGATTTCTTGTTACAGACATTTCCCGGTAGAGTAATTTCCCGTTTTGGTGCAACTCCCTGGCCGCCTCGCTCACCTGACCTTTCTTATGCACACTTTTTCCTTTGGGGCTACCTGAAGCAAGAAGTGTTCCAAACACTTTGTGCCGCCATTCCTGAGTTCAATGATCGCATCAGAACTGCCTTCGGCAATACGTTACGGTGAGTTATGGAAAGCTGCCGATGCCGCCAAGATGAATGTGTTGTGCAGAGGGGGCATCATTTGACAGGAGTCATATTCAAAAAGTAATCCACTCAACGGACAATGAGCATATGGACTATCAGACCAATTGTGTGATTCGATTGAAGAGTTCCTAGATAACAGGACGCAGCATGTCATTCTCAATGGAGAGAAGTCTTCCGAAGTAAGAGTGATTTCAGGTGTGCCGCAGGGGAGTGTCGTAGAACCGTTGCTATTCACAATATTCATAAATGACCTTGTGGATAACATCGGAAGTTCACTGAGGCTTCTTGCGGATGATGCTGTAGTACATCGAGAGGTTGTAACAATGGCAAATTGTACTGAAGTGCAGGAGGATCTGCAACGAATTGACGCAAGGTGCAGGGAATGGCAACTGAATCTCAATGTAGACAGGTGTAATGTGCTGCGAATACATAGAAAGAAACATCCTTTATCATTTAGCTGCCTCGTATAGCAGGTCAGCAACTGGAAGCAGTTAATTCCATAAATTATCTGGGAGTGATTTAAAAAGGAATGACCATATAAAGTTCAAGCAGATGCCAGACTGAGATTCATTAGAAGAATCCTAATGAAATGCAATCCGAAAACAAAGGAAGTAGGTTACAGTAAAGTTGTTCACCCACTGCTTGAATATTGCTCACCAGTGTGGGATCCTTACCAGATAGGGTTGATGGAAGAGATAGAGAAGATCCAACGGAGAGCAGCGCGCTTCGTTACAGGATCATTTAGTAATCGCGAAAGCGTTACGGAGATGATAGATAAACTCCAGTGGAAGACTTTGCAAGAGAGACGCTCGGTAGCTCGGTACGGGCTTTTGTTGAAGTTTCGAGAACATACCTTCACCGAGGAGTCAAGCAGTATATTGCTCCCTCCTACGTATATCTCGCGAAGAGGCCATGAGGATAAAATCAGAGAGATTAGAGCCCACACAGAGGCATACCGACAATCCTTCTTTCCACGAACAATACGAGACTGGAATAGAAGGGAGAACCGATAGAGGTACCCTCCGCCACACACCGTCAGGTGGCTTGCGGAGTATGGATATAGATGTGGATGTAGATGTAGACTTACACATTAGTAAATGCCATACCTTTAACTATTAATGGACATAAGACGTAATATATAAATTACACTTACTGCCTGATGATGTGTTTTTAATATCCTACTATGAACGCTTCCGCACGCTGTATAAATGCAGTAATACGCTGAGGTGATAAAACTTATGACATACCGCCTAATACATGTTCGGAGGTCGGACCTCCCTATGTCCGGCCCATTGTAGCAACTCGACGAGACGCGGACTCAACAAGTCGTTGAAAGTCCGCTGCAAAAGTACTGAGCCATTCTGCCTTTATAGTCGTCCATAATTGCGGAAGTGTATCCGCTGCAGCATATTGTACACGATCTGACCTCTCGATCATGTCACATAAACATTCGATGGGATTCATGTCGGACTATCTGAGCGGCCAAATCATCCATTCGAATCGATAGGAATGTTCTTTAAACCAATCGCGAACAAATGTGGCCCGGTGACAGAGCGCATTGTCATCCATAAAAATTCCGTCGTTGATTGGGATCATGAAGTCCATAAATGGCTGCAAGTAGCCGAACTGAAGCATTTCCAGTCAATGACCAGTTCAATTAGACCAGGGGATCCATTTCATGATAGCACAGCCCACACCATTATGGAGCCACAAGCAGCTTGCACAGTGCCTTGTTGACAACTTGGGTCCATGGCTCCGTGGTCTCTACACCGCACTCGAACCCTACCATCATCTCTTACCACCTGGAATCAGGACTCATCTAACTATGCCCCAGTTTTCCAGTGGTCTAGGGTCTAATCGACATGGTCACGACCCCAGAAGAGGCGCTGCAGGTGATGTCGTGCTGTTAGCAAAGGCACATGCATCAGTCGTCTGCTGCCATAGCCCATTAACGCCAAATTTCGCCGCACTGTCCAGCGAATACGTTCGTGGTACGTCCCACACTGGTTTCTGTGGTTACACTCCTGGAAATGGAAAAAAGAACACATTGACACCGGTGTGTCAGACCCACCATACTTGCTCCGGACACTGCGAGAGGGCTGTACAAGCAATCATCACACGCACGGCACAGCGGACACACCAGGAACCGCGGTGTTGGCCGTCGAATGGCGCTAGCTGCGCAGCATTTGTGCACCGCCGCCGTCAGTGTCAGCCAGTTTGCCGTGGCATACGGAGCTCCATCGCAGTCTTTAACACTGGTAGCATGCCGCGACAGCGTGGACGTGAACCGTATGTGCAGTTGACGGACTTTGAGCGAGGGCATATAGTGGGCATGCGGGAGGCCGGGTGGACGTACCGCCGAATTACTCAACACGTGGGGCGTGAGGTCTCCACAGTACATCGATGTTGTCGCCAGTGGTCGGCGGAAGGTGCACGTGCCCGTCGACCTGGGACCGGACCGCAGCGACGCACGGATGCACGCTGAGACCGTAGGATCCTACGCAGTGCTGTAGGGGACCGCACTGCCACTTCCCAGCAAATTAGGGACACTGTTGCTCCTGGGGTATCGGCGAGGACCATTCGCAACCGTCTCCATGAAGCTGGGCTACGGTCCCGCACACTGTTAGGCCGTCTTCCGCTCACGCCCCAACATCGTACAGCCCGCCTCCAGTGGTGTCGCGACAGGCGTGAATGGAGGGACGAATGGAGACGTGTCGTCTTCAGCGACGAGAGTCGCTTCTGCCTTGGTGCCAATGATGGTCGTATGCGTGTTTGGCGCCGTGCAGGTGAGCGCCACAATCAGGACTGCATACGACCGAGGCACACAGGGCCAACACCCGGCATCATGGTGTGGGGAGCGATCTCCTACACTGGCCGTACACCACTGGTGATCGTTGAGGGGACACTGAATAGTGCACGGTACATCCAAACCGTCATCGAACCCATCGTTCTACCATTCGTAGACCGGCAAGGGAACTTGCTGTTCCAACAGGACAATGCACGTCCGCATGTATCCCGTGCCACCCAACGTGCTCTAGAAGGTGTAAGTCAACTACCCTGGCCAGCAAGATCTCCGGATCTGTCCCCCATTGAGCATGTTTGGGACTGGATGAAGCGTCGTCTCACGCGGTCTGCACGTCCAGCACGAACGCTGGTCCAACTGAGGCGCCAGGTGGAAATGGCATGGCAAGCCGTTCCACAGGACTACATCCAGCATCTCTACGATCGTCTCCATGGGAGAATAGCAGCCTGCATTGCTGCGAAAGGTGGATATACACTGTACTAGTGCCGACATTGTGCATGCTCTGTTGCCTGTGTCTATGTGCCTGTGGTTCTGTCAGTGTGATCATGTGATGTATCTGACCCCATGAATGTGTCAATAAAGTTTCCCCTTCCTGGGACAATGAATTCACGGTGTTCTTATTTCAATTTCCAGGAGTGTATTTCACGCGGTGTTGATTGTCCGCACAACTCTACACAAACACTGCTGTCCTCGGTCGTTTATGAAGGCCGCCGGCCACTGCGTTGTCCATGGTGAGAGGTAATGCCTGAAATTTGGTATTTTCGGCACAGTCTTGACACTGTGGATCTCGGAATATTGAATTCTCTGATGATTTCCGAAATATGATGTCGTATGTATCTTCCTCTGGCAACGGCCTTGCCGCAGTGGATACACCAGTTCCCGTGAGATCATCGAATTTAAGTGCTGTTGGGCGTGGTCGACACTTGGATGGGTGACCATCCAGGCCGCCATGCGCTGTTGCCATTTTTCGGGGTGCACTCAGCCTTGTGATGACAACTGTGGAGCTACTCGACCGAATAGTAGCGGCTTCGGTCAAGAATACCATCATACCGACTGGGAGAGCGGTGTGCTGACCCCACGCCCCTCCTATCCGCATTCTCCACTGAGGATGAGACCGCGGTCGGACGGTCCCGGTGGGCCACTCGTGGCCTGAAGACGGAGTGCTTTTTATGTATCTAGCTGTAACTACCATTCAGCGTTCAAAGTCCGCTAATTCCCATTGTGTGGCCTTGAGTCACCTGGGTATAAATGACAGCTCCAAAAATGCACTGCGCATTTGTACCTTGTGACGCATACTAACACCATATACATGAGTAGATATCACCATTTTTCCAAAGTTGTTTCACAGAGGAAGATTGCACTGTAGTTCCTTCTCTAGTTTGTCGCACAGATGACAAAATGGTAGATATCGAAATAGACGACAGAGGGATAGAGAAACAATTAAAATCGCTCAAAAGAGGAAAGGCCTCTGGACCTGATGGGATACCAGTTCAATTTTACACAGAGTACGCGAAGGAACTTGCCCCCCTTCTTGCAGCGGTGTACCTTAGGTCTCTAGAAGAGCGTAGCGTTCCAAAGGATTGGGAAAGGGCACAGGTCATCCCCGTTTTCAAGAAGGGAACTATAGACCTATATCTCTAACGTAGATCAGTTGTAGAATTTTGGAACACGTATTGTGTTCGAGTATAATGACTTTTCTGGAGACTAGAAATCTACTCTGTAGGAATCAGCATGGGTTTCGAAAAAGACGGTCATGTGAAACCCAGCTCGCGCTATTCGTCCACGAGACTCAGAAGGCTATAGACACGGGTTCACAGGTAGATGCCGTGTTTCTTGACTTCCGCAAGGCGTTCGATACAGTTCCCCACAGTCGTTTAATGAACAAAGTAAGAGCATATGGACTATCAGACCAATTGTGTGATTGGATTGAGGAGTTCCTAGATAACAGGACGCAGCATGTCATTCTCAATGGAGACAAGTCTTCCGAAGTAAGACTGATTTCAGGTGTGCCGCAGGGGAGTGTCATAGGACCGTTGCTATTCACAATATACATAAATGACCTTGTGGATGACATCGGAAGTTCACTGAAGCTTTTTGCAGATGATGCTGTGGTGTATCGAGAGGTTGTAACAATGGAAAATTGTACTGAAATGCAGGAGGATCTGCAGCGAATTGACGCATGGTGCAGGGAATGGCAATTGAATCTCAATGTAGACAAGTGTAATGTGCCGCGAATACACAGAAAGATAGATCCTTTATCATTTAGCTACAAAATAGCAGGTCAGCAACTGGAAGCAGTTAGTACCATAAATTATCTGGGAGTACGCATTAGGAGTGATTTAAAATGGAATGATCATATAATGTTGATCGTCGGTAAGGCAGACGCCAGACTGAGATTCATTGAAAGAATCCTAAGGAAATGCAATCCGAAAACAAAGGAAGTAGGTTATAGTACGCTAGTTCGTCCACTGCTTGAATACTGTTCAGCAGTGTGGGATCCGTACCAGATAGGGTTGATAGAAGATATAGAGAAGATCCAACGGAGAGCAGCGCGCTTCGTTACAGGGTCATTTAGTAATCGCGAAAGCGTTACGGAGATGATAGATAAACTCCAGTGGAAGACTCTGCAGGAGAGACGCTCAGTAGCTCGGTACGGGCTTTTATCAAAGTTTCGAGAACATACCTTCACCGAAGAGTCAAGCAGTATATTGCTCCCTCCTACGTATATCTCGCGAAGAGACCATGAGGATAAAATCAGAGAGATTAGAGCCCACACAGAGGCATACCGACAATCCTTCTTTCCACGAACAATACGAGACTGGAATAGAAGGGAGAACCGATAGAGGTACTCAAGGTACCCTCCGCCACACACCGTCAGGTGGCTTGCGGAGTATGGATGTAGATGTAGATGTAGATTTCCTGAGTTGTACACCGTAGTGTAAAGTGCATAAGCGGATAGACAGATGATTTACTTTTTTTCTGCGGTTTGAAGGTATGAACACGACTGTAGATAATGATTTATGAGAAACCAGTGTAAGCACCTTCCTGTGCCACGTCACCTATGTTAAAGATGGTGCGAATTAATATTTTTTACTTGCACGTTTGTCTGATTAGTAACATCTTTTGATACCCATTTCCGTTCAGGGACACACACAGGATCTTTATCAGACTGATATGTCTCCACACCATCTTCCAAGTCGTACAAATCGTCCCCGGGAAACATTTTCCTGGCACACCACCGAACACCTTACGACTACAGGCAGTCACATTTGTGACACTCACCGCTGTTTACACGCACACATCCTGCCAAAGTCGCCACTTTCTGGAATCTCAGTTTTAAAAATAGAGCTGCCGGTTATCATGGAACAGCTCATCCCTTACAAGGAGAGACCCCCAGTGGTGGGATCGAGTTTTTTAAACCATCCATACGATGTAGTAGGTTCAGGACACAGGTATGACACCCCGCAGCCATTCGACCTGGTAGGCCCTTGTTTGCGAATAATCGACGATTTTTTTTCCGGGTCATCAGTCTTCTGACTGGTTTTATGCGGCCCCTCACGAATTGTTCTCCTGTAGCAGCCTCTTCACCTCAGAGTAGCACTCGCAACCTACGTCCTCAATTATTTGCTTGACGTATTCCAATCTCTGTCTTCCTATACAGTTTTTGCCCTCTACAGCCCCCTCTAGTACTATGGAAGTCATTCCCTCATGTCTTAGCAGATGTCCTATCATCCTGTCCCTTCTCCTTAGCAGTGTTTTCCACATCGTGCTCTACAGGTTCTATAATATGCAAGCTGGTTGTGCAGTATAAGGGTTACGGTACTGTTCTCACATACAGAAGGCTGTTGGTTCGATTCTGATCAAGACCTTTGAATCTTTTATTTTTAAATCTATTTAGAAATGACTTTGATCAGTATTTTTAATCAGTTAATAGGTTAAAATGTAATTTCCTAATTTCTGTTCCTTTGTGACATATTAGTGATCATATCAACTTTTCCACTTGCCCTCATTTTTTCTCCTATCAGTCTTTTGCCATTTGGAATCTTTGTTGAGGTGATTCTGATTATTGTTGTTCATTAACTTCGCATTAATTTATTCCGTTTTTCACCCTGTGTTATCGTCCATGTTACTGCAGTCATTATTTCTACTCCCCATTTTGCATTAATTTCGTTTCACTTATAATCACTTCTTTCATTTAAATCTTCAGCTGGGTTATTTTTTCCATAGAGCTATAAGAATTTATGTTTTAAATGTTTGTATGGCAATTACCACCCAAAAAATGCACATCTTATAAAGACGAATACATTTCTGACACCACTGCACAGTCAATTTAAATTGACTTTTTCGTCTTTTGTTTCTAAACCGAGAGACCAACTGTTTCAGATGTTTAAATATTATGAAAGATAAATAAAAATAATAATAAAACTGAACAAAAATTCCAAGTGGAAAAAGAATGACAGGAAGGAAATAGAAGAACAAATGAAAAACTTAACACGCTGGTTAAACAGACATGACAAAGGAATATAAGTAGAAAAATTATATGTAAACTAATTAATTGAATATAAATAATGATCAAAGTTGTTTCGATAAAGATCTGAAAATAAATTATTTTAAAGTACGTCATGATATTCGAACATACAACCTCCTGCATGTGAGGAGAGTATTTTAACCATTGGAAGACACAACCATTGTGCTGCTATTTTTAAAGCTGTTGACCATTACAGAAAATTTCAAATTTTATTTTTCGTCGATAACTTGCAAAGCAGAGCCCACGAGGGTGAATGGCTCCATCACAGTATAGTTAGTTTCAAAAAGTTGATTCAACCACAGGGATCCTCTCCCTGTTAGTATGTTTTGCATGCAATAGCTGTTATCTATCGAGTGTCGCTTATCATTGATAGCAGCCAAGGTCTCCATATAACTAACGACTAGTCAAGAAAATTCGTCAAAACAGCGAGCCGAGAGACGGATGGACAGGGAAAGGAAGAGGAAATAACGGATGGAAGAAATAAGACACGATCGACAAAACCTGATATCAGATAATAGCCTTCGGACTCTGAAGGCGGAAACGAAGTTCATGAGCATCACCTTCAAGCGTTAGGATTTTTTTTTCTTTTGCCTGGGACGGTACCAACCGCTTCTTTGGTCATCCTTGACTTCTCCGAATTGGATTAAATCTTTTTATGTATACAGGTAATCTTTCTTCATTCATTCGAGATGCTCATTCCAGTTTCTCCTATTTCCCTGTATTTTTGCCGGCCGCGGTGGCCGGGCGGTTCTAGGCGCTTCAGTCCGGAACCGCGCGACCGTGACGGTCGCAGGTTCGAATCCTGACTCGGGCATGGATGTGTGTGATGTCCTTAGGTTAGTTAGGTTTAAGTAGTTCTAGGTTCTAGGGGACTGATGACCTCAGCTGTTAAGTCCCATAGTGCTCAGAGCCATTTGAACCATTTGAACCCTGTATTTTAATGACGATATTGGTCGGTATGAACAAAACTGAAGCACAAGTTTATAAGATATAGGTGGAAGTCAGAGCATTTACTTGAAAGCGAAAGGAAGAAATGAAGCTTTTGTTTCAGACTGTGTGAATAACATTTACCTTCTCTTCTAAGACGAAAAGAAAACCTTCTAGTGATATACTTCGTCAGCACTGTCAGCAACCTTTGATTTCGTTGTTTCGTTAACCTAAGACTTCATTTCGCTTTAGTGAGTACACGTGACCTGTCAATTAAAGGTATCCTCATCCGATTGAGATGAAAGCTCGGTATGTGCAGAAAGTACACTAGTATTCTTAAGCAGGGCTTTAGAAAAGTATCGTGAATTATTGGAGAAATTGTCAGTGTGTGGGTGTTATACATCTACATCTACATCTACATCCATACTCCGCAAGCCATCTGACGGTGTGTGGCGGAGGGTACCTTGAGTACCTCTATCGGTTCTCCCTTCTATTCCATTCTCGTATTGTTCGTGGAAAGAAGGATTGTCGGTATGCCTCTGTGTGGGCTCTAATCTGTCTGATTTTATCCTCATGGTCTCTTCGCGAGATATACGTAGGAGAGAGCAATATACTGCTTGACTCTTCGGTGAAGGTATGTTCTCGAAACTTTGACAAAAGCCCGTACCGAGCTACTGAGCGTCTCTCCTGCAGTCTTCCACTGGAGTTTATCTATCATCTCCGTAACGCTTTCGCGATTACTAAATGATCCTGTAACGAAGCGCGCTGCTCTCCGTTGGATCTTCTCTATATCTTCTATCAACCCTATCTGGTACGGATCCCACACTGCTGAGCAGTATTCAAGCAGTGGGCGAACAAGCGTACTGTAACCTACTTCCTTTGTTTTCGGATTGCATTTCCTTAGGATTCTTTCAATGAATCTCAGTCTGGCGTCTGCCTTACCGACGATCAACATTATATGATCATTCCATTTTAAATCACTCCTAATGCGTACTCCCAGATAATTTATGGTACTAACTGCTTCCAGTTGCTGACCTGCTATTTTGTAGCTAAATGATAAAGGATCTATCTTTCTGTGTATTCGCAGCACATTACACTTGTCTACATTGAGATTCAATTGCCATTCCCTGCACCATGCGTCAATTCGCTGCAGATCCTCCTGCATTTCAGTACAATTTTCCATTGTTACAACCTCTCGATACACCACAGCATCATCCGCCAAAAGCCTCAGTGAACTTCCGATGTCATCCACAAGGTCATTTATGTATATTGTGAATAGCAACGGTTCTATGACACTCCCCTGCGGCACACCTGAAATCAGTCTTACTTCGGAAGACTTGTCTCCATTGAGAATGACATGCTGCGTCCTGTTATCTAGGAACTCCTCAATCCAATCACACAATTGGTCTGATAGTCCATATGCTCTTACTTTGTTCATTAAACGACTGTGGGGAATTGTATCGAACGCCTTGCGGAAGTCAAGAAACACGGCATCTACCTGTGAACCCGTATCTATGGCCCTCTGAGTCTCGTGGACGAATAGCGCGAGCTGGGTTTCACATTACCGTCTTTTTCGAAACCCATGCTGATTCCTACAGAGTAGATTTCTAGTCTCCAGAAAAGTCATTATACTCGAACACAATACGTGTTCCAAAATTCTACAACTGATCGACGTTAGAGATATAGGTCTATAGTTCTGCACATCTGCTCGACGTCCCTTCTTGAATACGGGGATGACCTGTGCCCTTTTCCAATCATTTGGAACGCTACGCTCTTCTAGAGACCTACAGTACACCGCTGCAAGAAGGGGGGCAAGTTCCTTCGCGTACTCTGTGTAAAATTGAACTGGTATCCCATCAGGTCCAGCGGCCTTTCCTCTTTTGAGCGATTTTAATTGTTTCTCTATCCCTCTGTCGTCTATTTCGATATCTACCATTTTGTCATCTGTGCGACAATCTAGAGAAGGAACTACAGTGCAATCTTCCTCTGTGAAACAACTTTGGAAAAAAACATTTAGTATTTCGGCCTTTAGTCTGTCATCCTCTGTTTCAGTACCATTTTGGTCACAGAGTGTCTGGACATTTTGTTTTGATCCACCTACCGCTTTGACAAGACCAAAATTTCTTAGGATTTTCTGCCAAGTCAGTACATAGAACTTTACTTTCGAATTCATTGAACGCCTCTCGCATAGCCCTCCTCACACTACACTTCGCTTCGCGTAATTTTTGTTTGTCTGCAAGGCTTTGGCTATGTTTATGTTTGCTGTGAAGTTCCCTTTGCTTCCGCAGCAGTTTTCTAACTCGGTTGTTGTACCACGGTGGCTCTTTTCCATCTCTTACGATCTTGCTTGGCACATACTCATCTAACGCATTATGTACGACGGTTTTGAACTTTGTCCACTGATCCTCAACACTATCTGTACTTGAGACAAAACTTTTGTGTCGAGCCAACAGGTACTCTGAAATCTGCTTTTTGTCACTTTTTCTAAACAGAAAAATCTTCCTACCCTTTTTAATATTCCTATTTACGGCTGAAATCATCGATGCCGTAACCGCTTTATGATCGCTGATTCCCTGTTCTGCGTTAACTTTTTCAAATAGTTCGGGTCTGTTTGTCACCAGAAGGTCTAATATGTTATCGCCACGAGTCGGTTCTCTGTTTAACTGCTCAAGGTAGTTTTCAGATAAAGCACTTAAAAAAATTTCACTGGATTCTTTGTCCCTGCCACACGTTATGAACGTCTGAGTCTCCCAGTCTATATCCGGCAAATTAAAATCTCCACCCAGAACTATAACATGGTGGGGAAATCTACTCGAAATATTTTCCAAATTATCCTTCAGGTGCTCAGCCACAACAGCTGCTGAGCCAGGGGGCCTATAGAGACATCCAATTACCATGTCTGAGCCTGCTTTAACCGTGACCTTCACCCAAATCATTTCACATTTCGGATCTCCGTCAATTTCCTTCGATACTATTGCACTTCTTATCGCTATAAACACGCCTCCCCGTTCAGTGTCCAGCCTGTCTCTGCGGTATACATTCCAATCTGAGTTTAGGATTTCATTACTATTTACATCTGGTTTCAGCCAACTTTCTGTCCCTAGTACTATATGGGCGTTGTGACCGTTTATTAATGAGAGCAGTTCTGGGACCTTTCTGTAGACGCTCCTGCAGTTTACTATTAGCACATTAATATTGTTATTCCCTGTTGCATTTTGCCTACTCCTACCTTGCTGCGTCTCAGGAGGCGTCTTGTCGGGCCAAGGGAGGGGATTCTCTAACCTAAAAAACCCCCATGTGCACTCCACACGTACTCCGCTATCCTTGTTGGCGAGTTGCGCAACGGATTGATCTGACAAGTACCCTTTGGTTCCTGCAAGAAGCAATTTCCACCCCAGACTACTACAGAAGTCAGACAGACGCTCTTAATGTACCAACAAGAACTGCTTGAAAAACTTTCAGCAATAAATATGTTCTGGAGTCGTCCGCTGTAAGGAAATGACACAAAAATATTCTGTTTCCTTACGTAACTAGTGGGATACTTGAGTACTGGAGTATTGCTAGTTAGTGTAAGAAAAACATTAAACGAATGGAAAATTGCAAAACTTAAGAAAACTCAAATGAAACTTTTATTTATAAACTGATACACAAATTTCTGGGTTCTTTTCGGAAGAGGAGGTTACCTCTTAAGGATAGGAATCCTGTTAATGACATTTATAAACAAAGTGTGGGAACGCTCTTTTTTCCCTTTTCTTTATTATTTACTCGGCAGAATGGCTGACTGCCTCACCTACTCAACTTGAATAATTATCCGATAGAATTTTTCTAAGTACGGTCGAGGCTGTCGCATGAGAAATGTAATGGAGTGACGTGAATGAAGTATGTCATTTGTAATGGAGGAAAGATGGGACTCGCCTACGCTGTAGCGCACAATACCGTGAGCTGCGACGACTGCTGCCTGCCTCGTTCGCCGCTGAAAAATAACAAAACTGTCTCTTTCTATCTGGATTGACCTTCGCCAGTCGAATTCTCACTACACATTTATGAAGTCAAGAACTATCTGTCGCTAGTCTAACTATTGGCGTGATAGACCGGTCAGATAACCAGTCCACCGCGATGCCACTCAATGTTCGCTCGCAGGCGCTAACTAATACTCTGTCTGTGTTCACACCGCACATTAGGTGTCGCTGCCAACACAGTGAACAAATGCTTAATCGTGAGCGACTCAATACAGAGTATCACTCTGGTTACCTAGCGACAGAGGTGCTCTCTCAGTACAGTACTGAGTAGAGACTTTGTTCCTCGCTCTCTGCGTACACGCACGAGCGCTCTCGCTCCCGCTACGTGTTCCCGCATCAAGATCGTCACCGGAATGACTCCTCTCCACACAGAAAAGCAAAAGGGTATATCATCCGCTGTCTTTCCCTCACTCCTCCAGCTCATTGCGTCAGAAATAGTCAGCCAATCAGCGTTATTCTTACAAATGGGAGAATGGCGGTCCGTTTAAGCCGACCAATCAGGAAATATATAGCATCTGCATTAGGCGTTTACTGTCCACTTGTGAGAACTCTGTAACAGCACACTAGGTCCGTCAAAAAATGCGTATGCCGGGGCTCTCCCAAACAATACATTGGGTGTTGCTTTTAAGGTAAACACGCAGGCCATAATCCGTTTTCTCTGCAAAAAACTGTTTTGGTCCCTGGGCGGTCAGCCAACCGGCACAGCTGCGTCGTAACCCACCCTCCTATGGACTTTCCAGCAGGCTGGTGGCCTCCGTCAAAGAAAAACTCCTGTGGCCATCGTGTCTTGAATGTCTGTGTACGCCAGACTCGACTTTATAATCTCGGTGCGCACTTACGATTTATTTATTAGATTTGCATATCAATTAAATGGAAATATGTAAAATAGACTCTACCTATCGAGTTTGGACTCGAATGAAACGTCTTGATACGCAGAATACGATGTGTAAGAAATGAAGGTAGGGGAGACCACGCTACCTTACGAAATCACTACTTCCAGAAGCGAAAAGAAAGCAACAAGAGGCAAGTCCATGTCTACAGGAAGGTGATATAACAATCCACCATTCTTGAAGACGAAAAATATTTGCCAGAAACTGTTGAGACAAAGGTGCCCACTACCATCGAATTAAACAAGCTGGTCCTATTGTGGCGACTGAACTTTACAATGCAAATGGAAAAAAGAAGTTATAATAATGAACTTCCTTAATGCCCAGATGAACTACGAAAACAATGCGCAACAGGAAGAAAATGAAAATAGTTTTAATAAATTAGACTGTGTTACCAATATCTTGTTGTAGACGATAAGCAGTTTTGTATCCTTGCATAAAGAAAATAATTCAGAATCCTGCATTTTGCATTAGAACTGCAATTTGTTATCTTTTGCCGTCTCCTCTCCTAAGAATTTTCCTTCTCAGTTACAGGTTTCTCTTCATTATCGCCATCGCTTCGGAAATCCTGTGCAGTACCTTCGAAACTGTCACCTTTAGATGTTTCGCAACATTATCCAGTACAAAGCAGCAAGCTACAATTATTGGAGTAACTGATAAGGAAACTCTAAGCACATACTGCTAAATAGGAAACCGTCTCTTTAGCTGGCCAAAATAACGCTCTATCACGACCCCCTCTTTTAGAAGCCTGTTGAATGATGTGTGACTTTCCTCTGTTGGATTGCGACAGGGGATCATCAACCAACCCATAGCCTCCACCATACGTAAGAACAGTGTTGTTAAATTCTCCATATTCGATTGTCATGTACTGAACCTGGCTAGTTAGTCACAACGGTAGTGAGGTTCTCTTTCGATGCCCGTCGCCTCTACATTTATTCTAGCGCAACTCCTTATATTCATATATTCGTAGCCATACTGCATATGTTTCGGAATTCGCACGCACTTACCCTCTATTACACGCACAGCACTTGGAAATTTGTATTGCCACTCGTTTTCTGCCTCAGTCACCTCATGTGAAGACAACGGGAATTTTATTCATAAGTCAGCATTTTCCATTACCTTCTTAAAAACACTACACATTGTTCCAGAATGAGGTTTTCACTGTGCAGCGGAGTGTGCGCTGATATGAAACTTTCTGACAGATTAAAATTGTGTGCTGGACCGAGACTCGAACTCGGGACCTTTGCCTTTTGCGGGTAAGTGCTCTACCATCTGAGCTACCCAAGCACGACTCACGCCCCGTCCTCACAGCTTTACTTCTGCCAGTATCTCGTCTCCTACCTTCCAAACTTTACAGAAGCTCTCCTGCGAACTTGCCCGCGAAAGGCAAAGGTCTCAAGTTCGAGCCTCGGTCCGACACACAGTTTTAATCTGCCAGGAAGTTTCACTACACATTGTTGCTGGACGAGTTCTCATTTCTCCTGCTATGCCGGACTGGAATCCTAGATCAGCTGCATACCGAAGGAAAATCTTCGTCCTCTATTCTGACAATAGCCGGCCGAAGTGGCCGTGCGGTTAAAGGCGCTGCAGTCTGGAACCGCAAGACCGCTACAGTCGCAGGTTCGAATCCTGCCTCGAGATGGATGTGTGTGATGTCCTTAGGTTAGTACGGATTAAGTAGTTCTAAGTTCTAGGGGACTGATGACCACAGAAGTCCCATAGTGCTCAGAGCCATTTGAACCAATTTTAAGGCGCTTTGCCATGGTTCGCACGGCTGCCCCCGTCGGAGGTTCGAGTCCTCCCTTGGGCATGGGTGCGTGTGTGTTGTCCTTAGCATAAGTTAGTTTAAGTTAGGTTAAGTAGTGTGGAAATCTAGGGACCGATGACCTCCGCAGTTTGGTCCCATAGAACTTACCACTAATTTCCAATTTTCTTGCGTCGGCAGTAGTAATTCAGCAGTCAACCTACAAAAGCCCGTTAGTCCTTAACATTGAATAACGAGAGTCCGCAGCTCGTGGTCGTGCGGTAGCGTTCTCGCTCCCCACGCCCGGGTTCCCGGGTTCGATTCCCGGCAGGGTCGGGGATTTTCTCTGCCTCGTGATGACTGGGTGTTGTGTGGTGTCCTTAGGTTAGTTAGGTTTAAGTAGTTCTAAGTTCTAGGCGACTGATGACCATAGATGTTGTCCCATAATGCTCAGAGCCATTTGAACCATTTTTTTAATAACGAGAAAAAAACTTTTAACGTAAATTATTGAAGGAAACCCGAAACACGCGACACCGCACGTAAATTCATAACCTACAACGGGAACTTTGGAACGATCTCAGGGACACAAAAATTGAATAATGGGAGGAAACAAATGGCCAGATTCTTGTCATAAGCGAAGCACGAATGGTGACTGGTGACGAAACTATTAAAATAGAAGACACTGAAATATTCTGTGTGCATTCCACAAAGCATCTCTACGAACCCTCTGACCAGAACAGAGATCTCAGCCATGATTTAGAGGGTTAAACATCACGCTTAAGAGAACCGCTGAACGTTATAAAAGCGGCACACCAATTCGCACACCAACCAAATGTTTGAGCGCCTTGGATCCGAGCCAACACATGAACATCTACGAAACTACTCTGCAATTCACACTTAAGTGCGTGGCAGGAGGGTTCATCGAATCAAATTCAGTCTCTCTACCGTGCCACTGTCCAACAGCGCTCGGGAAGAAAGGAACCTCTTTACTTTCGAGTTGTGATGCCTTTTCTTTATAAAGTCGATAGTTTCTGCGTGTGTAGATGGGTGTCAAAAAAATATTTTCGTATCCGAAGAGGAAACTTGGAGATCCAAAATTGGTGAAAATATCTCGCCGCAACGTAAAAGGCCTTTATTTTCATGACCGCTACACCAACTCGCTTATGATATCAGTGACACTCTCTCCCCTATTTCGCAGTAATACGAAACGAGCTGCCCTTCTCTGATGTTCTCCGTCAGTCCTAACTAGTAAGGATCCCATACAGCACACCACTACTCTAGCAGAGGACGGGCAAGGGTACTGCAGGCGGTCCCTTTAGTAGACCTGCTGCATCTTCAAAGTGTACAGACAGTAAAAGTCTTCGGTTCTCCTTCCCCATAACATTTCTTATGTGATCACTCGAGTTTAAGATGATCTTAACTGTAATGCCCCGGTATTTAGTACAGTTGACAGGTTTTACATACATTTTATTTATAATATAACCGAAACTTAACGGGTTCCCCTTAGTACCCTTGTGTGTACCTGCACACTTTTCCATATGTCGCAGTGAGACGTCTTTTTCGCTTCAAGAATTTCCATCTAACCTCAGGCAGCACTTTTGTAGCACTGTCGTAGTCTTACGTTTTCCTTTAAGCTGACCTACTGGGATCCCATATAACAGAACAGCACCCAACAATGGGTGCGACAAGCCTTCTACATACGATTTCCTTTACACACTGGTGTGCAAAACTTAAGGACGAAAGTAGCTGTCACATGATGTGTCAGTGCAAAGTAATCTAGATCAATGAAACTTGGACCATACATCGAAATAACTGCTACAGTGTAGTACAAAATGTAACTGAAAGAAATACGCAATGAGGGAACAGAAATGATGGCTTTATTCAAGGATCAATTACACTTGAGGTCTCTGCGATTTATGATTCGTCCCTGGACATTACTAGTGGTGGGATATGCATCTTAAGAGAGTGTGTGCTCCAGTCCAACGAGCTCCCATGCTGACCACAGGATTGGTAACGAATTCTTGTGGCAGGGCGTTACATTTCTTCACCAGAGCAGTTAACATCTACATCTACTATTCTATCTATCGCTTGAGCCTTGTCCCGCAGTTACGCAGGGTCGGCCATCGTTAATCCGATATGGCATGTTAATGTGCCCCCCCCCCTCCCCCCTGACGGAAATAGTGTAGCCCAGCTGTCTGCATCGACTGGAATCCATGGAATAGTGAGAATGTGTTCAGATGTCTGCATGCCGTGTAACAGAGGTGGAACATGGGGACCAGCCCAGTATTCACCTAGTGGGATGTGGAAAACCGCCTAAAAACTACATCCAGGCTGGCCGGCACATCAGCCCTCGTCGTTAATCCGTCAGGCGGATTCGATACGGGGCCAGCACGCCTACCCGAGTCCAGCAAGCAGGGCGTTAGCACTCTCAGCTAACCTGACGGGCTTAACATCTGCTTCTGCATCTACATATATACTCCGCTAGCCACCAAGCGGTGTGTGGCGGAGGGCACAATTCGCGCCAAAGTCATATTTCCCCCACACTGTTCCATTCGCAGATCGTGCGACAGAAAAACGACTGTCTGAAAGGCTCAGTACGAGCTCTAATTTCCCTTATCGTTGAATGGTGATCATTGCGCGATTTGAAAGTTGGTGGTAATAATATATGCTCTACATCCCCGGTGAAGGTCGGATTTTGGAATTTAGTGAGCAGCCCCTTCCGTTTAGCGCACCGTCTATCTGGAAGTATGCCCACTTCAAAAATTCTATGAGATTTGTATTCTCTCGCGATGGCTAAATGTACCAGTCACGAATCTTGCCGCTCTTATTTGGACCTACTCAATCTCTTGAATCAGACCCAACTGGTAATCGTCCCACACAGACGTACAAAGAGTATTGTACGTCTTAGACGAACTAACTTATTGTAAGCTATTTCCTGTGTTGAAGGACTGCATCGCTTCAGGATTCTACCAATAAACCGCAATCTAGAGTTTGCCTTAGCCGTTACTTGTGTAATCTGATCATTCCATTTGAGATCAATTCCAATAGTCACACCCAGATACTTGATGGATGCTATCGCTTCCAAAGACTGGGCATTTATTTTGTACTCGTACATTAATGGAGATTTTCACCTAGTTATACGCAGTAGGTTATCCGGCCGGTGTGGCCGAGCGGTTCTAGGCGCTTCAGTCTGGAACCGCGCGACCGCTACAGTCGCAGGTTCGAATCCTGCCTCGGGCATGGATGTGTGTGATGTCCTTAGGTTAGTTAGGTTTAAGTAGTTCTAAGTTCTAGGGGACTGATGACCTCAGATGTTAAGTCCCAAAGAGCTCATAGCCATCTGAACCATTTTGAGCAGTAGGTTAGAATTACTAATATTGGGAGATAACTGCCAGCCATTACACCACGCATTTATTTTCTGGAAATCCTCATTGTTTTGTTTACAACTTTTGTGTGATACTACTTTCCTGTAGACTGCAGCGTCATCGGAAAACAGTCTATTGCCGCTGTCAATACCATCAACCAGATCGTTTATGTAAATCGTAAAAATTGGCAGACCTATTTCGCTGCCCTGGGGCACACCTGAAGTTACGCTTGTTACTGTTGAAGTCACCCCATTCAGAACGACATACTGATCCCTCTCTGTTAGAAAACTTTCTATCCAACCGCATACGTAATCGGATAGACCGTAAGCGCGTACTTTTCAGAGCAAGCGACAGTGCGAAACTGAGTCGAACGCCTTCCGAAAGTCGAGAATATGGCATCAACCAGGGAGCCGGTGCCTAGAGCCTGTTGTATATCATGCACAAAGAGGGCCAGCTGTGTCTCGCATGACAGCTGTTTCCTAAAACCGTGCTGGCTTTTGCAGATGACCTTCTCAGAGTCTAGAAAGCTCATTATGTCTGAACACAAAATAAGTTCAATGATTCTACAACAAATCGATGTCAGTGAAATTGGCCGGTAATTATGTGCATCCGATTTATAGATTGCTATAACCTGGGCCTTCTTCCAGTCCCGTGGAGCTTTCCGCCGTTCCAATGATCTATGATAGATGATGGATAAGAATGGCGCTATATTTGTAGCTTAGTCAACATAAAATCTTGCGGGGCTACCGTCTGGGCAGATGCCTTCCTGGCGTCTAAGGATCTTTCCTATTTTACAACTCCAGATACACTAAACACTATGTCAGCTATCCTTGAGTTTCCAGAATGAGGTTTCCACTCTGCAGCGGAGTGTGCGCTGATATGAAACATCCTGACAGATTAAAACTGTGTGCCGGATCGAGACTCGAACTCGGGACCTTAGCCTTTCGCAGGCAAGTGCTCTACCAACTGAGCTGCCCAAGCACGACTCACGCCCCCTCCTCACAGCTTTACTTCCGGCAGTACCTCGTCTCCTACCTTACAAACTTTCAAGAAACTCTCCTGCGAACCCTGCAGAACTAGCACTCCTGAAAGACATGGCTTAGCCACAGCCTGGGGGATGTTTCCAGAATGAGGTTTTCACTCTGCAGCGGAGTGTGCGCTGATATGAAACTTCCTGGCAGATTAAAACTGTGTGCCCGACCGAGACTCGAACTCGGGACCTTTGCCTTTTGCGGACAAGTGCTCTACCAGCTGGCGGAAGTAAAGCTGTGAGGAAGGGGCGTGAGGCGTGCTTGGGTAGCTCCGTTGGCAGAGCACTTTCCCGCGAAAGGCAAAGGTCCCGAGTTCGAGTCTCGATCCGGCACACAGTTTTAATCTGCCTGGAAGTTTCATATCCTTGAGTTTGTTCGATAATTGAAAGGGGGAATGGGGCTGCAGTCCTCTACCGTAAAAGAGTTTTTGAAAGGTAGAATTTCGGAAATTGTGCCGCCACTGAGCATGTCTCAATGCACCACATCGTACTGTTCATTGGCCACCACCATGCAATGGCTGTGCCACAGTGGAACGTGAGATTGCGTGCCCCGCAGCCCTGTTAAATATAGTTGTAATAACACCCGATGTTTGGCATCAGGCCTATCTTGCACACTGTAGCCGTCGTTGCTGCTGCAGTTGATGTGGTCAACCACCTTTCTCTGGACAGCACTGTTTGTGGCTTTGAAGGCTTCACAGGCATGCGAAACAATATTGTGAACAATGCCAAACTCCTGGCGAACACTCGCCACATCGCATCCTCCTTCCAGTTTCCCGATGATTCTTCCTCATGTGGAGTCATCCAAACGTAGTCTCTGCGTCATGTTGCAATGAAGACGACCACCACAGTGATCCGTAACTGCTCGCTGGTTGACACACACTGTCATTTTCCGGTTCCTTCAACTGTGTCATGTTACGTCGCCAGCCCAATTTAGCGCTACAGTCACGCTGACCCCACAGCACGTGATGTCCAGCTATCTGGCCACGACAGGGAGACCTCTGGCGACGTGCTTTTCCACATTCATTCATTTCCGCCGAATGGTTAATATGTTATGGCGCTTTCTCAAGCTCGTCCTAGAGTTTTGCAAAACAGTATAGAATATTTCCAGAATGAGATTTTCACTCTGCAGCGGAGTGTGCGCTGATGTGAAACTTCCTGGCAGATTAAAACTGTGTGCCCGACCGAGACTCGAACTCGGGACCTTTGCCTTTCTCGGGCAAGTGCTCTACCATCTGAGCTACCGAAGCACGACTCACGCCTGGTCCTCACAGCTTCACTTCTGCCAGTACCTCGTCTCCTACCTTCCAAACTTTACAGAAGCTCTTCTGCAAACCTTGCAGAACTAGGACTCCTGAAACAAAGGATACTGCGGAGACATGGCTTAGCCACAGCCTGCGGCGATGTTTCCAGAATGAGATTTTCACTCTACAGCGGAGTGTGCGCTGATATGAAACTTCCTGGCAGATTAAAACTGTGTGCCCGACCGATACTCGAACTCGGGACCTTTGCCTTTCGCGGGCAAGTGCTCTACCATTTAAGCTACCGAATCACGACTCACGGCCGGTTCTCACAGCTTTACTTCTGCCAGTACCTCGTCTCCTACCTTCCAAACTTTACAGAAGCTCTTCTGCGAACCTTGCAGAACTAGCACTCCTGAAAGAAAGGATACTGCGTAGACATGGCTTAGCCACAGCCTGGGGGATGGTTCCAGGAGTGCTAGTTCTGCAAGGTTCGCAGAAGAGCTTCTGTAAAGTTTGGAAGGTAGGAGACGAGGTACTGGCAGAAGTATTGCTGTTAGGACGCGGTGTGGGTTGTGCTTCTGTAGCTCAGATGATAGAGCACTTGCCCGCGAAAGGCAAAGGTCCCGAGTTCTAATCTCGGTCGGGGACACAGTTTTAATCTGCCAGGAAGTTTCAATATAGAATGTAATAAAATTTTCTTCAAGACATTTGAGTCTCATCTTCATCTATAATGTTGGTGGAACTGGAGCATTGAATTAAAAGTTTTGCCGCGGCGAGGACTCGTACCCAGGTCTTCTTGCTTATTTTTTAAAATTTATATTGTTCTCATTTTGTTCATTGCATTTTATTGTTCTCATTTTCTTCGTTGCATTTGTTCGGTGCGGTTGTCGCGTAACACCCGTTCAAGTTCAGTGTCGAGCCGTTGACTCAGTTTTCCTATTACAGAGGACAGTTAACCCTAGGATCGTAGACACTGAGCTATTGTGCCGACATTAGGCAGACAAGTTACCCATTACACCATTTACAGCTGGGCATATGGATTGAAGTTTGTGTTAGTGAGGACACTGGACTACGGTATTCCATGCACCTATACTAGCTATTGTACCGTGGTGGTGTAGTGACTGCGCTACGGTCGCCGGTTCGAATCCTGCCTGGGGCATGGATGTGTGTCATGTCCTTAGGTTAGTTAGGTTTAAGTAGTTCTAAGTTCTAGGGGACTGATGACCTCAGAAGTTAAGTCCCATAGTGCTCAGAGCCATTTGAACAATTATTTTTTGTAATGGTTGCCATAGTTGCCTACTAAGCAAGAAGACCCGGGTTCAAGTCCTTGTCGTGGCACAAATTTTAATTCATTTCTTCAGTTTCTGCCATTAGTGCAGAATATCTAGATTTCCTAGAACTCTCCGACTCGACCTTCCCTAAAATTCATCTTTAGTGCTCATTCAATTTCATTTCGTTTCACTACATTATGCATCAATAATGAATAAAATGGTTCACATGGCTCTAAGGACTATAGGACTTAACATCTGAGGTCATCAGTCCCCTAGACTTAGAACTACTTAAACCTAACTAACCTAAGAACATCACACTCATCCATGCCCAAGGCAGGATTCGAACCTGCGACCGTAGCAGCAGTGCGGTTCCGGACTGAAGCGCCTAGAACCGCTCGGCCACAGCGGCCGGCAATATGAATCCACGCGACTAAATCAGGCAGCAATACTGCATCGAAGTTTTACAGGAAGTTTCTCCCGCGCATGCAAAAAACATTTACCCATGTTTAAAGCATGCTGCGATTCGTGGCCCAAATAGAAACTCCGGTTAAGCCATGTGGTATCTCTCTGCAGTCACTTAATGATGGCACTTTGCCGTACACAGGAGCGTCATCAACAGTCACTGCACGAGCCGGTGCAGTGGTTATCACGCTAGATTCGCATTTGGGAGGACGATAGTTCAAATCCGTGTCGCGTCATCCAAATTTACGTTTCTCGCTCTGGGCATATATCGAACTGGTACCTTTGAAGTGATAAGGCCGATTTTCCTCTCTACCCTTTAAACAATCCGAGCTTCTGCTCTGACTCTAATGACCTCGACATCGACGGGACGTTAAATCTTCCTTCCTACAAACTGACATTCACTTCCCCATTCTTCTGAAAAAATTTTCAACCAACGTCCTTCAGTCTTTACTAGATAATTGTATGCTTCAACTAATTTGTCGTAAAAGCGAAGAAACAACGCATCACTTCGCACCATATGTTTCCGTCGTTGCTCTTTATTAAATAACCACTGGGCTGTACTTGTCTTTATTTTCATTCGCCATCACTAAGAATGTATCTGACATTGAATGTAATGTAGAATATGAACAATGTCTCTTTGCATACGTAATGACAAGACCATATGACCACAGTCTTTCCCAACCAGTAAATGAATAAGTAAATAATTTTAAGGAGGCTATGTTGCACAGCTATAATTTTTTTTAATCATGAGTGGGCGCAACACTTCTACGTCACTTCTATAAAACATAAGAAATTTATTTTGTTTCCTGTCATATCTACTACATATTCCTTCGTGACGACTGGTTTCGATTGAGTCTGTTCGTTTTCGAAACGTTGGCGGCGTCTTTATTTTGCCAAGCTGTTCTAATTCATAGCGCTCACTTATAACAGGGACAGACACTTATACTGAATTCTGTAATAACAGAACAATACTTTTCTATATTACCCAGAAATTATTTTACATTTACATAATCTAGACGAAGGTAATGGTTCGAAAATCATTCGAAGTTAGTCGCCATTAAGGAATATGTATGCAACTATTTAAGGAAGCAAAATATAGATGCTGGTCTGTTATGCGAACACAATGTCGGAATAACAAAAAACTCTCAGTTTTCGAGAAAACAGTTCATCTCCAGAAATAAAAATTGCCCACGTACCAGTATGACAAGCACTCTGAAGGTTCAGTATGCACTTAATTATTCGTATGTGTGTAGACGGCTCATCCATCCTGGGAATCGAGAATCTAGACGATGTTTCCCTTTTGTCAGTACCGATACCGGTATATGGCCGTCAAGACACTACAGACCTACAGACCTTAGTATGTAACAAACATTTGAACTTGAGAACTGAGAAAAAGGGTTCTTAACAGAGGACACACAGACAAATGGATAACAGAAAATGTTTTTTCGTGTGATATAATTACAAATTAACAATTATCGGAGTCTGTCAAATGTAAATGTCGTGTGGCTAGGGCCTCCCGTCGGGTAGACCGTTCGCAGGGTGCAAGTTTTCCGATTTGACGCCACTTCGGCCACTTGCACGTCGATGGGGATGAAATGATGGTTAGCACAACACAACACCCAGTCCCTGTGCGGAGAAAATCTCCAACCCAGCTGGGAATCGAACCCGGGCCCTAAGGATTGACAGCCTGTCGCGCTAATCACTCAGCTACCGGGGGCATACATTCGTACTGCGAAACCTTGCATCTTGGTAAATTTTACGATTGTAGGTCAACGGGGAGTACTGTATAGGCGCTGATGAGTGAGTATCAAAATATGTGGCATAAATGTGGAGTATATTTTGATCCATTGACTAGAAACTTAAATTTTTTGCGCTACCAAGATATAGTGAACTCACTATGTAACATTAGTGTCATCTAGGTACGTCTACCTGTTCCTGAGAAAAAGGTTTCCCAACAGACAGATGGACGACAAAACGACCCTATAAGGTTTCTGCCAGTTGAAGTAAAAATTAGCATTAAATATAGAAAGGTGTCCAGTCGTGAGCGTTTGTACGTATGTAGATCAACGTGTTACATTAAAAAGATCAAACTTACGTACTGTAGTAAAGTAGTCGGTTTATTCATTAGGAAGTACTTTTCGAAAATTAACATACTGATATTTCGTTGAGGTAATGGACAACAAATGGTCACGCGACGAATTTTTTTTGGCTGTCTCGATTGCATGTATCTGTACAGTAGATTTTTGCTTGGAGCTGTGCCCACGTAATCATATGTCACATACATTTCATACACACACACACACACACACACACACACACACACACAAATGGTTCAAATAGCTCTAAGCACTATGGCACTTAACATATGTCATCAGTCCCCTAGACTTACAACTACTTAAACCTGACTAATCTAAGGACATCACACACATCCAAGCCCGAGGCAGGATTCGAACCTGCGACTGTAGCAGCAGCGTGGTTCCGGACTGAAGCGCCTAGAACCACTCGGCCACAGCAGCCGGCACACACAGACACACACACACACACACACACACACACACATACACACACACACACACACAACGTATTTGTACACACATTTCATCCGTCTCTGCAGTGAATTTCACACATGTATATTAGCATATTTTGGGCATATTTGTACACACATTTAATTTGTCTCTGTAGTGAATTTCGTCATACAGTTGCATCTGAATTCCAAGAAAACTGGTAAATCTGGCAATAACTGCTTGTGATTCTGATATAGAAGCCTGTAGAGGGCCACTGCCTTATTCTTCACTGAGGTACGCCATCCGATAGAGAGGACGTTCACTTTATCTTGGATAGTGAGCCATGCTCAATCTCACGAGATGGATGATGCAGTCCAACGCAAATAATGCACAGATGGATCTTCAAACATTCAAAGTGTTTCAAATCATTTAATTTCAGGAAATCACCTCTCCTCGTCGTTGTCCCCACATTATTTTTATGCAAATAACGGGTCATGTAAAAGCCAAATTTTATTCAAATTGCTCAAGACGTTCGTGAGATGATGATCTTCTACGTCTTCCATTTCTTACCCCCACTCCTGTGGGTAATAACTGGTTCTTATCCACACTGAAACCTGTTTTGCCGTAAGCACAACTCACCATGGTTCTGTAGTAATCGGGTGAACGCTGCAGTAAAGCGTAGAAGACGGACAAACGAACAAACATATTTATTTTTATATATTAGAATGTGATCAGCTTTGGTCCCACCAAACCATCTTCATATTTGAGTACGTCAAATACGTCAGCTTCTATAAGCAAGCTTACATGCTACGTCATATAACAATATCCTATCGTTGATATAGACACAAATGACGATTACTTTTGAATACTTTATGGGAGTGACAGTGATCAATGTGTTACAGATATTTACTATTAAAAACAGTCTTGATCACAATTTATTTATTACGGTGACCGATTTCGACCACTACTGTGGTCATCTTCAGACCAATCACTACGCATTAGTGATTCTCCAGCAGAAGGAGGTTCTTACTCATTGGTCTGAAGATGGCCACAGTAGTGGTCGAAACCGGTCACCGTAATAAATAAATTGTGATCAAGACTGCTTTTAATTGTAAACAAATGACGATGGCTGGAAACATGTCCTGCAGTTAACACAGATTTTTATGCCTGAAGATGGTTTGCTGTGTGACCGAAACTGGCAATTACGTACAGCTGTTGTGCCGAATCACGCGTTTCCAGTAATAAACAAACTAAACTTACCTGCCTGTTGCTCTGCAAGATCTAGTGGATGTGTCAGTTAGACACTCGCCCAGGTGGTGGTGAGCAATTACGCAGAGTGAGAATAAAAAGTCGTAGCGGCAGCTGGAAGACGGAATTCGCCGCTCTCTTACCTGTATACTGGCGAAGAGGCACGCACTGCGGCCAAGCTGGAGGCCGGCTGCTGGAGTCTGCCGAAGTGCGTGGGCGTCGGCGCGTCTTACCTGGAGAAGAGCGCAGCAGACAGGCTGTCTGGAGGCGGCGGCTGCAAGATGGCGGCTGCCTGGAGCGAGGCGAGGCGTGTGTGTGCGGGCGAGGCCACAGCTCCGGAGAGTATGGATCTGCGCCGGAGGCTGGAGGCTGCGCAGGGCGCGGTCCCGGCACGGCGCAGGGGGGCGGGGGGCGGCAGGAGGGAGGCGGAGGGTGCGAAGGACGCAGGCGTCGCGCGGCTCTGCGATAAACGGCCTCCCCGGCCCTGCCTGCGAAATGGTCCAGGGGCGGAGGGTGCTGGAAGGGGGCAAGCGTCACACGCTGCCACTCAGCCACAAAAATAAAAACAGCGCCAAAGCACACTCACGTGCGAATCCTGTGGAACACGTCTCACTCGACAGCCTACATGTTTTTCACATACGACGTGCTGCAGGTACAGCTCGGTGTATATTCAGGGCTGTGGGGAAGGGGACAGGGAGGTGTCACTAGTATTGCCAGATTTTCGCGGGATGTCCCGATTTTTTACAGGTGTCATGACCCGTTTTGTGTTCATCGGAGATGAGGGTATCATCTGTATTGCCCCAGGGAAGTGTGGTAGGTCCGCTGTTGTTTTCTATCTACATAAATGATCTTTTGGATAGGGTGGATAGCAATATGCGGCTGTTTGCTGATGATGCTGTGGTGTACGGGAAGGTGTCGTCGTTGAGTGACTGTTGGAGGATACAAGTTGACTTGGACAGGATTTGTGATTGGTGTAAAGAATGGCAGCTAACTTTAAATATAGATAAATTTAGATTAATGCAGATGATCAGGAAAAAAATCCCATAATGTTTGAATACTCCATTAGTAGTGTAGCGCTTGACACAGTCATGTCGATTAAATATTTGGGCGTAACATTGCAGAGCGATATGAAGTGGGACAAGCATATAATGGCAGTTGTGGGTTCAAATGGTTCAAATGGCTCTGAGCACTATGCGACTTAACTTCTGAGGTCATCAGTCGCCTAGAACTTAGAACTAATTAAACCTAACTAACCTAAGGACATCACACACATCCGTGCCCGAGGCAGGATTCGAACCTGCGACCGTAGTGGTCGCTCGGTTCCAGACTGTAGCGCCTAGAACCGCACGGCTACTCCGACCCGCGCAGTTGTGGGAAAGGCGGATAGTCGTCTTCGGTTCATTGGTAGAATTTTGGGAAGAAGTGGTTCATCTGTAAAGGAGACCTCTTATAAAACACTAATACGACCTATTCTTGAGTACTGCTCGAGCGTTTGGGATCCCTATCAGGTCGGATTGAGGGAGGACATAGAAGCAATTCAGAGGCGGGCTGCTAGATTTGTTACTGGTAGGTTTGATCATCACGCGAGTGTTACGGAAATGCTTCAGGATCTCGGCTGGGAGTCTCTGGAGAAAAGGAGGCGTTCTTTTCGTGACTCGCTACTGAGGATATTTAGAGAACCAGCATTTGAGGCTGACTGTAGTACAATTTTACTGCCGCCAACTTCTATTTAGCGGAAAGACCACAAAGATAAGACAGATTAGGGCTCGTACAGAGGCACATAGGCAGTCATTTTTCCCTCGTTCTATTTGGGAGTGGAACAGGGAGAGAAGATGCTGTTTGTGGTACGACGTACCCTCCGCCACGCACCGTATGGTGGATTGCGGATTTATGCATGTAGATGTAGATGTAGACGAGTTAGTCGAGGCGCCATGAGTAAAGGCTTTCCGGCATTGAAAACAATTTAGACTACATGGTATCCGTAAGTCATGCGACTGAGTACAAAACTTCATTATGGAACTAGACTAGACTGAGCTATGAGGTTTCTCGCAAACACATATAATTTCTTGCAGATATACTTCCACATGTCTAGGCGATAATTTCTGAAATGGTTCAAACGGTTCTAAGCACTATGGGACTTAACATCGGAGGCCATCAGTCCCCTAGACTTGGAACTACTTAAAACTAACTAACCTAAAGACATCACACAGACCCAGGCCCGAGGCAGGATTCGAACCTGCGACCGTAGCAGCTACGTGGTTCCGGACTGAAGCGCTTAGAACCGATCGGTCAACGCAGCCGGCGATAATTTCTCTCCATGTCTTTGTCAACATCTCTTCCATCACTGTCGTTACAGTATCTCGTATGTGGTGAAATGAACACTTTATCCTTTACGTTGCTCCACGAAAAACGCGTCGAGAGGAATTATGAATGGTGATGGTCTTGATCGACCGATACATCTGCCCAAAAAGTTTCATATACGAACTGGCGAACAAATAAATGTGTCGGGGCACCACCGTGGTAAAACGCTATCCATGGTTAAAATTCGTGTAGCTGATATGCAACACAAAGCTCCAATATATCCAGATAAACAGTTGCCGTAATAGTTGGTGCACTGAAAAAGAAAGTAATTGTATTGTGCTGTAAACTACACCACACGTTCAGATTCAGGTTGTTTGGTATCTGGCGTACCATATTATGTGGGTTGTCTCACTCCACACATCGGGACATTCTGCATGCTTTTCTGTACATGTGTAAAATCGCTTGATCGGGAAACGAAACTTCATTAAGGTAGTCATTGTCCTTGTCGAATCTGTCTCCGACCCCCGGATCCGGATATTATGCCTGCGTTCCTGCACAAGTGAAAACTCACTTCATCGGAATAAAATCAAATTTTATTAATTTTTATTTTAAAGATTGAATTGTAAGTCATGATTTGTGAATTGTGATTTCCTGTCAGAGAGGTCACAGTTCCTAGCAACTGACGGAAAGTCATCGAGTAAAACAGAAGTGATTTCTGGCGTTCCTCAACGTAGTGTTATAGGCCCTTTGCTGTTCCTTATCTATATAAAAGATTTGGGTGACAATCTGAGCAGCCGTCTTAGGTTGTTTGCAGATGACGCTGTCGCTTATCGACTAATAAAGTCATCAAAAGATCAAAACAAATTGCAACACGATATAGAAAATATATCTGAATGGTGCGAAAATTGGCAGTACACCCTCAATTATGAAAAGTGTGAAGTCATCCACAAGAGTGCTAAAAGGAATTCCTTAAACTTCGGCTACACGATAAATCAGTCTAGTCTAAAAGCCGTAAATTCAACGAAATACCTAGGTATTACAATTACGAAAAACATAAATTAGAAGGACACACAGAAAATACTGTGGGGAAGGCTAACCAAAGGCTGCGTTTTATTGGCAGGACACTTAGGAAATGTAACATATCTACTAAGGAGATTGCCTACACCACGCTTGTCCGTCCTCTTTTAGAATACTGCTGCGCGGTTTGGGATCCTTACCAGATAGGACTGACACAGTGCATCGAAAAAGTTGAAAGAAGGGCAGTATATTTTGTATTATCGCAAAATACGGGAGAGAGTGTAACAGAAATGATACAGGATTTGGGCTGGACATCATGGAAAGAAAGGCATTTTTCATTGCGACGGAATCTTCTCACGAAAGTCCAATCACCAACTTTCTCCTCCGAAAGAGAAAATATTTTGTTGACACCGACCTACATAGGGAGAAATGATCACCACGATAAAATAAGGGAAATCAGAGCTCGCACGGAAAGATATAGGTATTCGTTCTTTCCGCGAGCTATACGAGATTGGAATAATAGAGAATATTGAAGGTGGATCGATGAACCCTCTGCCAGGCACTTAAATGTGATTTGCGGACTATCCATGTAGATATAGATGATCGGAAATAAATTTTTATTTTCATTACTAACTTCATCTATACAAGAGCCGTCTTCACATCCAAGATATAAAATTGTACTTGAGCATACTGTCATGTTCAACAGTTTATAGGAATAAAAATTACAGATCCAAAATACAAACTACACATAAAATAACAGCAAAGTTCAAAAGAATATAATAAGAAGTAATTACAGGACGCATACCATGTATTTATACGTCTTACATGCCTGGGAACATTCAGAAATGCAAATTACCGTGCTAATAATATACCCATACTATGATTTTCTATTTAATAGATGACAATAGCCGAGGTATCGGATTATTCACGCCTGGCTCTCTCGTAACCAATACACTTTTTCCAACACGTGACATTACTTACAGTACAGAGATGCAGGACACTTTGTCTTAGGCAGACAATTTAATCGTACTGGTTCCTGTCTTATACCCGTTTTAACGTCGACTTCGGACAACATTAACACCAAGTATTGGACGACCACTAAGAGTCATTTTGACAGGTACTTTCCGTATTGCACGTGGTTACGTATTAAGCGTGCTTTTACTCTAGAGAGTGACAATGTTAGTCTTGTGGTAGTGTACGTTGTGTATTGGTTGTAAATAAATATATCTAAGTCATCAGATGTTGAGGAGTACTAGTATAGCCCCCGAGCGACGTCTGCTAATGTTTTCTGATGTATAAAATAAGTTCCAGTCACCTAGGTATTGCAACTTCTATACATGCACTTGGTAGGCATCAAGCTACTGATCTATATGCAGTTTTTATTACTTGTATAATACATTATGTTACATCATTTGCATTGTAAAACTTTTTTTCCTTTTCAGTAATTGAATGATCTGTTATTACTTGTTGCCGTCATTATGACGAGAAACTGTCTACCGCTATTTCGACCTCGGTTGCTGTCCATAATGTTGTACGTTAAAGATATTCCCCATACTTTGGTTAGTTACGAGGAAATGTAGTTTACTGCTTAAAAGTCTTGTGCCGGCGGCCAAGGCTGGTACACCATTGTAAATTACCAGTTTGGTACAATATTACACCAAATAGGATCGCTTGGTTTGTCAGTCAAATCCAAAGACCGTGAATTCAACTAATTACCTGGGAATTACAATTACAGACAACTTAAATTGGAAGGAACACGTAGAAAATATTATGGGGAAGGCTAACCAAAGACTGTGTTTTATTCGCAGGACACTTAGAAAATGTAACAGATCTACCAATGAGACTACGCTTGTCCATCCTCTTTTAGAATACTGCTGCGCCGTTTTGGATCCTTACAAGATAGAATTGACGGAGTACATCGAAAAAGTTCAAAGAAGGTCAGCATGTTTTGTATTATCGTGGGATAGAGAAGAGAGTATAACAGAAATGATGCATGGTTTGGGCTGGGCGGAGAAATCTTCTCACGAAATTTAATCATCAACTTTCTCCTCTGAATGCGAAAATATTTTGTTGGCGGCGATCTACATAGGGAGAAACGATCACTATGATAAAATAAGGGAAATCAGAGGTCGTACGGGAAGATATAGGTGTTCGTTCTTTCCGTGCGTTATACGAGACTGGAATAATAGAGAATTGTGAAGGTAGATCGATGAACCCACTACCAGCCACTTTCACGTGATGTAGATAGATGACATTAGTAGAATCTTCTTATCATCTCATGTTATTATCAGTTAACGCACTTATACAAGATGATCTTTAATGATGTTAATAATTCAGTTAAAATATATTTATATCCTGTAATGTCATTAATTTTATTAGAATAATAACATTTTCGTAAGTAACATAGTTGACTGCTAACGTCATATAGTGATCATCGCCTCAAGCAAAGCTTTGAATTTTGTGGCCGTCAGTCTCCTCCCCACAACAATACTGGCCTGTAAATGGCAGCACGTTAATGAATTATAATCAGCCGTGTGTTCAGCTGTTATAACTTAATTACATGTCACCTGAGGATAAGATTTTCAGAGCAAAGAAACCGGTTGTGAATCTATATTCAAAAGATGAAATACAGGTGAATCGGCTTCTTAATCCCCATGGATCGGACAAAATTATGGGAACAGCGCCGGAAAAGAATGCTTGAATAAAAATGCGGATTATAGTCAAGCATGCAGGTTGCCCTGCTGTATTTTACCAGGAACGCCACCAGGTCAGTATCCTCAACACATACGAAGGGTCAGTCGTGGTCACAACAGTCTTCTGTGTAGTTGTGAGTGCAAGATAATTCGAAAGTGGGCAAACTGCTGGTGCTCTTATGGAGGGGGGGTGTTTCCATCATCGAAGTAGCCAAAGTGATTGGTGCTTCGAGGACCAAGACATCCAAGATTTATACTGCATACAGGCAAAGTAGGAAAGCATCATCCGCTAAGACACAACGTGGACGAAAGTGTGTGTTGACTGATCGTGATGGGCGGCTATTGACAGGATTGTGACGAAAAATAAGAGGATCCCAACAGTGTAAAAGGTTACCGCAGAACTGAATGTCACACTCACAAAACTTGTCAACACGGAAACAACTAGAAGAGAGCTACATAGGCAATGAACTGCAGAGCGAGCTGGAATTTCAAACAAATTCCAACATGGCGTTGAAGCCATACAACCTGGATCACAGATCAATGGAAGAAAGTCATTTGATTGGATGAGTCGTTTCACACTGTTTCCAACTTCTGGCCGAATTTACATCCCAAGAGTAAAACATGGCAGGGATTCAGTGATGAGCTGGGCTGCCATACTGTGGTATTCGATGGGCCCCATGGTTAGGCCTCTTCTGCAAGGTCCTGTTATTGCCACGGATTATGTGACCGTTTTGGCTGGTGATGTCCAGCTCATGATATAATGCTTGCTCCCCAGTGACTTTGCTATGTTCCAACTGTTCACACAGTTCGTGTCGTCCAGGACTGGTTTTGTGAGCACGTGGATGAACAGCCTCATCTTTGTCGTAGTGGCCCCTTATCAGTTAGAGGACCTGCACAACAGACAAGCAAGGTTGGCTGCCGACCTCCCTTCAAGAGCTCATATCAAAACATCACCAGTGAATGTAAACATCAAAAGACTTTCCACATAAACATGGCACTACTTCGTGAAAACCCATATGGCAGAGATTCACCAGTTGCAACTAATGTGGCTACTTGTAGCACTCCGTCCAATCGGCATTATAATCACGCCAACAGAGTCACACTGGCAGTGTGTAGCTAAATGGCACTGAGCACTATGGGATTTAACATCTGAGGTCACCAGTCCCCTAGAACTTAGAACTATTAAACCTACCTACCCTAAGGATATCACACACATCCATGCCCGAGGCAGGATTGGAACCTGAGACCATAGCGGTCGGGCGGTTACAGACTGAAGTGCCTAGAGCCGCTCGGCCACAGCGGCCTGTCAGTGTGTACCTACAGCTAGGACAGCTCTGGCCAATACCTGCGCTGGCACTAGTCCAGTCGACACTCGCCATAGTTTTCCGTAGAAATTTGTATTTTTTTGGGCGTAACGCCACTTGGTAATTCTGTAGCGCAGTATTTTGGTTGTTATTACTTCTTTTCATTGTCTTGCAACTTTTATCTGGCTAAAATCTTTCCCGGCTGCCACAGTCTCTAGATGAATATGAAGATGGTATCTGTTCCTTTGGACATGTCCGACAAGTCCGAAAGAACAGACACCATCAGTGACCATGCAGTAATCTTAGAATGAAATGATAATTAAATAACGACCCTAAGCCTGTCGACAGGCTGCATGACCACCGATGGTATCTGTTCTTTCGGACATGTCGGACATGAAGGAACAGATACCATCTTCATATAGTTAAGGCTAACCAGCCATTGACCTTCTTCTTCTGTGCTGGATGCACACGCATTGCCCGAACTCTTACGGGACTCTGTAAGATTGTCTGCCGCGAGTAAAACGTGTAGTGGGAAGGGGCACTACGAATGTAGTGTGTGGATATTAAGTTGGGACTGTGGGTCTCACGGGGAGTGTGCAAGGGATAAATCCATGCAGTCGCACTATTCTGCTCCCTCGGTGACTCAGATGGATAGAGTATCTGCAGGAGCCCAGGTTCGAGTCTTGGTGGGGGCACACATTTTCATCTGTCCCCGTGGATGTATATCAACGCCTGTCGACAGCTTAGGGTCTTGATTTAATTATCATTACAGTAACTAGATGTCAATATTATTGTAGCTTTACAGAGAAGGAAGCTTGATTGCTATCCACCTCCATCATCGTTCGTTGGCCTCACCACTATTTTGCAGGAATAATGGTGTAAGATCCTGTTGCAAACCATATATGACCCATATACACTCCTGGAAATGGAAAAAAGAACACATTGACACCGGTGTGTCAGACCCACCATACTTGCTCCGGACACTGCGAGAGGGCTGTACAAGCAATGATCACACGCACGGCACAGCGGACACACCAGGAACCGCGGTGTTGGCCGTCGAATGGCGCTAGCTGCGCAGCATTTGTGCACCGCCGCCGTCAGTGTCAGCCAGTTTGCCGTGGCATACGGAGCTCCATCGCAGTCTTTAACACTGGTAGTATGCCGCGACAGCGTGGACGTGAACCTTATGTGCAGATGACGGACTTTGAGCGAGGGCGTATAGTGGGCATGCGGGAGTCCGGGTGGACGTACCGCCGAATTGCTCAACACGTGGGGCGTGAGGTCTCCACAGTACATCGATGTTGTCGCCAGTGGTCGGCGGAAGGTGCACGTGCCCGTCGACCTGGGACCGGACCGCAGCGACGCACGGATGCACGCCAAGACCGTAGGATCCTACGCAGTGCCGTAGGGGACCGCACCGCCACTTCCCAGCAAATTAGGGACACTGTTGCTCCTGGGGTATCGGCGAGGACCATTCGCAACCGTCTCCATGAAGCTGGGCTACGGTCCCGCACACCGTTAGGCCGTCTTCCGCTCACGCCCCAACATCGTGCAGCCCGCCTCCAGTGGTGTCGCGACAGGCGTGAATGGAGGGACGAATGGAGACGTGTCGTCTTCAGCGATGAGAGTCGCTTCTGCCTTGGTGCCAATGATGGTCGTATGCGTGTTTGGCGCCGTGCAGGTGAGCGCCACAATCAGGACTGCATACGACCGAGGCACACAGGGCCAACACCCGGCATCATGGTGTGGGGAGCGATCTCCTACACTGGCCGTACACCACTGGTGATCGTCGAGGGGACACTGAATAGTGCACGGTACATCCAAACCGTCATCGAACCCATCGTTCTACCATTCCTAGACCGGCATGGGAACTTGCTGTTCCAACAGGACAATGCACGTCCGCATATATCCCGTGCCACCCAACGTGCTCTAGAAGGTGTAAGTCAACTACCCTGGCCAGCAAGATCTCCGGATCTGTCCCCCATTGAGCATGTTTGGGACTGGATGAAGCGTCGTCTCACGCGGTCTGCACGTCCAGCACGAACGCTGGTCCAACTGAGGCGCCAGGTGGAAATGGCATGGCAAGCCGTTCCACAGGACTACATCCAGCATCTCTACGATCGTCTCCATGGGAGAATAGCAGCCTGCATTGCTGCGAAAGGTGGATATACACTGTACTAGTGCCGACATTGTGCATGCTCTGTTGCCTGTGTCTATGTGCCTGTGGTTCTGTCAGTGTGATCATGTGATGTATCTGACCCCAGGAATGCGTCAATAAAGTTTCCCCTTCCTGGGACAATGAATTCACGGTGTTCTTATTTCAATTTTCAGGAGTGTATATCCAATCCGAGACGACTGGAAGCTGTTTTGAAAGGCGAGACGTTTCCTATGACATATTACGTACAGTAATGTGTTTTTGGCTTTTCCACATTTTTGTACAACCTCTGTATTTTTTCAAACAACCAAGCATTGGAAAAGAACATTGAGTGAAAAACGTTTAATATCTTTTCATTCTCCGTAACACCCTGTGACTTCCTGTATACTGAATGTATTGGTGTGACTGAGAATAAGACACTGTTAAATGTATTACGGTCCTTTATCTTTCTGATCTATGTTACAATGTCAGCATCATGAGCACCATTAACTTCAGCGTGGAAGCTGTATCGACACAGGTCTCCTGTGCAAGGAAAATTTGTTCGTGTTCTGTATGTGTGTGGCCTCTTCGAGAATTCTTGCAAATATTTCCTCTACTGAGACGACAGAGCTAGGATACACTTCAGTTTTCATCTCGCCTGAGAGAAATAAGTCTAATGCGGTGCATATCTCGCAGTTCTGTCCATGAGTGGCGCTCCGCGTTATTTACTGCGTCCATTAACCAAACACTACAGTGCTACATGCTTTATACTGTCTCACTGTGAACGTCACAGTGCAATGTACTTTAAAACCACTGTCGTGTAGCGATGTTCGAAGAAAATTACTTTTTTAAAGTTTATAGACACTGTCAGCCAAGAGATATGCTATCTGTTATAAATTTTTTAATTATGATAGGGACTGAAAAACCTTGACTCTTGTCTATACGGATGGATCACTAGTTTCGGCTAATAATCTAGCCATCTTCAGATCATAAAACATTCTTGATAAGTGTTAGCACCATTATGGCTTCACACATCGTTAAAATCTTTCTTAAAATGACAACACCCGCACATGAGACAGTTAAAAACAGCTTTTCATCGTCTGTGGCCAGTGTAATTGAAGGATGGCCATAAAACAAAGGCGTTACGCCATTAAGACTTGGTAACTGACAAATCCATCCAAATAATGAACATTTCATGTCCGATCTTGACTTCAAAGGTTTTCCATCCCTAACACAATTTTTTTTAAAAAAAAAAAAAAAAAAGAATGCTTAGCGCTCAATATGCATTTCGGAATCCTGATTACTTAACAAAGTACTGTATATTTATTCTAGGCTTCCTCATAATATCTAACAGTTTGGGTAGTGAATTTTTAAACATGCTGTATATGGAAAGAAAAGGAAGAAGTTTTTATGCATAAATCGCATTGGAATGTTGTTTGTTTATGGGAAGATGGTGGTGCCTCGTGTAAGAAAGAGAAGAGTCTAGCAGCACATGTCGGGTTTCGACAGGCAGTTGAACTTCAACGCCACACAGGGTGTCAATGACCCCACGCGATAGCGCCAGAGGGGACAGATACTGTTCGCTCGGCTGTGCAGAATCGTACACCAGCATCACATATTTTGAGACAGGAACTGCTCTTCTTCGCAGCAAGACAACTCTCCCAACGAACATTTATTCATTTATTGCTGTACATCTGAATCCACCATCTTATGACTGTAACACGCGTTCAAACATTTCATAAAATTATATATAGCGTAAGGTGGCGGTCGGTTCAGCTTTCATATAATTTTGTAGTTTTATCAAGTCTGCAGAGTGTTTTTTCGCTGCCTGTGTTTTTTCATATATTTACCGCGCCAGGAAGGAAGATCACGCTGGGAAGTGAACTGAGTGTTTTTTATTTTGATTTCTGATTACGTTTGAAATTCAGCACACCGCGTATGTTTAACCAGTTTTCCTAGGCATGGATGATTACTAGATTGCATGAATGTGAGCGTAATTGCAAACGCATCCACATTTAATTCAGGTAATATATAAAATGCATGTTTCACCATCAGCTCTTTTTATTTTAAACCTAAACAGCAACCAGTTTAAGTCATGGACTATCTGCACCGATATAGATAAAATGGTTTAAGCCCCCATATTTGTCATTACTTAAATAATGCGTAGAGCATGTCATGAATATACGACACAGGACATTTAGGAGCAAACATACTAAGTGTACACAGGGCAGTTCTCAGTACTGGCTCAGACCATTTAACCCTTATCCGGGCAGATGGTCCATGAGCCGGTCGCGGGCCGAGCGGTTCTAGGCGCTTCAGTCCGGAACCGCGCGACTGCTACGGTAGCAGGTTCGAATCCTCCATCGGTCATGGATGTGTGTGATGTGCTTAGGTTAGGTTTAAGTAGTTCTAAGTTCTAGGGGACTGATGACATCAGATTTTAAGTGCCATAGTGCTCAGAGCCATTTGAACCATTTTTTTTTTTTTTCTTTAGATGGTCCATGACTGAAACCGGTTGATATTTGGGTTTCAAATAAAAGCAGCCTATGGTCAAACATACATTTTATACATTTCTTGACGGCTGTTGGTAGTCCCCTTCAAAATAGTTACGTAAATTCATGTAGATTTATTTTGTTCAACTTTGTAGCAGGGGCTTGGCAACTGCCTTGAGTTTGATTTTCGAATCTGGCTTGAGGAGCTATTCTGACGGGATGTTTATTTGCCCAGGCTTTATTAATATCCAGATTTGCGATTTCTCCCTTCAGCTCCACGGGCAAAGCAGGCGTTTACTCGAAATCCAGATGTTGAACCGATCGAAAAGTTTGAACAAGACGAACCAGCGGTCGTTTCGCTTGCCTACTGATCGAAGGAGACGCCTCGTACGACTGAAAAATTATTCTTAATTAGTCAGTTCACTCCCTCCAAGTTTTTCTGGTCTCTGTGCATGAAGGCGAGGTATTTTGGATTTTGTGCTTGTTTACCCAGTCGCAGAGTAGTCGGTGTTCTGGGGTCAGATGTAGCGTGCCCTCGGCTTCGCCTTCGACGCTGGCAACCCGCAACGCATCTGCACTTAGCGGGTTGCGTCACCTCAACGCCTGCGTTTCTGCTGTATCCGGCTCAGCCCCTCCAGAGGAAGAAGACAGCGTTGTCGTCTGCCGTAGGGGAATCCAACGATAGCTTGTAATTCGTAGTACCGACTTGCACAAATTTGTGCATAATTTTTACCGCTTTTTCTGTAAACGGCTTAATATGTGACGTAACACTCCTTCTTTCATCCAACCGGGCTTTCAAATAACATCAGACCTTGCTGCGCGATATAGAGGTGTTATTAACGCTAATCGTGAGGTTTTCACTCTCAGACAGCTGGCCTTTGAATAGCATGTAAGTAGATTTGTCTGCTGCTGTGGCAGATGTATTATTTGAGCACCATCATCCCATCTGCTGGAGTATGTAAGCCCTTCCCTCCATCCCTTAATTCAGCCATCAATAATCCTTAGTCCGCCCCTATAGCTGAGTGGTCAGCGTGACGGTTTGCCCTCCTACGGGACCGGGTTCGATTCCCGGATAGGTTGGGGATTTTCTCGGTTCAGGGACGTCTTCACCATCATTTCATCCCCATCCAGCGTGCAGGGCACGCCAATGGGGCGTCGAATGTAATAAGATCTGCACCAAGGCGGTCATACTTGCGCCGTAAGGGGCCTCCCGGCCAATGACGCCAATGATCTTTGACAGAGGAGTGACACCATATCTCTTCAGACGAGTTACAGTTATGCATACCACAACGCTCATACATGTATATACAGGGGTTGACAAAAATGTGGATACACCATGTCTAATGTGGTGTAAGAAAGCCGTTTTGCATTCACAACAGCTTCCAGTCGTCTCGGAACGTATTAATTCAGGCTCTGTATGGTTTTCAAGGGAATCTTATACCACTCGTCCTGCAAAATAGTGTTAAGTACAGATAACCACGATGAAGGTGGATAACGATCGCGCAACATTCTATCCATAGTTGAAATAGGCACATATAATGAAAATCGTAAATATTAACGTATCAAACAAGAGCATGAGCGATATGTCGATTACAAATATTTATGTGTGAAAGAACGCTGCGAGACAGCTATCGGTGAGTCAGAGTATGTGTAACAAGCAGCTTGTATATACAGGGCGTTACAAAAAGGTACGGCCGAACTTTCAGGAAACATTCCTCACACACAAATAAAGAAGTTATGTGGACATGTGTCCGGAAACGCTTAATTTCCATGTTAGAGCTCATTTTAGTTACGTTCCACCTATGCTCAATGGAGCACGTTATCATGATTTCATACGGGATACTCTACCTGTGCTGCTAGAACATGTAGGTTTACAAGTACGACACAACATGTGGTTCATGCACATTTCAGTCGAAGTGTTCGTACGCTTCTCAACAACAGATTCGGTGACCGATGGATTGGTAGAGGCGGACCAATTCCGTGGCCTCCACGCTCTCCTGACCTCAACCCTCTTGACTTTCATTTATGGGGGCATTTGAAAGCTCTAGTCTACGCAACCCCGGTACCAAATGTAGAGACTCTTCGTGCTAGTATTGTGGACGGCTGTGATACAATACGCCATTCTCCAGGGCTGCGTCGGCGCATCGGGGATTCCATGCGACGGAGGGTGGATGCATGCATCCTCGCTAACGGAGGACATTTTGAACATTTCCTGTAACAAAGTGTTTGAAGTCATGCTGGTACGTTCTGTTGCTGTGTGTTTCCATTCCATGATCAATTTGATTTGAAGAGAAGTAATAAAATGAGCAATAACATGGAAAGTAAGCGTTTCCGGACACATGTCCACATAACATATTTTCTTTCTTTGTGTGTGAGGAATGTTTCCTGAAAGTTTGGCGGTACCTTTTTGTAAAAACATATATATATATATATATATATATATATATATATATATATATATATATATGTGTGTGTGTGTGTGTGTGTGTGTGTGTGTGTGTGTGTGTGTGTTGGGCCTTACGGGCACTCAACGACGAGGTCATCAGCGACCTGACAGACATTAAAAGAAAGGAATGTGAACAAATTTAGTAAAATGGAATCATACACGCAAAGAAAGCGGGAAAAGATGCAAAATGCTGTATAAGAAAATAAAACGTAAGGAAAACGAGAAAGGAGCGTCAAGGATGCCACAGGAAATTGTCACTGACCTCTCCACTTACGTAAAATATGGACGAGCCAGTCATCCTGTGAACAAATTAAGACTCACTCCCTAAAATCTTGGTAAAAACATTGGACAAATCACAGAATTTGAAAACTCTAACCACATTCGTTTGAGTATTTCCTAAAAGAGATGGCATATCCGCCGGCAAGTCAGAAGCAGCCCGCTGGTCAGAAAATAAAACGCAGTTCAATAAAACGTGGCCTGGATGCCACAAGTACCACACATTGGAGGCTCCTCTCGACGGAGCATGAAGCCATGCGTCATAGGACTGAGGCCTATGCGAAGCCGAGTGAGGAGAACCTCGTCAAGTCTATGGGGCTGGAAAGAAGCACACCACACTCGCGTTGTGGGCTTGACTGTACGGAGCTTATCGTCAGTCACTTCCAGCCACTCATCCTCCCACCGACGCATGACTCGTGAGCTCAGGTAGCGAGGTGAGTGCGTGCAGGGGGATAGCACACTGAGATACTTGTCGGTCGAGACACACCTGCCCTTTCATTCCCAGCAATGCCGACATGCCCCGGAACCCAGCAGAAAGCTACAACCTTCCCCAGTCGCTGTAGTCGGAGGAGGGCATCCTGGATGGTCTGGACTATTTTGTCTGCCGGATACAAACGTTGCTATGAGTGAAGGTCACTGAGTGAATCGGAACAGACAAGAAATTTAGGAGAGGAAGAATGTCTCGTCTGCTCCAGTGCCCGCAAGATGACAATTCTGCATCAAAGACATTGGGCATATAATGAAAATTACACTGCTGGCCATTATAATTGCTACACCACGAAGATGACGTGCTAAAGACGAAAAATTTAACCAACAGGAAGAAGATGCAAGTGATTAACTTTTCAGAGCATTCACACAAGGTTGGCGCCGGTGGCGACATCTACAACGTGCTGACATGAGGAAAGTGTCCAACCGATTTCTCATACACAAAAAGCAGTTGACCGGCGTTGCGTGGTGAAACGTTGTTGTGATGCCTCGTGTAAGGAGGAGAAATGCGTACCATCACGTTTCCTACTTTGATAAAGGTCGGATTGTATCCTATCGCGATTGCGGTTTATCGTATGGCGAAATTGCTGTTCGCGTTGATCGAGATCCAATGACTGTTAGTAGAATATGGAATCGGTGGGTTCAGGATGGTAATACGGAACGCCGTGCTGGATCCCAACGGCCTCGTATCACTAGCAGTCGAGATGACAACCATCTTATCCGCATGGCTGTAACGGATCGTGCAGCCACGTCTCGATCCCTGAGTCAACAGATGAGGACGTTTGCAAGACAACAACCATCTGCACGAACAGTTCGACGACGTTTGCAGCAGCATGGACTATCAGCTCGGAGACCATGGCTGCGGTTACCCTTGACGCTGCATCACAGACAGGAGCGCCTGCGATGGTGTACTCGATGACGAACCTGGGTGCACGTACGGCAAAATGCCATTTTTTTCGGATGAATCCAGGTTCTGTTTACAGCATCATGATGGTCGCATCCGTGTTTGGCGACATCGCGGTGAATGCACATTGGAAACGTGTATTCGTCATCGCCATACTGGCGTAACACCCAGCGTGATGGCATGGAGTGCCATTGGTTCCACGTCTCGGTCACCTCTTCTTCGCTTTCGTGGCACTTTGAACAGTGGACGTTACATTTCAGATGTGCTACGACCCGTGGCTCTACCATTCATTGGATCCCTGCGAAACACTACATTTCAGCAGGGTAATGCACGACCGCATTTTGCAGGTCCTGTACGGGCCTTTCTGGATACAGAAAATGTTCGACTGCTGCCCTCCTGGCCAGCACATTCTCCAGACCTCTCACCAACTGAAAACGACTTGTCAATAATGGCCGAGCAACTGGCTCGTCACAATACGCCAGTCACTACTCTTGATGAACTGTGGTATCGTGTTGAAGCTGCATGGGCAGCTGTACCTGTATAAATACACGACATCCAAGCTCTGTTTGACTCAATGCCCAAGCGTATCAAGGCCGTTATTACGGCCAGAGGTGGTTGTTCTGGGTACTGATTTCTCAGGATTTATGCACCGAAATTGCGTGAAAATGTAATCAAATGTCAGTTCTAGTATAATACATTTGTCGAATGAATACCCGTTTATCATCTGCATTTCTTCTTGGTGTAGCAATTTTAATGGGCAGTAGTGTACTTGCGGATCGAGACATGCCTCCTTGGCTGCGAAATCTGCCCTTTCGTTCCCAGCAATGTCGACGTGTCCTGGAACCCAGAAGAAACCAACTCCTTCCCCAGTCGTTGTAGTTGGAGGAGGGCATCCTGGATGTTCTGAGCTTATGTTAGGTTGGACGGTAGAAGGCACTTGCTGCCCAAGAATAGCAGGAGCAGCGCGCCATAGGCTATTGCGATGCTCCGGAGTGGGCAGTCGCTTAGTATTAAATATTCAGTGTAATAATTTCAGTGTTGCGTGTTAATTATGTATGGAAGAAATAAGATTTGAAGTATAATTGATTAAGAAAATGCTACAAATGTTGTGTATGAAATTTTGATGAAGAATCGTTCTACAATGAGGTAATCAGTATTCATGTATTTATGCGCTGTTGCTCAAAAACGATTTCGAATGAGACCACCTTTGTACGTATACCCAAATTATTTTTTTTTTTTTTGTAAAGATCATTTCTTTGCGTAAATGTAATTTTTATGTCCATCATTTTCATTTGCAGCTCCTAGTATTAGCCGTGTTTGCAGTTAAAATTGTTGGATGTGAGATCCGCTAGTTATGCAAAACACCGTTTTCTCACTACCCAAACATGTTTCGGCACCACTGTGTCATCATCAGTGGGTTTTCGTTTTTATTTATTCTGCAATATGAACATTTTTGATAATTGATTATAAAATTATGTGCATTTTTAGTTGAGACAACAGATCGTTTCTTTTTGTACATACCATTACATTTGGTGTGCACGAATTTTTTGGATCACTTGTGTGTTAATTACTGCAGGTAGTTTGTCATCTGCAACCAAACGATGTCGATGAGAAAATTTAGTTCAGTGTTTCGCCGTGTTTTCGCCTATATAGGCGCGAAAACACCGCGAAAAACTGAATTTCATTCTACAAGATCGGTTAACTCCCAGCAAAAAAAATTTTCTCATCAACATCGTGATGATGGATGGCACAGTGGTGCCGAAACATGTTTGGATACTGAGAAAATCGGCGTTTTGCATAACTGGCGGACCTCACATCCAGTAATTTTTATGATGTGGCTTGACAACTGAAAGTCAGTTTCGCAATATGGTAAGATTTTCAAGTAAGATATTACAGTCATCGTGCTCAAGCTTGTTCCGCCCTCCAGTTCCAAGTCGTTTTATGTAAACAAATTATAAAAGTGTCTCAGACAAATATCGTGCATTTCGGCTTTTGCGTCTGTAGTTAGTTTAGTAATGCTGAGAGCAGAACAGCGCGTTATCAAAGGCGACACCATTACGAGGTAAGAGATTTATAGCACACAGTTTATGGATTTTCGCACAGGGACCACTTTTGTACTTACTCGAATTTACAAATCGATCTGAATGTACTTACCTCTAATTTGTCATTAGTTTGGGTTTACCGGTATTGCTTTCTTGCTACTAGACAGATTGCTTAAAATTGGGAAATGTTGGAAATTTTGTGGTAAGTTCCTATGGGACCAAATTGCTGAGTTTATCGATCCCTAGGCTTACATACTACTTAAACTAAAATACGCTTAGGACACTAAACACACCCATGCCCGAGGGAGGACTCGAAAGGGGGAAGGGGGGGGGGGAGGGGCGGCGAGCCGCGTGAGCCGGGCAAGACGTCTAGGACTACGCTGCTAAACCTCGCTGCTTAAAACAGTGTCAGCTAAATACACAGATACGCAGTCAGTACACCACTCGATATAACTTTATTTTAAACCTTACGAAATAGACCACAAAGGTTCAACAATATTGAGGCTGGTAACCGTGGTGGCCAGGGGAAATGCCAGGGGAAGTGCTCACAAAACAAGTCCTGGACGATGCGAAATGTATGAACAGGAGCCCTCTCGTCTTGAAACACAGCAGCGCGACATCGTAGAGAAACCATGGGGTCCCGGGAGTACGACGATATGGTTGCTCAGATCCTCACCAAAGTCCACCAGGCTTCACTCTTGGGCATTAACTCGGTCTGAAGTTGGAAACAGTGTGAAACAAGACTCATTCAATGAAATTATTTTGTTTCATTGATCCATATCCCAAATTTAAAGTCTTCTGCACCATGTTCTCCTGTTACGAGTATTTGCGTCATTAATAATCATAATAATGAGCGTATGGTATTGGTGGCCGGGAGACCCCTCGCTGGGCGGTTCTTTAACGTCACTGCGGCGACTTGCGAGTGAATGAGGATGAAATGATAGTAAAAGACACACAGCACCCAGTCATCTCGAGGCAGAGAAAATCCCTGACCCCGCCGGGAAGCGAACCCGGGACCCCGTACGCGGGAAGCGAGAACGATACCGCAATAACACGAGCCGCAGACTTTGCGTCATTGACGTGTGGTTTTGGAATTCCACGTCGCCTTGCCGGTCTGTGCTTCTGCAGCCCCCTTAGTGTTGTTTTCGTGCAGAGAAGGTTCACGGATGTGTCATTCAATTCTACAGATCCTTTTTTGCAGCTGCCTTCTTGTTACTTTTCGTCTCAGTCTTCTTCAGTGACCGCGTATCACGACCACGCAACATACGTTTCCCTCTGCTTGCGACTTAGTGAATGACGTTTCCCCTCTTTCCCTGTAAGCGGTATAAATCTTCGATACGGTACCTCTTAAAACTTTGGCTACTTTGATTACGGTAGTATCAACCATACGAATAGCAACAATTTGCCCAACAGTTTCCAATTCACTTAGCTCCGATGTAAAGCACAGACAACTAGATAGAAAACTGTTTTGACCATTACTTACTTTTGCAATTGATGCAGGACACTGAAAAGCCGGCCGGTGTGGCCGAGCGGTTCTAGGGGCTTCAGTCTGAAACCGTGCGACCGCTATGGTCGCAGGTTCGAATCTTGCATGGATGTGTGTGATGTCCTTAGGATAGTTAGGTTTAAGTAGTTCTAAGTTCTAGGGGATTGCTGACTTCAGATATCAAGTCCCATAGTGCTCGGATCCATTTGAACCATTTTTGGGCCGCGCGGTCTCGGGCGGTGCAGTCATGGACTGTGAGGCTGGTCCCGGCGGAGGTTCGAATCCTCCCTCGGAAATGGGTGTGTGTGTTTTTCCTTAGGATAATTTAGGTTAAGTAGTCTGTAAGCTTAGGGACTGATGACCTTAGCAGTTTAGTCCCATGAATTTCACACATATTATAACATTTGAACAACCATTTTGGGACACTGAAAAGGTGGCGTTGTTGTGAAATAGAATTGCGTAACCTGTAGACTTGGTTATCATCTGCATTTATGTTCTAACATAATCTGTCGCGGTGTTATCCAATCTATGTCTATATACAGGGGGTAGGAAAATAATGTGAACACTTGTCCTTACTTTGGAATGGCCCGTAATACAGCTGCGACCCTTCTTGTAATACTGGCATGTAATGATGTTATAGTCTCCAATGGAATGTTATGGCACTCTTCGATAAGAACCTCACCTAACTGCTGTAGTAACGAGGGAGGCGGAAATCTGCTCCGGAGTCTGCGCTCCTTTACCACCCACAAGAGTTCCATAATGTTCGTGGACTGTGCTGACCAGGAAAGACGCTGCAGTTCGGTTGCATGCACCTCATCATACTGTCCTGGCTGTGTGCATGAGTGCATTATCGTCCTGAAATATGGCATCATTGTTGGGGAATGACATTTGAATCACGGGGTGCACCTGATCACCTAAAATGTTCACATAATCGTTGGCTGTATCACGGCCTTTGGGAGAAATGATGGGACCTGCAGAATACCATGACATGGCTGCCCACACTATCACACTTGTACCTCCATGTGTAACCCTTGGAATCAACCAATCAAGATTGTAGACTTGTTTTGGCGTTCTCCAGATGTAAACGCGGCCCGGTGTTGGAAATAACGAAAACGTTGGTTCTTCTGGCCATGTGACGTGTTTACACTAATCAACCTTGCAGGATTTATGCTTCTGACACCATCGTTTATGTTTCTTTGCGTTCGTTGTCGTCACTAATGGTTCCGGTATAGCAGCTTGTCCATGAATATTCTCTTTATGGAGTCCTCGGCGGACAGTGTCGACAGATACGGGGTCTCTAAGACGGCTATTGAGCTCTGCAGCCACTTTAGTCGCCCTAGTTTTGTGTTGTTTTCACACAATTCGTGTTAGCGTACGACGATCATTTGGTTTCGATTTGCGCCCACTACTACGTTTACAAGATGACGTATTTCCATGTTTTGTGTGGGCTGTCATATATGGCGAAACAATTGCCCTTGAAACATTCAATTATTGGGCTTCCTGGTTACTGATGCTCCAGCTAATCCCCCCCCCCTCCCCTTCCCAAGATCTGTTGTATTTCACTGTAGGTCGACCTCTGCCTCTCAATGCAAATACGAAGTGTGCGCTACTCATAAACAACCTACTACACTAATGCCTAGTACGTACTGAACACGCACAGTCCAGCGCGACACGTGCGTTACCTGTGTTGTTGACAGTCAAACACAACCATCTCATTAGTGCCACTACTTACGTTACTTTGTCTATCCTCTATATACAGGGTGTTTCAAAAATGACCGGTATATTTGAAACGGCAATAAAAACTAAACGAGCAGCGATAGAAATACACCGTTTGTTGCAATATGCTTGGGACAACAGTACATTTTCAGGCGGACAAACTTTCGAAATTACAGTAGTTACAATTTTCAACAACAGATGGCGCTGCGGTCTGGGAAACTCTATAGTACGATATTTTCCACATATCCACCATGCGTAGCAATAATATGGCGTAGTCAATGAATGAAATTACCCGAAACCTTTGACAACGTGTCTGGCGGAATGGCTTCACATGCAGATGAGATGTACTGCTTCAGCAGTTCAATTGTTTCTGGATTCTGTTGGTACACCTGGTCTTTCAAGTGTCCCCACAGAAAGAAGTCACAGGGGTTCATGTCTGGCGAATAGGGAGGCCAATCCACGCCGCCTCCTGTATGTTTCGGATAGCCCAAAGCAATCACACGAACATCGAAATATTCATTCAGGAAATTAAAGACGTCGGCCGTGCGATGTGGCCGGGCACCATCTTGCATAAACCACGAGGTGTTCGCAGTGTCGTCTAAGGCAGTTTGTACCGCCACAAATTCACGAAGAATGTCCAGATAGCGTGATGCAGTAATCGTTTCGGATCTGAAAAATGGGGCAATGATTCCTTTGGAAGAAATGGCGGCCCAGACCAGTACTTTTTGAGGATGCAGGGACGATGGGACTGCAGCATGGGGCTTTTCGGTTCCCCATATGCGCCTGTTCTGTTTATTGACGAAGCCGTCCAGGTAAAAATAAGCTTCGTCAGTAAACCAAATGCTGCCCACATGCATATCGCCGTCATCAATCCTGTGCACTATATCGTTAGCGAATGTCTCTCGTGCAGCAATGGTAGCGGCGCTGAGGGGTTGCCGCGTTTGAATTTTGTATGGATAGAGGTGTAAACTCTGGCGCATGAGACGATACGTGGACGTTGGCGTCATTTGGACCGCAGCTGCAACACGGCGAACGGAAACCCGAGGCCGCTGTTGGATCACCTGCTGCACTAGCTGCGCGTTGCCCTCTGTCGTTGCCGTACGCGGTCGCCCTACCTTTCCAGCACGTTCATCCGTCACGTTCCCAGTCCGTTGAAATTTTTCAATCAGATCCTTTATTGTATCGCTTTTCGGTCCTTTGGTTACATTAAACCTCCGTTGAAAACTTCGTCTTGTTGCAGCAACACTGTGATCTAGGCGGTGGAATTCCAACACCAGAAAAATCCTCTGTTCTAAGGAATAAACCATGTTGTCTACAGCACACTTGCACGTTGTGAACAGCACACGCTTACAGCAGAAAGACGACATACAGAATGGCGCACCCACAGACTGCGTTCTCTTCTATATATTTCACATCACTTGCAGCGCCATCTGTTGTTGAAAATTGTAACTACTGTAATTTCGAAAGTTTGTCCGCCTGAAAATGTATTGTTGTCCCTAGCATATTGCAACAAACGGTGTATTTCTATCGCTGCTCGTTTAGTTTTTATTGCCGTTTCAAATATACCGGTCATTTTTGAAACACCCTGTACGATAATCTAACGTAAATCGGGTGTGCAACATTAGATGTCAAATGTGTGATAATGGTTAGATGTAACTGGAATGAAGGTAAATGATACGTTCCCTTCTGACAAACACTTGCTGCTTTTTGAAGTGGAATGTCTCGGTGCACAGCTGTAAGACTGATTGGCTGGGTAACCGAGCAAGTTTCCAGCAGACAGCGGATACTCAGCAGTGACCCAGAGAGGAACAGAAAATCGACAGGCGAGAGGTCGATAGGTCGGCAGCTTGATGGATAGGCCCACATGGCTCTGATGGGTGATCGGTGACTCCCTGCACGACTCCCTCTCACTGGTGGGTGGTCATCAGGGGTGGGGGAAGCTGGGGGGGGGGGGTGGGGAGGGTGGTAAGGGGGGAGGGGGAGACATTTCCTGTGCCGTGGAGGTGATGAATGCAGGTCTCAGTGGGTCGCGGATAGACAGCTGCCATATGCGGGCTGCCAGTGATCGTCAAGCGCCACGTTTGTGCAGAAGCGATACGAACCTGTCGATGCCGTCAGACTGGACTGAAGATCAGATGGACTAACTAGGCGTTAGGCAGCCATTTCGAAAGCTGGGAATATTCTCTAGCAGGCAATAATTGAGGTACGATGAACCACATTGTAACACACCTTCTGTTTTTACTAATGCGTAATCTCACTTTACTATGTAGCGATGTGATCTTTGCGCGCATGTCGTTACAGGTAACTGGCGACCGTGTGACGTGCACTATGTGATCAGAAATATCCGGACGCCCCCAAAAACATACGCTTTCCATATTAGGTGCTGTCACAGAGTGTTGTACTTCTCGCAAGTGAGAGACTGTTTACTCTTAGGACAATGTATCTTTGACTTGTTATATTGTATGTTCTGTGACTATGTAATAAAGTGTTGTTAAACTGCTAATCGCGGCTCTACTGTGATTCACGACATAAGAATTTGGTGCCGAAACCCGGGATAGACTTTGCCCGAGACAATTCCACGATTGTCGTAGTGAACCGAATTCTGGACGCACGTCACGCGGCAATACTACGACGGGGTTTACTGCAGCGGTTTGTTACACCACGCAACAAGCTCTTCGACGACAACCGCCATCATACACAGCTAAGTTCAATTGAATTATCACGCAACATGTTTTGTAGTGCCATTTGCAAAGGCAACTGATTACATTATTGCCGCTGTGTACTGCTATTGTAGCTGTTCGATTAGCGCTGTAACGAATTATCAGATCCTACGCTACGCCTGTAGACTGTTTATGACTAGTGCTGCCATCTAGCGACCGTCAATTGAACTTCTTCGACTAGCGATCCAAAGATAACGCCTTACTAGGACCAGCTAATCGCTAGCCGACACTGCTTTAAACTTTCGAGTAATCGGACGGAATGGACGTGCCAGACCACAAACCATAAGCGCAATTACACTCTCTAAAGAGAAAACGTATGAGAGAAAGAGCAAACATTACGCGACTCGTGGCGGAAGTTGCAAGGTTGCCCGACACATCGGAAATCGCGGATTATAAATATTACAATGACATGAAACTTCCTGGCAGATTAAAACTGTGTGCCCGACCGAGATTCGAACTCGGGACCTTTGCCTTTCGCGGGCAAGTGCTCTACCATCTGAGCTACCGAAGCACGACTCACGCCCGGTACTCACAGCTTTACTTCCGCCAGTATCTCGTCTCCTACCTTCCAAACTTTACAGAAGCTCTTCTGCGAACCTTGCAGAACTAGCACTCCTGAAAGAAAGGATACTGCGGAGACATGGCTTAGCCACAGCCTGGGGGATGTTTCCAGAATGAGATTTTCACTCTGCAGCGGAGTGTGCGCTGATATGAAACTTCCTGGCAGATTAAAACTGTGTGCCCGACCGAGATTCGAACTCGGGACCTTTGCCTTTCCAACGGTAACTACAATCAATAAACACATTTTTCTTCGCGGCTATCTCTCGGGAGAACCAAGGCATTTAGTGGACGGTATTGCGGTGACGGCCGAGACGTACGCAGAGGATTCTCCGAGCGCGTTATGGCAACAAGGATCGAATAATTGAAGCTCACTTGGATTATCTCGAAGCCATGAAACCAATTAAGCTGTCCACTCCAGAGGAACTTAATTCAACATTCATTGAATGCCAGCGACGAATTCAAGCTCTCCGGGCACTTGGGGAAGACGTGAACGGATACGGTCGAGTCCTCGCGCCGAAAGTTTTACGCGCTTTTCCGGATGATATATGCCGCCGCTGGATAATTCACGCCAAGCGTACAGGAATATCCGAAGGGGACATTTTGCAACTGATGGAGTTTCTGAACGAGGAAGTCGACGGGGCGCTTACCACGCAGAAGATACGCGGTGAATTTTCAAGCACTTCTAGTAACCTTCCCACAGCGTCCACACTTCACGTACACGCGAAATCTAAAAGATCGACTCCGAAGGATACCAGCGTAAAGGAACCATTCTGCGTCTTTTGTGAATCTGACGGTCATTGGGCGCGAGACTGTAAGAAGATCGTACGCGTTAATGATCGAATAGATAAATTGAAACTGGCAAACAGATGCTTTCTTTGTCTTCAACGTGGCCACAAAGTGTCAAATTGCAAAAAGAAAGAAAAGGCTCGGTGTGTTAACGGTAAAAGACTGCATCATAAGTCCAATTGTGAGGAACGAAAGGATATTAGGGGTCCTGCGGGTCAGACAAACGTTACTTCCGTTGGAAAGGTATCTGTCGCTCCCCACAGTTACACGTACCTTGAGACAGCCCAAGTATGCGTCTCAGGACCTACAGGATTGAGCAGAACAACGCGATGTCTACTGGACGCAGGTAGTCAGTCCAGCTTCATCGCAAAATCGCTGACTGATGATCTCAAACTGCAAACGGTAGACCGACAAGAACTAACCGTTTGTTCCTTTGAATCGAACCCTACACTCCCACGACACCGCAGGCTTGTTCAGTTTAGTATGAAGGGGCTTTGGCAGAATTCTTCAGTGCCACTTACTGCCTTCGAAAGTACTCACGTTATTTCTCACCAGCCTTCGGTTCCACAACATATAAAGAGTTTACCAGATGCCCGGAAGATTACGGCTAGCAGATCCGGAAACCGATTCAACAGAAGATCTTCCCGTGGAGATTCTTGTAGGAGGCGACTTTTATTGGAAGATAGTGAAGCACAATTCTCCCATACGCATCTCTGAAACCTTAGTGTTAGTTCCTTCTCTGTTTGGCTGGATATTTAGTGGTAACAAGTCACAAGCCTGTGTGCATGCAACCGTGGTAAATTTTGCTCAGACTGACCGATCTCCTCTGCACTCTGACAATGATTTCACACGCTTTTGGGACTTGGAAACTATAGGGATTACTGCCGATCAGGATCTACCTGTGAACAACAAGGATACGAGACTTCTTGAAGAGTTTAGAGCATCTTTCTCTATAAAGGATCATCGAGCAGTCGTTACACTTCCCAAAATGCAACATAAAGTGCTTTCGAGTAACAGACCTATCGCGGAAAAACGATTCAAGCACCTCAGGGAAAGATTTCAACGTCAAGAGACATTTAAGCAAATGTATTTCGATCTTATGCTAGACTACATTACGAAGGGGCAAGTAGAGGTCGCTCCCACCCCACTCTCAGGAAAGGAGCTATTTTATCTCCCTCATCATGCAGTGAGGAAGGAGAAATACGGAACCACTAAGTAGAGAATAGTCTTTGACGCCTCATCTCACGAAAACAATGCACCTTCTCTGAATGAGGTATTAGAAGTAGGACCGAACCTATTACCAGAGATTCTGGAAATTTTACTGCGTTTCAGATTATATTCTACGGCTATCGTCACGGACATCACACAAGCTTTCCTTCAATTAACCTTGAACGAAAAGGACAAAGACTTGACCAGATTTTTCTGGTTCAAGATTAGTCAGGATCAAACAGGAAATCTTCAAACGACGGACGAACTAACAGAATACCATTTTAACAGACTCCCATTCGGCCTGACCTGCAGCCCATTTTTACTTTCTGCAACACTAAGAGAACTTGCCGACAAGTGTATGACAGCATTTCCCACCGTAGCGCCACTTATAAACAAGACTGCATACATGGACGATTTTGTGATCTCAGTAGAAGGTGATAATTTGGTGATAACTATATACTATGAACTTGTAACCCTAATGAAATTGATCAGTCTCCCTTTATCAAAATGGGCTACCAACTGTGAACAACTCCACACTATCTGGAGGGCAGAAGGGCGAGAACACACCCAGACTCAAGTTTTAGGTGTAGACTGGAACACCGCAGGTGACTACTTCTGTATCGATCCTAGCGAAATCATCAGAAGGTCGTCAGAAGAGCCAGCCACCAAACGACTCCTTTTACAATGTACGGCTAAATTCTATGACCCACTCGGACTGTTTTCCCCAGTTTCTCTTGTTGGTAAATTGCTATTCCAGGACACATGGTGCCGAGGAATTGGCTGGGATGAACTTATGCCCTGGGACTTAGGGGCACGATGGCGCACTTGGATAGCTAGCTTACTTTCATTGTCACATATACGTGTCCCTAGATGGATAGCTACAGCTCATGGAAGAGACTCTCAGCTGCACGTATTCTGTGACGCCTCGGAAAAGGCATATGGAGCAGCCTTGTACGTTCGTACTGTCTAAGATGATGACGTCGTAACCCATTTAGTCTGTAGCAAGAACAGACTTGCTCCTATTAAGAAGGTGACATTGCCTCGACTCGAACTTTTAGCAGCAGTAGTTGGGACCAGACTATTGTGTTACTTTTGCCGCGCAAGTGACTTTAAAATTACCCTTGCGATACTGTGGACGGATTTTACAATAACACTAAGTTGGATTCGCTGTGATCCTAACAGATGGAAGACCTTCGTTTGTAATCGTGTAACTGAGGTACAAACACACACGACTCCCACGCAATGGAAACACCGCCCAGGACCAGACAATCCTGCTGACCACCTCTCACGTGGACTCCTCGGCTACCAAATGAATTCTTTGGACATTTGGTGGCATGGGCCGCCTTGGCTTACACTCCCCCCTGAATGCTGGCCAAACAACGATACTCCAACGATGGTACGACTTCCTCCCGAAGAAAAGAGGAAGAAAACGCAGAGCCAAGTTTTGTCGATATCTACGCCAACCAGCCTTTTGAACTTACTTAAATTCAGCTCATACTGGAAGCTCATTCGTATCACAGCATGGACTCTCCGTTTCCTACACAACATTCGTCAGAAGAATAAATCTTCAGCAGAACTTACAGCCACCGAATTATCAGCTGTCAAAATGTATTGGATTCGAGTGGGCCAGAGAGATTCCTTCCCCAACGAATTACATGCACTTCAGAATAACTTACCACTGCCAAGAGAGTCAAAAATCGCACGATACAATCCTTTCCTAGAAAATGGACTGATACGTCTAGGAGGTCGACTGCAGTGCACTAGCCTAAATAGGGAACAAAAACATCCTGTACTCCTTGACGGTTCCCACCACTTCACACAATTGGTTATTCGAGAGACACACATGCGCCTTCATCACTTTGGTGTTCGTTCTGTACTATCCGAACTGCGAACTGAATTTTGGATCCTTAGAGCTCGTCAGGCCATCAAAAGAATCCTATACTCATGCCTCGCATGCAAGATCTTGAAGAATCCACGAGGGCAACAGATCGAAGGACCGCTGCCACCTGAACGAGTTTCACCTGCCAAACCATTTGCTGTAACCGGAACAGACTTTGCTGGCCCAACTATTCATCAAAGTGGGGAAGGAAACGCACAAGTCATATATCACTCTTTTCACATGTGCTACCACACGAGCTGTCCACCTCGAACTCTGTACAGACTTGTCAACGGACAAGTTTCTTATGGCACTTCAGCGATTCGCCGGAAGACGCGGACTACCCCACACGATATATACAGATAACGCGAAAACATTCCACGCCACGAATATGGAACTAGCCCAACTCTGGAAGGCATTAACCACCACAAAATCTTATCAGTTCCTCGCCCACCACGGTATTACTTGGAAATTCATTGTCTCCCGTGCGGCTTGGTGGGGAGGATGGTGGGAAAGAATGATGGGCACTATAAAGCGTTGCCTACGGAAGGTACTGGGACTCACAAAGCTCACTGAGGAACAACTGAACACCACCTTGATCAGTATTGAAGCCGCGGTGAACTCCAGGCCCGTCACACCAGGAGATGATTGTGATGCACTCACACCATCCCATTTTCTGGCGGGAGGAACGACTATTCCGACGGGACCAGAGCCTTCAGCGAGCACGAATTTAACAAAGGAATTCCGACTGAGACAGCAACTCTGTGACAGTTTTTGGAACCGTTGGGTTAAAGAATACCTATTGGAGCTCCGGAACTACCATGAAGTTAAACGCCCATCGGGACGAGTCATCCCCTTTGGCCCTGGCGACATCGTGCTGATCCAAGAGGACCTTCGTCCGCGACATATGTGGCAGAAGGCCAGGATAGAAAAGGTACTACCAGGAAGAGACGGCAGGGTAAGGATGATAATACTCCGGACACCAGAAGGTCACATCAATAGTCGTCCTGTGCAGCTGGCCGCACCTTTGGAGGTCGACCAGGGTGGGGAGAATGTCACAGAGTGATGTACTTCTCGCAAGTGAGAGTATAATTTATAAAATTGCAACATATGTATATAGAATTAATGTAATGGTTGAGCGATTAACACTAGATGATAGAGCAAACAAAAAAATATTCGAAGATCAGGGTGCGTTAGAAAAGGTTAGATTAGCATGTACTAATAAATTGGGCCCTTTTAGCCTGAAACCGGATAAATCATCTGGTGTACCTTGGAGAAAATATAGTAGGCGTAATGCATTTAAGTTCGTAACATATTGTAAACCTGAAATCAGTGCCGACATTGGTAAAGTAAAATCATGGGTAGATTTAGAAAATCAATGTAAATGTAAGAATAAACTATTCCAAGGAGTAAACCCATTTTATATCGGTGTACAGATTGCAGGCGACGAACCTGCTAAAAATGATGTAGTACAAAGTGAAGTTAAATATGTTACATTCATTGTAAGAAATAGAGTGTATATGACCTTTTGTAGAAGGAAGGGAACTGTCACGTTCGAAATAAAGATTATTGTTATAGCTCATGTCTGCGTTGGAATTTTTTTATGCCAATTGGGAGCACATACGAAATTATCCTCATGACCTACGCCTCGCCTTCCTCGTTCCTACTACGCAGCAACGTGTCGACGATCTAGCATTAACATTTTATGGGAATAAGATAAACTATGCCGCTGCTGTTATTGTTCTAGAAGAATTGTGGTATTATAAGCCTAATTTGCAGCAATTAATACTTCAATTTAGGGACGCCTACAGGGAATTTGTATTTATGCCAAACGGTATACGATGTGCGCAGCGATATTTTGATTTTAGACAGGGTAGATACAGACCCCTGTGGTACACCTATTAGAGCCACAGTATTTACTCATAGTCCTTCTCAGACACACAGCCGTAGGCCATCCTAGGAAATGGCCTCACGTCCAGTGAGGTCTCCCTGTCAGGGTAAAAAGAAGTATAGGCTTGTACACAAGTTGAAAAATGACAATGTATCTTTGACTTGTCATATTGTATGTTCTGTGACTATGTAATAAAGTGTTGTTAGATTGCTAATCGCGGCTCTACTGTGATTCACGACAGGTGCATTGTGCTGCCACCTGCGGCCAGGTACTTCATATCAGCGATCTCAATAGACATCGTGAGGGAGCAGAATGGGGCGCTCCGCGGAAATCACGGACTTCGAAAGTGGTCAGGTGACCGGGTGTCACTTGTACGCGAGATTTCCACGCTCCTAAACATCCCTAAGTTCACTGATTAAGGTGTGAAGTGGGAACGTGAAGGGACACGTACAGCACAAAAGTGTACAGGCCGACCTCGTCTGTTGAATGCCAGAGGCCGCCGAGATTTGAAAGGATCGTAATGTGTAATAGGCAAACATGTAGCCAGACCATCACACAGGAATTCCAAACCGCATCAGGATCCACAAGATGGACAGTGTCTTGAAAGGAGGATATAAGATGAACATCAACAAAAGCAAGACGAGGATAATGGAATGTAGCCAAATTAAGTCGGGTGACGTTGAGGGAATTAGATTAGGAAATGAGACACTTAAAGTAGTAAAGGAGTTTTGCGTTTTGGGGAGCAAAATAACTGATGATGGTCGGAGTAGAGAGGATATAAAATAATCTGGATCGACTTAAAACATTATGACAGTCAGGTGGGAGGTGAGAAAACTTGAATTTTATGTTCGAGCGGCTTCTCATAAGCCACACATCACGCCTGTAAGTGACAAACGACGCCTCGCTTAATGTAAGGAGCGTAAACATTGGGCTACTGAACAGTGAAAAAACGTTGTGTGGAGTGACGAATCACGGTACACAATGTGGCGATCCGATGGCAGGGTGTGGGTATGGCGAATGCCCGGTGAACGTCATCTGCTAGCGTGTGTAGTGCCAATAGTAAAATTCGGAGGCGGTGGTGTTATGGGGTGGTAATGCTTTTCATGGAGGGGGCTACACACCTCATTGTTTTGCGTGGCATTATCACGACAGAGGCCTACATTGATGTTTTAAGAACCCCCACTGTTGAAGAGCAATTCGGGTATGGCGATTGCATCTTTCAACACGATCGAGCACCTGTCCAAAATCACCGGCCTGTGGTGGAGTGGTTACACGACAGTAACATCCGTGTAATGGACTGACCTGCACAGAGTCTTGACCTGAATCCTGTAGTACACCTTTGGGATGTTTTGGAACGCCGACTCTGTGCCAGGCCTCACCGATTAACATCGATACCTCTCCTCAGTGCAGCACCCCGTGAAGAATGGGCTGTCATTCCAAAAGAAACCTTCCAGCACCTTACTGAACGTATGCCTGCGAAAGTGGAAGCTGTCATCAAGGCTAAGGGTGGGCTAACACCATTTTGAATTCCAGCATTACCGATGGAGGGCACCAGGAACTTGTAAGTCATTTTCAGCTAGGTGTACGGATACTTTTGATCACATAGTGTGTAAGAGCTGCAGCACCACGATTACTACGGGATACATACGCCGAAGAATGGTAAAATGTCTGAAATGAGTGGTGGTATGCAGCGAATCTAGACTGATAATCTGACGCAGGAGTGAAGATTAACAAAACAGTAGTTAACGTTCCACAGTGCCTGCACTGCAGGTTCTACGATGGAGGTTCGGTAAGTAATGCAACACACTTTTTTCTTAGAGCAGGGAAGTTTTATTAAGGACTCCAATATACCATATTATTGTCCACTCTTTTGGCTACAAAACCCTTTTTCTCAACATAATCTCCGCACAATGCGACGGTCTTACGCCACTTTATTGGGAGGACCTGCATGCCCGCGTAATACCTCTCTACTGACCAACGTCGGAGGCAACGTCTTCCTCCATCAATAGCGTCCTCATCATCTTCGCACTGCTTTCCGGGGAGTGCATCGTTCATTGGGGCAAACAGACGGAAGCTGGAATGTGCGAGATCTGGGCTGCAGAGTGGACGAGGAAAAACAGTTCAGTGAAGGTTTGTGAGCTGCTGTCGGGTGCGCAGACTTATGAGAGGTCTTGCGTTGTCATAGGGAAGGAGAAATTCTTTTCCATTTTTGTGGCGACGAACGCGCCGTTTCTTCAGTTTCCTGAGGCTAGCACAATACACTTCAGATCTGATCGTTGCACCGTGAGGGACGGCATCAAACAGAATAACCTCTTCAAAGTCCCAGAAGACCAAGACCGTGTAAAAAAAAAAAAAAAAAAAAAAAAAAAAAAAAAAAAAAAAATGGTTCAAATGGCTCTGAGCACTAGGAAGTCATCAGTCCCCTAGAACTTAGAACTACTTAAACCTAAGTAACCTAAGGACATCACACACATCCATGCTCGAGGCAGGATTCGACTCTGCGATCCTAGCGGTCGCGCGGTTCCATACCAAAGCACCTAGAACTGCTCGGCCACATCGGCCTTAATTAGGACCTAAGGACATCACACACATCCATGCCCGAGGTAGGATTCGAACCTGTGACAGTAGCGTTCCCGCGGTTCCAGACTGTAGCGCCTAGAACCTCTCGGCCACTCTGGCCGGCAAGACCGTGTAACACTTATATCGATTAGAAGTAGGTTTATATTATGTATCTGTGTATCTATAATTATGAAGTGTTTATTCTTTCTTAATGAAACTAAATGAAGTTTAAAATAATGAAATTTTATTATACGTGTATATTTAGAAGAAAAACAATGTATATTGGAAACTGGTTCATGATTAGAGACTTTCTGTTCTAAAATGTAAAAGATGTAGGGAAGTCCCTCCGAGACGGAAGTGGCTTGGCGCGATGGTTTTGGCGGTCGAACTGGACGGCTCCTTCGTGTGAATGCTACGCAGTCAGTAACTAGCCGTTACAGCCGGCCGGTGTGCCCAAGCGGTTCTGGGCGCTTCAGTCTGGAACCACGCGGCTGCTACGGTCGCAGATTTGTATCCTGCCTCGGGCATGGATGTGTGTGATGTCCTTAGGTTAGTTAGATTTATTTAGTTCTAAGTATAGTGAACTGATGACCTCAGATGTTAAGTCCCACAGGGCTTAGAGCCATTTGAACCACCTTTGCGGTTGTATGTTTTTTGACTGATATTTATTTTTGTTTTTTGTAATACCAATTTCTAGGTCTTAAAAATAAAGATAAGTGCTTTTCTACTTTCAAAATAATTTCATTATTGACCTACGTAGCCGGCCGAAGTGACCGTGCGGTTCTAGGCACTGCGGTCTGGAACCGCGTGACCGCTACGGTCGCAGGTTCAAATCCTGCCTCGGGCATGGATGTGCGTGATGTCCTTAGGTTAGTTAGGTTTAAGTAGTTCTAAGTTCTAGGGGACTAATGACCTCAGAAGTTGAGTCCCATAGTGCTCAGAGCCATTTGAACCATTTGACCTACGTACAGAAGGGAAGGGGCCAAATGCAGGCGTACAAGAGATCCAAGTGCAGCGTGCAAAACATGGTGAACTTTCAGTATATAAAAATATATTTATATATAAAATAATATTTTAATATGCTCTTACGATGAACTACGAGTGTCACTCCAAAAGAAATGCACACTATTTTTTTTTAGTCCATCTTTTATTCTACATGTTTGAAAGTTTTACAGCGTGTAGAAAAAATCTTTTAGGAGCAATAATTTCATTTCTCCACATAACTTCCATCCCTCTCAACTGCCTTATGCCATCTTGGAACCAGCGCCTGTATAACCGCACGGTAAAATTGTGGACCAACCTGTTGGATCCACTGTTTGGCAGCATGCACAACGGACTCATCATCTTGAGACCTTGTTCTACAATGAGAGTCTTTCAGTTTCCCAAAGAGATGATAGTCACATTGAGCCAGATCAGGACTGTAAGGCGGGTATTTCAGTGTTGTCTATCCACGTTTGGTGATGGCTTCCACGGTTTTCTGACTGACATGTGCCCGTTCATTGTCGTGCAATAGCAAAACATCCTGCTTTTGCCGATGTGGTCGAACACGACTCAGTCGAGCTTGAAGTTTCTTCAGTGTCGTCACAGATGTATCAGAATTTATGGTGGTTCCACTTGGCATGATGTCCACAAGCAAGAGTCCTTTGGAATGTAAAAAGACCGTAGCCATAACTTTTCCAGCGGCAACGGCCTTGCCGCAGTGGCTACACCGGTTCCCGTGAGATCACCGAAGTTAAGCGCTGTCGGGCGTGGTCGGCACTTGGATAGGTGACCATCCAGGCCGCCATGTGCTGTTGCCATTTTACGGGGTTCACTCAGCCTCGTGATGCCAATTGAGGAGCTACTCGACCGAATAGTAGCGGCTCCGGTCATAGAAAACCATCACAACGACCGGGAGAGCGGTGTGCTGACCACACGCCCCTCCTATCCGAATCCTCACCTGAGGATGACACGGCGGTCGGATGGTCCCGATGAGCCACTTGTGGCCTGAAGACGGAGTGCATAACTTTTCCAGCCGAAGGTGTGGTTTTGAATTCTTCCAAGAAATTCATCTCCACCATTCTTGTACTGTTCCAAAAGTTCGCTGCAAACCGTTTTTCTTGTTTCTTTGTGAGCTACTGTCAACATACTGGGAACCCACCTGGCACAAACCTTTTTTAACGCCAACACTTTCAGTATTCTGCAAACACTTCCTTCCCCTATCGCAACGTAACGTGACAATTCGTTCACTGTGATGCGTCTGTCAGCAGTCACCAATTTGTTAACTCTCTGCATATTGTCTGGAGTGTGTGCAGTACGAGGTCTGCCGCTGCGAGAACGATCCTCAGTATTGTCGTGCCAGTTTTCATCACGTAACCTGCTTGCCCACCGGCTAACTGTACTGCGATCTACAGCAGCATCTCCATACACCTTTTTCAACCTCTTGTGGATGTTTTCCACTGTCTCATTTTCACAGCACAGGAATTCTATGACAGCACGTTGCTTCTGACGAACGTCAAGTGTAGCAGCCATCTTGAAGACATGCTGTGACGGCGCCACTCACGGGAACAAGTTGAATTAAGTATCAAAACAAGCGGGAAGGCTGTATCTACACACTGGAAGACTTTCACACTTGCAGAATGAAAACTGTATTTTTACAAAAATAGTGTGCATTTCTTTTGGAGTGACCCTCGTATATTCTTGAGATACATGGTAATATAAGCAAAACTGCGTGACTCCAAACGTGACCTCCTGGAGTTTTTTTGAATTTCAACTTCAATTATCTCGGTATAATGTTTTTTATACTTGGACCCCTTGGCTTGTAAGTGCCACATCATTTTGTGTAGTTTTCTGATAAAGAGGTGTTTTTTTCTTAAAATTTATTTGACTGTATTTTTGATGTGGTACTGATGTAACCTTTTACATAAGAAAACTCATATGCTTCACTGAAATTGCTGAGTACAATTTTTATTGCTATATAAATACAGCTGTCTGCCAGAACCCACTTGGGCCAGAGCGTGACAAAATAGTGACCTAAGGGTTAATACCGCATTAAAAGTTACCGGAAGAAAAAATATCGTTCGCAAGCTGATAAGCTCTAAATGCGCAACCCAACCCAGCGTCTTCAAAACCTCAGCACCCGCGTGCTGTCACTGCCGGCGAATATGCGCATCCGGTCTGGTGTAGATCAGATCACTCGAAGTAAGTTTATGTCACCCTCAACGAGAAAAGCAGAATCATCACCGAATATCTGAAACGCACACCTCTGGACGAGCTCCACCGTGTAGCTGGCTTCACCTCTCCAGTCATCCATAGAGCGGCAGCAGCAGCATTTGACACAGTCATTTTTGAAAAGAATTTACTCCAGAATCTTAAGTTTTCACGAACTAAGGAAAACATTCTGCAGGTGAGAGTATGGAATGTAACCCGATGAGCTTTCCTATGTTTAAAGACCAGAATGACATGGATATTTTGCCATTAGTGCAGTTGCTAAGTTTTGGAATGACTTTGAAAAAAAAAAAGTCGAAAATCTTGGAATAAGGTCCTTTCATTCAGGAAGTAATTCATTCACATGGTCACATTACGTGTTTAGTTGTGTTTTGAGGTGTTTTTGTTTTTGACCACACATTTTCACTGTATTCTATCTCCGATCAAAATAAAGAGAAAGTGATTTCGTTGAACATCATTATTAGCAGCACTGTTACCAGTGTCGTAAAGAAACGCGGGCTTCATTGGTTTGGGCACATAAAGAGAGTGACCCACCAGAAGGTATTTCAACCTGAACCTCGAAGGAAGAAGACCACGGGGAAGAGCAAGAAAACGCTGGATAGAGACTGTAGGATCAGATGTGGAGGAGAAAGGACACAAATGAGAAGTTGTCCCGGAACAGAGGGGGGGTGACGTGCGCTTGTACACCACAACCGGGAAAATGGACTTCAAAACTGTTAATGAAGATGATGATGATTAGCAGTGCTGTTACGTACATGCCACTACCGTAATTCATTAAAGAAATGCCTATATTAGTGCCTAACATAGTCAAGTAAACATTGTATGTCTTGCATAGCGTTCCGTTAAAACCCACTTGGCCAGTGTAAGCCTTTTCAAAATTAAAATCAATAGACAATTCCGGAAATAAAAAGTTTTTGGTATTATCAATAGGTTTTCAACCCTATACTTGACGATATTTTACATCTCGCAATATATCAGAAATAATAACAGTTGAAACGTCCCCTTGGAAAAATTATACATGACTGTGCTTAAACTGACACACAATATTTTTTTAGCGCAACGCAATCTGACTTTCAGTAATCCCTACAAGAGAATGGCCCTGAATAAATTAACCTATACCTTTCACAAATCACTTACCTCACAAAAATCGTCGTTACTCGAACTACTGCAATACAGCGAGCGCCACTACTGCCAGCTAAATAAAAGATTCAAACTACTGAAGGCACTAACTACTGACAGACATAGTTAGCAAATGAAAGATTTTAATAGAGAACAAACAATGTATTTACCTTAATAGTCATAATATATATAGCAGTTCATGACATCCATTCTTACAAATGTACTGTTTCTGATGGACACACCTCCAGATATCCATTCTCAAAAATCCGCCCTCTCACTTCCTCACATCCACCACTGCTGGCGGCTCGCCTCCAACTGCGCAACGCTATGCGCTGTTAACAGCCAACAGTCCAACACTACAATGGCGAATATTACAACAATGCCACCCAGCCACACAGCACACAGCACAGCCAGTGATTTTCATATAGAGTGCTACATGGCGTTACCAATATAAAAACCTAAACAGCCTACTTACACAGTGAACTACAAACAGCGAAACGTAATTCATAGTGCATCTGGTATTCGATAGATGACATGCAGAAGTAATCACCACTGAAAGGAGATTATTACAGGAGTGAAGCTGTCTCAAAAACCACATCACTCTAACACAGTACCAAAATCACATTTATGGTGTCTGAAATACAGCCCTACTCTCGCAGGAAGATCTGTCTATGTATATAGAATCTGGTACCATTCTTAACTCATTTTCCCAAAATTTGGAGTGAGGTCCTTTCAAATATAACCGTATCATTTGAAGAAAGACTTAAAACAGCAGAATCTGAACATCACCTCTTGTATAGGCTGCAGCCGACTGACCAGCGGTTAAAATCGAGGTCTAGTTTCCTGAGATCGGCGGAAAATTACAAAGAACCTAAAACCAGGGTGTTACTTCGGAGGATTACCTCAAATCAACACTAGATGGAACTGAAAGAGGAAATAGCGCCAGGATGCTTTGAAAACTTGGCTCTATATAGACAACGTTCGGACACCACAAAATCTAGAGATACTCCTAAAAAATGGGGCTACCCTGTAGACTCAGAGAAAGCGAAGCATTAGAAGCCACGCTTCATACTGTCCACTGCCGTCCGCTAAATGCACTTTAGGGGACCTTATGGCTGCAGAGCCAAATTCAATTGACGTCGCCCGTTTCTAAGCAACAAAACTTTACCTCTATCTCAAGGGCAGACAGAAGGCAAGTGGGCTTCAAAAATTCGATTCTTAGATTTTAGCATATTTGAAATTTCCTGCGTGAAACAGTTTTTGTTTTATATAAATACAAATGTTTTTTCGTAATATAGGATGGTTTTCCTGACGCTCTGTGCAATCTGGGGACGGTGACAGCAAGACTTAGGGCAGGGTATGTGCAGAACAACACTATGGTCCTAATGTTAGTGGTAAGTAATTCTCATCAATAACTATATTAGAATTGCAATAATAAACTTTAAAACAATTTTTCTCAAAAATACATTTTTTTTTTCTTTCAGGTACCATCATATACTAATGGGGTTAGAAACATGAAATTTGGTCAATTTGTACTGCAGATGTTAATAATGGTTCACGTGGCTCTGAGCACTATGGGACTTAACATCTGAGGTCATCAGTCCCCTAGAACTTAGAACTACTTGAACCTAACCAACCTAAGGACATCACACACATCCATGCCCGAGGCAGGATTCGAACCTGCGACCGTAGCGGTCGCTCGGTTCCAGACTGTAGCGCCTGAACCGCACGGCCACTCCGGCCGGCAGATGGTAATAAGTTATTACAAGTAAACCGAGAACAACCAAACAATGAAAAACTGTTTTTTAATAATTTATGACAAAAAAGTTAAATTTTACAAGTGAAAGAATAAAATTTTTTCTTCAAAGCCATAAGAGCTATTACGTTAATTTTACTTGTAAATCGAGCCATGTATGTTATATATCTGCAGTAAAAATTTCATTGTTTTATCACTTACAGTTCTTTTGAAAAGTGTACTAATTCAAAGGGTAAAATAGCATTGGCAGAATAGGGATAAAAATTGTCTTCCGTCCCCCCGCCTACGATCACAATATGTATTTCCTGTTCTTATATTTAATCTTTACATAGTTTTACATCTACAGTTCTATGTTGTGTTCCTTTGCATATACAGGATGAAGAAAAATTCTCGCACTCGGACTTCGCAGCACGATCCCTCACATACTAGCGACACAAAAATGTCTCTCACAGAATTTCGCCCTGCTCCTATTTGCTGCAGTAAATGGACGTTAAATATTGGTAATCTGGCAACAATGTAATCATATGTACTGTAACTACCTCACCATATAGCGGCAGTCGAGGGCAGTTGGTGCAGTGGATGCCGTTTTGGGTTTGCATGTAGGAGGTCGAGATTTCGATTCTCGATCGAGGCTTGTTTTTATTTACTAATTGTACTCTGTAAGGTATCTGGCATCTCAATTGTCAGACAGCGATTATAGTGGATATTCTACAAAACATTTGCACTTACGTACTACGAATACAAGTATGGAAGTACAGCTGTTCTCATTGGTCAGCTTTTAAAGAAATCTTTTGCTTTTTACGAACGCGAATTGTTTCGCACCGCTGCATCTGTTACATTCCAAATCTGTTTTCTGTGTATTCTCCCCCTAATTCCCTTATCGATTAGTAGCAACTATCATTCTTGTCACGTTCAGGTCCATTACATTTCGTTAGAGCCTTACATCACCAGCTGGGCTAGCAAATAATTTCCATACTCGGTTACCATTCGTATGTATTATCACCCTGGAACCACTAATTCTGGCTTTTAACAATGAAGCTGATCAGAGCATGCTGTTTATCAGGCATCTCCATGCGATATTATTATTATTATTACTATCGATGAAAATGTGAAAATATCACGTCCATTACCGTTAGGAAAACAGTGAAAATGTCGGATACGTGCGGCTTATGAAACGGTATTATATAGCAGAATGAAACTGACAAATAAAAAATATAAGGTTCGACTCAGAATGTCACCCTCGTCCTTCTGCACGGTAATCCTCAAACGCTCTCCACTGCATCATCTTCACAGAACTGAATGCTGACAGAGGTAGTAACCGTATATGTGATTACAGTATTGCCAAACTGCCAATCTTCAACGTCCATTTACTGCCAGAAATATGTGCAGGACGAAATGTTGTGACAGACATTTTCGTTTTGCTAGTACAGTGGTTCCCAGCAGGTGGTCCGCAGACCCCCAGGGGGAGCTGTTCAATAATGAATATGTCAATGGTTTTTCCTAAGTACCAAAAATAGAAAACGTATAAAAAGACTCTTAATTTGGCCCTTTTAGGTACTTGATACTGTGATATGACAAGGTACCAGTCATGCTCGATGAGGGGGTCCTCGAGAAAATATTGTTGGGATCCCCTGTACTAGTACGTAAGGTACTGCGCTGTGAAGTCAAAGAGCACGAATTTTTCTTCACTGCGCATATACTTTTCACGTATGAATGTTCTGCACACTATAGTGATGCTTCTGTTACATGTAAATAATACCCTGAGTTTTTCCAAGGCCCTCGGCGAATCTGTTGCAATCGGTATTTTACGCACTATAATACGCTACGGAATATAAGTCTCATCTTTAATTTTAACAACTTTTTTAAATAACTTTCTTTTCATGATTATTATACTACAAAGCCAGTCTAAAAAAAATTCTTAGTTTATAAAATGGAAAATTCGTGCAAATAGTCATCTTCTAGTTTTGGCCATTTTTTCATTCAGTCCTGTATTTACATATTTAGTCTTTCACATTTTTTCAGTCCTTCTTTACTAGCCCTCCAACCATGAATTTTTTTTTCTGTTGGTGGAAGGCCGAAATGCCGCTCAGCTTCTCCAGTTCCATGTTCTTACGATGCTGTTACTTCCAGTTTACAACCGACATCATACGGATATTTTTTTAATTTTTTTCTTAATTACGACAATAGCTACTAACAAAGTATTGTACTGTTCCCGATAACACAACTCACTTTCAGGTTCACTCGCACCGTAGACTGCAATGACGCTTCATAGGCTAGACACTGTTCTGAGGAGGAGGAGAGATTAATGAAACTTCCTGGCAGATTAAAAATTTTTGCCGGACCGAGACTCGAACTTGGGAGCTTTGCCTTTCGCGGGCAAGTGCTCTTCCAGCTGAGCTACCCAAGCACGACTCACGCCCCGTCCTTACAGTTTTACTTCCGCCAGTACCTCGTGTCCTACCTTCCAAACTTTACAGAAGCTCTCCTGCGAACCTAGCAGGACTAGCAATCCTGAAAGAAAGGATATTCATATCAGCTCACACTCCGCTGGAGAGTGAAAATCATCTTGGAAACATCCCCCAGGCTGTGGCTAAGCCATGTCTCCGCAATATCCTTTCTTTCAGGAGTGCTAGTTCTGCAAGGTTCGCAGGAGAGCTTCCGTGAAGTTTGGAAGGTAGGAGACGAGGTACTGGCAGAAGTAAAGCTGTGAGGACGGGCCGTGAGTCGTGCTTGGGTAGCTCAGATGGCAGAGCACTTGCCCGCGAAAGCAAAGGTCCCGAGTTCGATTCTCGGTCCGGCACACAGTTTTAATCTGCCAGGAAGTTTCATATAGGCGCACACTCCACCGCCGAGTGAAAATCTCATTCTGGAGACATTAATGTTTAACGTCTCGTCGACAACGAGGTCATTAGAAACGAAGCACGATCTCGGAATAGGGAAGGTCCGGGAAGGAAACCGGACATGCCCTTCCAAATGAGTCATTCCGGCATTTGAATGAAACGATTTTGGGAAAGCATGGAAAATGTAAATCCGGATGGCTGGAGACGGGTTTGAACCGTCGTCCTGCTGAATGCGAGTCCAGAGTCCTAACCACTGCGCCAGTCCGCTTCCGTAACGCAGCGGTAGCATTACCGCCTACCATGCAAGGGGACCCGGTCTCGAATCCCGGCAGGGGAATGGGTATTGTGTGTCTTTCATCGACATTGACACGCAAGTCGCCAAAGTGGCGTCAACTTATAAGACTAGCAATACGGCGGCCGAACCCCGAATGGGATATCCCGGCCAATAAATACCACACGATCATTTCACCACTGCGCCACCTCGTTCGATCAGCGTTCTGGGTTTGTGATGGATGGGCGGGAGGGAGACAACAGGCTTGTGAATTCACGCAGCTCATGTTCCTCGCATCGTTGCACTGCTGCTGCCACTTGAAGCCATTGTTGCCAAGTAGCGATAGGTTTCCCGCGGCATCGAATATATCTACATCTACATACATACTCCTCAATCCACCATACGGTGCGTGGCGGAGGGTACCTCGTGGCACAACTAGCATCTTCTCTCCCTGTTCCACTCCCAAACAGAACGAGGGAAAAATGACTGCCTATATGCCTCTGTACGAGCCCTAATCTCCCCTATCTTATCTTTGTGGTCTTTCCGCGAAATGTAAGTTGGCGTCAGTAAAATTGTACTGCAGTCAGCCTCAAATGCTGGTTCTCTAAATTTCCTCAGTAGCGATTCGCGAAAAGAACGCCTCCTTTTCTTTAGAGACCCCCACCCGAGTTCCTGAAGCATTTCCGTAACACTCGCGTGATGATCAAACCTACCAGTAAGAATTCTAGCAGCCCACCTCTGAATTGCCTCTATGTCCTCCCTCAATCCGACTCGTAGGGATCCAAAACGCTCGAGGAGTACTCAAGAATAGGTCGTATTAGTGTTTTATAAGCGGTCTCCTTTACAGATGAACCACATCTTCCCAGAATTCTACCAAGGAACCGAAGACGACTATCCGCCTTCCCCACAACTGCCATTACATGCTTGTCCCGTTTCATATCGCTCTGCAATGTTACGCCCAAATATTTAATCCATGTGACTGTGTCAAGCGCTACACTACTAATGAAGTGTTCAAACATTACGGGATTCTTTTTCCTATTCATCTGCATTAATTTACATTTAACTATATTTAGAATTAGCTGCCATTCTTTACACCAATCACAAATCCTGTCCAAGTCATCTTGTATCCTCCTACAGTCACTCAACGACGACACCTTCCCGTACACCACAGCATCATCAGCAAACAGCCGCACATTGCTATCCACCCTATCCAAAAAATATTTTATGTAGACAGAAAACAACAGCGGACCTACCACACTTCGCTGGGGCACTCCAGATGATACCCTCACCTCCGATGAACACTCACCATCGAGGACAACGTAGTGTGTTCTATTACTTAATATGTCTTACTTAAGATGCTCGTACCTTAGTTAGGAGTCTGCAGTGGGGCACCAAGTCAAACGCTTTCCGGAAGTTAAGGAATATAGCACCCGTCTGATACCATTCATCCATGGTTCGCAAGATATCATGTGAGAAAAGAGCGAGTTGCGTTTCTCAGGAGCGATGCTTTCTAAAGCCGCGCTGACGCATGGACAGCAACTTCTTTGTCTCAAGGAAATTCATTATATTCGAACTGAGAATATGTTCGAGAATCCTGCAACAAACAGATGTTAAGGATATTGCTCGGTAGTTTTGAGGATCCGTCCTTCTACCCTTCTTATATACAGGCGTCACCTGCGCTTTCTTCCAGTCGCTCGGGACTTTACGTTGGGCAAGAGATTCTCGATAAATGCAAGCTAAGTAAGGAGCCAATGCAGTAGAGTACTCTCTGTAAAACCGAATTGGAATCCCATCAGGACCTGGTGATTTATTTATTTTCAACCCATTCAGCTGCTTCACAACCCCAGGGATGTCTATCACTATGTCCTCCATACGGGAATCTGTACGAGGCTCAAACGGTGTTGTGTGAAAGATTTCTCAAATGCTAAATTTGAGAAATCTTTCACGCGGGATATGACCCTTTTTAGGACTGATGGGAATTTTAAATCTAACACTGGACATTCTTATATTAATTTCGACTATAAGATACATCTGAATTTATGACACAATTTTACTAGGAAAAAAGTGCGTCTTATAGACCGTAAAAAACCGGTACCATTTACGCGACGCGACGCACCCACTTCAGAGGTTGCCTGATAGCCGTGAGTAGCCTAGCGCCGGGCAGGTAGGTCTCTGTCGCGAAGTCTCTCGGCCCCTTTAGTGGCGAGTTGCACTAAAAGCGCGCCTCGTTAATGCAGAGTGCGGCCGTTGTGGGGGCGGCGGCGGTGGCGGCGGATTCCATTAGGCGGATGAGGCGCGCGCGCAATCCACGTGCACGACGCGTACAAGGCGGAGGGAGTAAGGGCGGGCTGAAATACCGTGCGCGCGCATTTCAGAACTGGTCGCTGTGTCGGGCTAAGAGATAACCCGGTCCAGAAAACTGCTACGTCTGCGTCTGAACACCGGGGGTCCTGCATGGTGTGTGGCAGGGGGTATGACAAACCTTCCCCCTTTCCTACGGTCGTTCGGATATTGTTCGTACCAAATGGGAAACAACGCTCTGCAGTGGTTATTTAGCGACGAACCGGTTTCGCCAGTAAATCACTGTTTAGTCTGTGGTCAAGCAAGACCCACCCTAAACCAGGGACGCACAAAACATATCAATGTGTTTCATAATAATACCGACACATCATCGATTGATGATGATGTCCCATACTCCAAGGAACTTAGAGGACGATGTGGGAGACCAGCACAGCCGTACTAAGCAAGGTCATACCGAAGGTGGTTTGCCATTGCCTTCCTCCGGCCGTATTTTTGAGGATGAATGATGACGATGAACACGACACAACAGCACCCAGTCATCTCGAGGCAGGTGAAAATCCCTGACCCCGTCGGGAATCGAACCCGGGACCCCATGCCCGGGAAGCGAGAACGCTACCGCAAGACCACGAGCTACGGACGTACATCCATTAACCGGTATTAAATACTGATTATCAAATTTTTTTACTGTCTTTCTTTTCATAGCAACTATAGGTGTCATCCAGTAGATTTCTTGCCCAGTCCAGCTAATACCAGTCTTTGTAATCTAACACTAAATGTCTTACAATGGGCTTAATTTAACTTCATATGCAGTACTGTAAGTGGGTACCAGATTTGAACATGAATGTATCTGCATTGTATGTTCACGAAAGTTCGTTTGTTCTGTGTGTCATTTCTACCATGGCAAATGATAGGTACGAGGTGCAAAATGCACACATTTGGTGACAGCACTTGTGAGCAAGGTGGCAATTACCACTCACTGCTGCCAACTGTGACGCAGAATGTGCTCTCCCCCAGCCCCTTGAGTACTTGGATCAAGAAAAGATGTACGCACTTTAAAAGTAACATAGACTCGGCACAAAAATCACACACATTACAGCACTGCTATTCAATGGGAAACGGACTCCTGTACTCTGCAATTATATTTAATGGGCAGAACACACGTCAGAAGTATTTCACTCCCGAGACTTCTCTCGAGCAGGTATGGCTAAAATATATCGATATACCAATAAATCGATATTCTCTCAATAGTGTCGATATATAAATAAATGTCGTGTGACTCGGGCCTCCCGTCGGGTAGACCGTTCGCCTGGTGCAAGTCTTTCGATTTGACGCCACTTCGGCGACTTGCGCGTCGATGTGGATAAAATGATGTGTGCGCCGCCATATTGGCGGGTGACCTTGAACGAGCTTCGCTCGGCCGCCGCTAGAGCTCGGCGGATCGCCCTCTAGTTTTAACTAAGTGCGATCCGCTCAAAAAAGCGACTTCCGGCGCCGCCATTGCGGTTAGAGAGCGCTCTACTTCCTGCCGCGCCCACTTTATCAGTGAGGTACATCCGCTGTGCAGGCAGTAGCACTCTCATTTCACTCGAGGCAGCCACACGAAGCACACAGCCATGCCGTACAGGAGGAGGAGATATACAAGAAGATCAAGAATGCCTGTATATACACTCCTGGAAATTGAAATAAGAACACCGTGAGTTCATTGTCCCAGGAAGGGGAAACTTTATTGACACATTCCTGGGGTCAGATACATCACATGATCACACTGACAGAACCACAGGCACATAGACACAGGCAACAGAGCATGCACAATGTCGGCACTAGTACAGTGTATATCCACCTTTCGCAGCAATGCAGGCTGCTATTCTCCCACGGAGACGATCGTAGAGATGCTGGATGTAGTCCTGTGGAACGGCTTGCCATGCCATTTCCACCTGGCGCCTCAGTTGGACCAGCGTTCGTGCTGGACGTGGAGACCGCGTGAGACGACGCTTCATCCAGTCCCAAACATGCTCAATGGGGGACAGATCCGGAGATCTTGCTGGCCAGGGTAGTTGACTTACACCTTCTAGAGCACGTTGGGTGGCACGGGATACATGCGGACGTGCATTGTCCTGTTGGAACAGCAAGTTCCCTTGCCGGTCTAGGAATGGTGGAACGATGGGTTCGATGACGGTTTGGATGTACCGTGCACTATTCAGTGTCCCCTCGACGATCACCAGTGATGTACGGCCAGTGTAGGAGATCGCTCCCCACACCATGATGCCGGGTGTTGGCCCTGTGTGCCTCGGTCGTATGCAGTCCTGATTGTGGCGCTCACCTGCACGGCGCCAAACACGCATACGACCATCATTGGCACCAAGGCAGAAGCGACTCTCATCGCTGAAGACGACACGTCTCCATTCGTCCCTCCATTCACGGCTGTCGTGACACCACTGGAGGCGGGCTGCACGATGTTGGGGCGTGAGCGGAAGATGGCCTAACGGTGTGCGTGACCATAGCCCAGCTTCATGGAGACGGTTGCGAATGGTCCTCGCCGATACCCCAGGAGCAACAGTGTCCCTAATTTGCTGGGAAGTGGCGGTGCGGTCCCCTGCGGCACTGCGTAGGATCCTACGGTCTTGGCGTGCATCCGTGCGTCGCTGCGGTCCGGTCGACGGGCACGTGCACCTTCCGCCGACCACTGGCGACAACATCGATGTACTGTGGAGACCTCACGCCCCACGTGTTGAGCAATTCGGCGGTACGTCCACCCGGCCTCCCGCATGCCCACTATACGCCCTCGTTCAAAGTCCGTCAACTGCACATACGGTTCACGTCCACGCTGTCGCGGCATGCTACCAGTGTTAAAGACTGCGATGGAGCTCCGTACACCACGGCAAACTGGCTGACACTGACGGCAGCGGTGCACAAATGCTGCGCAGCTAGCGCCATTCGACGGCCAACACCGCGGTTCCTGGTGTATCCGCTGTGCCGTGCGTGTGATCATTGCTTGTACAGCCCTCTCGCAGTGTCCGGAGCAAGTATGGTGGGTCTGACACACCGGTGTCAATGTGTTCTTTTTTCCATTTCCAGGAGTGTAAAACAGTTGATACTTTTTCTTCTACTCCAAATAATGTCTCACAAGAAGAGCTACTTTCAGGCCCAATTACATTTGGTGGCGCCAAAATTAATTTTTCATGTACCACTACTGAAGTTGTTACTGGTAATGGTTGGTTAACTGTTGCCCTAGTACGTGGTAGTGATAAGCCTTTAGAAGGATTGGAGGCTTATTATGACAGAGACATTGTAGCTTATCGTGCCTACTCTATAGGAGTTAAGGGCGATAGGAATTATGGTACTGCAGTTGTATTAACTGATAAGCCATTTTTATTGTATACAAGGAATAGAAGACGTGTTAATGCTAATGAGAGGATTAATATTTGGATCAAGATTGATGGTCCGTTGACAAAATATCCCTGAGCAGAGAAAATCTCCGACCCAGCCGGGAATCGAACCCGGGCCCTTAGGAATGACATTCCGTTGCGCTGACCACGTTTTTTTCCTCATTTTGTTTGTTGTTGATCGTTGTGTTTGGTAGTAGCGGACGTCACATGACATCCGTTCCAGTTCGTTTGTTGATCGCTCCACTCAGTTTTTTTTTATTACAGAGGCCAACCCGCTCTCTGACCGAACACGCTGAGCTACCGTGCCGGCAAAGCACTCAGCTACCGGGGGCGGACTATATATAGAAATATCATTATCATATATGTCGATATTTTTGAAAGTTACCCGTCACTAACCTAAACATAACCTAAACTCATGTATCGCAACCTCACTTAGCCTTCTTACCACAAAGCAGTGTCGGATACGACAGGTCTTCTCTGTTTTAGTCTGCACAGGAAACAGCGCTAGTATATGGTAGTGCGTGTTATGTATGTAAACCACAGGAACGTGGACTTCTTCTTCTTCTTCTGCTTTTACGGCCTCATTGGACCACTTCAGTCAATCATTTCTGGTCCTTTTCTTTGGTATTTTCCCCTTCCGAGTGGCCCAGTATCTCTTCATTCGTTCCGATGCTTTTCGTCGTTCCTTATCTGTAAATACCCTTTTCATTGCATGTCGTTTGTCAATTTTTGGTTTAAATCTTATTTCTGTGTCCCTCAACTTCTTTAAATTTGGCGTTTTGTTCTGCAAATCATCCAGAGTTATTTCCAGTTCTTCCATATCCTCTCTTATTTCCTTATTTCCTTATTTCCTTAAGCCATCCTCCTTGTTGTTTCAAATTCCAGAGTTTCTCAATAATTTTCCTTGATAATCTGGTTTCTGGTGTCCTCAGAATGTGACCACAAAAAGAGATTCTTTTCTTTCGTATAGTATCAGTGATGGGCTCCAGTTCTCTGTATACCACTTCATTTGGAACTATCCGCCATTGCCCAGCTTTTTGATATTTCTTATTTATGCATGTTTTAGCAATTCTTCTCTCTACTTTTAAAATTTTTTCAATTCTGTTTTTCTGGGTGACTTTAAAAAGAGTTTCACTTCCGTGTGTAACCTCTGGTTGAACCACCGTCTTGTAATGTCTTAATTTTGTTTTAACTGATAGACATTTTTTATTGTACGTAGACCTTGTTAGTTTTTGAGCTTTTATCATTTTATTAGTTCTTGCTCGCCATGCAGGTTTCTCCTCCAATTTATGTGTTACAATTTTACCCAGGTATTTAAATTGTTTCACTATTTTAATTTCCCTATTGTTCACTGTGATGTGATCTCTATTACAAGTGGATCCGTTACCATTATTTCAGTCTTTTCAAATGATATCTGGAGTCCTAATTTTTGTGCTATATTTTGTAAGCTTGTTATTTGTTTCGTGGCTTCCTGAATATTATTAGCTAGTAATGCTAGGTCTACAAGGAGAAAAAACAGGTTTTAGATAAGTGTCGTATACGGCCATTTGATATCCCTGTCCGAAACCGTACCCAACGCATTCTAACCCATGGAATTGATCAGTTAAGACACAAAGGAATTGCAGACATAGGTGCCAGTCCGCATTGATTTAAATAATGGGGAAAGTTGAAAATTTGTGCCGGACCAGTCCTCTTGGTCTCCTGCTTTTTTTTTCTACCTGCTTACTGGGTAGATGCGCTGAGTACTGTGCCATTCGGAGACGGTGGTTATCACAGATGTACGGACTACCCTAGCACGCCTCCCGTGAGACCCAAATTCTCAACCTAACCACACATTACTGATGCGCCCATTGCCCATTATCCACACATTACTGATGCGCCCATTGCCCATTATCCTCATTACTCGCGACATTTCTCCGATTTCCGTAAGAGTTCGGTCGTGGTATACATCTACACTGAAGTGATCATTGGTCGTTCTCGCCTTAATTATACAGGTTCCTCGGACATCACGAGAAGAGAATCTACAGCAATGGCCTACACACTGCTCTGCATGACTTCAGAAACCACGAATAGCTAGTGAGAACGGTGCAGACATGTATGGATGGGTCAAGGGCAGCGGTGCGTTTCTGAGACGGTCGAAGTTGAGACAGGTTTCAGCCAAGGGGATGCTTTCTCGTCCGTTCTATTCAGTGTTGTCCCGGAGAAAGGAGTAAGGGAATGTAGGCAACGGCAGTACGCTGGAGTACAGACGGATATGCAGACGATACAGAAAAACTAATTCGTGACGGGTCTCATCAAACGAATCAGAAGACTGGTGACTCCAAAAGTGAATCAAACCATAAGTAGAAAGAGATGTATCAAAAAATGGACAACTACGAATGGAAGGTTGGGCTAAGAGTGGCTCAAGACAAAACAGAGTTCACACAATTAGGAAGAAGACAGGAGCAGTAAGAATTTCATGAGATAGATGGCATGAGATTCAAGAGAGCTAACTAGGGCAGATACTTGGTATCTTGGATTGCCAGTGACAACCGCATAGAAATGGACATAGAGGAAAAAATAGCAATGGGAATGAAATGCATGTATTACCTCAGGGATACGATCAGCAAGTTGAATATCCAATCTCATCTACTATGTTTTTGCGGCTACCCAGAATTTTTAAATTTTATACTCAAATATGATACTGACAATATTATAGTGTATTTAGGACCCAGTAACTGGATAGTAATTTCAGATTCATAAATAGGTTTAGTTTCGCTGAATTTCATTGCTCATAACATGTTGTTGTTGTTGTTGTGGTCTTCAGTCCAGACATTAGTTTGATGTGGCTCTCCATGCTACTCTATCCTGTGCAAGCTTCTTCATCTCCCAGTTCAGTACCTACTGCAACCTACATCCTTCTGAATCTGCTTAGTGTATTCATCTCTTGGTCTCCCTCTACGATTTTCACCCACCACGCTTCCATCCAATACTATAATGGTGATCCCTTGATGTCTCATAATATGCCCTACCAACCGCTCCCTTCTTCTAGTCAAGTTGTGCCACAAACTTCTATTCTCTCCAATTCTATTCAATACCTGTTAGTTATGTGATTTACCCATCTAATCTTTAGCATTGTTCTGTAACATCACAATTCGAAAGCTTCTATTCTCAATTATCTAAACTATTTATCGTCCACGTTTCACTTTCATACAAGGCTACACTCCATGCAAATACTGTCAGAAACGACTTCCTGATACTTAATCTATACTCGATGTTAACAAATTTCACTTCTACAGAAACGCTTTCCTTGACATTGCCAGTCTACATTTTTATATCCTCTCTACTTCGACCATCATCAGTTATTTTGCTCCCCAAATAGCAAACCTCATTTACTACTTTAAGTGTCTCATTTCCTAATCTAATTCCCGCAGCATCATCCGATTTAATTCGACTACATTCCATTATCCTCGTTTTGCTTTTGTTGATGTTCACCTTATATCCTCCTTTCAAGACACTGTCCATTCCGTTCAACTGCTCTTCATAGTCCTTTGCTGTCTCTGACAGAATTACAATATCATCGGCGAACCTCAAAGTTTTTATTTCTTCTACATGGGTTTTAATTCCTTCACTGCTTGCTCAATATACCGATTGGTTAACATAGAGGATAGGCTACAACCCTGTCTCATTCCCTTCTCAACCACTGCTTCCCTTTCACGTCCCTCTACTATTATAACTGCCATCTGGTAAAAATTGTAAATAGCCTTTCGTTCCCTGTATTTTACCCCTGCCACCTTCAGAATTTGAAAGAGAATATTCCAGTCAACATTGTCAAAAGCTTTCTCTAAGTCTACAAATGCTAGATACGTAGGTTTGCCTTTCCTTAATTTATTTTCTAAGATAAGACGTAGGGTTAGTATTGCCTCATGTGTTCCAACATTTCTACGAAATCCAAACTGATCTTCCCCGAGGTCGGCTTCTACTAGTTTTTCCATTCGTCTGTAAAGAATTCGTGTTAGTATTTTTCATCCGTGGCTTATTAAACTGATAGTTCGGTAATTTTCAAATCTGTCAACACCTGCTTTCTTTGGGCTTGTAATTATTATATTCTTCTTGAAGTCTGGGGGTATTTCGCCTGTCTCATACACATTGCTCACTAGATGGTAGAGTTTTGTGAGGCCTGGCTCTCCCAACATACTACTAGGTGATGTAGATGCAGTGATCTAATTAGTTAACTCATAAACTTTCTGAATTTTGAAATATTATTAATTGAAATAGTTCATGCAGTACGACCTTACATATTTCGGAATATTAACGTCTATCCTTTGAAAATACATGTCTTCGACTTTCCCGTAAGGTATCTAAAATTGTCTGAAACTAAATATATCCCGAATTAATTAGACTATTGCTAACTTCAGTTACAAATTACACCAAAAAGTACTGTTAGATTCCGAACTTTGGCATTACTGTGTTGTAGATATATTTTTATGGTCCATTTGACGTGCAGCATTTGTTAATTAACTCACTAATTAGAAAGTTCAGTATTTTAAGGGTCATAAAATATTTTATTTAATATAGCTGCCATGAATAATGAGCAGTGTAACACATATTGTTTATGTATATACGAGGGTTATCCGGAAAGTAAGGAATGATCGGTCGCAAAATGGAAAATACAGCGAAAATCTGACGGAGCTTTGTTGATGCATTGGGCACTGTGTCGATCGCATCATGTCGCTCTTTCCAGTTCTGAGCTCAAAGTGAGAACGTAAAGATTGCTAGAAATTAGCGTCTCCCACCACGTATGAGGGCCTGGCGAAAGATTTCGCCTGAAGCTATGCAATCCACATAACATATCTGTCATGCAGTTCCCTCTTCATGACAATTCTCGGCCGCACTCTGCAGGGGCAATGAAGATGCTCCTGCAGCGGTTTCGATGGGAAGTGTTTGATCACCCACAGTAGAGCCCGTAATTGACTCTTCCTGAGTTTCATCTCTTCTCACATGAACCGCTGGTTATGAAGACAATATTTTGACACAGACAATGAGCTGTAGGCCAGAGTAGAGAAATGGCGTAAAGCACTGGCGGCTGTCTTGTATAACGAGGAAATTGAAAAGTTGGTACAACAGATGCCTAAGTCTGAGGGGCGACTGTGTAGAGAAGTAGCTGGAAGGTGTAGCTAACCGTTGCAAATAAAACAGATTTCATTTTCAATGTGGTTTTCATTTCGCCACCTATTGTTCCTTACTTTCAGAATAGCCCTCGTGTGTGAGCAATGTGCCGTAGTCCTGAAATATTCGCAGACATCGCGTATAGTTCGTTTTCTTCATTCGAGTGTTTAGTTCATTGTTTCTGTGATGGTAATTACTAATTTATTCCCATTAAGGACACAGTGATTATTGACTCCTATGAACAACTACTGATTAGCACGGCAGTGTTCACGGACTTACTGGTTATTTTTCTGTCCCATCTTAATTGTTTGGAGTTCCTTAAATGTGTATGGGGACAGCGATATTGTGAACTGGCACGTTAAATTTTTGCCACAGTGAATCGTATTGAACCAGTGGACTGTGTTGCGTGATTACTCCACTAGGACACTTTAACCCTCTACGAACTAGCGAAGCAGGTACCAATCTGCTCTCCTTTAATTCTAACTATATCTGAGGCCAGAAACTGGCCATATCAGTGAATACTTTACATCAAGTGTATTAAATCTACCTCTGGTGTTGATCACAGTATTGCTGTAGACTATTAGTAGAACTAACGTCTTTCAGGTAATTTTGGACCCAGCGCAGCTGCCGAGAAGAACAGGAAAGAGTTAAGCAGAAGGAAGCACGTTTGTTCCAACCTCAAAATCAGTATCAGCGAATACTAAAAGGAGAACATGTAACACAGTGATATGCCTGGCACTCATGTACAGTTCATAAAACTGGAGCATGACTAAAAAAGAAAAGGAAAAACTACCAATATTTGAAAGAATGAGGAAGATGTGGGGACTGATCGTACAAAAGCCGGAGAGCAAAAAATCCAGTGGGCGTGTGGTGCAGCCTGTCTGCCAGAAGAAAGACAGATGAAGGTGGCACTTGACGGGAAACCAAACAACAGAAGCCTCATAGGACGAGTAAGACAGCGCTGGATGATCGAGCTGGCGAAGGACCTGCCAGCCGTGGGGACTGAAGACACCTGGAGGATCCGAGCACAAAACAGAAAGGAATGGAGGCAGGTTGTGAAAACAGCGTGTGGTCTGCAGGGCCTGTGACCGCAGGATATGTATCATCTTTTAGTTGAAAGAAATTATTCATATCGAGCTATTTCGACGTCGTCCATCGACTGCGGTACTGCAATGCTTTCAAAGAAAGCGTCGAACAGCGCTCTGGTGTCAGATTTTCCGCGATTGTCACATGGAAGTGACACCCCAAAAAAATACATTTCGGCACTGTGAAAGAGAGGCGATTCTGAATGACTGTTAATTTTAGTAATGTTTGTAAATCAATTACGAAAACTTCAGTCACAGGCAGAAAGATGTGAGGTGCTCCCTAGTAATGATGAGCAACAGTTCTACGAGGGTTGTACCGAAAGTAAGTTCCAATCGGTCGCGAAATGGACACCACCGTGAAAATCCGATGAAGCTTTGTACAGATGTGTTGGGCAGTGTCTCTAGTATGACAGTCGATCATATCAAGACGCTCTTTTCAGCTGCGAGAGAACTGTGAGCGAGTAAATGTGCCTAGAACAACGATGTCCCCCGCCAAAAACACTCGTTCGACCTATACTTGAGTATTGCTCATTGACCTAGTAGATAGTGTCGGAAGTTCCATGCGGCTTTTCGCGGATGATGCTGTAGTATACAGAGAAGTTGCAGCATTAGAAAATTGTAGCGAAATGCAGGAAGATGTGCAGCGGATAGGCACTTGGTGCAGGGAGTGGCAACTGACCCTTAACATAGACAAATGTAATGTATTGCGAATACATAGAAAGAAGGATCCTTTATTGTATGATTATATGATAGCGGAACAAACACTGGTAGCAGTTACTTCTGTAAAATATCTGGGAGTATGCGTGCGGAACGATTTGAAGTGGAATGATCATATAAAATTAATTGTTGGTAAGGCGGGTACCAGGTTGAGATTCATTGGGACAGTGCTTAGAAAATGTAGTCCATCAACAAAGGAGGTGGCTTACAAAACACTCGTTCGACCTGTACTTGAGTATTGCTCATCAGTGTGGGATCCGTACCAGATCGGTCTGATGGAGGAGATAGAGAAGATCCAAAGAAGAGCGGCGCGTTTCGTCACAGGGTTATTTGGTAACCGTGATAGCGTTACGGAAATGTTTAATAAACTCAAGTGGCAGACTCTGCAAGAGAGGCGCTCTGCATCGCGGTGTAGCTTGCTCGCCAGGTTTCGAGAGGGTGCGTTCCTGGATGAGGTATCGAATATATTGCTTCCCCCTACTTATACCTCCCGAGGAGACCACGAATGTAAAATTAGAGAGATTAGAGCGCGCACGGAGGCTTTCAGACAGTCGTTCTTCCCGCGAACCATACGCGACTGGAACAGGAAAGGGAGGTAATGACAGTGGCATGTAAAGTGCCCTCCGCCACACACCGTTGGGTGGCTTGCGGAGTATCAATGTAGATGTAGATGTAGATGAAGTATGAGGGCCTGAAGAGTGGCTTCGCTTTAATGAATGCAGCCCACGTAACACAACTGCCACGCACTTCCTTCTTAACGGTAATTCTCAGCCGCACTCTGCAGGGGCAGTGAAGACGCTCCTGCAGCCTTTTCAATGGGAAGTGTTCGATCACCCACAACAAAGCCCTAATTGGCTCGTCCTGAGCATCATCTCTGTCCACATGAAACGCCGGATACAAAGGCAACAGTCACAGGGAATTATCGGAAAGGACAGGCAGCTGCCTTCTATGACGATGGTTTTGGAAATTTGGTATAACACTCTGACAAATGTCTAAGTCGGAGCGGCGACTATGTAGAGAAGTATCTGGAAAGTGTAGCTAACTTTTGAAAATAAAATGTTTCTCATTTTCACTGTAGTTTCCAGTCAGCGACCGATCGGAACTTACTTTCTGAACAACCCTCTTATTAACAACAACACTAGTGTAGAGTTCCGAAAATTCTACACAAATGAAGTGCTCTAGTACATAAACTCTTATTTGTTATAACTCACAAAATACTCTAGTACACAATTATTGAACACAGAGGAAATATAAAGTCAATGGTTGTCTCTTCCTGTAGTAAATATCCTCCAGATACTAAATCCGTATCTGTGGTGCGGAACTGTGGTTATTGTGGTTTCAGTAACAAGTCTGGTTGATAATACGTGATGGCATCACTTGATGCTCTACGGCACTTGCCGGTAATTTCGTAATTACGACTGCAACAAGATCCGAAGCAGAACTGCAACTTCCTCTACAACTTTTGGGCTGTAGGTTGTGACACCGAATAGACTGCTATATTGGATCCACATGACTGCATGCCGTAGTCAGAGATAACGAGCGGCTCACCCATTGTCTGTGTGGGCGAGATGATGTCATCGTAGTCTCTGTTTGGCGTAACCATTGGTTGCAGCATAGCAGACCATCCGCTGCAGCTGGTATCTGTGAACTGCCGCCCAGGCTTCTACTGCTTACGACGTCGCCTGTTGGGCTTTCAACCCGAAGCTCAAAAGTGCTGTAAGGAATGCATATCCGGCAGAGGCTGCTGGAGGCCCAGGCTTCTGCTGCTTACGACGTCGCCTGTTGGGCTTTCAACCCGAAGCTCAAAAGTGCTGTAAGGAATGCATATCCGGCAGGGGCTGCTGGAGGCCCAGGCTTCTGCTGCTTACGACGTCGCCTGTTGGGCTTTCAACCCGAAGCTCAAAAGTGCTGTAAGGAATGCATATCCGGCAGGGGCTGCTGGAGGCCGAGGCTTCTGCTGCTTACGACGTCGCCTGTTGGGCTTTCAACCCGAAGCTCAAAAGTGCTGTAAGGAATGCATATCCGGCAGGGGCTGCTGGAGGCCCAGGCTTCTGCTGCTTACGACGTCGCCTGTTGGGCTTTCAACCCGAAGCTCAAAAGTGCTGTAAGGAATGCATATCCGGCAGGGGCTGCTGGAGGCCCAGGCTTCTGCTGCTTACGACGTCGCCTGTTGGGCTTTCAACCCGAAGCTCAAAAGTGCTGTAAGGAATGCATATCCGGCAGGGGCTGCTGGAGGCCCAGGCTTCTGCTGCTTACGACGTCGCCTGTTGGGCTTTCAACCCGAAGCTCAAAAGTGCTGTAAGGAATGCATATCCGGCAGGGGCTGCTGGAGGCCCAGGCTTCTGCTGCTTACGACGTCGCCTGTTGGGCTTTCAACCCGAAGCTCAAAAGTGCTGTAAGGAATGCATATCCGGCAGGGGCTGCTGGAGGCCCAGGCTTCTACTGCTTACGACGTCGCCTGTTGGGCTTTCAACCCGAAGCTCAAAAGTGCTGTACGGAATGCATATCCGGCAGGGGCTGCTGGAGGCCCAGGCTTCTGCTGCTTACGACGTCGCCTGTTGGGCTTTCAACCCGAAGCTCAAAAGTGCTGTAAGGAATGCATATCTGGCAGGGGCTGCTGGAGGCCCAGGCTTCTGCTGCTTATGACGTCGCCTGTTGGGCTTTCAACCCGAAGCTCAAAAGTGCTGTAAGGAATGCATATCCGGCAGGGGCTGCTGGAGGCCCAGGCTTCTGCTGCTTACGACGTCGCCTGTTGGGCTTTCAACCCGAAGCTCAAAAGTGCTGTAAGGAATGCATATCCGGCAGGGGCTGCTGGAGGCCCAGGCTTCTGCTGCCTACGACGTCGCCTGTTGGGCTTTCAACCCGAAGCTCAAAAGTGCTGTAAGGAATGCATATCCGGCAGGGGCTGCTGGAGGCCCAGGATTCTACTGCTTACGACGTCGCTCTGTTGGGCTTTCAACCCGAAGCTCAAAAGTGCTGTACGGAATGCATATCCGGCAGGGGCTGCTGGAGGCCCAGGCTTCTGCTGCTTACGACGTCGCCTGTTGGGCTTTCAACCCGAAGCTCAAAAGTGCTGTAAGGAATGCATATCTGGCAGGGGCTGCTGGAGGCCCAGGCTTCTGCTGCTTACGACGTCGCCTGTTGGGCTTTCAACCCGAAGCTCAAAAGTGCTGTAAGGAATGCATATCCGGCAGGGGCTGCTGGAGGCCCAGGCTTCTGCTGCTTACGACGTCGCCTGTTGGGCTTTCAACCCGAAGCTCAAAAGTGCTGTAAGGAATGCATATCCGGCAGGGGCTGCTGGAGGCCCAGGCTTCTGCTGCTTACGACGTCGCCTGTTGGGCTTTCAACCCGAAGCTCAAAAGTGCTGTAAGGAATGCATATCTGGCAGGGGCTGCTGGAGGCCCAGGCTCCTGCTGCTTACGACGTCGCCTGTTGGGCTTTCAACCCGAAGCTCAAAAGTGCTGTAAGGAATGCATATCCGGCAGGGGCTGCTGGAGGCCCAGGCTTCTGCTGCTTACGACGTCGCCTGTTGGGCTTTCAACCCGAAGCTCAAAAGTGCTGTAAGGAATGCATATCCGGCAGGGGCTGCTGGAGGCCCAGGCTTCTGCTGCTTACGACGTCGCCTGTTGGGCTTTCAACCCGAAGCTCAAAAGTGCTGTAAGGAATGCATATCCGGCAGGGGCTGCTGGAGGCCCAGGCTTCTACTGCTTACGACGTCGCCTGTTGGGCTTTCAACCCGAAGCTCAAAAGTGCTGTACGGAATGCATATCCGGCAGGGGCTGCTGGAGGCCCATGCTTCTGCTGCTTACGACGTCGCCTGTTGGGCTTTCAACCCGAAGCTCAAAAGTGCTGTAAGGAATGCATATCCGGCAGGGGCTGCTGGAGGCCCAGGCTTCTACTGCTTACGTCGCCTGTTGGGCTTTCAACCCGAAGCTCAAAAGTGCTGTAAGGAATGCATATCCGGCAGGGGCTGCTGGAGGCCCAGGCTTCTGCTGCTTACGACGTCGCCTGTTGGGCTTTCAACCCGAAGCTCAAAAGTGCTGTAAGGAATGCATATCCGGCAGGGGCTGCTGGAGGCCCAGGCTTCTACTGCTTACGACGTCGCCTGTTGGGCTTTCAACCCGAAGCTCAAAAGTGCTGTACGGAATGCATATCCGGCAGGGGCTGCTGGAGGCCCAGGCTTCTGCTGCTTACGACGTCGCCTGTTGGGCTTTCAACCCGAAGCTCAAAAGTGCTGTAAGGAATGCATATCCGGCAGGGGCTGCTGGAGGCCCAGGCTTCTGCTGCTTACGACGTCGCCTGTTGGGCTTTCAACCCGAAGCTCAAAAGTGCTGTAAGGAATGCATATCCGGCAGGGGCTGCTGGAGGCCCAGGCTTCTACTGCTTACGACGTCGCCTGTTGGGCTTTCAACCCGAAGCTCAAAAGTGCTGTAAGGAATGCATATCCGGCAGGGGCTGCTGGAGGCCCAGGCTTCTGCTGCTTACGACGTCGCCTGTTGGGCTTTCAACCCGAAGCTCAAAAGTGCTGTAAGGAATGCATATCCGGCAGGGGCTGCTGGAGGCCCAGGCTTCTGCTGCTTACGACGTCGCCTGTTGGGCTTTCAACCCGAAGCTCAAAAGTGCTGTAAGGAATGATCCGGCAGGGGCTGCTGGAGGCCCAGGCTTCTACTGCTTACGACGTCGCCTGTTGGGCTTTCAACCCGAAGCTCAAAAGTGCTGTAAGGAATGCATATCCGGCAGGGGCTGCTGGAGGCCCAGGCTTCTGCTGCTTACGACGTCGCCTGTTGGGCTTTCAACCCGAAGCTCAAAAGTGCTGTAAGGAATGCATATCCGGCAGGGGCTGCTGGAGGCCCAGGCTTCTACTGCTTACGACGTCGCCTGTTGGGCTTTCAACCCGAAGCTCAAAAGTGCTGTAAGGAATGCATATCCGGCAGGGGCTGCTGGAGGCCCAGGCTTCTACTGCTTACGACGTCGCCTGTTGGGCTTTCAACCCGAAGCTCAAAAGTGCTGTAAGGAATGCATATCCGGCAGGGGCTGCTGGAGGCCCAGGCTTCTACTGCTTACGACGTCGCCTGTTGGGCTTTCAACCCGAAGCTCAAAAGTGCTGTAAGGAATTCATATCCGGCAGGGGCTGCTGGAGGCCCAGGCTTCTACTGCTTACGACGTCGCCTGTTGGGCTTTCAACCCGAAGCTCAAAAGTGCTGTAAGGAATGCATATCCGGCAGGGGCTGCTGGAGGCCCAGGCTTCTACTGCTTACGACGTCGCCTGTTGGGCTTTCAACCCGAAGCTCAAAAGTGCTGTAAGGAATGCATATCCGGCAGGGGCTGCTGGAGGCCCAGGCTTCTACTGCTTACGACGTCGCCTGTTGGGCTTTCAACCCGAAGCTCAAAAGTGCTGTACGGAATGCATATCCGGCAGGGGCTGCTGGAGGCCCAGGCTTCTACTGCTTACGACGTCGCCTGTTGGGCTTTCAACCCGAAGCTCAAAAGTGCTGTAAGGAATGCATATCCGGCAGGGGCTGCTGGAGGCCCAGGCTTCTGCTGCTTACGACGTCGCCTGTTGGGCTTTCAACCCGAAGCTCAAAAGTGCTGTAAGGAATGCATATCCGGCAGGGGCTGCTGGAGGCCCAGGCTTCTACTGCTTACGACGTCGCCTGTTGGGCTTTCAACCCGAAGCTCAAAAGTGCTGTAAGGAATGCATATCCGGCAGGGGCTGCTGGAGGCCCAGGCTTCTGCTGCTTACGACGTCGCCTGTTGGGCTTTCAACCCGAAGCTCAAAAGTGCTGTAAGGAATGCATATCCGGCAGGGGCTGCTGGAGGCCCAGGCTTCTACTGCTTACGACGTCGCCTGTTGGGCTTTCAACCCGAAGCTCAAAAGTGCTGTAAGGAATGCATATCCGGCAGGGGCTGCTGGAGGCCCAGGCTTCTGCTGCTTACGACGTCGCCTGTTGGGCTTTCAACCCGAAGCTCAAAAGTGCTGTAAGGAATGCATATCCGGCAGGGGCTGCCGGAGGCCCAGGCTTCTGCTGCTTACGACGTCGCCTGTTGGGCTTTCAACCCGAAGCTCAAAAGTGCTGTAAGGAATGCATATCCGGCAGGGGCTGCTGAAGGCCCAGGCTTCTACTGCTTACGACGTCGCCTGTTGGGCTTTCAACCCGAAGCTCAAAAGTGCTGTAAGGAATGCATATCCGGCAGGGGCTGCTGGAGGCCCAGGCTTCTGCTGCTTACGACGTCGCCTGTTGGGCTTTCAACCCGAAGCTCAAAAGTGCTGTAAGGAATGCATATCCGGCAGGGGCTGCTGGAGGCCCAGGCTTCTACTGCTTACGACGTCGCCTGTTGGGCTTTCAACCCGAAGCTCAAAAGTGCTGTAAGGAATGCATATCCGGCAGGGGCTGCTGGAGGCCCAGGCTTCTGCTGCTTACGACGTCGCCTGTTGGGCTTTCAACCCGAAGCTCAAAAGTGCTGTAAGGAATGCATATCCGGCAGGGGCTGCCGGAGGCCCAGGCTTCTGCTGCTTACGACGTCGCCTGTTGGGCTTTCAACCCGAAGCTCAAAAGTGCTGTAAGGAATGCATATCCGGCAGGGGCTGCTGGAGGCCCAGGCTTCTGCTGCTTACGACGTCGCCTGTTGGGCTTTGAACCCGAAGCTCAAAAGTGCTGTAAGGAATGCATATCCGGCAGGGGCTGCTGGAGGCCCAGGCTTCTACTGCTTACGACGTCGCCTGTTGGGCTTTCAACCCGAAGCTCAAAAGTGCTGTAAGGAATGCATATCCGGCAGGAGCTGCTGGAGGCCCAGGCTTCTGCTGCTTACGACGTCGCCTGTTGGGCTTTCAACCCGAAGCTCAAAAGTGCTGTAAGGAATGCATATCCGGCAGGGGCTGCTGGAGGCCCAGGCTTCTGCTGCTTACGACGTCGCCTGTTGGGCTTTCAACCCGAAGCTCAAAAGTGCTGTAAGGAATGCATATCCGGCAGGGGCTGCTGAAGGCCCAGGCTTTTACTGCTTACGACGTCGCCTGTTGGGTTTTCAACCCGAAGCTCAAAAGTGCTGTAAGGAATGCATATCCGGCAGGGGCTGCTGGAGGCCTCAACACATCAATGAGCCTAAACATTATGACGACCTGCTTAGTATCTTGTTTACTCGTCTTTGAACCGAAATACATCGCTGATTCTGCGTATCAGGGCTCCGACAGTTTGTTGGTAGGTTTGTGGAGCATTAGATGTCCAAGCACAGGTCATGCAATTCGTTTCAATAACGTGCCTCAGATGTGCATACATGGTGATGACGCCCAATAGCAACTCTGATGTTTTCCGTAGGATTTAAAGCAGCTGAATTTTTGTCGCCAAGACATCAGCATGAGTTCACTGTAATGATCCTCAAATCACTGTAGCATGGGTCTGGCTCCAAGAGATGGACAATTATACTGCTTAAAGAAGACATCGTCGTTGGGTAAGACATCCAGCACGAAGGGATACAGGTGGTTCGCAGCAGTCAGCAGTCTTCGATAACTACCAGAGGACCCATGCAAGCGCAGTACGATGTCTCCCACAGCATAATACTGCTCCACAACACAGTATCCGTGGCGTGGCGCACGTTTCGATCCAACGTTCACCTCAATGGCGGCGACCTAGTGAGGAAAACTGTGATTCAACCGAAGAGCTGATGCGTTTACAATGATCGAAGTTCGAATTCCGATGTTCCTAAGCTCATTACAGTCGTAATTGACGATCCATTTGGGTGAACATGCGAATACATAGGGGTGGTCTCCATATTGAAGAGAGTACCGTGAACGCTATACTCTGAATCCCTCGTGCGTGCACCAGCATTATGCTCTTTCAGCAGAGATACCACAGATCACCGTCTATCCAACTTTACAAAGCAGACGAGCCACCGAACCCCACGACCTGTGGACTTCCAAACCATTTAGCGCCTAGTCGTAGTTTCACTGTCCTTCAACCTCTTTCCATAGATGTTCACGACAGTAGCACGCGAACAATCCACCGGCTTCGTCGTTTTCGAGATACTTGTTCACAGGCTCTGCGCAGTAATAATCTGCTTTTTGTCGAAGTCGCTTAACAATGTATTTCCCCATTTGCAGCCCGTAGGTTCGCTAGGATGTTCCTCGTCCGCGTTTGCTCCGCTTACACACTTTTGTTACCGCATCAGTGGCACCAGGTGGCATACAGCATCGAGGTGGACAGTGATCATGTTTTGGCTTATTGTGTAGGTACGACACGCTGTGTCCTGTGATTACCATTTGATCTTTTGGCAGTACTGTATTAATTTATACACACGGAAAAAATTTGTAACACTTTGAAATACACAACTACCAAGCTAGTGTCATCAGCAAACAGGGTTACCCATAATATTAGGGGGTGTATCATTTATATAAATAAGGAAGAGGAATGGTCCCAATACTGATCCCTGGGGTACCCCACCCCCCTTGACTGTATGCTGTAGTAGTTAGTGCATTATTGGCAGGAGAGTCATAATGAAGGTACTATATGTTCTATCTTGTCTACAGACGAACGTCTTCTAGCATCCATGGATGATGGTCTGTTAGGAGGCATACTTGTGAACGTTCAGTATCCTGTCTATCGAAAATGGGCCTATCAGGTGATTGTTCACTACTCCACACCACACTTCTACACACCACGGACGCTGACATTCCATCTGGTGAAGCCAATGGGGATTGTCAAAGATCAATTTGCATGTTTAGGCGGTTTACTTGTCATCATTGGTAAATATGGCTTAATCACTAAACAAGATACATGATAAATGTGGAGTATCATGTCTTAATGCCTGTGTACAGAAGTTAACTCGATTCTCATAGCTCGTCTTGGAGAGACATGTGATAGAGATGAAGAATGCTTAGGACACTTGCCTGACTCATGGTACTTCCTCGTGCGTTTGCGAGGGAGCTAACGTGAGGATCAACTGCAACAGTAGCAAGAAAATTGATTTCCCCCTCTTCTGTCCTCTGTTGTATCCTTGTGTTATGGTTGAAGAGGTTGATATATAATTACCGACATGGTTGACGTCTTTTCGGTTATACTGCCGCTTACACCGTACGAGAACGAACTGTATTCTTCCTACTCTCTCCATATATCATGCTGAAGTCGACTTTTTCCGCATTGCTAAATCCCTTCGTCCACTCATGACTGTCACACTCTAACTCTGCGCTCAAGCAACAGGCAAGCACACTCTAATCAAACATAACAACAGCGGAGCCAGCAAGTATGCAGGCTGAATGGCACAAACTAGTGTCTGTGTGGGAACTTTTCAAAATACGTTATCTCGCAAACGAGTCGCAATATAAAGCTTCAGCAAACACCACTGAGATTCTAATTTACCCTACCTTCAGACCGTAAATGTCAATAGACACTGTTCCATTTAAAAAAGTGTATGTTTGCACAAAAAGTACACATTATACACTACTGGCCAAAAAAATTGCTACACCACGAATATGATGTGCTACAGACGCGAAATTTAACCGACAGGGAGAAGATGCTGTGATATGCAAATGATTAGCTTTTAACAGCAATTCACACACAATGTTGGCGCCGGTGGTGACACCTACAACGTGCTGACATGAGGAAAGTTCCCAACCGATTTCTCGTACACGAACAGCAGTTGACCGGCGTTGCCTGGTGAAACGTTGTTGTGATGCTTCGTGTAAGGAGGAGAAATGCGTACCATCACGTTTCCGACTTTTATAACGGTCGCATTGTAGACTTTCGCGATTGCGGTTTATCGGATCGCGACATTGCTGCTCGCGTTGGTCGAGATCCGATGACTGTTAGCAGAAGATGGAATTGGTCGGTTCAGGAGGGTAATACGGAACGCCGTGCTGGATCCCAACGGCCTCGTATCACTAGCAGTCGAGATGACAGGCATCTTATCCACATGGCTGTAACGGATGGTGCAGCCACGTCTCGATCCCTGAGTCAACAGATGGGGACGTTAGCAAGACAACAACCATGTGGACGAACAGTTCGACGACGTTTGCAGCAGCATGGACTATCAGCTCGGACGCCACGGCCTCCTTGACGCTGCATCACAGACAGGAGCGCCTGCGATGGTGTACTCAACGACGAACCTGGGTGCACGAATGGCAAAACGTAGTTTTTTCGGATGAATCCAGGTTCTGTTTACAGCATCATGATGGTCGCATCCGTGTTTTTTTTTCGTCTATTATTCGTTCGTGAACGGACATTGGAAGCGTGTATTCGCCATACTGGCGTATCACCCGGCGTGATGGTATTGGGTGCCATTAGTTACACGTCTCGGTCATCTCTTGTTCGCATTGACGGCACTTTGAACAGTGTACGTTACATTTCAGATCCGTGGCTCTACCCTTCATTGGATCCCTGCAAAACATTTCAGCAGGATAATGCACAACCGCATGTTGCAGGTCCTGTACGGGCCTTTCTGGATACAGAAAATGTTCGACTGCTGCCCTGGCCAGCACATTCTCCAGATCACTCACCAATTGAAAACGTCTGGTCAACGGTGGACGAGCAACTGGCTCATCACAATACGCCAGTCACTACTCTTGATGAAATGTGGTATCGTGTTGAAGCTTCATGGGCAGCTGTACCTGTACACGCCATCCAAGCTATGTTTGACTCAAAACCAAGGCGTATCAAGGCCGTCATTACGGCCAGAGGTGGTCGTTCTGGTTACTGATTTCTCAGGATCTATGCACCCAAATTGCGTGAAAATGTAATCACATGTCCGTTCTAGTATAATATATTTGTCCAATGAATACCCGTTTATAATCTGCATTTCTTCTTGGTGTAGCAATTTTAATCGCCAGTAGTGTATGTATTATTACGATATGTTGATTGGCCAATAATGCGAGACCCTGACTACCAATCCAATCTGTGAAAACCGCGCATCAGCAGCACTTTCCATTCCCGAAATATTTGCGGTGCAAGTTTTAGGTGATTCACCCTGTGTAACGCAGTTCCTAACAGGCATTAGAAGCTGTCCAACAGTGCCCACACAAGATATTCCTTACGCAAGTCAGTGAAAGGAAAGTGCACGGTAGGTGGTCTCTGCGCAACGTTTCGCAACCTCGGCGCTGGATGGGAGGCCCGCTAGACGACCTTATAATACAGAGGCAAGCGCTGGGTCGCCCGCCCTCGACCGCCGACCGCTGGTCGATAGCCGCTATGCTGCCACGGGCGCGCCTGCCACAGCGGCAGCCGGCGCTGCTGGAGCCGCGCTATTTGCATAGACCAGCCGGGTCACATTTCCATACACAGGGCGCCCCGCAAGTGCACGCCCCAGCGTCAGCAGGCACTTCAAAGCGACGCCGCGGCAGCGCGAGGTGTGTACACGGTGTTTCACAATTCGCGTTACCCACATCTAGAGTTTTCGCAAGGTGTGTACAGGGTGTGTACACAATTCACGTTACCCACATCTAGAGGTTGCGCGAGGTGTGTATAGGGTGTTTCACAATCTACGTTAACCAACATCTAAAGGTTTCGCGAGGTGTGCACAGGGCGTTTCACAATTCACGTTACCCACATCTAGAGGTTGCGCGAGGTGTGTACAGGATGTTTCAAAATTCATATTACCCACATCTAGAGGTTGCACGAGGTGTTTAAATGGTTCAAATGGCAATCAGCACTATGCAACTTAACTTCTGAGGTCATCAATCGCCTAGAACTTAGAACTAATGAAACCTAACCAAGCTAAGGACATCACATACATCCATGCCCGAGGCAGGATTCGAAAATGCGACCGTAGCGGTCACTCGGTTCCAGACTGTAGCGCCTAGAACCGAACGGCCACTCCGGCCGGCACGTGAGGTGTGTACAGAGTGTTTCACAATTCACGTTACCCACATCTAGAGGTTGAGCGAGGTGTGTACAGGGTGTTTCACAATTCGTGTTACCCACCTCTAGAGGTTGCGCGAGGTGTGTACAGGGCATTTCACAATTCACGTTACCAACATCTAGAGGTTGTGCGAGGTGTGTACAGGATGTTTCACAACCCAATTACCCACATCTAGAAGTTGCGCAAAGCGTAAAAATGGTTCAAATGGCAATGAGCACTATATAACTTAGCTTCTGAGGTCATCAGTCGCCTAGAAGTTAGAACTAATGAAACCTAACTAACCTAAGGACATCACATACATCCATGCCCGAGGCAAGATTCGAACCTGAGACCGTAGCGGTCGCTTGGTTCCAGACTGTAGCGCCTAGAACTGCACGGCCACTCTGGCCGGCGCGCGAGGTGTGTACAGAGTGTTTCACAATTCACGTTACCCACATCTAGAGGTTGCGCGAGGTTTGTACAGGGCGTTTCACAAATCACGTTACCCACATCTAGAAGTAGTGGGAGGTGTGTACAGGGTGTTTCACGTTACCCACATCTTGAGGTTGTAGAGGGGACTTACAAGGAGACGTTCCCAGTAGTGCTATCTGCTTTTGGGAAGTATCTGTACGGTGGTGTAGATCCCAGGTATTACACATTACAACCATTCACCCTGGTGGTCCCAATCGGAATATTGTGTGATGATGACATTGAAAAAGTTGCTTTGAATAGCGTGATTGTTTGGTGCACAGCGTAACAGATTCGCAAGTAAGAGGATGTAGGTTCGAATTTTGTAAGGTGTGCATTGTTTTTAAAATCTTCGTCGAAATGATTTTGTTCATCATTTTTATTCAGTTAATTGGTTTAAATATAATTTTGTTATTTCTATTCCTTTCTCACAGCATTGTAATCACCGTACGAACTTTTTCGTTTCTTTCATTTTTCTTTATATCACTCTCTTTCCGACCGGAATTTTTGTGAATATTAATTCTATTATACCGGGAGGGCAACGGCCTAGCCGCAGTGGATACACCGGTTTCCCGTAAGATCACAGAAGTTAAGCGCTGTCGGGCGTGGTCGGCACTTGGATGGGTGACCATCCAGGCCGCCAAGCGCTGTTGCCATTTTTCGGGGTGCACTCAGCCTCGTGATGCCAATTGAGGAGCTACTCGACCGAATAGTAGCGGCTTCGGTCAAGAATACCATCATAACGACCGGGTGAGCGGTGTGCTGACCCCACGCCCCGCCTATCCCCATCCTCCACTGAGGATGACACGGCGGTCGGATGGTCCCGGTAGGCCACTCGTGGCCTGAAGACTGAATGCTATTATACAGGGAGTCCCAAAAAGAATGACTAGATTGTAAATAGAATTATTTATTCGGAAGAAGGGCTTAACACCAACAAATTGCATACTAAAATACTCAGAAAAGACAGAAGTTTATAAATATCCATAATAAATGTTCAGTAAGTCCTCCATTGGCTGCACGGACATCTATCTGATAGCAGAATTCATCCCAAACTGAGTGTAAGGTGTCTTCTGTCACTGAAGCTACAGGAGCTGATATTCCTGTTTCTTAAAACTGTTTATACCACCATCGAGTGTTCTTTGGTGATGGTGGTTTAGCACGAAATCGAATACGAAACACCCGCTGAACTGCCATCACTGATTGAGTACGACTGAATTCAGTAACACAATACGCCTTCTGTTGCGCGGACGCCATATTACACGAGACTGGCTGCACGATCCAAGTCAGCACTCGTAACGACATATAGCGGATTTTTTCTGAAACTCTAGACTCTAGCGCTGTTTCAATCACCTAGTGACATTTGTCTCAATATTATTAAAAGTTAAAATCGGGTCATTCTTTTTGGGACACCCTGTATTTATCTGTTATCAGAAAATTCCAAACTATCAGTCAGAAAACAAAAGACGAAATAATCTATTTATATCTGTTCAATGGTACGAAAAATATATTTTTGCTACCAGATATGCAGTTTTTTTATATGGTGAACGTCATACAAATATCTAAAAGACAACTAAAATACGTATTGCAGCATGGCCAATGAGGGTAAAACACTCATTTCCATTTCCATGGACAAAATTAAGCAGACGGAAATTTAATTAAAAATTCAAGTAAAATGAGAAATAGATATAAATGAACGCAATAATGTGGACGAAAAAACGAGCGATAAAACAGTAGAAATTAAATGGAAAAAAATACATACAATTAATTAAAAACACATGAATAAGGATTTCATGTCGAGAAAGAATGATAGGAAGAAAAATGAGAGAAAATTAAAAAAATTGATATTGTAAATGAATGAAAATCTCGTGTGATAGGGCCTCGCGTCATGTAGATCGTTCGGCGGATGCAAGTCTTTCTATTTGACGCCACATCGGCGACTTGCGTGTCGATGGGGATGAAATGATGATGATTAGGACAACATAACACCCAGTCCCTGAGCGGAGAAAATCTGCGACCCAGCCTGGAATCGAACCAGAGTCTTTAGGATTGACATTCTGACGCTCTGACCACACAGCCACCGGGGGCGGACAACAGATGTAATAAACTATATAACAAAGGAATGGAATTAAAAAATTACATTTCAGTCAATTGACTGAATAAAAAGGCTAATCAAATTCATTTCGATAAAGCCTTAAAAACAAAAAACAAAAATTGGGCACGACACAAGATTCGTACCGACTACCATCTGCATGTGAAGCTGTTGTGCTATCCATTACAACACAAAACCAAAATGCATTACCTTACTTTTGAAAGATATTGAGTGCTACAAAACGATTTTTTCGTCTATTATTCGCAATCGAGGGCTCACCAAGGTGAATGACTGTAAAAAAAAAATGGTTCTGAGCACTATGGGACTTAACTTCTAAGGTCATCAGTCCCCTAGAACTTAGAACTACTTAAACATAACTAACCTAAGGACATCACACATATCCATGCCCGAGGCAGTATTCGAACCTGCGACCGTAGCGGCCGCGCGTGAATGACTGTAGTCTGTGATAACTGGATCTTAACCTATATCAACGTACAGATAGTTTCTAATAGTCGATCGCACAGCTGGGACCTTTCCTTGTTAATAGATAAAGTTATACATTGAAACCCATGCCCCGAAACAGTTCGTTTTCACGTTACAAGCAAAACGGGGCTAATAAATGGTTCTTACGCAGCTATGGCGGGCTACGCCTGTCACGGTAGGCTACCAGCATTCCTGCTTGATATAATGACGCGAAGTCACGTGACGTCCTCGGTTTCCATCTGCTTTGTATTCGTGCTGCCTGGTGCAGCGTCAGTTGACATCACGATGACTAGTACGGCAGCAACAGGATACCTGAGTGCCCGTTCGCAGAGTAATTTACTGTGAAGCTCTCCGTAATAGAACATCAGCCCAATGTCTGTACCAAGAGTACTTTCCAAATGGTGTGACTCCACCTCATCCCTAGTTTACCAGGAACACCGTCTATGGGAAAGTAAACAAGCGATAGAGCAGACTGGGGAGCTCCAAGAAAGTAGCGCACTGATAGTATTGGAAGGGGAGATGCTTCATCAAGTTGAAGAGAACCTACTCAGGAGTTCTCGAGCCATGGCACGTCACTTGCGTGTCTCATTTGTCTGTCTGTCCCGTTCTGCATGAACACATCTGGCAGAGAACCCGAGAAAATTCTGATCTCACGTAAAATCGCTAACCAGGACTAAGGCTTCTATTAAGTCCCTCGTTGAGCTGTCTGGTGTGGCAGTTGAAAATAGCAAAACGAAAGCTGAAGTTTCAAATTTCATGTTCAAGAAATCGTTCACGCAGGGCAACCGTACAAACGTATAGTCGTTTGGGCATCGGGAGACTCCCTCATGGACGACATAGTAATAAGCGTACCTGACACAGAGAAATTGGCTCTGACCACTATGGGACGTATCATCTGAGGTCATCAGTCCCCTAGAACAGAACTACTTAAACCTAACTAACCTAAGGACATCACACACATCCATGCCCGAGGCAGGATTCAAACCTGCGACCGTAGCACTCGCGCGGTTCCAGACTGAAGCGCCCAGAACCGCTCGGCCACACAGGCTGGCTGACACAGAGAAACAACTGAAAGATTTGAAAGCAAATAAATCATCTGATCAGGATGGAATCGCAGTTCACCGGCCGCTGTGGCCGAGCGGTTCTATGCGCTTCAGTCCGGAACCGCACTGCTGCTACGGTCGCAGGTTCAAATCCTGCCTCGGGCATGGATGTGTGTGATGTCCTTAGGTTAGTTAGGTTTAACTAGTTCTAAGTCTAGGGGACTGATGACCTCAGATATTAAGTCCCATAGTGCTTGGAGCCATTTGAATCCCAATTCGATTTTACAAAGAACAGTCTACAGCATTGGCTTGCCTTTATCGTGAATCTCTTGTCCAACTCAAAGTCCCAAGTGACTGGAAAAAAGCGCAGGTCACTTCAGTATATGGAAAGGGTAAAAGAATGGACCCCCAAAATTACAGACCAGTAGTAATGACGATTCAAAAAATGTTCAAATGTGTGTGAAGCCTTATGGGACTTGACTGCTAAGGTCATCAGTCCCTAAGCTTACACACTAATTAACCTAAATTATCCTAAGGACAAACTCAGACACCCATGCCCGAGGGAGGATTAGAACCTCCGCCGGGACCAGCCGCACAGTCCATGACTGCAGAGCCCTAGACCGCTCCGCTAATCCCACGCGGCTGTCATGACGATTGTTTGCTTCAGAATCCTTGAACATATTGACAGTTCGAATACAATTAACTTTCTTGAGACTGAGAACCTTGTGTCCACGAATCAATATTGTTTTCGAGAGCATGCTAGTGAGAAACTCAGTTTCCCCTCTTCTCACAAGTTATACTCAGAACTATGGATGAAGGGAAATAGGTAGATTCCATATTTCTAGATTTCTGGAAAGCATTAGACACGGTGCCCCATTGCAGGCTGTTAAGGAAGGTACGAGCTTATGGAATACGTTCACAGATATGCGAGTGCCTCGAAGAATTCTTAAATAAAAAAACCAGAATGTTGTCGTCAATGGTGCGTGTTCATCAGAGACAACAGTATTGTCTGGTGTGCCCCAGGAAAGTGTGATAGGACCCATGTTGTTCTCTATATACATAAATGATTTGGCGCTGAGGTTGGGCAGCAATCTGCGGGTGTTTTCTGATAATGCCGTGGTGTACGGTAAGGTGTCGAAGCTGAGTGTCTGTAGGCAGATAGTGTAATGGATGGCGGTTAGCTCTAAATGTGGAAAAATGTAACCTCAGGCGGATGAGCTGCAAGATCAAACCTGTTATTTTCGGATACGGTATTACCAGTGTCGTGCTTGACAGAAACAAGTCGTTTAAATATCTGAACGTAAAGTTGCAAAGCGATATGACATGGAACAAGCATCTGAGAATTCTGTTAGGGAAGGCGAATGGTCGACCTCGGTTTATTTGGAGTTTTTTTTTTTTTTTTTTTTTTTTTTTAGGAAACAGTTGTTCACCTGTAAAGCATACAGGAAGCTGGTGCGACCTGTTCTTGAGTCCAGAATGAGATTTTCACTCTGCAGCGGAGTGTGCACTGATATGAAACTTCCTGGCAGATTAAAACTGTGTGCCGGACCGAGACTCGAACTCGGGACCGTTGCCTTTCACGGGCATGTGCTCTACCAACTGAGCTACCCAAGCACGACTCACGCCCCTTCCTCACAGCTTTACTTTGCCCGCGAAAGGCAAAGGTCATGAGTTCGAGTCTCGGTCCGGCACACAGTTTTAATCTGCCAGGAAGTTTCAAATGGGAATCCCTGGAATTAAGGCGACGTTCTTTTCGAGAACCAGTATCTAAAGCTGGCTGTAGAAAGGGTCTATAGCCACCTACACAAATTGCGCGTAAGCACCACGAAGAAAACATACGAGAAATTAGCACTCATATGGAGGCATATAGATAGACGTTTTTTCCTCGCTCTCTTTGAGAGTGGAACACGAAAGGAAATGACTAGTATTGGTACAGAGTACCCTCCACCATGCACCGTACAGTGATTTGAGGAGTATCTATGTAGCTTCACCCATGTCACCCTCAGAAGTTATGCATCATGCTACCGCCGGATTTTGTGCAACGTTTCAATTTTTGTACTTCAATCTTATAGCGTTTCGTGGATTTTCGTCAGTCTGCAACCCGAATTTTATTTAGCGACGAAACGCATTTCAAAAGGGTGCAAGGGGTTCTTTAGGGGTTCATTATTATTCGCTAGCGCACTTGAGCAGATGTAATTTCGATGGATTGCTCACGCGCTGCCTGCAATATGGAATATCTATGCTACAATAGAATCGCAGGTCAGAGCAGTGCTGGCAGTAAGTCGAGTTCAGTAGCTCGCAGAGAGCAGTCGTGTTTTGTAGCTCGCGTAGAGCACTTGAGTTACGGAGTTCGGACAGGGCAGTCCAGCGGTTGACTTGTGTTGGGCCGGTCGTGCAGAACGATGACGGTGTCTGAGCGATGTGGTATAAGATAACAAAAAAATATCATTGTTCTTTGTTGCCACAACTGATTTAACCACAATTGTAATTTTAAAGTCCCACGTAATTCCTTGCAGAAATGTTTCAATAATAACTTTTGTTCTGAAGAAAATTTTTGGTTTAAAATTTTATGAATTTTTCCTGTGCATACTCTTGTTGATTACGCAAAAGAAAATCAGTTGTTTTCCTGCAAATGAAAATCTAGTGGCCAGCATTGCAGTGGGCTGTGCCAAAAATTTCTTACAAGGCGAGATACATAGATAGCGTTATCCGACGACATCATTTTGAGGTAATAATTTTTCAGTTTATTCAGGATGATTCCACAGTGCCATGACGCAGCGCTGCTGACGTCAAAACTTATTAATCTCGATATGCAGTCAGTCTTTAATGGAAGGTCACATTAAAACTTGAAAATTTATTATTGGGAAGAAATTTCTCTATTGGGAACTTAAACGAGATTTGTTTCTATTGGGAGATTACACTAAACGTCAATATTATGATTAGATTTTTCTGTTGGGAGATTACACTGAATGTGAATATGATAATTTATAATTATTTTTCTGTTGGGAGGTTACAAGGGGATGTGTTTTGAGCGTTCAAAATAGAAATATTTGGGTTCAAGAAAACCCCAAATCCACGTGTACACCTGCAGCATCACTGGCTAAGATTTCGTCTGCGACGGACATGTGATTGGACCGTCCATCCTTCCCCACCACCTAACTGGTGGCAGGTGTTGGATACTCATGCAACAAGTGCTGGCAGAGGTTTTAGTTGACGGGCCATTGGACATTCGGCAAAAATTTTCGTTCCAGCACGATGGCTTGGCAGTTCGTATCCATAACCACCTAAACGTCGTCAACGGGGACGATTGGATCGGTCGAAGTGGTTGCTAATATCCGAGATGTAATCACATGGGCTTTTTTTTTGTGGGGCCGCATGAAGAGATTTGCGTACGAGACACCAGTCCAGTCAAACGAAGATCTGATTCACTCTACATGGTTGGAGCAGAAGTGATTAACCATACACCACGCGTGTTGGGCAGAGTTTATACGAACCTACTGCAGAGATAAGCTGGGTGTTCAAAACTTGGGCGTCGTCGTGTATAGTAAATAGGAGTAAAATCTGTGCATTTTTTATCTTTTTTTATGAAAATGAACCATTTCCGGACATGGTTTCCTACGCAACACTTGATCTAACTCCTCTCTACAACCCTTAGAAGTGTCTAATATGAATTGTGGAACACCCTGTAGGCACGATCTGATCAGCAATAAATGTCTCATCACCATCCGACGTACGCTAGAAACACTGCCATGTGTCACTGCCATCGCGCAAATCGTTTCTTTTTTCTCTGATAGTGTATTAATTTCAAATAAAAGAGAGCAAAATTGTGCAGAATGACGAGATAATGTGGCAAGTGCGAAAAATACCTTTTATTAATATTTCAGCGAAAATCTGCTTCACATTGCGGTCAACAAGAGGCTTCCCGGCCGTCACCACGCCTCACATTCTCGGGAGGAACGATGTCTGTAAGGTGGAGGCACGGAACACTAGTCAAATCGCACAGAGTTTACGTAATGTTTCAGTGCAGAAATGGTAAAAGTTTCGTGAATGTGCTTTCTCACTACGGAACGTTATCTCATTGTATATTTATCCCAGTCTTCTATTAGTGCTGCACTGTAAGGCGGCTAGCGGAGTATCTGCGCAGACGTAGATACAGACTTGCGTACGAAGGTTTATAGATGATCGTTTTCCGCCAGTTCTGTTTGCGAGTGGGACAGGAGAACGATCACTAATAGCGATGCGGGGTGCCCTCAGCCAAGTGCCTTATGGCGTATTATAAAATTAGTGAAAAAGAGAGTAGAGATCGGAATGGTTACTGTATTTACAATTACCGGTTTCGGGCTAGTCTTAGGCCACCTTCATAATAGCAGTGTGAAGGATAGAAATCGTGCTAGGTACATAACGAAGTCAATCACGTGAAATATGTTGTTGTGTTCTTCAGTCCTAAGACTGGTTTGATGCAGCTCTCCATGCTACTCTATCGTGTGCAAGCCTCTTCATCTCCCAGTACCTACTGCAACATACATCCTTCTGAATCAGCTTAGTGTATTTATTCATCTCTTGGTCTCCCTCTACGATTGTTACCCTCCACGCTGCCCTCCAATACTAAATTGGTGATCCCTTGATGCCTCAGAACATGTCCCACCAACCGATCCCTTCTTCTAGACAAGTTGTGTCACAAAGTTCTCTTCTCTCCAGTTCTATTCAATACCTCCTCATTAGTTACGTGATCTACCCACCTTATCTTCAGCATTCTTCTGTAGCACCCCATTTCCAAAGCTTCTATTCTCTTCTTGTCCAACCTATTTATCATCCATGTTTCACTTCCATACATAGCTACACTCCGCACAAATACTTTCAGAAACGACTTCCTGACACTTAAATCTATACTCGATGTTAGAAAATTTCTCTTCTTCAGAAATGCTTTCCCTGCCATTGCCAGTCTACGTTTTATATCCTGTCTACCTCGACATCATCAGTTATTTTGCTCCCCAAATAGTAAACCTCATTTACTGCTTAAGTTTCTCAGTCCCTAATCTAATTCCCTCAGCATCACCAGACTTAATTCGACTACATTTCGTTATCCTCGTTTTACTTTTGTTGATGTCACTTAAAATAAGGTAATTAATGCTTATTAAAACCGAGGAGTAGTTACCCGTGGGCTGAGGTTTATAACGTCGACAACAGTCAGTAGACCACAGTCATTTTTAGATCAACTGTATCTTCAAATGATAAGTAATTTATATAAATCGTTTCTCATTGGCTGACGTCACATAGCACAAATACGCCCTATGCCACGAAATGCTGCCTAGCAAACAGCAGCTCTCAGCTGATGAGTAATAACCATTCGATTTTAATAAGTATATATTTTATAGATTTTTATATATTTATTTTAAGCTCTTTATGTAATTAGAACGATTCCTATTCTTCACAGTGCTATTTTGAAGATGGCCTAAGACTATGCTACTCAGAAGATGGCCTAAGACCAAGCCGAAACCGATAATTTTTAAAAAAATAACCATTCTGTTTTAGATTGTTTTTCACGAATTTTATATAGCTCATAAATCGCTGTTGTCTCGAAACGCTACCAAAAACTTTGGAACATATATTATGGAGTATAGATGAACTATACAAGTTTCGGAACGTACACTACTGGCCATTAAAATTGCTACACCATGAAGATGACGTGCTACAGATGCGAAATTTAACCGACAAGAAGAAGATGCTGTGATATGCAAATGATTACTTTTTCAGAGCATTCACACAAGGTTGGCGCCGGTGGCGACACCTACAACGTACTGACATGACGAAAGTTTTCAAGCGATTTCTCATACACAAACAGCAGTTGACCGGCGTTGCCTCGTGTAAGAAGGAGAAATGCGTACCATCACGTTTCCGATTTCATAAAGGTCGGATTGTAGCCTATCGCGATTGCGGTTTATCATATCGTGACATTGCTGCTCGCGTTGGTCGAGATCCAATGACTGTTAGCAGAATATGGAATCGGTAGGTTCAGGAGGGTAATATGGAACGCTGTGCTGGATCCCAACGGCCTCGTATCACTAGAAGTCGAGATGACAGGCATCTTATCTGCATGGCTGTAAAGGATCGTGCAGCCACGTCTCGCTACCTCAGACAACAGATGGGGACATTTGCAAGACACCAACCATCTGCACGAACAGTTCGACGACGTTTGCAGCAGCATCGATTATCAGCTCGGAGACCGTGGCTGCGGTTACCCTTGACGCTGCATCACAGACAGGAGCGCCTGCGCTGGTGTACTCATCAACGAACCTGGGTGCACGAATGGCAAAACGTAATTTTTTAGGATGAATCCAGGTTCTTTTTACAGAATCATGAAGATCGCCTCCATGATCGGAGACATCGCGGTGAACGCACATCGGAAGGTTTATTCGTCATTGCCACACTGGCGTATAACCTGTGGTGATGGTATGGGGTACCATTGGTTACACGTCTCGGTCACCTCTTGTTAGCATTGACGGCACTTTCGACAGTGAACGTTACATTTCAGATGTGTTACCACCCATGGCTCTACCCTTCATTCGATCCCTGAGAAACCCTACATTTCAGCAGGATAACGCACGACCGCATGTTGCAGGTCTTGTACAGGCCTTTCTGGATATAGAAAATGTTCGTCTGCTGCCCTGGTCAGCACATTCTCCAGATCTCTCACCAATTGAAAACGTCTGGTCAATGGTTGCCGAGCACCTGGCTCGACACAATACGCCAGTCACTACTCCTGATGAACCGTGGTATCGTATTTGAAGCTGCATGGGCAGCTGTACCTGTTCACGCCATCCAAGCTCTGATGGCATTGACTCAATGCCCAGGCGTATCACGGCCGTTATTACGGCCAGAGGTGGTTGTTCTGGGTTCTGATTTCTCAGGACTTATGCACGCAAATCGCGTGAAAATCTAATCACATGTCAGTTCTAGTATAATATATTTGTCCAATGAATACGCGTTTCTCATCTGCATTTCTTCTTGGTGTAGCAATTTTAATGGCCAGTAGTGTATTTCCACGTATACTCGTTCAGTCACTCGTTCTACCGAATCTCCACATTGTGACCATGGCACAAGCATGAAAACAGAAGACGGTTAGAGCTGACTACGAACGCTTATGTGCGTTACATCAGCTATATGACCCCGTTAATGCTTCGCACGCCCAGTTAGGGTCGTTGGAGGCAGGTATGTAAGTTTTCAAACTACCGCCCACTATGTCCATTTCACCGGCTCCTCGGCCTACAAGGACCCTATTACCTCGCATCAGAGATTAAATACCTCTCCTGGAAATTGAAATAAGAACACCGTGAATTCATTGTCCCAGGAAGGGGAAACTTTATTGACACATTCCTGGGGTCAGATACATCACATGATCACACTGACAGAACCACAGGCACATAGACACAGGCAACAGAGCATGCACAATGTCGGCACTAGTACAGTGTATCTCCACCTTTCGCAGCAATGCAGGTTGCTATTCTCCCATGGAGACGATCGTAGAGATGCTGGATGTAGTCCTGTGGAACGGCTTGCCATGCCATTTCCACCTGGCGCCTCAGTTGGACCAGCGTTCGTGCTGGACGTGCAGACCGCGTGAGACGACGCTTCATCCAGTCCCAAACATGCTCAATGGGGGACAGATCCGGAGATCTTGCTGGCCAGGGTAGTTGACTTACACCTTCTAGAGCACGTTGGGTGGCACGGGATACATGCGGACGTGCATTGTCCTGTTGGAACAGCAAGTTCCCTTGCCGGTCTAGGAATGGTAGAACGATGGGTTCGATGACGGTTTGGATGTACCGTGCACTATTCAGTGTCCCCTCGACGATCACCAGTGGTGTACGGCCAGTGTAGGAGATCGCTCCCCACACCATGATGCCGGGTGTTGGCCCTGTGTGCCTCGGTCGTATGCAGTCCTGATTGTGGTGCTCACCTGCACCGCGCCAAACACGCATACGACCATCATTGGCACCAAGGCAGAAGTGACTCTCATCGCTGAAGACGACACGTCTCCATTCGTCCCTCCATTCACGCCTGTCGCGACACCACTGGAGGCGGGCTGCACGATGTTGGGGCGTGAGCGGAAGACGGCCTAACGGTGTGCGGGACCGTAGCCCAGCTTCATGGAGACGGTTGCGAATGGTCCTCGCCGATACCCCAGGAGCAACAGTGTCCCTAATTTGCTGGGAAGTGGCGGTGCGGTCCCCTACGGCACTGCCTAGGATCCTACGGTCTTGGCGTGCATCCGTGCGTCGCTGCGGTCCGGTCCCAGGTCGACGGGCACGTGCACCTTCCGCCGACCACTGGCGACAACATCGATGTACTGTGGAGACCTCACGCCCCACGTGTTGAGCAATTCGGCGGTACGTCCACCCGGCCTCCCGCATGCCCACTATACGCCCTCGCTCAAAGTCCGTCAACTGCACATACGGTTCACGTCCACGCTGTCGCGGCATGCTACCAGTGTTAAAGACTGCGATGGAGCTCCGTATGCCACGGCAAACTGGCTGACACTGACGGCGGCGGTGCACAAATGCTGCGCAGCTAGCGCCATTCGACGGCCAACACCGCGGTTCCTGGTGTGTCCGCTGTGCCGTGCGTGTGATCATTGCTTGTACAGCCCTCTCACAGTGTCCGGAGCAAGTATGGTGGGTCTGACACACCGGTGTCAATGTGTTCTGTTTTCCATTTCCAGGAGTGTATTTTCATATTGTTTACAACACAACCTTACCCCTTCAAAATACTCTCCATTACAACTAATACATTTGTCCCACCTGTGCTTCCACTGTTCGAAGTATTTTTTATAGTCGTCTGTAGTAATGGCTGACAGCTTCTGCCTCGTTTTTTTCTTGACTTCTTCAGTGTTGTCAAATCGGTGTCCTTTCGTGCACAGTAATAAGAGAAAGCCGCACGGAGTCAGGTCAGGAGCGTAAGGTGCATGAGGCAGTGGAACAATGACATTTTTAGGCAAAAACTGTCTAACAGAGGTGGCTGTGATTGTACAGGTGCGTTGTCTCGGTGGAAGAACCAGTCTCCCGTCTGCCACAAATCAGGTCTTTTTTTGACGAACACTGTTGCGCAATCTTCTTAAAAATTCCAACCCTTTTGATTGATGGTCTGTCCCGAGGGAACACACATTGAATGAACTACGCCCTTGCCATCAAAAAAGCATTGTTTTGATGTTTGATTTGACTTGATGACTTTTTTTGGACGGGATGACGACGACGTCTTCTATTGACTTGACTGCTGCTTTGTATCTGAGTCGCAACCATAGCACCATGGATCCTCACCAGTAAAGATCTTGGATAGAAACTCTGGAACAGTTTCAGTCTGTTGTTTCAAAACACATGTTTCAACTCGACTTGCCTTTTGGTTGTCAGTCAGAACCTGAGCAACGAACTTGGCAGTAATCCTTTTCATTCCCTAATCTACTGTTAAAATTCGGTGAACCGACCTCCAAGATAACACAGTAATTTCTGACAGTTTTTCCACTGCCTTTCTATGGTCTGTGAGCACAGGCTCTCAAATTTTTTTCAATATTTTTGGTAAAAAAAAAAAATGTCGCGTGACTAGGGCCTCCCGCCGGGTAGACCGTTCGCCGGGTGCAAGTCTTTCGATTTGACGCCACTTGGGCGACTTGCGCGTCGATGGGGATGAAATTAGGATGCTTAGCACAACACAACACCCAGTCCCTGAGCGGGGAAAATCTCCAACCCAGCCGGGAATAGAACCCGGGCCCTTATTCTGCCGCGCTGACCACTCAGCTACCGGGGGCGGACAATATTTTTGGTGATTTTATGCAGTTGGTGGACGTTGAGAACGAGGTTTGTCATCAGTCGACATTTCACCGTTCTTAAATCGAGCAAACCACTTCACTTTTTCCCATAGCGTCATTTTGGTACGCTGTTTTCAACATTAAAACAGTTTCAGCAGCTTAAGCATTTTTAACATTGCGCAGCCCTGTCAGCAACTGTGATAACTGAACATGTAACACGTCAGCCTCAGTTGCAATTAGAAACCAAACTTTAGCCAGGTTTCAGCCAAAATAATTTGGCCTTCTTCAGGAGCGAGTGACACTAAACTACTGCATGCCAAAGTTTGGCCATGTCAACTATAAAACTGTAGCACAGTAGTTACTAGTCACAATCTACATTACTTTGCCAAGTTATGTAGATTATCGCAAATTATTGCGGTGCTAAAGTTTTATACTTGACATGGCCAAACTTTGGCATGCAGTAGTTTAGTGTCACTCGCTCCTGAAGGAGGCCAAACTTTACCCAGGTTTCAGTCAAAAGTTTGGTTTCTAATTGCAACTGAGGCTGATGTGTTACATGTTCAGTTTCAGCAGCATTTTTACAGAGCAGAAAACTAAATTTTACACCTACCCGTTGTTCACTTAAATTCGCCAGCAATAAAAACGAAACAATTACAAAACAGCGCTAAAAAAAAACAGTCACTGCAGATGAACAGAACAAGCCAGGTTGACAACGCAGGCGGCAATGATGTGGCAACGAATTGCGCTACACACGCCTAGCGGCAGAAATGCGTACTACTTAAGCTCCGCCCACGACAATCTTATTCCGGCATTTTTTTTTTTTTTTGTCACCCCCTCGCAAACACTAGGTCTCACTTATCTAGAACACTAGCTGAGCTCATTCTTAAAACAAAAACGGTTGCATGTTGCTGCTATCTGACTCTGCAACAAGCTACCGTACGCTATTCGCACAATGAAAAGTTCTGCTACTTTTAAGCAGAAGCTGAAGAAATTCCCTCTGTTATCCTCGTAGCACTTCCCCAGAGTCGTAACACTGCGGACGCGTTGTGAACAACTACGTCTTGAAATGTCTCGCGCAGGGTAGCTGTCTGGGGGGGGGGGGGGGGAGGGGGACATCAGTGACTTGGTACTCGGTTCTTAGTTGAGCGAGGAACATGTGGTAGAAAGTTTTTGGTTCAGCCCGGACCAGTGGCCGTTTGTATAGCCATTCAAACATCTGTCTTACAGTAGGTATGTTGTAGTATATTACGCAAGGTTTGAACGACAGATTAGAGCTGGCGAGAAGGTAAGTTGTGCTAATAAATTAATATATTTTGCAAAAAATTTGAATTGGGGGCGGAAATTAATGCTCAGCGAATGGCACCCTTTGTATGTGCCCCTTTCGAATTTTACGTGTAAAACATGCACAAAAAAAAATTGCGTTTTTCTGGGAGGTGTTTGAAGCGCTCCATCTTTCTACTTTAAATTAGTGTCAATAGGTTAAAACTTCGCAGGAATACAGATAAACGGATGAAAATAAAACTTTTTATATAATAATCTACATCTGTTGTCAAGATACGATGTTTTAGCGCCGAGCTAAATGTTGTTGTTGTTGTTGTTGTTGTTGTGGTCTTCAGTCCAGAGACTGGTTTGATGCAGCTCTCCATGTTACTCTATCCTATGCAAGCTTCTTCATCTCCCAGTACCTACTGCAGCCTACATCCTTCTGAATCTGCTTAGTGTATTCATCTCTTGGTCTCCCTCTACGATTTTTACCCTCCACGCTGCCCTCCAATGCTAAATTTGTGATCCCTTGATGCCTTAAAACGTGTCCCATCAACCGATTCCTTCTTCTAATCAAGTTGTGCCACAAGCTCCTCTTCTCCCCAATTCTATTCAATACCTCCTCATTAGTTATGTGATCAACCCATCTAATCTTCAGCAATTTCACTTCCATACATGACTACACTCCATACAAATACTTTGAGAAACGACTTCCTGACACTTAAATCAATACTCGATGTTAACAAATTTCTCTTCTTAAGAAACGCTTTCCTTGCCATTGACAATCTACATTTTATATCCTCTCTACTTCGACCCTCATCAGTTATTTTGCTGCCCAAATAGCAAAACTCCTTTACTACTTTAAGTGTATCATTTCCTAATCTAATTTCCTCAGCATCATCCGACTTAATTCGACTACATTCCATTATCCTCGTTTTGCTTTTGTTGATGTTCATCTTATACCCTCCTTTCAAGGCGCTGTCCATTCCGTTCAACTGCTCTTCCAAGTCCTTTGCTGTCTCTGACAGAATTACAATGTCATCGGCGAACCTCAAAGTTTTTATTTCTTCTCTATGGATTTTAATACCTACTCCGAACTTTTCTGTTGTTTCCTTTATTGCTTGCTCAATATACAGATTGAATAACAGCGGGTAAAGGCTACAACCCTGTCTCACTCCCTTCCCAACCACTGCTTCCCTTTCATGTCCCTCGACTCTTATAACTGCCATCTGGTTTCTGTACAAGTTGTAAATAGCCTTTCGCTCTCTGTATTTTACCCCTGCCACCTTCAGATTTTGAAAGAGAGTACTCCAAGCAACATTGTCAAAAGCTTTCTCTAAGTCTACAAATGCTAGAAACGTAGATTTGCCTTTCCTTAATCTAGCTTCTAAGATAAGTCGTAGGGTAAGTATTGCCTCACGTGTTCCAACATTTCTACGGAATCCAAACTGATCTTCCCCGAGGTCGGCTTCTATCAGTTTTTCCATTCGTCTCTAAAGAATTCGCGTTAGTATTTTGCAGCTGTGACTTATTAAACTGATAGTTCGGTAATTTTCACATCTGTCAACACCTGCTTTCTTTGGGATTGGGATTATTATATTCTTGAAGTCTGAGAGTATTTCGCCTGTCTCATACATCTTGCTCACCAGATGGTAGAGTTCTGTCAGGACCGGCTCTCCCAAGGCCGTCAGTAGTTCCAATGGAATGTTGTCTACTCCGGGGGCCTTGTTTCGACTCAGGTCTTTCAGTGCTCTGTCAAACTTTTCACGCAATATCATATTCCCATTTCATCTTCATCCTCTTCCATTTCCATAATATTGTCCTAAAGTACATCGCCCTTGTATAGACCGTCTATATACTCCTTCCACCTTTCTGCTTTCCTTTCTTTGCTTAGAACTGGGTTTCCATCGGAACTCTTGATGTTCATACAAGTGGTTCTCCTTACTCCAAAGGTCTCTTTAATTTTCCTGTGGGCAGTATCTATCTTACCCCTAGTGAGATAAGCCTCTACATCTTTACATTTGTCCTCTAGCCATCCCTGCTTAGCGATTTTGCACTTCCTGTCGATATCAATTTTGAGACGTTTGTATTCCTTTCTGCCTGCTTCATTTACTGCATTTTTATATTTTCTCCTTTCATCAATTAAATTCAATATTTCTTCTGTTACCCAAGGGTTTCTACTAGCCCTCGTCTTTTTACCTATTTGATCCTCTGCTGCATTCACTATTTCATCCCTCAAAGTTACCCATTCTTCTTCTACTGTATTTCTTTCCTCCATTCCTGTCAATTGTTCCCTTATGCTCTCCCTGAAACTCTGTACAATCTCTGGTTCTTTCAGCTTATCCAGGTCCCATCTCCTTAAATTCCCACCTTTTTGCAGTTTCTTCAGTTTTAATCTACAGTTCATAACCAATAGATTGTGGTCAGAGTCCACGTCTGCCCCTGGAAATGTCTTACAATTTAAAACCTGGTTCCTAAATCTCTATCTTACCATTATAAAATGTAGCACGTAAAATTCGTTTTTACGTGAATTGAGCGGAAATAGTTTAAAAAAGTAAATACAAAATGCATTCTAACGATAAAATTGAAAACTCGCTTTCAAAAATCTACGTGCAACAAACCCCTATTTTCTAAGCGCTCCACTTCTGTGCTTCAGATTTGTCTGAGTCCGTTCAAATTTTGTGATAACGTAGACAGACACACGCACTTGATGGTCGTTCCTTTCTTTTGAGAAAGCTTTATCCGTTGATTCGTTATCACGATACAAGCAACATGGATCAAAAGACAATCAAGAATCTATGCCGGACCAGGTCTTCTCCAGAGCCAACAAAACTCTACGTCGGTTGCCAAGCCATGGAGATCTAATGTAAAAATTATAGTAGAGTAAAAGTTGGAACACAGAATGAGAAATGCTCCTGTCACAGCACAAAAAAAGGAGAATGTGTCCTGGACAGAGTTACGGATATAAAAGAACTAGGCTTTCGACATATCTGGCAGCTTCAAAGACATTTCAATCAGAACGTCTTGAAAATTCACCATTTTTTTTATGAGCTGCCACTACATCCACAGTGTAGTGAGCTCTCTTAGCTCCAATGTGTTGGCACGCCTGCATCTTGCTAAATTCCCTGATCATATGCCCAAAATACAGCAAATTCGCCAGCACTAGTAAACAATATTCACTGAAGTTCACACTGTCCTTCCTGGGATTGTTATTTCGGTCGCCTGCGATGTGGTTCATCGTAAAGCGAATAATCTTTGCCCGACATCGTACATTGGTTTCGTTGGGACCATTGTTTTATCGTGTTTGTAGGGCGTCAGCTTCGTTTAGCGAGGCCCACAAGTGCCAGCCACGTTGGTACCTACCACCAGTGCAAGACTGTATATGGAAAGCGCTCATCTCTAAAGTGTTCGCTGGCTACAAAATAACATTAGAAGCGGACGGCAATTTTTGTGAGAGCTTCGTAGTGATGGGCGCGGAAGCTTTCGTGTGTGTGTGTGTGTGTGTGTGTGTGTGTGTGTGTGTGTGTGTGTTGTGATTGGAGAATATGTTGCACCAACAGCAATTGCGTTCTTTGACCGCTAAAAGAATTTTCCTGTATTTATTTACTTCCACGAGCATTGAGTAGATTTAAAAACTACATCTTTTCGTACATTTGTAGCTGTTTTATGACTGCCGTGTTCATTTGGTACACAGAGGAGACAAACAAGTTTCAGGCACTATTAAAACACAACTAAACAGATTACCTGGAACGAAGCAAATGTGGCTCCTCAATTTTCTTTTACCGGCGTAAATGGGAAAACGTGCAGAAAATTTCTGTTACTACTCGTATATACAAGAGATATGCGGTAAGAGAATAACTGTATACGAAATACATAGCCAGTAACAGACTAACATCCTAAACATTGAACTTAAATAACTCTTTCATTACTACATCACCATATGGGTCACCTAGTAACTAAAAATGCATTGCAAGTTAATGTAATGCTATTAGTATTGATCCTTATTTCACAGTAAGCAAAATCACGTAGAGGATAGGGGCAAATCGCACGCAGTACGAACAACCACGTAATAACGATCACAGATAATTATACCTTTCGAAACATCATGAATTTAATACTAGATGTGGTCCGTGGACATTTCTTCCGTTAATCGTAAACGAAGTGTTCAATTTGCTAGCGAGACGCCAGAGTACCATAACAGGCGTGTCTTTGTAACTCTTTTTTTTTTTCAAAACAGGTGACAATTTCCCTGTAATAATCCAGAAAGGCAGTTGGAGCTCTTATGGGAACTGGACTATTTCATCTGCACGAATATAAACCAATCTTGTTACACCTTCCTGACTGTTTTGGTAAATTAAGCTTCTCTTCTACTGTTATGTTTAGCAGGCACGAAATGTAAATGTTGTTGTACAAATACTAGCTTCAGATAGCAGGAATGCATTTATAACTGTTGCCACGGAGATAACGTTTAGGCGCGAACTCACTGTGTTGTCCCAGGCTTTATCGGCGTGACTGATCAATGGTGTACTTCCAGGTACATAATCGAGATGCTGCTTCCATTTCGTGCACAATATTTCTACTAGACAGCCAGTTGTTCTCTTCAGGTGCTGCATGGTTTGGCGTTATGTATACTTGCTGCCTGTATTCCTATGACAGTGTTAACTGCTGTTCGTCTCACCCTGCTATTGATACCTGAGTTCTACTCCCAACTTCCGATGTTTATTGATGCTCCTTTGGTTTTCAGAGCATCGCACAGATCATCAGTGAAAGGCACATTTTCTCACGCTCGAGGCCCGCCACTCAGTTTACACTGCCCATAAGAATTGTGACGACACGTGTATCAATGTCTGGTATGTTAAATCTATTTGATACAGGTGGTACGTTCAACCTTCTTACGCGGTTTGACATCTTTATTTTCAGTGTAGGCAACAATTAAAATCATTCGCCAGTTATCGTCCGTGTTACGGTGTGAGGTGACCCCTCAGAAGAAAGTGAGTGTCGGTATCCCAGGGATCTCTAGTGAGCCTCGGAGGCGGCAGTCGTCATTTGAGAACGTTCCATGTAGACAAGAACATACCAAAAAATGGAAAATTGTGGTAAGTTCCTATGGGATGAAACTGCTGAGGTCATCAGTCCCTAGGCTTACATTCTACTTGATCTAAACTAACTTACGCTAAGGACAACACACACCCCCATGCCGGAGGGAGGACTCGAACCTCCGACGGGGGGAGGGGGGGGGGGGTGGCAGCCGCACGAACCGTGACAAGGCGCCTCAGAACGCACAACATACAATCAGATGCCAATGTCTCTCCATCTGTCATCCATAGGTTATGGTCACTCTATAGCGAGACAAGTCGGTAAACAAGGCGAGTTGGACAACATCCCCGACGCATAAAAATATCATGTGAAGACAGATATCTGGCCACCTCTGCGTTGCGGCATCGTAAGGATCCTCCAGCGCACCATAAGACGTTCTCGGATGGGTCCCTGGAGCCACTGTGTCCGATCAAACTGTAATGAACCGGTTGTTTATGACACACATCAAAAAAAGTTTTGCATCACCTCGGTTCCGAGAGTTCCAGAACCTGTACAGAAAATTAGAATAGAGATCAATATGATAAATATTTCCGCCCATTTTATTGCTCATGAAAAACATACATTGCATGTTGTACCATCACACAATGAGACCTTCAGAGGTGATGGTTCAAATGGCTCAAGTGACTCTGAGCACCTAACCAACCTAAGGACATCACACACATCCATGCCCGAGGTAGGATTCGAGCCCTCGACCGTAGCGGTCGCGTGGTTCCAGACTGAAGCGCCTAGAGCCGCTCGGCCACATCGGCCGGCTTCGGAGGTGATGGTCCAGATGGGGAACACACCAGTACCTCTAACACCCAGTAGCACGTCCTCTTGCATTGATGCATGCCTGTATGCGTCGTGGCGTACTATCCACAAATTCATCAAGGCACTGTTCGTTCAGTTTGTCCCACTTCTCAACGGCGTAGATCCCTCAGAGTGGTTGGTGGGTCACGTCGCCCATAAACAGCCATTTTCAATCCATCCCTGGCATGTCCTATACGGTTCATCTCTGGAGAACATGCTGGCCACTGTAGTCGAGCGATGTTATCCTGAAGGACTTTATTCACAAGATGTGCACGATGGAGGCACAAATTGTCGTTCATAAAGACGAATGTCTCGCCCATATGTTGCCGATATCGTTGCACTATCTGTCACAGAATGGCATTAACGTATCGTACAGCCGTTACGGCATCTTCCATGCCTACTAGCAGCGGATGTCGGCACCACATAATGCCACCCCAAAACAGCAGGGAATCTCCACCTTGCTGGACAGTATGTCTGGTTGAAGGCATATGCGACACTCATCGGTGAAGAGAACGTGATGCCAATCCTGAGCGGTCTATTCGGAATGCTGTTGGGCCCTTCTGTACCGCGCTGCATAGTGTCGTGGTTGCAAAGATGGACCTCGCCATGGACATCGGGAGGGAAACTGCGCATCATGCAGCCTGTTGCCCACAGCTTGAGTCGTAACACGACGTCCTGTGCCTGCACGAAAAGTATTACTCAACATGGTGGTGTTGCTGTCAGGGTTCCTCCGAGCCATAATCCGTATGTAGCGGTCATCTACTTCAGTAGTAGCCCTTGGGGGACCTGAGCGAGGCATGTCATCGACGGTTCCTGTCTCTTTGGATCTCCTCCATGTCCGAACAACATCGCTTTGGTTCATTCGGAGGCGCCTTGACACTTCCCTTATTGAGAGCCCTTCCTGGCACAAAGCAACAAAGCGAACGAGATTGAACCGCGGTATTGGCCGTGTAGACTGACAACACGAGCCGTGTACCTCTTTCCTGGTGGAATGACTGGAACTGATCGGCTGTCGGACACCCTCCGTCTAATATACGCTACTCAGGCGTGTTTCTTTACATCTTTGGGTGGCTTTAGCGACATCTTTGGTCAAATGGACTGTGTCTGTCATACAATATATACAGTCAACGTCTATCTTCAGTTCTGGGAACCGGGGTGATGCAGAACTTTTTTTGATGTGTGTATTTATTTATATGCTGCTGCCTTTTAGAAACGAACTGCCACTTAGTAATGTAGGTCGTATTTTCAAAATACGAAATTTTGCATCCAGTCAATGTGAAGTTGTTTGATACTAGATGGGGTAGCCGGCTACGATCAGGGAGTTGATATAAATAGTGTGGCAGTTCGAATAAAAGAACAAACTTTAAAGTATAAGAGGTAAAAAAAACTTTATTGCAAATATATTATATTTACTTGTTTATAAACAACATTTTCGTTTTGTTATTCAGGTTACATATGTACAAATTTTCGAAATTTCCTACTCTAGAGCATGCTACGCCATGTTGATAGTGAGAGAAGCAGAAGTCTTTGAAGTTGGTGCCGCAATATTGTAAAGTTTTTCCTTACGCTTTTTAATTGAAAAACTGTACGCTAATTTGATTGGAAATTCTGTTTTTTAAATTGGAATGGCAGTTCAGTAGAGATTGGTAGTATTCAGGGGATAAATAGTGTGTATCCTCTGTACTTTTCAGTTCTATGATGTTATCCGACAGTTGTTTGGCCATCGTCCTTGCTCCATTACAAAGTTTTGGTGAGTTGAGATTTCCGAGCAGTATTATCGGAGATCCACTGTTAAGTCGAAGTCAGTGTAATGGCATTCCTGGTACTTACAAAACGTTTTGGAATTGTGTAGGAAAGTTCACACTTTCTTCAACGTTTACCATCGTGTTGATCGATTTGTATATCCTCTCTTCACCGGGAATTTGCTGTTGAACATTAAATCTGATATCGTTGACAATATTTAGTTGCCAAAATGCCCCTTTCAGATAGCCCGTCTGGATTGGTATAGTTGTGAGCAATGTTTGGATAAATCTGGTCGACGAGTTCGTTTTCAGCGGTGGCTATGTTACAGAAATCACTGTTGAGTTTAATGAAGCCGAACATCTGGTCAGTAGGAGTGTGCGTTCGCCAGTTTGTAAAAGTTGTTGAGCAAATTGTGCTGTTGTTTCGTGTCTCGATAGTTCATCTCTTATTTTTTGTTAGAAAACTAACTTGGGACGCACGTCTTCTAACCGTCCAGCACAAAGCCCGAAACCTATTAAAACCAGGAAAATACTAACAGGCGGCATACGGTTCCTACATCCTTCTACGATTATCCTCACCTATCATACACTCATCCGCCTCATCCTAACCTACGCCTACGCCAACGTCGCCTATGTTCGATAAGCCCCTTGGAATCCTGGAAAGACATGCATTTCGCCATCCACATCCGCCTACCTTACCCAAGTCGTATCCTGTACTAACTCTCCACTTCCCGCACCCTATCTTCCTACAGCACCTTCGGATCAGATACATAAATCGCAAAACCCAGTCCTAGAACCCAATTTCCCACCCACTAATCACCAATTGAGGTACTTTCCTGCACTACTACATCCATACTCCACCTTGTGGGCACCCCTCATGCCTTATGCATCTTCTCCCGCCCGAATTTTAATCAACCCCCACTTACCAACGATTAAATCCGTCACGAGATACACCCCTCTATCCAACCCAAATCGCAACAATCCGCCTCACATGATCCTCCAATTTTCTCCCTCCCCCTCCATTCACCTCTCATTATTTTTTAAAATTACTCTTAAGTCTCTATGTATTTAAAGCTGCAATATTATTAAGTCTTTCGCGGACGCATATCTGAATAAAATAAACTCAGTTTTCATGACGCCTCAATTCGAATAAAATTTCTGGTTTTCTCCCAGTCACTACCTGCTGTTCTACAGGGGAACATAGTCATATCCATCATCCTTCATCATGACAACATTTTTGGTGTCACAAGGCATCGCCATTACCATATGGCATTACCCTAGGAAGGACCTAATGACCCAGACGTCCTGTTCGAGTATCACGCTTGATGCTACAACACACTGCGGCTCGCCTTCAATCCTACCGTTCCTATGTCAGTTGGCCGCTGGTGAAAAGTGTGGTGCACAGACAAGTCCAAATACACTACTGGCCATTAAAATTGCTACACCACGAAGATGACGTGCTACAGACGAGAAATTTAACCGACAGGAAGAAGGTGCTATAATATGCAAATGATTGGCTTTTCAGAGCATTCACACAAGGTTGGCGCCGGTGGCGACACCTACAACGTGCTGAAATGAGGAAAGTTTCCAACCGATTTGTTATACACAAACAGCAGTTGACCGGCGGTGCCTGGTGAAACGTTGTGGTGGCTCGTGTAAGGAAGAGAAATGCGTATCATCACGTTTCCGACTTTGATAAAGGTCGGATTGTATCCTATCGATTGCGGTTTATCGTATCGCGACATTGCTGCTCGCGTTGGTCGAGATCCGATGAACGTTAGCAGAATATGCAATCGGTGGATTCAGGAGGGTAATACGGAACGCCGTGCTGGATCCCAACGGCCTCGTATCAGTAGCAGTCGAGATGACAGGCATCTTATCCACATCGGATCGTGAGCCACGTCTCGATCCCTGAGTCAACAAATGGCGACGTTTGCAAGACAACAACCATCTGCACCAACAGTTCGACGACGTTTGCAGCAGCATCGACTATCAGCTCGGAGACCACGGCTGCGGTTACCCTTGACGCTGCATCACAGACAGGAGCGCCTGCGATGGCGTACTCGACGACGAACCTGGGTGCATGAATGGCAAAACGTCTTTTTTCGGACGGATCCAGGTTCTGTTTACAGCATCATGATGGTCGCATCCGTGTTTGGCGACTTCGCGGTGAACTCACATTGGAAGCGTGTATTCGTCATGGCCATACTGGCGTATCACCCGGCGTGATGGTATGGGGTGCCATTGGTTACACGTCTCGGTCACCTCCTGTTCGCACTGCCGGCACTTTGAACAGTGGACGTTACATTTCTGATGTGTTACGACCCGTGGCTCTACCCTTCGTTCGATCCCTGCGAAACCCTACATTTCAGCAGGATAATGCACGACCGTATGTTGCAGGTCCTGTGCGGGCCTTTCTGGATACAGAAAATGTTCGACTGCTGCCCTGGCCAGCACATTCTCCAGATCTCTCACCAATTGAAGACGTCTGATGAATGGTGGCCGAGCAACTGGCTCGTCACAATACGCCAGTCACTACTCTTGATAAAATGTGGTATCGTGTTGAAGCTGCATGGGCAGCTGTACCTGTACACGCCATCCGAGTTCTGTTTGACAATGCCCAGGCGTATCAAGGCCGTTATTACGGCCAGAGGTGGTTGTTCTGGGTACTGATTTTTCAGGATCTATGTACGCAAATTGCGTGAAAATGTAATCACATGTCATGTCTAGTATAATATATTTGTCCAATTAATACCCGTTTATCATCTGCATTTGTTCTTGGTGTAGCAATTTTAATGGCCAGTAGGGTACATAGACAGTTAAGAATTTTTTTTTAATTTGAAAACTTTAAAATTATCAGTTAACGAACAGGTTGCGATGAAGTACCTAATGACCGAGACGTCCTGTTCGAGTACCCCGCTTGACGCGGCAAAACACTGCGGTTCGCCTGTAATCCTGCCGTTCCCATGTCAGCTGGTAAACCGCCACTGGTGAAAAGTGTGGTTCACAGACGAGACCAAATATCTGCTGACGCAAGGTGATAGCTGTGTGCGTGTGTGGCGACACCATAGTCAGCTGTACCTGCGAAATGTCCAGGAAACCGTCAGATTCGGCCAGTGTCTGTGGTGGTATGGGGAGGTATCAGTAGTGAAAGCCGTACGCATCTTATCCGTTGTCGCCTAAAGTCTGGCAGTACATCCAACAGATCGTGTTGGACCACGTGGTGGCTTCCGCAGACGGTGGTGGCTCTGAATTTATTCTGACGGGCAGGGCCTATATGGTGGGCATCAACGGGGATGTCTTTCGAAGCCTGGACATGGAAGTAATGGAATGCCCGAGGTACATCCATTAGTGCATACGTGGGAAATCCTTGACAGAGGTGATCGTGGTCATCCTGTTCCACCACAGACTCCTAAAGAACTGTCAAGGGCTTGTAACAACGAGAATGTAGACAAAATACTTTTTGCACCATCCCAAAATTTTTTGACCTTTAATGTCCATTGATGATGTGTACTGCACTTCTAATTCATCTATCATCTACATCACCTACATCATACTTCGCAAGGTACCTAATGCTATGTGGTGGAGGATACTTTCGGTACCACTATCTGAATCCTCCAACCCTGATCCACTCGCGAATAGTGCATGAGAAGAGTGATTGTCGCTAATCCCGTGTATCGGCTCTAATTTCTCGAATTTTCTCCTTGTGTTCAATATGCGAGAGGTATGTGGAGGGGAAGTAATATGAAATAAAACTGAAATACAGATGACTGCTGCATTGACTCATACAACCACTAACCACCTGTTCCTACTCCCCCGTCATGTATAACGTATCGAAGCAGTTTTAATTATGACGATCATCAGTTCTAATAGTTACGAGAATAGCTAGCCCCTTCCAAATACTTTAAATTAACATTTCTGCACCGGACGCGGCGATAACTTGTGTTAGAGAGTCACTCGCATGTCTATCGTATAAGATGGTTGCATTCAAAAGAGGTTATATGTTGCGTGACATTTATTTTGTTGACTAATTCTCGGGCTATCACTGGTAGATTTAGGAACGAATAACCCGAAGTGCTCTCGCACGGACCCGCCAGACTGTGCAGTTACTGTGAGCGATGAGAACTGAGATTAATCGCAAGAAGATCGCAAGGTTTAATGAGTGCTGTTATACGAATGCATGGTGTCTGTTGTTTCGGATATGTCCAAAACAACAGGCACCACTCCCAATTTGGAACTGTGGTACATACTAAGTAACTGAAAGTGGAGGGGGGATAAATGAAAGGAAAGGGGACGAACTTATTAAGTCAGCTGCAGCGGGACGTAATGCAGAATCGGCGGCGACGAGTGAAAATGTGTGCCAGACCGGCACTCGAACTCAGTATCTCCTGATTACTAGGCAGTTGAGATAATCGCTGAACCACCCCGAACAAAATATCTATCGCAAATGCCCAGACTATCTGGACACTCCCCGCGGCAGACTCATAATGGTGGCCAAACGTGGGCGACGGGAACCTTGGCGGCGAATATGCCTGCCCTCAGAACAACATTGGGCTACTGCCGCATCCGGATGCCGTACGAATGTGGACATGGCTTCACTAGACCAGCCGTCCAGATAGCGATCCACAAAGAGAGCTCTGATAACGCTTTCTCAGATGAATACGCAGCGTCTCACGTCTCCTTTGCAGTGACCACTCAGTGTCTGACCCTGTTCACTCCCTACGAGGCCACGTGACAACGTTAAACGCGAACGACAATAAAGCACAGTGGTGGCAGTTATAGCTGTTAGAGAGAACTGTGATTCTGATTGTTTAGGCTGCATACTCACCGATGGCGTGTCTCCTGGGTGCTTCAGCTTTTTTCAAAAATTCAAATGGTTCAAATGGCTCTGAGCACTATGGGACTTAACAGTTGTGGTCATCAGTCCCCTAGAACTTAGAACTACTTAAACCTAACTAACCTAAGGACATCACACACATCCATGCCCGAGGCAGGATTCGAACCTGCGACCGTAGCAGTCGCGCGGTACTGGACTGCGCGCCTAGAACCGCGAGACCACCGCGGCCGGCTCAGTTTTTTTTTTTTTTTTTTTTTTTTTTGTCAAGCTGTGTGTACCGCAGCCAGAAAAAGCCGAGTCGGTTTGTCAACGGAAAATTTGTCGTGTACTAGCTCTACCTGCCTACACTTCTCTCACTCCCGAGCACGGGGTCCCGGGTTCGATTCCTGGCGGGGTCAGGGATTTTCTCCTGCCTCGAGATGACTGGGTGTTTGTGTTGTCCTCATCATTTCATCATCACTCATGAAAGTAGCGAGTTTGGACTGAGCAAAGGTTGGGAATTTGTACGGCCGCTGATAACCGCGCAGTTGAGCTCCCCGCAGTCCAAACATCATCATCATACACTTTTCTGTGGCTCAGTCAGCTTAAATGGCGAAGAAATAAAGCACACGTTTCTAACAAGTATGGGAATTGGTTCTGCGTCCTAATCTCCGTTACTGCCTCTGTTTTCTTTGTCCATCTCCTCGTCCTTCCGCCTCTCTCCTCCACCCTATCTCTCCATCTCCACCTGAACCTCTCTCTGCCACTCTGTCAGTCCATCACCTTCTCCCCCTCTCTCTGTTCATCTCCCCGTGTTCTATGCCCTTTTCCTGCCACCCCTCTTTCCATTCTCACTGAACTTGAGGCTCGTTTATTGTTACTGCAAATTCAGATTCGTCACGGTAAATGATAACAGCTAAACAGTTGCAGGATAAAAATTTATTGAAATCCTTGACCAAGGTTTCGGTATATCTAAATATACCTTCATAAAAAAAAAAAAAACTTGAATAGGAAGAAACCTTCATTAGCCAAAAATTATCACCATAACTGAGAAAGAAATTTTTTTTTTCTTTATTGTGATTTCATGTCCCTGCCCCATATGGGCAGGGGAGGGCTGTCAGCAGCACAATCCGCCGCTCTTCAGCCGAGTGACATGACAACTAAAACAAGAATAAAATAATACATACATAAGGAGGTAAAAAGGGGAACATAAAACAGAGTAAGGGGAGAAAATGGAGGTAAAAATACACTGACATGTAGACGTTCATTGGGGACAGTTAAAAAAGTCACCAGAAAGTTAAAAAAAAACACAGTTGGCGATTCTTAAAACACAGAGAAGACACTGGATGCGCATGCACAGGTTAAAAGTTGGCCACAGTATTAAAAACACTCCGAAACAACACACTTAAAACCCACTTGGAGCACACACGACGAAGAATAAAACTACCAGGCGGGACCTGCTGAGGGAAAGGTCAGAGAGGATGAAAAAGGAGGGGACAGCATGGGGCAGCTGGGGAAGCGGCGGGATGAAGAAAGGAGGGGCAACCGTGGGTTCACGAAGAGGCAGGAGACACAAGGGGTGGGAGAGGAAAAGGGAAGACAGGGCAGGAGGGAGTGCAGAGACACTGAAAGAAGGCACAAGAGATGGACGGGGAGTAGGAGGGGAAATCCGCTCAGAAGGAGGGAGGGGGAGGAGAGGGAGCCTTGAGGAGGATGCAGGAAGAGGGGGTTAGAGTTGGTAGGAAGGGTCAGGGCGAAGCTCATCATCCGGGAGTGGTAGACGGTGGAATTTGTGTTGGGAAAGGAGATGGAGGGTGTGGAGATGGAGAGAGGGAGGGACACAACGGTAAAGGCGCGGCAACTGGTTGGGGGTGGAGAGGAAGGGAGACACCAGGGGGTGAAGGGGATCAAGGCAGCGGACAATATATAGTGTGCGGATGTGTTCAAGGAAAAGGAGAAGGTGGGGGAAGGGGATGAGGTCATAGAGGATGCGCGTGGGGGACGGAAGGCGGATGCGGAAGGCGAGGCGGAGTGCATGGCGTTCGAGGATTTGGAGGGCTTTATAGAACCGGGGAGGGGCGGAAATCCAAGCGATGCTGGCATAACAAAGGATGGGGCGGATCATGGATTTGTAGGTGTGAAGGATGGTGGAAGGATGCAGACCCCACGTCCGGCTGGACAGGAGTTTCAGGAGGCGCGGTTGTGAGCTTTGTTTTGGATGGTAAGGAGATGGGGAGTCCAGGTGAGGTGGCGGTCGAGTGTGAGGCCAAGGTATTTGAGGGTAGGAGTGAGGTGGATAGGACGGCCGTAAATGGTGAGGTAGAAATCATGGAGGCGGGTGGTGCGGCCTATGATGATCGCCTGGAGAAAGAAATAAACACTTATAGCTTAAGTAACAGTAAAATTACCAAAGTACTACAAGCACAAAACTTTTAGTCACTTACTGAAATCACATCCTGCAGTGAAGGTACATATAACAATCGTGCCAAAGGCGTCGTCAGTAGTTGAAACATCATCTCCATTTATACAAAATATTTATGAAGAGAAGGTTGATGCGAACACGGCACGCATCATTACCTCGCCTGTGGACTAGCGTGAAGAGGGTGTGAGAGCCCTAGGGCAGACAGTTTCACCGAGGGAGGGCACTTGTGGCATAATCGAGACACCCGTGCGGATTGAAACCCATGGATACACATTCATGCGCATCAAAATTTTTAAAAATTGTGCTAATTCAAACCTTCTGTCTTAATAAATAAAACATATCAGAACCATTTAAAAATATCTACATACAACAGAAAATATAAAACCAATTTACCACTGTCCTAGCGTCAAGCAGGTGACGCTTGCGCTACGGAACACATCTAACGAGAAAGGGCACCAGTGTCATGCGCGAGAATCTCCCGTATCTTAAAGACTCAGATACATACTAGCTAAAACAACCAAAATGTTATAGTAAGACGAAACCATCTGTAGTCGTGAATAAAAATATAACATAATCATTTAACTACACATACACATCGAAAGACACGAACACAACATCAAAATACGTAAAATCCCAACAAGACAGGATATGCGCATCTCACCAGCATCAATAGTCAAGAAAACTAACTTCTAGTCAGCGAGACTATATTACATTAGAGCAAGGAGGAGTTTGAAACTATCAAAAAAAAATTTTTTTTCTGTGCTGCACCTGTTCATTAAGAATGAAACCATCTTGAAGGATTTCGATAAAACTTTATCCTGCAACTGTTTGGCAGTTATCACTTACCGTGAAGATTTCCAACAGTTGCTGTTTCAGCCATGTTTAAAATCTTGAAATTCAGATTCTATAGTAGTATTCTAGTCATAAACCAATAAGCCATAAACACAACTTTACTGATGGCCTACAACATTTTACTTTATTTATTTTATTTCATTACTTTTACCTATTATTGAATTTATACAAATTTATGAATTTAAAAATTACGTAAATAAAAATATCCACGCGTGCCTATAGAACGTTGTGTCAAAATTTCAAAGCAATTGGTCAGGAACTATCGGGGATATAACGATTCCGAACAAATCGACATAAACGTTTTTATAACGTTTCCATATTATTACATATGTATTACTTAAATACCGGATTTCGTTCCAGTAGGTATATAAAAACACCCGAGAATTCGAATGTAATGTTGTGTCAAAATTTCAAAGCAGTCAACGAAGAACATTTGGAGATTCGAGATTTTGAAGACACAAACATCTACGTTTGTACTTATATTAAAAATGCACATATTATTGACTGCAAATCTCTGAAAGTTTTTACCAAAGGCTTTGAAATTTTGACACAATGGTGCATTGTAATACGTGTGTATTTTTATATACCTATTCTCAATATATGTAATATACAGGTTGTAAATTTTAAGTTGACAAACCAGAATAGCTCGAAAAATAAACTTCACGCGAAAAAAATTGTGGAATCCAAAGTTGATTATTTTCGAGGGGACATCTACTGGTGCTAAAATTAGCCCGCCACCCCAGTCCCCTGTGGGTGGGGCGGAAGGCAACTTTAAAATTTCAAATGGGAACTCACATTTTTTATTGCAGAATCAGATTCTACATAAAAAAACTACGTTCATTTTCTCTTAAACATTTGTTTTGATTCTTGTTAGTTGGCACTGTAATTCAAGAAAATCCACGTTCTCATAAATAAAAAATACTTGTTTACTTCGTAAGTTTTGATTTACTAAAACTAAAACTCTCCCTCTCTCCCCATAGGGTTGGCCTCATGACAAAGAAACAAACAAAACTTATCCGAATGTGCGGAAAAAAATAATATTTGGGTCAAAATTTGCAAAACCCAAATTCCTCTCTCTCGAACCCCACCCTATGGGGAGAGACGGAGAGTTTTAGTTTTAGTGAATCAAAATTTACGAAGTAAATAAGTATTTTTTATTTATCCGTAACCATTTTCCACGAAAAAATGAGGACATAGATTTTATTAAATTACAGCGCCAACTACTAAGAATCAAAACAAATGTTTAAGACAAAAATGTACGTAGTTTTTTCTGTAGAATCTGATTCTGCAATAAGAAATGGGGGTTCCCATTTGAAATTTTGAAGTTTCCTCCCGCCCCACCCCCATGGGGCTGGGGTGGCGAGCTAATTTTAGCATCAGCATATGTCCCCCTTGAAAATAATCAACTTTGGATTCTACACATATTTTCGTGTGAAGCTTATTTTTCGAGATATTCTGGTTTGTCAACTTAAAATTTACACCCTGTATAACTTTTCAGAATTTAATAGTAGGGAAACGTTGTTAATTAAATATATATAACGAAGAAGGTACTTTAAACATTCCTGTATTAGAATGCAACGTTGTGTCAAAATTTCAAAGCAATCGGTCAGGAACTTTCAGAGATACACGAGTCTGAACAAACGAATATTTCGATTTTTATTTATATTCGCTACTACGTTAATTATCTGTGCTGATATTATCATGCTATACGCACATTGTATTGCAGACTCAATAAGAGAGCCTAATTTGCCGTAAGAGAAGACCTGGATGACCTTACCACGACAGGTGAAAAGACGCTGACCTAGCTCCGGTACCACCGTTGACGCAGTAGTCTGTTACCAGCGTGGGATGACAGAGATGGGAAGGCGCGGTATTGACGGAGAGGGCGAAGTTTCGAGGAAACTTCTCGTCAGCTGCTAGGCGCGAAGCAGAACACTGCTTGTTTTGTGAAAAGAATAGCACTGTGTCATCCTAAGCGTTCGAGAAGACGCCTGGAATTACAGTCCAAGTTTGGTGATAAATTCATTTCGCGTAGAGCGTAATATGGCTTAAGCTGAACTTTTGCCTTTTGGCGATATCTTTCCCTACCCGTATCCCTCTTCTCCACCTACACCCGTGTACAAAAAAACTTCACACGTTTTATTACACTACTGGCCATTAAAGCTGCTACACCACGAAGATGACGTGCTACAGACGCGAAATTTCACAGACAGGAAGAAGATGCTGTGATACGCAAATGATTAGCTTTTCAGAGCATTCACACACCACTGGCGCCGGTGGCGGCACCTAAAACGTGCTGACGTGAGGAAGGTTTCTAACCGATTTCTCATACACAAACAGCAGTTGACCGGCGTTGCCTGGTGAAACGTTGTTGTGATGCCTCGTGTAAGGAGGAGAAATGCGTGTCATCACGCTTCCAACTTTGATAAAGGTCGGATTGTAGCCTATCGCGATTGCGGTTTATCGTATCGCGACATTGCTGCTCGCGTTGGTCCAGATTCAATGACTGTTAGCAGAATATGGAATCGGTGGGTTTAGGAGGGTAATACGGAACGCCGTGCCGGATCCCAACGGCCTCGTATCCCTAGCAGTCGAGATGACAGGCATCTTATCCGCATGGCTCTAACGGATCGTGCAGCCACGTCTCGATACCTGAGTCAACAGATGGGCACGTTTGCAAGACAATAACCATCTGCACGAACAGTTCGACGACGTTTGCAGCAGCATCGTCTATCAGCTTGGAGACCATGGCCATGGTTACCTTTGACGCTGCATCACAGACAGGAGCGCCTGCGATGGTGTACTCAACGACGAACCTGGGTGCACGAATGGCAAAACGTCATTTTTTCGGATGAATCCAGGTTCTGTTTACAGCATCATGATGGTCGCATCCGTGTTTGGCGACGTCGCGGTGAACGCACACTGCAGGCGTATCATCCGGCGTGATAGTATGGGGTGCCATTGGTTACACTGAAACGTCCCCTTTCAACAATTTATACATACGACTGTGCTTAACCTGACACACAATACTTTGTTAGCGCAACGCAATCTGACTTTCAAAATTCCCTACAAAAGAATGGCCCTGACTAACATTAAACTATACCTTTCACAGATCACTTACCTCACAAAAATCTTCGCTGCTCAAGCTACTGCAATACAGCGAGCGCCACTACTGCCAGCTAAATAAAAGATTCAAACTACTGAAGGCACTAACTACTGATAGGGATAGTTAGCAAATGAAAGATACTAATAGAGAACAAACAATGTATTTACCTTAATATCATCACAAGTCATAATATATATATCAGTTCATGACAAATTTCAAAACTCCGCCATCTCTCTCCCCACATCCACCACTGCTGGCGGCTCACCTCCAACTGTCAGTAGCAAACACCGACCGCAACACGGTATTTGGGGAAATACCGTGTTGCGGTCGGTGTTTGCTACTGACAGTTGGAGGTGAGCCGCCAGCAGTGGTGGATGTGGGGAGAGAGATGGCGGAGTTTTGAAATTTGTCATGAACTGATATATATATTATGACTTGTGATGATATTAAGGTAAATACATTGTTTGTTCTCTATTAGTATCTTTCATTTGCTAACTATCCCTATCAGTAGTTAGTGCCTTCAGTAGTTTGAATCTTTTATTTAGCTGGCAGTAGTGGCGCTCGCTGTATTGCAGTAGCTTGAGCAGCGAAGATTTTTGTGAGGTAAGTGATTTGTGAAAGGTATAGTTTAATGTTAGTCAGGGCCATTCTTTTGTAGGGAATTTTGAAAGTCAGATTGCGTTGCGCTAACAAAGTATTGTGTGTCAGGTTAAGCACAGTCGTATGTATAAATTGTTGAAAGGGGACGTTTCAACACGTCTCGGTCATCTCTTGTTCGCATTGACGGCACTTTGAACATGGACGTTACATTTCAGATGTGTTACGACCCGTGGCTCTACCCTTCATTCGATCCCTGCGGAACTCTACATTTCAGCAGGATAATGCACGACTGCATGTTGGAGGTCCTGTGCGGGCCTTTCTGGCAGAAAATGTCCGACTGCTGCCCTGGCCAGCACATTCTCCAAATTTCTCACCAATTGAAAACGTCTGGTCAATGGTGGCCAAGCAACTGCCTCTTCACAATACGCCAGTCACTACTATTGACGAGCTGTGGTATCGTGTTGAAGCTGCATGGGCAGCTGTTCCTGTACACGTGATCCAAGTACTGTTTGACTCAATGCCCAGGCGTATCAAGGCAATTATTACGGCCAGAGGTGGTTGTTCTGGGTACTGATTTCTCATGATCTATGCACCCAAATAGCGTGAAAATGTAATCACATGTCAGTTCTAGTATAATATATTTGTCCAATGAATACCCTTTTATCATGTGCATTTCTTCTTGGTGTAGCCATTTTAATGGCCAGTAGTGTACTTTGCAAATGGGGTAATGTGTTCAATGCCTAAGTTCTAAGAATAGTTTTTTCCCGCACCTCTTCTGAAATAGTGTCATACAACGATATAATTTTGTAGGTGCACTCCATGGTATGTATGGATACCATCTGCAAAATGTGTTGCAAATAGAGTTATTAGCAAAACAAGTAATAAATTAAAATGTCACGCATGACGTTGAAGTTTTACGGCATGAACAGCGAAAATGTAGCAAGCGATAAACTTATTTCCACGCGCCATTTTCTGGGGGGTTACAGTAAGAAAGAATTTCTAAAAGGTTTGAAAGTATGTGGAAAGTTCGTTGGAAAGCACCAAGAGCTGTCATTCTCAAATACTGGCTTAATATAGTCTGGGTAGTTAGCGAGCAATGAGTTACTCTGGCACAAGACTTACACAGAGTACTAACTTCTGTACTTGCCTTATTGTGTTAAACATTTAACCTAAGATTATAGCTATCCATGAATTCACTGCAACACTATTTTAAATTTTTAAACTGGTTCATTTAACACCCCGGGAGACCCTGAGATAGGCAAACTGCCACAGCTCATGTGCCTCTGCAACCGTTTCGTTATACAGAGTTTTTTAGAAGTGCTATGTACTCTCCACCATGAAGTGCACGTTGCCTTGTGGAACATTTGTACAACAGTAGAAGTAAGCTGTATAGAGGTTAGATCAAGACATTCTCGCCAAACAAATAATAGGTCCCACTCTACCTACATCTTTTGATTGTAAACCTCACACAAATTAAAAGGAGACAGTTGTCAGTTAATAGCGTGATAAGTTGAAAATCGATTCGTAATAATGAAATATCAGTCTAACAAAATGCACTTTGTTCGGTTTTCAGCTTTCAATGTTAAACTGATGTACGAAGTAGAGACGGAATAATGCATCAATACAAAAAAATGGAGTGTACATAGTGACAATTAATAAAATATATGGAAAAAACGTAAATTAGTTACTACGGCGTGCACACTTTATTCAACGTGTAAGCTTCACTACGGAGATTCGGATTTAGGTTATGAGATGTTCGATATGCTTGCCATGATTGGTGATGATGTAGTGCAGACGAATAGCGAAATTCTGCATGACCCGCTGAAGTGTCGGAACATCGATGTTGTCGATGACCTCCTGAATGGCTGTTTTCAGCTCAGCAATGGTTTTGGGGTTATAGCTATATACCCTGTTTTTAATACAGCCCCACAAAAAGGAGTCGCATGTGTTCAGAGCCAATCGAGTCCCATTCCAGTGGCCTCTGGGCACCCCATAACCAGAACGCGGTCCCCAAAGTACTCCTCCAGGACATCAAACACTCTACTGCTTCGATGGGGTCGAGCTCCGTCTTGCATGAACCACATCTTGTAGAAATCAGGGTAACTTTTGATAATGGGAATGAAATCATCTTCCAAAACCCTCAGTTACCGTACAGTAGTAAACGTGCCATCAAGAAATATCACATCTATTCTTCTGTGACTGGACATTGCACACCACAAAGCCACCTACCAAGGGTGAAGAGACTTCTCGATCGCGAAATTCGGATTCTCAATCCCCCAAATGAGCCAATTTTGGTTATTGACGAACCCATCCAAATGTAAGTGGACTTCGTTCGCTAAACCAAACCACATTCTCGTCAAAAATTTCCATAATGCCCCACGGCCAACCGTGCAGTTCTAACGTCACAACGCAAATCGTTCGGAAGTTTTAACGATTTTATTTCATACAGTTTAATAATTTTCACCCTGTATGTACAGCTGCCCTTATGCACAGTCTGTCTAAATAATGGTGTGATAGTAGAGATGCAGCGGTGTTCACGGATAAATTAATTTTTAATAGGACACATTCCTAAATTGGATTCAGTCTTGACACACACATCATAGATGCTATAGACTTCAAAAAGCCTCTGGAACCATACAGTGAGATGACAAATTATCGGATACCTCCTAGTATCGTGTCGGACCTTCTTTTTTCCCGATGCAGTGCAGCAACTCGACGTGGCATGGACTCAACAACTCGTTGGAAGTCGCCTGAAGGAGTACTGAGCCATCCCGCCTCCGTCCACTATGGCGACACTGCGAGAGTGTTGTCAGTGCAGGATTTTGTGCACGAACTGACCTCTTATGTCCGATAAAGGTTCAATGGGGTTCAGGTCGGGCGATCTGGGTGGCCAAATCGTCCACTCGAATTGTTCAGAATGTTATTCAAACCTATCGCCAACAACTGTGATCCGGTGACATGGCCCAATGTCATCCGTAAAAATTCCATCGTTGTTTGGGAACAATGCGTGGCTGCAAATGGTCTTCAAGTAGCCGAACATAACGATTTCCAGTCAATGATCGGTTCAGTTGGACCACGGGGCACAGTCCATTGGGTGTAAACACAGTCCACACCAATATGGAGCCACCTCCAACTTGCGCAATGCCTTGTTTACAACTTGGGACCATGGCCTCGTGTAGTCTGCGCCACACTCGATCACTACTTCCAACTCCTATCAATAAATATCGGGAGCCATCTGACAAGGTCACAGTTTTCCCGTCATCCAGGATCCAACCGACATGGTCACGAGCTCAGGAGAGGCGCTGCAAGCGATGTTAGGCTGTTAGCAAAGGCAACCGTGTAGGGCGTCTGCTGCCATAGGCCATAACGCCAAATTTTCCAAACGGATACGTTCTTTCTGCGTCCCAAATCGATTTCTCCGTTCATTGCAAGCAGTGTTGCGTGTCTGTGAGCACTGACATCTATGCTGAAACGCCGCTGCTCCCTGTCGTTAAGTGAAGTACGCCGGCCACTGCATTGTCTGTGGTGAGAGGTAATTCCTGAAAATATTCTCAGTACACTCTTCACACTGTGGATCTCGGAATACTGAAATCCCTAACGATTTCCCAAATGGAGTGTCCCACGCAGTTTGGTTTCAGGCGAGGAGTGGGAACTATAGATGCCTTTGGGCTGCTGAGAGTGATAGGGGAGAGGTACAGGGAAAGAACAGGAAGGTGTATATTGTGTTCATTGATCTTGAGAAGGCTTTTGACTGTGTCAGATGGGACAAACTGATGGAAATCTTAAGGAAACATGGAGTTGACTCGAAGGATAGACGGCTAATTAGAAATTTACGAGGCCTGTTCAGAAAGTAAGCTCCGATTGATTGCCAAATTGAAACCACAGTGAACATCAGAAATGTTTTACTTGTAACAATTAGCTACACCTTTCAGCTACTTCTCTACGTAGTCGCCGTTCTGACTTAGACTTTTGTCATAGCGTTGTACCAACTTTTCAATAGCCTCATCATAGAAGGCAGCCGCCAGTACTTTCCGCCAATTCTCCACGCTGGCCTACACCTCGTTGTCTGTGTCAAAATGTTGTCTTCAAAGACAGCGGTTCATGTGACCAGAGATGAAACTCAGGGGGAGACAATTGCGGACTGTATTGTGGGTAATCTAACATTTCCATTTGAAAACGATGCAGGAGCATCTTCATTGCCCCTGCAGAATGCGGCTGAGGATTGTCGTGAAGACGAAACAGCACGACAGTTATGTAATGTTAGCTGCATAGCTGCAGGCGAAATTTCTCACCAGGCCCTCGTACTTGGCGGCAGACACTATTTTCTAGACATCTTTACGCACTCACTGCGAGCTCAGAAATGAGAAGAGCGACGTGATGCTAACTGGGGTTATACTAGAGACACTACCCAACACATCTGTGCAAAGCTTTATCGAATTTTCATAGTCGTTTCCATTTCGCGACCGATCGGAGCATACTTTCTGAACGCCCCTCGTATATTTGAACCAGAGAGCAAGAGTAAGAATAGGAGGTGTGATGAGTGAAGAAATTGAACTGGGAAGAGTTGTAAGAGAAGGTTGTTGTTTATCACCAACACTGTTCAATATATATCTGGAGGGAATTATTAGTGAAAGTTTTGATGGCAGGAGAGGAGTTTGTATAGGAGGTCGGAGAGTGGAGTGTATAAGATTTGCAGACGTCATGGTTGTGATCGCAGAGAATGCAAGAGATATGGAAGATGGAACAAATGTTAGATGATCTAAACACAACATTAGAAGAATATGAAATGAAGATTAACTAGAAGAAAACGAAAATCATGGTAATTGGAGGAAAGGGGAGATAATGCCGTATGAAAATAGAGGGAGAGGAAACAGAGCAAGTGAAGAACTTCAATTACTTGGAAAGTGTAATAGTTAGTTGGTTGATTGGGGTTGAAGGGACCAAACAGCAAGGTCATCAGTCCCTTGTTTCAAACGTGGTCCATTGAGATAGTTTGACGATAAAAGGGAAAACGCTTAAAAACCTAAATGTGCAGTCGTGTCGTCAATGGTAAAAACAAAATGAGGTAAGTCCCACCTCTGAAGCAGTACAGGCAAGACCACCTGCGACTTAAAAGCGTTCAACCGCTAGAATGTAGAAGTGCGTATGGGAAAAGGAGAGTAACCAATCTTGGCCAGGGAGGGGAGTCGGGAATTTCCAAACATGGCTTACAGTGGGAGACACCCCAACGCTCACCGCACTGCCCCAACACCAGAATGAGATTAAAAACCTTAAAACTGAGAATAAAAACCACTTTCCCACAGGAAACAGAACCAGTTCGACTATCCGGGAATCGTCAGCCAACATTAAAGGTAAAGTGGGAGAGAGTCTGTCCTTAGACGCAGAGCCAAAAGAAGGGGGCATTCAACCAAAAAGTGGGCTACTGACTGGAAGGCTCCACAACCAAAATGTGGGGGTGGCTCGTTACGCAAGAGAAAACCATGGGTCAGCCTGGTATGGCCGATGCGGAGACGACACAGTGTGGTCGAGTCCTGTCGGGAGGGGTGAAAGAAAGAATGCCACGGGCCTGGTGTGACCTTAGTCGCGCGAAGTTTATTAGACAGGGGAGTAGCCTCCCAAGAGTTGGCCCATGATTGTGTGAAGTGGGATTTGATGTGAAGCCGTAAATCCGCTGCAGGAGGGGTTACAGAGAACGGGGGGTGACTGCTTCCCCAGCCAAACGATCAGCAAGCTCACTACCTGGGGTACCCACATGGACAGGGACCCAAAGGAAGTCAACGGAACAAGCAGCACGGTGAATATCAGCGAGATGGCCATGGATGGCAGAGACCAAAGGATGGCGCGAGAAACACCGGTAAATAGCAAGAAGGCCACTCATTGAGTTCGTACATAACAAAACGCGGTTGTGTTGGGACTGTTTAATAAAGGTAAGGGCCTGGGAAATTGCCATCAATTCCGCAGTCAACACCCCACATGTAGGTGGCAGCAGATGATTATTCGTGCCAACAGAGGACGTGAAGGCATATCCTACATGATCAGCAGATTTAGAGCCATCGGTGTAAAATACAACAACGGAAGTGTAATACTGGGTGATATGTATTGCTCAACAGAAATTAGGAAAAGAATTGCAATAGCGAAAGAAGGATTCAAGAGGAAATAGAAATCACTTTGCGGGACGCTAAACAAAGATCTGAGTAAAAGACTTGCCAAACGCTATATGTGGAGCGTTGCAGTATATGGTGCGGAGACCTGGACATTGAGGAAGGAAGATGAAGGAAAATTGGAGGCGCTAGAGATGTGGATATGGAGAAGAATGGAGAAAGTGAAGTGAGAAGACCGAGTAAGGAATGAAGAAGTATTAAGGAGAACGAAGAAAGATGCTGAAAATCATCAGAAAGAGAAAACGGAACTGGATTAGAATTGTTTGAGAGGGGCTGTTTATTGAAGGAAGGAGTAGAAGGAATGGTGGAGGGAAAAAGGGGAAGAGAAAAAAGAATATATCAAATGCTGGACAATATCAAAGGAGGCAGATATTCAGAAATGAAAAGACTGGCTAAGGACAGACAAAAGCGGAAGAGGCTTAACCCACGACAAGACCTGCCGTAAGGCAGACTACCATACATACATACATGCTTCTAGCTCCAACTATCATGCCTCAGTCTGTTTATTCCCTGTGTGTGACCATGATAACGTCGGTAACCTTTTCACATGAATTAACTGAGTACAAATGACAGCACTGCCGTTTTACACCTCGTCTACGCAACACTACCGCCATTTACATATGTGCATATAGCTATCCCATGACTTATGTCACATGAGTAGTTTGATTTGATTAAACCACATATACCTGGGTTTCAGGCAGGATAGCCCGTTTCCGTCGACGCTACGGTGACATTCCAATACAGCTTGAGAGCCTCTATAATGCTGTTCGAGTTTAGGGGGAATGCCAAACGGGCTGAGGCGTGATTGGAAATTTGGATCGGGGAGGGAGGCGTGGTGTAGTTGTGCAAAGCCACTATGTCAGGGTGGCGTAGTGGTTGGCCCACCTGCCCTGTTGACTCTGAACTGCACTGCGCTTTGGCAGTTGTGGTCATTATAGATGAATGTCCATAGCAGCCAGTTGGTGGTGAACTCATTCCAGTCCAAGAGGTCGGGTCTCGAAATGTTTCCAGAAAGCATTTGTGTAACGACAGGGCTTCTAATTATTGACTTCGGAGTAGTGAGAAGTTTAAGCCTATCGGCCGGCCGGTGTGGCCGTGCGGTTCTAGGCGCTTCAGTCTGGAACCGCGTGACCGCTACGGTCGCAGGTTCGAATCCTGCCTCGGGCATGGATGTGTGTGATGTCCTTAGGTTAGTTAGGTTTAAGTAGTTCTAAGTTCTAGGGGGCTGATGACCACAGATGTTAACTCCCATACTGCTCAGAGCCATTTGAACCATTTTTAAGCCTATCTCGCGGGTCAAAACGTGACCGGTGACCCTAATTTATATGGATTTTACAAAGAAGAGATCCAAGTCCGGCAGTAAACGTTTCCGGCTCTTACGAGGCAGTACATCGTGTATTTTTCTCGCATGTCACACCACTGCCAAGAGTGAGTGGAATTTGGAGACGGTCCGAAGTACAGAAGAAAACAGCCTTTCACTTTTAATATACAATAGTATTTAAAGTATGAGGATAGTACGTTTGTGAATTCTCAGGTAAAGGTCCCTGGGAAGGAATTCTAAGGCTCTGGTCTCGTAAACTGACATACGGCCAGGAGAGCGGTGTGCTGACTACATGCCCCTCTATATCCGCATCCAGTGACACCTGTGGGCTGAGGACGTCACGGCGGCCGGTCGGTACCGTTGGGTCTTTCAAGGCCTGTTCGGAAGGAGCTCATCGGTGTACACGCATACTACCAGTTACCAACTACAGTCTGCAAACTATGAGTCTAAAGCAAGTGCTCATAAACTACAGTGCACACATCGAGCCACGATCGACAGATGGTAGGAGTCAGCCACAAGTATAGGATTCTATCAGAGGACATTAGGACAAAAATGAGAGGTGCTCTAAAGAAAACTGAAAAACTAAAGTGGCAATGAGTCAGACACATAACTCGACAAGGCTACAGTAAGTGTACTCCTAGATCTTTTCACTGCAGACCGTGGGACCGCATGAGAGACGATGCAAGAGAGCAAAAGAGGTAGCCTGGTGTCTGGAACACGATAGTACCAGATGGCTCATAAACGAAGAAAGTGGAAATACACGGCGATTCTTTGAACCGTGTACAAACTCTAGGGACTGATCGATGAGCGGATACGGATCATAACAGGTCCAATGAACTTACATCCGGAAATGCATGGTTTCCATACTAGAGACCATTTATTCAATCATACTTTGTTACACGGAAAGAGGTCTAATACGTGCTACACCATGCAGCTCCTCCTAGAGGGTGATACTGATCCTCATATTCCACGCCCTAGCGCCCTCTCTTGCCATAACAACTGGCAATGTTGTGTCCGATTCACTTGTCTTGCTGACTCACGTGGTAGTGGTGGTGATTCAGCGTCGTTCACAATGGTTTCGTGTTCGAATCGAGAGCTTGCCGACTTGGTGTTTGCTTACCGAAACGCAAGTGGCAACGGGCGGCGAGCAGCAAGGTCGCATCAGGAGACCTATCCCGCCGACAATAACCACAGCATTCAATGAAACAGGGTCGTTTTAGGGAGTAGGAAATCATGAAAGACGTATCCGAAATGTTCGGACATCTGACTTGGAGGAAAATGTGATAAAAACTGTGGAAGGCGACCGCCGTTTCAGTACCAGGCAGTTGGCCCGCCAGTACAGGGAAAGCCAGACGACCTTGTTGAACATTCTCCATGGCAACTGTTACTTCTCTTATCACTTACAGCGTCTGCCGGGCTCTCTAGCACCAGACTTTGCCCATAGGGAGCAGTTTTGTCAGTGGTTTCTTCACAAGGCAACCACGATTCCGGGATTTGTATCATCCATCCTATTCAGAGATGAGGTCACCTTTAGACGGAGTGGTACCTTCAACTGTCATCTGTGGGGTAGTATACAGAACCCCCATGGTATGGTGACAGCGAATCATCAGCATCGGTGCATCAGGAATGTGTAGGTCGGGATAACTGACGAATGTATTTTGGGACCAGTCTCCCTTCCACGTCGTCGAACAGGCCGGAACTATCGGCTGTTTTTGCGGGTGGCTTTGCCTCCCCTGCTGGAAGAAGTGCCATTGATGATTCCAAGGGTTATGTGGCTGCTACACGATGGTGCTCCACCCCACTTCACCATTAACGTCCGGACGCATCTCAATCGTGTCTTCCCTGGTCGGTGGATAGGACGATGGGGTCCAGTTGCGTGGCCTACTTGTTCACCGTGCGATTTCGGGTTGTGGGGCCATCTGTGTATGCGGAACCCACTGCAAATGTGGGGCACTGGAGCAGCGTATTCATGCTGCCTTTGACACTGTTCGGATGCAGCCTGGCCGATGTAAACGGGTGAGGCAGAACATGCTACGACGTGTACACGCATACGCTGAGGCACATGGAAATCATTTTCAACACGTACTGTAACAGGGTTATTTGGTATGCGTGATATCGTTACGGAGATGTCTAACAAACTGAAGTGGCAGACTCTGCAAGAGAGGCGCTCTGCATCGCGGTGTAGCTTGCTGTCCAGGTTTCGAGAGGGTGCGTTTCTGGATGAGGTATCGAATATATTGCTTCCCCCTACTTATGCCTCCCGAGGAGATCACGAATGTAAAATTAGGCTTTCCGGCAGTCGTTCTTCCCGCGAGCCACACGCGACTGGAACAGGAAACGGAGGTAATGACAGTGGCACGTAAAGTGCCCTCCGCCACACACCGTTGGGTGGCTTGCGGCGTATAAACGTAGACGCAGATGTAGACAGCGAATCATCAGCATCGGTGCATCCGGAATGTGTAGGTCGGGATAACTGACGAACGTATTTTGGGACCAGTCTTCCTTCCACGTAGGTTAACAGGCCAGAACTATCGTATGTTATAGCGGGTGACTTTGCCTCCCCTGCTGGGACAAGTGCCATTGATGATTCGAAGGGTTATGCAGTTGCTACATGATGGTGCTCCAGCTCACATCGCCGTTAAACTCCGGACGTATCTCAGTATCTCAATCGTGTCTTCCCATGGCGATGGATCGGATGAGGGGGGGGGGGGGGGGGGGTCCAGTTGCTTGGTCTGCTCGTTTACCGTGTGATTTCTGGTTGTGGGGCCATCTGTGTATGCGGAGCCCATTGCAGATGTGGGACACTGGAGCAGCGTATTCATGCTGCCTTTGACACTGTTCGGATACAGCATGGGCGATGTGAACGTGTGAGACAGAACATGCTACGGCGTGTACAAGCATACGCTGAGGCACATGGAAATCATTTTCAACACGTACTGTAATTGTGACTGTATGGTTAGTGCGTATTAAACCGCAGTCTCTGTAACAAAGTATGGCTGAATAAATGATCTCTAGCATTGAAACCATCCATTTCTCGACATAGGTCCATTAGACATTTTTTGTTCCGTATGCTCTCATCGCTCCATCTCTAGAGATTGTACACGATTGAAAAAAATCAGGGCGTATACGGAGAAGGCCTGTATCCAGTAGTCGAGTGGGATAGACAGAAGAAGAGGAATGAGATGATTTTCTACGCTACTGGCCATTAAAATTGCTACACCACGAAGATGACGTGCTAAAGACGCGAAATTTAACCCACAGGAAGAATATGCTGTGATATGCAAATGATTATCTTTTCAGAGCATTCACACGAGGCTGGCGCCGGTGGCGACACCTACAACGTGCTGACATGAGGAAAGTTTCCAACCGATTTCTCATACACAAACAGCAGGTGACCGGCGTTGCCTGGTGAAACGTTGTTGTGATGCCTCGTTGGCGTTTCCGACTTTGATAAAGGTCGGATTGTAGCCTATCGCAATTGCGGTTTATAGTATCGCGACATTGCTGCTTGCGTTGGTCGAGATCCAATGACTGTTAGCAGAATATTGAATCGGTGGGTTCAGGAGGGTAATACGGAACGCCCTGTTCGATCCCAACTGCCTCGTATCACTAGCAGTCGAGAGGACAGGCACCTTATCTGCATAGCTGTAACGTATCGTGCAGCCACGTCTCGATCCCTGAATCAACAGATGGGGACGTTTGCAAGACGACAACCATCTGCACGAACAGTTGGACGACGTTTGCAGCAGCATGGGCTATCAGCTGGGAGACCGTGGCTGTGGTTGCCCTTGACGCTGCATCACAGACAGGAGCGCCTGCTATGGTGTACTCGACGACGAACCTGGGTGCACAAATGGCAAAACGTCATTTTTTCTGATGAATCCAGGTTCTGTTTACAGCATCATCATGGTCGTATCCGTGTTTGGCGACATCGCGGTGAACGCAGATTGGAAGCGTGTATTCGTCATCGCCCAGCGTAATGGTACGGGGTGCCATTGGCTACACGTCTCGGTCACCTCTTGTTCGCATTGACGCCACTTTGAACAGTAGACGTTACATTTCAGATGTGTTACGACCCATGGCTCTACCCCTCATTCGAACCCTGCGAAACCCTACATTTCAGCAGGATAATGCACGACCACAATTTGCAGGTCCTGTGCGGGCCTTCCGGGATACAGAAAATGTTCGACTGCTGCCCTGGCCAGCACATTCTCCAGATCTCTCACCAATTGAAAACGTCTGGTCAATGGTGCCGAGCAACTGGCTCGTCACAATATGCCAGTCACTACTCTTGATGAACTGTGGTATCGTGTTGAAGCCGCATGTGCAGCTGTACTTGTACACGCCATCCAAGCTCTGTTTGACTCAATGCCTAGGCGTTTCAAGGCCGTTATTATGGCCAGAGGTGGTTGTTCTGGGTACGGATTTCTCAGGATCTATGCACCCAAATTGCGTGAAAATCTAATTACATGTCAGTTCTAGTATAATAAATTTGTCCAATGGATACCCGTTTATCATCTTCATTTCTTTATCGTGTAGCATTTTTAATGGCCAGTAGTGTATAACGCCGCTGGAGTAAATTGCAGACATGAGGAGTATCAGCGCGGAGAGGTGGGTTCTCGCTGCGGCTGCGAGCTGCCGCTAACGAGAGACGACGGTTCGCTGCGAACTCGGCCTGCGCTGCGGCCGTATTGATCCAGACGGTGGCAGCTGGCTGAGGGAGCGATTCCCCACGCCAGCCGCTGATGTCGGCAGCGGCGGAACGCTTCGTCCTCCTGTCAAACGCAAAGTGTCGCTACACTCTGTGGACCACCGTCCACGCGATCTGCTCTCAAACTGCAAGGAAAAATTAATCACTTCTCCGATTTGCGAACACACACTACAGCTCGTAACGCATAACTCTGTCTTAAATACAGACGTCTGTAGCTTGCTTTGTGAGTAAGGATTTAGAGGTTTATCTCACGAGGGTAAAATAGATACTGCCTACAGGAAAATTAAAGAAACCTCTGGAGAAAAGAGAACCACTTGCATGAATATCAAGAGCTCAGACGGAAACCCAGTTCTAAGCAAAGAAGGGAAAGCGGGAAGGCGGGAGGAGTATAAAGAGGGTCTATACAAGGCCGATGTTCTTGAGCACAATATTATGGAAATGGAAGAGGATGTAGATGAAAATGAAATGGGAGATATGATACTGCGTGAAGAGTTTGACAGAGCACTGAAAGACCTAAGTCGAAACAAGGCCTCGGGAGTAGACAACATTCCATTAGAACTACTGTCAGCCTTGGGAGAACCAGGCCTAACAAAGCTCTACCATCTGCTGAGCAAGATGTATGAGACAGGCGAAATTCCCTCAGACTTCAGGAAGAATATAGTAATTCCAATCCAAAAGAAAGCAGGTGTTGACAGATGTGAAAATTACCGAACTATCAGTTTAATAAGTCACAGCTGCAAAATACTAACGCGAATTCTTTACAGACTAATGGAAAAACTGGTAGAAGCTGACCTCGGGGAATATCAGTTTGGATTCTGTGGAAATGTTGGAACACGTGAGGCAATACTGACCCTACGAGTTATCTTAGAAGAAAGATTAAGGAAAGGCAAACATACGTTTCTAGCATTTGTAGACTTAGAGCAAGGTTTTGACAACGTTGACTGGAATACACTCTTTTAAATTCTGAAGGTGGCAGGGGTAAAATACAGGGAGCGAAAGGCTATTTACAATTTGTACAGAGACCAGATGGCAGTTATAAGAGTAGAGGGACATGAAAGGCAAGCAGTGGTTGGGAAGGGAGCAAGACAGGGTTGTAGCCTCTCCCCGATGTTGTTCAATCTGTATATTGAGCAAGCAGTAAAGGAAACAAAAGAGAAATTCGGAGTAGGTATTAAAATCAATGGAGAAGAAATAAAAACTTTGAGGTTCGCCAATGACATTGTAATTCTGTCAGAGACAGCAAAGGACATGGAAGAGCAGTTGAACGGAATGGACAGTGTCTTGAAAGGAGGGTATAAGATGAACATCATCAAAAGCAAAACGAGGATAATATAATGTAGTCGAATTAAATCGGGTGACGCTGAGGGAATTAGATTAGGAAATGAGACACTTAAAGTAGAAAAGGAGTTTTGTTATTAGGGGAGCAAAATAACTGTTGATGGTCGAAGTAGAGAGGATATAAAATGCAGACTGGCAATGGCAAGAAAAGCGTTTCTGAAAAAGAGGCATTTGTTTACATCGAGTATTGATTTAAGTGTCAGGAAGTCGTTTCTGAAAGTATTTGTATGGAGTGTAGCCATGTATGGAAGTGAAACGTGGACGAAATACTGTTTAGACAAGAAGAGAATAGAAGCTTTCGAAATGTGGTACTACAGAAGAATGCTGAAGATTAGATGAGTAGATCACATAATTCATGAGGAGGTATTGAATAGAATTGGGGAGAAGAGGAGTTTGTGGCACAACTTGACTAGAAGAAGGGATCGGTTGGTAGGACATGTTCTGAGGCATCAAGAGATCACCAGTTTGGTACTGGAGCGCAGCGTGGAGGGTAAAAATCGTAGAGGGAGACCAAGAGATGAATACCCTAAGCAGATTCAGAAGGATGTAGGCTGCAGTAGGTACCAGGAGATGAAGAAGCTTACACAGGATAGAGTAGCATGCAGAGCTGCATCAAACCAGTCTCAGGTCTGAAGACCACAACAAGAACAACATATAAATGACCTAGTAGATAGTGTCGGAAGTTCCATGCGGCTTTTCGCCGATGATGCTGCAATATACAGAGAAGTTGCAGCATTAGAAAATTGCAGCGAAATGCAGGAAGATCTGCAGCGGATAGGCACCTGGTGCAGGGAGTGGCAACTGACCCTTAACGTAGACAAATGTAATGTATTGCGAATACATAGAAAGAAGGATCCGTTATTGTATGGTTGTACGATAGCGGAACAAACACTGGCAGGAGTTACTTCTGTAAAATATCTGGGAGTATGCGTACGGAACGATTTGAAGTGGAATGATCATATAAAATTAATTGTTTGTAAGGCGGGTGCCAGGTTGAGATTCATTGGGAGAGTCCTTAGAGAATGTAGTCCATCAACAAAGGAGGTGGCTTGCAAAACACTCGTTCGACCTATACTTGAGCATTGCTCATCAGTGTGGGATCCGTACAAGGTCGGGTTGACAGAGGGGATAGAGAAGATCCAAAGAAGAGCGACGCGTTTCGTCACAGTGTTATTTGGTAAGCGTGATAGCGCTACGTAGATGTTTCGCAAACTCAAGTGGCAGACTCCGCAAGAGAGGCGCTCTGCATCGCGGTGTAGCTTGGTGTCCAGGTTTCGAGAGGGTGCGTTTCTGGATGAGGTATCGAATATATTGCTTCCCCCTACTTATGCCTACTTATGCCCCTACTTATACTCGTGAGGAGATCACGAATGTAAAATTAGAGAGATTCGAGCGCGCACGGAGGCTTTCCGGCAGTCACTCTTCCCGCGAACCATACGCGACTGGAACAGGAAAGGGAGGTAATGACAGTGGCACGTAAAGTGCCCTCCGCCATACACCGTTGGGTGGCTTGCGGAGTATAAATGTATATACATGTAGAATGGAACCCCCTCCCCGCCAGGAACGTCCCATGCCAGACGAATGTAACCCCATATGATGCATGGTAATTAGAGTAATTATGGTGTACATGTACATGGAGACAGTGTTAGCACAACAAACGCCGACATAGCGTAACTGAGGTAGAATAAGGGGAACCAGCCCACATTCACTGAGGCAGATGGAAAACCGCCTTAAAAACCATCCACAGGCTGGCCTGCACACCGTACATCGAGACCAATCCGCCGGGTGGATTCGTGCTGGGGACCGGCACGCCTTCCCGCTCGGGAAGCAGCGCGTTACACGGCGCGGCTAGCCGGGCGCGCATTGCTTGATTTACTCGCACAAGAAACACTCTTATCCGTCTGGTCCAGAGAGCCTTTTTTGGAAACACGCTGTCATCTTACATAAATGTGTGGTGTCTGTTGTTTCGGACATAACAGACACCACACATTCATATAATTTGATATCTATCTATATCTACATGGATACTCTGCAAATCACATTCAAGTGCCTGGCAGAGGGTTCATCGAACCACCTTCACAATTCTCTATTATTCCAATCTTGAATAGCACGCGGAAGGAATGAACACCTATATCTTTCCGTACGAGCTCTGATTTCCCTTATTTTATCATGATGATCGTTCCTCCCTATGTAAGTTGGTGCCAACAAAATACTTTCGCATTTGGAGGAGAAAGTTGGTGATTGGAATTTCGTGAGAAGATTCCGTCGCAATGAAAAACGCCTTTCTTTTGACGATTTCCAGCCCAAATCCTGTACCATTTGTGTGGCGCTCTCTCCCATATTTCACGATAACTTTTTCGTTGTACTCCGTCAGTCCTATCTGATAAGGATCCCACACCGCGCAGCAGTATTAAAATAGGACGGACAAGCGTAGTGTAGTCTTTGGTTAGCCTTCCCCACAACATTTTCTACGTGTCCCTTCCAATTTAAGTTGTCCTTAATTGTAATACCTAGGTATTTCATCCACACAATTCCGAAGACGGCAAGAGCTGACAAGTGCGAGAATTATCGCACAATCAGCTTAACAGCTCATGCATCGAAGCTGCTTACAAGAATAATATACAGAAGAATGGAAAAGAAAATTGAGAATGCGCTAGGTGACGATCAGTTTGGCTTTAGGAAAAGTAAAGGGACGAGAGAGGCAATTCTGACGTTACGGCTAATAATGGAAGCAAGGCTAAAGAAAAATCAAGACACTTTCATAGGATTTGTCGACCTGGAAAAAGCGTTCGACAATATAAAATGGTGCAAGCTGTCCGAGATTCTGAAAAAAGTAGGGGTAAGCTATAGGGAGAGACGGGTCATATACAATATGTACAACAACCAAGAGGGAATAATAAGAGTGGACGATCAAGAACGAAGTGCTCGTATTAAGAAGGGTGTAAGACAAGGCTGTAGCCTTTCGCCCCTACTCTTCAATCTGTACATCGAGGAAGCAATGATGGAAATAAAAGAAAGGTTCAGGAGTGGAATTAAAATACAATGTGAAAGGATATCAATGATACGATTCACTGATGACATTGCTATCCTGAGTGAAAATGAAGAAGAATTAAATGATCTGCTGAACGGAATGAACAGTCTAATGAGTACACAGTATGGTTTGAGAGTAAATGGAGAAAGACGAAGGTAATGAGAAGTAGTAGAAATGAGAACAGCGAGAAAACATCAGGATTGATGGTCACAAAGTCAATGAAGTTAAGGAATTCTGCTACCTAGGCAGTAAAATAACCAATGACGGACGGAGCAAGGAGGACATCAAAAGCAGACTCGCTATGGCAAAGAAGGCATTTCTGGCTAAGAGAAGTCTACTAATATCAAATACCGGCCTTAATTTGAGGAAGAAATTTCTGAGGATGTACGTCTGGAGTACAGCATTGTATGGTAGTGAAACATGGACTGTAGGAAAACCGGAACAGAAGAGAATCGAAGCGTTTGAGATGTGGTGCTATAGACGAATGTTGAAAATTAGGTGGACTGATAAGGTAAGGAATGAGGAGGTTCTACGCAGAATCGGAGAGGAAAGGAATATGTGGAAAACACTGATAAGGAGAACGGACAGGACATCTGCTAAGACATGAGGGAATGATTTCCATGGTACTAGAGGGAGCTGTAGAGGGCAAAAACTGTAGAGGAAGACAGAGATTGGAATACGTCAAGCAAATAATTGAGGACGTAGGTTGCAAGTGCTACTCTGAGATGAAGAGGTTAGCACAGGAAAGGAATTCGTGGCGGGCCGCATCAAACCAGTCAGTAGACTGATAAAAAAAAACGGTATTTAGTTGAATTTACGGCTTGATAGACCTAGGTGGGCAATGAATCCATCTTCTTAAGTGCAGATGCACAAAAACGTCCGACCTGCTGTGGGAATCTCGGTAGAGGGAATATGGAGGAAGTGGACAGAGGCTGCGGGTAGGGGGAGCTCGATGGGAGTGTGGATCGGCCGTGAGGCGAACGGAGATAGTCCGTGCAGCGGTTGTAACACTGTGTGCTGGGGTGCAATATCACTCTTCCGATTTTGCTGATGCTCTTAGCGTTCTCTTGGTATAAGGTAGTAAATAACTTGATTCCAAAGAGTAAACGACTTTTTCGTATTGAGCTTAGCGACACAGATTCATGTAGTCGTCGTACGTCTACAGATACGATAGGACATCGCTGGAATCTGCACGCCAATAGCCGGCCGTTGTGGCCGAGCGGTTCTAGGAGCTTCAGTCTGGAACCGCGCTGCTGCTACGGTCGCAGATATGAATCCTGCCTCGGGCATGGATGTGTGTGGTGTCCTTAGGTTAGTTAGGTTTAAGTAGTTCTAAATTCTAGGGGACTGATGGCCTCAGATGTTAAGTCCCATAGTGCATAGGCCGGTATTACACTATCAAATTTCTTTGCCAAAGATTTGATCAAAGATGTGATCAAATATTCCGTCAAATATATCTGACAAAGATCTCTGACGTAGCACTAGAAGGGGTGTTACACTGTCATCAAATTTTTCGTCAAAGTTCAAGATGGGTGACAACAACTTGTTATTAACCGCAGCAGTAGCACCCGTAGATTTACTAAATAAAAACAGTTCGACGTACCGCAATTGCATTGTGTGCACATGCGGAAAAGAAACGGGGGAAAAAAAGGAACCATATATATGAGGTTGACAGTCTTAAATCCCTGGGATTACAACTTGATAATAAATTCAGTTGGTAGGAGCACACCACAGAACTGCAAAAACGCCTTAACAAATCTGTATTTGCAATTCGAGTCTTAGCAGACATAGGCAACATAAAATAATGTCATATGGTATAATATTTTAGGGTAACTCTTCAAGTCAAACAAAAGTTTTCAGAGTCCAAAAGCGTGTAATACGAATTATTTGTGGAGTAAATACACGGAAGTCCTGCAGAAACCTCTTCAAAGAACTGGGTATACTAACTACTTCCTATCAGTAAATTTACTGCTTAATGAAATTTGTCCTAAATAATATCTCTCTTTTTCCAACAAACAACTCAGTTCATACATACGATACCAGGAACAAAAATGATCTGCACAAGGTCTTAAAAGCACTTACTTTAGTTCAAAAAGAGGTCCACTACTCAGGAACACTCATCTTCAATAATTTGCCAGCAAACATAAAAAATTTAGTTACAAATAAAGATCAGTTTAAAAGGAGCCTGAAAGACTTACTACTGGCCAACTCCTTCTACTCCATTGGCGAAATTTTTAATAGAAACAAATGATGTATTGTATTTATTCATACTATTAGTATTGTTATTTCAGCTTAAAAAAATTGACATGTTCCACATCCACGAGGATCTCCTCAGCACGGATCTATGGAAAGAAAAACTAATCTAATCTAGGTGAAGCCGTGGGTTTTACGACGACACGACAAAAGCATTCAACAAAACTTGTTACGTGAGCTTACAGTGGAAGACGTCAAGTCGTACATCAATTACTTAATAATGGATGAGCAAACATTTCTGTATGTGCTCAGTGAAGTGTATCCTCATATCACAAAGCACAATATTCACTTAAAAACTGCTGCATCTTCAGAAGACAGGCTCACTGTAACACTCCGATTCCTTGCAACAGGAGAGGGTTATGTTAGGTTAGGTTAGGTTAGGACAGGTCAAGTCTGCAATCTTCGTAATGTATTTTTATATTCAGCGTGCCTCACGTTGTAAAGCGCCTCATCAGCTTCATACATCTCTGTTAATTTTGTAGTTGTGGGCACACACCAATTGTATTTATCGGCAATGTTTATAAAAACACTACAGACGACAGAACGCTGCAGCGAAGCTAGCGCTCCATGTGGTAACATGTCACATTGCAGTGAACAGAAGACAAACGATTTCTTTGATCAAATCTACAGCGAGGCCCTAGATTTGATCAAATATTGGACGACATTTGACAAAGTTCCCTATTACACCATCAAATATCTTTGACAAAGATTTTTGACAAAGATATTTGACAAAGAAATTTGATAGTGTAATGCCGGCCTTAGTCATTTGATTTTGCACGCCAATGGACGTCCACTGAGTAATGACATGTGACCCACTCAGTTAAACCACGCTCTAAGCTCCCTCGGACACATGACCGTTTGCGTGTAAGGCATGAAAATTCTGGAAACAAGGGGGCCAGTACGGAGGAAGGAGCCTTATGGACTGGGGAATGTTTTTTGACATTCCCTGGATGATCTCGTGGTTATGAAAGGCACAGTCGATCAACACAAGTGTGCATCTATCCTTGGAGACCATGCCCCTTGCTACGAGGGCAGTTCAATAAGTAATGCAACACATTTTTTTTCTCGGCCAATTTTAGTTGAAAAAACCGGAAATTTCTTGTGGAATATTTTCAAACATTCCCGCTTCGTCTCGTATAGTTTCATTGACTTCCGATAGGTGGCAGCGCTGTACGGAGCTGTTAAAATGGCGTCTGTAACGGATGTGCGTTGCAAACAAAGGGCAGTGATCGAGTTTCTTTTGGCGGAAAACCAGGGCATCTCAGATATTCATAGGCGCTTGCAGAATGTCTACGGTGATCTGGCAGTGGACAAAAGCACGGTGAGTCGTTGGGCAAAGCGTGTGTCATCATCGCCGCAAGGTCAAGCAAGACTGTCTGATCTCCCGCGTGCGGGCCGGCCGTGCACAGCTGTGACTCCTGCAATGGCGGAGCGTGCGAACACACTCGTTCGAGATGATCGACGGATCACCATCAAACAACTCAGTGCTCAACTTGACATCTCTGTTGGTAGTGCTGTCACAATTGTTCACCAGTTGGGATATTCAGAGGTTTGTTCCCGCTGGGTCCCTCGTTGTCTAACCGAACACCATAAAGAGCAAAGGAGAACCATCTGTGCGGAATTGCTTGCTCGTCATGTGGCTGAGGGTGACAATTTCTTGTCAAAGATTGTTACAGGCGATGAAACATGGGTTCATCACTTCGAACCTGAAACAAAACGGCAATCAATGGAGTGGCGCCACACCCACTCCCCTACCAAGAAAAAGTTTAAAGCCATACCCTCAGCCGGTAAAGTCATGGTTACAGTCTTCTGGGACGCTGAAGGGGTTATTCTGTTCGATGTCCTTCCCCATGGTCAAACGATCAACTCTGAAGTGTATTGTGCTACTCTTCAGAAATTGAAGAAACGACTTCAGCGTGTTCGTAGGCACAAAAATCTGAACGAACTTCTCCTTCTTCATGACTACGCAAGACCTCACACAAGTCTTCGCACCCGAGAGGAGCTCACAAAATTTCAGTGGACTGTTCTTCCTCATGCACCCTACAGCCCCGATCTCGCACCGTCGGATTTCCATATGTTTGGCTCAATGAAGGACGCAATCCGTGGGAGGCACTACGCGGATGATGAAGAAGTTATTGATGCAGTACGACGTTGGCTCCGACATCGACCAGTAGAATGGTACCGTGCAGGCATACAGGCCCTCATTTCAAGGTGGCGTAAGGCCGTAGTATTGAATGGAGATTACGTTGAAAAATAGTGTTGTGTAGCTAAAAGATTGGGGAATAACCTGGTGTATTTCAATGCTGAATAAAACAACCCCTGTTTCAGAAAAAAAATGTGTTGCATTACTTATTGCTGCCCTCGTACATTCAGGGTATTTTTCCTCTGCACGATGGCATCTACCAGCAGGACAATGCAACAAGTAACAGCTCGTAATGTACGTGCGTAATTCGAAGAGCACCAGCCACCACTGAACTTCCTATGTTTGAACCCCATTCGGGAATCTGTCGGACCACCTCGATCACCGAGCGAGGCGGAGCAGTGGTTACCACACTGGATTCGTGTTCGGGATGACGACGGTTCAAACCCGCGTCCGGACATCCTGACTTTTTCCGTGATTTCCCTAACTCGCTTAAGGCAAATGCCGCCATCGTTCCTTTCAAAGGACACTACCAACTTCCTTCCCCATCCTTCCCTAATCCGATGGGACTGATGATCTTTCTATTTGGTCCCCAAATCAGCCAACCAACCAATTAGGCTCTTGATGCCATGGATTCTCAACCGAGAAACCTACCGCAGCTACCAGCGCAGCTATCCGCACTGCAAAAGTTCGTTACTCCAGCTTTTGACGGGTGGCCACGCTAATGTGACAGAACAATGCACAACTTCCGTGTCGCTCAGTGGCGATTTAATGATTGCTGTGGATGTCACACAGACTCGAAGTTTACCACAGTCGTCATAGCTGCTCTGCGTGTCCTATTATCTTCGCCTTCTCATGCTATAGGAAATTCTATCAGACAGCCGGCCGGAGTGGCCGAGCGGTACTAGGCGCTTCAGTCTGCGACCGCGCGACCGCTACGATCGCAGGTTCGAATTCTGCGTCGGGCATGGATGTGTGTGATGTCCTTAGGTTAGTTAGGTTTAAGTTGTTCTAAGTTCCAGTCACCACCAGTGACCATAACTTAATTTCTTTCGATATTGGGGAAAGGGAGTGCCACAGGGACATGGGGTGGGAGCTGCAGTTCAATTATAACAAAGCCAACTGGGACCGTCTCGCAGAGGAGTGCAACATCCCGACATTGCTGGAGGGTGATGAAAACGTGGACGAATACGCCGAAGAGCTGGTACAGGCTATCACCAGGGCGGTGCGAGCCGCGGTACCAACCAGGAGGAGAGCCGTTGCGGCCACCCCCACACCATGGTCGGCTGAATTAGAACAGATGCGCCAGGCTGTAAGGAGGGCGAGGAGGTACTACCAGCGGAGTGTCGTCTGGAGAGAAAAACAAAGATGGTTACAGATCTACAGAGAGAGTAAGGATCAATTCCAACAGGAGCTCAGGGCTGTCAGACTCAGAAGTTGGGAAAATTACGTGAAAAGCCAATTGGCTATGGACCCTTGGGGAGTCCCATACAAATTAATAAGAGAGAAAATAAGATCACCTATGGTGCTCTCCACCGTCAGGGACGGGGACCGGATGACGGGCACGTGGCAGGAAACTGCCGAGGCACTCCTCCGGGTCCTGTTGCCTGACGACGTGGAAGAAAATGAGACAGAAGAACAGAAAAGAATAAGAAGAGAAGACCAAAGGGACTACAACAATAACACAAGAACTTACCCCTTCTCTGAAGAGGAAGTCGCTGCCCAAATAAAGGCCCTTAAAAAGGGTAAAGCTCCTGGCCCGGACGGCATTACTGCGGAAGTGGTGCAATTCCTTGCCCCCCAGCTCGTAGCTCCTCTCACTAAGTTGTACAACGAGTGCCTACAACTCGGGAAATTCCCAGCAATTTGGAAGAAAGCGAATGTAATAATAATCAAAAAGAGTCCAGACAAAGATCCTACAGAAATCAAGTCCTATAGACCTATCTGCCTGCTAGATGTACTGGGCAAACTTTTTGAGAGGCTACTAGCACACAGACTGACAGCACACCGCATGCTGTGTGGGATGAGCGACAGACAATTCGGTTTTCGGTCTGGGTGTTCTGCGTCTGACGCAATCGCCCTGGCTGCCGAGGTCTGTGGCTCTGCCCCGCACAAGTATGTTGTCGGCATCATGGTAGACATCAGTGGCGCCTTCGACAACCTGTGGTGGCCCTCACTCTTTTCCCGCCTGCGGGAAAAGAACTGTCCAGGGCTACTATACGGCTGTGAGGAGCTATTGTGTAGACAGGGAGGTCTGGCTATCGGCCCCTAGCGGCACGGTCAGGAAGATTGTGACCAAAGGATGTCCTCAAGGCTCTGTCCTGGGACCTCTCTTTTGGGACATCAATATGGAGCCTCTACTTGAAGATCTAAAGAACTGTGACGATGTGCTAGAGGTCATAGCATACGCAGACGACCTCCTCTTGCTGGTCGGCGGCCGAAGCCGTGAGGATCTAGAACCGAAAGTGGAGAGAGCCGTAACTGTGCTTACATCGTGGTGCCACAGAAGTAAAATGACTATTGCGCCCAACAAATCAACATATTTGCTTCTCAAAGGCCAATTGGTCAGAAATCCCACAGTAAGAATTAACGGCATGCCAGTTCTTCGACGCCGTGAGGCCCGATACCTGGGTGTAATCATCGACGAGAGGTGGAACTTTGCATCACATATTGACACCATATCCCAAAAGTCACTGGTTTTACTAAATAATCTCATTGGAATAGGTCACAAGCGATTCCACCTGCCACCAAACTTAATAAAACTATATCATAATAGTATTCTGACCTCCATAGTAGGATACGGATCAGGAGTCTGGGCACACAGACTCACGAGGGTCATGCCTGCCATGGCCGTAAGAAGAGTGCAGCGGAATATGCTTCTACGTTCAGCGGGGGCTTACAGAACTACACCAGGAGGAGCGGTATTAGTACTAATGGGGAGACAAGCCGCCTGGTACTGGGTGAAGAAGGAAAATAGGGATAAAATCAGGGAAATACTTGGGGTCTACGCGGGGGACAGGTATGCCATCAAAAAGAGGGGAATTGAACTTTGGCAGAATCAATGGATTAGTGAGGATAAGGGACGCAGAACTTATGAACTGCTACCAGATATCGAGGAAAGATTGAAATTTACATTTTTCACACCCACAAGAGGAATGCTGCACTTTCTTACTGGACATGGACCATACCCGACATATCTATGTCGGTTTGGGAAGCAGGCTACACCAGCGTGCGACTGTGGTGCTGTGCAAGGTACCCCAGAACATGTGGTGTACGAGTGCCACCTCTTCGATGATGTAGCCCATGATCTACGACAACAGCTACCGAACAATGACACGTACCACATATTAAGATGCGAAAACACTTTCAACATCTTAAATACTCTCACTGATGTGATATCAAAGAAAGTAATTAAGAACTTTCTGAGGGACAACCATCAGTAAAGGACTAACACTTTCACCGAATTAGACTTCGTACACCCTTCCTGTACCGCCAAGTGGGGACCTGGCCAGCCGTCATATGGCTGGAATCCGCCTTACCTTGGACTAGGAGGGAGGGGGGTACAAAACACCGGATTTGACCGCACACCAATTATGACATGTAGTTAGATTAGATTAGATGTAGAAGATAGAATAATACCTAGAGTAGACTGCAGCGACACCAACTTAAGGCCAGCCCAGTGCCAGGGGCACGCCCACTGGGATTAGCTCAGTGGGCCGGGCCAACACCAGTAAGTTTATAGTAGCACTGGCACACCTGTAACGCTGCAGGTAGAATGTAGACATAGATTAAGTAGCTTAGAATCCCATAGCGGGTAGACTAGAGTAAAACTAATAAAAGTACCTGTAGTGTAGAAAAAGCTACATTAACTGTATCATTAGTAATGCCCACTAATGTAGTTAGGTAGTGGGTTATATGAATAATGTAATGTAATATTTTGAATAAAGAATTTTTTTTTTTTTAAAAAAAGCCCCATAGTGCTCAGAGCCATTTCTATCACACAATGAAAAATTTTGTTACACAGGAGATAACAAAAAACTGAGAAACAGATGTTTTGTGGTATGTATTGTATGTGGTAATATTCAAAGTTGCCCGCCTCTATAGCTAAGAGGCAAGCGTGTCTGAGAGACACACGGAGGATCTGGGTTCGATTCCTGCTCCTGCCAGGCAGTTTTCCCTGATGGAAGGACTGGAATACAGTGCACTCAGCTTCGTGATGCCATCTGAGGAGCTATTTGATTGACTAGCTGCGGTTCCAAGTTCAAGAAATCCGACGACTGGGAGAACCCTAAATATGCTTTCTTCCAGGAGTGCTAGTTCTGCAAGGTTAGCAGAAGAGCTTGTGTGAAGTTTGGGAGGTAGGAGACGAGGTACTGGCAGAATTGAAGCTGTGAGGACGGGGCGTGAGTCGTACTTGGGTAGCTCAGATGGTAGAGCACTTGCCCGCGAAAGTCAAAGGTCCCGAGTTCGGGTCTCGGTCGGGCACACGGTTTTAACCTGCCAGGAAGTTTCATATCAGTGCTCACTCGGCTGCAGAGTGAAAAATCTCATTCTGCGAGCCTCCTTAATAACAGAATCCCAGTATGTGGAAACATGGGACAGAATTTTTGTTTCGTCGAACAGTATTTTATATTTGTTCGTGAGACTGAACTCCGCAATTGCCGATTTCTCCAGTTATCTATTTTTAATGTGGCGTTGGTGTTCTGCACAGCGATCGGAAATGGTACGAATAGTCTGACCTATATATCTGCTTCCACACTCACAGGAGGCGTTATAAATTCCAGGGACCCTGAGGCCGTCCTTAATAAGACGCATCATATCCTTAGTTATCTTAGGACGACAAAAAATCGGTCTACCCCAGGATTCTTCCTATTTTGCTTACTATAGCGCCACAAAAAGGAAGAACTGCAATCGGTGTTTCATCCTGTGAGTGTGCATCATTTTCACGTTTCCTTTTTTTTGGGGGGGGGGGAGGGGGGGGGAAGAGACGTTGCCTTTATATCGGGTGGACCATAGCCATTCTTTCGGAACACGTACTTCAGAAGGTTAATTTCGGGCTTCAAGTGGTCCTCGTCAGAAACAGTTTTTGCTCTGTATACCAACGTGTTCAAAACGGCTCTCTTCTGAGCAGGATGATGGAAAATCTGTGCATTGAGGTATAAATCGGTATGCGTCTTACGGTATACAGAATGGCCGAGACACCCGTCCGCCTGTCGTTGTACTAAAACTTCAAAGAATGGCAGCCTTCCTTTCTTCTCCATCTCGACAGTGCACCGGATGTTCGGATGTTCAAAATGGCTCTGAGCACTATGGGACTTAACTGCTGAGGTCATCAGTCCCCTAGAACTTACAACTGCTTACACCTAACTAACCTAAGGACATCACACACATCCATGCCCGAGGCAGGATTCGAACCTGCGACCGGAGCGGTCACGCGGTTCCAGACTGTAGCGCCTAGAGCCGGTCGGCCACTCCGGCCGGCTGTTCGGATGTACGGTATTCATGTGTTCCACGAAGTGTTCGAGAGCTTCTGCGCCGTGTGGAGAGACCATAAATGTATCGTCAACATAGCGATAAAATAAGAGTGGGCGGAGTTGAGCCGAATTTAATGCAAGTTCCTCAAAATTCTCAAATGGTTCAATGGCTCTGAACACTATGGAACTTAACATCTGAGTCATCAATTCCCTAAACCTAGAACTACTTAAACCTAACCTAAGGACATCACATACAGGATTCGAATCTGCTACCGGACTGAAGCGCATAGAACCGCTCGGCCACAAAAGGCCGGCTCAAGATTCTCCATAAAAAAGTTAGCCAGTGATGGAGACAACAGAGAGCCCATTGCCATACCGTCTGTCATTTCATAATATTTATTACCATACAAGAAGTAGGTGTTCGTCATCCCGTGTCGGAACTACTTTATAGTTTCAGGAGGAAAAAGATACGCCAGCATTTTCAAAGGGTCCTCCACAGGAACTTTTGTGAACAGCGATACCACATCCAGGCTGACTAAAATGTCATTTGGACCAATTCTAATCTGTTTGACTTTCTCAATCAACATCTGGGAGTTTTTGATGTGATGTTCACACCGGCCGACTATAGAAGTCATCACCGGTCAACCAGATGATGTTACGAAAAAGAGTCCGAGCTCCTAGACCTAATAGGTTCTACGGACTACCGAAGATCCAAAGATAATGTTCGCTTGAGACTTATTGTCAGTGTAATTGGTTTTCCTACTTACAAGCTGGCCAAATACCCAACAAAGTTGATGACACCAGCTGAGCGTGCGGTACTGGTTAACATCGCAGTCCCGGGAATTTTATGAGACAGCTGAACGTGCGGAAGTGGTTAACATCGCAGCCCCGCGAATTTAATGAGACAGCCATTCACCGACTTGTGTCACGGTGGAACAAGTGCCTCAATAGCCAGGGTCAATATTTCTAACATAGGTACCGCTTTCTGTAATTATGCCTCCGGCTCGTTTCTTGTTGAACGTCCCTTATATTTGTACAGAAGGACGCCATCTAAAAGACGTAATTTTTAAAAACGATAAATGTCATCAATAATTCGTAAATGGCAAAGTTGTAAGGTTTCAATTACAATGAATGCAATTTCCTTCATCACTTCTAGTTCTATTGGACTATGGAAATGTTCCCGTTTTTTGTGTCACCCAGTACATAAAAAAACGCCCTTGTTAGAATGCAACGTTGTGTAACAATTAAAAATCAGTCGGTCAAGAACTTTACGAGATTTTTTATAAAGAATAAACGAATAGAAAATGTAAATGTTTGTAATCGCAAGTTCGTAAGTTCTTGACCGATTGATCTGGAATTTTGTGACGCGTAATGTGGTGCGAATGCTTTGGCAATAAAGAAGTAATAAAACAAAACGTTATGCATGACGCGGCAGTTTCTCACGCATTTCAATGTTTATGACGTCATATCTTCTCAACTATGTGTCGTAAAGTGATATAAATTTGTCGGCACATTTAGTGATGTGTGTGGATACAGTATGCAAAATATGTTGCCGAATGGAGTTAGTAGTAACGAAGAAATACATTAAAAAGGCTTGCCTGACGCGGAAGTTTTACGGCATGTGCAGCGAATATACCGGGTGATCAAAAACTCAGTATAAATTTGAAAACTGAATAAATCACGGAATAATGTAGATAGAGAGGAACAAATTGACATACATGCTTGGAATGACATCGGGTTTTATTAGAACCAAAAAAGTACAAACGTTCAAAAAATGTCCGACAGATGGCGCTTCATCTGATCAGAATAGCAATAATTAGCATAACAATGTAAGACAAAGCAAAGATGATGTTCTTTACAGGAAATGCTCAATATGTCCTACCATCATTACTCAACAATAGCTGTAGTCGAGGAATAATGTTGTGAACAGCACTGTAAAGCATGTCCGGAGTTATGGTGAGGCATTGGCGTCGGATGTTGTCTTTCAGCATCTCTAGTGCTGTCGATCGATCACGATACACTTGCGACTTCAAGTAACCCCAAGGCCAATCAATAATCTCACGGACTGAGGTCTGGGGACCTGGGAAGCCAAGCATGACGAAAGTGGCGGCTGAGCACACGATCATCACCAAACGACGCGCGCAAGAGATCTTTCACGCGTCTAGCAACATATTGTTTTTTTTTTTTTTTGGTTCTAATAAAACCCCGTGTCATTCCAAGCATGTGTGTCAATTTTTACCTCTCTATCTACATTATTCCGTGGTTTATTAAGTTTTCAAATTTATACTGACTTTTTGATCAACCAGTATAGTAAGCGATACTTTTTTCCTTTCACCATTTTTTGGAGGTGACGGGGGCAGTCATGGAGAAAAATTTTCTTAAATTATAAATTTTAAAGGAATTCGGACTCGGAAAATAAATCAACACAAATAATTAAAGAATCTTTAACCAACACAACATCAAAAGTAAAATTTAAGGGGAAACTGTCAAAACCTTGTAAAATAAAATCAGGAGTAAGACAGGAAGGTGGTTTATCACCCCTACTTTTTAAATCTGCATTAGAGAACGTATTGGGAGAATGGAAAAAACCCATCAATACTAAGGGTGTTCAACTAGGGAGAAACCCAAATAAAATCACCATACACTGTCTAGCTTTTGCAGGTGATAGGCTTTATTAAGTGACTCACTGGATAGTGCCAAAGAACATCAGAACTACAAAACAAGCAGACAAAATACGACTGAAAATTTCGTTTGAAAAAACCCATTTCATGACGAATATCGATTATGCCCCCCCCCCCCCTCCAAATATTAAAATTAGTAACAATATCTAAAACAAATTGTTTTAAATACCTAGGAGAATTGATAACAAGCAACCTCAAAGGAATAAATAGCTATAAAAATACAGTACATAAAATGAAAAGGGCGTTCCAGTTAACAAAAGAACATACGAGGCCTGTTCAGAAAGTAAGCTCCGATTGATTGCCAAATTGAAACCACAGTGAACATCAGAAATGTTTTACTTGTAACAATTAGCTACACCTTTCAGCTACTTCTCTACGTAGTCGCCGTTCTGACTTAGACTTTTGTCATAGCGTTGTACCAACTTTTCAATAGCCTCATCATGGAAGGCAGCCGCCAGTGCTTTCCGCCAATTCTCCACGCTGGCCTACACCTCGTTGTCTGTGTCAGAATGTTGTCTTCAAAGACAGCGGTTCATGTGACCAGAGATGAAACTCAGGGGGAGACAATTGCGGACTGTATTGTGGGTAATCTAACATTTCCATTTGAAAACGATGCAGGAGCATCTTCATTGCCCCTGCAGAATGCGGCTGAGAATTGCCTTGAAGATGAAACAGCACGACAGTTATGTAATGTTAGCTGCATAGCTTCAGGCGAAATTTCTCACCAGGCCCTCGTACTTGGCGGCAGACACTATTTTCTAGACATCTTTACGCACTCACTGCGAGCTCAGAAATGAGAAGAGCGACGTGATGCTAACTGGGGTTATACTAGAGACACTACCCAACGCATCTATGCAAAGCTTTATCGGATTTTCATAGTCGTTTCCATTTCGCGACCGATCGGAGCTTACTTTCTGAACGCCCCTCGTATTAAACAAAACAACTTTTTTCTGGAACACAAAACTAAGACACTATCAAACAGTGGTATGGCCTGAGACACAGCAGGAACACTGAAGCCAACGAGATTTTGGAATCTTGAAGAACTGTAAAAAGTTGAAGGAAGAATTGTAACGAAAATACTGGGACCTAGAAGTAATAATAATACATGGTAATAATAATACATGGTTACTCTGCAATTCACTCTTAAGTGCCTGGCACAGGATTCATCGAACCATTTTCATACTAATTCTCTACCATTCCACTCTCAAATGGCGCGTGGGAAAAAGGAACATCTAAATCATTCCGTTCGAGCTCTGATTTCTCTTATTTTATTATGATGATACTTTCTCCCTACGTAGGTGGGTGTCAACAAAATATTTATGCATTCGGAAGAGAAAGTTGGTGATTGAAATTTCGTACATATATTTCGCCGTAAAGAAAACCGCCTTTGTTTCAATGACTGCCACCCCAGCTCGCGTATCATATCAGCGATAACAAGAAACGAGCTGCCCTTCTTTGCACTTTTTCTATATCCTCCATAAATCCTACCTGATAACGATCCCACACAGAGCAGCAATACTTCAGCAGAGGACGGACAAGTGTAATGTAGGCTCTTTAGTCGGTTTCTCGCATCTTCTAAGTGTTCTGCCAACAAAGCGCAATCTTTTTTTCGCCTTCCCGACAATATTTTCTATTAGGTCATTCCAATTTAAGTTGCTCGTAATTGTAATTCCCGGGTATTTAGTCTAATTGACAGCCCTTAGATTTATGCGATTTATCGTATACCCTAAATTTATCGGATTTATTTTAGAACCCACGTGGATGACCTCGCATTCTCTCCAGATCATTTTGCTATTGGAATTGATCGTCTGATGATTTTACTAGACGGTAAATTACAGCGGTATCTGCAAATAATCTAAGGGGGCTGCTCAGATTATCACCTAGACCATTTACGTAAATCAGGAATAGCATGACACTACCTTGCGGAACGCCAGATATCACTTCTGTTCTACTCGATGATTTACCGTCTATCGCTACGAACTGTGAGCTCTCTGAGAGGAAATCACGAATCCAGTCACAGAACTGAGACGATACCCCCTATGCACGCAATTTGATTAATAGTCGCTTGTGAGGAACGGTATCAAAAGCCTTCTGGAAATCTAGGAGTACGGAATCGATCTGAGATCCCTTGTCGACAGCACTCATTACTTCATGGGAATAAAGAGCTAGTGTGCTGCACAAGAACGATATTTTCTAAATCCATGTTGGCTGTGTATCAGTAAGTCATTTTCTTCAATTTGATTCATAATGTTCGAGTACAGTATATGCCCCAAAATCCTACTGAAAATTGAGGTCAGTGATATGGGTCTGTAGTTCAGTGGGTTACTCCTATGAACAGAGAGATCTATTTCAAAGCGAAAAAGATAACTGGTGTAATGAGGAAAAGAATACTACAGTACATACCGAACGGATACTAACAGACCAACTAAGGAGATTTTCAACATACTAAACAGCTACAAATCCAAACCCACATTGTTCACCGAAGTTGATAAAGATATGGAAAAGACAAAAATTAGAATGGACATAATAGATGACAGAATACTTTTTAGAGAAGCTTCGCAAAAAGAAGGATTTCAGGAAAGAAAGAGATCTACAAAAGGAAGAAAATGGATCCAGGAAGAAAGGGAACGATTGTCTCGAAGGATGAACGAAAATTAAATAAAAAGAAACGAAACCAAAGTCGATTAATCGTACCCTCCGAAAGGGTTATTCAAATAAATAAGTAACGTAAAATTTGTTCCCAGTTTCTTAGTGCTCCCATTCTCAAATAGTGAAGCATTAATCCGAGTATTTTCGCGCGGTGGCATCTCACTGTTTATGACGTAATCTCTCCAGCACTATGTGCCCGGAGGGAAGGGGGGGGGGGGGGGGGGCGGCGTTAGGAACCATCGGGGGCGTACGGAGAACAACTGACCAAAATTCCATCGCAATCAGATGAATGGTTAAAATGCAAGGAGAAACATACAAATAAACATTCATTTTTATTTATATAGATTATAGCCACGTTTCTTCAGAAATTGAATGATGAACTTAACTGGTCTTACTAGGCTGAGGTAACACCATTAGACTGTTGATGTAATTCATACGGAGTAGACCAGAACTCCAAACTAACGTGTGAGGCTGTCCTATTCGACTGCCCCGTGTCTCTACCTGCCTCATTTAACTGGACGGGAGGCGGGAGCTCCGCTGATCCGCTTCAGTGTCGTCTAAAAACAATTCATTACTGCGGTGGGTCGATCAGGCGCCCGTTGGGACTGCTTGCCCGTTGATTAACTGCCGATCTTCGGCCGCTGTGAACTTTAATTGGCGAAACGTTACGCCGCGCCGCCGAAGCGCTATCGATTCTCTTTCCCCCATTCTCCGCCGCTGAAGGGGACAGGGGCGCTGACGGTGGCGAGATTTCTGGGCTAAATCAAAATGGCGTCAGCTGCGAATGTGTCAGCAGTTCCGCATTCGGGCGATAGGTAGCAGGACGTGCTCGATTTTCGACTGCCATTGCTGCGAGCGCTGCCATCTAGCGATTGGATAAATAAACAGCAGTTCGAAAAAAACGGCAGCCTGGAATTATTTCTTTGCATGAACAATAAATACACCACAAGAAAGCTCTCGAATGATCGCATAGTTAAATTTATCTTTAATTTCTACGACGTGAGACAAATAAATACGAAAACTTAATTTAAATGACAGTGCTACACATTTACGTGATTCTAGAGGTACAAGCGCAAAGCTATGTCAAATAGTAGTGATCATATATTTCCTGAGAATTCTGGCGCGCCAACCTCCATGTTTTGCTATGAAAATTAATTTTGTAACAACCACCCAGAATACGCACCAGACTGTTTCTTTAGAGCTTAACTGCTTACGGTTTTGGTCGAACTTTACGTTCCTGGTGCTTTGTACTCAGTTCTTATACTCTTTTTTCTTAATTTTATTACTACTGCTACAACTATTGTATCCGTTACGCATGAACAGACAACCCGTTTCCATGTAGCAATTGTGTATATCGTACTTCTGTGAATTAAATGAGGAAATGAAAACCTGAGAACTTAAGGCACACATCGAAGCCTTCATTCCTACCCAGCCAGAAACCCGATATTCATGAACATAGCCTTCCTGTCATTGTGAAGACTGCCATAGGAAGGTGCTTCAGTAATATTTCCAGTAGCAAACGCTGTATTTTGTGACTATGTGTTTACAACAGACCATGCGCGTTCTTTCAATAGAACGAAGGCAAGATGTAGTCGCATGAAGTACATTGGACTTTGTAAGCATGAGTTTCGTAAAATCTATATAGCTCTCACTGTTTATGTTAAAAGTCGCATAATGTAGCAGCCCGAACCTTTCATCTTGTTTACCAATGATTATTTTTTTAGGATTTACGGCATGTCTTTCGCTGGCGATAGTTCATCTACGTTGATCATACCGGGCAGACATTAAAGGAAATGGTTCGTTCGTCTGCACTCCATTTGTCGTGTTCGTCTTTCTCCATTATTGGACGTGCGTAAGCGCACAATGTAACACCGTTGCGCACCTACAAACACTGCTGCAATCTGCGCAGAGAAAGAGGTAGATGTTGTTCCGTTAAAGAAATGGTTTACCCGACGAGATCAAACACTCCAAAGGAGTGCACTTATGTGCATTTTTTCTACCAGTTGCAGTTAACTAATAGCACTTCAACCCTCGCATGGTATCAGCTCTGGAAAAATATGTGTGTGGTATCTTTTTTGCTTCCAAAGTGATTCCAGCAACTACGTGTAGAATATTTCTGCAAAAATAATAATGAATTATTGCGACACTGATTCATATTGTTGAAATTACAACTTTATTCTTGCCTGCTACAATTAAGTTGCAAACTTGTGAAAAAAAAAGTTATCATTGGAAATATTCCTACCACTTCCCCTACGGTGATCAATTAAATCATGTACCACTCTTTAGCCTTGATTTATTTCCCTTCATTCAGCAGATTTCCCTGTATACACTTGTGCGTTTATGAGATAATTGGTCTCACAAAGAAGCGCATACTTGTACTGTGGTGTCACAGCCAGACACCACACTTGCTAGGTGGTAGCTTAAATCGGCCGCGGTCCATTTAGTACATGTCGGACCCGCGTGTCGCCACTGTGTGATCGCAGACCTAGCGCCACCACAAGGCAGGTCTCGAGATACGATAGAGCACTCGCCCCAGTTGTACGGACGACATTGCTAGCGACAATATGGACGAAGCCTTCCTCTCATTTGCCGAGAGACAGTTACAATAGCCTTCTGCTAAGTCCATGGCTACGACCTAGCAAGGCGCCAATTGTAACAGTGCATGTATCTTACGAGTCTCATTTGTATAGTCAAGAGAGATGTATCACAAGGAGTGAATAAAGTTAAGTATATTCCAAAGCTACGTATTTTCTTGATAGCAGTCATAACGTATCTTGTTCCAGACTTGACGCCAGTCGGCGTGTGTGTACGCGTGCCTTTCTTTCGGCTCCCTTCCCAGTGTGGCGTAACAAGCTTGTTACGTCACAACATGTACCTTGTACTGTCCAGTTTTGAAGGAATGTATAACTTGAATGGACACCGTTCCCTGAAAGTACACAGGTACTCAGCAACTGTAATAACATTCAGCTCATCTCCGACCTGTATGTTTTCTTCTTTCATATCTACGCCACCATCATTCTCAACCCCATTTCCAAAAAATGATTCATTATCACTATCACCCTTAGATAGATCTGACAAAGCTTGATCGAGCTGGTATGATGATCTATTATGAATAAAATATAATACCACGTCTTACTTCAAGCATACGTAATTTCTGTCTGTGAATTTGTTCCAACCATGCTAACGTAGATATTTTCTATTACTCGGTTACAAAAGTGAACATGGAAATGTCGGTTGAGAAGGAGTATTGCTGTCAAGTTTTTTCTATTTTGTAATAAAGTTGAAATATGACATTGAAAATCACATTTTGTATAACTGGGGTATTTCTTGACCCCACTGGAAAAATTTCAAATTATTGTACTACGAACCATGATATTTCTATAAATATTTGCCCAGTTATCATAATAAGTCCATAATAAGCATATCTGGAGGATGAGAACCATCGGTGCATGTCAAAACTGTTCCTCTGGAGTAAAAGTAACCATGAGGTGTAAAAGGATACACAATAAAGAAGGGATAAGTGGGAGAGAGAGAAAGACAAACCCTATGTGTGCGAAATAATGCTTCGTTTCAGATGCAATAAAGCACAAATTTACGGTACTTTAAGAAACAAAGATAAGATACTAGATGAATGAAAGGGAAGGGGCAAATGAAATGAAAGACGAAGAAGACGGGAAATGAAGAAATTAACATGATAGTGTGGGAATGATTCATAAGTGCGCTGGCAAAAAGCTTACCTTTGAACCCATGTCGTAGAGTGAGGTTGTGCAAGTCGCTAAACAGCTTCGAAATACGAAGTTGAAGACGGTATAGATGGACAGTTTGAAAGCTAGGCACACCATCGTGTGAAGTGTGTGAGTGCAACAGAACGGAAGACGATACTGTAGAACCTAACTTCGAATTATGATACGAAAGACGTACTCATTGCCGGCCGATGTGGCCGTGCGGTTCTAGGCGCTTCAGTCTGGAACCGCGTGACCGCTACGGTCGCAGGTTCGAATCCTGCCTCGGGCGTGGATGTGTGTGATGTGCTAAGGTTAGTTAGGTTTAAGTAGTTCTAAGTTCTAGGGGACTGATGACCACAGATGTTAAGTCCCATAGTGCTCAGTGTTATTTCAACCATTTTTGAACGTGCTCATTGTCGATGAAATTGGACTGTTTCATCGCGCACTTCTTTCAAAATCTGTAACAATTCCTGGTGAAAAGTGCACCGGCGGAAAAATGTCCAAGTGTAGTGCTGTGTGGAAAAGTGAAGTGAAATGTAGAAACCACAGCGTAGTTTCCAAAACATAGCCTTCAATAAGCTTCCAGTCACATGGCGAAAAAGAAAAAAAAAGCGGTGATGGTGACTTATCTTTTGTAAGAGTTACTGTGCTCTTTCAGTACCAAAATAAAAAGAGGAAGTAAAAGCTCGGTTTTGCTAGATAATGGAACCTGCCAACCAAAATTCAAGTTACCAAACGTGAAATTGGCTTGGTTCCCGCTAGGTTAAACCGGCCTCACGCAACCCATGGACCAGAGAGTTATTCATGCATTCAAGTCCTACTATAGCCGATTACTGACGCATTATCGTAGTGCTGAAGAAGCCGAAAGTGCATTTGATCTAGCACGATCGGTTCTGTCCTGGATGCAGTAAATTGGATTGGCTTGGCAGTGCGGAAAATAGAACACGCAACTGTTACCATATGGTTCAACAAAGCGGGGTTTCCAGTAGACGATAGACAAGCATATTTCATCAACGTACGAGTGCAAACTTTCGAACTGTAGCGAAATAATGTTGCTTGATTTGATTTAGCACTGCGGCGGTGTCAGTGTGAGAAAGAGGTTCAAAATGGTTCAAATGGCTCTGAGCACTATGGGACAACAGCTATGGTCATCAGTCGCCTAGAACTTAGAACTACTTAAACCTAACTAACATAAGGACATCACACAACACCCAGTCATCACGAGGCAGAGAAAATCCCTGACCCCGCCGGGAATCGAACCCGGAATGAGAAAGAGGAAGCATGGCTGACAGTAAGAGGAAAGCATGTTAGGAGGTGTGTTTTTTAAGTAAGTACCGTTTTGAAATTAAAGAAAGACATACTAAGTTATCTCAATAATTTTATTTTTACATTAAAGCCTCTACCTTAATGTGCTTTTCTACACAATTTCCGTCAATACTGAGGCACTTGTCATAACGTTGTACCCATTTTTGAATACCCGCCTCATAGAAGTCTGCCGCCTGACTTTTTAAACACTGCATCACCACTGTTTTGACTTCGTTATCGTCTTGAAGACGCTGACCGCCCAGGTGTTTCTTCAAGTGCAGGAACAGATGGTAGTCACTGGGCGCAAGGTCGGGGCTGTACGGAGGATGATCTAGAGTTTCCCATCGAAAAGATGTGGTGAGATCTTTGGTCTGGTTCGCCACATGCGGACGGGCATTGTCTTGCAGCAAAACGATGCCCTTGCTCAACTTCCATGGATTGTTGCTTTGATTCTGGTGTGACGTAGGCCACCCTTGTTTCATCGCGCTTAACAATTTGGCTTAAGAAATCATCACCGTCGTTGTGGTACCGCTCAAGGAAAGTCAATGAACTGTCCAAACGTTTGGTTTTGTGCACATACGTCAACATTTTCGGTACCCAACGTGCGCACAATTTTCGGTAATTCAAGTACTCGGTGACAATGCCATACAAAACACTGCGAGAAACATTAGGAAAGTCATCCCGCAAGGAGGAAATCGTAAAGCGCCCGTTTTCTCTCACCTTATTGTCCACTTTCTGCGCCAAAATTTCATTAACGACCGAAGGACGCCCACTCCGTTTTTCATCATGCACATTTGTGCGGCAGTCTTTAAATGCTCTCACCCACTTTCTTACCATTCCATCACTCATCATGTTTTCCCCGTAAACTGCACGGATCTCACGATGAATATCGATTGCTTTTAGGCAAATGGTTCAAATACACTCCTGGAAATTGAAATAAGAACACCGTGAATTCATTGTCCCAAGAAGGGGAAACTTTATTGACACATTCCTGGGGTCAGATACATCACATGATCACACTGACAGAACCACAGGCACATAGACACAGGCAACAGAGCATGCACAATGTCGGCACTAGTACAGTGTATATCCACCTTTCGCAGCAATGCAGGCTGCTATTCTCCCATGGAGACGATCGTAGAGATGCTGGATGTAGTCCTGTGGAACGGCTTGCCATGCCATTTCCACCTGGCGCCTCAGTTGGACCAGCGTTCGTGCTGGACGTGCAGACCGCGTGAGACGACGCTTCATCCAGTCCCAAACATGCTCAATGGGGGACAGATCCGGAGATCTTGCTGGCCAGGGTAGTTGACTTACACGTTCTAGAGCACGTTGGGTGGCACGGGATACATGCGGACGTGCATTGTCCTGTTGGAACAGCAAGTTCCCTTGCCGGTCTAGGAATGGTAGAACGATGGGTTCGATGACGGTTTGGATGTACCGTGCACTATTCAGTGTCCCCTCGACGATCACCAGTGGTGTACGGCCAGTGTAGGAGATCGCTCCCCACACCATGATGCCGGGTGTTGGCCCTGTGTGCCTCGGTCGTATGCAGTCCTGATTGTGGCGCTCACCTGCACGGCGCCAAACACGCATACGACCATCATTGGCACCAAGGCAGAAGCGACTCTCATCGCTGAAGACGACACGTCTCCATTCGTCCCTCCATTCACGCCTGTCGCGACACCACTGGAGGCGGGCTGCACGATGTTGGGACGTGAGCGGAAGACGGCCTAACGGTGAGCGGGACCGTAGCCCAGCTTCATGGAGACGGTTGCGAATGGTCCTCGCCGATACCCCAGGAGCAACAGTGTCCCTAATTTGCTGGGAAGTGGCGGTGCGGTCCCCTACGGCACTGCGTAGGATCCTACGGTCTTGGCGTGCATCCGTGCGTCGCTGCGGTCCGGTCCCAGGTGGACGGGCACGTGCACCTTCCGCCGACCACTGGCGACAACATCGATGTACTGTGGAGACCTCACGCCCCACGTGTTGAGCAATTCGGCGGTACGTCCACCCGGCCTCCCGCATGCCCACTATACGCCCTCGCTCAAAGTCCGTCAACTGCACATACGGTTCAGATCCACGCTGTCGCGGCATGCTACCAGTGTTAAAGACTGCGATGGAGCTCCGTATGCCACGGCAAACTGGCTGACACTGACGGCGGCGGTGCACAAATGCTGCGCAGCTAGCGCCATTCGACGGCCAACACCGCGGTTCCTGGTGTGTCCGCTGTGCCGTGCGTGTGATCATTGCTTGTACAGCCCTCTCGCAGTGTCCGGAGCAAGTATGGTGGGTCTGACACACCGGTGTCAATGTGTTCTTTTTTCCATTTCCAGGAGTGTAGCTCTGAGCACTATAGGACTCAACTTCTGAGGTGATAAGTACCCTAAAACTTAGAAATACTTAAACCTTACTAAACTAAAGACATCACACGCATCCATGCCCGAGGCACGATTCGAACCAGCAATCGTAGCGGTCTGGCGGTTCCAGACTGTAGCGCCTAGAACCGCTCGGCCGCTCCGGCCGGCTGATCGCTTTTAGGCCTTTACCACTAAGAAATCTTATAACAGCCCGTTCTTCACAGTCGGTGGGACTGACGATTATCAGAGGCATCATAAACACTCAGTACACAACGTAAACAAGGAAGAATCAGACTGTAATGGCGTCAGTGCGAAGATTAAGGTACAGGCTTTCATGTAAAAATAAAATTATTGAGATATCTTAGGATGTCTTTTTTAATTTCAAAACGTCACTTACTTAGAAAACACGCCTGATATACAGACAGGGATATACATATATACATAAGGGCCGGCCATACGAAGTAATACGGGCAGCAACTCGCCATTACGTTGGATACAGGCAACAGCCTGTAACATTAGCAAAATTGCCCGACCATATTGCAATATTACCGTGCATTGCAACCACATTACAGCAATATTAACAGCAAAGCTATTGCCTTCACACACTGCTATAAAATAGAGATCGTGTAAACGCACCTTAGGAGTTATAAACAGTTACATAAGCTGTGCATTATTAAATTTTCGCGGCGTAATGAGAAGTCCATTACATTTCGGGCATGCAGCCGCGTAAATAAAATTTCTTCCACTGATATTTCAGCCGCGTATCGTCCGGCCATCCTGAGGGTAAGTGGCAAGACTGTTGTGCTTTTGTTTTGCATGTCGAAGGAGTATATAGAGGGTCTATAACAAGGGCGATGTACTTGAGGACAATATTAGGGAAATGGAAGAGGATGTAGATGAAGATGAAATGGGAGATACGATACTGTGTGAAGAGTTTGACAGAGCACTGAGAGACCCGAGTCGCAACAAGGCTTGGGTGAGCCAGTCCTGACAAAACTCTACCATCTGGTGAGCAAGATGTATGAGACAGGCGATATATCCTCAGACTTCAAGAAGAATATAATAAATCAAATCCCAAAGAAAGCAGGTGTTGACAGATGTGAAAATCACCGATCTATCAGTTTAATTAGTGAACACTAATGCGAATTCTTAACAGATGAATGGAAAAACTAGTAGAAGCGGACCGCGGGGAAGATCAGTTAGGATTCCGTCTAAGTATTGGAATACATGAGACAATACTGACTCTACTACTTATCTTAGAAGAAAGATTAAGGGAAGGCAAACCTACATTTCTAGCATTTGTAGACTTAGAGAAAGCTTTTGACAATGTTGATTGGAATACTCTCTTTCAAATTCTGAAGCTGGCAAGGGTAAAATACAGGGAGCGAAAGGCTATTTACAATTTGTACAGAAACCAGAGGGCGGTTATAAGAGTCGAGGGGCATGAAAGGGAAGCAGTGGTTGCGAAGGGAGTGCGACAGGGCTATAGCCTCTCCCCGATGTTATTCAGTCTGTATATTGAGCAAGCAGTAAAGGAAACAAAAGAAAAATTCGGAGTAGGTATTAAAATCCATGGAGAAGAAATAAAATCTTTGAGGTTCGGCGATGACATTGTAATTCTGTCAGACACAGCAAAGGACTTGGAAGAGCAGTTGAACGGAATGGACAGTGTCTTGAAAGGAGGATATAAGATGAACATCAACAAAAGCAAAACGAGGATAATGTAATGTAGTCGAATTAAGTCGGGTGATGCTGAGGGAACACTTAAAGTAGTAAAGGAGTTTTGCTATTTGGGGAGCAAAATAACTGTTGATGGTCGAAGTAGAGAGGATATAAAATGTAGACTGGCAATGGCAAGGAAAGCGTTTCTGAAGAAGAGAAATTTGTTAACATCGAGTATAGATTTAAGTGTCAGGAAGTCGTTTCTGAAAGTATTTGTGTGGAGTGTAGCCATGTATGGAAGTGAAACATGGGTGATAAATAGTTTGGACAAAAAGAGAATAGAAGCTTTCGAAATGTGGTGCTACAGAAGAAGATTAGATGGGTAGATCACATAACTAATGAGGAGGTATTGAAGAGAATTGGGGAGAAGAGGAGCTTGTGGCACAACTTGACTAGAAGAAGGGATCGGTTGGTAGGACATGTTCTGAGGCATCAAGGGATCACCAGTTTGGTACTGGAGGGCAGCGTGGAGGGTAAAAATCGTAGAGGGAGACCAAGAGATGAATACACTAAGCAGATTCAGAAGGATGTAGGTTGCAGCAGGTACTGGGAGATGAAGAAGCTTGCACAGGATAGAGTAGTATGGAGAGCTGCATCAAACCAGTCTCTGGACTGAAGACCACAACAACAACAAGAACAAGGGAAAATAGGATTGGTTGAGCGCAATCAAAGCAGTAACTTCCCTTACAAAGACCTGCGCGCATCCACAAAAGATAAGTTTATGCATTTGCTGGAACAGCGTCGGTGTGCTGCAATAGGAATCGCTTCCCCAAGGTGTAACCATCACCGTTGACATTTATCGTCAACAACTGTGATGTCCAGTCCAAGAACAATGCCCGCCCGCATTCTATTAGACTGACTAAAAACGATATGCAGGAGTTGGGTTGGGAAGTCATTACGCTCCCGCCTTATTCACTTGATCTTGCTTCCCCATATTTTCATCCTTTCCTCTCTCTAGCGAACAACGTTCAAGCAACTTCTTAAAAGATATAGTCGCCGTTGACTGTATAAAACAATTTATTGTTACTATTGCAATTTCGGCCTTATGGCCATTTTCGCGCCAACTGACTTAGCTTCACATTTTGTCAGTGCACCTGAACTTGTATGTGTGATGGATTATTAGAACGATGGTAACATCGACAGTTCGGTATATATTTAACAACATTTTACGATGTAATAAGTGTCGTACTCATCGTATCTTGTGGGACTCTCGCATTCAAAAGACTGCACTTTGACCTGTCTGATGGTCTTATATTCTGACAGAATGTAACTTTTGCAGTTTACTTGAAAGTGGCCGTAAGGCCGAAATTGCAATGGTTACAATAAATTGCTTATACAGTCAACGGCGACTATGATGTCTTTTAAGAAATATTATAAGACTATGAATTCCAACCATGAGAAGTTAATTCAAGGAACTTCCTTTCCGGATGGAAACGCGTACCGAACATGACTCGACAAGTTTTTCCTCTCAAAACCACTCGGTTCCTACAGTCGCGGATTCGGAAAGTTCCTTCAGCGTTGGCAGACTGTTGTAAATGGCAAAGGAAAATAAATTATGGATGACTAAACTCTCTATATTAATTGCGTTTATTAAACTTACGTAAAAACGTTACAAACTTACGCACCAACCCAATATAAGAACACCAGTGATGGCACAGTGAGTGAACTGTTAAACATGATGTAGAGCTGTGCGCAATAGTGTTAAGGCCGTGTTCCGATGTGAGAGAAATATCAGATGATTGCAACTGCCAGAACTGCGCTTCCGGCGACGCGTGCTGGCATGTTTTTGCCGCTAGGCGGCAGTGGGGTCGCGGAAGGGGAGAAGCGCGGCGGCCATCAATCTTGCGTGACGTCACGGCCAACAGCTGAGCGTCGCTGTCTGCTCTGCTCCCCTCTCCCTCTGGGACAGGGCCATTTGCGACCGGAGGGGGAATGAGCTGGTGTAGCTACGGTCATTCATGACTTCTGCGCCGCCGTCTTGCAGCGTTCTCCACTACTGTTATTATTATCCTTTTTTCTCGCCTCGTCACTCTTCTCTGCTTGTCTATATCTACATCTACATCTACATCCATACTCTGCAAGCCACCCGACGGTGTGTAGCGGAGGGTACCTTGAGTACCTCTATTGATTCACACTTCTATTCCAGTCTCGTATTGTTCGTGGAAAGAAAGATTGTCGGTATGCCTCTGTGTGGACTCTAATCTCTGTGATTTTATCCTCATGGTCTCTTCGCGAGATATACGTAATAGGGAGCAATAAACTGCTTGACTCCTCGGTGAGGGTATATTCTCGAAACTTTAACAAAAGCCCGTACCGAGCTACTGAGCGTCTCTCTTGCAGAGTGTTCCACTGGAGTTTATCTATCATCTCCGTAACGCTTTCACTATTACTAAATGATTCTGTAACGAAGCACGCTGCTCTCCGTTGGATCTTCTCTATCTCTTCTATCAACCCTATCTGGTACGGATCCCACACCGGTGAGCAGTATTCAAGCAGTGGTCGAACAAGTGTACTCTAACCTACTTCCTTTGTTTTCAGACTGCATTTCCTTAGGATTCTACCAGTGAACTCAGTCTCGCATCAGATTTATCGACGGTTAATTTTATATGGTCATTCCATTTTAGATCACTCCTAATGCCTACTCCCAGATAATTTATGGAATTAACTGCTTCCAGTTGCTGACCTGCTATATTGTAGCTAAATGAGGATCTTTCTTTCTATGTATTTGCATCACATTACACTTGTCAACGTTGAGATTCAATTGCCATTCCCTGCACCATGCGTCAATTCGTTGCAGATCGTCCTGCATTTCAGTACAAATTTCCATTGCTACAATCTCTCGATATACTACAGCCTCAGTGAACTTCCGATGTTATCAACAAGGTCATTTACATATATTGTGAATAGCAACGGTCATACGAAACTCCCCTGCGGCACACCTGAAATCACTCTTACTTCAGAAGACTTCTCTCCATTGAGAATGACAGGCTGCGTTCTGTTATCTAGGAACTCTTCAATCCAATCACACAATTGGTCTGATAATCCATGTGCTCTTACTTTGTTCATTAAACGACTGTGGGGAACTGTATCAAACGCCTTGCAGAAGTCAAGAAACACGGCATCTACCAGGGAACCCGTGTCTATGACCCTCTGAGTCTCGTGGACGAATAGCGCGATCTGGGTTTCACACGATCGTCTTTTTCGAAACCCATGCTGATTCCGACAGAGTAGATTTCTAGTCTCCAGAAAAGTCATTATACTCGAACATAATACGTGTTCCAAAATTCTACACAAATCATCGACGTTAGAGATATAGATCTATAGTTTTGTACATCTGTTCGACGTCCCTTCTTGAAAACGCGGATGACCTGTGCCCTTTTTCAATCTTTTGGAAATCTACGCTCTTCTAGAGACTTACGGTACACTGCTGCAAGGGAGGGAGGGGGGGGGGGGGCAAGTTCCTTCGCGTACTCTGTGCAAGATCGAACTGGTATCCCAGCAGGTCGAGCGGCCTTTCCTCTTTTGAGCGATTTTAATTGTTTTTCTATTCCTCTGTCATCTATTTCTATATTTTCCATTTTGATAGTCCATGTGCTCTTACTTTGTTCATTAAACGACTGTGGGTAACTGTACCAAACGCTTTGCGGAGGTCAAGAAAGTCCATCTGTGTACAGGATTTTCGAATGACGTCCACTGTTCAATACACAGGGTGAACATTAATAATACCGAAAAACTGCGGCGACGGATTCCTGACTGGAAATAAAGAAGAACACGTGTCCGGAAACGAATCGTTGGCACAATTGATGGCGCTGATGAAAGAAAGTTCCTATGACCACGTGACATGTGTTCCTTGTCTGTTACAGGCTGAGTGACTCAAGCAGCGTACTGTAAGCAGCAGAATGGACCGATACTCATGGCGGGAACAAGCCGGTATGGTGTTTGGGAAATGGTTGAGAGGCAGCACGGTTGTACCTATCCTCGCAAACACTAGCCGCATCATATATTTCAAGCGTTTTCCGGGTGTTTGCGTGATCACTGGGTTGGGTTGTTTTGAGGGAAGAGACCAAACAGCCAGGTCATCGGCCTCATCGGATTAGATAAGGACAGGGAAGGAAGTCGGCCGTGCCCTTTCAAAGGAACCATCCCGGCATTTGCCTGGAGCGATTTAGGGAAATCACGGAAAGATCCTTTCAGACAGACGAAAGTGCAGGGAGGCGGACACTGTACGTATACCAGATTTGGAGTCCCGGGTTCTGCAGGGCAATGAGACGAACCCTAGTGCAAGCTCCCGCCAAGGGGCACGCCAACATGGTATAACCCAAAGCTCGATTATGTGTATCCTGCATGACCTGCAACCAGTGCAAGAATTATCAGACTCTCATTTCCCTTGATGCGTTACTTTCGTTTTGCCTCAGGTTACAGTAGGAAATAATTATGTTTTCTATATCGAGATATAAGTTTTTCTTTGATTGCCAGCAGCTTCAATACTTCGCTGGGTGAAAGGAATATTTGACGCATTTGTTTATTTCTTTTCATCATTTCACAAAGAGGTCACACGCCGTTTATATGTATACTCCTTGTTCCATCCTGTATGAGTGTGCATGGGTATGAATGGAAGTCAAATGTAGCGGGAGCATGGACCAAAGGGAACAGTTTAAGGGAATAGCAGTCATTGCCAACATTACAAGAATAACGGCAGGTAGGCCAGAGCAGCAAGCAAAGATGAAAACAGGCACGAGGGTAGGTTACAAAGTTGGTGCGGGGGTGAGGGAGTCTCCCCACCACCGCGTCTGAATAGCAATGTTGGTCGGATTTTGGCGCGTGGAGAGCACTGTGGGGCCAGCCATGAGACGGACAGGACGAGGGAGCACAGCAGCTCACAGATTTGGTGAGATAAAATGACCTAATGTGGCTAGAAACTCACGACAGCGTATGCTCATAGCACGCATTCAACATATCTTCATCGGTACAGGTTACGGTTTTAATTTATTTGCAATAGTTTTCCCGGAAAAGTGTTCGTAAAATTTTGCTTTGTGGTAGTGAGCATGCAACAGGAACCGTCAGTTCGATTTTCTAAAGTTAATGAAAGACAGAAATAATCTGCAATGTGAATTTAGATAGGCTACCAGCTGCTATAGTGACGGCTTTGAGTTCAACCACCCCAGAACGTGTTACCTTAGAGGAACTCGCACCAGTTTCCGTTGTGCACATTTCAAAAATAATTAATTTGTTTATCAAGTTAATCAAATAAGGGTCACAATATAGACACCATTTCTTATGGGCCTGGTATACGAGGTGCGGCTAGAAAAAAACCGGACTGATGCTGGAAAAAACATTTATTTACAATTATTTACAATTTCATGTTATCTCCTTCAATGTACTCTCCTCCTCGGTCTCTACACCGCTCCATACGAATTTTCCACTGTTCATAGCAATGCTGCAGATCATTTTCCGTAAGTCCATACATTACTTCCGTCGCTTTTTCTTTTACTGCTTCAACAGTCTCAAATCTAGTTCCTTTCAAAGCTGACTTGACTTTAGGGAAAAGAAAAAAGTCACAGGGGGCCAAATCAGGTGAGTAGGGTGGATGATCTAAGATGGGAATGTTGTGTTTTGCCAAAAACGTCTTCACTGACAACGCACTGTGAGCTGGGGCATTGTCTTGGTGAAGGATCCATGACTTTTTTCTCCACAAATCGTTCCGTTTTCTCCGTACTCGCTCACGTAGGGTAGCTAGGACGCTAATGTAGTAATGCTGATTCACTGTTTGTCCCTCTGGTACACAATCAATGTGCACAATCCCTTTGATGTCAAAAAAAAACAATCATCATTGCCTTGAATTTCCATTTTGATATTCGTGCTTTTTTTTGTCGTGGAGAACCAGGAGTTTTCCAATGCATCGATTGGCGTTTAGTTTCGGGATCGTAAGTAAAAAACCACGATTCATCGCAAGTAATAACATTTTGTAAGAAGGTGGGATCACTTTCAATGTTTTCCAGGATGTCAGAACAAATCATTCTTCGGCGTTCCTTCTGTTCAATTGTGAGACACTTTGGAACCATTCCTGAACACACTTTATTCATGTTGAAACTTTCATGATGAATCTGCCTAACACTTTCCTTGTCAACTCCTGTTAACTCAGACACTGCTCTGATTGTTAAACGGCGATCTTGTCGAACAAGTTTACCGATTTTTTCAATGTTTGCATCATTTTTTGCTGACAATGGTCTGCCAGTGCGAGTGTCATCACTGGTGTCTTCGCGGCCATCTTTAAATAGTTTAAACCACTCAAACACTTGTGTTCGCGATAAACAATCATCGCCGTACACTTGTTGTAACATTACAAACGTTTCACTTGCAGATTTTCCTAGTTTGAAACAAAATTTGATGTTAACACACTGTTCTTTCTGTACACTCAACATTTTCCGACGCACAGACAAAACGTCAACTACATAAAACAGACGCCACGGGCAGACTGAGTGCAGGAGGCAAATGAAACTTGAGCAGTAGGCGGAGCGAGAGTCACGTGACAGGCCACGCGACTTTCAGCCGTATTGCATGCGTTTTATTGTTTCACCAGTACCAGTCTGGTTTTTTTCTAGCCACACCTCGTATTAGCAGCCAGGACGCAAAGTCGAGTACAATTCTCTAAGGTAACGCGAGGAGATGGTCACACAGGTTCAATGTAAATTAAAAGTATATAAAGAGCCAGCATACAGCCAACGAGCAGTCATATAGCACCCTCTACGGGAAGGATTTTGTCCTTGGGTTTTGCACTAAACCATCACAATTATGGGATTTCCGTCATCTGTCCTCTTAACCAACGAAGCAGCCCTTACCAGAACTGCCATCATCAACCTGCATAATCGTCATTTTGGCTACAGACAATCCTGGGGAATGGTTTAGGCGTCTCATCAGCATCGGTTCAGAGCCAATTTGTGACCAGGGATTCTTGGCGACCACAGACTTGGATCGACGGAGGATCATAGCTGGGCTTCCTACGGAATATTTTGTCTGGGCTGCTTGAGAATGTGCCTCAGGGGTCCCATATCATCCCAACTGCACACGCCCCACACCATTACAGAGCCTCCACCAGCTTGAACAGGACCCTGATGACATGCAGGGTCCATGGATTCATGAGGTTATCTCTATACCCGTACGCGTCCATCAAATGGTTCAAATGGCTCTGAGCACTATGGGACTCAACTGCTGTGGTCATAAGTCCCCTAGAACTTAGAACTACACTCCTGGAAATGGAAAAAAGAACACATTGACACCGGTGTGTCAGACCCACCATACTTGCTCCGGACACTGCGAGAGGGCTGTACAAGCAATGATCACACGCACGGCACAGCGGACACACCAGGAACCGCGGTGTTGGCCGTCGAATGGCGCTAGCTGCGCAGCATTTGTGCACCGCCGCCGTCAGTGTCAGCCAGTTTCCGTGGCATACGGAACTCCATGGCAGTCTTTAACACTGGTAGCATGCCGCGACAGCGTGGACGTGAACCGTATGTGCAGTTGACGGACTTTGAGCGAGGGCGTATAGTGGGCATGTGGGAGGCCGGGTGGACGTACCGCCGAATTGCTCAACACGTGGGGCGTGAGGTCTCCACAGTACATCGATGTTGTCGCCAGTGGTCGGCGGAAGGTGCACGTGCCCGTCGACCTGGGACCGGACCGCAGCGACGCACGGATGCACGCCAAGACCGTAGGATCCTACGCAGTGCCGTAGGGGACCGCACCGCCACTTCCCAGCAAATTAGGGACACTGTTGCTCCTGGGGTATCGGCGAGGACCATTCGCAACCGTCTCCATGAAGCTGGGCTACGGTCCCGCACGCCGTTAGGCCGTCTTCCGCTCACACCCCAACATCGTTCAGCCCGCCTCCAGTGGTGTCGCGACAGGCGTGAATGGAGGGACGAATGGAGACGTGTCGTCTTCAGCGATGAGAGTCGCTTCTGCCTTGGTGCCAATGATGGTCGTATGCGTGTTTGGCGCCGTGCAGGTGAGCGCCACAATCAGGACTGCATACGACCGAGGCACACAGGGCCAACACCCGGCATCATGGTGTGGGGAGCGATCTCCTACACTGGCCGTACACCACTGGTGATCGTCGAGGGGACACTGAATAGTGCACGCTACATCCAAACCGTCATCGAACCCATCGTTCTACCATTCCTAGACCGGCAAGGGAACTTGCTGTTCCAACAGGACAATGTACGTCCGCATGTATCCCGTGCCACCCAACGTGCTCTAGAAGGTGTACGTCAACTACCCTGGCCAGCAAGATCTCCGGATCTGTCCCCCATTGAGCAGGTTTGGGACTGGATGAAGCGTCGTCTCACGCGGTCTGCACGTCCAGCACGAACGCTGGTCCAACTGAGGCGCCAGGTGGAAATGGCATGGCAAGCCGTTCCACAGGACTACATCCAGCATCTCTACGATCGTCTCCATGGGAGAATAGCAGCCTGCATTGCTGCGAAAGGTGGATATACACTGTACTAGTGCCGACATTGTGCATGCTCTGTTGCCTGTGTCTATGTGCCTGTGGTTCTGTCAGTGTGATCATGTGATGTATCTGACCCCAGGAATGTGTCAATACAGTTTCCCCTTCCTGGGACAATGAATTCACGGTGTTCTTATTTCAATTTCCAGGAGTGTACTTAAACCTAACTAACCTAAGGACAGCACACCCAGCCATCACGAGGCAGAGAAAATCCCTGACCCCGCCGGGAATCGAACCCGGGAACCCGGGCGTGGGAAGCGAGAACGCTACCGCACGACCACGAGATGCGGGCACACGTCCATCCACTCGATACAATTTGAAACGAGACTCGTCCGACCAGACAACATGTTTCCAGTCACCAACAGTCCAGTGTCTATGTTGACGGGCCCAGGCGAGGCGTAAAGCTTTGTGTCGTGCAGTCATCAAGGGTACACGAGTGGGCCTTCGGCTCCGAAAGCCTATTTCTATGATGTTTCGTGGAATGGTTCGCACGCTGACACTTGTTGACTGCCCAGCACTGAAATCTGCAGCAATTTGCCGAACAATTGCAATTCTGTCACGTTGAACGATTCTCCTCAGTCGTCGTTGGTCCCGTTCTTTCAGGATCTTTTTCGGCCGCAGCGATGTCGGAGATTTGATGTCTTACCGGATTCCTGAATTTCACGGTACAATCGTGCATTTGGTCGCGGGGGAAAATCCCCCATTCATCGCTACCTCGGAGTTATTGTGTCCCATCGCTCCTGAGCCGACTATAGAACCACGTACAAACTCACATAAATCTTAATAACATGTCATTGTAGCAGCAGTAGCCGATCTAACAACTGAAGCATTGTCTTATATAGGCGTTACCGTACTGTCCGAACTGCCGTATTCTACTTGTTTACATATCTCTGTATTTGAATACGCATGCCTACATCAGTTCAGTTTCTTTGGCACTTGGTTATGTATTATTATTATATTATTATTGGTGTTTTGCCCTTAAAGAGCGCAGTTGGACTAAACTACATGGTCAGTTCCTTTTGCTGCCTTCCTTGCTGCCCAAACTTCCCTCATTCGCTCACTGTGTTTCTGTTTCCGGTCCTCTGTCCATGCTTGTTGTCGGCTTCGTGTCTTCTGCTTCATCTTGATTGCCTTTTAGGTTGCCCATATTTCTTTCATCTTCCGACTGTGATCTTGCTTGCGTTCTTCGGTCCATTTTACGCCTCTTCGTTTCTCACAGTGTATCTCGTGTAGTTTACTTTTCTTAATGATGTTTCTGAACTTTATTCTGTCGTATATTGTGTCTGCTGTTATGTTGAGTTGGTTCAGGTCGTATTTTACATCTGCCACCCATTTGTTGTTTCTAGTGGTTACCCACTCAAAGATCTGTTTGGTCAGTCTATGGAATTTTGTATAGGTGTCCATAGAACTGTAGTCAGCGTTTTCTAATCTTTTCTGTGATTGTCTCCGTATGTTTATATAGTTCCTCTGTAGGTTTCTTGACCCACATTCCATTGTTGTTAGTTGAGCTAAATATTTTCTTAAGTGTTTTCATTTCTACTTTTTCTAGTTGCCTCATACGTTTATGTTCTAGGATTAGTGTGGTCTCTGCTGCATATAGTGCCTCGGGGAACACCACCGTGTCGTAGTGGCGTAATTTGGCTTTTTGTGAGATAGACTTCTTGATGTGCCGGCCGGAGTGGCCGAGCGGTTCTGGGCGCTACAGTCTGGAACCGAGCGACCGCTACGGTCGCTGGTTCGAATCCTGCCTCGGGCACGGATGTGTGTAATGTCCTTAGGTTAGTTAGGTTTAATTAGTTCTAAGTTCTAGGCGACTGATGACCTTAGAAGTTAAGTCGCATAGTGCTCAGTGCCATTTGAACTTCTTGATGTAATGATTCCACACTACTTTGTACGCCTTGTCCAGTTTAGTTTTTCTTTCTTCGTTTGAGTCTCTGCTATGTCCGCTCATATGTAGTGTTTCACCGAGGTATTTGAAGTTTACCGTTTTGTAAATCGTGCCGTATTTTGTGTTCAGAGATGAGAGTTTCTTTGTGCTCATAAACTGTGTCTTTTCATACGAGATCTGTAGTCCAGTTTTGGAAGCGATTTCAAGTAGTTTTTCAATAGTGTCTTTTGTTTCATTTATTCCTTTCCTGACAATCGCCAAACCGTCTGCAAAACCCAGGAATTTAATCTGTAGTTTTCCTAAGGTTACCCCCTGTTGTGATGTTTCCCATTCTTTTTATCACAAACATCGGTTGTCACTTTGAAAAAACCTCGCCAAAAAATGTGTCATTAATTTCGTTTTTTTTTAAATCCTCAAAATTCCGATCATAATTTCATGTAAAAGCAAAAAGAATTCCATCTTCCTCCGACGTACTGTCGAGAATACTTGATGGTGAGAGCGTGGATGGAGGACTTGGGGACACGAATAGTGCTTCTCTTGTCTACGTTTCTCTAAAAACCAGTTCAACCGTAGTACAGTAGTGCCACTGAATAGTTAAGCTGACAAGCTGCAGTGCGGAAACAGAATCGCAGCGCACAGTGCCAAGCCACTGCCGACTGCGGACTGCTCTGCCGCCCCTGAGGCTGCCACCCGCCCACCCACACCACGCCAGACCCAGCACACAGTGCCGGGCTTTGATAAACGACCCGGGACACGCCCACGGCCGCCGGCTTCCTCGAGTCCTCTCCTGCTACCCCTGGACTTTCTCCGCTCGCTCGCCAGCTGTCTGCGCCGCCTCCCCAGTTCGCCACTACTGCACTCTCCTCCTCTTTGTTCCGGTTCTTCCGGCAACTGCGAGACTCGACGATAATCACTCACAGCAACGAAGCAAGGGATGGCGGTTATCGCTGAAAGAACCGGTTGTCGGTCATATCGGTTATCTACGTCTACATCTACGTATACTCTACTGGCCACTAACATTGCTACACCACGAAGATGACGTGCTACAGACGCGAAATTTAACCGACAGCAAGAAGATGCTGTGATATGCAAATGATTAGCTTTTCAGAGCATTCACACGAGGTTAGCGCCGGTGGCGGCACCTACAACGTGCTGACATAAGGAAAGTTTCCAACCGATTGCTCATACACAAACAGCAATTGACCGGCGTTGCCTGGTGAAACGTTGTTGTGATGGCTCATGTAAGGAGGAGAAATGCGTACCATCACGTTTCCGACTTTGATAATGGTCGGATTGTAGCCTGTCGCGATTGCGGTTTATCGTATCGCGACATTGCTGCTCGCGGTGGTCGAGATCCAATAACTGTTAGCATAATATGGAATCGGTGGGTTCAGGGGGGTAATACGTAACGCCGTGCTGGATCCCAACGGCCTCGTATCACTAGCAGCCGAGATGACAGGCATCTTATCCGCATGGCTGTAACGGATCGTGCAGCCACGTCTCGATCCCTGAGTCAACGTCTACATCTACATTTACATCTACATTTACACTCCGCAAGCCACCCAACGGTGTGTGGCGGAGGGCACTTTACGTGCCACTGTCATTACCTCCCTTTCCTGTTCCAGTCGCGTATGGTTCGCGAGAAGAACGACTGTCTGAAAGCCTCCGTGCGCGCTCTAATCTCTCTAATTTTACATTCGTGATCTCCTCGGGAGGTATAAGTAGGGGGAAGCAATATATTCGATACCTCATCCAGAAACGCACCCTCTCGAAACCTGGCGAGCAAGCTACACCGCGATGCAGAGCGCCTCTCTTGCAGAGTCTGCCACTTGAGTTTATTAAACATCTCCGTAACGCTATCACGGTTACCAAATAACCCTGTGACGAAACGCGCCGCTCTTCTTTGGATCTTCTCTATCTCCTCCGTCAAACCGATCTGGTACGGATCCCACACTGATGAGCAATACTCAAGTATAGGTCGAACGAATGTTTTGTAAGCCACCTCTTTTGTTGGTGGACTACATTTTCTAAGCACTCTCCCAATGAATCTCAACCTGGTACCCGCCTTACCAACAATTAATTTTATATGATCATTCCACTTCAAATCGTTCCGCACGCATACTCCCAGATATTTTACAGAAGTAACTGTTACCAGTGTTTGTTCCGCTATCATATAATCATACAATAAAGGATCCTTCTTTCTATGTATTCGCAATACAGATGGGGACGTTTGCAAGACAACAACCATCTGCACGAACATTTCGACGACGTTTGCAGCAGCATGGACATTCAGCTCGGGGACCATGGCTGCGGTTGCCCTTGACGCTGCATCACAGACAGGAGCGCCTGCGATGGTTTACTCAACGACGACCCTGGGTGAACGAATGGCAAAACGTCATTTTTTCGGATGAATCCAGGTTCTGTTTACATGGCGGTCGCATCCGTGTTTGGCGACAACGTGGTGAAAGCACATTGGAAGCTTGTGTTCGTGATCGCCATATTGGCGTATCATCCGGCGTGATGGTATGGGGTGCCATTGGTTACACGTCTCGGTCACCTCTTGTTCGCATTGACGGCACTCTGAACAGTGGACGTTACATTTCAGACGTGTTACGGCCCGTCGCTCTACCGTTCATTCGATCCCTGCGAAACCCTTCATTTCAGCACGATAATGCACGACCGCATGTTGCAGGTCCTGTACAGCCCTTTCTGGATACAGAAAATGTTAGACTGCTGCCATGGCCAGCACATTCTCCAGATCTCTCACCAATTGAAAACGTCTGGTCGATGGTCTCTGACCAACCGGCTCGTCACAACAAGCCAATCACTACTGTTGATGAACTGTGGTAGCGTGTTGATGCTGCATGGGCAGCTGTACCTGTACACGCCATCCAAGCTCTGTTTGACTCAAAGCCCAGGTATATCAAGGCCGTTATAACGGACAGAGGTGGTTGTTCTGGGTACTGATTTCTCCGGATCTATGCACCCAAATTGCGTGAAAATGTAATCACATGTCAGTTCTAGTATAATATATTTGTCCAATCAATACCCGTTTATCATCTGCATTTGTTCTTGGTGCAGCAATTTTAATGGCCAGTAGTGTATACTCCACTGGCCACCAAGCAGTGTGTGGCGGAGAGCACAATTTGCACCAAAGTCATATTCCCCGCCCCATTCCCCCCCTCCCCCCGTCTGTTCCAGTCGCGGATCGCGCGAGGTAAAAACGACTGCCTGAACGCCTCAGTACGAGCTCTAATTTACCTTATCTTTGAATGGTGATCATTGTACGATTTGAAAGTTGGTGGTAATAATATATGCTCTACATCCTCGGCGAAGATCGGATTTCGGAATTTAGTGAGTAGCCCCTTCCGCTTAGCGCGCCGTCTGTCTGCAAGTGTGTCCCACTTCATACTTTCTGTGAGATTTGTAATGCTCTCGTAATGGCTAAATGTACCAGTCACGAATATTGCCGCTCTTCTTTGGACCTTCTCAATCTCTTGAAGCAGACCCAACTGGTAAGAGTCCCATACAGCCGAACAATACTCTAAGACGGAACTAACGTATTGTAAGCTACACTCCTGGAAATGGAAAAAAGAACACATTGACACCGGTGTGTCAGACCCACCATACTTGCTCCGGACACTGCGAGAGGGCTGTACAAGCCATGATCACACGCACGGCACAGCGGACACACCAGGAACCGCGGTGTTGGCCGTCGAATGGCGCTATCTGCGCAGCATTTGTGCACCGCCGCCGTCAGTGTCAGCCAGTTTGCCGTGGCATACGGAGCTCCATCGCAGTCTTTAACACTGGTAGCATGCCGCGACAGCGTGGACGTGAACCGTATGTGCAGTTGACGGACTTTGAGCGAGGGCGTATAGTGGGCATGCGGGAGGCCGGGTGGACGTACCGCCGAATTGCTCAACACGTGGGGCGTGAGGTCTCCACAGTACATCGATGTTGTCGCCAGTGGTCGGCGGAAGGTGTACGTGCCCGTCGACCTGGGACCGGACCGCAGCGACGCACGGATGCACGCCAAGACCGTAGGATCCTACGCAGTGCCGTAGGGGACCGCACCGCCACTTCCCAGCAAATTAGGGACACTGTTGCTCCTGGGGTATCGGCGAGGACCATTCGCAACCGTCTCCATGAAGCTGGGCTACGGTCCCGCACACCGTTAGGCCGTCTTCCGCTCACGCTCCAACATCGTGCAGCCCGCCTCCAGTGGTGTCGTGGCAGGCGTGAATGGAGGGACGAATGGAGACGTGTCGTCTTCAGCGATGAGAGTCGCTTCTGCCTTGGTGCCAATGATGGTCGTATGCGTGTTTGGTGCCGTGCAGGTGAGCGCCACAATCAGGACTGCATACGACCGAGGCACACAGGGCCAACACCCGGCATCATGGTGTGGGGAGCGATCTCCTACACTGGCCGTACACCACTGGTGATCGTCGAGGGGACACGGAATAGTGCACGGTACATCCAAACCGTCATCGAACCCATCGTTCTACCATTCCTAGACCGGTAAGGGAACTTGCTGTTCCAACAGGACAATGCACGTCCGCATGTATCCCGTGCCACTCAACGTGCTCTAGAAGGTGTAAGTCAACTACCCTGGCCAGCAAGATCTCCGGATCTGTCCCCCATTGAGCATGTTTGGGACTGGATGAAGCGTCGTCTCACGCGGTCTGCACGTCCAGCACGAACGCTGGTCCAACTGAGGCGCCAGGTGAAAATGGCATGGCAAGCCGTTCCACAGAACTACATCCAGCATCTCTACGATCGTCTCCACGGGAGAATAGCAGCCTGCATTGCTGCGAAAGGTGGATATACACTGTACTAGTGCCGACATTGTGCATGCTCTGTTGCCTGTGTCTATGTGCCTGTGGTTCTGTCAGTGTGATCATGTGATGTATCTGACCCCAGGAATGTGTCAATAAAGTTTCCCCTTCCTGGGTCAATGAATTCACGGTGTTCTTATTTCAATTTCCAGGAGTGTATTTTCTTTGTTGGGACTGCATCGCATATGGATTATACCAATAAACTGCAATCTAGAGTTCGCGTTGCCCGTTGCTTGTGTAATCTGATTTCCTACGCCACTTTAACCTGAGTGTTAAAACCGCCCAAAATAGCGGTTTTTTAATGGAACCGATTTTCAATTTTTTATTACCGTTCTTTCTTATAATAAACGGAGAAATCGAGCAAAGATTTAAAAACAATGACTCATTCACTTTCAAGTCACATACGCTCAAACTATTAAATTAAATAGGCAAATAACAGAAAAGGTAGTCGGTCCACTGTTCGCTTCTTGTGTCGAAAACTGGTAAGTGGCTTAATACTACAAAAATCACGAGTACCCTCCTATTGATTCTAATTTTTTAAAACTCTGTTGTAATCGGGAACCATACCACAATTTCGGCTTTATGAATAATCAACGGTAGAGAGTAAAAACTAAGGTTGATGAACACGATTTTTTGTGTTAATTTGCCCGTTTTCAAGAGCTACAAGCAGATAAAGACATATTATGTAGAATAACTTTCCATTTTTATTGTATACTATGTCTGACTTGTTAAGTTTCTAGTTTATGTTTGTTACCATAATTTCCTTCCTCTGTTGTCATTTCACAGAAATGGTAGACGAATCTTTAATCATTTAAAGCAAAGAAGCATTGTAATTCATAGTTATATCACTTATTAAAAATACTTACAGGCTAGTGTTGGTGCCATTATGCAGTGAAATGGATGTTCAGTGAGGAGAGCAGAAATTGCCGTATAGACCACGAACGCTGCACGAACACGCGTAGCTTAAACCAATACACAACGGTAACTGGGACACTATTGTTTAAAAAAAATGCTGTACCAGTTCTTATGCCATGCGTTTGCTGCTTGTTCCTGTTGCATGGTCACTAAAACAGCGCTGATAGCTTTTCCCATTTCTCTATGAAAACGCAATATTTCAAACCCATAGAAATGTTACGAGTAAGAACTCAATTTTAAATAAAAGGTTTATTCAAAGATTAAAACTGATATTGGTAATTTTTATTTCGATTTTTTTACTCGGATATTATAACAGAGACCAAACTAGTACCGAAAAATACCCGTTATTCAGAACTAAAATAGCGGTATCGAGTTTCACTGTTGGTTTTCTCCCATCCCTACTACAACCACCAAATGCGCAACACTAGACACATGCCACTTCCTATTTATATTTCATTATCTTATTTAAAACTAACTGTCCTGACCATGCGTTGCTGTGACGGAGTCTGGTTAAATGGAAAAGAAAGAAAGGGGAAAACACACGTTACCGTCGTATATACAGGGTGTTTCAAAAATGACCGGTATATTTGAAACGGCAATAAAAACTAAACGAGCAGCGATAGAAATACACCGTTTGTTGCAATATGCTTGGGACAACAGTACATTTTCAGGCAGACAAACTTTCGAAATTACAGTAGTTACAATTTTCAACAACAGATGGCGCTGCGGTCTGGGAAACTCTATAGTAGGATATTTTCCACATATCCACCATGCGTAGCAATAATATGGCGTAGTCTCTGAATGAAATTACCCGAAACCTTTGACAACGTGTCTGGCGGAATGGCTTCACATGCAGATGAGATGTACTGTTTCCGCTGTTCAATTGTTTCTGGATTCTGGCGGTACACCTGGTCTTTCAAGTGTCCCCACAGAAAGAAGTCACAGGGGTTCATGTCTGGCGAATACGGAGGCCAATCCACGCCGCCTCCTGTATGTTTCGGATAGCCCAAAGCAATCACACGATCATCGAAATATTCATTCAGGAAATTAAAGACGTCAGCCGTGCGATGTAGCCGGGCACCATCTTGCATAAACAACGAGGTGTTCGCAGTGTCGTCTAAGGCAGTTTGTACCGCCACAAATTCACGAAGAATGTCCGGATAGCGTGATGCAGTAATCGTTTCGGATCTGAAAAATGGGGCAATGATTCCTTTGGAAGAAATGGCGGCCCAGACCAGTACTTTTTGAGGATGCAGGGGCGATGGGACTGCAACATGGGGCTTTTCGGTTCCCCATTTGCGCCAGTTCTGTTTATTGACGAAGCCGTCCAGGTAAAAATAAGCTTCGTCAGTAAACCAAATGCTGCCCACATGCATATCGCCGTCATCAATCCTGTGCACTATATCGTTAGCGAATGTCTCTCGTGCAGCAATGGTAGCGGCGCTGAGGGGTTGCCGCGTTTGAATTTTGTATGGATAGAGGTGTAAACTCTGGCGCATGAGACGATACGTGGACATTGGCGTCATTTGGACCGCAGCTGCAACACGGCGAACGGAAACCCGAGGCCGCTGTTGGATCACCTGCTGCACTAGCTGCGCGTTGCCCTCTGTGGTTGCCGTACGCGGTCGCCCTACCTTTCCAGCACGTTCATCCGTCACGTTCCCAGTCCGTTGAAATTTTTCAAACAGATCCTTTATTGTATCGCTTTTCGGTCCTTTGGTTACATTAAACCTCCGTTGAAAACTTCGTCTTGTTGCAACAACACTGTGTTCTAGGCGGTGGAATTCCAACACCAGAAAAATCCTCTGTTCTAAGGAATAAACCATGTTGTCTACAGCACACTTGCACGTTGTGAACAGCACACGCTAACAGCAGAAAGACGACGTACAGAATGGCGCACCCACAGACTGCGTTGTCTTCTATATCTTTCACATCACTTGCAGCGCCATCTGTTGTTGAAAATTGTAACTACTGTAATTTCGAAAGTTTGTCCGCCTGAAAATGTACTGTTGTCCCAAGCATATTGCAACAAACGGTGTATTTCTATCGCTGCTCGTTTAGTTTTTATTGCCGTTTCAAATATACCGGTCATTTTTGAAACAACCTGTAGGAACTGTATATGCGTCCTAATCTCCCATGTCTATGTGCATCTCTTCCTCTCTCTCTCTCTCTTTGTCCATCTCATCCTCCTTCCACCCTCTCTCTCTCTCCATCACTTTCTTTCCACCCCCCCCCTCTCTCTCTCTCTCTCTCTCTCTCTCTCTCTCTCTCTCTCTCTCTCTCTCCTCTCTCCCCATCCTCTGCTCTCCTCTCTCTCCACCTTCTCCTACAGCCTGTCTAGCTTCTCCTTTCTGCTTTCTGTCTCCGTTACCTCTCACCCTTTTGCTCATCTCCTGTTGCTCCCTCCCACAGAGTTTGTTATTACACATTCAGATTCTGTATTGGTGTTCTAATCATAAGTTATAAATACACCTTCCCTGTTTGCTAACATCACAGTAGCACTTCAGTACGACGGAAGTTATTCCTTGATGTTTCAACAGTTGCTCTACTATCCTGTCCATTCTTCGCCGATTCTCTCTAGAATCTCCTCATTATTTACCTTATCAGTTCACCTAATCTTCAACATTTTTCTTTATATATATTTACATATTACACATATTAAAAATAAATAGCCTATGCCTGTCTGAATGTTCATTAGACTGCAATGTAAAAATTTAAAGTAAATCTGTTAAGACCTTTTCAAGATCTTTTTTTATTCACGCTTCCGCTTTATACACTGGAGCGTCAAAGAAACTGGTTTTGGCATGCGTATTCAAATATAAATATATTTAAACAGCTGAATACCGCGCTGCAGTCGGCAACGCCTTTATAACACAACAAATGTCAGGCGCAGTTGTTAGATCGGTCACTGCTGCTAAAATGGCAGGTTATCAAGAGTTAAGTGGACTTGAACGTGGTGTTGTAGTCGGGGCAGTAGCGGAAGAACACAGCATCTCCGAGGTAGCGCTCAAGTGGAGATTTTACCGTACGACCATCCCACGTCTCTACCCTGAATATCAGGAATCTGGTAAAATATCAAATCTCCGATATCGCTGCAGTCGGAAAAAGATCCTGAAAGAACGGGACCAACGACGACTGAAGAGTATCGTTCAACGTAAAGGGAATCCAGCCCTTCCGCAAATTGCAAATTCTGGGCCATCAACAAATGTCAGCGTGCGAACCATGCAACGAAACATCATCGGTACGGGCTTTCGGAGACGAAGGCCCACCCATCTACCCTTCTTGACTGCACGACACAAAGCTTTAAACCTCGCCTGGGCCCGTCAGCACCGACATTGGACTTCTGATGACTGGTTAGATAGTCTCGACTCAAATTGTATCGAGCGGTGGACGCGTACGTGAATGGAGACAACCTCATGAATCCACTGACCACAGGGTCTGCAACGGTGTGGGGAGTGTGCAGTGGTAGTGATATGAGACCCCTATTACGTCTAGATACGACTCTGAAAGGTGACACGTACGTAAGCATCCTGTCTGATCACCTGCATCCATTAATGTCCATTGTGCATTCTGAGGGACTCGGGCAATTCTAGCAGGACAATGAAACACCCCACACGTCCAGAATTGCTACAGAGTGGCTCTAGGAACACTCTTCTGAGTTTAAACACTTCCGCTGGCCACCAAACTTCCGAGACATGAACATTATTGAGCATATCTGGTAGGCCTTGCAATGTGCTGTTCAGAAGAGGTCTCCACTCACCCATACTCTTACGGATTTATGGACAGCCCTGCAGGATTCATGGTGTCAGTTGCCTCTAGCATTACTCCAGATATTAGTCGAGTCCATGACACGTCGTGTTGCGGCACTTCTGCGTGCTCACGGGGGCGGTACACGATTTTAGGCAGGTGTACCAGTTTCTTCAGTGTGCATTACATGTTTATTTATATTTTAAAAATTTTAAAGGAATAGGTATATACATACACGTGCGTATTTCAATGCAACAGTGTGTTCAAGTTTCAAAGCAATCGGTAAAGAACTTCTGAGCATTTAACATTCTGGCCGGCCGTGGTGGTCGAGCGGTTCTAGGCGCTACAGTCCGGAACCGCGCGAACGCTAAGGTCGCAGGTTCGAATCTTGCCTCGGGCATGGATGTGTGTGATGTGCGTAGGTTGGTTAGGTTTAAGTAGTTCTACGTTCTAGGGGACTGATGGCCTCAGAAGTTGAGTCCCATAGTGCTCAGAGCCATTTGAACCATTTAACATTCTGAATAAACAAACATCAGGTTTTCGTCAACATAGAACATCATTATTAATTACAGGATGTACACTCCTGGAAATGGAAAAAAGAACACATTGACACCGGTGTGTCAGACCCACCATACTTGCTCCGGACACTGCGAGAGGGCTGTACAAGCAATGATCACACGCACGGCACAGCGGACACACCAGGAACCGCGGTGTTGGCCGTCGAATGGCGCTAGCTGCGCAGCATTTGTGCACCGCCGCCGTCAGTGTCAGCCAGTTTGCCGTGGCATACGGAGCTCCATCGCAGTCTTTAACACTGGTAGCATGCCGCGACAGCGTGGACGTGAACCGTATGTGCAGTTGACGGACTTTGAGCGAGGGCGTATAGTGGGCATGCGGGAGGCCGGGTGGACGTACCGCCGAATTGCTCAACACGTGGGGCGTGAGGTCTCCACAGTACATCGATTTTGTCGCCAGTGGTCGACGGAAGGTGCACGTGCCCGTCGACCTGGGACCGGACCGCAGCGACGCACGGATGCACGCCAAGACCGTAGGATCCTACGCAGTGCCGTAGGGGACCACACCGCCACTTCCCAGCAAATTAGGGACACTGTTGCTCCTGGGGTATCGGCGAGGACCATTCGCAACCGTCTCCATGAAGCTGGGCTACGGTCCCGCACATCGTTAGGCCGTCTTCCGCTCACGCCCCAACATCGTGCAGCCCGCCTCCAGTGGTGTCGCGACAGGCGTGAATGGAGGGACGAATGGAGACGTGTCGTCTTCAGCGATGAGAGTCGCTTCTGCCTTGGTGCCAATGATGGTCGTATGCGTGTTTGGCGCCGTGCAGGTGAGCGCCACAATCAGGACTGCATACGACCGAGGCACACAGGGCCAACACCCGGCATCATGGTGTGGGGAGCGATCTCCTTCACTGGCCGTACACCACTGGTGATCGTCGAGGGGACACTGAATAGTGCACGGTACATCCAAACCGTCATCGAACCCATCGTTCTACCATTTCTAGACCGGCAAGGGAACTTGCTGTTCCAACAGGACAATGCACGTCCGCATGTATCCCGTGCCACCCAACGTGCTCTAGAAGGTGTAAGTCAACTACCCTGGCCAGCAAGATCTCCGGATCTGTCCCCCATTGAGCATGTTTGGGACTGGATGAAGCGTCGTCTCACGCGGTCTGCACGTCCAGCACGAACGCTGGTCCAACTGAGGCGCCAGGTGGAAATGGCATGGCAAGCCGTTCCACAGAACTTCATCCAGCATCTCTACGATCGTCTCCATGGGAGAATAGCAGCCTGCATTGCTGCGAAAGGTGGATATACACTGCACTAGTGCCGACATTGTGCATGCTCTGTTGCCTGTGTCTATGTGCCTGTGGTTCTGTCAGTGTGATCATGTGATGTATCTGACCCCAGGAATGTGTCAATAAAGTTTCCCCTTCCTGGGACAATGAATTCACGGTGTTCTTATTTCAATTTCCAGGAGTGTATATATTGGGTGTAAATTTTATGCTGACAAACCACAATAACTCGAAAAATAATCTTCACACAAAAAATGTGTAGAATCCAAAGTTGATTATTTTCGAGGGGGACATCTGCTGATGCTAAAATTAGCCTGCCACCCCAGCCCCTGGGGGTAGAGCGGAAGACAACTTCAAAATTTCAAATGAGAACCCCCATTTTTTACTGTAGAATCAGATTCTACATAAAAAACTACGTACTTTTTGTCTTAAACATTTGTTTTGATTCGTTGAAACTAAAACTCTCCCTCTATCCCCATAGAGTGGGGTTTGAGATAGAGGAATTAGAGTTTTACAAATGTCGACCCAAATATTAATTTTTTCCGCAGATTGGGATAAGTTTTGTTTGTTTCTTGGTCACGAGGCCCACCCTATGGGAAGAAAGGGAGAGTTTTAGTTTTAGCGAATCAAAATCTACGTAGTGAATAAGTATTTTCTATTTATTCGTAACCATTTTCTACTCAAAAATGAGAACATGGATTTTCTTGAATTACAGCGCCAACTGTCAAGAATTAAAACTAATGTTTAAGACAAAATGTACGTAGTTTTTTATGTAGAATCTGATTGTGTAATCAAAAATGGGGGTCCCCATTTGAAATTTTGAACTTGTCTCTCGTCCAACCCCCAGGGGGCTGAGTTGGCGGGCTAATTTTAACCCCAGCAGATGTCCCCCTCTAAAATAACCCACTTTGGATTCTACGCGTTCTTTCGTGCGAAGCTTATTTTTCGATTTATTCTGGTTCGTCAACTTAAAATTTACACGCTGTATAGCCCCAACGGGTTGTCAAATTGACCATGGCTTCGACTAAAATGCCCTAGTGCAGTCGAAACCATGGTCAAATTGACAAAAATTTTGTGGAACCGATGTGGCTATATATACATCCTGTAATTAAATAACGTACGATTGCTGGATCTTAGCCAATAAAAATGTTAAAAATTTCAACACCCTTATTATACATATACGCCGTATCCCACTACCCAGTGAAGAAATGGCTGAGATACACGATTCTGAACAAACGAACATTCATATTTTTATTTTGCATATTAAAAAATGTGCGTATTAGAACGCACGTATTGCCGTGCAACATTTTGACAAAAATTTAAAGCAATTGGTGAAGAAAATTCGTATATATATATATATATACATATATATATATATATATATATATATATATATATATATATATATATATATATATATATATATATATACTGCTGGCCACCGTAAATGCAACACCAAGAAAGGCAAGAGGTAGCACAACAAAATTTATTTCGTAGATAACATGTTGACCAAGTATCAAATGATTACGTTTACAGACGTCTGTGACATGTGGTTCCTGCCAGAATCAATAGCCAGAGTAGCCGCCATTGTTGGAGATCACCGCTGCCACACGTCTCGGCATTGAGTCAAAGAGACGTTGGATGTGTTCCTGGGGTACAGCAGCCCAAGCAGCTTCCACACGTTGCCAAAGATCATCTGGGTCACTCGTTGAGCAACCATGGACCACATGTTTTCTATCGGCGAAAGATCCGGAGAGCGAGCCGGCCAGGGAAGCAATTCAATCTGGTTATTGACGAAGAACCTTTGGACAATGTGTGCCACGTGTGGTCGCGCAATATCCTGTTGAAATATGGCTGTGGCCGAGCCCTGAAGGTAAGGAAGGACAACTGGCTCCAGCACCTCGGATATGTAGCGCCGGCTATTTAAAGTACCGGCAATGCTTACTAGAGGCGTGCGAGAGTAATATCCAATACCGCTCCATACCATAATACCCGGTGCAAGACCAGCGTGGCGGTGCATAATGCAGCTGTCCACCATCCTCTCTCCACGGTGTCTTCACACTCGAATCCGACCATCGTGGTGCTGCAGACAGAAGCGTGCCTCGTCAGTAAAGACAACGTCATTCCATTCTGCCGTCCACATCCGTCTTTCATCACACCATTGGCGACGGAGACGTCTGTGGTTCTGCGTCAGTGGTAGACGAAGCAATGGACGTCTTGCGGACAGACCACTCTGCTGTAAACGGCGTCGAATGGTACGCGCAGACACTGGATGATGCGTTACAGACGCAATGTGCTGTGCTATGGTTCGGGATGTCACTGAGCGATCCGTCACTGCCATGCGCACAATTTGCCTATCAGCACGTGCAGTGGTGCACCGAGGTGAATGCGATCGACCACGTCGGTCCGTCGTACCCTCCTGCATCCAACGGTCACATATCCGCATTACAGTTGTTTGGTTTCGTCCAACACGACTAGCAATTGCTCTGTATGATAATCCACAATCTCGGTAAGCCACTATCCTTCCTCTGTCGAACTCGGATACTTGATCAAAAGATGTTCGCTGTTGTCTACGAGGCATAACTGATCGTCTTGTGAAACAACCACAAGGTAAACACACGTACCGAACGTACTCTCGTCGAAATCGCCAAGCCTTAAATGGCGCTATGAGGTGGCGCCACAGGCGCGCGTGATGTGCGTCTGCGCTGAAATTCTAATCAGTTGCATATCTCATCGCTGCAAACTCATGGTGTAAATTTCACTTGATTCGGATGCTTCCTTCAGGGTGTTGCATTTACGGTGGCCAGCAGTGTATATACGCGCGTGTTGCGCTCGTATTCCTATACAACGCATTGTGAAAATTCCAGAGCAATTGGTGAGGAACCTACGGAGATTTAAGATTCTGGGCACACGAACATTTACTTTTTTTATTTATATAGATGCAATCAAGGTAATGTATTGTGTTTTTGTTGTTTCTATAGTTTTGTCCACCACCTGCCTCCGATGTCTCAGTGATGTTAGCTTTTAATTAATTACGCAACGCTGCATGTTTCTCGTGAGGCCCTGAGTACCTTGATATAGACAGCGTTCGACTCATTCACTGGGTCTGCAGTTCGTGGTCTCGCGGTCGCGTTCTCGCTTCCCGAGCACGGGGTCCCGAGTCCGATTCACGGCGGGGTCAGGGATTTTCATCTGCCTCGAGATTACTGGGTGTTTGTGTTGTACTCATCATTTCATCATCATTCATGCACGTGGCAAGATTGGTCTGAAAAAAGGTTGGGAATTTGTACGGGCGCTGATAACCACGCCTCCTAATCCAAACATCATCATAATCATCGTTCCCTGGTCTGTACATACCTCAGATTTCTGGAAACATCTGGTCATAGGTTGAAATGTACTGGGATGCCACCATTCGCCACCTACCACGGTGAATTAAGTCTGGCATAAATGTCTTACATTCTTACCGTCGGACTCATAAAGTAATTAGACGTCGGAGGCTCCTTTAATACATGAGAGTATGATTCTTTAAACAATTGGGGCCGGCCGGTGTGGCCGTGCGGTTAAAGGCGCTTCAGTCTGGAACCGCGTGACCGCTACGGTCGCAGGTTCGAATCCTGTCTCGGGCATGGATGTGTGTGATGTCCTTAGGTTAGTTAGGTTTAATTAGTTCTAAGTTCTAGGCGACTGATGACCTCAGAAGTTAAGTCGCATAGTGCTCAGAGCCATTTGAACCATTAAACAATTGGGGTTGTGGTTACAGGTATTTTCGTAGTCTATAAAATACGATTTCTTAGAAGTGCGTCAGTAGTTGCAAGATTCAGCGGCAGTCGGTTACCTAGATGTGCTGGAGCTGCTCTCAGAGGCCAGTGAGGTATTGTAACCAGAATTACGTCAGCATTTCGCTGTCGCACAACGGAATATTCCATTTCGCAGAAGCAGTCCCAACATAGACGCTGCAGGAGTTGGGTGACTGACGTCGCGGTGTATCCCCACAGAAGCCGATATCGAATGCGCATTTATCCCGCGAGGCTTCCAAGGCGGGCAGGAAAACGATAGCGGCGAAGAAAAAAAGGGAATAAAAAAAAGGGCGAAAGAAATGCCTGTTCCCGGACCCATTCCGACGCTTTTATCCGGCACGCTGGGAAAAAAGGAACTTCTCGCCGGTAATTCTATGTGGAATCAATACGCGATATGAATACATGTATGCGTTCGGCATTTTTCATTTCTGCCTCCTCTGGCGTCAGCTGCCGTCGCCAGGTTACCTCTGGGAGGGGGAGGAGGGAGAGGGGGGTGGCTGACGGAGGGTACATCGGTCGCCACTCGCAGCTGACGCCATAACGACAGGAGTCAACATATGTCAGATTTAGTCACTTATAGCGGTTCTCTTATAAGATCACCCAAGAATTTAGGGGGCGGAGGCATGCTAGAGTTGTCTGTGTAGGTGTGCAAGGCCACTGTGACAGGGTGGTGTAGTGGTTAGCGCATCTGCCTAATGAGCAGGAGACCTGGGTTCGAATCCCGGCCGTGGTACAAATTTTCATTCATGTCTTCAGTCCGCATACACACATCACAGATGTTTGAAACTTAAAAAGGTCTATGGAAGTAAATAGTTTCATTTGAGGAAAGTATCTGTGAGCTTCAGGCAGGATCCCCGTGTCGTTCGATGTTGAGGGGCTATACCAATACAGTTGGAGGGCCCATGCCATGTTGTTCGAATTTACGGGGTAACGTCGAGTGGGCTTACAGGATCCACACCGTGGTTCAGGTCGAAAAAAATCGATTTTCGGTTTTCATCATATTTCAATAGATTAAGGTTTTATTTAAGTACTCTGAAAAGGATTTTGGTGAAAAAAATTTTTTCGAGCATTTAAAGAGCATTTTCCTACCACATGTTTTATGTGCCTCGCCCACTTTTCTGTCACCCACTGTCAACCCACCCACTGTCAAGTCTAAGCCATATGGAGATGCCATTATTAGCAAAATAGAATGTGTAGGCCATGCTCAAAAACGATTCGGAACAAGGCTGAGAAAATTAACTGTTTATATGAGAGAAAAAAATTAGAAGGTGGAAAATTGTTGACCGGACAGGGTCGGCTAACTAAAACTGAAATAGAAAACTTGCAGGTATAGTATGGGCAGGCAATTAGGAGAAATAAAGAAAATCTGGATGCAATGAAGAGAGATGTTTGGGCCATATTCTTCCATAAGTCCTCTACTGATGATAAGCCATGTCATGGATTGTGTCCATCGGGAGAAAATTCGTGGTGCAAAAACAATAGCTCTCAGGCAACTGGAGAATCTTATTCTCACCAGCATTCTCTTCCTGCTGCTATTATTATAGCAATTAAACCTATTTTTAGAGACTTGGCTCATCCTGACCTTCTAAGGAAATGTCTGCATGGGCAGACACAGAACCCAAATGAATGTTTCAACACCATAATTTGGAACCGCCTTCCTAAAACTGTACTTGTAGGCATCCTTACAATGAAACTGGGAGTTCATGATGCTGTTATTACATTCAATTGTGGCAATATTAGAAAGTGTTGGGTACTGAAAAAGCTGGAAATTACTCCTGGTGAAAATATGATCACTGGGCTGCAACATTGCGATAAAATGAGGATAGCATCTAATATGGCCAAGAAAGCAAGACAAACGTACAGGAAGGTGAAAAAGAAGCTGGAAGACCTGCTAGAAGCCAAAGAAGGGCCATCATATGCAGCAGGATAGTTTTAATTAACTGTAAGATCTCCCGCAAACTACACTCCTGGAAATGGAAAAAAGAACACATTGACACCGGTGTGTCAGACCCACCATACTTGCTCCGGACACTGCGAGAGGGCTGTACAAGCAATGATCACACGCACGGCACAGCGGACACACCAGGAACCGCGGTGTTGGCCGTCGAATGGCGCTAGCTGCGCAGCATTTGTGCACCGCCGCCGTCAGTGTCAGCCAGTTTGCCGTGGCATACGGAGCTCCATCGCAGTCTTTAACACTGGTAGCATGCCGCGACAGCGTGGACGTGAACCGTATGTGCAGTTGACGGACTTTGAGCGAGGGCGTATAGTGGGCATGCGGGAGGCCGGGTGGACGTACCGCCGAATTGCTCAACACGTGGGGCGTGAGGTCTCCACAGTACATCGATTTTGTCGCCAGTGGTCGGCGGAAGGTGCACGTGCCCGTCGACCTGGGACCGGACCGCAGCGACGCACGGATGCACGCCAAGACCGTAGGATCTTACGCAGTGCCGTAGGGGACCGCACCGCCACTTCCCAGCTAATTAGGGACACTGTTGCTCCTGGGGTATCGGCGAGGACCATTCGCAACCGTCTCCATGAAGCTGGGCTACGGTCCCGCACACCGTTAGGCCGTCTTCCGCTCACGCCCCAACATCGTGCAGCCCGCCTCCAGTGGTGTCGCGACAGGCGTGAATGGAGGGACGAATGGAGACGTGTCGTCTTCAGCGATGAGAGTCGCTTCTGCCTTGGTGCCAATGATGGTCGTATGCGTGTTTGGCGCCGTGCAGGTGAGCGCCACAATCAGGACTGCATACGACCGAGGCACACAGGGCCAACACCCGGCATCATGGTGTGGGGAGCGATCTCCTACACTGGCCGTACACCACTGGTGATCGTCGAGGGGACACTGAATAGTGCACGGAACATCCAAACCGTCATCGAACCCATCGTTCTACCATTCCTAGACCGGCAAGGGAACTTGCTGTTCCAACAGGACCATGCACGTCCGCATGTATCCCGTGCCACCCAACGTGCTCTAGAAGGTGTAAGTCAACTACCCTGGCCAGCAAGATCTCCGGATCTGTCCCCCATTGAGCATGTTTGGGACTGGATGAAGCGTCGTCTCACGCGGTCTGCACGTCCAGCACGAACGCTGGTCCAACTGAGGCGCCAGGTGGAAATGGCATGGCAAGCCGTTCCACAGGACTACATCCAGCATCTCTACTATCGTCTCCATGGGAGAATAGCAGCCTGCATTGCTGCGAAAGGTGGATATACACTGTACTAGTGCCGACATTGTGCATGCTCTGTTGCCTGTGTCTATGTGCCTGTGGTTCTGTCAGTGTGATCATGTGATGTATCTGACCCCAGGAATGTGTCAATAAAGTTTCCCCTTCCTGGGACAATGAATTCACGGTGTTCTTATTTCAATTTCCAGGAGTGTATATAGTAAATACAAGAACAGTTAGCTACGAGTGTTACATAGTTTGCAACAGCAAAGAGTTGGAGCCGTTTACCTAGTTAGCAGGTGAGTCACCGAATGCGGTTCTTTGACCCAGTGGCAAAGTGCTAGACTATAAATCCAACGATCTGGGGATCGATCCCAGGTCTATCCCACGATTTCCATCTGTCATTTACCACTTCTTTCACCTTTAGCAACGTTTGTTTATGTGAAAAAACTGAGTTGGTGTATGCCGTTAGGAGTCCACGTTAAACTGTGGGTCTCTGGTTCAGATGTCGGAGAATGGTAACGGCATACGATTTCCAACAGGCCCATGCCTAGTAAAGTACGCTGTGTTCAAAACAATCTTCGGACTAATGTTTTCTGTACTTAAGGCGCACACCTTGACTAATATCAATCCTTCTTTTCTGTTACAGTTGTTCTTGTGTTATTGAATTTCCACGATTCCTCTGTACATGCTGGCATAGCAAAATCACTGAATTGGCGAAATGAACACAAAAAACAATCACAGATCGCATCGACAGAGTACTAAGAAGACACGGCATCGACACAGTGTTCGAATCATCAAGAAAGGTACGCAAATATTTGAAAACTTCAAAGAAATTACAGTGCCAACACAAAATTTTGGCAAATTTACCATTATGTACACAATGCAAACAAAAAAAGGCCGTACCAAGACTCATATTTATTTCGATGAACGGTAGTAAACGTAAAGTTCTTCTATTGTAAGTCGTTTCTCAAAACAAATATATTTGTTTATTAAAAGAAATCAATTCCTCTACACATCAAAAAAGTATTGGCATTCCCAAATAGAAACGAAGTTACAGTCACTCTAATTCACATAACTCAGTTGTATTAGCCTGTGTCCATACCTATGGTATTGATGACAGTTTGTAGGCGTGTTGGAATGGAATTAACAAAGTTGCAAGTAATATCTGGTGAGATCTAATAATATCATCTGGAACTCTCTCTGCACTGTAGATCTTTTGTATCCAAGTCTGACTAAACATTCTCTGTCGGCTTAAGATCTGAGCTCTGTGGTGGAGTGAGAACCCTTCTTGGAGCATTGTATAATAACCACCCCCCAGTTCTCAGAGACGTATGTTTAGGATCGTTGTCTTGTTGAAAGTAAAAGACTCCATCAAGACGCACTGTCTGTGCACTGCTACGTAAATGGCCTCGCAAAACATCGTATTTTGCAATAGTAAATAACACCTTCAATAATTGCCAAATCACTAACACCGGTCTCAGGTTCGAATCCTGCCTCGGGCATGGAAATGTGTGATGTCATTAGGTTAGTTAGGTTTAAGTAGTTCTAAGTTCTAGGGGACTGATGACCACAGATGTTAAGTCCCATAGTGCTCAGAGCCATTTGAACTAACACCCGTAGCTGCCATTCATCCCCTAACCATTATGCGCCCTCCCGCATGTTTTAATGTAATTACGTTAAGATTGGAACTCTATATTTTGTTTGCGCCAAACTCTTCCCTTTCAGCCAGATCGAAACAAGTTAAACTTGGATTTGTTAGAAAATAGCTCTATATTCCAAAATTCAATCGAATTATTGGCATAATCTTTGGCGAACTTCAAGAGTTTTCGGAAGAAATTTCGAAGTAAATGGCCTCTTCCTGGGAGTTTGTTTGGTTGATTTGGGGAAGGGAACCTAACAGCGAGGTCATCGGTTCGATTCCATAGGATTGGGGAAGGATGGGGAAGGAAATCGGCCGGGCCCTTTTGGAAGGAACTAGCCCGGCATTTGCCTGAAGCGATTTAGGAAAATCACGGGAAACCTATATGAGGATGCCCGGACGCGGGTTTGGGCCATCGTCCTCCCGAATGGGAGTCCAGTGTTCTAATATCCTCGCTCACTTCCTGGGAGATCTGCAATAAATATCAGCTGCTTTCAAGACATTCCAAATAGTGTGAGCACTGACCTGTTTGTTGGACGTTCACTGGACGTCCGAAACAAACGACCCGGCACTTTAAAAGGGCTTTTTTTGTGCAACACGAACTATACTTCGACGCTCCCTACATGTGAAAATTCTTGGACGTCAACAACTTCGTTTACTGTCTTTTGTATATATTTCTTAAAACTTGTTGACTGAATTAAAAGAAAGTACTTTATCAATCTCACGGTAACTTTTACCCTGCGAACCCAAAAAGACCGCTTTGTTGAGGAACGGTACGGAATGCCCCTTTCCCCTTCCGACATGACAAGTTAGTGCAGTTAAACTGGCCGTCATGCAAGCGATTTAACTGTCTGTCAGTTCCCATTGCACAAATCTGATACACGTGGCGCTGTCTGTCAAGCACAATACCAAACGTAGTACAAGGCGCCAATCCTTTTTTGAGCAGGAAACAACCTTGATTTAATTGATTACATTTGTTTCTGTTTTGTTAGGAAAATAATTTTATACATAAATTATTTCCTTTATTTACAGCTAATGATATACATATAAAGTAGAAAGTGTGTCTGTGCCAATACTTTTTGGTGCCACTGTAACCCACATCTTGCCGTAGCACGAGTCTAAAAAATCTCTTTCACGTGCGGTCATGGTTACACAGAAACTACACAGAAGAGCATTAAGGACCGCAAGAGCAATTTTTTTCCGAGAAACAAGAACAATTCGGCAGTAGCAGGTCATGTACTCGGTCCAGAGAGCCACCAAATGCGCTTGTGCGATGGTTCTATCGATATCCAATCATTACTGTGGCAGTGTGTGCAGAGAAGCCACAGAAATTCAGAAATAGAAGAACAACTTTAACAGAAAAGAAGACGTATTAAACGTAAACCAGATCTGGGCCCTATTGCTAAACAAAAGTGTGGCCGAGCGCTTCTAGGTGCTTCAGTCTGGAACCGCGAGACCCCTACGGTCGCAGGCTCGAATCCTGCCTGGGGCATGGATGTGTATGATGTCCTTAGGTTAATTAGGTTTAAATAGTTCTAAGTTCTAGGGGACTGATGATCTCAGATGTTAACTCCCATAGTGCTCAGAGCCATTTGAATCATTTTGCTAAACAAAACAAACAGCACCAGGTCCTGCCCACTTAAAGTGCATAACACACTAGTTTGATGACGTCATAAACCAGCCGTTGCGTGGATAGTTGTAATCAACTGTACATACTGCGCCTGTTTACGCGTGAAACTGCTACTCTCTGATGATGTCTCCGGTATTAAGGGACGAAACTCTAGGCACAGAAATTTCAACATCTACACTGATAACTCCACATGTCACCGTACGGCGCTTGGCGGAGAGCATCCTGCACCACAACTAGTAATTGCTCTCCTGTTCCACTAATAAATAAAGCGAGGGCAAAACGATTGCCTATTTGCCTTCGTATGAGCCATAATTTCTCGAATCTTATCTTACTGGTCCTTACACGCAGTGTATGTTGGAGGCAGTAGAATCGTTCAGCAGTCAGCTTTAAACGCCGGTTCTCTAAATTTTCTCGAAAAGAATATGGCCTTCCTTCCAGGAATTTCTATTTATGTTCCCGAAGCATCGACGTAACACTTGCGTGTTGTTCGAAAATACCATATCAAATCTACACTCCTGGAAATTGAAATAAGAACACCGTGAATTCATTGTCCCAGGAAGAGGAAACTTTATTGACACATTCCTGGGGTCAGATACATCACATGATTACACTGACAGAACCACAGGCACATAGACACAGGCAACAGAGCATGCACAATGTCGGCACTAGTACAGTGTATATCCACCTCTCGCAGCAATGCAGGCTGCTATTCTCCCATGGAGACGATCGTAGAGATGCTGGATGTAGTCCTGTGGAACGGCTTGCCATGCCATTTCCACCTGGCGCCTCAGTTGGACCAGCGTTCGTGCTGGACGTGCAGACCGCGTGAGACGACGCTTCATCCAGTCCCAAACATGCTCAATGGGGAACAGATCCGGAGATCTTGCTGGCCAGGGTAGTTGACTTACACCTTCTAGAGCACGTTGGGTGGCACGGGATACATGCGGACGTGCATTGTCCTGTTGGAACAGCAAGTTCCCTTGCCGGTCTAGGAATGGTAGAACGATGGGTTCGATGACGATTTGGATGTACCGTGCACTATTCAGTGTCCCCTCGACGATCACCAGTGGTGTACAGCCAGTGTAGGAGATCGCTCCCCACACCATGATGCCGGGTGTTGGCCCTGTGTACCTCGGTCGTATGCAGTCCTGATTGTGGCGCTCACCTGCACGGCGCCAAACACGCATACGACCATCATTGGCACCAAGGCAGAAGCGACTCTCATCGCTGAAGACGACACTCCATTCGTCCCTCCATTCACGCCTGTCGCGACACCACTGGAGGCGGGCTGCACGATGTTGGGACGTGAGCGGAAGACGGCCTAACGGTGTGCGGGACCGTAGCCCAGCTTCATGGAGACGGTTGCGAATGGTCCTCGCCGATACCCCAGGAGCAACAGTGTCCCTAATTTGCTGGGAAGTGGCGGTGCGGTCCCCTACGGCACTGCGTAGGATCCTACGGTCTTGGCGTGCATCCGTGCGTCGCTGCGGTCCGGTCCCTGGTCGACGGGCACGTGCACCTTCCGCCGACCACTGGCGACAACATCGATGTACTGTGGAGATCTCACGCCCCACGTGTTGAGCAATTCGGCGGTACGTCCACCCGGCCTCCCGCATGCCCACTATACGCCCTCGCTCAAAGTCCGTCAACTGCACATGCGGTTCACGTCCACGCTGTCGCGGCATGCAACCAGTGTTAAAGACTGCGATGGAGCTCCGTATGCCACGGCAAACTGGCTGACACTGACGGCGGCGGTGCACAAATGCTGCGCAGCTAGCGCCATTCGACGGCCAACACCGCGGTTCCTGGTGTGTCCGCTGTGCCGTGCGTGTGATCATTGCTTGTACAGCCCTCTCGCAGTGTCCGGAGCAAGTATGGTGGGTCTGACACACCGGTGTCAATGTGTTCTTTTTTCCATTTCCAGGAGTGTAATAGCCTGCCTTGTATTGCTTGGATGTTTTCCTTCTATCCGACCTGGTACGGATCCCAAACTTTCAAGCAGTATGCAAGAACAGGTCGCACCAGCGTCGTATATGCGGGCTCATTTAAAGGAGGACCACTCTTTCCTAAAATTCTCCCAATTAACCGAAGTCTGCCATTCGTCTTCTCTACCACAATTCTTACATGCTAGCTCCATTTCGTATCACTTTGCAGCGTTGCGCCCAGGTATTTAAACGACCTGACTGTGCAAGCAGGACACTAGCAATACTTTATCCGAACACTACAGGTTTGATCTACCTACTCATCCACATTAACTTACATTTTTCCACATTTAGAGCTTGCTCCGCGGGATTAGCCGAGCGGTCTATATCGCTGACGTCATGGACTGTGCGGCTGGTCCCGGCGGAGGTTCGAGTACTCCCTCGGGCATGGGTGTGTGTGTTTCTACTTAGGATAATTTATGTTAAGTAGTGTGTAAGCTTAGGGACTGACGACCTTAGCAGTTAAACCCCATAAGATTTCACATGCATTTAAACATTTTTAGAGCTAGCTCCCATTCATCACGCCAACTATAAGTTTTGTCTAAGTTGTCTTGTATCTTTCCGGAAATCTAGAAATATGGAATCTGCCTGTTGGCCTCCGTCCATAGTTCGCAGTATATTATGTGGGAATAGGACAAGCTTGAGTTTCGTACGAGCGATGCTTTCTAAAACCATGCCGATTCGTGGACATAGCCTCGTCATTTTCAACAAAGTTTATTGAATTCGAACTGAGAATGTGTTCAAGGATTGTGCAACAAACAGAAGTTAGGGATATTGATCTGTAATTTTGTGGGTCCGCTCTCGTACGCTTCTTACATAGTGGAGTCACCAGCGCTTTTTTCCAGTCGCTTGGGACTTTTTGCTAGGCGAGATATTCACAATAAATACGATGGTCACTCCAAAAGAAATGCACACTTTTTTTTAATCCATCTTTTATTCTACATGTTTGAAAGTTTTACAGTGTGAAGATACATCCTTTACGAACAATATTTTCATTTCTCCACATAATTTCCATCCCTCTCAACTGCCTTTCGCCACCTTGGAACCAGCGCCTGTATACCCGCACGGTAAAATTCTGGACCAACCTGTTGGAGCCACTGTTTGGCAGCGTGCACAAGGGAGTCATCATCTTCGAACCTTGTTCCACGGAGAGAGTCTTTCAGTTTTCCAAAGAGATGATAGTCACATGGAACAAGGTCAGGACTGTAAGACAGGTGTTTCAGTGTTGTCCATCCGAGTTTTGTGATCGCTTCAACGGTTTTTTGACTGACACGTGGCCGTGCATTGTCGTGCAACAGCAAAACATCCTGCTTTTGCCGATGTGGTCGAACACGACTCAGTCGAGCTTGAAGTTTCTTCAGTGTTGTCACATATGCATCAGAATTTATGGTGGTTCCACTTGGCGTGATGTCTACAAGCAAGTGTCCTTCGGAATAGAAAAACACTGTAGCCATAACTTTTCCAGCAGAAGGTGCGGTTTTGAATTTTTTTTTCTTGTATGAATTTGCATGATGCCACTCCATTGATTGCCTCTTCGTCTCTGGTGAAAAATGATGGAGCCATGTTTCATTACATGTCACAATTCTTCCAAGAAATTCATCTCCATCATTCTCGTACTGTTGGCTGCATAGCGTTTTTCTTGTTTCTTTGTGAGCCACTGTCAACATCCTGGGAGCCCACCTGGCACAAACCTTTTTAACGCCAACACTTTCAATATTCTGCAAACACTTCCTTCCTCTATCCCAACGTAGCGTGACGATTCGTTCACTGTGATGCGTCTGTCAGCAATCACCAATTCGTTAACTCTCTGGAATGTGTGCAGTACGAGGCCTGCCGCTGCGAGGACAATTCTCAATATTGGCGTGCCTGCTTTCATCATGTAACCTGCCTGCCCACCGACTAACTGTACTGCGATCTACAGCAGCATCTCCATACACCTTTTTCAACCTCTTGTGGATGTTTTCCACTGTCTCATTTTCACAGCACAGGAATTCTATGACAGCACGTTGCTTCTGACGAACGTCAAGTGTAGCAGCCATCTTGAAGACATGCTGTGACGGCGCCACTCACGGGAACAGGTGGAACTAAGTTTGAAAACAAGCCGGTGGGATGTATCTATACACTGTAAAACTTTCACACATGCAGAATGAAAACTCTATTTTTACAAAAATAGTGTGCATTTTTTTTTTTTTTTTGAGTGATCCTCGTACAAGTTAGGTAAGAGGCAACGTCCGCCACCGTAGCTGAATGGACAGGGCGCCCGCTTGTCATGCTGGGGGCCCGGATTCGATTCCCGGCTGGATTGTAGATTTTCTCCGCATAGGGATTCAGTGTTTGTGTCGTCTTTATTATCATTATTTAATGCTCATCGAAGCGCAAGTCGTCCAAGTGGCGTCGCCTCAAAAGACTTGCACCAGGCGATAAGGTCTACCCGCTGGAAGGCCCTCGCCACAAGACATTCAGTTTCGTTTCAGGGGCCAGTGCCATAGAGTACTCTTTGTAAAATCTAACAGTGATTCCATCCGGTCCAGGTGATTTATTTGCTTTCAAATTGTTCAGTTGTTTCTCTACACTAGGGATGATTATTTCTGTGTCGTCCATACGGAGAAGTTTGCCCGAGGGTCAAATGACGTTATGTTTATACGATTCACCTGTGAACCATTTCTTGAACGTGAAATTTAAAAGTTGAGCTTTCGTTCTGCTGTCTTCAACTGCTGCACCAGACTGGACAACTAGGGACTGAATGGAAGGATCAGACAAGCTTAGCGATTTTAAGTAAGATCAAAATTTTCTCCGGTTCTCTGCCATATCTTTTGCTAACGTGTGACGGTGGTAGCTGGGGTGTGCTTCGCGCATAAATCTTTTCACACATGCACGAATCTCTGCTAATTTTGCCTTGGACAACCGGCTAATATCCTCAGAATAAATTTCACGAAGAGTGCAACAACGTACACCTACATCTACATCTACTTCAGTGCTTGTCAAAGGGTTCAGTGGATCACTTTCAATTTCTCGGCCTTTCCTCTGTCGAATAGCACATGGCAAAAATATTTCCTATATCTTCCCGTGCGAGCTCTGATTTCCTGGCCAGCTGATGTGACCGAGCGGTTCTAGGCGCTTCGGTCCGGAACCGCACTGCTTCCACGGTCACAGTTTCGAATCCTGCCTCGGGCATGGATGTGTGTGATGTCCTTAGGCTAGGTTTAAGTGGTTCTAAGTCTAGGGGCTTGATGACCTCAGATGTTAAGTCCCATAGTGCTCAGAGCCATTTTTCTGATTTCTGGTGTGTTATCGCGATGGTCATTTCGCCCTACGAAGGCGGCAATCGACAAAATATTTTCGAGTTTGGAGGAGAAATATGTTGATTGAAGTGGCTACGAAGGCTTTCCCGGCGTAATAATTGATAATATTCAGTTCCGGCGAGTTCGTGCAACAGCACTCTCACCTGAAGATGGCGGCCAGATGGACCGCGGAAATATTGTGTCATGAAGACGTTATGATCCGGCTGCATACCCGAGAAGAATATTATGTTGACTGAAGTTTTATGAATTAGACGCAACGGAAGACGCCTGTATTTTAATGATTTCAACCCTTAGGCACTTTCCTTATCTTATGCGCGCCACTCATTCACTTTTAAAGTTATTTGCTCTGACTCGATCGATCGTTCGTTCGCGAGCATTAAAAATGTTTGTCAGCTTTTTCCTCAAAACTGAATCTACTATCCTCCGTTATAAGAACGTTCAACTGAAATTCCCGGTGTGAACTGCGTATCTCAGTGCATACATTTATATACAAGGGCAGTTCAATAAGTAATGCAACACATTTTTTTTCTCGGCCAATTTTGGTTGAAAAAACCGGAAATTTCTTGTGGAATATTTTCAAACATTCCCGCTTCGTCTCGTATAGTTTCATTGACTTCCGAAAGGTGGCAGCGCTGTACGGAGCTGTTAAAATGGCGTCTGTAACGGATGTGCGTTGCAAACAACGGGCAGTGATCGAGTTTCTTTTGGCGGAAAACCAGGGCATCTGAGATATTCATAGGCGCTTGCAGAATGTCTACGGTGATCTGACAGTGGACAAAAGCACGATGAGTCGTTGGGCAAAGCGTGTGTCATCATCGCCGCAAGGTCAAGCAAGACTGTCTGATCTCCCGCGTGCGGGCCGGCCGTGCACAGCTGTGACTCCTGCAATGACGGAGCGTGCGAACACACTCGTTCGAGATGATCGACGGATCACCATCAAACAACTCAGTGCTCAACTTGACATCTCTGTTGGTAGTGCTGTCACAATTGTTCACCAGTTGGGATATTCAAAGATTTGTTTCCGCTGGGTTCCTCGTTGTCTAACCGAACACCATAAAGAGCAATGGAGAACAATCTGTGCGGAATTGCTTGCTCGTCATGTGGCTGAGGGTGACAATTTCTTGTCAAAGATTGTTACAGGCGATGAAACATGGGTTCAACACTTCGAACCTGAAACAAAACGGCAATCAATGGAGTGGCGCCACACCCACTCCCCTACCAAGAAAAAGTTTAAAGCCATACCCTCAGCCGGTAAAGTCATGGTTACAGTCTTCTGGGACGCTGAAGGGGTTATTCTGTTCGATGTTCTTCCCCACGGTCAAACGATCAACTCTGAAGTGTATTGTGCTACTCTTCAGAAATTGAAGAAACAACTTCAGCGTGTTCGTAGGCACAAAAATCTGAACGAACTTCTCCTTCTTCATGACAACGCAAGACCTCACACAAGTCTTCGCACCCGAGAGGAGCTCACAAAACTTCAGTGGACTGTTCTTCCTCATGCACCCTACAGCCCCGATCTCACACCGTCGGATTTCCATATGTTTGGCCCAATGAAGGACGCAATCCGTGGGAGGCACTACGCGGATGATGAAGAAGTTATTGATGCAGTACGACGTTGGCTCCGACATCGACCAGTGGAATGGTACCGTGCAGGCATACAGGCCCTCATTTCAAGGTGGCGTAAGGCCGTAGCATTGAATGGAGATTACGTTGAAAAATAGTGTTGTGTAGCTAAAAGATTGGGGAATAACCTGGTGTATTTCAATGCTGAATAAAACAACCCCTGTTTCAGAAAAAAAATGTGTTTCATTACTTATTGAACTGCCCTCGTAAATGTAAAACTAACTGTCGTTCACCGTGCAGGAAACTAAATCAAAACTATATTAGAACAAATAAGCCCTCGGTCACAAATATTAAGTCAAAATTTCTTGAGCGTGTGACCGAGGGCTTATTTGTTCTAATATAATTCTGACACGGTCACTGAACCTTAGCAGCTATGTTCAAGGTAAATCAAAACGGTTATTCAAAAGCCACCACCAAAATCAACTGTGCACTGCGCAAAAGAAATTGAAACACTGAAATTGCTATGAAACAAATACTGTTTACTGGCCCACTAAAAAGCTGAATCACAAAGAAAATATTTAGAATTTGCGCAGTGGAAACGTGAGATGAGAAACGAAAGAAGGAACAAAATATGAGAAGAATCTCACTTGAAAAATGAAAGCATAATCAGCAGCAATAGGACAGCATTAAGAAATCGTGCCAGCTAAGATATTCTGAGGTAAAACTACTGGGCGAAAGATTGATTTTCTCGTTCTAAAAAGGAAAGCTTCATACCGGAAATGAAAATATTGATCCGTTCATTATAATGACAGTGCTGTATTTTAAACTCTTACAACACAACAACATAAAACGCAAATAAATCCAAAAACTTTACTTTCTTTACAAAAGTCTTACAAGGCTATGTTTTTACGATTATGCAATCTGAAATGAATTAAACTGAAATGGCCTAAACAGAGTGGGGGAGGTGAACTGTTCTGTTGCAAGAATCGCTAACATTATCAGTACGCGCCAGAAAAAAATTATTATTTTAAAAACAGTTCATAAGGAAAATCCATTATCTCTGTTCCGTAAATGCTCCGTCTATAAGCACTTCCATGAGATTTTGAATGGTGGGCTCCATGTGGTTCCCAAGTCGTGCAGCGACCGTAAACCATAAAATTACCAAATATGCAGCAACCAGTCGCAAAATCACGTTTCATTTATTCACTTTTGCAAATCGATTTCAACTGATTAACAGCCATCATCGGTGCTTTCAACCAATATGTGCCCTGAGTGGTAATACTTTGTGTTTGACCTCTGCTTAAGACAGTATATTACTCAGGGCACATATTGGTTGAAAGCACCGATGATGACTGTTAATCAGTTGAAATTGATTTGCAAAAGTGAATAAATGAAACGTGGTTTTGCGTCTGGTTGCTGCATATTTGGTAAGATTAATAATTTCTAACAATTTTCTTTAGAAAAATCCTCCTCCAATATGGACTACGCTAAAAGTTCTGTCAGATTACCCATGTCTAACACTCGACTAATCTACACTCTACAACTGAACCAAAGATACACAAGTTCAGAGATACTACTGTCACTGCCCTAGGACGACTACTCTGCAGATCTCACAGTCCACTGCTTCGCTATCGTAACATGAATTTTCCACTCATTCTGAAACTATCCGCAAGTAAATGTCCAGTCCAGCTTCTAAAGTCCACCTTTCAACCCGTCTCCTAATAGTAGAAAACGGGCTCTTCTCTTTGTTCTTTTTCAATGTCCTCCGTCAGTCCTACCTGATAAGGAAACCATTCTGCAGAAGAGGATGAACAAGCATAGTGTAGGCAGTCTACTAAAAAGTAGAGCTGTTGCATCTTCTTAGTGTTCTGTAAATAAAACGCAGTCTGTAGTTCGTCTTCCCACACAACATTTTCTATGTGATACTTCCAGTCTCAGTTGTTCACAATTGTAAGCCCTAAGTATTTAGCTGAATCGAGAACTTTTCAATTTATGAGACATAGTATACCGGAAATTTAACGTAGTGGAAGACCTTGTTCTGTGTCATCTGCAAACAAGTTGCTCAGGTAATTTCATAAATAGTGTATACAGATTAGGAACAGCAGAGGGCCTATAACATTTCCTTGGAGAATCACATTCATATCTGTTTTATTCGATGACTTTCCGTCGGTTATTGCGATCTGTGACATTTATGACAAGAAATAACGAATGCAATCGCACGACTGAGACGATACTCCATGTACCACACATACTCCGTATGTGCCGCAAGGGAATGTCGTAGGACCGTTGCTATTCACAAAATATATAAATGACCTTGTGGATAACATCGGAAGTTCACTGAGGCTATTTGCGGATGATGCTGTAGTGTATCGAGAGGTTGCAACAATGGAAAATTGTACTGAAATGCAGGAGGATCTGCAACGAATTGACGCGTGGTGCAGGGAATGGCAATGGAATCTCAATGTAGACAAGTGTAATGTGCTGCGAATACATAGAAAGAAAGACCCTTTATCATTTAGCTACAATACAGCAGGTCAGCAACTGGAAGCAGTTAATTCCATAAATTATCTGGGAGTAGGCATTAGGAGTGATTTAAAATGGATGACCATATAAAATTAATCGTCAGTAAAGCAGATGCCAGACTGAGGTTCAAGGGAAGAATCCTCAGCAAATGCAATACGAAAAAAAAGGAAGTAGGTTACAGTACACTTGTTCGCCCACTGCTTGAATACTGCTCATCGGTGTGGGATCCGTACCAGATAGGGTTGATAGAAGAGATAGAGAAGATACAACGGATAGAAGCGCGCTTCGTAACAGGATAATTTAGTAATCGCGAAAGCGTTACGGAGATGATAGATAAACTCCAGTGGAAGACTCTGCAAGAGAGACGCTCTGTAGCTCGGTACGGGCTTTTGTTGAAATTTCAAAAACATACCTTCACCGAGAAGCCAAGCAGTATATTGCTCCCTCCTACGTATATCTCGCGAAGAGACCATGAGGATAAAATTAGAGAGATTAGAGCCCACACAAAGGCATACCGACAATCTTTCTTTCCACGAACAATACGAGACTGGAATAGAAGGGAGAACCGATAGAGGTACTCAAGGTACCCTCCGCCACACACCGCCAGGTGGCTTGAGGCGTATGGATGTAGATGTACCCTATTATATTAGAAGCCGGTTGTGAGGAACGGAGTCAAAACCGTTCCGGTAATCTAGAAAAATGGAATCGACTTGATAAAAATATGGCTCTGAGCACTATGGGACTTAACTTCTGAGGTCATCAGTCCCCTAGAACTTAGAACTACTTAAAGCTAACTAAGGACACCACACACATCCATGCCCGAGGCAGAATTCGAACCTGCGACCGCGGTCGCGCGGTTCCAGACTGCAGCGCCTAGAACCGCTCGGTCACTCCGGCCGGCGAATCGACTTGATATGCCGTGTCGATAGCACTCTTGACTTCGTGTGAATAAAGAACCAGTTGTGTTTCAGAAGAAGGATATTTTCTGAATCCGTGTTGGGCGTATATCAATAGATCGTTTCGTTTTTTTATTGAGGTAATTATTTACTAACACAGTATATGTTCCAAAATCCAACAGCAAATCCATATCAGTAATATGGGCCTGTAATTCACCGAAGTATTCGTGAACTGTGCAACATTCCAGTCCTTAGGTACTGATGTTCCGTCGAGTGAGTGTTTCTATATGACTGCAGAATACTGAGCTATCACATTAGCATACTCTGAAGAGAACCTAAATGGTGGCCAGCCGTTGTGACCGAGCGGTTCTAGGCGCTTCAGTCTGGAACCGCGCGACCGCTACGGTCGTAGGTTCGAATCTTGCCTCGTGCATGGATGTGTGTGATGTCCTTAGGTTAGTTAGGTTTAAGTAGTTGTAAGTTGTAGGGGACTGATGACCTCAGATGTTAAGTCCAATAGTGCTCAGAGCCATTAGAACCATTTTTCTGACTATGATAAAACCAAGATCACGACGAATGAATGGACACCGGGAGGAAATAAAGTTCGAAGTGTAACGACTACGTCCATCTTAGCCAGGTGCTATTTGAACCTAAATGGTGTACAGTATGGACTGGGAGACTTGCTTTATTATGTAATGTAAGTTGCTTCTCTTCACCGATGGTATATACCTGTACGTGGCGTTGGCAGCTATTTTTGGTTCAAATTGTGTAATATTTACTGATGACATCTCCAGTATTAGAAGACAAAACTACAGGCACAGATTAGGTGCCCTAGATCACCGTCTACTGTTCATAAAACAAAGTTAGCCAAGAACATGAATATCGTGAAAACCTGCATCGTACGACACTCATTCCTGCCATCTACAGGGGATAGGCAAAATAATGTGATCAGTGGTAGTAATGGGATGGTTGTGTTGGACGGTCAACAACACAGGTAAGGCACGTGTCGCGCTGGACTGCGCGGGTTCAGTACGCACTAGGCATTAGTGCAGGTTGTTAGTGCACACTTCGTATTTGCATTGACAGGCAGAGGTCGCCGTGCAGTGAAAGACCTAACAGAGTTCCAAAGAGGGCAGATTGTGTGGGCCCGATTACCTGGAGCATCAGTAACCAAGACAGCCGCCTTATTGAATGTTTCAAGAGCAACTGTTTCGGCAGTTATGACAGCCTATACAAAACATGGAAAGACACCATCGTGTAAACGTAATAGTGTGCGCAAATCAACATGTTAGAGATCGTCATACGATAACACGAGCTGTGTGAAAACAACACAAAACTACGGCGGCTAAAGTGACTGCTGAGGTCAATAGCCATCTTCGACACCTCGTATCTATCGACACTGTCGGTCGAGAACTCCATAAAGCGAATATTCATGGACGAGTTGCTATACCGCAACAATTAATGACTTCAAACGACGCATAAATCCTGGACGGCTGATCTGTGGAAACACGCCATATGGTCCGACGAGTCAACGTTCTCGTTATTTCCAACTACGGGGCGCGTTTACGCCAAAAGAAGCCCACAATCCTGACTGCTTGATTCCAACGGTTAAGCATGGAGGTGGATGTGTGACGGTGTGGGTAGCCATAAACCAATACCCAAAAAGGGAAATAGGAGTAATTCGCTGAATTAAAGGCCCATATCACTAACGTCGATTTGCAGTAGGGTTTTGGAACATATACTGTGTTCAAACATTATGAATTACCTCGAAGAAAACGATTTATTGACACACAGTCAGCAGGGATTCAGAAAACATCGTTATTGTGAAACACAAGTAACTCTATACGCTCACGAAGTAAGGAGTGCTATCGACAGGGGATGTGAAATTTATTCCATATTTTTAGATTTTCGGAAGGCTTTCCACATCGTTCCTCACAAGCGTCTTCCAACCAAACGTCGTGCCTATGGAATATCGCCTCAGTTGTGCGACTAGATTCGTGATTTCCTGTCAGAAAGGTCACATTTCGTAGTAATAGACGGAAAGTCATCGAGTAAAACAGAAGTAATATCCGGCGTTTCCCAAGGAAGTGTTACAGGCCCTCTATTGTTCCTGATCTATATTAACGAATAGGAGACGATCTGAGTAGCCCTATTAGATAGTTTGCAGATGATTTACCGTCTTGTAAAGTCATCAGATGACCGAAACGAATTGCGAAATGATTTACATGTCTGTATGGTGAGAAAAGTGGCAATTGACCCTGAATAAAGAAAAGTGTGAAGTTATTCACATTGGTACTAAAAGTAATCCGAAAATTCTCGATTACGCGATAAGTCACACAATCTTAAGACTGTAAATTCAACTAAATACTTAGGGATTACCATTACAAATAACCTAAATTGGAGCGATCACATAGATAATGTTGCAGGTAGAGCAAACCAAAGACTGCGATTCATTGGCAGAACACTTAGAAGGTGCAACAGGCCTACTAAAGCGACTGCTGACATCACGCTTGTCCGCCCTATTCTGGACTATTGCTGTGCGGTATGGGATCCGCATCAGGTGGGACTGACGGGCGGCTAGCTTTGTATTATCACGAAATAGGGGAGATGGTGTCACAGACATGATACGTGAATTGGAGTGGCAATCATTAAAACAAAGGCGGTATTCGTAGCGACGGAATCTCACGAAATTTCAATCACCAGTTTTCTCCTCCGATTGCGGAAACATCTGTTGGCACCCACCTACATAGGGAGAGATGATCGTCACGCTAAAATAAGAGAAATTAGGGCTCGCACAGAAAAATTTAAGTGCTCGTTTTTCCCGCGCGCCCGTCGAGACTGGAACGGTAGGGAGACAGCTTGAAGTTGATTCATTGAACCCTCTGCCAGGCACTTAATTGTGTATAGGTGAGTAATCAAGTAGATGTAGATCATGGTATTCTGCTGGTCCCATCATTACTCTCAAAGACCGTGTTTCAGCCAACGATTATGTAAACATTTTAGGTGATCAGATGCACCTCGTGATTCAAATGCTGTTCCCCAACAATGATACCGTTTTTCAGGACGATAATGCACCCATTCACACAGCCAGGAAAGAACAATCGTGGTATTAGGAGCATGCAACTGAACTGCAGCGGGCCGGCCTTGGTGGCCGAGCGGTTCTAGGCGCTACAGTCTGGAACCGCGCGACCGCTACGGTCGCAGGTTCGAATCCTGCCTCGGGCATGGATGTGTGTGATGTCCTTAAGTAGGCTGAAGTAGTTCTGAGTTCTAGGGGACTGATGACCTCGTATGTTAAGTCCCATAGTGCTCAGAGCCATTTGAACCATTTGAACTGTACCGGCTTCCCTGGCAAGCACAGTTCCCAGACTTAAACGTCGGTATCTTCTGTATGGCATCTTGGCAGCGTTCAATGCAGTTGCCTGTGCAGCAGCAGCAGCGCGAGTAAAGGAATCATTAATGTCTATGCTAAAATTAATTCTATATCCAACAAATACACAGGGGCCGTCGACGAGAGCATTAGCAGCAATGTTCTTCAGAGTATTCTTCTTCTTGTCAGCAGTAGATGTTGTGAATTCTATGTTTTCAATTGTTTTGTCCACATCTGCTGCAGACAAGAAGAGGAATACTGTGAAGAACATTGCTGCTAATGCTCTCGTCGACGGCCCCTGTGTATTTGTTGGATGTAGAATTAATTTTAGCATAGACCTTAATGATACATTCAGTCATGGTAATGGTTGGCTTACTGTAGCTATTGTACGAGGTGGTACTGGAGTTCCTAATAAATACAGACTCATTTACAGATATTTTCCTTCTGTTACGAGTATACAATGTTAGTGCAGAAGTTGACATATATGCTGATTTTCCAAAGTCTTTATTCGCCAATTCAGCCATATGATAGGTACGGTAGGCAATAATGTCTCTGTCTACAAAACTTTCAAGTCCAGGTACATTAGGAACTCAAGTACCACCTCGTACAATAGCTACAGTAAGCCAACCATTAGCATGACTGAATGTATCATTAAGGTCGATGCTAAAATTAATTCTACATCCAACAAATACACAGGGGCCGTCGACGAGAGCATTAGCGGCAATGTTCTTCACAGTATTCCTCTTCTTGTCTGCAGCAGATGTGGACATTTCTATGTTTTCAATTGTTTTATATACCGAATTACAGAAGATATCGACGTCGTGTTAAATAAACAGTATATAAAACAATTGAAAACATAGAAATGTCCACATCTGCTGCAGACAAGAAGAGGAATACTGTGAAGAACATTGCTGCTAATGCTCTCGTCGACGGCCCCTGTGTATTTGTTGGATGTAGAATTAATTTTAGCATAGACATTAATCATACATTCAGTCATGGTAATCGTTGGCTTACTGTAGCTATTGTACGAGGTGGGCGGTTTTGGAGCGCAGAGTCCGGAGTAGATTTCCGCCACCCTCGTCCCTACAGGAGTTAGAAGAGGTTCCGATCGAAGAGTGGTTGAAATGGCTCTCAGCACTGTAGAACTTAACTGCTGAGGTCATCAGTCCCCTTGAACTTAGAACTACTTAAACCTAACTAACCTAAGGACACCACACACATCCATGCCCGAGGCAGGATTCGAACCTGCGACCGCAGCTGTCGCGCGGTTCCAGACTGTAGAGTCTAGAACCGCTCGGCCACTCCGGCCGGCTCGAAAAGTGGCATAACATTCCTCTGAAGACTATACAATTATTATACGCCAGTATTCCAAGAAGACTCGCAGCTGTATTTTGGAAAAGTGGGGGTCCAACCCCTTATTAATAAACCATTCCCAAGTCAGTACAGGTGTTCACAATATTTTGCCTATCCCCTGTACTGATCGCGAATGGCACAGGAAAAGTAGGGAAGTGACAGGGATGAGCTTGTCTACATACCTTTCGCTCTAGCTGATCCACGTTACCAGTAATGAAAGGCGTCACACGATGGTCGGAGCTGCCGTGTCCGTCCTAGGCCGCAAATCGCCCCTGAGAGCGATCTACAGCAGCAAGCACGCACACGAACTCGACACGGCGGTGATGACACTGACCTGAGCGGCGAATGCGGCTCCGTTCTGCTGCACCCCTGCCTGCTAAGAGGGGCCAGGAGGGGGGCCCAACAGCTGTGCGCGCCTTTTCAGCCCCGTGACATGTGGACATAATTTATAGCCCGGGTCTGGTCCGGGCCCCTCGAGAACACCGTTGGTCGCTGGCCCATTACGTCACAGCCACCGGGCTTGCTTTCTTGCACGGAAGCAAGAATCACCGATACCGTACTGTTGCAGAATAGAAATAAAAATTAAAAAATTCTTATGGTTATCCGGCTAGAAAGCACATCAAAAACTGGGAACCAAGAAAAAGACGAAGAGAAGTACTGCAGCCATGGTGGTGTAATCAGTCGTAATGTATAGTAGGAATCATTCGATACTGGAGGGTATCGATCATTACATTTTTAAGTGTTACTTTCTGAAACCAAGATCGCATAAACATTTCTTTATGTACGAACAACTTGTTTCGATAGTTTGCTGTCATCTTCAGGTCTTCGAAAATTTATGTTATAAAATTTATTCATTTTGAGTTGGACCTCACGCCAAATTGTCATACAGATAAAATGTAGCACATGACCGATTGATAGTAAATAGAGAAATATTTATGCGATCTCGGCCTTAGAAACTGCTTACCAAGTAAAACAGACCACTCCTTCTAACTTCTCAGCACTAGAAAATGCAATCATTTGTAAATACACTACTGGCCATTAAAATTGCGACACCACGAAGATGACGTGCTACAGACGCGAAATTTAACCGACACGAAGAAGATGCTGTGATATGCAAATGATTAGCTTTTCAGAGCATTCACACAAGGTTGGCGCCGGTGCGACACGTACAACGTGCTGACACGAGGAAAGTTTCCAACCGATTTCTCATACACAAACAGCAGTTACCGGCGTTGCCTAGTGAAACGTTGTTGTGATGTCTCGTGTAAGGGGGAGAAATGCGCACCATCACGTTCCGACTTTGATATAGGTCGGATTGCAGGCTATCGCGATTGCGGTTTGTCGTATCGCGACATTACTGCTCGCGTTGATCGAGATCCAATGACTGTTAGCAGAATATGGAACCGGTGGGTTCAGGTGGGTAATACGGAACGCCGTGCTGGATCCCAACGGCCTCGTATCACTAGCGGTCGAGATGACAGGCATCTTACCCGCATGGCTGTAACGGATCGTACAGCCACGTCTCGAACCCAGAGTCAACAGATGGGGACGTTTGCAAGACAACAAGCATCTGCACGAACAGTTCGACGGCGTTTGCAGCAGCATGGACTATCAGCTCGGAGACCGTGGCTGCGGTTACCCTTGACGTTGCACCACAGACAGGTGCGCCTGCGATGGTGTACCCAACGACGAACCTGGGTGCACGAATGGCTAAACGTCATTTTTTTCGGATGAATCCAGGTTCTGTTTAGAGCATCATGATGGTCGCATCCATGTTTGGCGACATCGCGGTGAACGCACATTGCAAGCGTGTATTCGTCATCGCCACACTGGCGTATCATCCAGCGTGATGGTATGGGGTGCCATTGGTTACACGTCTCGGTCACCTCTTGTTCGCATTGACGCCACTTAGAACAGTGGACATTTCAGATGTGGCTCTACTCTTCATTCGGTCCCTGCGAAACCCTACATTTCAGCAGGATAATGCACGACCGCATGTTGCAGATCCTGTACGGGCCTTTCTGGATGCAGAAAATGTTCGACTGCTGCCCTAGCCAGCACATTCTCCGGATCTCTCACCGACTGAAAACGTCTGGTCAATGGTGGCCGAGCAACTGGCTCGTCACAATACGCCAGTCACTACTCTTGATGAACTGTGGTATCATGTTTAAGCTGCGTGGACAGCTCTACCTGTACACGCCATCCAAGCTCTGTTTGCCTCAGTTCCCAGGCGTAGCAAGGCTGTTATTACGGCCAGAGGTGGTTGTTCTGGGTACTGATTTCTGAGGATCTGTGCACCCAAATAGCGTGAGAATGTAATCACATGTCAGTTCTAGTATAATATATTTGTCCAATGAATACCCGTTTATCATCTGCATTTCTTCTTGGTGTAGCAATTTTAATGGCCAGTAGTGTAGATCACTTCTTCTAATTTCTTAGCACGAGGAAATTCAGTCATCTGTAAATAATAATAACTTCCAGTAAAGTAAATTATACGTCAGCGATATACTTCGTGGACTGTGTTTAAAGTGCCAACGGCCTTACTGCAGTGGTAACACCGGTTCCCATCATATCGCCGAAGGCAAACGCTGTTGAGCTTGGCTTGCATTTGGATGGGTGACCATCCGGTTCAGCCGAGCGCTGTTGGCAATTGGGTTGCACTCAGCCCTTGTGAAGTCATTTGAGGAGTTGGTAGATTGAGAAGTATCGGTTCCGGTCACGGAAACTGACAATGGGCAGGAGAGTGCTTTGCTGACCACTTGCTCCTCCATACCCGCACCCGATGAAGCTTATGGTCTGAGGATGACACGGCGGTCGGTCGGTATCGTTGCTCTTTCCGAGACGTGTAGAACAATATTGTCGCTGAATTTTGTTATACAAGCGTAAAAAATATGTGTAAAGTCAACCAAAATACTTTCGTTGTCAGTAATATAAATGATCAGCTACTTTGCCTACAGTGTAATAATGTGAACTCCCGCACTTCGAGAGAAGAGTTGTAAGAGAGAGTCTTGTGGAGTCAGTTGAAAAGTCAGACACGTTGTGCAGTGTAGGCAGTAGAAATTTAATAGCTGATGTGAGCAGATGGAAATTATGTTACTGTGGAGGATAAATGGTCATTCTGAACCAGTTGTTTGAGTGCTTAATGTTACGAAAGCAAAATTACCTGAGTCATCCATTGAACTATAACAATTTTATAAAGTTCCAGATTTCTTTGTTCAGGAGAAACTTGAGATAGTAATCATGCCCCGAAGAGGACGGAGAAGTCAGCATTCAAGCGGCCATGTAACAGCTTCAAAATTCAGCAATGTCGGTATATCTTCTTTCAAAATAACCTCGGAGATCATTAAATTGGGAAACCGATCCTAGTCCAGCAGTGTTATTCTTTCTGCCCTTTCTTACTCTGTCATAACTGTGTGGTCACTTACTTGATGAAAATGACTTGCAAGATTGTGTGCCGTGACGTCTGAAGCCATCGAATTACTCATTTTTTTATATTCTGCCTCGATATTTCCTTCATTTGTTTCGAATAGGTGCCCATTTTTATCTGTTCACTCGTTTGTTAAAATTATGTGATTCTTTATTTAAACGCATGTAATGCTTATGGCGTCCTTTAAATTTTTATATCGCGTGATAGAATAATAGATGATAAATAAACGATAGAAATGCAGCCACTTAGTTCGTTGATTTTCTCGCTGAAGTACACGTTAGGACATGCCCCCAAGTCCTGCACTTCTTAGCAAATCTCTGAACGGTCATTCTGAAGTTTAATTATAAAATTCCGTTGCGCAGATTTCCGTTTAGGACAGAATTTAGGGCTAGTAACAAATTCTAAATTCATGGAACTTCGGACGATTTGGTGCCAACGCAGAAAATGCAGTGTCAATCATACAATCGTGAATATGGCTGACATTCGGCAACCGCATCTAAAAAAATGTAAAAACAGCCAAGCGGCTGCGCAAATTTTATTGCATTTACCTGGTTTCGATACCAACTAAGGCTATCTTCGTCAGAATGAGTTACAATTACATTTTTAACTGATGTGACGAAGCCCTTCGTGCAAGAGGACATACTTGCTATGTTTATTCTGTCGCGGTCAGCCCAAACACATCCACAGTTATAAACAAGGTTTTTCAGTCCGAATAAGGATTGCCATCGTTCAGTATTGATGGATGCCCTCACTGGAGCAACCCCGCGATATTAATTTTTATCGTCAGGTAAATAAATTGATCAAAAAGCTTCAAAAATTTACTCGTCTCATAGACAGACTAAAAGAAATTACACCTGGAGAAGTCGGCGTCAAAATGCATTCCGTTGTGCTTCACCAACTATCCTCGTCTATATTTCGCGAAATGATGCGTTACACGTGGTTTGTTGCCAACGTGTGCGAAGAGAAAGAACCTTTTATCAGCGTAATCCAAGGTTGTTTAGAAACTTTAAAACAATCACGTAATTGTAAAAATATGGCGTTTATGACGTGTATGCAAAGAAAATTATTGATTTACGCAGTTTTTTCTGTTAATATCTCCCTAACAACAGTAAAACAATAAAAGTATCTAATTTTGTATACGAAGTTCTCATGTACGCCTTAGAATGGCTTCCTGGTAATTTATTTGCAAATCAAAAGTTGTTTTCAAGGCTTATGAAAATATTTATAAATATATCATGCTGAGCATTATTCCGATTTATTTTCAGTGCAAAGATCGTAAAAGCTGAAAATAAAGTAATAGGTTTTCGCAAAGGGATTACACTTTCCGTTGCGCCATCCGCATAACTTATGCGTCGCTCGACCCTCGCGAAAAATGCTTCTCTGTTCTAAATGCTAGGCTGTCTCGAGCCACCTTTTCTGTCGCTTTCACTTCTGTCCAAGCCCTGTGTATACCATAATATTGGACAAAATCGGTGCTTACGAGAAAGCACATTCCTTTTGTGAGAGTGAGACGAAACATTTACTGACAAGGACAGAGATAAATCGTTGATGGGCGATACAACATGTCGATAACTAACTGCAATGTGCTGTTCCACCAGCAATATTGCACGGCCACACCGCAGTATTACCGTTTGCAGTAGCTACATTGCAGCAAATTGACGCCAAAACTATTGCGATCACACATTGCCATAAAATACGGCCCTGTAAAATGATTCGAGGATTAATGTAACCACTATTTTCAAACCGTTCCTACGCCATGCATGGCTCAGCAGCTTCGACTAAATAGCCACCAGATGGCAGCATCGGTCTGTCTACAGCGAGTAGCGGCCATACTTTCTCCTCTGCTGCCGTAAGCTTCGGGAGCAGAGCTACGAGAGGGCAGCAGCAGTCAGTTCCCCCTCCGCCTTCCGGTGGCACATGGTGGGGGTAGTGAACTGCAGCAGCTGGACACACAACAGTCGATGCGCAGACGCCGCGAACAAGAAATGGCGGAAGAAAAGCAGGAGCAAAGCGAAGTGTGATTTCATACGCTACGTTAGCGTTTCCCTCACAATTTGGATAACCCGTTTTTATCATGTTAAAATGCAGTATTAGGAGTCAAACGGTGTTACTTGGTTCTCTATAACTGAAAACTGTTCTCGTATTATAATTTGTTATAAGAAATTACATATATCACATCACAGTCCATTATCTCCGTATGATGCATTAACGTCGTATTGTAATAATGGTACTATTCAGCTTAGAATAGAAACAAAAGTAACAAATAAAGCACGGAAGACAGTATGAATTTTTAAGATGACTTGGGAAAAAATCTCGCAATAACTACTGAACTACAAATGTGGTTTGCTTTGCTCCCACATATGTAATAGTTGTATGTTTTTCTCTTTAAATCTTCAGTACGTGGCTGGAGTTGATCTTAACAAGATTGTGTATTTTTAGTTTTCTTAATCAAAATTGTCCAAATACAACATGGCGCGTGACAGCTCTCAGTGCAAGGTGTGAAATACGTGACAGTTATTGCTATTCATTACATGAAGTGGCAAAAATTGAGTAAAGCATAAATGCGTAGTTGTTTCCCAGCGTATCCTACAGAATAGCTGTCTACAGACCAAAACAGTTTCAGTAACTGCTCATTTATTGGAATCCTGATGCAAACTGTAGTTAAATCAATGTAACCATAACGATCCACAGCCAGGTGCCATGATTGGCAGGAGATGCCTAAATGTTTTAGAAAAAAGACTTGTTCTCTTAATTTACTTAACAGCTTTTCGCAAATGACACGTCTAGAGTTAGCGGAACGGTGAATAGGAACAGTGTTAATATGCCTTCCTACAAACTACAGATTAATTGAAAGTTTAGTTTCTAAACTTTGAATAGCGAAATAACCAATATTTTGCTTCTTTTAGTCGTCCTGTCTACATCAGCAGACGCGTTTCGTCTTAGTTACAAGACGTCTTCAGTGTGTGTTCTAAAATTTTGCAGGATTTCAGAACTCTCGATAAAGTGCCTTGTAATTAAATGGGAATGCGTCTGGGTGCATTAGTTAAATAAAAAAAAACTTAATGTGCAGCGTGGAAAAGGCGTTTTTCTATTGAACTACTACAATTTATATACAGCTGCTGCGAAATTGACCACCACAAGAAACTCTGTCTCTCTGTCTCTCTCTCTCTCTCTCTCTCTCTCTCTCTCTCTCTCTCTCTCTCATATTGTTATGTACGATTATGCCCTGTTGGATCACGCAAAGCTTCTTGATTCTTTTTCTTTTTTTCCACACTGCTCCCATTTTTTTCTGCATGGTCTCTCTCCCTTTCCTCTGCCCATCTTGTTCCTGCTTTCTTCGGAGCCTCGGCCGAGCGGTTCTAGGCGTTACGGTCGCAGATTCGAATCCTGCCTCGGGCATGGATGTGTGTGATCTCCTTAGGTTAGTTAGGTTTAAGAAGTTCAAAGTTCTAGGGGACTGATGACCTCAGAAGTTAAGTCACATAGTGCTCAGAGCCATTTGAACCATATTTTAATTTTCGGAGCTTCGTTCTCTAACTTCCCATCTGTCAACTTTCTGCATAAATACCTTTCTGTACAGAATATCTGAATAATTTATCTGAGCTTTTTGTAGATCCTTTTTGACATATATATATATATGTATGTATGTATGTATGTAGTAATATTCCTCTTGCACACAGAAGTCCTGGTCTGATGTGAGGTAGTTTTGCTCGTGTGCACGATAATATAGCAATTTCGTATTAATATCCATTCTCTAGAGACACTCTCCTCACACTATTAGGGCTGATATATGTGGCATTAGTCCACTCTCCTAGAGAATGACTTCAGTCTGATAAACACATTGCTTCCTCCCTTTAATACTTACAGAATAACTTTTCTTGTGGGGACCAACCGTAATTCGGTAATATCTATATTGGAGTGCATGTCTGAGATCACAGATCTTGATTGGGATAAATATGTTTGCTTGCTTTAATATAGCGTTTCTGTGTAATACTTGTATCACCTTTGTTGAAGTACATAGTTTACAGGGGAAGAGGGAGGGTTAAACTGAATACAGACAGAGTATAATTTTTAAGCTTTTCTCGGTTTGAGTGTCCGGGTGTCTCCAATCCACCTCAGTTTCCCGCATTACATGGTACTTTTTCTTAATTTTATCTATTCTCAGTCAATTTACGCAATTTTGTGAGTTTCGGCGATTTTAAATATATCATCATATGTGCCTCAGTTTTACCTATTTCCCGTCAGTTTGTCGCAATTATACCAGGTTTTCCCTGATTTTTACCGATTTTATGTCATTTTTCATATTTTTTCAATAGTTTTCCGGATGTATATGGTCATGTTGCTGGAATACCCATGCGTTGTTTGACTTCATACGAGGATATTTGTGTGTCTTATACACCAGCCTACTTAAAAATCCTAAGAATTCACCTCTTCCCGATGATCCACAGCCGGCCGTGGTGGCTGAGCGGTACCAGGCGCTTCAGTCCGGAACCGCGCGACCGCTACGGTCGCAGGTTCGAATCCTGCCTCGGGCATGGATGAGTGTGATGTCGTTAGGTTAGTTAGGTTTAAGTAGTTGTAAGTTGTAGGGGACTGATGACCTCAGATGTTAAGTCCCATAGCGCTCAGAGCCATTTGATGATCTACATGCATGCGTCCTGGATAGGAACATCATGAAAAGTACAGTAACAGTCGCTTCCTACCGGATAAAACTAACGAGTGATGCAAATTGGAAACTCCAAGTCTGGAAACAACTCTGTGTACTGCTACGACACATCAGAGAGTTTATCTGCAGATTCATGTAGTGATACACTTGATGGAAATTCAAAGTCTGGCATAGTTCTACATTTTCATTTGACTTCCTCTCCACAGTGTAGGGATCTGCAACAGGGAATTGATCCGTGTACAGAGTTGATTTCTGCTGCTGTCTTGACTTTTTCCCATAAGTATATACTCTTACTGCTTACCAGATGAGCTTCTCTACTTTTGTTTATACCTTACAGCCCCGCCAGGACAAACTGTAGCTGCCAGGTATTTTTTTACCCAAGTAATAAGATATTCGCTGGTTGACAAAAAATGTGCCGACTGTACTTAGCAGCTCGCTAACTACAGAACACATCCCCCCCCCCCTCTCCCCCGGCTGCGTAATTTATAGGCGCGAGCAGTTAGCAAGTTATGCATTCGAACAGCAACCGTCCGCCGCTGATAGCTCTACAAACATACACATAGAGACTCTGCATGCATATTACCAATCGAAAAGTCTCGATTTCGACCACTTGGACGTTATTTTCGACAGTGCTACTGCCCTGCAAATAGCGAAATACTCTGAACGGTTCTGTAAAGAACGTAAGCACATTTAAATTCCTCTTGCTAAAGAGTATTACATCCTCGATATTACCAATAGTTATAGTTATATTACCAATAGTTTGCAACAAGTTTGTCTAGATTCTCCAGTAATAACAACAAACCAAAGCATATTTCTGCCCCTATCAGAAGTCTTTTTATGCTGTTAAAGATCCACGATGCCGGCACATGATCATCCCATTTCCGCTATTTTGTGTGCTAGATGTCCGTTGGATTTATGAAGACATTCCATCTCGAGTACTATTCTTATGTAAAGATAGAACCCCGCACATTAGTCGGATGGTATAGTATAGCACAGTACTCGAATGCACACAATCTTATATAAAATGCGGTAGGGAGATGGTGTTGAGTGGCAAGGTACTGAGCCATAATGAATTTATTAACGTTCCCAGAAACGCTAATTTTATTTTTAAAAAGCAAAAATCCAAGCATAACATTAACAAATTGCCTCCAGAACAGAAAAGATTTCAATAACACAACTGACTGCAAACACCTCAAAACGGCAACAGTATAAAGTCACTTCCTTCTAGTAAAGAATATTAAATGAAGTAAAAATACATTTACATTACAAACAGGAAAACGTATGATCAAATGAATATGTCACACATATCGACCACCGACTATTGCTAGTTATTAACAAAACGCCATTGCCTTCGAAGTAGGCAAAATGACTGACAAATGTGCTTCAAATTTATGATGATAGAGGCGGTGGTAGAGGCAACGCCAGTAGCAATAATTCCTCCTTCTCTACTAACATAGGATGGCGGTTGCCGCTACCACAGTACAAGAAACCTGAGCCGGCCGGAGTGACCGTGCGGTTCTAGGCGCTACGGTCTGGAACCGCGTGACCGCTACGGTCGCAGGTTCGAATCCTGCCTCGGGCATGGATGTGTGTGATGTCCTTAGGTTAGTTAGGTTTAAGTAGTTCTAAGTTCTAGGGGACTGATGACCACAGATGTTAAGTCCCATAGTGCTCAGAGCCATGAGAACCATTTTTAGTACTAGAAACCTTCATTAAAATTTCAATCATTGTACACAGGCATCTTTAAATACACCACAGTTAACGAGAGATACAGTCAGCTATCCTGTAACACAGAGACTACTCGTTAATTATTCAGTAAAAATTAAACATACTTAAATGCAGAAAAGTACGAACGCTATGCAGGCTGTTCGTAAACAGCTCGAGTTCGTGAAACTATCCAGCCAACAGGTGACTAAAGACATGCTCAGAAATAGGATAGCTACATTGAACAATTTTCACTGACTATAAAGTACAATTCGTAAACCACAAGAATTACATTTACATTCTCTACCCTCAGTTTCTGAAATCAGTTCGGAATAGTGACAGCTACAAGCCCACACACATTGACAGAAATTAAGTAGTACCAGGCAAAACCATTAAAGTTGCTACACCAAGAAGAAATGCAGGTGATAAACGGGTATTCATTGGACAAATATATTATACTAGAACTGACATGTGATTACATTTTCACGCAATTTGGGTGCATAGATCCTGAGAAATCAGTACCCAGAACAACCACCTCTGGCCTTAATAACGGTCTTGATACGCCTGGGAATTGAGTCAAACAGAGCTTGGATGGCGTGCACAGGTACAGCTGCCCATGCAAGCTTCAACACGATACCACAGTTCATCAAGAGTAGTGACTGGTGTATTGTGACGATGCAGTTGCTCGGCCACCATTGACCAGACGTTTTCAATTGGTGGGAGATCTGGAGAATGTGCTGGCTAGGGCAGTCGTCGAACATTTTCTGTATCCGGAAAGGCCCGTACAGGACCTGCAACCTGCCCTCGTGCATTATCCTGCTGAAATGTAGTGTTTCGCAGGGATCGTATAAAGGGTAGAGCGACGGGTCGTAACACATCTGAAATGTAACATCCACTGTTCAAAGTGGCGTCAATGCCCACAAGAGGTGACCGAGACATGTAACCAATGGCACCCGATACCATCACGTCGGGTGATACGCCAGTATGGCGATGACGAATACACGCTTCCAGTGTGCGTTCACCGCCATGTCGCCAAACACGGATGCGACCATCATGATGCTGTAAACAGAACCTGGATTCATCCGAAAAAATGACGTTTGGCCATTCATGCACCCAGGTTCGTCATCGAGTACACCATCGCAGGCGCTCCTGTCTGCGATGCAGCGTCAAGGGTAATCGCAGCCACGGTCTCCGAGCTGATAGTCCATGCTGCTGCAAACGTCGTCGAACTGTTCGTGCAGATGGTTGTTGTCTTGTAAACGTCCTCTTCTGTTGACGTGGCTGCACGATCCGTTACAGTCATGCGGATAAGATGCCTGTCATCGCGACTGCTTGTGATACGGGGCCGTTGGGATCCATCACGGCGTTCCGTATTACCCTCCTGACCCCTCCGATTCCATATTCTGCTAACGGTCATTGGATCTCGACCAACGCGAGCAGCAATGTCGCCATACGAGAAACCGCAATCGCGATAGGGTAATCGCAGCCACGGTCTCCGAGCTGATAGTCCATGCTCCTGCAAACGTCGTCGAACTATTCGTGCAGATGGTTATTGTCTTGTAAACGTCCTCATCTGTTGACGTGGCTGCACGATCCGTTACAGTCATGCGGATAAGATGCCTGTCATCGCGACTGCTAGTGATACGGGGCCGTTGGGATCCAGCACGGCGTTCCGTATTACCCTCCTGACCCCTCCGATTCCATATACTGCTAACGGTGATTGGATCTCGTCCAACGCGAGCAGCAATGTCGCCATACGAGAAACCGCAATGGCGATAGGCTACAATCCGACCTTTATCAAAGTCGGAAACGCCCACGAGGCATCACAACAACGTTTCACCAGGCAACGCCGGTCAACTGCTGTCTGTGTATTGGAAATCGGTTGGAAACTTTTCTCATGTCAGCACGTTGTTGGTGTGCCACCGGCGCCAACCTTGTGTCAATGCTCTGAAAAGCTAATCATTTGCATATCACAGCATCTTCTTCCTGTCGGTTAAATTTCGCGTCTGTAGCACGTCATCTTCGTGGTGTAGCAATTGCAATGGCCAGTAGTGTATGTCGTACACAGCGTGAGAGCCGGTACGTTGGTCATCTTGGCTCGGTGTGTGCCGTGCAGAGGGTAAGACGGCGGCGGGAGGAGTGTTTGGAGTCTGTGGGACAGACAGCTGAGCCGGCCCCGGACCCAGACGCAGGCAGCGCCGGAGAACAGGCGGCGCGCCGTCAGCCAATGATTGATGACCCGAGCCGCCGGCTGCCGGCTGTGTCGCGCTGGGGGAGCCACGCCGAGTGCAGCGCAGGGGGTGGGAGGGGGGGGCGCGTGTTGAGGGGGGCGCAGCCGACCCCGTCGCCTCTCGATCTGCATCCGCGCCGCTGCGGCGCTGACGCTTCCAACGCGGAGCACGTCCGAACCAAAACACAAAACCGGAACCTGGAAAGCGACGACGCTGCAAAAATGACGTGTGACTACGAGGGCTGTTCCAAAGCTACCCAACCTGAAAGCGGTTCTTATTTCAAACAAATAAGTTTTGTACTCTACCATCGGGTGAGCAAGATGTATGTCACAGGTGAAACACCCTCATACTTCAAGAAGAATATAATTCCAATCCCAAAGAAAGCAGGTGTTGACAGATGTGAAAATTACCGAACTATCAGTTTAATAAGTCACTACTGCAAAATGCTAACTCGAATTCCATACAGACGAATGGAAAAACTGGTAGAAGCCGACCTCGGGGAAGATCAGTTTGGATTCCGCAGAAATATTGGAACACGCGAGGCATACTGACCCTACGACTTATCTTATAAGATAGATTAAGGAAAGGCAAACCTACGTTTCTAGCATTTGTAGACTTAGAGAAAGCTTTCGACAATGTTGGCTGAAATACTCTCTTCCAAATTCCAAAGATGGCAGGGGTAAAATACAGGGAGCGAAAGGCTATTTACAATTTGTACAGAAACCAGATGACAGTTATAAGAGTTGAGGGACATCAAAGGGAAGCAGTGGTTGGGAAGGGAGTGAGACAGGGTTGTAGCCTGTCCACGATGTTATTCAATCTGTATATTGAGCAAGCAGTGAAGGAAACAAAAGAAAAATTCGGAGTAGTTATCAAAATCCATGGAGAAGAAATGAAAATGTTGAGGTTCGCCGATGACATTGTAATTCTGTCAGAGACAGCAAAGGACTTGGAAGAGCAGTTGAACGGAATGGACAGTGTCTTGAAAGGAGGATATAAGATGAACGTCAACAAAAGCAAAACGAGGATAATGGAATGTAGTCGAATTAAGTCGGGTGATGCTGAGGGAATTAGATTAGGAAATGAGACACTTAAAGGAGTAAAGGAGTTTTGCTATTTGGGGAGCAAACTAACTTATGATGGTCGAAGTAGAGAGGATATAAAATGTAGACTGGCAATGGCAAGGAAAGCGTTTCTGAAGAAGAGACATTTGTTAACATCGAGTATAGATTTAAGTGTGAGGAAGTCGTTTCTGAAAGTATTTGTATGGAGTGTAGCCATGTATGAAAGTGAAACATGGACGATATATAGTTTGGACAGGAAGAGAATAGAAGCTTTCGAAATGTGGTGCTACAGAAGAATGCTGAAGATTAGATGGGTAGATCACATAATTAATGAGGAGGTATTGAATAGAATTGGGGAGATGAGGAGTTTGTGGCGCAACTTGACGAGAAGAAGGGACCGGTTGGTAGGACATGTTCTGAGGCTTCAAGGGATCACAAATTTAGCATTGGAGGGCAGCGTGGAGGGTAAAAATCGTAGAGGGAGACCAAGAGATGAATACACTAAGCAGATTCAGAAGGATGTAGGTTGCAGTAGGTACTGGGAGATGAAGAAACTTGCACAGGATAGAGTAGCATGGAGAGCTGCTTCAAACCAGTCTCTGGACTGAAGACCACAACAACAACAACAACAACGCTGGTCTCGTCGTAAAATCATGGCTCAATCGTTGGATGCGCTTCACAAACCATTCTTGAAGATTAAACCTTTACTGGACAATGGTGATGTAAAAAAATAATGAGCACTCCGAAATTAAGTTACACTTCCTTTTAATTGCTTTTATTGCAATATCACGTGACACACAAACATCACTTCACAATACAAAACATACTTGAAAACATCTTCCTCACATTTTATAAGCCAACTACAATATTCATCTTTCCAACATGGCGTCCAAACTTGACTTTTTCAAGGTCCGACTCTCTAACAAATTAACAACTAACTAATCGCTTAGGCGCCCAAAAATCAAGAGTTACAAGTACGTCAAAGATCATAGATACAAAAGAAAGAAATAAGAATAATATCATTGCAATATAAACATATCGATGTGTTGTTGTTGTTGTGGCAACATATCGATGTATCACAAATGAAATCAAATCTGAATGTTGTCTCAGAAATATGCCAACTACTTTACAGAAATACAGTGGAATATTGCTGGCATCGAGAGGTTCAGGTGAGGTGCCGTAATGGTTGCGTAATTCAAGTACCATTACAATACCCAACCTGACGTGTCGAAAGCGGTTCTTATTTCAAACAAATAAGTTTTGTAGGATAAATCAGGGAGAGGCGCCGGATACGATAAAGCAAGGCTTCCCAACAAAATTTTCTCGAGGAGCCCCTCATCTGTGAAAGCATCTCGCGTCCGTCGGCCGTCGTAATTTAATATATTATTATTATTTTGATTGTTGCCGACTTACGTGGTGGGCCTTAATAAAAATGATATTTCATCCAATTTTGATTTACGATTAAATGCTTTTCTGTAGTTCTCCCTTTTAACAATACTAATCTTAAATGATTTGTTACGTTAGTGAATGTTAGACTCGCTGAATCTTAAGACATGAGCATATAAGTAGAACAATGGAATAAACTTTTCATATTAATTTCCTCGGCTACTCAGTCCACTTTAAATAAGAAACTCTTTAGTTATTAATTACAACTGCGGCCCACACACGCGCGAGTATAATTCCTCTTACCTCCGTTAACCATTACATTGTAGTCGGAGTCCTGGCTCTGGCTCTCGGCTGTGGTACTGAAAATGAGAACCTTAAAGCTACGTATTTCTGCAACTCCGTGCGGCTGTGAAGAAAAATGAATATTATGTTAATAGTGGGCGAGTTTTTCGCTTCCGCTAATTTTTTATAAATTAATATCGCCACGTAATGGCGTCGTTGGCTGCATTGGCCGCTGCGATTATTGAACTGTAAATTACTTGAATGCAGGTTAATTCGAGGAAGGCGGACATGAAATCGGGATCACCTCTTACAGATTAAAAGTGAACAATGATATTAAATCAATATATTATCTGCTTAATTCGTACAAATATGCTTACATTTGCCAGCACTCGCAAGATGTCCGTCTACACGCAACCAAGACAAGAGAAGAAGTGAAGACGACTAAAAAATTAACAAAAGAGCGTATCTTGTCGTCTCTTTAGATCATTTTGTTACATTTCTTTGCACTCGAAACTTACACAGAGAAATTATTATTTTATGGGTACATTATAAAATATATATATATATATATATATATATATATATATATATATATATATATAATCCAATTTTTTAGTGTCTCTTCTTTATAAATACTGTTTTTAAGTGTTTTCTTATTACCTCACTGGGTTCGCTATAAGCACTGGTAATAAATTAACAATGGCCGATTGTCGTCCGAAATGCGAGTTTCTGTGTAAAGTGACTGTTAGTTGTCAGCTGGAAAGAGGCAGCGCGCGCAGTCTAACGGCACACAGCACAACTATTTGCCTCTATCTAATTCTAGTTTTGAGCTAGAGTGTCCTAGTGTCAGTTGCCTCTAGGAAGACGCTAGACACAGAAGTTCGCTAAAGCTCTGCTCATGCAGGAAGCAGCCAAAACAAAAAATCTATTATGCAAAATATATTTAATATATTTTTTATTCTAACAGCATCTTGCGAACCCCTCTGGCATAGCTCGCGCACCACCTGTTGGGAACCACTGCGATATAGACTGTGCACCCATCGTAGCAAACAAACGTCTCCATTATCAGTAAACTCTTCCGGGCTAAGTTGCCGTGGTCGATCTGTAGAACTTCTTCTTCCTGACGTTTCGTTCTCAACTATGGAGAACATCTTCCGAGGTGAGTTCTACATGGAACGTCTCCATGTCAGCGTATTTTTACCTCCATTTTTTCCCCTTACTCTGTTTCATGTTCCCCTTTTTTATCGCCTCAGATATGTGACATTTTATTCTTGTTTTAGTTGTCATGTCACTCGGCTGAAGAGTGGCGGATTGTGCCGCTGACAGCCCTCCCCTGCCCATATGGGGCAGGGGAATGAAATCACAAAAAAAAAAAAAAAAAAAAAAAAAACACAAACTGAATGTGTGCATATCGGCACTGCAGTTCCTCAGTGGGCACCCGGCTATAACAAAAGTATTTACGTTTCAGTCTTCGACGTTTTACATAGGCTCTGGAGGAATAATTGTCGTAAATCTATAAACAAGCGTTAAAAATCTTTTCAGCATCACGATTAATTCTGTTCTAGGCGCTCAGTCCGGAACCGCGGGACTGCTACGGTCGCAGGTTCGAATCCTGCCTCGGGAATGGATGTGTGTGATGTCCTTAGGTTAGTTAGGTTTAATTAGTTCTAAGTTCTAGGCGACTGATGACCTCAGAAGTTAAGTCGCATAGTGCTCAGAGCCAGCCAGCCAGCCACGATTAATTCTTAGTCTATGCTAAATAGTCAAATATTTCCGAATGTTTGAGTAGTTGTATAAGCAGTTAGTTTATTGGGCGTGTTTTGATTCTAATACGGCCATCTTTGCTATCAAGGTCATTAACTTATACGGTGGGGCGTCTCTCACCTATACATGGGGGTACATACTGCAGTAAAATCCAGTACACATAGTCAGTTCCAAAAAAAAGTACATGCAGGTATCTGTATGAAATAAAAGACACTATTATAAATATATGTTTACGTGAAAGTAAATCTTATTACTAATTGCACGATCTCCTAAAAGTTAATCCAATCTCCGCCGTTATCTCTGAACGGACGGTATACTGCAAAATAGGGCTTCGTAGCAAAAACGGTGGGGAATAATACGGTGTATTGGAACCCTGAAAAAACCAGCGTGCTTTCACGAAACAAAAAGTGTGTTTCGTTATTTTCGAACGCTCGTCGTCTGCGCTCGGCAACTGTTTCGAACTCACAAAATAATTTTTTTCGTCGTTTTCCAATATCTCTTTTCCCCATTGGGCTTGTAGCCCAGGATATTGTGGGGACTTCTGTTACCTAGCGCTCTGATGAGCTGTTGTCTCAAGCCTTAACGATACTTTTCTTTATTTTTTTAAAAATTCATGTTGAAAATATTTAATTCTGTTCTAAGATTTTCATTACTTATCATGTCTCTCGTCTTGTGCGCCCTACATCTTCCTCAGGAACCTCAGCTCTGCTGCTGCTTTTTTTTTTTAAGTTCTGCTAATGGTATCTGCCACAGACAGCTTGAAGTTTGTGTTTTTTATTTTCAGAGTAAAAATCAAAACTTATAGCACAACCTAAACAAGAGATTCGAGAGACTTGCTCTAGAACAATTTCTTATCTGACTGGATATTTTTCTCGAAATGCCATTATTTTCGTTTTATTACTATATATTTAGCTGTATTTCTTACATATTTCGCTCAGCCGGTAAGCTGATCTTTGGAGGTCATTTTCATTCTTTTGAATACTGACTGTATCATCTGCAAACAAAAGTACAGTCAGGTATTCCTCAATCGTTATCATAATTCCTTTGTTTACATTTCCATTTCCGTAGAACGGAGTCAGTGTAGATATTAAAAAGGGTAGTTGGGAGTCCACACTCCTGTCTAACACCTTAATTAATAATTTTACTGTATCTTTCAATCTGCTCCTATTGTGCTTTTACAATGTGTGTATTTTGGTAAATAGTGAACGCTCTCAGAACATTTGTGAGCATGAATGAAACTGGTCATCATCATCTAGTACAATACTTTCTTTTGCAAGGTCTTTGTACAATGTGGTACGAATTCGCCGTGGTGGACGGCCTCACCTAACTTACAGTGTCACAACTGTTGACTGCCGAACTTGTGTAGTAACGCACATTGAGCTGTGGCGATGGTGTAATATGCAACTCAAACCATAGCCTTTGTGTTACGATTCATCTGTCAATTGTAGACGACCCCAATAACGTTAAGCGCTATCTATTGGTAAAATCTTCGTAATTTTTTTTTTTTTGTGATGTTTCCCCTGCGTCATTAATATCCTCTTCAAATTTGACGTCATTCTGAGCAGTGGTTCTCTCTCTGGAGCGTTTTGAAACTGGAACCATAATTATGAGCACCCTATGAATCGAGGCAATGTAGAGAGATAACGATGTTATTCCCAAAACTTTTGTGTTTTCTTTGTTGGGTCGGATACTTCTGGGAAAGACTTCGCATAACAAACAAGAGATAGCTGAAAGGTGAAGGAATGTATAGCAGAGATATGGAAATGAAACGGACGAGACTTTTCTTCTTCTAAAGTAGGCAGAAGCTCAAGCGACTAGTCAGGAAAGAAATGGGACACGGAAGTGCTAAAGAATGAAGAAATACTCTTGAAGTTCTCTGAGGCTAGTTACTTTGACAAGGAATAGATCACTAAGCAGTTCAGTTGAAGAAGAATGAGCATGTGTTAAAAGGGCAATCACAGAAGTTGGAAGGAAAAACATAGGTACAAAGAAGGTAATTGCGAAGAAATCATGGGTAACAGAAGAAATACTTCAGCTGATCGACGAAAGAAAGAAGTACAAAAATGTTCAGGGAAATCCAGGAATACAGAAATAGGGGTCACTTGGGTGTGAAATAAATAGGAAGTGCTGGGAAGCTAAGACGAAACGGCTGCATGTAATCGAAAAGAAATGATTGTCGGAAGGGCTGACTCAACATGTAGAAAAGTCAAAATAGCCTTCGGTGAAATTAAAAGTAACGGTACTAACATTAAGAGTGCATGAGCTGTTAAGCTTCACCAACGTGCATAGTAGTTTTCGTGTCACTTCTCCCAATGATTTTAGAGACTCTGACGGAATCGGAATCGAATCTACCTTGTTCGATTGTAAGTCTTCAAAATCTCTTTAAAGTTCCGATTCTAATACTAGATCGTCTGTCACCTCGTAGAGGCCTTAAGCGTACTCTTTCCACCTACCCACTCAGTGGGAAAATCAGAACAGAAGAGAATCGAGGCATTTTAGATGTGGTGTTACAGAACAATGTTAAAAATCTGATGAACTACTAAGGTAAAGAACGAGGTTGGTTCTCAAGAGATTCGGCGAGGAAAGGAATACGTGGAAAACACTGACAAGAAGAAGGGACAGCATAGTAGGACATCTGTTAAGACGCCACAGAATAACTGCCATTGTAGTAGAGGGAGTTATACAAGGTAAAGGCTGTAAAAGGCAAAAACGATAGAGGAAGACAGAGGCTGGAATATGTTCAGCAAGCAATTGAAGACGTAGGTTGCAAGTGCTGCTCTGTTATGAAGAGGTTGGTTCACGAGAGGAATCCGGAATTTGGCTATTATTAGGGCTATTCTTGTTATTTAGGGACATAAATAGTTGCAGGGAAGTGCACCTGAACTACATTCTCAATTCGTCCTCTTCCTACTTACTTTTTCTCCCATTACAGTCATAGAATATTACATCATCTCGTTCTCAAAATACGGCCTAAATAAACTAGTTTTATGGTTTCGATTGAGTTCCCCAATCCCTTATACTTAGAACGTCATCATTACCAATTATTTGGCTCCAAGATATTTCTAATACATTTCGAATTCGTCAAGCTTCATTACTACTCCCTTGTTAATTGTCAACGCGTCCAATCCATAAAAGAGTACTGTGATCACATTAAATTTAGCCATTCCCAGCATAATGTGCAGGGCCCTGCAACCAGCTCGGAATTTTGCCAGTTGGACAGAATTCCTAAGGAGGACATCCAAGAACAGTGTCAATCAAAAAATGGTTCAAATGGCTCTGAGCACTATGGGACTTAACACCTATGGTCATCAGTCCCCTAGAACTTAGAACTACGTAAACCTAACTAACCTATGGACAGCACACAACACCCAGCCATCACGAGGCAGAGAAAATCCCTGACCCCGCCAGGAATCGAACCCGGGAACCCGGGCGTGGGAAGCGAGAACGCTACCGCACGACCACGAGATGCGGGCCACTGTCAATTAGTACCAAGCCGAATAACTGCTTGCTTCAAGACGTGGATCAGTGCGTTATTGACCCGCTCAATATGTGAAGCAGTTTCTCTTGAATAAATCAAGCAATTTCTCTGAAACTGTAATCATATGTTTGTCTTTGCAGGTGCTTCACATATGTGATACCCGCCCCACTCTTCCGACTGTATATCTCCATTCTCACAGATGCTACGAACCAACTTATTTCCGTACTCACTTCGTTATCACGAACATAGCACGTTGACTGGAAAAGCAGTTAATTGAAAATTTTACCACATTTGAGACCTTGGTGAACCCAGATGCAAGGAAAATAGCGACGCACGGCGAAATAGTAGCAAGATGTGTTCAGACATAAGGACCTTTCTAGACTCTGAGAAGCTCATCTGCAGAAATCAGTACGGTTTTAGGAAACAGCGGTCATGCGAAACACAGCTGGCCCTCTTTGTGCATGATATACAACAGGCTCTAGATACCGGCTCCCAGGTTGATGCCATATTTCTCGACTTTCGAAAGGCGCTCGACTCAGTTCCGCACTGTCGCTTGCTACAAAAAGTGCGCGCTTAAGTCTAACCAATGACATATGCGGTTGGATAGAAAGTTTTCTAACAGACAGGGAGCAGTATGTCGTCCTGAACGGGGTGACTTCAACAGAAACAAGAGTAACTTCAGATGTGCCCCAGGGCTCCTCTGCTTTTTACGATTTACATAAACGATCTGGTTGATGGTATTGACAGACTGTTTGCCGATGATGCTGTTGTCTACAGGAATGTAGTATCACACGAAAGTTGTGAACAAATCAGTGAGGATTTGCAGAAAATAAATGCGTGGTGTAATGACTGGCAGTTGTCTCTCAACATTAATAAGTGTAATCTACTGCGTGTAACAAGGCGAAAATCCCCATTAATGTACGAGTACAAAATAAATGATCAGTCTTTGGAAGAGGTAACTTCAGTCAAGTATCTGGGTGTGACTATTCGAAATGATCTCAAATGGAATGATCAGATTACACAAATAACGGGTAAGGCGAACGCTAGATTGCGGTTGATTGGTAGATTCCTGAAGCGATGCAGTTCTTCAACAAAGGGAATAGCTTACTAATACCTTAGTTCGTCCAGTCTTTGAGTACTGTTCGTCTGTATGGGAGTCTTACCAGTTGGGCCTGATTCAAGAGATTGAGAAGGTCCAAAGAAGAGCGGCAAGATTCGTGACTGGTACATTTAGCCATCGCGAGAGCCTTACAAATCTCATAGAAAGTTTGAAGTGTGACACACTCTTGCAGATAGACGGCGCGCTAAACAGAAGGGGCTGCTCACTGAATTCCGATCTTCACCAAGGATGTAGAGCATGTATTATTACCACCAACTTTCAAATCGCGTAATGATCATCATTCAAAGATAAGGGAAATCATCATGATGTACTGAGGCGTTCAGACAGTCGTTTTTCCCTCGCGCGATCCCCGAGTGGAACAGAGGAAGGGGGGGGGGGGGGGGGGGGGAATATGACTTTGGCATGAATTGTGCCCTCCGCCACACACCGCTTGGTGGCTAGCGGAGGATATATGTAGATGTAGATGACATGTAATTGCATAGGGCTCTGTATACTTTTGCTTCTAGTCAGTACACTTTAATCCAGGTAACCCTGACGTCCTTCTGGAATGACGACGTAACTCACCGTTGAAATTATTTATTTTTGCGAATAACGCATTGTTGCAACAGATTGTGACACATTGTTATATGAAGTAGGCAGAGTCAGTTGCGCGCTGCGACAGTCAATTTGACGCTGTCGTTCATAGTGAGTGAGAAACTGTGTCTTGAAAATAGGGCAGATTTTACCATGGACGAACTGACTGTCCTTGTCATCGATGGGTATGTATATTTTCTTTCATATTGCGTCAATAATTCTCAAACTTGTCATATAATATCTTAAAGAATTAACCTATAATATTTATGGGTTCATATTAAGATTGAAAGTTTTCGTCAGTTGTAATCCAATAATGTTTTCAACCGTCCTTCCAGAAGGACGTCAGGGTAATATGTTGTCATTTTGTATTCACAGAAAACGATATACACTTATGGAACTTCCGGGCATGTTAGAATCAAAAGATGAGGAAATACCTAATCCTGGTGTGAATGTAACATTACACTTCCTCTAAATTAAACTGATGACGTAACAGATGAAGATTTGGGTGTTAAATAAAATCCAAGTGTAGATAAATTACCAGCAAGTCAGCTGAATGCTGCTGCGCTACATGACCTGAAAGAGAGGGGCGTAGAAGCAACAGGAACAATAAGAGGAAACAGAGTTAAGAATTGTGCTCTATCCTCTGTAGATAAAATGATAAAATAAAATAGAGGATCATATGAAATTTGTTCTGACTCAGCATCCGGGATTTCCATTGTACATTGGAATGACAACAATGTTGTTACTGTAGCCACCAACTTTGACAGAGTGCAATCCCTACGCTCTGTAGCAAGATTTTCCAGGGAACAAAAGAAAAGGATTAGCGTGCTTCAACCTAACTTATTACACTCCTACAATACTTATATTGGAGGCATAGATCGAGCTGACCAAAATGTATCCCTATATAGCTGCTCTGTAAGAGAGAAAAAGTGGTATTTCCCGATCGTTGCACATTTTATAGACATTGTAGAGCAAAATGCCTGGGCTCTTTACAAGCACAACGAAGAACGCATAGATCATCTGACATTTCGTCGTTTAATTGTCACTGCAATTCTTGAAAGTAACAAAACAGTCACTACCAGCAGGGGACGTCCTAGTAAGAGGGCAAAACTAGATTCTAGATTTGATAGAAGAGAACATTATGTTGTTGAATTACCAACGGACGAGATGACAAAAAAGAAGAAGCAGCTGAAATGTCGAAGTTGCAACAAAAAAACTACTACTATGTGCGTAATATGTGACGAACCACTTCATGTTCGTTGCTTTTTGTATTATCATACTAGTGCATAAAATATGTGTATAGGTCATTTTCTTTGTTTTTTGTATTTATTTGCTGTTTTACCCCATAATTCAAATTTATTTATGTTTATTTGAAAGTATAAAAACCAAAACAAGTTAACTGTGCAATGTCATATACTTTAAAAACATGTTCCCTTATTGTCCTGACGTCCTTCTGGAAAGACGCCCATTTTTGGAAATACTAACTAAAATTAAGTACTCAAAATTGTTTTTACTTTCTTCCTTACAACTTTGTGAATGAAAGTAGATAAGATACAAATCAATTTTTAAAAAAACAAATAATTCAGGACTATCTGGGTTAATATTGTAGCTTGCCTCTTTGTAATTTTTGTTGATTGGTATATCTGTCATCGTTTGGGGAAGAATGCGACTTCAGTTTACGAATTTCATACTTTTATTGTAGTACGTGCAAAGGGCGGATCGCTGAGGTCTCACGTTTAATGCGTGACCTTCTTTCTCGTGTAATTATTCCGGAATTTACTTTCTCACATAAGAAGCAGCGTTCTTAATTTCAAGCAGAACACACAGCTGTACGGCTCCCTTTAACGGCAGCTCCGAAACAGGCCGTAAATAACCGCATCAGTAGGTTAGGCACCGGCAATTCGTGTTTACGATGATCCGGCCATTTCCGTTAACCGATATAGCCGGGGGAGCGAGTAATTTGCGCGCCCGCCGCTAGATGGCAGGGCGATGCGCTCTCGCGGCAGCAGCGATGGCCGACTATGCGTCTGTTCCCCCTCTGACACGGTTGACGAGGGTTTCGCGTTTAGACGGTACTTACGGACGGCTAGAGGGTCGCGTGGGAGACGGACGCAAAATACGCCGTGGGGAGGAATCGACATAGCGCACCCATTCCTCAGCCGGGGATTCCCATTGGATGACCGAAAAATAATCCTCTACTCCACCACGGAATTTTCACACTCGTAATCTGTATGTTACATATCCTCCGACATTGAGAATCTTTCCCTGTTCACAAAAATGTGTTTCGAACGTAGTTATTATATGCAGCTTTTCGGTTTACTGGTAACAGCAGCTTGGATACAGTTGCACATGGCCGATCGGTGTGGCCTTGCGGTTCTAGGCGCTACAGTCTGGAACCGCGTGACCGCCACGGTCGCAGGTTCGAATCCTCCCTCGGGCATGGATGTGTGTGATGTCCTTAGGTTAGTTAGGTTTAAGTAGTTCTAAGTTCTAGCGGACTGATGACCACAGATGTTAAGTCCCATAGCGCTCAGAGCCATTTGAACCATTTTGAACAGTTGCACATGTGCTCCATGTGTTGCTCGTAAACATCTAAGTGATAATCAACTACAGTAGTCTCGATTATCCGACCTATACCGGTCGCGGCAAGATCGGATAAGTGGGAAGGTCAGACAACACGGAAAATAATACAAAAAAAAAGAAAAAAAACACACAAAAATTAAACTAAAGTAGACCAAATGAGCTAAACATTTAATACAATACAAATCAAATTAGACTGATTAGATATTTACTGTCTGAAGAAGTTAGTAATTGTCTTTTGTTTGCCTGCTGTTTGCCGTTTTTTTGCCGCTAAATCACGTAGTCTCTTACGAAGTAAAACCTCGGTAGACTATGTTTCCTCCAGTTGCTCTACATATTTTAAAGCAGTTTCTAAGGCCTTGTGTCCTTCGTTGTGAGAAATCTTGGGCGCACTTTCCTCCACTACATCCGCTTCTTCGTCTTCTTCTTTTTCGTTTACCACGTTGACTATTTCTTCATCTGTCACTTCAAATTCTTCATCTTGGACAATCCATTCATTTATGTCACCTTCTGTGGCGTCAGCACATCCCGGTACTTTTCGTAACAATGAAAGCAGGGTAGTATTTTCTGGTTCGGTCTGCTGCAGCAGATTATCATCATCTGGAGAATTTTCTTGATTTTCCTGTAGGAAAATTTTCCAGGATTTTGCAGTTGTATTTGCTCCAACACTCTCCCAAGATTGGGCCATGTCGTAAGGTACGTCTTTCAAATTAATACGGCGCAACTGCTCTAGCATGTCTTCTCCCTTGTCCATAGCATTAACTAAAGAGGAAAGCAAGTTTCTGCGGTAGTTTCTCGTCAGTGTCTCTAAGGTCCCTTCGTCCATAGGCTGACATATGGATATGACATTTGGAGGCAAAAACATGGCCTTTATATCTTGATCTTGAAGTTCATCTTCGTTAGGATGACAAGTGGCAGTGTCTAGAAGCAACAGTGCTTTGCGGGGTAAGTTGTTGGCTTCCAAAAACTCTTCAGATTGTGGCACGAACTCGTTAAAGAACCATTCTTTAAAAACGTCTGAGCTCATCCAAGCATTTTTTGGCTGTAATATTTCACCGGTAAAGCATTTTTAGATGCATTTTTAAATGCTCTCGTTTTTTTGGCTTACCTATCATAGACAGTTTCATTTGCAAATTTGCTGTGGCGTTACTGCATGCAAGAATTGTCACCCTTTCTTTCCTACGTTTGTAGCCTGGCGCTGCCTTTTCGGCCTTTGACGCTAATGTTCTTTCCGGTAACATTTTGTAATAGAGACCAGTCTCGTCGCAGTTAAAAATTTGGTCGCCTGTTAAGTTTTCCTAGTTTATTCCTAAACAATTGAACAGCTTCAAAATTTGCTGGAAGTTTTTCACCACAGACATTAAGTTGCCGAATTCCGTATCTTTTCTCCCATCTATCGAGCCAGCCTACAATAGCTGTGAAATTAGTTTCACCTTCGTTTAGTTCTTTACGAAACTTTAAGGCTTTTTCCTTGAAAATAGGTCCCGACATGGGTACACTTTTACCTCTATGTTGCGTAAACCATAGGAACAAAGCTTCACTTACTTTTTCATAATCACATTTTTTCATGGTTTTCCGATCTTCCGAAACAGCCGAGGTTGCTCGCTGAGAACACCACTTCTCAGTTTCATTGCGGTTCCTTTTCCAGTCTCCAACTGTTGTCTTCCTGACGTTATACTCTTGTTGCAGGTTGCTGACGCTAAGCGAGAGCTCAACACCGGCACCCAGCGGCAGCTGCCGAGCAACACCACCGCACAGCGTCAAGGTATCGACTTGCATGATACCCATTACTAACAAAGCCTACCCTTGCACGACCTATCGCAGGCAGCAAGACATCCGCTACAGCTCTTCCCACCCGACCTAACTATCGCAGAGGTTTTTTCCCTTGGCTCTTGCCTTGGCACTTTTTTTCCTCTGCCCTTCAAACCGCTGCCCTCCGTTCGACTTCGACCCAATTTATCTCCAGATGAGCGCGTATTAATGGTTAACCTTAACAAGACGTACGCAAACATCGCAGTACCCACATACTACGACACCTCACTTTAGTGAAAACTAACCCTTATGCAGAGATGGCAGTAAACCTTTTGAGTTGGCCATCATGCCGGTGTGGGCGTGGAGGGGCTCCAAATCTATCAAAAAAAAAAAAAAAAGAAATCTTACCGGAGAAGGAGTTGCAGTAGCAGTCGCGATGCACAGGGAATTGTTTCATAGTCCATTGTAAAAACACATGCATACACACGCAGATATACACACACACACACACATACGCACATTCTCTCTCTCTCTCTCTTTCACACACACACACACACACACACACACACACACACACACAGACACAGACAGACACGCACGCACACACAGGAAAAATAAATGTGGCATTTTAGATGTGATAGTAGATTTTTGGGTGTGATAAAAATGGTTCAAATGGCTCTGAGAACTATGAACTATGCGACTTAACTTCTAAGGTCATCAGTCTCCTAGAACTTAGAACTAGTTAAACCTAGAAAACCTAAGGATATCACACACATCCGTGCCCGAGGCAGGATTCGAGCCTGCGACCGTAGCGGCCGCGCAGTTCCAGACCGTAGCGCCTAGAACCGCTCGGCCACTCCGGCCGGCGGTTATGATAACAGTTAAAAACACGGGAGTGAATGGATTTGGAACGTGATTTACGATATTTAGTGACTGAGAAACATGCAAATATAAAAGAGGTTGCTAATCGCAAGCAGGAGCAATTGTCTCACTGATTCATTAGTCGGTGGATTAATTAAGCACAAAAAGTAACTATAATTCATCTTTCGTCATTTCTGAAATAAAAGTGCTCAAAGAAAAATCTTTTTCATTCTAAAGTTGGCTTTGGTGCGATAGGGGCAAGGGGGTACTACTTAATATCTGACGACACACAAGTGTAATCGTCTGTGAAAGTTTGGATACCGCTGGCCTATTGCGACCTGCCTCCATGTATTAACCATTCGGCGGGTGGCCTACTCAGTAGGCGAGTCCATGCGTGACAACACTGCGAACGTTCTCAGACAACAGCATCTTGCGCAGGCTGGGCAAAACACAAAACTGACCTGCAAAATATTTAGAAGAAACTTACGCAGGACTGATCCTTGTTAATGAACATCACAGAATGTGCTGGAAATGGACACCGTTCGCGCCGATGCAGCGATGTGCTCGATTTATAAAACTGTGTAGCTGGCCGTTGTGGCCGTGCGATCCTAGGCGCTTCAGTCCGGAACCGCGCTGCTGCTACGGTCGCAGGTTCGAATCCTGCCTCGGGCACGGGTGTGATGTCCTTAGGGTAGTTACGTTTAAGTAATTCTGAGTTCTAGGGGACTGATGACCAGAGATGTTAAGTTCCATAGTGCTCAGAGCCATTTGAACCATAAAACTGTGTAGCAGCTCTGCCTGAGGGGAGGCAGCAGTAGCGTTTTCAGTGTTCCGCCGTGTCTCTCCAGTATGAACGGACAATTTGAATACACATGCCCCGTCAGTCTCCCCCACAACTGAAAACCACAAGGAGGAGAGAGATCAGGCCCTCGAGGTGGCCAGCACACGCACTGCCTCAGCTGATTTTCCATCCCTCGCCGACATTTAAAAAAAAAAAAGAAATGCCCTCTTGATAACGTTATCTACCTGGTGCGTGCCGATGCTCTGGCTGGCTGAAAATATCAATAGATTCATTCATCTTCTGTGAATTGATCCAAATGTGAGTTAAACAGTTTCTGGACACAGTGGTTAGCATTAACAATCTGCTGAAACGCTGCCATTATGATGGAAATACTAGATATAGCGTGCTCAGATTATGCAGCGTCTCATCATTGTCCTGGTAGAGATTTACTGATGCATAATGTGGCACGTTCTGTGAGTGCAGGTACTATGAGATTCTAAACCAGGCCCCAACTGAAGAAATGAAGAACTGAGGGTTCAAATGTCATGATTTCACTTAAGTCAGAAACCATCGGCAGTATTCATTGGTGATGATGATGTTTGGTTTGTAGGACACTCAACTCCGCGGTCATCAGCGCCCGTACAAAGTCCCACTTTTTACACAGACCTATTTTTTCACAACCCAGCCTAGCCACTGTCGCGAATGATAGAATTATGAAGACAACCCAAACACAGCCCCTGGGCAGAGAAAATCCCCAACCCGGCCGGGAAGGGAACCCAGCACCCCATAATCCAGAGGCAGCAACGCTAGCCACTTTTTTTTTCCGCCCCTGGTCAGGAAAGGGAAAACTAAAAAAAAACCTGCTTGCCACCGCCACTTGTGACCGAACAAAAAAAAATGAAATGCACCTCTTCTGGCGTTTGGCACCTATCTAGGCTTATCCCAAAACAACTAACCTATTACTACATGGGTGTAAGTAAGGAAGAAAGTAAGGGGGAAGAACACAGAGAGTAGCGATGAAAATAAAGGTAGTTGTGTATGGGCTTTTGTTTTCTTTTGTTTATTTTAGTACATTTTTGTTTTTTGTTTTCTTTGCGTTTAAGTACGTATATTTTTATTTTATTTCTTTACTTATTGTTAAATTTTTTAATTTTTAATTTTTTTAATTAAATTAGTCTATGGTCCAGAATTCCAGGAGTCGCTAGCGTCTTCCGATTGGCGGAACATCTAAACGTGTCTTCTCGAAAATTTAATGGAGATTCCGTTTGTAGTGGGTTCAGAACATTATGTCGGCAAGAAAGTATCAGCATCTCATGCCTTGGACGTTCCAGCTGGAAAGCGGGTCATGAAAGGCGCTCCGTAGAAAACTGAAAAAGAACTGCTTGTGTACCGAGCGAGGTGGTGCAGTGGTTAGACGCTGGACTCGCATTCGGGAACACGGCGGTTCAAACCCGCGTCCGGCCATCCTGATTTAGGTTTTCCGTGATTTCCCTAAAATCGCTCCAGGCAAATGCCGGGATGGTTCCTCTGAAAGGGCACGGCCGACTTCCTTCCCCATCCATCCCTAATCCGATGAGACCGATGACCTCGCTGTCTGGTCTGCTTCCCCAAAAAACAACAACAACAACAACAACAACAACAACAACAACAACTGCTTGTACCTGGGGTTGCGAACAAGTGCACAGTGTCGATCGTGAAGGTACGTCCGGTAACCCAGTTCTAATTTCTCGTCGGGGCCAAAAAGGCAGCGGACCGTATGGCCGCGTATCTAATTCACAGCGTTATTTTTTGTTGCGGGGTAATGATTCACATCCGGGAATAACAGAGTCAGGAAAGTGATCTGAGCCGGCCGCGGTGGCCGAGAGGTTCTAGGCGCTTCAGTCCGGAACCGCGAGACTGCTACGGTCGCAGGTTCGAATCCTGTCTAGGGCATGGATGTTTGTGATGTCCTTAGGTTAGTTAGGTTTAAGTAGTTCCAAGTTCTAGGGGACTGATGACCTCAGATGTTAAGTCCCATAGGGCTCAGATCCATTTTTTGAACCAAAGTGATCTGAGCATTTACTAGACCACGAACTGCGGACGTACGCATTGCTGATTCTAAATCACGGCTTGTGCCATTTTCAGTGGTGGGCAGTTGACCTGTACATTAACAACGGCCAAAAATCGTAATCTAACATACTCTCACTTTTCTTTTCCATTATTCTGTAACCTGTTTTACGGACGATAAGACACACATTCTTCTTCGGAAAATTGCCTCCAAAATTAAAGTGCGTCTTGTACTAGAAATTAATATTAAAATGTCCAGTGTCTGATTTAAACTTCCCACCAGTCTTAAAAATGGCCATATATTCGACGCCGTGGGAAACCTATCTCTATCTGGCAACATAAATTCAATTGGCAGCAGCAGTGCACCAATGCGCCAAACATGAGTTGCGTGTATTCACAAGTTTGCTGACACTGTCTCCCTCCTGCCCCGCTATCACAAACCCAGGCACATTGTCTAGCCTATGATGCGTCATTGCAGTCTACGGTGCCAGTGAACTTGAACTGAAAGTGATTTGTGTTTCGGATATAGTACAATACTTTTTTGGTATCTTTTTCGTAACAGAAAAAAAACAAAAGGTATTCATATGAGCTGGTCCCGGTGGAGATTCGAGTCCTCCCTCGGGCATGTGTGTTTGTCCTTAGAATAATTTAGGTTAAGTAGTGTGTAAGCTTAGGGACTGATGACCTTAGCAGTTAAGTTCCATAAGATTTCACACACATTTGAACATTTTTTGTATTCATATGATACCGACCCCCCCCCCCCCCCCCCCCCCCCCCCATGAACCATGGACCTTGCCGTTGGTGGGGAGGCTTGCGTGCCTCAGCGATACAGACGGCCGTACCGTAGGTGCAACCACAACGGAGGGGTATCTGTTGAGAGGCCAGACAAACATGTGGTTCCTGAAGAGGGGCAGCAGGCTTTTCAGTAGTTGCAGGGGCAACAGTCTGGATGATTGACTGATCTGGCCTTGTAACATTAAACAAAACGGCCTTGCTGTGCTGGTACTGCGAACGGCTGAAAGCAAGGGGAAACTACAGCCGTAATTTCTCCCGAGGACATGCAGCTTGACTGTATGATTAAATGATGATGGCGTCCTCTTGGGTAAAATATTCCGGAGGTAAAATAGTCCCCCATTCGGATCTCCGGGCGGGGACTACTCAAGAGGACGTCGTTATCAGGAGAAAGAAAACTGGCATTCTACGGATCGGAGCGTGGAATGTCAGATCCCTTAATCGGGCAGGTAGGTTAGAAAATTTAAAAAGGGAAATGGATAGGTTAAAATTAGATATAGTGGGAATTAGTGAAGTTCGGTGGCAGGAGGAACAAGACTTTTGGTCAGGTGATTACAGGTTTATAAATACAAAATCAAATAGGGGTAATGCAGGAGTAGGTTTAATAATGAATAAAAAAATAGGAGTGCGGGTTAGCTACTACAAACAGCATAGTGAACGCATTATTGTGGCCAAGATAGACACAAAGCCCACACCTACTACAGTAGTACAAGTTTATATGCCAACTAGCTCTGCAGATGATGAAGAAATTGATGAAATGTATGACGAGATAAAAGAAATTATTCAGGTAGTGAAGGGAGACGAAAATTTAATAGTCATGGGTGACTGGAACTCGTCAGTAGGAAAAGGGAGAGAAGGAAACACAGTAGGTGAATATGGATTGGGGGGAAGAAATGAAAGAGGAAGCCGCCTTGTAGAATTTTGCACAGAGCATAACTTAATCATAGCTAACACTTGGTTCAAGAATCATGAAAGAAGGTTGTGTACCTGGAAGAATCCTGGAGATACTAAAAGGTATCAGATAGACTACATAATGGTAAGACAGAGATTTAGGAACCAGGTTTTAAATTGTAAGACATTTCCAGGGGCAGATGTGGATTCTGACCACAATCTATTGGTTATGAACTGCAGATTGAAACTGAAGAAACTGCAAAAAGGCGGGAATTTAAGGAGATGGGACCTGGATAAACTGAAAGAACCAGAGGTTGTACAGAGTTTCAGGGAGAGCATAAGGGAACAATTGACAGGAATGGGGGAAAGAAATACAGTAGAAGAAGAATGGGTAGCTCTGAGGGATGAAGTAGTGAAGGCAGCAGAGGATCAAGTAGGTAAAAAGACGAGGGCTAATAGAAATCCTTGGGTAACAGAAGAAATATTGAATTTAATTGATGAAAGGAGAAAATACAAAAATGCAGTAAATGAAGAAGGCAAAAAGGAATGCAAACGTCTCGAAAATGAGATCGACAGGAAGTGCAAAATGGCTAAGCAGGGATGGCTAGAGGACAAATGTAACGATGTAGAGGATTGTCTCACTAGGGGTAAGATAGATACTGCCTACAGGAAAATTAAAGAGACCTTTGGAGAGAAGAGAATCACTTGTATGAATATCAAGAGCTCAGATGGCAACCCAGTTCTTAGCAAAGAAGGGAAGGCAGAAAGGTGGAAGGAGTATATAGAAGGTTTAAACAAGGGCGATGTACTTGAGGACAATATTATGGAAATGGAAGAGGATGTAGATGAAGATGAAATGGGAGATAAGATACTGCGTGAAGAGTTTGACAGAGCACTGAAAGACCTGAGTCGAACCAAGGCCCCTGGAGTAGACAACATTCCATTAGAACTACTGATGGCCTTGGGAGAGCCAGTCATGACAAAACTCTACCATCTGGTGAGCAAGATGTATGAGACAGGCGAAATACCCACAGACTTCAAGAAGAATATAATAATTCCAATCCAAAAGAAAGCACGTGTTGACAGATGTGAAAATTACCGAACTATCAGTTTAATAAGTCACAGCTGCAAAATACTAACGCGAATTCTTTACAGACGAATGGAAAAACTGGTAGAAGCGGACCTCGGGGAAGATCAGTTTGGATTCCGTAGAAATGTTGGAACACGTGAGGCAATACTAACCTTACGACTTATCTTAGAAGAAAGATTAAGAAAAGGCAAACCTACGTTTCTAGCATTTGTAGACTTAGAGAAAGCTTTTGACAAGTTAACTGGAATACTCTCTTTCAAATTCTGAAGGTGGCAGGGGTAAAATACAGGGAGCGAAAGGCTATTTACAATTTGTACAGAAACCAGATGTCAGTTATAAGAGTCGAGGGGCATGAAAGGGAAGCAGTGGTTGGGAAAGGAGTGAGACAGGGTTGTAGCCTCTCCCCGATGTTATTCAATCTGTATATTGAGCAAGCAGTGAAGGAAACAAAAGAAAAATTCGGAGTAGTTATCAAAATCCATGGAGAAGAAATGAAAATGTTGAGGTTCGCCGATGACATTGTAATTCTGTCAGAGACAGCAAAGGACTTGGAAGAGCAGTTGAATGGAATGGACAGTGTCTTGAAAGGAGGATTTAAGATGAACATCAACAAAAGCAAAACGAGGATAATGGAATGTAGTCAAATTAAATCGGGTGATGCTGAGGGGATTAGATTAGGAAATGAGACACTTAAAGTAGTAAAGGAGTTTTGCTATTTAGGGATGTAAAATAACTGATGATGGTCGAAGTAGAGAGGATATAAAATGTAGACTGGCAATGGCAAGGAAATCGTTTCTGAAGAAGAGAAATTTGTTAACATCAAGTATAGATTTAAGTGTCAGGAAGTCGTTTCTGAAAGTATTTGTATGGAGTGCAGCCATGTATGGAAGTGAAACATGGACGATAACCAGTTTGGACAAGAGGAGAATAGAAGCTTTCGAAATGTGGTGCTACAGAAGAATGCTGAAGATAAGGTGGGTAGATCACGTAACTAATGACGAGGTATTGAATAGGATTGGGGAGAAGAGAAGTTTGTGGCACAACTTGACTAGAAGAAGGGATCGGTTGGTAGGTCATGTTTTGAGGCATCAAAAGATCACAAATTTAGCATTGGAGGGCAGCGTGGAGGGTAAAAATCGTAGAGGGAGACCAAGAGATCAATACACTAAGCAGATTCAGAAGGATGTAGGTTGCAGTAGGTACTGGGAGATGAAGAAGCTTGCACAGGATAGAGTAGCATGGAGAGCTGCATCAAACCAGTCTCAGGACTGAAGACCACAACAACAACAACATGATACCGGCTACAAATTGAAAGTAAGAGTAACAGCATTTGCAGAAGAACACGGAAACAGAGCAGCCGAGCGTCATTTCGGCCCTTCAAAAACAGAAAAAAAACCATTCGCTATTGGTGGGCTAGTAAAGAAGAATTGAAAGAAAAGAGCAAGTCTAAATGTGAAAATACAGGAGTGAATGCAAAATGGCCAAAACTAGAAGACGACGATTTTCAGTGACTTTGAAGGTCAGTTCAGTTATATAAAATAAGAATTTTTATTTAGTCTGGCTTCGCAATCTAATAATAAAAATAGTAAAATGTTATTTAAAAAAACTGCTTAAAAATTAAGGTACGTTGTATAGTCCGTAGCATCTTACAATCCATAAAATACAGTCTGTCATTCTTTTTACCAGGCTGGATGCTTACGAACATAAAACCCTAGTAAGTTTTGGCGTTATGTTAAATCAGTAAACGGATCGAAGGAATCTCTCAAGCCACTCTGTGACCATAATGGCACAGAAACGAACGATGACACGGTAAAGCCCAAAATATTAAACGTCTTCTTTCAAAACTGTTTGAGAGAGGACGATTACACTGTAGTTCACCCCTTAAATAGCGGCACCTATGACAAGATGATAGATATCGAAACACATCAGCAAGCAACTAAAATCGTTCAACAGAGGAAATACTACTGGACTTGACGGGTTACCAATTCGGTTCTACACAAAGTTCCCCATCTTCTAGCAGCAGTATACCGTAAGCTGTAAGGTAGCCCTTATTTTCAAATAAGAGAACATTTTACTTTACTTCCAATTTTGCTATCTATCTTATCTTAGAAGAAAGATTAAGGAAAGGCAAACCTACGTTTCTAGCATTTGTAGATTTAGAGAAATCTTTTGACAATGTTGACTGGAGTACTCTCTTTCAAATTCTAAAGGTGGCAGGGAGCGAAAGGCTATTTACAATTTGTACAGACACCAGACGGCAGTTATAAGAGTAGAGGTGCATGAAAGGGAAGCAGTGTTTGGGAAGGGAGTGAGACAGGGTTGTAGCCTCGCCCGCATGTTATTCAATCTGTATATTGAGCAAGCAGTAAAGGAAACAAAAAAAAAAAAAAAATCGGAGTAGGTATTAAAATCCATGGAGAAGAAATAAAAACTATGAGATGACGTTGTATTCTGACAGAGACAACAAAGGACTTGGAAGAGCAGTTGAATGGAATGGATAGTGTCTTGAATGGAGGATATAAGGTGAACATCAACAAAAGCAAAACGAGGATAATGGAGTGTAGTCGAATTAAGTCGAGTGATGTTGAGGGAATTGGATTAGGAAATGAGACACTTAAAGTAGTAAAGGAGTTTTTCTATTTGGGGATCAAAATAACTGATGATGGTCGAAGTAGAGAGGATATAAAATGTAGACTGGCAATGGCAAGGAAAGCGTTTCTGAAGAAGAGAAATTTGTTAACATCGAGTATAGATTTAAGTGTCAGGAAGTCGTATCTGAAAGTATTTGTATGGAGTGTAGCCATGTATGGAAGTGAGACATGGACGATAAATACTTTGGACAGGAAGAGAATAGAAGCCTTCGAAATGTAATGTTACAGAAGAATGCTGAAGATTAGATGGGTAGATCACATAACTAATGAGGAGGTATTGAATAGAATTGGGGAGAAGAGGAGTTTGTGGCACAACTTGACTAGAAGTAGGGACCGGTTGGTAGGAGATATTCTGAGGCATCAAAGGATCACTAATTTAGCATTGGAGGGCAGTGTGGAGGGTAAAAGTTGTAGAGGGAGACCAAGAGATGAATACATTAAGCAGATTCAGAAGGATGTAGGTTGCAGTAGGTACTGGGAGATGAAGAAGGTTGCACAAGATAGAGTAGCATGGAGAACTGCATCAAACGAGTCTCAGGACTGAAGACCACAACAACAACAACAACCCACGAAGTGAATTTATCAGAGCTGCAGTGCGTACGGAGTAAGCAGCGAGCGGTAGGTTCCCAATTCCCAGGCTGGCTACAGAGGCGGTTGGCCATCTGGTGCTTTCGGAGGCAGTCAGATGAGGTGCCAGTGCAGAAATCGCTCGTGATATCAGGGAAGAGATACGTAGTACATTTATTAAATATTTGTTAATAAAAGCTGCCTTTTGCCACTCAGACGTTAGGAGGAGTCTGAACGTCATAAATACTATCTTCCAGTAATTCTTCAATGGCAGAAACCTTGATATTAAAATATAAGTGAATAGCTTTGGCTTAAACGAAGATGTACGATCTTATACGGACCATACCGATTATATGCTGAAGTGACAGACTGTGCGCCATAGTCAGCATTCGTCGACGGAATGCCTTTCGACCCAGTCAAGCGGTAGACCATTCTCTCGTACCGTTAAGGGGGGTAGGACGCCAAACGGCCCGACTTGGAGCAGAAGAGTCATGACAGGACATTTTAATTTCCAGTGTCAATACTTTTACAAGTAAATTCATAAAACTTTGTCAGCATCACCAGGAAGGATTCAGGATTCTCACTCATTGCAGTGGAAGTTCGAAAACATAACAAAATAATTTTTTTTACGTGTGAAATTTCATCATTTTTTCACTTACTACTGGCTGCATTTGTTGCTACAGGCACACTTTTGCACAGCATACTGAAAGGTGGCTACACTGAGTCACAGCGCCAGAGATTGCGCCAAAGAGTTTTATTCCGCCGCCTCCACTGGCAGTGCTTGTTCAGAAATGTGGTGGTTAGTGCTTTGCTGAGAGGATGTTGATAGCTGTACTATTTGAGGCCATGTCGTGTGCAGTTGTTTTGATGGGCTAGACAGCAGATGTTGTTCGAGTGGAGATGTTGTAATGATCAGAGTGTATTTTTAGTCAATATATATGAAGGTAAAAAACATTTTTTTTATTTTTTTTTTTATTTCCTAACTAACAATGCCTCTTGGTCACAGGTTCAGTCAACAAAGCATCTGGCTTGTGTTCATGTACTAGACTGTAATTCGGGTTTCTATGTGCAATTATAGTATTTCAGTTTTATTTAATTAATTCAGTGTAAATGGTATTTAAAATATCTTGTCTTATTGAGGAAGAACCGTGCCAGATGTGTACGCTGATTCACACTTCCACACACAGAACAGTTACACTTGTGCTTTGTTGTTTCGTAGCTTTTATAGTTGCTGGGGACTTAATTCACTAATTGTGTTAACGGAAGTTTCCTTTCATTCATTGTTGTTGTTCTATGCAGTCAGATTGCGTACTAATACTAGTCAGGGCCAACCGGTTACGAGACAGCGTAACCGAACAGACAGCTACTAAATCAAAAAATTAAAATTATTTGCATTATATTTAATTAATCTTCCATGCACGAGGGTCACCGCGAGGCATTGTTAGGAAATTAAAAAAAAATTAAAAAAATGTTTTTTACCTTCATATATATTAACTAAAAATACACTCTGATCATTACAACATCTTCATTCGAACAACATCTGCTGTCTAGCCCATCAAAACAACTGCACCCGACATGGCCTCAAATAGTACAGCTATCAACATCTTCTGCCCGCATCTCGTCGTCGTGCGGTAGCGTTCTCGCTTCCCACGCCCGGGTTCCCGGGTTCGATTCCCGGCGGGGTCAGGGATTTTCTCTGCCTCGTGATGGCTGGGTGTTGTGTGATGTTCTTAGGTTAGTTAGGTTTAAGTAGTTCTAAGTTCTAGGGGACTGATGACCATAGCTGTTAAGTCCCATAGTGCTCAGAGCCATTTGAACCATCAACATCCTCTCAGCAAAGCACTAACCACCACAACTTCTGATCAAGCACTGCCAGTGGAGGCGGCGGAATAAAACTCTTTGGCGCGATCTCTGGCGCTGTGACTCAGTGTAGCCACCATTCAATACATACCATACTTACAGGTGTATGAAACTCTAGAATTTATTTCATTTATGAAAAAACGAATGATCTGTTGTATTTTAAACTTCATGTTTAGAAAAAACACAAATTTTCTAGTTAATTACCTCAATTTTTACCACAGTTTTTAATAAATTTGGAAAATTCTAGAGTTTCATACAAAAAAAAAAATGGTTCAAATGGCTCTGAGCACTATGGGACTTAACTTCTGAGGTCATCAGTCCCCTAGAACTTAGAACTACCTAAGCCTAACTAACCTAAGGACATCACACAAATCCATGCCCGAGGCAGGATTCGAACCTGCGACCGTAGCGGTCGGGTGGTTCCAGACTGTAGCGCCTAGAACCGCTCGGCCACACCGGCCGCTAGTTTCATACACCTTTAAGTATGGTTTGTATGCTGTGCAAAATTCATCGAACCATCTCTCTTACTTATGAAGAAAAGTGTACGTATACCAACAAATGCAGCCATTAGTAAGTGAAAAAAAATGATGAAATTTCACATGTAAAAAAAATTACTTCGATATGTTTTCTAACTTCCACTGCTATGAGTGTGAATTCTGAATCCTTCGTTTTCATGCTGACAAAGTTTTATGAATTTATTTGTAAAAGTATAGACAGTGAAAATTAATATGTCCTGTGTTGCCTCTCCGGCTCCAAGTCGGCCCGTTTGACGTCCTACCCCCGTTAATAGTTAGCTTATAAGTAATGCGAAAAATCCAGAACGAAATTCTCACTCTGCAGCGGAGTGTGCGCTGATGCGAAACTTCCTGGCAGATTAAAACTGTGTGCCGACCCGAGACTCGAACTCGGTACCTTTGCCTAGTTTCAGTGTAGAAATTTCATTTTACGGTGTTTCTTCAACAAATGCACCACTATGGCATCCTGTGTAAAAATTATTTGCACCAAAAAACTTCTTCCCGCTTCATAACGTAAATCGTAGACAGCAGTATTGCACTTTCAGAATCCAACCGCATTCGGAAGGACGACGGTTCAAACCCGTGTCAGGCGATCCTGATTTAGGTTTTCCGTGATTTCCCTAAATCGCTCCAGGCAAATGCTGGGATGGTTCCTTTGAAAGGGCACGGCCGACTTTCTTCCCTGTCCTTCCCTAATCCGATGAGACCGACGACCTCGCTGTTTGGCCTCTTCCTCCAAACAACCCAACCCCAACCAGAATCCAACGTCACTGCTACGACTCTGCAAGGGGAGATAAAACTACGAGAGCATCTCCAAATAACAGGCAGGAAGAATTCATGTGCGGCAGCTCACTAACTCTGTTGAAGGCCGGACTGGCTCAACTGTCGTAAAACGCGGGTGGGAATGCGTGGCCACTTATACCGTATGCCCCCTTATACCACCACTGGCTAAACTGAGACAATTCTGGAGGTTTAGTATGAGAGGAGGGAGAGGGGGGGGGGTTCTTGCAAGGTCCCTAGAGGACCGAAACATTGCTAGCGACGAATAAATTACGGGTCATCGGTCAGATCCACAAATCTGTAGGCCTATATCTCTGACGTCAGTGTGTTCTAGAATTTTGGAGCACGTTTTCTGCTGACATACACTCCTGGAAATGGAAAAAAGAAAACATTGACACCGGTGTGTAAGACCCACCATACTTGCTCCGGACACTGCGAGAGGGCTGTACAAGCAATGATCACACGCACGGCACAGCTGACGCACCAGGAACCGCGGTGTTGGCCGTCGAATGGCGCTAGCTGCGCAGCATTTGTGCACCGCCGCCGTCAGTGTCAGCCAGTTTGCCGTGGCATACGGAGCTCCATCGCAGTCTTTAACACTGGTAGCATGCCGCGACAGCGTGGACGTGAACCGTATGTGCAGTTGACGGACTTTGAGCGAGGGCGTATAGTGGGCATGCGGGAGGCCGGGTGGACGTACCGCCGAATTGCTCAACACGTGGGGCGTGAGGTCTCCACAGTACATCGATGTTCTCGCCAGTGGTCGGCGGAAGGTGCACGTGCCCGTCGACCTGGGACCGGACCGCAGCGACGCACGGATGCACGCCAAGACCGTAGGATCCTACGCAGTGCCGTAGGGGACCGCACCGCCACTTCCCAGCAAATTAGGGACACTGTTGCTCCTGGGGTATCGGCGAGGACCATTCGCAACCGTCTCCATGAAGCTGGGCTACGGTCCCGCACACCGTTAGGCCGTCTTCCGCTCACGCCCCAACATCGTGCAGCCCGCCTCCAGTGGTGTCGCGACAGGCGTGAATGGAGGGACGAATGGAGACGTGTCGTCTTCAGCGATGAGAGTCGCTTCTGCCTTGGTGCCAATGATGGTCGTATGCGTGTTTGGCGCCGTGCAGGTGAGCGCCACAATCAGGACTGCATACGACCGAGGCACACAGGTCCAACACCCGGCATCATGGTGTGGGGAGCGATCTCCTACACTGGCCGTACACCACTGGTGATCGTCGAGGGGACACTGAATAGTGCACGGTACATCCAAACCGTCATCGAACCCATCGTTCTACCATTCCTAGACCGGCAAGGGAACTTGCTGTTCCAACAGGACAATGCACGTCCGCATGTATCCCGTGCCACCCAACGTGCTCTAGAAGGTGTAAGTCAACTACCCTGGCCAGCAAGATCTCCGGATCTGTCCCCCATTGAGCATGTTTGGGACTGGATGAAGCGTCGTCTCACGCGGTCTGCACGTCCAGCACGAACGCTGGTCCAACTGAGGCGCCAGGTGGAAATGGCATGGCAAGCCGTTCCACAGGACTACATACAGCATCTCTACGATCGTCTCCATGGGAGAATAGCAGCCTGAATGGCTGCGAAAGGTGGATATACACTGTACTAGTGCCGACATTGTGCATGCTCTGTTGCCTGTGTCTATGTGCCTGTGGTTCTGTCAGTGTGATCATGTGATGTATCTGACCCCAGGAATGTGTCAATAAAGTTTCCCCTTCCTGGGACAATGAATTCACGGTGTTCTTATTTCAATTTCCAGGAGTGTATTATAACATTTGTGGAGACCGAAAATGTCCTCTGTACGAATCACCATGAGTTCCGAAAGTAGCGATAGTCTGAAACCTAGCCCACTGTGTTCTTTCTCGAGCCGCACAAAGCAGTAGATACAAGCGCTCAGGCAGATGTGTTGCTAGACTTCCAGAACACGTTCGATACGGTTTCGCTGACACCTAATGAAAAAAATACGAATGTACGGAATACCAGACAATCTTCGCCAGAGGTGCAGTTCTCACGTTGCGGTTGATAATGGAAAGAAGATAGAAGAAAAATCAAGAGAAGTTCATAGGATTTGTAGACCTGCGAAAAGCGTACGACAATGTAAAATGCTGTAAGACGTTCGAAATTTTGAGAAAGAAGGGAGCAAGCTGTAGGGAAAGATGGGTCATATACAGTCTGCACAAGAGCCAATAAAGAACATAGAACTAGACGACCAACAACGAATTTCTCGGATTAAAAAGGATCTAATACAACGATGTAGTCGTTCGCCCCTGCCGTTCAATCTGTTCATTGAAGAAACAAGGCCAGAATAAAAGAAAGGTTTAAGATTGAGATTGAAATTCAAGGTGAAAGGATGTCAAGATAAGATTAGCTGATGGCATTGCTATGCTCAGTGACATTGATGAAGAATGACTGTATCTGCTGAATGGAATGAACAGTGTAATGAATGCAGAAGAAGGATGGAGAGTCAAACAATGAAAGAGGAAAGTAATGAGAAGTAGCAGAAATGAGAACAGCGAGAAACTTAACATCAGAATTGCGGATCACGAGGGTAATGAATTCTGCTATCTATGCAGGAAAATAACTCATGATGGACCGCGCAAGGAGGACACAAAAAGCAGGCTAACACTGGAAAAAAGGGCATTTCTTGCCAAGAAAAATCTACTGGTATCAAGCATATGCCTTGCTTTGAGTAAGTGACTGTAGGTTTGGAGCACAGTGTGGTAAGGTAGTGAAACACTGACTGTCGGAAAACGGGAACAGGAGAGAATCGAAACATTTGAGATGTATGGCAGAGGAATATTGAAAATTTGGTGGCGTCGTAAGGCAAGAAACGATCAGATTCTCCGCAGAGCCGGCGATGAAAGGAATATGTGGGAAACACTGACAAGAAGAAGGCATGGTAGTGAAACATGGACTGTGGGAAAACCAGAAGAGAATCGAGGCATTTGAGATGTGGTATGGCAGAAGCACTTCGCCTTCAGGCCACAAACGCCGCATCGGGACCATCGGATCGCCGTGTCATCCTCAGCTAAGGATGCGAACAGGAGAGGCGTGTGGTCAGCACACCGCTCTCCCTGTCGCTATGGTCGTTTTCTGTGACCGGAGCCGCTACTAATCGGTCGAGTAGCTCCTCAATTTGTATCACGAGGCCGAGTGCACCCCGAAAAATGGCAACAGCGCATGGTGGCCTGGATGGTCACCCATCCAAGTGCCGGCCACTGTAATTTCGAAAGTTTGTCAGCCTGAAAATGTACTGTTGTCCCAAGCATATTGCAACAAACGGTGTATTTCTATCGCTGCTCGTTTAGTTTTTATTGCCGTTTCAAATATACCGGTCATTTTTGAAACTCCCTGTAAGTTCAGTTCTTATGGTTGAATTATCTCTGCCAGATATCTGAAGTGGGCAACTTGGGCCACTTTCCCGTCATGAGTGCTAATGGGGAGTTTATCTACAGGTTTGTTTTCCATATACTGTATTTTCTCGTAGGAGATTTGTAGCCCAGTTTTCTTTGAGATTTCGTGTAGTTTTTCCAATGCAAGTTTGACTTCCTCCCTATTGTTCGTTAGAATGACAAGATCTTCCGCGTAAGCCAGACATTTCACCCTAATTCTCTGCTCTTTTTTGATCCCAAGCAATGTATACTTTGTTTACTATCGACGAAAACGGTTGAGGCGCGGGAGGTGAGTTACGGACGCGGGGTAACAGGATATGCTTCGGGCGCAGGTAACGGCCGCCTGCCCTACAAATTAAGCGCCCCTCGTCCCGTTTTAACTCGGCGACCCTCAACGAGCCGACCGCAAGCCGACTTAGGGATCTCGGGAACAACAGAGATCCCGCTAGCAGGAAACGTCCGAGGCCGAGCACATAGCAGGACTCGATCGAGTGCGACTGGTTCTAGGGGTAAGCATCAGCAACTAATTGCAACTGCAGTACTGTAGAAGAGGTGAAAGGCCGACCGACAGGTACTATAAAACCAACTGCAAGCGAATGTGTAACTTTTCCTCCCCCAAGTGTCAAAGACAGCGTACGATCGTGCATGGATGATCCGACTAAGAGAATGGTGTACTTCATTACTAGACAAACTGCTTACCCCGTATAACGGACCTCTATTGATATTTGAATTTATCTTACAACAAGAAGGCAATGAAAACTTTATTTTATTAGGTCGCTGTAATATTTCGTCAGAATCAGTTAAAAATTCGTCACAAATGGGAAAATGTTTATCTGAGTTAAATGATATATCTAGCTTCAGCACTAAATTATCAGTATAGACTTCATGTAAGAAAGTCTTTTTCACTCACTGTTATATTAATTTAATAGTTCTGTTTGTTAAAACACACTGATTTTATGCTCTACCTAATGTTACTGATTAGCTTCGCCTTGAGAGGTACGGCAAGTTAAAAAAAGAGAGAGGGAGATATGTACGTGAGTACTATAAACCCTTTCCCTCATATTCCATATTGAAGTCGGGGTACATGGGAAGGAAACAGTGGCGTTTTGTAGCACATGTGTTTCGTGAAGGTTTTCTCCACTTATCACCAATACCGTGGACTCACAGACCTGTTTCGTGTGTGCCCCCTATGTGCCTATGCTATTAGCACCAGTTTTGTGTAGTGCCACGTTGTGTGGCACCACATTCTGTAACTATCCTTAATTTATGAGCATGAGCGTAAATACAGAATTATAGAATTTGTTTATTGTTTATAATAAAACTTTTATAAAATGTAACGAGCCGTTTTATGATTACAAGAAGGCGGAATCAGTTGCAATAGCAGTAAATAAACATTCGCCGTACGTAATACATTTATTAAAGTCGAGATCAGGCTGTGCTGTCTAGATGGTTCAAATTGCTCTGAGCACTATGGGACTTCACTTCTAAGGTCATCAGTCCCATAGAACTTAGAACTACTGAAACCTAACTAACCTAAGGACATCACACACATCCATGCCCGAAGCAGGATTCGAACCTGCGACCGTAGCGGTCGCGCGGTTCCAGACTGTAGCGCCTAGAATCGCTCGGCCACCACGGCCGGCTGCTGTCTAGACAGTAGGGTCGTTCCTGATCGTCATAAGGAAACGATGAAAGACTTCAGTAGTACTGCTACTTGGTAAAATCAACTCTAGCTGAGTATTTACCAAGTAAGCGCTTCATGGCAAGCTCACATTTCAGCAAGATAACGCCCACCCACACACGGTGAGAGTTTCTGCTGTTTGTCTTGATGCTTGACAAACCCTCTACCTTGGCCAGCAAGATCGCCGGATCTCGCCCACCCCCCCACCCCCCCCCCCCCCACCCCCACATGAGAACGTTCGGGGCATTACGGAGGAAGAGATTACTATTTCACGTTCCGTCGACAACGAGGTCATTAGGGACGGAGCACAAGCTCGCATTAGGGGAAGATGGAGATGAAAAGCGGCCGTGGCCTTTCGCAGGAACCATCCCGGCATTCGCCTTAAGCGATTCCGGGAAATCACGGAAAAACTAAATCAGCAACTGCGACATTGTCGCGTATACAAACAGTGATCCAATACTGCCAAATGTTTTTTATTCCAGTCTTTGATCACAATATCAATTCTTTAGACGATGGCCGGTTTCAATCCGTAATGACCACCCTCAGATCTTTTAGGACATGGTGTAAAAAAGATCTGAGGATGGTCATTACGGACTGAAACCGGCCATCGTCTAAAGAATTGATATTGTGATCAAAGATTGGAATACAAAACATTAGACTAAATCAGGTTGGCCTGACGCGAGTTAGAACCGTCGTCCTCCCGAATGCGAGTGCAGCGTGCTCGGTGGGGCATTGGGGGCAGCGAAATCCAACCATCTCGGGATATTGACGATCCAACGCCTCAATTGGGCAGAATTTAGCTCAATATTTCCCAGCACGACATGCAAAAACTCTGAATCAGTGCCAAACCGAATAAGTGTTCGCATAAGAGCTAGAGACGGACCAACGCGTTAGTGTCTTGTTGTTGTGGTCTTCAGTCCTGAGACTGGTTTGATGCAGCTCTCCATGCTACTCAATCCTGTGCAGGCTGCTCCATCTTCCAGTACGTACTGCAGCTTACATCCTTCTGAATCTGCATAGTGTATTCATCTCTTGGTCTCCCTCTACGATTTTTACCCTCCACACTCCCCTCCAATACTAAATTGGTGATCCCTTGATGCCTCAGAACATGTCCTACCAACCGGTCCCTTCTTCTTGTCAAGTTGTGCCACAAACTCCTCTTCTCCCCAATTCTGTTCAATACCTCCTCATTAGTTATGTGATCTACCCATCTAACCTTCAGCATTCTTCTGCAGCACCACATTTCCAAAGCTTCTATTCTCTTCTTGCCCAAACTATACAAATACTTTCAGAAACGACTTCCTGGCACTTAAATCTATATTCGATGTTAACAAATTTCTCTTCTTCAGAAACGCTTTCCTTGCCATTGCCAGTCTACATTTTATATCCTCTCTACTTCGACCATCATCAGTTATTTTGCTTTCCAAATAGCAAAACCCCTTTACTACTTTAAGTATCTCGTTTCCTAATGTAATTCCCTCAACATCACCCGACTTAATTCGACTGCATTCCATTATCCTCGTTTTGCTTTTGTTGATGTTCATCTTATATCCTCCTTTCAAGACACTGTCCATTCCATTCAACTGATCTTCCAAGTCCTTTGCTGTCTCTGACAGAATTACAATGTCATCGGCGAACCTCAAAGTTTTTATTTCTTCTCCATGGATTTTAATACCAACTCCGAATTTTTCTTTTGTTTCCTTTACTGCTTGCTCAATATACAGATTGAATAACATCGGGGAGAGGCTACAATCCTTTCTCACTCCTTTCCCAAACACTGCTTCCCTTTCGTGCCCCTCGACTCTTATAACTGCAATCTGGTTTCTGTACAAATTGTAAATAGCCTTTCGTTCCCTGTATTTTACCCCTGCCAACTTTAGAATTTGAAAGAGAGCGTTCCAGTCAACACTGTCAAAAGCTTGCTCTTAGTCTACAAATGCTAGAAACGTATGTTTTCCTTTTCTTAATCTAGCTTCTAAGATAAGTCGTAGGGTCAGTATTGCCGCACGTGTTCCCATACTTCTACGGAATCCAAACTGATCTTCCCCGAGTCTACAAAGTGACTTACTCAATTTATGAAGCTCTTTCTCTTGAATAAGTCATCCAATTTTTCTGCAACAGTAATCATTTGTTTGTCCGTTACTGGCTTCTGTCCCATTCGGATAATTCCTTCGTGGTGTGTCGCTTTTTTCTTTTCTTTATATTTTGTCTTCGATTCTATTTTGCAATTTCGATGTGAACTAATAGTATGTGGAGAGGGTGATGAGTTACAAGCACAGGAAGGAGGTGCGGCTTTGTAAGTTGTCAACGTCAGGAAAGACTTGAGGCGGCTTGGAGAGTCACTGCACAGTTTTACATGCTTGATGAAACGGGCAGAGTTCCCTGATTAAAAGAACAACGCTGTGGAGTTCCCGACAAGGGCGGGAGGGAGTTCTGAAGGAACACGACGGCGATATTTCGACTAGGGAGACACTGGGAAGCAGAAGGAGAACCGATGCGATCGGCCGAGAGGGACGGCCCCGGTATTGAAGGATTACGGCAGGCTATCAAAGTTTGCCAGTGGGAACTGCGCGGAAATGGTTCTGAGGAGCTTTCAGGGTTGAAAGACGCGACGCCAACCCATCACCGTGGGAGCCGCAGGAGACTACAAATGTACCCTTCCTATGCAAATTACTCAGAACTGGTCTTTCCTTTCCTCCCAGGAAAGGACAGCCTTACGACAATTTATCGCAAGTCTTCTGATTACTTGATCGAAATCAGTAATACCAGCGGTGCTTAGTCTCGTTTCACAAACACTTCCACCTAATCTTATTCTAGCAACACCATGAAAATTTAACAGTAGTTCGTTTGTCCTTATGCGTGACGTATAACGGTGGGGTACTGTCAAGTGGGAGGTGCCCCAGGGATCAGTGTTGGGGCCACTTCTGTTCCTTATTTATTTACATGATATGCCCTCTAGTATTACGGGTAACTCTGCAAAAAACTGGTGATTTCTCAAACTGAGGAACAATCAAGAATGTGGTGCCGCAAGGTTCGGTCTTTGTTGTTCTTAATATATATTAATGAGTATTTTAAACATAGCTGCACAACAGCAACGGTTCCACGTAATAAAATTATAAACAGCCGACCAGTTGCAATGGATAAAGAATTCTTTACCTAGGTTTCGACAAATATAAATTTGTCTTCTTCAGAAGCTCTACAAGATCCATGTACTAATTTATATTTACGTGACAAACCGTAATTCTAGGGCTACATTTCAATTTTGACAAATGGATTTCTGCCGACATTTGTAAAAACGGCGATGGTACATTAGTCCTTACTAATGTAAAATTGCCACCTTCTGAAGAAGACAAATTTATGTTTGTCGAAACCTAGGTAAAAAATTCTTTATCCATTGCAACTGGTCGACTGTTTATAATTTTATTATATATAAATGACTTGCCATTCTATATTCACGAAGATGCAAAGCTGGTACTTTTTGCCGATGATACAAGTATAGCTACCACACCCAACAGACAAGAATTAACTGATGACACGGTAAACGATGTTTTTCAGAAAATCATTAAGTGATTCTCTGCAAATGGGCTCTCATTAAACTTCGACAAAACACAGTATATACAGTTCCACACAGTAAATGGAATGACACCATTAATAAATATAGACTTCGATCAGAAATCAGTAGCTACGGTAGAATATTCAAAATTTCTAGGTGTATGCATTGATGAGGGGTTGAACTGGAAAAAACACACTGAGGATCTGCTGAAACGTTTGAGTTCAGCTACTTATGCTATTAGGGTCTGTTGTGACTTGGCAAGACAGCCAAGTCACTATGAGAGGAAGCCGAAAGGCACGCGTTTAAGCTCACGCAGACTGGCGTGAGGTCTGGAACAGTCGAAGGAGTTGAGTCTAGTAAAAAAAGTACGTAGCTTCTGGAATACTTAACTTTAATCCATAATTGGTGAACATCGGTCTGACGGAACATGCATCACAAGATAAATAGCAAATGATAAAGGCGCCTTGCTAAGTCGTAGCAAATGACGTAGCTGAAGGCTATGCTAACTATCGTCTCGGCAAATGAGAGCGTAATTTGTCAGTGAACCATCGCTTGCAAAGTCGGCTGTACAACTGGGGCGAGTGCTAGGAAGTCTCTCTAGACCTGCCGTGTGGCGGCGCTCGGTCTGCTATCACTGATAGTGGCGACACGCGGGTCCGACGTATACTAGCGGACCGCGGCCGATTTAAAGGCTACCACTAGCAAGTGTGGTGTCTGGCGGTGACACCTCAAGGTCATTGCAAATTTTGGCGATATACATCTGAGTAAATTAGCTTACCACGTCTCTCTTCATTCTCTGCTTTCGTATGGCATCATATTCTGGGGTAACTCATCATTGAGTAAAAGAGTGTTCATTGCACAAAAGCGTGTAATCAGAATAATTGCTGGAGCTCATCCAAGATCATTCTGCAGACACGTATTTAAAGAGCTAGAGATCTTCACTGTAGCCTCACAATATATATATTCACTTATGAAATTTGTTATTAACAATCCGAATGAATTCAGAAGTAATAGCAGTGTACATAGCTACAACACTAGGAAAAAGTGTAAGTAGGCTGTTTAGGTTCTTATATGTAGGCTGTTTAGGTTTTTTTATTGGTAACGCCACCTTTGTATAAAAATCACTGGCTGTGCTGTGCGCAGTCTGTAGCTAGTTTGCATTGTTGTCTGCCATTGTAGTGTTAGGCAGCTGGTTGTGAACAGCGCGTAGCGTTGCGCAGTTGGAGGTGAGCCGCCAGCAGTGATGGATGTGGGGAGAGAGATGGCGGAGTTTTGTAATTTGTCATGAACTGCTATATATATTATGACTATTAAGGTAAATACATTGTTTGTTCTCTATTAATATCTTTCATTTGTTAACTATCCCTATCAGTTGTTAGGGCCTTCCGTAGTTTGAATCTTTTATTTAGCTGGCAGTAGTGGCGCTCGCTGTATTGCAGTAGTTCGAGTAACCAAGATTTTTGTGAGGTAAGCGATTTGTGAAATGCATAGCTTAATGTTAGTCAGGGCCATTCTTTTGTAGGGATTTCTGAAAGTCAGATTGCGTTGAGCTAAAAATATTGTGTGTCAGTTAAAGCACAGTCATATATAATTTTTCAAAAGGGGACGTTTCAAAAGGATGATCTTCACTACTCAAGGTTAAATCTAACTTTGGCTCAGAAGGGGGTAAATTATGCTGCCACAAAAGTCTTGGTCACTTACTTAATAGCATCAAAAGTCTGACAGATAGCCATATAGTATTTAAAAGGCAATTAAAAGAATTTCTTAATATCAACTCCTTCTACACATTAGATGAATTTTTGGATATAGTAAGTGGGTAATTTCCCCAACCCCCACAAAAAACAATTAAGTGTCATGTAATATTTTGTGTAATGTGATATCTTGTATAGACACCTTTTATTAACGTGACACGTTCCACATCATTACGAAGTGTCTTATTCATGTTCTACGGAACAAGTACTAATCTAATCTAATCTAAAATATTTCTGTTTGCTGATGACACTAGCTTGGTAGTAAAGGATGTTGTGTGCAACATTGGCTCGGTTTCAAATAGTGCAGTACATGACCTCAGTTCATGGCTTGTAGAAAATAAACTAACGTTACATCACAGTAAGACTCAGTTTTTACTGTTTCTAACACACAATTTAACAAAACCTGACGTTTTAATTTCACAGAACGGACATATGATTAGTGAAACTGAACAGTTCAAATTCCTAGGTGTTCAGATAGATGGTAAGCTGTCGTGGAAAGCCCACGTTCAGGATCTTGTTTAAAGATTTAATACTGCCATTTTTACTATTCGAACGGTTTCAGAAGTGAGTGATACTTCGACACGAAAATTAGTCTGCTTCGTTTATTTTCATTCGCTTATGACGTATGGTATTATATTTTGGGGTAACTCTTACATTCTACAGGGATATTTTTGGCTCAGAAACGGCGTTTCGGGCAATAAGTGGTGTGAGTTAACGAACCTAATGTAGACCTCATTTCAAGAGTCTGGGCAGTTTGACATTGGCATCTGAATATGTATATTCCTTATTGCCGTTTCCTGTTACCAATATTAGTTTATTCCCAAGAATAAGCAGCTTTCACTCGGTTAATACTCGACAGAAATCAAACCTGCATTTGGATCGGACTTCCTTAACTCTTGTGCAAAAAGGTGTGCAGTATACTGCTGCAACCATTTTCAATAAGCAGTAATCCACGCGCTTTCAAATCAAAACTGAAGAGTTTTCTCATGGGTCACTCCTTCTATTCTGTCGAGGAGTTCCTTGAAAAATTAAGCTGATTCTTATTGTATTGCTGATAGCATTTACTTAAACTTATGGACTCACTTTTTTCGGGTTCTGAACATTTATTTTTATCTGCTATTACTTTTATGTTGTAATTTCATGTACTGACACGTTCCATGACCTTGGATATTTGCTCCTCAATTTGGTCCTACAGAACTTGTCGTGTAAATCCAGAATGACATTTTCACTCTGCAGCGGAGTGTGCGCTGATGTGAAACTTCCTGGTGAATTATAACCGTGTGCCGGACCGAGACTCGAACTCGGGACCTTTGCCTTTCGCGGGCAAGTGCTCTACCGGGCAAGTTTGGAAGGTAGGAGACGAGGTACTGGCGGAAGTAAAGCTGTGAGGACGGGGCGTGAGTCGTGCTTGGGTAGCTCGGTTGATATAGCACCTGCCCGCGAGAGGCAAAGGTCCCGAATTCGAGTCTCGTTCCGGCACATAGTTCTAATCCGCCAGGAAGTTTGAGGCGTAAATAAATAAATAAATAATACGGGTTTTATGCTTGTACATAATGCTCTGAAGTACATTGTAGCCAATGTGAAATATGTCTCTTCTACTTAACAAGTGCTCATAGCTCTTAAAGGTATGCATTTTATAGCCAGTGTTTACTACACTTTTTTCCTTCGAATGATGGTCCCTGTTAAATCACAGAATATTGATCCTGATTATACACAGGCGGAAACAAATGACAACAGCAGTAAGGAGTTTCTGCGACATAAATGAAAGTTGGTAGGCGTGTTTCTACACCTGAAACATGATTTCTGCTCAAATTTAGCGGCAGTCATACGGTAAGAGTGGCGCTAGTAAAGCCACTATGAGGATGCAAATCACGTTTGCCAGGCCAGATGCGTGCCGATTTCAGTTGGTAAGAGTTGATGGTAGGGTTCAAGTGTGGTGCAGACCCAACGAAGCCGTGGACTGAATTGTTAGCAAGGCGCTGTGCAAGCTGGTGGTGGCTCCATAATGGTGAGGGCACCGTTTACATCGAATAGACTGGGTTCTCTGGTCCAACAGAGGCGATCATTGACGGGAAATGTTTACTTTCAGCTACATGGAGAACATTTTCATCCATTCATCAACTTCATGTTGCCAAACAACGATGTGATATCACTGGGGCACAATTGTTCGGAGTTGGTTTCGAGAACATCTGGACATTTCAGTCAGCCGCAACGGTCGTAAGTATTAGTTGCCTTTGGGACTGGACGTGGTGAGTTAAATCACAGAATATTGATCCTGATTATACACAGACAGAAACAAATGGCAACAGCAGGTAGAAGTTTGTGCGACATAAATGAAAGTTGGTAGACGTGTTTCTACACCTGAAACATGATTTCTGCTCAAATTTCGAGGCAGTCATACGGTAAGAGTGGCGTTAGTAAAGCCACTATGAGGATGCAAATCACGTTTGCCTGGCCAGATGGGTCCCCATTTCAGTTGGTAAGAGTTGATGGTAGGGTTCAAGTGTGATGCAGACCCAACGAAGCCGTGGACTGAATTGTTAGCAAGGCGCTGTGCAAGCTGGTGGTGGCTCCATTATTGTGAGGGCTCTGTTTACATGGAATACACTGCGTTCTCTGGCCCAACTGAGTCGATCATTGACGGGAAATGTTTACTTTCAGCTACATGGAGACAATTTTCATCCATTCATCAACTTCATGTTCCCAAACAACGATGTGATATCACCGGGCCACAATTGTTCGCAGTTGGTTTCGAGAACATCTGGACATTTCAGTCAGCCGCAACGGTCGTAAGCATTAGTTGCCTTTGGGACTGGACGTGGTGAGTTAAATCACAGAATATTCATCCTGATTATACACAGACGGAAACAAATGGCAACAGCAGGAAGAAGTTTGTGCGACATAAATGAAAGTTGGTAGGCGTATTTCTACACCTGAAACATGATGTCTGCTCAAATTTCGCGGCAGTCATACGGTAAGAGTGGCGCTAGTAAAGCCACTATGAGGATCCAAATCACGTTTGCCTGGCCAGATGGGTCCCGATTTCAGTTGGTAAGAGTTGATGGTAGGGTTCAAGTGTGGTGCAGACCCAACGAAGCCGTGGACTGAATTGTTAGCAAGGCGCTGTGCAAGCTGGTGGTGGCTCCATTATTGTGAGGGCTCTGTTTACATGGAATACACTGGGTTCTCTGGCCCAACTGAGTCGATCATTGACGGGAAATGTTTACTTTCAGCTACATGGAGACAATTTTCATCCATTCATCAACTTCATGTTCCCAAACAACGATGTGATATCACCAGACCACAATTATTCGCAGTTGGTTTCGAGAACATCTGGACATTTCTGTCAGCCACAACGGTCGTAAGCATTAGTTGCCTTTGGGACTGGACGTGGTGAGTTAAATCACAGAATATTGATCCTGATTATACACAGACGGAAACAAATGGCAACAACAGGAAGAAGTTTGTGCGACACAAATGAAAGTTGGTAGGCGTGTTTCTACACCTGAAACATGATGTCTGCTCAAATTTCGCGGCAGTCATACGGTAAGAGTGGCGCTAGTAAAGCCACTATGAGGATGCAAATCACGTTTGCCTGGCCAGATGGGTCCCGATTTCAGTTGGTAAGAGTTGATGGTAGGGTTCAAGTGTGGTGCAGACCCAACGAAGCCGTGGACTGAATTGTTAGCAAGGCTCTCTGCAAGCTGGTGGTGGCTCCATTATTGTGAGGGCTCTGTTTACATGCAATACACTGGGTTCTCTGATCCAACAGAGGCGATCATTGACGGGAAATGTTTACTCTCAGCTACATGGAGACCATTTTCATCCATTCATCAACTACATGTTCCCAAACAACGATGTGATATCACCGGGCCACAATTGTTGTCAGTTGGTTTCGAGAACATCTGGACATTTCAGTCAGCCGCAACGGTCGTAAGCATTAGTTGCCTTTGGGACTGGACGTGGTGAGTTAAATCACAGAATATTGATCCTGATTATACACAGGCGGAAACAAATGGCAAAAGCAGTAAGGAGTTTGTGCGGCATAAATGAAAGTTGGTAGCCGTGTTTCTACACCTGAAACATGATGTCTGCTCAAATTTCGCGGCAGTCATACGGCAAGAGTGGCGCTAGTAAAGCCACTATGAGGATGCAAATCACGTTTGCCTGGCCAGATGAGTCCCGATTTCAGTTGGTAAGAGTTGATGGTAGGGTTCAAGTGTGGTGCAGACCCAACGAAGTCGTGGACTGAATTGTTAGCAAGGCGCTGTGCAAGCTGGTGGTGGCTCCATTATTGTGAGGGCTCTGTTTACATGCAATACACTGGGTTCTCTGGTCCAACTGAGGCGATAATTGACGGGAAATGTTTACTCTCAGCTACATGGAGACCATTTTCATCCATTCATCAACTTCATGTTCCCAAAGAACGATGTGATATCACCGGGCCACAATTGTTCGTAGTTGGTTTCGAGAACATCTGGACATTTCAGTCAGCCACAACGGTCGTTAGCATTAGTTGCCTTTGGGACTGGACGTGGTGAGTTAATTATAATCTAGAATGCCTTTAAGGCGACAAAGACGCCATTATTAATAGTCCAAGGAGGTCGTATTCTAGGGCTAAGTGAAGTTGTTTGTTCCTTCCGTGATACTGCAGAAAGACTTGGCAGGAATGTAGCCACTGTATATGATTGTTGGCATCAGTGGTCATGAGAATGTACGGTCACAAGAAGACGGGAATGCAGACGGCCACGTGACTGCCGAGACGTAAGACCATCGTCTTCTGTGTATGGCTTTGTCGCACCTCACTGCATCTGCTGCAGTAATCTGAGCAGCAGTCGGCACCACAGCGAACTGTATACACTTCTGACATCGTTGGCGTGAGTGCGATCTGCATTACGAGGGTAATCCCAAAAGTAAGGTCTCCTATTTTCTATAAGTTCATAGACCTATTTACTTCTACAATGTTTTACATCAGTTTACAGCTTGGACATTTAGCTACTTTTCGACATAATCACCATTTTTGTCGATGCATTGTTGTGGACGCTGTGGCAGTTTTTGTATGCCCATGTCATACCAGCTTGCCGCCATGCTGTTCAGAGTTATGAACCTCTTCTTTCACCTCATGGTCGGAGCTGAATCGCTTTCCGGCCAAATGTTGTTTTAACCTAGGGAACAGGAGATAGTCACTGGGCGTCAAGTCAGGACTATAGGGTGGGTGGGTGATTATGTTCCACTGAAACTATTGCAGGAGAGCAATGGCTTTCCGAGCGATGCGTGGGCGAGCGTTGTCATGCAGAATGTGTACGCCCTTGCTCAACATTCCTCTTCACCGGCTCTAAATTGCCCGTTTGAGTTTTTTCAGAGTCTCACAGTACTTGTCAGACCAATTGTGTGACTGGATTGAAGAGTTCCTAGATAACAGAACGCAGCATGTCATTCTCAATGGAGAGAAGTCTTCAGAAGTAAGAGTGATTTCAGGTGTGCCGCAGGGTAGTGTCATAGGTCCGTTGCTATTCACAATATACATAAATGACCTTGTGGATGACATCCGAAGTTCACTGAGGCTTTTTGCAGATGATGCTGTGGTGTATCGAGAGGTTGTAACAATGGAAAATTGTACTGAAATGCAGGAGGATCTGCAGCGAATTGACGCATGGTGCAGGGAATGGCAATTGAATCTCAATGTAGACAAGTGTAATGTGCTGCGAATACGTAGAAAGATAGATGCCTTATCATTTAGCTACAATATAGCAGGTCATCAACTGGAAGCAGTTAATTCCATAAATTATCTGGGAGTACGCATTAGGAGTGATTTAAAATGGAATGATCATATACAGTTGATCGTCGGTAAAGCAGATGCCAGACTGAGATTCATTGGAAGAATCCTAAGGAAATGCAATCCGAAAACAAAGGAAGTAGGTTACAGTACGCTTGTTCGCCCACTGCTTGAATACTGCTCAGCAGTGTGGGATCCGTACCAGATAGGGTTGATAGAGGAGATAGAGAAGATCTAACGGAAAGCAGCGCGCTTCGTTACAGGATCATTTAGTAATCGCGAAAGCGTTACGGAGATGATAGATAAACTCCAGTGGAAGACTCTGCAGGAGAGACGCTCAGTAGCTCGGTGCGGGCTTTTGTTAAAGTTTCGAGAACATACCTTCACCGAAGAGTCAAGCAGTATATTGCTTTCTCCTACGTATATCTCGCGAAAAGACCATGAGGATAAAATGAGAGAGATTAGAGCCCACACAGAAGCATACCGACAATCCTTCCCTCCACGAACAATACGAGGCTGGAATAGAAGGGAGAACCTTTAGAGGTACTCAGGGTATCCTCCGACACACACCGTCAGGTGGCTTGCGGAGTGTGGATGTAGATGTAGATGTAATTGTGGTCCCAGCGACTGCTACGGTCGCAGGTTCGAATCCTGCCTCAGGCATGGGTGTGTGTGATGTCCTTCGGTTAGTTAGGTTTAAGTAGTGTTATGTCTTGAAAGGAGGATATAAGATGAACACCAACAAAAGCAAAACGAGGATAATTGAATGTAGTCGAATTAAGTCGGGTGATGCTGAGGGAATTAGAATAGGAAATGAGACACTTAAAGTAGTAAAGGAGTTTTGCTATTTAGTGAGTAAATTACTGATGATGGTCGAAGTAGAGAAGATATAATATGTAGACTGGCAATAGCAAGGAAAGCGTTTCTGAAGAAGATACTTTTGTTAACAGCGAGTATAAATTTATGTGTCAGGAAGTCGTTTCTGAAAGTATTTGTATGCAGTGTAGCCATGTATGGAAGTGAAACATGGACGATAAATAGTTTGGGCAAGAAGAGAATAGAAGCTCTCGAAATGTGGTGCTACAGAAGAATGCTGAAGATTAGATGGGTAGATCACATAACTAATGATGAAGTATTGAATAGAATTGGGGAGAAGAGGAGTATGTGGCACGACTTGACAAAAAGAAGGGACCGGTTAGTAGGACATGTTCTTAGGCATCAAGGGATCACAAATTTAGCATTGGAGGGCAGCGTGGAGGGTAAAAATCGTAGAGGGAGACCAAGAGATGAATACACTAAGCAGATTCAGAAGGATGTAGGTTGCAGTAAGTACTGGGAGATGAAGAAGCTTGCACAGTATAGGGTAGTACGGAGAGCTGCATCGAACCAGTCTCAGGACTGAAGACCATAACAACAACAACAAGTTCTAGTGGACTGATGACCTCCGATGTTAAGTCCCATAGTGGTCAGAGACATTTGAGCCAATTTTGAACCTAATCCCATAGCGCGTACTATACTGAAGCGCCAAAGCGACTTGTATAGGCACGCGCATTAGAATACAGAGATGTGTAAACAAGCAGGATACGGCGCTATGGTCGGCAACGGCTATATAAGACAACAAGTGTCGGCGCAGTTCTTAGATCGGTTGGTACTCCTACAATGGCATGTTATCAAGACTTCAGTGAGTTTGAACGTGGTGCTATAGTCGACGCACGAGTGATGCGACGCAGCATCTGCGAGGTAACTACACTCCTGGAAATGGAAAAAAGAACACATTGACACCGGTGTCTCAGACCCACCATACTTGCTCCGGACACTGCGAGAGGGCTGTACAAGCAATGATCACACGCACGGCACAGCGGACACACCAGGAACCGCGGTGTTGGCCGTCGAATGGCGCTAGCTGCGCAGCATTTGTGCACCGCCGCCGTCAGTGTCAGCCAGTTTGCCGTGGCATACGGAGCTCCATCGCAGTCTTTAACACTGGTAGCATGCCGCGACAGCGTGGACGTGAACCGTATGTGCAGTTGACGGACTTTGAGCGAGGGCGTATAGTGGGCATGCGGGAGGCCGGGTGGACGTACCGCCGAATTGCTCAACACGTGGGGCGTGAGGTCTCCACAGTACATCGATGTTGTCGCCAGTGGTCGGCGGAAGGTGCACGTGCCCGTCGACCTGGGACCGGACCGCAGCGACGCACGGATGCACGCCAAGACCGTAGGATCCTACGCAGTGCCGTAGGGGACCGCACCGCCACTTCCCAGCAAATTAGGGACACTGTTGCTCCTGGGGTATCGGCGAGGACCATTCGCAACCGTCTCCATGAAGCTGGGCTACGGTCCCGCACACCGTTAGGGCGTCTTCCGCTCACGCCCCAACATCGTGCAGCCCGCCTCCAGTGGTGTCGCGACAGGCGTGAATGGAGGGACGAATGGAGACGTGTCGTCTTCAGCGATGAGAGTCGCTTCTGCCTTGGTGCCAATGATGGTCGTATGCGTGTTTGGCGCCGTGCAGGTGAGCGCCACAATCAGGACTGCATACGACCGAGGCACACAGGGCCAACACCCGGCATTATGGTGTGGGGAGCGATCTCCTACACTGGACGTACACCACTGGTGATCGTCGAGGGGACACTGAATAGTGCACGGTACATCCAAACCGTCATCGAACCCATCGTTCTACCATTCCTAGACCGGCAAGGGAACTTGCTGTTCCAACAGGACAATGCACGTCCGCATGTATCCCGTGCCACCCAACATGCTCTAGAAGGTGTAAGTCAACTACCCTGGCCAGCAAGATCTCCGGATCTGTCCCCCATTGAGCATGTTTGGGACTGGATGAAGCGTCGTCTCACGCGGTCTGCACGTCCAGCACGAACGCTGGTCCAACTGAGGCGCCAGGTGGAAATGGCATGGCAAGCCGTTCCACAGGACTGCATCCAGCATCTCTACTATCGTCTCCATGGGAGAATAGCAGCCTGCATTGCTGCGAAAGGTGGATATACACTGTACTAGTGCCGACATTGTGCATGCTCTGTTGCCCGTGTCTATGTGCCTGTGGTTCTGTTAGTGTGATCATGTGATGTATCTGACTCCAGGAATGTGTCAATAAAGTTTCCCCTTCCTGGGACAGTGAATTCACGGTGTTCTTATTTCAATTTCCAGGAGTGTATAAAGTGAGGATTTTCCCGTAGAAACCATTTCTTGGGTGTACTGTCAGTATCAGGAATCCGGTAAAACAACATATCTCCGACATCGCTGCGGCTGGAAAGAGATCCTGCAAGAACGGGACCAACGAGGACTGAGGAGAATCGTTCAGCGTGACAGTTCAACCCATCTGCAAATCGTTGCAGCCGGCCGCGGTGGTCTAGCGGTTCTAGGCGCTCAGTTCGGAGCCGCGTGATTGCTACGGTCGCAGGTTCGAATCCTGCCTCGGGCATGGATGTGTGTTAGGTTAGTTAGGTTCAAGTAGTTCTAAGTTCTAGGTGACTGATGACCATAGATGTTAAGTCCCATAGTGCTCAGAGCCATTTGAACCAAATTGTTGCAGATTTCGACGCTGGGCCGTCAACAAGTATCATAGTGCCTCACCACTCGTGTACCCTTGATGACTGCACGGCACAAAGCTTTACATAAAATATGGCGTTTCAGTCTTCGATCGCTACCCTTTATTTGTTCTGTACGGACAAGTTACTCTGTAACTGCAATATATGGTATGGTTGCATTTAATACGTCCAAAATTTCTTTTTGTAAACTAAGATATTTCTGTCACTAACTGTATTTCTCTTATTAATTATATATTTAACCTTTGTGTAACGGATCTGAAGATGGGCAGCTAGCCCGAAACCGGTAATTGAAAATAAAGGATAGCGATCGAAGACAGAAACGCCATATTTTATTGCATCCTTGAGCCCCTGGTTCGAGATGTACCCTTGTCCGGTTAGTGGCTGACGCTACAGATCTTTATTTATGAATATACACTCCTGGAAACTGAAATAAGAACACCGTGAATTCATTGTCCCAGGAAGGGGAAACTTTATTGACACATTCCTGGGGTCAGATACATCACATGATCACACTGACAGAACCACAGGCACATAGACACAGGCAACAGAGCATGCACAATGTCGGCACTAGTACAGTGTATATCCACCTTTCGCAGCAATGCAGGCTGCTATTCTCCCATGGAGACGATCGAAGAGATGCTGGATGTAGTCCTGTGGAACGGCTTGCCATGCCATTTCCACCTGGCGCCTCAGTTGGACCAGCGTTCGTGCTGGACGTGCAGACCGCGTGAGACGACGCTTCATCCAGTCCCAAACATGCTCAATGGGGGACAGATCCGGAGATCTTGCTGGCCAGGGTAGTTGACTTACACCTTCTAGAGCACGTTGGGTGGCACGGGATACATGCGGACGTGCATTGTCCTGTTGGAACAGCAAGTTCCCTTGCCGGTCTAGGAATGGTAGAACGATGGGTTCGATGACGGTTTGGATGTACCGTGCACTATTCAGTGTCCCCTCGACGATCACCAGTGGTGTACGGCCAGTGTAGGAGATCGCTCCTCACACCATGATGCCGGGTGTTGGCCCTGTGTGCCTCGGTCGTATGCAGTCCTGATTGTGGCGCTCACCTGCACGGCGCCAAACACGCATACGACCATCATTGGCACCAAGGCAGAAGCGACTCTCATCGCTGAAGACGACACGTCTCCATTCGTCCCTCCATTCACGCCTGTCGCGACACCACTGGAGGCGGGCTGCATGATGTTGGGGCGTGAGCGGAAGACGGCCTAACGGTGTGCGGGACCGTAGCCCAGCTTCATGGAGACGGTTGCGAATGGTCCTCGCCGATACCCCAGGAGCAACAGTGTCCCTAATTTGCTGGGAAGTGGCGGTGCGGTCCCCTACGGCACTGCGTAGGATCCTACGGTCTTGGCGTGCATCCGTGCGTCGCTGCGGTCCGGTCCCAGGTCGACGGGCACGTGCACCTTCCGCCGACCACTGGCGACAACATCGATGTATTGTGGAGACCTCACGCCCCACGTGTTGAGCAATTCGGCGGTACGTCCACCCGGCCTCCCGCATGCCCACTATACGCCCTCGCTCAAAGTCCGTCAACTGCACATACGGTTCACGTCCACGCTGTCGCGGCATGCTACCAGTGTTAAAGACTGCGATGGAGCTCCGTATGCCACGGCAAACTGGCTGACACTGACGGCGGCGGTGCACAAATGCTGCGCAGCTAGCGCCATTCGACGGCCAACACCGCGGTTCCTGGTGTGTCCGCTGTGCCGTGCGTGTGATCATTGCTTGTACAGCCCTCTCGCAGTGTCCGGAGCATGTATGGTGGGTCTGACACACCGGTGTCAATGTGTTCTTTTTTCCATTTCCAGGAGTGTATATAGTACAATCAGATACAGAATTTACATATTCACATACACCTTTACCTTTAATCCATATAAATAAAGATTCATTGGGATTGAGTTTCCTTTTGTTACGTGTATACAATACAAGTGGAGACGTAGAGTCGTAAGCAGATTTTCCAAAGGCTTTATTAGCAATTTCAAACATATGGTAGGTACGATAGGCAATTACATCTTTATCATTAAAACTTTGAAGTCCAGGTACACTAGACACTCCACTGGCAACCCTCACTATGGCAACAGTGAACCATCCATTTCCATGTGAGAATGTGTCGTTTATATCCAAGCTTGGATATAAACGACACATTTATTAAATGATAGTGGAATTCCAATTAAGACAATCATGTCTAGTTATGATACAAAGTCACTTCCAGTGGGATAATGAATTTTATGAACAACTTGATGGAGTAGCAATGTGTAATCCATTAGGCCCTGCGATTGCCAATCTTTACATAGAGAAATTTGAACAATCAGCCCTAGACAAAGCTAATAACAAACCACCTCGTTGGTATCGATATGTGGATGACACATTTGTGGTTTGGTCCCATGGCAGAAAGGCCTTGGACGATTTCTTTGATTATCTAAATAAAATTCACCCAAAAATACAGTTTACCATGGAAATAGAAAAGGATAACAGAATATCTTTCTTGGATGTCTTAGCTATGAGACGGTCCGATAGAAGCTTGGAATATAAAGTTATTCGGAAGGCAACACATACGGACAGACATTTACATAAAAATTCTAATCATCCACAACATAAAAGAGGTGTCATAAAAAGTCTTGTCGATCGAGCGGAACAGATATGTACACCTGAGCATTTGGATGCTGAAGTGAAACATCTGAAGCAGGCTTTTGAAAAAAACGGCTACTCAAGAAAGGAGATAAATAGAATTTTGCGTCCAAGGAATAGAAGACCAAAAGATAAGAATGAACCACAACGACAGAAAAATACAGTAGTTCTCCCTTTTATTAAAAAATTAACAGATCGGATTGGTAAGATTTTACGAAAACATGACATAAAACCTGTCTTTAAACCAACAAAGAAAATAAGTCAAGTACTACGATCTGTGAAAGATAAACGCCCTCCCCTGTCGACATGTGGTATGTATAAAATTCCATGTACCTGTGGTAAAGTTTATATTGGTACTACCAAAAGAAGCGTAAACACACGACTGAAAGAGCATAAAAGTCTTTGTCGAAATTGAAAAATAGAAAAACCAGCTGTAGCGGAACATGCTCTTCACCAGGCAACCACCAAGTAAAGTTTTCGGATACCGAAGTTTTATCTACAACGTTAAATTACTATCCACGGCTATATAGAGAAGCTATCGAAATTTATAAACATCATGATAATTTTAATAGGAAAGAGGAGGCTATGAAACTTAGCGAGATATGGACAGTGGCTCTACAAAATTGCTAACAATTTTTATCTTTGACAAGGTGGTAATCGATAGTCAACCTTATCATTGCTATGGATTATCACTGCTCATCACGTGTCACCTGAACCACGCCCCCCTTTCTTACAATATATAAGTCGCTCTCAGACACCCGACCAGTCAGTCGGCAAGACTCAGCGGAGCAGCGCCTCTGAGGAAGTCCAGCGCAGCCTGGACGAAACGTAAGGAGCAGAAAAGTTCTTGGACCACGACCTCACATCCCGAAAAGTATATCACCAGCCATGTCATCCGGTCGTGAAAGCCTTCATTCTACAATTATGATACAAAGTTTTACTCCTCGCCTGGGCGAATCAACAGTGACATTGGACTATTGATGATGTCAAATATGATGCCTGGTCGAACGAGTCTCGTTTCAAATTTTATCGAATGAACGGACGTGTACGGGTATAAAGACAGCATTATGAATCCATCGACCCTGCATGTCAGCAGCGGACTGTTCAAGCTGGTGGAGGCTCTGTAATGGTGTGACGGGTGTGCAGTTGGAGTAATATGGGACCACTGATACGTCTAGATACGACTCTGACAGGTGACACGTACGTAAGCATCCTGTCTGATCACCTGTATCCATTGTGCATTCCGACGGACTTGGGCAATGCCAGCAGGAGAATGCGACACCCCACACGTCCACAATTGGTACAGAGTGGCTCCTAGAACACTCTTGTGGGTTTAATCTCTTCCGCTAGGAACCAGGCTCCCCAGGTGTGAACATTATTGAGCATGTCTGGAATGGCTTGCAACGTGCTGTTCAGAAGAGATCTCCACCCCCCTCTTACGTATTTAGGGACAGCCCTGCAGGATTAAAGGTGTCAGTTCCCTCCAGCACTACTTCAGACATTACTCGAGTTCATGCCACACGATATTAGACAGGTGTATCAGTTTCTTTGGCTCTTCAGTGTACATCTACCCATTACATTTGCTGTGCTACATCACATTCGTACACCTCATTAGTGACCATGTAAGGTGTCAGGCAAATCCAACACCTTCCATGAAAACCCTGACATGATAAGCAAATCCAGTAGCATGTCACATAGCTCCGAATAAATCGTGACATTAAATTAACCAAAGTGATACGAGTAACGAGTGAGCAAATGGAATACCACAGACTAACACAAGAATGCCTAAATGCATGTCATACCTTCCCACCGTGAGACAGACACAGTTCCGAGGGGAGAAACGAGAACAGAAGCCGAGAGAAGAGCCGTGTTAAGCTGGAAGGCCCTACAATAAGGGACGGACGGACACCCAAGTCGCCAGCTAACTGCTAGGACCACACCACCCGCAAGTTTTAGCGTGAGACTTTTTCGCGTCTCTGTTACGTTAGGACCACCCCCCAGCCCATGGTAAAAGATAGAGCCCTCCAAAAGAACAGTATAGATCTTACGATAACACAAAAAGGGCTACACCACCCGCAAGTTTTAGCGTGAGACTTTTTCGCGTCTCTGTTACGTTAGGACCACCCCCCAGCCCATGGTAAAAGATAGAGCCCTCCAAAAGAACAGTATAGATCTTACGATAACGCTAGAAGAACCACACCAGCTGCAAGTTTTACCGTGAGACTTTTTCGCGTCTCTGTTACGTTGCAAACTTTAAAAAACATTGCCCCACCACGAAAAGTATAACGTTTCTCATTGGATAGACAGAATTTTTGTAGGCGGAGCTTAAGGTTAACATTGAGACCCTGATTGGTCAGATGAAAACACAGCCAGATAGTTTTTTTTTTAAACCAACTTCGGTAAATTGTAGTAACGAGAAGTTAGGGGAGAGTTACTTTCGAGACGGCGAGCTGGACGGAGCTGCGCCGGCCGTCGCCCCCTGACGAACACCGACAAGGCAATTAACACACGTGATGCCGCATAACAGCGCATAAGGCTTCACTCAGAACTGCAGAAGTCTCATCTGTTACATCCCCGTTTTTGCGTAATACTAGTGCCGATCGTCAATTAAAGCTCATGGTGTTCACATTTGCCACTTGAAGTAAAAATCTGAAACGCGATGATTTTTCTGTTATATAGTTATTGGGAAGCCACATCAGCCACTGTAATTTACGACAAGTTAGATAAGTAATTAAAGATAATTGAGGGTCACTGTAGACCATTTTGATAGTTTTCTCTTTTGTGAAACTTAATTTAAACCAAGATTGTAGATGTGACATGGCATAAGTCATCCTTCGATCCATTGTAGAACTTGGGAACCCACTTAGGGAATATTAGTTCACATTTTTGTTGAACGCAGTTGGTTTTTACCGTCCGGTATTAAAACATTTCCTTTTATCAATAGTGCAATTTATAAAAAATGTTTTTTGAGTAGAACAAAATTTCCAATGGTAAACTTAACTGCTTTTTCGACGTTATTTTACCAGCTAACTAAAAATGGGAAAGCCTTGAACCCCTTCCACTAAATTTAGTTAGTATTAAGATTCTTTACGGGGAGTGCAGTGGAGCTGACGCTGAAATCATTAAGTATTTGGTTATATCATCGCTAGTCTCACTGAACTCTTCTGAACTCTACATGTCATGTGTGGTCTGGCGTCTCCTTACCAGCAACAGGTCCCAGGTTCAAACTAGTCAATTCCCTAAAAAACACGCTCAGAGCGTCGTTGCGCGAAAGTGGTAGGGAGATACGATATAGAACGAGCAGACACCACGCATAATGTTTAGAACCAAAATTACCTTGAATTCAATAAATAATTGTACCTACAAGAAGAAGTATTGGCAATGGGATCTCCAATTTGACGGTCCACTTCCGAAGCTGGGTTGTCAGTGCAGTTAACTGCAACGCAGGTGGTCCAAGTTCGACTCCTGGCTGGGTCAGACATATTATCCACTTGGGGACTGGGTTTTGTGCTGTATTGTCCACATCATCATTTCATTACCATCGACAACGAAGTCGCTGGAATCGCACCAGATAAAGAGACTTGCACTGGGCCACCGAGCTACCTCAAATGTGGGTTCCAAGCCAATAATGCATACAATCATTTCATTTCCATTTTAAGGAAAGTCAGCAAATATCTACATGAACAAATCAGAAGAAAGGTTTTTCCAGTAAATAGTACCAGGACATACATGGATGATCCTCTGCTTGGTAGATGAACCAGAAAATAATGTAGAATAACTACAAGTGGAGATAAACACATTATGCGAAAACATAAAGTTTACCTTAGAGACAGAACAACCAAGTGAAATAAATTTCCTGAATGTGTCCATCAGAAAGGGACCACAACAGCCACTGTATTGCATCAAGCATCTAAGCACCTGCAGGTCTGAATAGAAATCTGCTCTCGGATGCAGGGCTATTCAAGAGGAAGGAACAGATTTCAAACATTTATCGCTTCCAAATTACAAAAGATAGAAACATAGTTCCAACTCTTCTGGAAAGGGAAAAGTTCAAATTATTACGCGTTCAGTGTGAGCACCATGTGTTACATGACAAATATCGAAATGGGGGCTCATTCTCTGCCATACACGAAGCAGCTGGTCACTCGATATGGAATGCACACCTTTAACAATGCGATTTCGAAGACTTCCAAGAGGTTTTCATAACCCCACAGATAAAAGTCACGTGATGTGAGATCTGGGGTCCCGGGAGACCGCCAGCGATGAAGTTCAACCTCTGCTCCTCCTCTTCCAGTTCAACGTCCCAGACGTCTTACCTACCGGCATACGTGAAAGACGGCGTTTTTATCACCGCTATGCCTGACACTCTTAAAAGTCTGCGACATCGCATTGTCGAAGGTGTGATTTCGATAACGAAGTGGACCACAGTTTTGATATTTGTCGTGTACCACATGGTGCTCACACTGAATGCATGAAAAGTAACTTTACTCTTACCAGGAACATTGGAATTGTGTTACTATCTTTTGTAATTTGGAAGAATAAATGTTTGAAGTCTGTTTCTTCTTTTTGAACAGATCCACGGACTAAACTCAGTACCACTTGACAAACATACCTATGATAAGGGGTTGGACATAATTATTGATCTAGCAAGAAATAACGGATACCAAGAATCCCTCGTAACAAAACTGAACAACAAAATCCAAGAAAAAATAAAAGACAATCAAAATCACCACAAAAATTCAGAGACCTACAACACCCACCACAAACACACACACCAACATCACCACCACTACACAAGAAGAGAACAACACAGAAACATACACAGGCTGGTACAAGTAACATGCAGATTCAAACTGACTCAGAACTGCGAACAACCTCAAGAAACCAGGAACAAAAATAGGAAACCAAAGTAACAACTATACAGAAATGTCTAATAAGTAAGATCATATTGACGTGTATCAAAGAGCTCGCGCTTACCAACTCCAGTGTACCAGCTGTGATGCTTTATACATAGGACACACAGGCACAACTTCTGAAATAAGGTATAACGAACACAAAATAATGTGGAAATGTGGCACCAGCAATTCAGCACTTGCAGAACCCTCGAAGGTCACAAGAGAAGTCTCAAACTCAAAAAGCGATGATCGAGAAGAAACACACAGTAAATGAGCAGACAAAAATTAGTACACTCACTCACTCATTGGATACCGGACTCGAGAGTCCATTACCGTAGCAACGTATTTTCGCCACCTGTCCCTGTCTTGGGTTATTTCCTTCCATTCACCTTCAATACCTAGGCTCCTCAAATCAGCTTTCACGTTGTCCTCCCATCTACGCCTCGGTCACCCCACAGGACGTTTTCCCTCCAAGTGCCCTACCAGTACTCTGCGCGCTGCCCTGCCCTCATGCATCGAGCTACGTGACCCGCCCATCGCAGCCTACGTGATTCAATAATACTGATTATGTCAGGGATTGAATAGAGTTCGTGAACCTCTTCGTTATGCAGTTTTCGCCGCTCTCCGCTAATGCCATCCCTTTTTGCTCCGAAAAGTTTCCTCAAAATTTTGTTTTCAAATACTCGAAACGGCTTTTCATTTTGCACAGAGAGAGACCAAGTCTCACACCCATATAGCATAACTTATAGAGTAATAGTTTGTGTATTCTAATCTTTAAATTCCTAGACAATGTCCATGATGAAAGTAATCTATTCAGTGAGAAGTAGCACGCATTTCCCGCCCGTAATCTCTTCTACAGTTCGGATTCAATCTCATTTCTCAAAGTGATGTCCACGCCTAGATACTTAAATGTGTTCACTTTTTCAAACTGCACGTCTCCAACTCTTAACATTTCCTGATCCACTGCTGTTGGCATTCTAGTAGTAACCAGGTATTTAGTTTTGTCTTCACTTATCCTTAGACCTACATCTTCACTAGCCTTGATTAACGCATTCGCATTTGCTGTTACAGATTCTTTCCTATCGCTAATGATGTTTAGATCATCTGCAAACCCAACTTTCTTAATATTTCCGTTTAACTCCACACCCTCTGAATTATCTGCTGCCATTCGTACAATATATTCTAGGACTAAATTAAAAAGTAGCGGGGACAGGGCATCTCCCTGCTTAAGTCCGTTCTTTATTACAAATTCTTCTGACTCCAATTTCCTCACGCGTACTCTGCCTTTTGTGTTTTTCAAACTCGCTTCTATAAGTCTAACATACTTCTTAGGTATTCCAAGTTCCAAAAGAATTCTGTACAATTTTGATTGTAATACTGAATCATACGCTTTTGTAAAATACATGAAAAGATTATGAACTGGTTTATTGTATTCTCATTTCTATTCCAAAATTTGACGCAATGTGAATATTTGGTCTATAGTTGATCTGTTCCTCCGAAAGTCAGCTTGGTAATCCCCAACAATATCATCTGCATATGGTGTAAGCCTGCTTCGCAGAATATTCGAGAAAATTTTGGAACATACTGGTAATAGCGATATCCCTCTATAATTACTACAATCCATTTTGTAGCCCTTCTTAAAAATTGGGATCAGAATTGACTCCACTCTTCGGGTACCATCTCTGAGTTCCATATTTTGGTTATCACTTTGTGAACTACTTCCACCAATTTCTGTCCCCCATTTTTAACTAATTCGGCAGTTATGTAATCTGATCCTGGTGCTTTATGGTTTTTCAATTTGTTTACTTCCTTTAATGGTGGCTCAGGTAACTGGGGTTCTGCTGTATGTATTTCGTACGCCTACTCATTTCCTGGTTCCTGGTGTACATTTAATAGATGCTCAAAATACGCCCTCCATTTACTTAATATAGCACTAGGGTCTGTCAGCATTCCCCCGGTATCCCCTCGAAGTGCATTTGTCCTAGCCTTGAACCCCTCCCTATACCCATTTATGTCTAGGTAAAGTTCCCTAATGTTACTTGTTTCACTGTTTGTTTTCATTTTTTTAATTTGATTGTTCAAATAATCCCTCTTCTTTGCCCGTAGCCTACGAGCAACTTCGCTTCTCAAAAAAAATGGCTCTGAGTACTATGGGACTCAACTGCTGTGGTCATCAGTCCCCTAGAACTTAGAACTAATTAAACCTAACTAACCTAAGGACATCACACACATCCATGCCCGAGGCAGGATTCGAACCTGCGACCGTAGCAGCAGCGCGGCTCCGGACTGGAGCGCCTAGAACCGCACGACCACCGCGGCCGGCTCGCTTCTCATGCTCAAGAACTCTTCTCATTTTCTGTCTCCCATTCTATCCCAATCTAATCGCGCTTTTCTCCTTTCCTCTACCAATTTCTTGCATTCCTCATCAAACCACGGTTTCCTCCTTCTTAATTGTACCTATTGTGACCTTCGCTGCCTCTTTGATATTATTCCTCACAGTGATCCACTGTTTATTTACATCCTCGTCTTGATCTTCGTGTGTCCTGAGAGCATCAAATCTAGTTGAAATTTCTATCATGTACCTTCTTCTAAAGTTGACAGTGTCAAACCTAACAAGTTCTGCATTGTGACACCTTGATGTTGCTGTAGATAGCCGTTGGTGAACTTTGACAACTACAAGAAAACGATCAGAATCGCAGTCTGCTCCCCTGAAAGTCCTAACATTTTCTGTACAAGTGTGCCATCACCGATCTACAAGAATATGATCAGTCTGGTTTCGGGTGTGTCCATCCGGAGGGACCCAAGTTGCTTTATGAATGTCCTTCCTTTTGAAATATGTGCTCTCAACAGTCATGTATTTTGAAACAGCAAAATTAACCACCATTGTGCCATTACCATTCGAAATGTTATGCAAACTTTCTTTCCTAATTGTAGGCCGGAATGCTTCCTCCTTCCCTATCTTCGCATTAAAATCACCTATGATTAAATTTGTATCTTATGAGGAGAACTCATCCCACGGTTGATCTAGTTCTTCATAGAAGCCGTCTAACAACCTATTTAGTGTCCTCAGTTGGTGCGTGTACATTAATTACTACTAGTCTATTCCACCTACCGGACAACGCTATAACTGATAGTATATAACTGATAGTATAACTGATATATGACAAAAATTAGCAGCTAGACGTTATTTACGCTAATGAAACTTATTGTTGAGAAAGAATAGCCCCCATAGGCACCACAAAATAATATCACTCCTAGGAAATATGCCACACCATAGAGCAGCCACCTTTTTACCATAGTAAAGCAGAAATATTCACACACAGGAGTTAGGACAAGTCATCTCAATTTACACACACACACACACACACACACACACACACAGAAACGACAATCACGGTCAGTTTAAAAAATGCATAAACGTACATGTACACAACACCTGGGGAAAAATGTACACATACACACTGAAAGACGTATGCGTCGCCGGCGATGGGCGAGGCAAGGCAGAGTCTCTGACCAGAGTTGTTGCTTGTCGCGAGTTGGCGTCAGTCGGCTTTAGTCTTCTGTCCGTGCTAGTAAGCAGTAGTCTTGAGTAGTCTGCGTGAGTCGGAGGTAGTCGGCGCGTGTCGGCTGTCCGCTCTGCTCGCGACTCTGGTCAGAACTCTGGAAGATGAGTATTGTTGTAGAAGGTAAAGAAGCAGCCTTGCGCATATCTAGTAATGTGTATTAGTTGTTATTTAATTTCTTTAAAAAAATGCCCCAATAATAATTTATATAATATAAAGTAACTTTTTTGAAGAAAAGCATTCATTTCAATTTAAAGAATATTTCCAATGCATGATCATTCCTTCCAAGAATAAAAAATATATATATATATATACGCCAGCATTGCACGAAGCTGTGTCGAAAATTTCTACATAAGAGCAGATATATTTACAGTTTTATTGAGGTAAGAATTTTTGCTTCTTTTTTTATTCAGAATACAGGGCCGAAGGGCAGCGCTGCTGTCCTCATAAAATTTACCAGGTTACTAATTTTTTTATTATTTTTGTGTTTAGGAATTTTTCTGTTTCGAACTTAACATTAAAAGAGAAAAGAATTTTGTGGGAACATTCAATGTGAATGCATTTCTGCACACAGATGCAGAATGGGAGCCAATTTTGCTCTGAGGTTACAATATTAGAGAAATTCATTTTATTATTATTTTTGTGGGGAGTTGACGCTTGGTCAATTATCATTATTATTATTTTTCTGTGGGGAGGTTACAACACACACACACATACACACACACACACACACGCACACACACACACACATATGCATGCGAGCACACACATAGACAAGCACACACACACACACACACACACACACTCCCACTATCAAAACAAACAAAATAGGAACGCATCCCGCAAGAGCAAAACAAAACACACAAAATGGTGAGACGAATGTCGTTCTTCATAACACAAAAACGTGAAGACACCTAGTGATAGTGAAGGTGCTGTGCTAAAATCCAGCATATGTACGCGGAAGATCAGGATGAATAACGTAAACAACAGAAAACGGTGAGCAACGATAAGAATTAGTATTAGTTATAGCAATAAGTCGAAGCACGCGAACTGTTCATGATCCTAGCAAATAAAATCGTAAGAGAAAAAAGTGTATTGTTACAGTGACCACTGCAGATGCGTTAGAATAAAGCGATGTATGTTTGGTTGTAATGACTTTCATTACAGTTGAGAAAGACAGTATCTAATCTATAGAATCAGCATATTTGTTGTTTTTGTGGTCTTCGGTCCAAAGACTGGTTTGATGAAGCTTTCCACGCTACTTTATCCTGTGGAAGCCTCTTTATCTCTTAATAACTAAGGAACCTACATCCTTTTGAATCAACTTACTGAATTCATTTCTTGATCTCTCTCTACGATTTTTACTCCCAGCACATCCCTCCACCACTAAACTGACCCTTCGTGATGTCTCAGAACGCGTGGTATCAACCGATCCCTTATTCCAGTCAGGTTGTGCCGGAAATTTCTTTTCTCACCAGTTCTATTCAGTACTTCATTAGTTACTCGATCTACCCACATAACCCTCAACATTCATCGGTAGCATTACATTTCAAAAGATTCTATTCTCCTCTTGTCTGAAGTGTTTATCGTCCACGTTTCAGTTCCATACAAGGGTACACTCCAGAAAAATATCTTCAGGAAAGACTTCGTATTAATTCTATATTCGGTGTTAACAAATTTGTCTTCTTCAGAAATGTGCTTCTTGTCATTACCAGTCTGCATTTTATATCCTTTCTACTTCTATCATTATCAGTTATTTTGCTGCCCAAATAGCAAATCTCAACCAGTACCTTTAGTGTCTCGTTTCCTTATCTAATTCCCTACGCCTCGCCTGATTTAATTCAACTACATTCCATTAGCTATATTCTATTTTTGTCAATGTACATCTTATATCCTCTTATCAAGACACTGTCAACTGCATTTCCAAATTCTTTACAGTCTCTGACAGAATTACAGTGACATCGGCAAACATCAAAGTTTTTATTTCTTCTCCCTGAATTTTAATTCGTTCTCCAAATGCTTCTGTAGTTTCCTTTATTGCCTGCTCACTGTATAGACTGAATAACATCGGGGATAGGTTACAACCCGGTCTCACTGTGCTTCCAATCACTGCTTCCTTACCATGCCTTTCGACTCTTGTCGCTACTTTCTGGTTTTTGTACAAGCTGTAAGTAGCTTTTCACTCCCTGTAGTTTACCCCGACCATCTTCATAATATCACAAAAAGTATTCCAGTCAACATGGTCAAAAGCTTTGTCTGTACCTAGAAAAACTATAAAAATGGGTTTGCCTTTCCTTAACCTCTCCCTTAAACAGATCATCCAAATTTTGTCTGAAATTGTGATCATTTGCTTGTCTGTAGATGTACAACACATCTACCGATTCGGTTAATTCCTTCGTCATACACTGATTCTTCTCTCTCTCTCTGTTAGAGCGTATCCTCTAAGATAAGGCATAAAGTCAAAAGTCAATATTGCCTCATATGCTCTTATGTTTCTCTTTCCTGAGATGAGCTTCCCCCAGTTTTTCACCCTATAAGAAATTCGTCCTAGTATTTTGCAAACATTACTCATTAAAGTGATAGTTCGGTAATATCCATACCGATCAGCACCCTGCTTTCTTTGGAAATAAAATCGTTACATTCTTCCTGAAGTGTGAGTTTAGACACCCTGTCCCATATAACTTGCATAGCAGATGAAATAGCTTAGTCATGGCTGTGTCTCCCAAGGACATATGTAATTTTGACGAAATGGTGCTCACTCCTGGGGCCTTATTTCGAGTGAGGTCTTTCAGTACCCTGTTACATTTTCCTCGCAGTATCGTATCTGCCATACTGCCTTCATCTACTTCCTCTTCCAATTCTATAATAATACCTTCAAGTTTATTTCTCTTGTATAGCTCCTCTACATATAGCATTGCCAGCCGGTGTGGCCGAGCGGTTCTAGGCGCTTCAGTCTGGAACCTCGCGACCACTACGGTCGCAGGTTCGAATCCTGCCTCTGGCATGGATGTGTGTGATGTCCTTAGGTTAGTTAGGTTTAAGTAGTTCTAAGTTCCAGGGGACTGATGAATGGTTCAAATGGCTCTGAGCACTATGGGACTTAACATCTGTGGTCATCAGTTCCCTAGAACTTAGAACTGCTTAAACCTAACCAACCTAAGGACATCACACACATCCATGCCCGAGGCAGGATTCGAATCTGCGACCGTAGCAGCCGCGCGGTTCCGGACTGAGCGCCTAGAACCGCTAGACCACCGCGGCCGGCGGGAGTGATGACCTCAGATGTTAAGTCCCATAGTGCTCAGAGCCATTTGAACCATACATATTGCATTCAGCATTGAGCTTTCCCTGTTTTGCTTAGTACTGGTTTCCCATCTGAGCTTTCCAGATTCATACAGCTCTATCTCTTTTCTCCAGAGATCTCTCTAATTTTCCTATATGTCCTATTTATCTTTTCCATAGTTAGTTATCCTTATATTTGTCATCTAGTCATTTCTGATTAACTGTTATGCACTTCTTATAAATTTCATTCTCTAGGTGCCTCTTTTGCCTTTCGTATTTCTCATTTGCTGCATTTTTGTCATTTTCTCCTTTCATCAGTTAAACTTGATATCTTCTGTGATATCCATGGATTTTTACTAGGTCTTGCCTTCACCATTTCATCTCCCAAAGCTAAAAATTCGTTTGCCACTGTATTCCTGCTTATTACGCGTCATGTAATACATCTACATCTACACTGACAGGAAAAAATTGCATCATGGAAAGATAAGTAACGTAGAGTAATGAAATTTTGGGGAATATGTTTGCCTAGGTACTATATTTAAGTGATTAGCGTGGCAATATCACAGGTTAATGAATCGCGAAGTAAGTTATTGAAAATGTGAAATGCTGGTACATTAATAATAGGTGTAGCCGCCAGAATGTTGAACGCAAGCATTCAAACGTGGATGCATTGTGTTGTACAGGTGTCGGATGTCGGTTTATGGGCTGGACTTTCATGTCTGTTTTACTTGGTCGGTCAATACAGGGGCGGCAATTGCTGGGGGTGGATGACGCTGGAATTGTCGTCCGATGATCTCCCATATGTGCTCTGTTGGAGACAGATATGGTGATCGAGCAGCCCAACGAAACATGTCGACACTCTGTAGAGCGTGTTGGCTAGAACAGCGGTAGGTAGACGAGAGTTATCTTGTTGGAAAACACATCTTGAAATGTATGAATGCAGAGTCTCGCGGAGATAACATTGAATAAAATGCTCTCGGGTTTCCAACCGCGTCAATTGCTTAAAACTACACGAGCTTTCGGCCAAGCACTCCTTGGCCATTGTCAAGTGGTATGACTGCCAGTGGGCTGTTGGTGCGCCCTTATATACGCTAGCTGCCGGCTGTGACGTCACTGGTGCTATTTAAATAAAAGTTACGCCAAACACCCTGAATAGAGACGGTGGTTTGCAGCTCAGCGCTGTTTGGGATCCAGTGATCGCTCGGTTGAAGACGGCACATCGAACGTCGACTCAAAACATCCCCATACATGGCAATGTCATGGGCACCAGTGACGTCACAGCCGGCAGCTGGCGTATATAAGGGCGCACCAACAGCCCACTGGCAGTCATATCACTTGACATTGGCCAAGGAGTGCTTGGCCGAAAGCTCGTGTAGTTTTAAGCAATTGACGCGGTTGGAAACCCGAGAACATTTTATTCACATCTTGAAATGCTGTTCATGAATGGCAGCAAACATAATGAATCACCAGACTGACGTACAAGTTTGCAGTCAGGGTGCGTGGGATAACTACGAGAGTTGTCATGCTGTCATAACAAATCGCACCCCTGACCATGATAACTCCAAGTGTAGGTTCAAATGGCTCTGAGCACTATGGGACTTAACATCTATGGTCATCAGTCCCCTAGAACTTAGAACTACTTAAACCTAACCAACCTAAGGACATCACACAACACCCAGTCATCACGAGGCAGAGAAAATCCCTGACCCCGCCGGGAATCGAACCCGGGAACCCGGGCGTGGGAAGCGAGAACGCTACCGCACGACCACGAGCTGCGGACTCCAAGTGTAGGTCCAGTGTGTCTACCATGCAGAGAGGTTGGCTGCAGGCCTTCAGCTGTCTCCTTCTAACCAACACACGGACACCACTGCACCGAGGCAGAACCAGCTTTTGTCAGAAAACATAACAGACCTCCACCCTGCCCTCCAATGGGCTCTCGCTTGAGACCACTGAATTCGCTAATAGCAGTTCTTTGGGGTCAGTGGAATGAATACACGTTGGAGAGTGTCTGGCTCGACGCTGTCCCTGAAGTAACCGATATGTAACAGTTCGCTGTGAACACTGAAAATATTTCTAACTGCCAAGATCGCTAAAAACATTCTTTCATATCTGACCGCTTTCGACAATTCTCTGCTGCCATCTTCGGATCTGCAGAAATATGGGACCTGAAATGTTACAATACAGCAACTAACGTAACAGCAGGCATTTATTGCATCCAAAATTTGCAATACATGGAATAGCAACATTCGTATTTTTTTCATCGTTACACAAAAGGTTCAAATGGCTCTGAGCACTATGGGACTTAACATCTGTGGTCATCAGTCCCCTAGAACTTAGAACTACTTAAACCTAACTAACCTAAGGACATCACACACATCCATGCCCGAGGCAGGATTCGAACCTGCGACCGTAGCAGTCGCGCGGTTCCGGACTGAGCGCCTAGAACCGCTAGACCACCGCGGCCGGCATCGTTACACAATTTTCTGCTTCAGACGGTAAGTGGTCCTATGTTTGTATCGTGAGCTATACTACTAGGATTTCACATGTCAGTTTTAAAATAACAACCAAGTATACACATTTTATCGCGCCAGTTACAAGTGCTGAAATTCATCACCAATTCACAGCGCCTAGAACCGCTCGGCCACGACGGCCGGCTAGGATTAGGTAGGAGGGTTGTCAGTATCGACGTTGGCCTCAGTCAGCTTTATACGAGGTGCATTCAAGTTCTAAGGCCTCCGATTTTTTTTCTCCGGACTGGATAGACAAAGAAACATGCACATTGTTTTAAAATGAGGCCGCGTTCATTGTCAATACGTCCCAGAGATGGCAGCACCGTACGGCAGATGGAATTTTACCACCAGCGGCGAGAATGAGAACTGTTTTAAATACTTAAAATTGTGACGTTTTCCTTACTTGAACAGCGTGCAATCATTCGTTTTCTGAATTTGCGTGGTGTGAAACCAAATGAAATTCATCGACAGTTGAAGGAGACATGTGGTGATGGAGTTATGGATGTGTCCAAAGTGCGTTAGTGGGTGCAACAGTTTAATGAAGGCAGAACATCGTGTGACAACAAACCGAAACAACCTCGGGCTCGCACGAGCCGGTGTGACGACAGGATCGAGAAAGTGGAGAGAATTGTTTTGGGAGATTGCCGAATGACTGTTGAACAGATCGCCTCCAGAGTTGGCATTTCTGTGGGTTCTGTGCACACAATCCTGCATGACGACCTGAAAATGCGAAAAGTGTCATCCAGGTGGGTGCCACGAATGCTGACGGACGACCACACGGCTGCCCGTGTGGCATGTTGCCGAGCAATGTTGACGCGCAACGACAGCACGAATGGGACTTTCTTTTCGTCGGTTGTGACAATGGATGAGATGTGGAAGCAATTTTTCAAGCTCAATGGAAGCACACAGATTCACCGCCACCAAAATAATTTCGGGTAACCGCCAGTGCTGAAAAAATGATGGTGTCCATGCTCTGGGACAGCGAGGGCGTAATCCTTACCCATTGCGTTCCAAAGGGCACTACGGTAACAGGTGCATCCTACGAAAATGTTTTGAAGAACAAATTCCTTCCTGCACTGCAACCAAAACGTGCGGGAAGGGCTGCGCGTGTGTTGTTTCACCAAGACAATGCACCCGCACTTCGAGCTAACGTTAAGCAACAGTTTCTTCGTGATATCAACTTTGGAGTGATTCCTCATGCTCCCTACTCACCTGATCTGGCACCTAATGACTTTTGGCTTTTTCCAACAACGACACTCCCCGTGGCAGCTCATTCACCAGCCGTGCTGCTACTGCCTCAGCGATTTTCCAGTGGTCAAAACAGACTCCTAAAGAAGCCTTCGCCGCTGCCATGGAATCATGGCGTCAGCGTTGTGAAAAATGTGTACGTCTGCAGGGCGATTACGTCGAGAAGTAACGCCAGTTTCATCGATTTCGGGTGAGTAGTTAATTAGAAAAAAAAAATCGGAGGCCTTAGAACTTGAATGCACCTCGTATTACGGGAGGAAGAAAAGCGCTCTCTACAGTGTGAGTCGCGGCGTCGCTCGTCTGTAAAGAGCTTGTCCGCTGTGGGGGTTCCGCAAGGGTCCGTTCCAGGCCCAGTGTTAGCACGTCGCAGTCGTAAATCGCTGCAGCAGCCCCGGGTGTCCGGCCCTGGCCGCAACAAGTAGCCCATAGCGACGCGCTGGCCGACGCCACCGCCCTCTGTCGGAATGTCCTGGAACAGGGGGGCGGAGGTGCCACGCAGTGAGAACGCTATTCAGAGCTGCCCATCCCGGCGGCGTGTTCACCACGGCATTTCTCTCCACCCCTCCGTGTCAACACGCGTGGCACCTACGCCCGCTGAATCCTAATTATTCTTATTTCCTTTTCTTTTGTCATTCAGAGCGCAACCCGGCAGACTGTCGCCGCTGCAGCCTTGTCAGATCCACCGTATTGGCACTACAGGCAGCGAATTTTCAATGTCTCCTCACACGGCAAGTGCCATAACCAATTTCGCAGAAACTTGTCCCACAGGAAGAGTGGCCAAAATAAACGAACACGTCTGTCGGCCTATCCTTAGGTACTCAACCGTTTATGAGAAAACTACTTACAAAGTTTTCGAGATACTCTTTGAGCCTTTTAGCGGGTTAACAGTTCAACTAAAGCAGTGGTACAGTAGCAAGCATCGCGACCTAACACTATAGCGCCCCATCTTCGAAACCTGTTTATTATTTTTAGTTTTATTTTACATTCATAGATATAGAAAAAGCCTATGATAGTGTGCCTTTATCCAGTTTATGGAAAGCTTTAATATCAATAGGAATAAATCCAAGAATAATTAAAGCAATTCAAAATTTATATAAAAATTCTATTTCAAAAATAAAAATTGGTAAATATCTATCACATGGATTCCAAGTCACAAAAGGATTACGTTAAGGATGTAGCATCTCACCTACATTGTATAAAATATATACAGAAGTAACTTTACAGAATTGGAAGAAAAAATGTCACGCTATGGGAATACCAATAAATGATAGAACAATATACTCGTTACAATTTGCAGATGACCAACTGATTATAGCCCAAGACTGTGAGGACATAGAGTATATGACCAGAAAATTGATTCAAGAATATAAAAAATCAGGTCTAAATGTAAACATGAATAAAACAAAGTACATGGTAATTGGTGGAGTGAATGGAGACTTAATATTAGAAGAAGGGATGGGAACAATAACAGCTACTGAGGAATATAAATATTTAGGTGTGAAAATTACAAATGATGGGAAACAGGACAAAGAAATTAGATCACGAATAAATTCTGGAAAGACGACAATCTCTTTAGTGAATGGAATTCTCTGGGACAAACACATAACAACTGATAACAAAATAAGGATTTTTAAAACAATAGTTAGGAGCATTATTACATATGGTTCAGAAGTGTGGACAACAAAATGGCAACTGAAATCAAAATTATTAGCCACAGAAATGGATTTCTGGAGTCGTTCAGCAAGAATATCAAGACGAGAAAGAATAAGAAATGAAGTAATCAGAGACAAGATGAAATGTAAAAATTCAATTATTGATTTCATCGAGCACAAACAACTTAAATGGTATGGACACATCAGACGAATGGAACAGGAAAGGCTACCAAAATGCATAATCGACTGGGTACCAATTGGAAGAAGAAAAAGGGGACGACCACCTGATACATGGATACAGGGAGTTCAGGCAGCAATGAGGAAGAACAACATTCCTGAAGATTTATGGACAAATAGAGAAGAGTGGAGAACAATAATTAGTGACTTACTGTAATCTAGAATAGGTGCTGGAAAAATGTACTCACATTGTAAATCCAGAATAATAATAATTTTACATTTATCTACCCATGTCCGGAGGTTACTATACGAATGTATTGCAATGTATACTGAAATAAAGTTGTCCTTATTCGTCTACTAATTGTTTTTCTGGTGAATGAATTGTTAAAAAATTATTTGATTGAGATAATTGTTTGAATTTTTTTCGGTGAAATTCCTGTATATGCTAGAATAAAATTGGCAAATAGAAACAAATGCGCCTTGACGAAAGATCGAACCCTAAACCTGCTGTATGCTAACGTAAAGGGCTGTTCACTACACCAACTGCCCATAACTGCTGCTAAATGCTGTCAGAGGTAGTTGCTGTACATGTGATTACAGTGTTTCCGCCGGCCGGGGTGGCCGAGCGGTTCTAGGCGCTACAGTCTGGAACCGCGCGACCGCTACGGTCGCAGGTTCGAATCCTGCCTCGGGCATGGATGTTTGAGTTGTCCTTAGGTTAGTTAGGTTTAAGTAGTTCAGAAGTTACGTCCCATAGTGCTCAGAGCCATTTTTTTGAACAGTGTTGCCAGACTGGCAATATTTAACGTCCATTTACTGCTTGAAGAACACGCCGTACAAAATTTTGTGACAGGCATTTTTTCGTTGCTAGTATGTGAGGAATAGCGCTGCGAAATCCCAGTGCGCCAATTTTTCTTCACCCTGTATACAAAACTTGGTATTATTGGTTCGCCAGCAAAGCATGTAATATACGTAGGTGTTCATTATCGATAGTCATCTGTATTATCTTTGAATGTACCTTCAGTAGAAATTGGAACAGCTGCCTGCAGCTTCAATCTGCACGTTCAAATGTTATGGTTCACGCATGATATGACATTGTTATATAATTCTAGGACTATGGTTTCGTTCTTAGACGTAAATGTAGATCGATTATTCCACGTGTGATATTATATGCGGATTGACTTTTTGATTTATGCTGCATCACGTACGACATATTACACACTCCTTACGTTATTATTATTATTATTATTGTTATCATTATTATTATTTCTTCTTCCTCCATTCTTCCCAAATTCTCTTCGTACGCTCGCTGTGTTCTCTCTTTTCGGTGTGTATTTGTTTAAATATATGTTTATTTATGATGGTTCTTAACTGTTCTGGATTTATTATGTTGTCTTTTTCCATTCCCAGTGAAGCATTTTGTCCTGTTTATGCTAGTCTTTGCTACCTCAGAGATTTGCCTTGTGAACCTCTTCTTCTTCCTCCTCCTGACATGGCCACAAAATTCAGCATTCTGTGTCTAAAAGTGCTCGTTATTTTGTTTGGCTGTTTGCAGATCTCTCTTGATGGCTGCTTCATTCAGATTCCTTCACGAAGAACTGGTCCGAATATCATCCTTAGAATTTGCCGTTGCTGTTTCTCAATTTCTCTTATTTTCGTATGACCATAAATCAATGTAGTTTGCAGTGTAAAGTGATTCTTGTAGAACTTCTGTGCTGTAATGCATTAATTTCGCATTGACAGAAATAGATTGATTATTGTAGTGTTTTAAAGTGATCTTATATGCTTTTTTGTAATTTGGATTTTCTTTCATGATTGGCTATTAAGTTGAGTCCTGATCGTTGGCTGATCTCTCCTTGATATTTAAAGTGCGTAACTTGTGGCACATTCCTGTAGCGAATTCAAATCTATCTGCAAACTTGCTTTCCATGTATTGAGTTTTCTCGTAGGAAATTTGTATTCAGTTTCCAGTGAGATTTCGTGAAGCTTCTCCAGTGCAAGTTTGTCTCTCCCTCTATTGTTGGTTAGAAAGGCCAGATCGTCCTGGAAAGCCAGACACTTGATATTTTTTTCTCTCTTCCTTGTTAACCACGAGCTGAATTCCTTTTTTTTTACCTTTTCCCTTTCCAGCACTTTTTGTCAGAACCGTGTTAAACAGAAGGGGGGAGATTCCATATCCTTGGCGAACACCGGTATGGATTTTTCGACATAGTCTCCTTTCAGATTTATCTACGTCTACATCTACATTTATACTCCACTAGCCACCCGACGGTGTGTGGCGGAGGGTACTTTGCGTGCCACTGTCATTACCTCCCTTTCCTGATGCTTCTCCCATAAAATTGAAGTTAGGAGATTTTGCCTGTTGATGTCTGTTGGTTAACTCATCTTGTTTTCCCGTCACTTCTGAATTCTTCTAAGGTATAGAATGATGTTTCCCCGTCTCTGGAATCATATCCTTTTTCAATTCGTTAAAAATTGCCACACTATTTCTACATCTTCTTATTTGCTTGCAAAACTGCCTTTAGTTTCCATGCTTACACACGAGGGATATTAGGACAGTAAGGTCCGAACGGGCAGGAAATGGATGCCGCAATGACAATCCGATGAAGCTTTGCACAGTTAACTTCAGCAGTGTCTCTAGTACATCTGCGGATCACGTCACGTCGCTCTTTTAAGTTCTGAGTGCAAAGTGTGCTCGTAAAGATGTCTAGGAAATGGAGTCTTCCCCCCACGTATGAGGGCCCGGTGAGTGTGTCCGCCTCATGTCATAAAGCCCACGTACAAGGGGAGTTTGAAAAGTCTGTACAAAAATAAAAACTACTTACGTGTTTGGGGCAAACCTTTTTTATTTTTCGACATAGTCTCCTTTCAAACTTATCTACGTCTACATCTACATTTATACTCCACAAGCCACCCGACGGTGTGTGGCGGAGGGCACTTTACGTGCCGCTGTCATTACCTCCCTTTCCTGTTCCAGTCGCGTATGGTTCGGGGGAAGAACGACTGCCGGAAAGCCTCCGTGCGCGCTCGAATCTCTCTAATTTTACATTCGTGATCTCCTTGGGAGGTATCAGTACGGAGAAGCAATATATTCGATACCTCATCCAGAAACGAACCCTCTCGAAACCTGGACAGCAAGCTACACCGCGATGCAGAGCGTCTCTCTTGCAGAGTCTCCCACTTGAGTTTGCTAAACATCTCCGTAACGCTATCACGCTTACCAAATAACCCTGTGACGAAACCGCCGCTCTTCTTTGGATCTTCTCTATCTCCTCTGGCACGAATCTCACACTGATGAGCAATACTCAAGTATAGGTCGAACGATTTTTTTGTAAGCCACCTCCTTTGTTGATGGACTACATTTTCTAAGAACTCTCCCAATGAATCTCAACCTGGCACCCACCTTACCAACAATTAATTTTATATCATCATTCCACTTCAGATCCTTCCGTACGCACACTCCCAGATATTTTACAGAAGTAACTGCTACCAGTGTTTGCTCCGCTATAATATAATCATACAATAAATGATCTTTCTTTCTATATATTCGCAATACATTACATTTGTCTATGTTAATGGTCAGTTGCCACTCCCTGCACCAAGTGCCTATCCGCTGATACCCTTCCTGCATTTCGCTGCAATTTTCTAATGCTGCAACTTCTCTGTATACTACAGCATGATCCGCGAAAAGCCGCATGGAACTTTCGACATTATCTTCTAGGTCATTTATATACATATTGTGAAAAGCAATGGTCCCACAACACTGCCCTGTGGCACTCCAGAGGTTACTTTAACTTCTGTCGACGTCTCTCCATTGAGAACACTTCGTCCAACGCTGTTTTCATTTGTTTATCCCTTCCAAATAATAAAAATTGTCCAAGTCTGCAAAGTAGCTATTAGTTGCTGCAATCACTTCCTCGTTTGAATAAAATATTTGTCCCACCAGCCGTTTCTTCAAATTGAGGAACAAATAGTAGTCCGAGGGAGCCAAGTCTGGAGAATAGGAGGGATGTGAAACGAGTCGGAATCCTGTTTCCAATAATTTTGCGACCAGACCTGCTGAGGTGTGTGTTGGTGCATTGTCGCGATGGAAAAGGACTTTTTGTGGTCCAATCACCGGCGTCTTTCTTGCAGCTCTGTTTTCAAACGGTCCAATAACGGTGAATAATATGCACCTGTAACAGTTTTATCCTTTTCCAGATAGTCGATGAGGATTATCCCTTGCGAATCCCAAAAGACAATCGCCATAACGTTTCCGGCTGAAGGAATGGTCTTCGCCTTTTTTGGTGCAGATTCTCCCTTGGTCGCCCATTGTTTAGATTGTTGTTTGGACTCAGGAGTATAGTAATGTATCCATGTTTCATCCACAGTGACGAAACGACGCTTAAAGTCCTGCCGATTCTTCCTGAACAGCTGCAAACCCTACTTTCAACACTTCAGGCGATTCCGTTTTTGGTCAAGCGTGAGCAATCGCGGAACCCATCTTGTTTATGCAAAGTGTCATGTACCCGTTCATTCGAGATGCCCACAGCTCTAGAGATCTCACGCACCTTAACTCTTCTGTCACCCATCACCATATCATGGATTTTATCAATGATTTCTGGAGTCGTAATCTCCACAGTGCGTCCAGAACGTTCAGCATCACTTGTGCCCATACGGCCACTCCGAAAATTTTGAAACCACTTATAAACTATTCCAATCGAAGGTCGAGAGTCATCGTAACGTTTATCAAGCTTCTCTGAGGCGTTTTGAATTCCGTAAAGTAATGTTTAATCACCACACGAAATTCTTTTTCGTCCATTTTTTGACAATCACTCAACTTTCTTGATTCACACTGATGCCAAACACAACGAAATAGACCAATATGACTGAAACTTGGTGTGCGTTCTTTCCAAAGAAGCTACTAAGTAAACATTACCTCGATACGCGCCGTTGGTGCCACCTGTTGCACATTGCTCGGACTTTTCAAACGCCCCTCGTAATATAACTGTCATGCCTTTCCTTCTTCACGACAAATCTCGGCCGCACACTGTAGGGGGAATAAAGATGCTCCTGTACCGTTTTCCAAGGGAGCAGTTTGATGACCCACAATACAGTCCGTAACTGGTTCCTGTTGACAGTCATCTGCCCACACGTACCACTGCCTATGAAAATAACATTTCGGCACAGACAATGAGGTATAGACTAGAGAAGAGAATTGGCGGAAAGCTGGTACAACAGTACGGCGAACGTATAAGTCGAAGCGACGACTGTATAGACAAGTAGCTGAAAGATAAAGTAAAACATTTTTGATATCCGTAGTTGTTTCCATTACACGAGCGTTCGGACTTTACTTTCCGAATACCCCTCATATTCATATATATATATATATATATATATATATATATATATATATATATATATATTGATCGTGACCGGGCCAAATATCTCACGAAATAAGCGTCAAACGAAAAAACTACAAAGTACGAAAAGTGTCTAGCTTGAAGGGAGAAACAAGATGGCGCTATGGTTGGCCTGCTAGATGGCGGTGCCATAGGTTCAATTGGTTCAAATGGCTCTGAACACTATGCGACTTAACTGCTGAGGTCATCAGTCCCCTATAACTTAGAACTACTTAAACCTAACTAACCTAAGTACATCACACACATCCATGCCCGAAGCAGGATTCGAATCTGCGACCGTAGCGGTCGCGCGGTTTCAGACTGTAGCGCCTAGAACCGCTCGGCCACCCCGGCCGGCGCTGCCATCGGTCAAACGGATGTCAAGTGCGTTTTTTTTAATATGAACCCCTATTTTTTATTACATATTCGTGTAGTACGTAAAGAAATATGAATTTTTTAGTTGGACCACCTTTTTCGCTTTGTGATAGATGGCGCTGTAATAGTCACAAACATATGGCTCACGAGTTTAGACGAACAGTAGTTAACAGTTAGGTTTTTTAAATTAAAATCCAGAACGTAGGTACGATTGAACATTTTATTTCAGTTGTTCCAATGTGATGCATGTACCTTTGTGAACTTATCATTTCTGAGAACGCATGCTGTTACAGCATAATTACCTATAAATACCACATTAATGCAATAAATGCTCAAAATGATGTCCGTCAACCTCAAAGCATTTGGCAATCGTGTAAAGACATTCCTCTCAACAGCGAGTAGTTCGCCTTCCCTAATGTTCGCACATGCATTGACAATGCGCTGACGCATGTTGTCAGGCGTTGTCAGTGGTTCACGACAGCAAATATCCTTCAACTTTCCCCACAGAAAGAAATCCGGGGACGTCAGATCCGGTGAACGTGCGAGCCATGGTATGGTACTTCGACGAACAATCCACCTGTCATGAAATACGCTATTCAATACCGCTTCAACAGCACGTGAGCTATGTGCCGGAGATCCATCATGTTGGAACTACATCGTAATTCTGTCATGCAGTGAAACATGTTGTAGTAACATAGGTAGAACATTACGTAGGAAATCAGCATACATTGCACCATTTCGATTGCCATCTATAAAATGGGGGCCAATTATCCTTCCTCCCATAATGCCGCACCGTACATTAACCCGCCAACGTCGCTGATGTTGCACTTGCCACAGACATCGTGGATTTTCCGTTGCCCAATAGTGCCTATTATGCCGGTTTACGTTACCGCTGTTGGTGAATGACGCTTCGTCGCTAAATAGAACGCGTAATTTTTCTTGTGGCAGAACTGCACACGACGTTCAAAGTCGTCGCCATGCTATACCTGGTGCATAGAAATATGGTACGGGTGCAATCGATATTGATGTAACATTCTCAACACTAACTTTTTTGAGATTCCCGATTCTCGCGCAATTTGTCTGCTACTGATGTACATATTAGCCGCGGCAACAGCTGAAACACCTACTTGCGCATCATCATTTGTTGCAGGTCGTGGCTGACGTTTCACACGTGGCTGAACACTTCCTGTTTCCTTATATAACGTAACTATCCGGCGAACGGTCCAGATACTTGGATGATGTCGTCCAGGATACCGAGCAGCATACATAGCACACGCCCGTCGGGCATTTTGATCACAATAGCCATACATCAACACGATATCGACCTTTTCCGCAATTGCTAAACTGTCCATTTTAACACGGGTGATGTATCACGAAGCGAATACCGTCCGCACTGGCGAAATGTTACGTGATACCACGTACTTATACGTTTGTGACTACTACAACGCCATCAAAGCGAAAAATGTGGTCCAACTAAAACATTCATATTTATTTACGTACTACACGAATACGTAATAAAAATGGGGTTCCTGCTTAAAAAAAAACGCGTTTGACATCCGTTTGACCAATGGTAGCATCATCTAGCTGGCCAACCATAGCGCCATCTGGTTCCCCCCTTCAAGCTAGACGAGTTTCGTTCTTTGTAGTTTTTTCGTTTGATGCTTATTTCGTGAGATATTTGGCCCGGTCACTATCAATGGACCCCATATATATCGGGTGATCAAAAGGTCAGTATAAATTTGAAAACTGAATAAATAACGGAATAATGTAGATAGAGAGTCCCGGTCTTTCGACCCCCACGCCGCAAAACTCTCTTACATCCAATGTATACCGCCTCTGCACATGCAAGCAAGGGAGAGTAGCTGGAGGTGATTTTGCTGATACTGGTAGGCGACGTCTTTTCCTCGATGGGCTTCCTGTAACAGTCGGGACCACGCGTCCTTGCCGCCGTGTGCCTGTTAGCTTCATCAAGAAAGATACCACAGCGTCACTGTTTAATAGGAGCCAATTGTTACTGCCTTCTTCTAATGTAGCAGACAAAGCGAGAGAATACTGAAGTGACCGATACCGTATTCAGCAAACGACCAGATACACAATCTATTTGTTCACGACACCACCAACAAATTCTAACTCATTATTATATGCGGATAAAAATCCTAGGTCAGGATCGCTAGAACTACTTTATCGATCATTAGTTTCAACTCACCGACGAGCCATCTTGAGATGCCCGTCGTCGAAATACAGGGTGATCAAAAAGTCAGTATAAATTCGAAAACTGAATAAATAATGTAGATATAGAGGTACAAATTGACACACATGCTTGCAATGACATAGGTTTTTATTAGAACCAAAATAATACAAAAGTTCAAAAAATGTTCGACAGATGGCGCTTCATCTGATCAGAATAGCAATAATTAGCATAACAAAGTAAGACAAAGCAAAGATAATGTTCTTTAAACGAAATGCTCTTTATGTCCACCATCATTCCTCAACACTAGCTGTAGTCGAGAAATAATGTTGTGAACAGCACTGTAAATCATGTTCGGAGTTATGGTGAGGCATTGGCGTCGGATGTTGTCTTTCAGCATCCCTAGAGATGTCGGTCGATCAGGGGTGGAGCGCCATCCTGCATAAACATCGTACGTTCCAGCAGGTGTTTATCAGTCAGGCTGGGGATGATGCGATTCTGTGACATATAGGCGTACCTCTCATCCGTCACGGTAGCAGTTACAAAACCAGAATCACGCATTTCTTCGAAGAAAAAAGGCTCGATAACGGTAGATGTGTTAAATCCAACCCATACCGTGTCTTTCTCGTCGTGCAATGGAGTTTCCACGACAGTTCTAGGATTTTCGGTAGACAAATTCTGCAGTTGTGGGCGTTGACAGACCCTCAGAGCGTGAAATTAGCTTCGTCGGTCCACAACACGTTACTCAACCAATCGTCATCTTCCGCCATCTTTTGAAACATACACACCGCAAATGCCCGCCGCTTCACTAAATCGCCAGGTAACAGTCGATGATGCCGAGAGATTTTGTACGGATAGCATCGGAGGGTACGCGTAAGTGCCAACCAAACAGTAGTGAATGGAATGCCGGTGCGATGTGCGACTGCACGAGCGCTGACTTCCCCGTGCATAGACGAACCCGCTACAGTCTCCATTTCTTCCTGAAGTGTCTCAGCAGCATTACGCCTTGTGCTCGGTCGGCCACTACGGGGTCTATCGTCTAAACAACCCGTGGCTTCGAACTTCGAAATTATTCGTGCCACAGCTGCATTTGTTAACGGACCTTAACCCGTTCAAATCCCCTTCCTATGGCGATAGGATCGTAACGCTGAACTAGCACATTCCCCATTCTTATAATACAGCATCACTAAAAGCGCCTTTTCAGGTAACATGCTGCGACTGCTGGCGCATCTGATTCTCTCTCTCATTACAGTTCCTTTTATAAACGATTGTCCTGAGCAGTCTCTGACGTTTTGCTGTCCAGCGCCATCTGTCGGACATTTTTTGAACTTTGTATTTTTTTGGTTCTAATAAAACCTCATGTCATTCCAAGCAGGTGAGCATGTGTGTCAATTTTTACCTCTGTATCTACATTATTCCGTGGTTTATTAAGTTTTCAAATTTATACTGACTTTTTGATCACCCGGTATATATATATATATATATATATATATATATATATATATATATATATATATATATATATAAGCTAAAGTCAATTTTGCAAATGAGAAGGTAACTCTTACCCACTTCAAAAGGCTTATGATTCAATACACAGGCAAAAACCATTTATATACACTCCTGGAAATTGAAATAAGAACACCGTGAATTCATTGTCCCAGGAAGGGGAAACTTTATTGACACATTCCTGGGGTCAGATACATCACATGATCACACTGACAGAACCACAGGCACATACACACAGGCAACAGAGCATGCACAATGTCGGCACTAGTACAGTGTATATCCACCCTTCGCAGCAATGCAGGCTGCTATTCTCCCATGGAGACGATCGTAGAGATGCTGGATGTAGTCCTGTGGAACGGCTTGCCATGCCATTTCCACCTGGCGCCTCAGTTGGACCAGCGTTCGTGCTGGACGTGCAGACCGCGTGAGGCAACGCTTCATCCAGTCCCAAACATGCTCAATGGGGGACAGATCTGGAGATCTTGCTGGACAGGGTAGTTGACTTACACCTTCTAGAGCACGTTGGGTGGCACGGGATACATGCGGACGTGCATTGTCCTGTTGGAACAGCAAGTTCCCTTGCCGGTCTAGGAATGGTAGAACGATGGGTTCGATGACGGTTTGGATGTACCGTGCACTATTCAGTGTCCCCTGGACGATCACCAGTGGTGTACGGCCAGTGTAGGAGATCGCTCCCCACACCATGATGCCGGGTGTTGGCCCTGTGTGCCTCGGTCGTATGCAGTCCTGATTGTGGCGCTCACCTGGCACATCATTGGCACCAAGGCAGAAGCGACTCTCATCGCTGAAGACGACACGTCTCCATTCGTCCCTCCATTCACACCTGTCGCGACACCACTGGAGGCGGGCTGCACGATGTTGGGGCGTGAGCGGAAGACGGCCTAACGGTGTGCGGGACCGTAGCCCAGTTTCATGGAGATGGTTGCGAATGGTCCTCGCCGATACCCCAGGAGCAACTGTGTCCCTAATTTGCTGGGAAGTGGCGGTGCGGTCCCCTACGGCACTGCGTAGGATCCTACGGTCTTGGCGTGCATCCGTGCGTCGCTGCGGTCCGGTCCCAGGTCGACGGGCACGTGCACCTTCCGCCGACCACTGGCTACAACATCGATGTACTGTGGAGACCTCACGCCCCACGTGTTGAGCAATTCGGCGGTACGTCCACCCGGCCTCCCGCATGCCCACTATACGCCCTCGCTCAAAGTCCGTCAACTGCACATACGGTTCACGTCCACGCTGTCGCGGCATGCTACCAGTGTTAAAGACTGCGATGGAGCTCCGTATGCCACGGCAAACTGGCTGACACTGACGGCGGCGGTGCACAAATGCTGCGCAGCTAGCGCCATTCGACGGCCAACACCGCGGTTCCTAGTGTGTCCGCTGTGCCGTGCGTGTGATCATTGCTTGTACAGCCCTCTCGCAGTGTCCGGAGCAAGTATGGTGGGTCTGACACACCGGTGTCAATGTGTTCTTTTTTCCATTTCCAGGAGTGTATATTCCATGTTGCTGTCTTCTTTTAGAGGCGCCTGAAAATTACTTCGTGCCGAAGTTGGCCGCGAGCACAGCAAGTAAATAATATAATAATTGTACAGCCTAATACAGACAATGTTTCCTTCCACAAAATTTTTTGAGTTTGTGTACTCGTATGGGAACAAAATTTTCATCACAAGCAGACGTCTCATCACATCACAGTATCACCGCAACTTTTTGTTGTCGTCTCGTAAGAGGCAGCATCTCCGTGCGGCGCGGCGTGAGGGAAGCCCTTTCTGAGCAACTCTGCTCTTTTCCAAAGGGAGCGCATCTGCGGCTACCGGCTGGGGTGGGGGGTGGCAGCCGACGTGAAAGAGGGCCCAGGGCCGACTAGCGCCACGCATCAGCGGACCGAAAGTTGTGCCCTGTGGTAACTTTCCGAAGAGCCGGCGCCCGGCGTACTGGCCTCGGAGAACAGCGACGCCGCCTCCCTGGTTTATCGGAGGCGGATAATCTTGAGCGCCAAAGGGGACGACGCCCAGCTGCCGACGCCGATGCTGCTCCTACGTATCGGCCCTTTCCGCAGACACTGGCCCTTATGTTGCCTCTGCAGGCGTCCGAACCCTCTTCACTGCCTATTGGACGCAACTTCCTGGCTGTCTGCTCCTCATCAAAAAGGAGGTGTGCGGTCGGAAGATATTTCAAAAGAAAGCGGACGCGATGCCCGAGAGAATCCAGCCGATACAAAGTAACGAGATCTCACAGTGACAAAACAGCCTGTGTAGATGCGCCAACAACAGTGAGCAGCCTTTTCTTTTGTAGATCTGCATCTGCAGTTCTGCCCTGTGAACAGCTGTGAAGGCGTGGCGGAGGGTCCGTTTCTATCGTACGGTGTAGTACACTGAGTTAACGTAAGTCGTGGGATAGCACAACTGAGACGATATTCCATAGGCACGCAGTTTGGTTGGAAGACGCTTGTGAGGAACGGTATCGAAAGCCTTCTAAAACTCTAAAAACATCGAATCAGTTTGACATCCCGTGTCGATAACACTCATTACTTCATGAAAGTAAAGAGCTACTAGTGTTTCACAATAACAGTGCTTTCTGAATCCCTGCTATGTGTCAATAAATCGTTTTCCTCGAGGTAATTCATAATGTTCGAACACAGTATATGTTCCAAAACCCTATTGCAAAAAAATGGTTCAAATGGCTCTAAGCACAATGGGACTTAACATCTGAGGTCATCAGTCCCCTAGACTTAGAACTAGTTAAATCTAACTAACCTAAGGACAGCACACACATCCATGCCCGAGGCAGGGTTCGAACCTGCGGCCGTAGCAGCAGCGCGGTTCCGGACTGAAGCGCCTAGAACCGCTCATCCACAGCAGCCGGCCCCTACTGCAAATCGACGTTAGTGGTTTGGGCCTGTAATTCAGCGAATTAGTCCAATTTCCCTTTTTTGGTATTGTTGTATGGCTGTCCACACCGTCACACTTCCACCTCAATGCTTAACCGTTGAAATCAAGAAATCAGGATTGTGGGCTTCTTTTGGCGTTCTCCAGATGTAAGCCCGGCCCGAAATTGGAAATAACGAGAACGTTGACTCATTGGACCAGGTGACTTGTTTCCATTGAACAACCGTCCAGGATTTATGCTCCTGACACCACATTTTACACTTCTTTGCTTTCGTTGTCTTCACTAATGGTTTCGGTATAGCAACTCGTCCATGAATATTCGCTTTATGCAGTTCTCGGCGGACAGTGTCGATAGATACGGGGTGTCGAAGATGGCTGTTGAGTTCTGCAGTTGCTTTATCACTTTTTGGTTCAGATGGCTCTAAGCACTATGGGACTTAACTTCTGAGGTCATCAGTCCCCTAGAACTTACAAGGGAACCTCCCCATCGCACCCCCCTCAGATTTAGTTATAAGTTGGCACAGTGGATAGGCCTTGAAAAACTGAACACACACCAATCGAGAACACAGGAAGAAGTTGTGTGGAACTATGAAAAAAAATAAACAAAATATACAAACCAAGTAGTCTATGCGCAAGATAGGCAACATCAATGCCAGTGTAAGCTCAGGAGCGCCGTGGTCCCGTGGTTAGCGTGAGCAGCTGTGGAACGGGAGGTCCTTCCCTCGAGTGAGAAGTTTACTTTCTTTATTTTCGCAAAGTTATGATCTGTCGTTCGTTCATTGACGTCTCTGTTCACTGTAATAAGTTTAGTGTCTGTGTTTTGCGACCGCACCGCAAAACCGTACGATTAGTAGACGAAAGGACGTGCCTCTCCAATGGGAACAGAAAACATTTGATCGCAAGATCATAGGTCAACCGAATCCTCCACAGGAAAACACGTCTGATATATTCTATGCGACACTTGTGACGGCATGTGCGTCACATGACAGGAATATGTTGTCGACCCACCTAACTTGTACACTTGGCGAATGGGTAAAAAGATTCTTCTACCTTGCCCGATTTAGGTTTTCTTGTGGATGTGATAATCACTCCCAAAAAACTGATGGAAACATAAGAGTTTGTCACATAAACTGAAAATAAAAAATTAAAATTTTCACTTGAGGGAGGACTTGAACCAAGGTCCTCTCGTTCCACAGCTCCTCACACTAACCACGGGACCACAGCGCTCCTGTGCTCAAATTATTCTTCATGTTGCTTATCTTGCGCATAGACTACTTAGTTTGTATATTTTGCTTATTTTTTTCATAGTTCCACACAACTTCTTCCTGTTTTCTAGATTGATGTGTGTTCAGTTTTTCAAGGTCTATCCACTGTGCCAACTTATAACTAAATCTGAGGGGGGTGCGATGGGGAGGTTCCCTTGTTAGAACTACTTAAACCTAACTAACCTAAGGACAACACACACACATCCATCCTCGAGGCAGGATTCGAACCTGCGACCGTAGCGGTCGCCCGGTTCCAGACTGAAGCGCCTAGAACCGCTCGACCACACAGGCCGGATCGTGGGATAGCAGTATACACATAGTCAGTTGGCTGCAGTATCTTGTACTTAAGCTATAAAAGAGCAGTGCCTTAGAGGAGTTGTTGTTTGTACTCAGGTCGTTCATATGAAAACCTGTCCGACGTGATTGTGGCCGCGCGATGTGAATTAAGTCCCTGAACGAGGAACTGTAGTTGAAGCTAGACGCATGGAACATTCCTTTTCGGAAATTGTTAGGGACTTCAGTACGGCGCGATCCACAGTGGCAAGACTGTGCCGAGAATACCAGATTTCAGGCATTGCCCCTCACCACAGACAATGCAGTGGCCGACAGTCTTCACTTAACGACCGAGAACAGCGGCGCTTGCATAGAGTGGTATTCTTATTTGAATACAATATGATAGTACTATTATTGGGAAATTTTTTTATCATGTTATTAATGTTAAGCAGTTATTTCAGCTTGAAGCGCCTATGACTTCTGGAAATGAGAAATGAGAAGGTGCAGATCCAATCTTTCCCATCCTATAGGAAGCTTTATTTGAATCAGCAGAATTGAAAATAATAGTATTGTCGATACTATTGCTTGGACAATATTTAATTGATTATTCATTCATTATTATGTTTTTATTTCCTGTTAGAAGTGGAATAAATGAAAGTAAGGGAGAGGATTGATACCTCTATAAATGGGGTATGAACCCATTACCTTGATTAGCTTACCTTCTTACATTAAGGTGTATGATGCACATTAGTTTTTGATACTAAAGGAGGTAGTTTAATTCTATCTTATGTAATTTATTTCATGAAGGTAATTTTATTTACTTAATTTACCCTACCAAGGTAACCCTCTAATAAGGCACTTCATTTGTTTGTATTTAATAAATAAATAAAAAGGTTTTTTTTAAATTGTGTTGTGCATAGTTTCGTTTATTTTGAATTAATTTATTGTGATTTGAGCATTTTTCTCTTTATGTATATATGTATATACAATAAATATTTTATAGTAATATATTACATCTAATTAAATATGTATACCTATAAGTTTATTTTGTTAATATTAAATGATTATTTTAATACATATAGTTACTGAGGATTATAGAGCTACTTACGTTTTTAGCTTAAAATAAATTGTTGTATTATAAATTATATAGTAATATGTAATTAAATATTAATATTATTTTAATTGGATATAATAAATAAAATATATCTATATATAATACAAGTTACTATTTTAATATAGTTATTTTTATTAATTATAATAATATAATCAATTTTTATTATTAGATAGATTATTTATCTAATTAATATTTAACTTAATATAAAATTAATTTTATATTAAAAACATTACATTAGTTTACATAATACAATTAAATATATTTATTATATTATTTATTCTATCTTTATTATTAGTGAAGAAAAAGATTAAATAGAAAGAATATAATATAATACGTTTATTGGTATACAGGTTCAATATTTATCTTTATTTATATATAAAGGAGAAGTTGTTGTGGTCATGAAAGGGGGTGTGGTTCTTTTTTTTTTGTTATGATTTTTTCTTTTTTCTTTTATTTTCTTTAAATATTTATGTCTTTTGCTTTTCCTTATATTGGTTTCACTGCGTGAAATAACTGCAGAAATCAATGATGCTCGTGTGACGAACGTATCCTTTACGTGGCAAAATGTGGTGTTAATAGGCTATAGCAGCAGACGACAGATGTGAGTGCCTTTGCTAACAGCACAAGTTTACCTGCAGCGCCTCTCCTGGACTCTTGACCGTCTGGGATGGACCTTAGACGGTCGGAAAACCGTAGGCTGCTCAGATAAGTCCCGATTTCAGTTGATAGGAGCTGATGGTAGTATTCGAGTGTGGCGCAGACCCCACGAAGCCAAGAATCCATGTTGTAAACAAGGCATTGTGCAAACTGGTGCTGGCTTCTTAATGGTGTGCGCTGTGTTTACATGGAATGTAGTCCAGCTGAACCGATCATTGTCTGAAAATCGTTATGTCTGGCTACTTGGAGACAATTCATTTTCCCAAACAAAGACGGAATTTTTGTGGACAACAATGCGCCATTTAACCGTGCCACAGTTGTTCGCAGTTGGTCTGATGAACATTATGGACACTTGGAGAAAATGTTTTGGTCGCCCAGATCGTCCGACGTCATTCCCCTCGATCATTATGGAACGTAATCGAAAGGTCAGTTAGTGCACAAAATCTTGCACCGGCAACACTTTCGCCATTATGAATGACAAAATACAAGTGCGACTTGCAGCTGTTTACAAGAACTTAGTTTTAAAAGTCGCTCCCCTGTAGTCAGTACATGCTCTTCCCAACACGTGAAGAAGCAATAAAAGGAAAGCAGTAAGCCAACACAAAGTCTCAACTAACGAGCATCACCACACCTACCTCCTTTGCGTAACGTGCAAGTCTTTCGGCACTGACTGCAACAACAGAAACCTGAAAACTATCGCGGTGTCACTTCTGTACGAAGCCACTCGTGTACCAAGAAACGGATGATCTCAACATCCCGCGTTACCTCCGATCTGAAAGCAATCTAAAGTAAATATGACGCATGTCAGGCTACGACAACGCAGTGCTATCATACAGCGTCAACAATACGAAAAAATATTGAACTGTCAATTTATCTCCGATACAACGGCATCGTACAAATATGAGACCTCAAAATCTCAACAGCCATCCAAAACATAGATCTCAGACACTCACTCCTTAAGTTATAAATATTAGCATATCCCATAGCACGGTATACAGATGACTTATGCGTATGCTCAGCAAGGAGCATACAGTGTCGACAATATGAAAACAAAACATGTTAAAATGTCAACGAAGCCGTGATGGTTTATTTCTACACCTAATTATTGAAATGCAGTTTTTTAAGGGGAGGCGTTCCTGGAAATCACACACTGTTTAAAAGATGTTCCAAATCCACAATTCTGTAGATAGGGGAACGAAATTTTGTACCATGTACATTTAACTTTTTATGGAATTAACAAATTTTATTAAAAAAGTAATATGTATACCTTTTTCTCAGAAACTAGTAACAGGATTTCTACAAAATTTTTTCTGTTTAATCTCTTTGCACACAGTAAGTTTCTCTCACGAGATATTTTGAATGCATCGAATACGAGAATTTTAAGGACTTATTAATTATAATTCTTTACGGATAATATAACATTGATGTGAAATTCCAAGCACTTTGCCCCATATCTCACCTTACATTCAGCATCTGAGACAACCTTTATTGAATTTATAGAAATTAGTTTACAAAATTTCATAATTACAGCATTCAGTGATTATGAGAAAAAGGTATATAAACTTTAAAAATCATAATTTTGAGGAAATGCAATTTCCAGTTCAACCTAACGTTTTTTCATATGTCAACTTTTCGGAATGCCCCAGATTTGTACTCAGAGCATGGCTTCCTTTCTGGTTTCTTGTTTTCTGCTTTCTTTCCTTTACCAGATTTTCAACCTACCTTTCAGTTACAGAAAGGCGCAGTACATCTATTTTTCCCAAGATGTGTGCAGTGAAATTTCCTATTTTAAAGCACATTCTCCCTAATATCTTCATTATCGCACATTCCCATCATTACATACAGGAACTGCACCATAAGCTGCAATTCTGGCAATTGTGGCAGATGATAACGTGGTTTAAGTGAATTTAGCGACTCGTTTGTATTCTGGCTTTGCCATGAACATACTTCTTTAGACGTTCAGGATCGGCCAGAAACCTGTGTGTGAGTTTGACAACATCCAGGAAACAATTAGGAACCTCTCCTTGTGAATGTAGGTGTTGTTATCTCTCTCAGCCTGTAGATAACAACGACGGCTAATGTGGCGCATATGATGATCGGGATGTTCATCTATTGACACCATGTGGAAACCTGTAGCCCATACTGTACTTCTCATGTCAGTTACACTGGATAGGTACTGTCCAATAGGCTTGCCATCTCAGTGGCACAAGACAAAAGAAGAATTGCTTCTTCATAAACAAATCAGCTGGTTTGTTATTGGAACGAGGTCACAGATAATCAAAAGAATATATATCACAAACTTCTAGATGTATCCTGGGCAAGTTTGCTTGAAAGTAATCCACGGCACAGTTACTCAACGAGCTAGTACTAAAGTGTTGCATCAAAAATTGAGCGTGATAGGAACATTGCGTCACAGAAATTTAATTGCTTTTCGGGCACTTGAATGTGATTTCATCACGGGAACATGAGGAACGTATTGTCCATGAGTTTTACTAATAAAAAATAAACCGAAAACTGACATTTTCGGTCAGGCAAATTTATTCCGTGCGTCATTGTTCCTTAGTTATTCGTGGCGAATGCGTTCCAGTGCCCAAAGTGTAATATGTAATCAAAAGTATCCGGACACCCAGCAATAAATACGTTTTTCATACTAGGTGCATTGTGCTGCCACCTGCTGCCAGGTCCTCCATATCAGCGACCTCAGTAGTCATTAGACATCGTGACAGAGCAGATTGGGGCGCTCCACGGAACTCACGGACTTCGAACGTGGTCAGGTGATTGGGTTTATTTGTGTCATACGTCTGTACGCGAGATTTTTACACTCGTAAACATCCCTAGATCTACTGTTTCCGATGTGATAGTGAAGTGGAAACGTGAAGGTACACGTACAGCACAGATGCGTACAGGCCGACGTCGTCTGTTGACTGATAGAGACCACCGACTGTTGAAGAGGGTCGTAATGTGTAATAGGCAGAGATCTATTCAGATCATTACACAGGAATTAAACTGCATCAGGATCCACTGCAAGTACTATGACAGTTAGGCGGGATGTGAGAAAACTTGGATGTCGTGGTCTAGCGGCAGCTCACAATCCACACATCACGCCGGTAAATGCGAAACGAAGCCTCGCCTGGTGTAAGGATCGTAAACATTGGACGATTCAACAGTGGAAAAACGTTGTGTCGAGTGACGAATTACGGTACGCAACGTGGCGATCCGATGGCAGGGTGTGGGCATAACTGCCAGCGTGTGTAGTGGCAACAGTAAAATTCGGAGGCGGTAGTGTTATGGTGTGGTCAGGTTTTTCATGGATGGGACTTGCACCCCTTGTTGTTTTACGTGGCATTATCACAGTTCTTGCTTCCCACTGTTCAAGAGCAATTCGAGGATGGCGATTGCATCTTTCAACACGATCGAGCACCTGTTAATAATGCACGGCCTGTGGCGGAGTGGTTACATGACAATAAAATCACTGTAATGGAGTAGCCTGCACAGAGTCCTGACCTGAATTCCACAGAACACCTTTGGAATGTTTTGGAACGTCGTCTTCGTGCCAGGCCTCACCGAACGACATCAGTACGTCTCCCAGCGCAGTACTCCGTGAAGAACGGACTGTCATTCCCCAAGAAACCTTTCAGCACCTGATTGAACGTAAGCCCGCGAGAGTAGAAGCTGTCATCAAGGCTTAGGGTGGGCCGACACCATGTTGAATTCCAGCAATACCAATGGAGGACGCCACGAACTTGTAAGTAATTTTCAGCCAGGTGTCCGGGTACTTTGATCACATAGTGTAAACCTACCCATATAAAGATATGCCAACTCATCCGTAGGGGTATGCTAACTAATCCCCCGCCCAAGTTAGTTCACAGAATTGGAAGCTTTTAGGGCGTTATTTAAACACGATGATTGCCCAAAAAGTAATACATAGCATTTTTTTCTCAGCCGAAAACAATACTACGTATGCGAAACGTATTATTTGAAGCCTCCTGAGAGAGAGCGCCAATTTTCCGTCACTTCCGACAGATAGCGTAGCAGCAAGACCGTTCGAAAATGGTGTCTGTAGGTGATGTACATTACAAGCAACGTGTCGTGATTGAATTGTTCACTGTAGAGAAAGAAACTGCTTGGAATATTCACAAACGCTTGTGAACAGTTTATGGCGCATCTGCTATCGACAGAAGTACAGTTAGTCGCTGGGCACGGAGGGTGATGTCGTCAGAAGGCGCTTCGGCGGAGCTGCACTATTTGCAGCGATCTGGGACACCATCTACGGCTGTCTCGCCTGACATGATGCTGTGGTCTTACTGCTTTAATCTCCACGTCACTCATCTTCAACGTTTGTATGTTGCACTTCTGTGCCCTTCTGGTATCACTGGTTGCGAAGGCGAGCTACTGTGCCCTCAACAGGCGGCGAATTCAGCCAACTCCAGCAGAATCGGCGGCGACGTCTGCGGCGGGCAGCGAGTGCCAGCCAGCCGGCGACTGCTGGCCTGATAAGATCCGGGTTTCCCGGGCAGAAACTCCGGGCCCGGGAGCGGAGAAGAGAAGGAAGGCATCGTCCCCCCATCGCACCCCGCTCCGCGGGTCGCCACCAGGAAATGAAAATCGCGCCGCAGCTCTCTGTTTAATTTAGATAAAAGCATATGTCTGCTGCTGGCTGCCTTGTTACGCGGGACCGAGAACGGAGCCCTGGGGGACGCACCGCAGACGCCGATACGAGTTACGCACTGTCTCCCAAAGATTTACAGCGCGGTGGCAGCCGCGCGTATGTTTAGTTACAAACTGTACCTACACAGCTGACTCAAAAGTGAGGGCCGGTTGGCTGGGGAGCGTCACAAAATACACTACTGGCCATTAAAATTGCTACACCAAGAAGAAATGCAGATGATAAACGGGTATTCATTGGGCACATATATTATACTAAAACTGACATGTGATTACATTTTCACGCAATTTGGGTGCATAGATCCTGAGAAATCAGTACCCAGAACAACCACCTCTGGCCGTAATAACGGCCTTGATACGCCTGGGCATTGAGTCAAACAGAGCTTGGACGGCGTGTACAGGTACAGCTGCTCACGCAGCTTCAACACGATATCACAGTTCATCAAGAGTAGTGACTGGCGTATTGTGACGAGGCAGTTGCTCGGCCACCATTGACCAGACGTTTTCAGTTGGTGAGAGATATGGAGAATGTGCTGGCCTGGGCAGCAGTCGAACATTTTCTGATTCAAGAAAGGCCCATACAGAACCTGCAACATGCGGTCGTGCATTATCCTGCTGAACTGTAGTGTTTCGCAGGGATCGAATGAAAGGTAGAGCCACGTGTCGTAACACATCTGAAATCTAACGTCCACTGTTCAAGGTGCTGTCAATGCGAACAAGAGCTGACCGAGACGTGTAACCAATGGCACCCCATACTATCACGCCGGGTGATACGCCAGTATGGCGATGACGAATACACGCTTCCAATGTGCGTTCACCGCGATGTCGCCAAAAAAGGATGCGACCACCATTATGCTCTAAACAGAACCTGGATTCATCCGAAAAAATTACGTTTTGCCATTCGAGCAGCCAGGTTCGTCGTCGAGTACACCATCGCAGGCGCTCCTGTCTGTGATGCAGCGTCAAGGGTAACCACAGCCATGGTCTCCGAGCTGATAGTCCATGCTGCTGCAAACGTCGTCGAACTGTTCGTGAAGATAGTTGTTGTCTTGCAAACGTCCCCATCTGTTGGTTCAGGGATCGAGACGTGGCTGCACGATCCGTTACAGCCAAGCGGATAAGACCCACCGATTCTATATTCTGCTAACAGTCATTGGATCTCGACCAACGCGTGCAGCAATCTCGCGATACGATAATCCACAATCTCGATGGGCTACAATCCGACCTTTATCAAAGTCGGAAACGTGATGGTACGCATTTCTCCTCCTTACACGAGGCATCACAACAACGTTTCACCAGGTATCGCCGGTACTTGCTGTTTGTGTATGAGAAATTGTTTGGGAACTTTCCTCATGTCAGCACGTTGTAGGTGTCGCCACCGGCGCCAACCTTCTGTGAATGCTGTGAAAAACTAATCATTTGCTTATCACAGCATCCTCTTCCTGTCGGTTAAATTTAACGCTGTAGGACGTCATCTTGGTGGTGTAGCAATTTTAAAGGCCAGAAGTGTAGATGTCCCAGAATTACAATCTAGAACAGCTTCCAACATCAGTAGATATCCTCAGAGTAGTGAAGCGACTAAAATAATTTGTAAAAGCAGGTCCTCCGGTCCAGACTGTACACCAATTAGGTTCCTTTCAGACTATGCTAATGCAATACCGTCAATGCTTACAATAATATAACCCGCTCGCTCAACGCAAAATCCGTACCCAAAGACTAGAAAGTTGCACAGATCACACCAATATTCAAGAATGGTAGTAGTACGAGTAATCCACTAAATTACCGGCCCATATCGTTAACGTCGATATGCAGCAGGGTTTTTGGAACATACGAGGGCTATCCACAAAGTACATTACGTTTTAGAATTAAAAATAAATAAAGTATTGGAATTTTTTTTATTATATATAGACGAAAGCCACATTTAAATACTACTTTTCTACATAGTTGCCATTTAAATTAAGGCACTTACCGTAGCGATGGACGAGCTTGGAAATTCCTTCGTCGTAAAATTCGGCCGCCTGCGCCCTTAACCACGTCCAGAAGGGTATTACACTGGTCTCCAAAATTAAAGCAACGAACCGTTATTTCACCGCTTTCTGTCTAATCCACGATATAATCATACAAACTGCCATCCAGATGAAACTTCCTGGCAGATTAAAACTGTGTGCCGGACCGAGACTCGAACTCTGGGTCTTTGTCTTTCGGGGGCAAGTGCTCTACCAACTGCGCTACCCAATCACGACTCCACGCTCCGTCGTCACAGCTTTACTTCTGCGAGTACCTCGTCTCCCACCTTCCAAACTTTACAGAAGCTCTCCTGCGAACCTTGCAGAACTAGCACTCTTGAAAGAAAGGATATTGCGGACACATGGCTTAGTCACAGCCTGAGGGATGTTCCCAGAGTGAGATTTTCACTCTGCAGCGGGGTGTGCGCTGATATGAAACTTCCTGGCAGATTAAAACTGTGTGCCGGACCGAGACTCGAACTCGGGACCTTTGTCTTTCGGGGGCAAGTGCTCTACCATCTGAGCTGCCCAATCACGACTCACGCCCCGTCCTCACAGCTTTACTTCTGCGAGTACCTCGTCTCCTACCTTCCAAACTTTACAGAAGCTCTCCTGCGAACCTTGCAGAACTAGCACTCTTGAAAGAAAGGATATTGCGGACACATGGCTTAGTCACAGCCTGAGGGATGTTCCCAGAGTGAGATTTTCACTCTGCAGCGGGGTGTGCGCTGATATGAAACTTCCTGACACATTAAAACTGTGCCAGCCCGAGACTCGAACTCGGGACCTTTGTCTTTCGGGGGCAAGTGCTCTACCATCTGAGCTGCCCAATCACGACTCACGCCCCGTCCTCACAGCTTTACTTCTGCGAGTACCTCGTCTCCCACCTTCCAAACTTTACAGAAGCTCTCCTGCGAACCTCGCAGAACTAGCACTCTTGAAAGAAAGGATATTGCGGACACATGGCGTAGTCACAGCCTGAGGGATGTTCCCAGAGTGAGATTTTCACTCTGCAGCGGGGTGTGCGCTGATATGAAACTTTCTGACAGATAAAAACTGTGTGCCGGACCGAGACTCGAACTCGGGACCTTTGTCTTTCGGGGGCAAGTGCTCTACCATCTGAGCTGCCCAATCACGACTCACGCCCCGTCCTCACAGCTTTACTTCTGCGAGTACCTCGTCTCCTACCTTCCAAACTTTACAGAAGCTCTCCTGCGAACCTTGGAGAACTAGCACTCTTGAAAGAAAGGATATTGCGGACACATGGCTTAGTCACAGCCTGAGGGATGTTCCCAGAGTGAGATTTTCACTCTGCAGCGGGGTGTGCGCTGATATGAAACTTCCTGACAGATTAAAACTGCGCCAGCCCGAGACTCGAACTCGGGACCTTTGTCTTTCGGGGGCAAGTGCTCTACCATCTGAGCTGCCCAATCACGACTCACGCCCCGTCCTCACAGCTTTACTTCTGCGAGTACCTCGTCTCCTACCTTCCAAACTTTACAGAAGCTCTCCTGCGAACCTTGCAGAACTAGCACTCTTGAAAGAAAGGATATTGCGGACACATGGCTTAGTCACAGCCTGAGGGATGTTCCCAGAGTGAGATTTTCACTCTGCAGCGGGGTGTGCGCTGATATGAAACTTCCTGGCAGATTAAAACTGTGCCGGACCGAGACTCGAACTCGGAATCTTTGTCTTTCGGGGGCAAGTGCTCTACCATCTGAGCTACCCAATCACGACTCCACGCCCCGTCCTCACAGCTTTACTTCTGCGAGTACCTCGTCTCCTACCTTCCAAACTTTACAGAAGCTCTCCTGCGAACCTTGCAGAACTAGCACTCTTGAAAGAAAGGATATTGCGGACACATGGCTTAGTCACAGCCTGAGGGATGTTCCCAGAGTGAGATTTTCACTCTGCAGCGGGGTGTGCGCTGATATGAAACTTTCTGACAGATTAAAACTGTGCCAACCCGAGACTCGAACTCGGGACCTTTGTCTTTCGGGGGCAAGTGCTCTACCATCTGAGCTGCCCAATTACGACTCACGCCCAGTCCTCACAGCTTTACTTCTGCGAGTACCTCGTCTCCTACCTTCCAAACTTCACAGAAGCTCTCCTGCGAACTTTGCAGAACTAGCACTCTTGAAAGAAAGGATATTGCGGACACATGGCTTAGTCACAGCCTGAGGGATGTTCCCAGAGTGAGATTTTCACTCTGCAGCGGAATGTGCGCTGATATGAAACTTCCTGACAGATTAAAACTGTGCCAGCCCGAGACTCGAACTCGGGATCTTTGCCTTTCCAGGGCAAGTACTCTACCATCTGAGCTGCTTGGGTAGCTCAGATGATAGAGCACTTGCTCGCGAAAGGCAAAGGTTCCGAGTTCGAGTCCCGATCCGGCACACAGTTTTAATCTTCCTGGAAGTTTCATATCAGCTCACATTCCTCTGCAGATTGAAAATCTCATTCTGTCAACCATATATCCGTACAATCTGTTCTGCACGGAAGATGGCATACAGGTCAACGGACAACCATACCAACGTTGACGTCAGGCCACCTGTGAAACGATGTAGTGTTTGCTGGGTAGCCTCACATTCACAATCGCTACGCAGCCCAGTATGGTACAGAGAGGACGTCTGCAGTCTTCCCTACGGTGCACGGCCATAGGAAGAATGTGAGCCGTGTACAGCTCGTGTACATCCCATTAGTTGTTATCTTCTCTTACGGTAGTGCCGCCTCGTTTTCTTGTTCCATTTACTGGCGTCACTAACTTCCTGCCTTACCTACTGTGAGTGGCAACAGCAACGCGTATCGGTAAGCCACTGTCGCACCATCTCTGGAGCGGCCGACAGTGTTTCTGGGTCGTCGGTCGTCGGGCAGTCAGTGCGCGTGAGACGCACCAGCCTTGCAGTCGCGACGGAGCAGCAGTCGCAGACGGACCAGCAGTCCCGTTGGTCAGTTGGCATGGAGCAGGAAGCAAGACCCCGTCGCGCGGAGTTGGGCTGGAGACGCTGGCGGAGTGCACACACGGTTGGAGTGTGAGGGGCTACTTGCGAGTGCTACAAAGTTCATCGCCCACCGATCTTGGACATGAAAGTTGAGTCCTCACTTAACTTACTATAGAGCCTCAGGTGTTTACATTTCTTCGTTTGATCCTGGTTGTCGCTGGGACATTCCCGCGAGCAACAACATGTGTGTATTTAAGTTGGCTAACATTCCACCCGTCTTCCTGTGAAATTTAACGTAACTTAATTATTCCCTGTTACGGAAGTTCACCAGCAGTATCACCTGCCTTGTAGCCATTGACGATCCGGTCGTTGACGTAATGTTAGGCTGTGTAGTTTCCTCGTCGTGTTGTTGCTGTCCAGAGCGGCGTGTAGTTCGACAGCTGAGGTGTTGTTGGTCGTGGTGGGCGCCAATATTCTGCGTGTCGTGTATTGGAATCTTGTGGTCGTTTTACTGGTTGCGTGGAGCGGAACTGATTTGGATGATTGGTCGCTCGGCTGTCTGTCAGTTGGGTTGCCTCCAGATTAAGAAGTCGTTGGACAGGCTGCCGCCGGTCGGTGTGGCCGAGCGGTTCTAGGCGCTTCAGTCTGGAACCGCGCGACCGCTACGGTCGCAGGTTCGAATCCTGCCTCGGGCATGGATGTGTGTGTGTGTGATGTCCTTAGGTTAGTTAGGTTTAAGTAGTTCTAAGTTCTAGGCGACCAATGACCTCAGCTGTTAAGTCCCATAGTGCTCAGAGCCATTTCAACCATTTGACATACAAACAAGCGCTAGTGTTACAAAGCCAGGCCCACCCTTGGAAATTTCTGAGCGCCGTTCCTTGTGTGTTATGTACTAATTTCCCTGTTAGTTTAGTTATTTGGTTGATGTGTGGCCTTCAGCCGAGTGTCAGTATCTCTTAAATTAATGTTCTTGTCTTGCCCTTAAAACATGAGATTGTTATATTTTTACATGGGGCCTTCAGCCGAATTTTACTGGAGAGGTTTTAAGACAAGGCCATCTTCAAAGGTTCAAATGTGTGTGAAATCTTATGGGACTTAACTGCTAAGGTCGTCAGTCCCTAAGATTACACACTACTTAACCTAAATTATCCTAAGGACAAAAACCCACACCCATGCCCAAGGGAGGACTCGAACCTCCGCCGGGACCAGAAGCACAGTCCATGACTGCAGCGCCTTAGACCACTCGGCTAATCCCGCGTGGCAGACCTTCTTCCTTTTAGATTGAAACTTTTTCTAGGTGTTAAGCCGTTAATATGTTGATATGTGGCCTTCAGCCGAGTATTAATATCTCTAATACTATCTTAAATTAATGTCCTTGTCTTGCCCTTAAGGCATGAGATTGTTATTCTTTACTTTATATGAAATGTTTTAAGATATGGCCTTCTGCCCTTTAAAATTGAAACTCATATAGGTTGTAAGCCGTTTAATTATATGTTGGTGAGCGGCCTTCAGCCGAGTTTTAATATCTCTTAAATTAATCTTCTTCTCTTCCTCTTAAGGCATAAGATTGTTATGCTCTTGAAGGGGGCCTTCAGCCCAATTTTGCCGCGCGGCATTAGCCGAGCGGTCCTAGGCGCTGCAGTCATGGACTGTGCGGCTGGTCCTGGCGGAGGTTCGAGTCCTCCCTCGGGCATGGGTGCGTGTGTTTGTCCTTAGGATAATTTAGGTTAAGTAGTGTGTAAGCTTAGGGACTGATGACCTTAGCAGTTAAGTCCCATAAGACTTCACACACATTTGAACATTTCTCTTAAGCCCAGTTTGCATGAAATGTTTTAGGGTAAGACCTTCTGCGTTTTGATTGAAATTCCTCTTATTGCTTAATATGCGACCTCCAGCCTAGTTCCATTAAAATTAAATTGATAAGGCCTTCAGCCGATTAGATTGAAGACTTGGAAAATGTTCTTGGGTGAAACCTCCGGAAGAACCTTGTATTTCAATATTGCTTAACCCTTGTGTCTTGGATTTTGAATGTGGCCTTCAGTCGATCTAATCAAAGTAGGTCGATTAAAGTTTTGAGTGTTTTGCATCCTTGTTGTAATATTGCGAGCTGCCGGGGCTAGAAGTGTATTTAACACTACATTTTTCTAGAATCCACATATGTAAATGATGCTCTAACCCCCCCCCCCCTATTCTAACTCCGACTTTTGCTGTTGCACAAGGATAAAAAAAATATGCGAACTGACTCTAATCAACCCTGCCAGTGGAGTAGAAGAGAGTTTGGCACCTGAAATAATTTAATTTGATAAATAAGTTAAATAAACGAAGGTTTCATTAACATAGTGAGGAATGATAGGGTTGCTCTACCGATTCACAGAGTGAAAGTTTGGTCCAAAATAACAATATGATTTATTAAGACTAAACACAAAATAATAAACAAAAACACTTGAAACCTTTACAATACATCAAATTGACTCAAATTGGATACTCAAACAAATGCTGTGAATGTGAAGTTGTCCCTAAACTAGATTGTGAGGATTATGACGAAGTGGTATGTGGAGCCAATTCCTTGCAACTCAAATCTTAAGAGAAAACACACAGCCAACCCAACATTAATTGCTGCTACTCAAGACAGAACAAACTTAGAAAAAGACGAACAGGCGCGCTCTGCTGAGCTCTGATTATCACCTAGGAAAATCCCTGTCTGCCGGTGCCGCGGACATACATTACCAAACTGTCTTCTTAACTGCAAGAACACGACCTGGCGTACCGCAGGCGATGCCTGCTTGCTTCGATGTCCTCGACCGAAAGGCGAGAGCCGACTACCCAGAGCACCCGTACAATGCCGAACACCGAACATTCCCGCCCCCACCACAGTGGCCGTGGTTAAACGTTCCAATCAGCAACTCGAAAACCGGCGGAAAATTCCACTCCATTGCCGGAGCACTACCATTCCACCAATGGAGATTCTTGGCGCCAATTTCTGCGCTGATTTTGCTACGTCACGGAGCTATGCCCTGAGCAAGCCAATCACAGTTACTATTCTGCAGAAAGCGCGGGAATTTTCCCGCCACAACTGCCTGGGTACACAAGTCATTCCCACGCCTCGCTGGTAGCCCGCCAGAAAGTGTTTTCGCTAAGATTCTGCGAAGTAACGGAACCTCTAGCCCAGCCGCTACTTCAGACCCCTCCGGGCGTGTCTTTTGACAATGTCGGCGTCTGCAAAGCATTCACTCGACTTCCTCACACCCGTCGGCTTAGCAGAGCTCGCCTGTCACCGGACCACCCGGGTGACGAGAGACGCTGCGTGGGAAGTCCGCGTGTGAAGGAATAGCAACTTTTCACCGCATGCAATTAGAGAGGAGAATCGTAAGATAGAAATATGAGAGGGGGCTCATGCCACCTCTCAATATTGTGTGTTGATAAATAAAGTTTGTATGTTGAGTGCAAGTGACAGCAACTCATTTTGGCCCGTTTCCACAACCTAATCTGCTCTGTCCTGCTAGCCCAGGCATTTCAGAATGGAAGCAGGTGGCAAACTTGTGTGGCACAATGGCTTGATGTGAATCGTTGTGTTGTTTCTCGGATGTGGCGCAGTGCATAGAGACCGAAACTGTATCCCGAAGACCAGGGCAGGGTCGACCATGTGTTATATCAAGAAGAGAGGACCGTTATTTGGCCGTAAGGGCACGACAGTACTGCCTTAGTACTTCACAAGACCTGGCGTGTGAGCTCGCAGAATCCACTGGACTTATCGAGGCAAATGGTGTGCAGAAGGCTTTGGCAGTGTGGCCTTTGTTATCGGAGAACTGCTGGATGTCCACCTCTGACACGTCTTCACAGAAGGGGACGTCTAGAGTGGAATCATTAAAATGCCGCCTGGGCAGTCGAGCAGTGGGACAATCTTGTTTTTACACATGAGTCTCGATTTGGTGTGGAGAGTGATTCTCGACGGATTCGCTTTTAAAACTCATGTGTAACTCGTTTTCGTGACCCAGATAGTGAGGGCAGGGACTATGTTGACCACTCGAACACCTCTTCATGGAATTGGACGGATGAATCGGCCAGGTTTAACTGCTGTCAGGCATTGTGACCAGATCTTGGGACCTCAATTGCGGTTGTTGAGAGGTGCAGTCGACTCAGACTTCATACTGATGGTCAACAGCGCTCGACGTTACAGAGCACGGATGGTTGATGTTTTCTTGGAAACGTACGCATGCCGTGACCTGCTCCCGCTGCCGATTTGAATCCCATACAGTATGTCTGGATTTCACTAAGGAGACGTCCTGAACCATGTCAGCATCCACCAACCACTCTCCAAGACTGCGAGCAATTCCGCAGAAAGAATGGCCGTTACTGCCTCAACATGCAGCTTAAATCACTTAATAAAGGTAAGGCCTCTGGTCCAGATTGAATACCAGTCAGGTTCCTCTCAGAGTATGCTGATAAAAAAGCTCCATATTTAGCAATTACATACAACCACTCGCTCAAAGAAAGATTCGTACCTAAAGACAGGAAAATAGCTCAAGTCACACCAGTACCCAAACAGGGAAGTAGGAGTAATGCGCTGAATTACAGGCCTATATCACTCACGTCGATTTGCTGTACGGTTTTGGAACATATACATTCGAACATTATGAAGTAACTCGAAAAAAACGATTTATTGGCACATAGCACGGATTCATAAAATATCGTTCTTGTGAAACACAACTAACTCTTTATACTCATGAAGTAATAAGTGCTATCTACAGGGGATGTCAAATTGATTCCATATTTTTAGATTTCCAGAAGGCTTTCGACACCGTTACTCACAAGCGTCTTCTAACCAAACTGCGTGCCTACGGAGTATCACCTCATGTGCGACTGGATTCGTAATTTCCTGTCAGAAAGGTCACAGTTCCTACTAATAGATGGAAAGTTATCAAGTAAAACAGAGGTAATATCTGGCGTTCCACTAGTAAGTGTTGTAGGCCCTCTATTGTTCCTGATCTATATTAACGATATAGGAGACAATCTGAGTAGCCGTCTTAGACTATTTGCAGATGATGCTGTCTTTTACCGTCTTGTAAAGTCATAAGACGATCAAAACTACTTGCGAAATGATTTAGATAAGATATCTGTATGGTGCGAAAAGTGGCAATTGACCCTGAATAAAGAAAAGTGAGAAGTTATTCACATGAGTACTAAAAGAAAACAGCTATATTTAGGTAAGTCGCACAAATCTGAAGGCTGTAAATTCAGCTAAATACTTAGGGATTAAAATTACAAATAACCTAAATTGGAACGGTCACAGAGATAATATTGTGGGTAGAGCAAACCAAAGACTGTGATTCACTGGCAGAACATTTAAAAGGTGCAACAGGTCTACTAAAGAGACTGCTTACACAACGCTTGTCTGCCCTATTCCGGAGTAATGCTGTGCGGTGTGGGATCCGCATCAGGTGGGACTGACGGATGACATCGAAAAAGTACAAAGAAGGGCGTTTACTATTATCACGAAATAAGGGAGATAGTGTCACAGACACGATACGTGAATTGGAGTGGTAATCATTAAAACAAAGGCGTTTTTCGTTGCGACGGGATCTTCTCATGAAATTTCAATCACGAGTTTTCTCCTCCGATTGCGAAAACATTCTGTTGGCACCCACCTACATAGGGAGAAATGATCATCACGACAAAATAAGACAAATCAGCGCTCGCACATAAAAATTTAAGTGCTCGTTTTTCCCGCGTGCCATTCGAGAGTGGAACGGTAGAGACACAGTTTGAAGGTGGTTCATTGAACCCTCAGCCTTGCACTTTATTGTCAATAGCAGAGTAATCACGTAGATGTAGATGTAGAGAAGGTGAGATTGATGACATCATTCGCATGACCCGTTGTCGCCAGGCGTGTACTGTAGCGAGAGGTAGTCACGCCCCACATTGAGCACAATAAACAGTTGTCGGAACGCGTGTGCAAATCCGTTAAGCAGGAAAAAACGAAGAACATTTTTGTCTACCGTTATGTGCGTTGAAGTTGTTTACGTTCTGTATTCTTTACATTGTTGCTACTTTACTATCACATGTTTATACTGTTTTGTGGCAAAATAAACACAACCTTGCAAAATTTCGGTTTGTTGGTGTAATTTTGGACACTAGTATGTCTTTCTGAAATGTAAGCCTAGGATGGCTTGCCATGAAGGGCAACAGAACTGGACGTACAATATCCTTGATGTACCGCAGTGCTTTTATGAGGCCGCGGATGACAACCAAAGAGATCCCGCTATGAAAAGAAATGGTACCCCAGGGTATCACTACCGATTCTCGTCGGGCCGTATGGTGGGCGACTGTAAGGTTGATATACCACCACTGCCCATGGAATCTAAAGACGCATCTCGACCTAGAATCTCATTGACTAAAGCAGAATTGTGTTCAGTGGTGAGTCCCGCTTCGAATTGAGCCCCGACGACCATCGAAGACGTGTCTGCAGACGTCCCAGACAGCGGTTCGACACCAAATTGACTCTTTCCCATCCTACGGCCGGATAACCATGAGTGATGGTCTGTGTATGTGGAGGGGGAGAGGGGTTCATTTCATAGCAGGACCTCTTTGGTTGTCATCCCCGCCACCCTAACAGCACACCCGTACATCGACGGTACTCTACACCCCGTTTTGTTGCCCTTGATGGCAAGTCATCCTGGGCTTACATTTCAGCAAGATAATGCGGGACCACACATGGCGAGAGTTTTTACTGCTTCTCTCTCTGTGATTGCCAAACCCTACCTCGGGGAGCAAGGTTGCCGATCTCTCCCCAAGTGAGAAGGTTTGGAGCATCATGGGCAGGGCCCTCAAACCATCTCGGGATTTTGACGATCTAAAGCGAAAATTGGACTGAATTTGGCACGATAACCCTCAAGAGGACATCCAACAACTCTGTCAGTGAATACCAAGCCGAATAACTCCTCATGTACGAGTCAGAGGAGGACGAACGCGTTGCTGAGTTTCGTAGTTTGTGAAGCTCTTTGTCTTGAATAAGTCATCCAGTTCTTCTGAAATTGTAATCATTTGTTTGTCTATACATGTACGTGACATTTACCGATTGCCGTCCTATTCCTTCGTGGTGTGTTGTTTTCTTTGTGTTAGAGTGTTTCATTGTGGAAAATCAGTATGTTTATTTCAGCTTTCGCTTAGGGTAGTATTACATCTACATCTACATCTACATCTATACTCCGCGAGCCACCTTACGGTGTGTGGCGGAGGGTACTTATTGTACCACTATCTGATCCCCCCTTCCCTTTTCCATTCACGAATTGTGCGTGGGAAGAACGACTGCTTGTAAGTCTCCGTATTTGCTCTAATTTCTCGGATCTTTTCGTTGTGATCATTACGCGAGATATATGTGGGCGGTAGTAATATGTTGCCCATCTCTTCCCGGAATGTGCTCTCTCGTAATTTCGATAATAAACCTCTCCGTATTGCGTAACGCCTTTCTTGAAGTGTCCGCCACTGGAGCTTGTTCAGCATCTCCGTAACGCTCTCGCGCTGACTAAATGTCCCCATGACGAATCGCGCTGCTTTTCGCTGGATCATGTCTATCTCTTCTATTAATCCAACCTGGTAAGGGTCCCATACTGACGAGCAATACTCAAGAATCGGACGAACAAGCGTTTTGTAAGCTACTTCTTTCGTCGATGAGTCACATTTTCTTAGAATTCTTTCTATGAATCTCAGCCTGGCGCCTGCTTTTCCCACTATTTGTTTTATGTGATCATTCCACTTCAGATCGCTCCGGATAGTAACTCCTAAGTATTTTACGGTCGTTACCGCTTCCAATGATTTACCACCTATGGCATAATCGTACTGGAATGGATTTCTGCCCCTATGTATGCGCATTATATTACATTTATCTACGTTTAGGGAAAGCTGCCAGCTGTCGCACCATGCATTAATCCTCTGCAGGTCCTCCTGGAGTACGTACGAGTCTTCTGATGTTGCTACTTTCTTGTAGACAACCGTGTAATCTGCAAATAGCCTCACGGAGCTACCGATGATGTCAACTAAGTCATTTATGTATATTGTAAACAATAAAGGTCCTATCACGCTTCCCTGCGGTACTCCCGAAATTACCTCTACATCTGCAGATTTTGAACCGTTAAGAATGACATGTTGTGTTCTTTCTTCTAGGAAATCCTGAATCCAATCACAAACCTGGTCCGATATTCCGTAAGCTCGTATTTTTTTCACTAAACGTAAGTGCGGAACCGTATCAAATGCCTTCCTGAAGTCCAGGAATACGGCATCAATCTGCTCGCCAGTGTCTACGGCACTGTGAATTTCTTGGGCAAATAGGGCGAGCTGAGTTTCACATGATCTCTGTTTGCGGAATCCATGTTGGTTATGATGAAGGAGATTTGTATTATCTAAGAACGTCATAATACGAGAACATTGTCATATTTCTTTGTCAGGGTTGATATATCAAATATTTATGTCAAAGAAATTTGACAGTGTAATAGGGTCCTTCGTCAAATCTCGCCTGTCGCCAAATAAATATGATCAAATATAGGGCCTCGCCGCAGATTTGATCATTAAAAGTGTTTCGTCTTCTGTTCAAATGGTTCAAATGGCTCTGAGCACTATGGGACTTAACATCTGAGGTCATCAATCCCCTGGAACTTAGAACTACTTAAACCTAACTAAGGACATCACACACATCCATGCCCGAGGCAGGATTCGAACCTGCGACCGTAGCGGACGCGCGGTTCCAGACTGAAGCGTCTAGAACCGCTCGGCCACACCGGCCGGCGTCTTCTGTTCACTGCAATGTGAAATGTAACCGCTTGGCGCGTTGGCGTCGCTGCAGCTATTCAGCTATTCGACATCTCTGTAGTGTGATTGTAAACGTGGATTCAAAGTTGGTGTGTTCCTTCGACTGTTTTTTTTTCTTTTTTTAATAAACTTGCTTCGACTAGGGTGGAGGGTGAGCAAGGGGCACAGTGCAGGCTATTAATTGTGTGTTGATGGGCAGGCGACTTGATGTCCACAATCACAGCTACAACCATCCACTTATACATCTGGAAACATCCAGGCAGCTTTCTAGCAGGCCGGAATAGAGGACGTGCTTACACTCTAAAATAAAAGAAATTCTTTCTTAGCTTTCCATTCTACTTCGTATATTTTTGAACTCTGGATGCCACAAGCCAAAAAGCGCTTAATCTGTTTCGTACTTTTCGTTAATTTTGTATTGGTTGAAACACTAATTCTATTAATTAAATTATTCAAAAATAAAAATAGTTCTTACTACCCATACAGGGTACTAAACGTTCGTTTACCTTTACATATTCCCGTTTCCGTGCTTTATAAATCGCTTTGCACGTTTCTGGAATTATTTTGGTTAATGTGCAATGTGTAGTGTAGTAAACTGGAGTAGCTCTCTCCTGTATCAATAAATCGCAGTATCACAGTTTGCCTGTCTTCTGCACATATAGCATTTCTCAAGATAGTATTCTGTTATGTAATATGAGAAGGCACTTTACTGAGCAAATACTGAGATACCCTCTCGTCCATTCGTAAGTAATTTACACATAAGACTTGACGTCCTCCATTTGCAGCTCTCATGACAAATTTTGCTGAATGCTTTTATTATCTCGACGTAATACCTATGGCTCCATCCAATTATGTTTCCTTTTTTTCCACCGCTTTTCTTCCAAATACACACACAATGCTGCTGTCGTACTAGCAAATGCAGCGCGTAATAAGTTGTTGTCCTCTATCTTGAAATTCGACGAAAAATATGACGACAGCGTAATACCCCTTTTTAGCTCCCCGTCAAAGATCTTAGTCATAGAAATTTGACGAATATTTCATCATACTCGTGCGATTAGCTAATTTCGATTAAGCGCCATTTATAACATCTGTTTTTCACGTTATTTTCAGATCACTCTTAATTACAGGTAGAAAGTAGCTACACTCCTGGAAATTCAAATAAGAACACCGTGAATTCATTGTCCCAGGAAGGGGAAACTTTATTGACACATTCCTGGGGTCAGATACATCACATGATCACACTGACAGAACCACAGGCACATAGACACAGGCAACAGAGCATGCACAATGTCGGCACTAGTACAGTGTATATCCACCTTTCGCAGCAATGCAGGCTGCTATTCTCCCATGGAGACGATCGTAGAAATGCTGGATGTAGTCCTGTGGAACGGCTTGCCATGCCATTTCCACCTGGCGCCTCAGTTGGACCAGCGTTCGTGCTGGACGTGCAGACCGCGTGAGACGACGCTTCATCCAGTCCCAAACATGCTCAATGGGGGACAGATCCGGAGATCTTGCTGGCCAGGGTAGTTGACTTACACCTTCTAGAGCACGTTGGGTGGCACGGGATACATGCGGACGTGCATTGTCCTGTTGGAACAGCAAGTTCCCTTGCCGGTCTAGGAATGGTAGAACGATGGGTTCGATGACGGTTTGGATGTACGGTGCACCATTCAGTGTCCCCTCGACGATCACCAGTGGTGTACGGCCAGTGTAGGAGATCGCTCCCCACACCATGATGCCGGGTGTTGGCCCTGTGTGCCTCGGTCGTATGCAGTCCTGATTGTGGCGCTCACCTGCACGGCGCCAAACACGCATACGACCATCATTGGCACCAAGGCAGAAGCGACTCTCATCGCTGAAGACGACACGTCTCCATTCGTCCCTCCATTCACGCCTGTCGCGACACCACTGGAGGCGGGCTGCACGATGTTGGGGCGTGAGCGGAAGACGGCCTAACGGTGTGCGGGACCGTAGCCCAGCTTCATGGAGACGGTTGCGAATGGTCCTCGCCGATACCCCAGGAGCAACAGTGTCCCTAATTTGCTGGGAAGTGGCGGTGCGGTCCCCTACGGCACTGCGTAGGATCCTACGGTCTTGGCGTGCATCCGTGCGTCGCTGCGGTCCGGTCCCAGGTCGACGGGCACGTTCGCCTTCCGCCTACCACTGGCGACGACATCGATGTACTGTTGAGACCTCACGCCCCACGTGTTGAGCAATTCGGTGGTACGTCCACCCGGCCTCCCACATGCCCACTATACGCCCTCGCTCAAAGTCCGTCAGCTGCACATACGGTTCACGTCCACGCTGTCGCGGCATGCTACCAGTGTTAAAGACTGCGATGGAGCCCTTTTTTCCATTTCCAGGAGTGTATATTACGTCATTATGTGAAAGGATTCGTGAGATGACGGAAAATGGCTACTTTTTACTTGCAATTAAGAGTAACTTGAAAATGACATTGTAACGTTCTTTAAAAACATTCTTTTGAATGCGTTGAATGAATGTCTGACTGGAATGGATGCAAAACTGGAGTTATCGTGTAGCGTGTTGTAACTGCGAGTGGAGTATTTACTCTGTGTTATAGTTAGCAATAACTTTATCTGCGTTGGCTGGGCAATGCAACTCGCAATACGAATAGAGAAATACAGTCACTGAAAAATACATTCAGCCCCTTAGGCACGGAATCCTCTGGCCCTGTTCAAAACTGATAACTTTGGTCCCTGTGCACATAACAAATGAATTAAATTGTCATACCCCTAAAGCAGCAACGGTGGAACGCGATATACTGTAATATCTCATAAAAAAATAAAATTTGCTAGCTACAGGCTCAGCGATGTACAATGCTGACCGTAACACTTTGAAATGCACATAAAAATCTTTTTGCTGCTAAATGAAAATATTTAACAAAAATCCAACGTTTTGAAAAACGTATGACGTGCACAGGGAGGAGAATTACTAACACTGAGTTTTTAGTGAAATTATATTCCAAGATATGTCTGGCTTCTCAAAAACATCTGACAATTGAAATTACATAACTCAAGAAATTTCATCATATTTACTAATTGTCTGACAAACAATGAGATTTATACAGCAAGAATTATCTAACCTAACTTAAAAAGCATAAATACGAAACATCAAATTACATACACCTGTGTTAACAAATCTTAGAAACATTACAAGAAATGTCTATAGCCTTTTCATTAAATCAGTTTACGTACATTCTGTGCTTACTCAACAATTAAGAATTATCAGCCATCTCATCTATACTAACGCGCTGGCAAAACGAGGGTCATAAATATTTAACGTCTTTACCTTGCTTGCGCGAAGACTTCCGCTTAAATGTTCCCCTTATTCCCACCTTAAACTAATACTTGGTGGCTTCACAGAGCACACTACAAAAACTGCCCACTCCTTCCTCCTCCGCTCAAAGACAGCTACCTGCTACTGTGCGCGAAGTGCTCTGTCTTACTCCAACACTACAATATCAGAAGCAGTATCTTTGGCTCTGAGGTCACGCACAGTCAGCGATACACTTTATTAAGCCTATTAGAGACATGCATCTTTCATAATTATAATAGGTTCATTTTCGTTTAGTATTACACTACTGGCCATTAAAATTGCTACACCAAGAAGAAATGCAGATGATAAACAGATATTCATTGGACAAATATATTATACTAGAACTGACGTGTGATTACATTTTCACGCAATTTGGGTGCATAGATCCTGAGAAATCAGTACCCAGAACAATCACCTCTGGCCGTAATAACGGCCTTGATACGCCTGGGCATTCAGTAACACAGAGCTTGGATTGCATGTACAGGTACAGCTAGCCATGCAGCTTCAACACGATACCACAGTTCATCAAGACTAGTGACTGGCGTATTGTGACGAGCCAGTTGCTCGGACACTATTGACCAGACGTTTCCAATTGGTGAGAGATCTGGAGAATGTGCTGACCAGGGCAGCAGTCGAACATTTTCTGTATCCAGAAAGGCCCGTACAGGACCTGCAACATGCGGTCGTGCATTATCCTGCTGAAATGAAGGGTTTCGCAGGGATCGAATGAAGGGAAAAGCCACGGGTCGTAACACATCTGAAATGTGCAGTACAGTGTTCAAAGTGCCGTCAATGCGAACAAGAGCTGACCGAGTCGTGTAACCAACTGCACCCCATACCATGACACCGGGTGATACTCCGGTATGGAGATGACGAATAGACGCTTCCAGTGTGCGTTCACTGCGATGTAGCCAAACACGTATGCGACCATCATGATGCTGTAAACAAAACCTGGATTCATCCGAAAAAATGACGTTTTGCCAATCGTGCACCCAGGTTCGTCGTTGAGTACACCATCGCAGGCGCTCCTGTCTGTGATGCAGCGTCGAGGGTAACCGCAGCTATGGTCTCTGAGCTGATAGTCCATGCTGCTGCAAAACGTCATCGAACTGTTCGTGCAGATGGTTGTTGTCTTGCAAACGTCCCCATCTGTTGACTCAGGGATCGAGACGTGGCTACACGATCCGTTACGGGCATGCGGAAAGATGTCTGTCATCTCGACTGCTAGTGATACGAGGCCGTTGGGATCCAGCACGGCGTTCTGTATTACTCTCCTGCACCCACCGATTCCATATTCTGCTAACAGTCATTGGATTTCCAACCCAGCGAGCAGCAATGTCGCGATACGATAAACCACAATCGTGATAGGCTGCAATCCGACCCCTATCACAGTCGGAAACGTGATGATACGCATTTCTCCTCCTTACACTAGGCATCACAACAACGTTTCACCAGGCAACGCCGGTCAACTGCTGTTTGTGTATGAGAAATCGGTTGGAAACTTTCCTCATGTCAGCACGTTGTAGGTGTCGCCACCGGCGCCAACCTTGTGTGAATGCTCTGAGAAGCTATTTATTTGCATATCACAGTATCTTCTTCCTGTCGGTTAAATTTCGCGTCTGTAGCACGTCATCTTCGTGGTATAGCAATTTTAATGGCCAGTAGTGTATAATCATATTCGTGTGCTGCGTACAAGTAGACTCTTTTCAACATGAAATACAGATGTTACAAATGTGACGCTGAGTCGAAATTAGCTGATCGCACGATTAAATAATCATCGCAGTAATGCCTACTACGTACCATGTTTACATTTATTAAGCATCCGGCAGTTGTGGATCCCCACAAACTCCAAATTTTAAGAAATAGCTTTGTTTAAAAATTCAGGTCAATACTGACGGCCTCTACTTGTCGCTGCACTTAATTGCGTGTGGAGCCTAACAGCAGGGTCCTTCTATTTCACAGATTCCAGTCGGAGATGTGAGGGCGTTTGTCGTCTTCGGTGGGCCACGAGAGCGAGCGGCCCCCGCTCCTACCACCCCCACCCACGTCCGCATTAAGTGCGGCGGCAGCTGAAGGCCGCACCGGGAGGCAGAAGCAGCGCCTCCGCCGCTATCTCCCGCCCCCGCCGCCCCCCCCGCCCTCGCGGCAGGTGCGCCTCATCACGCCTCCTTATCTGTATCGGAAGGAGGCGCGGACCCGCCTCTTATCGGACGCAGCGTTTCTCCGCTCGCCGCCGCCACACGCGTACAACACACGTGAGGGGGGAGTAGCACTCATCAACATCGTTAACGCTCCCTCTCTCATTCCCCTACCACATCCCACACCCGTTTTGCAGGTCCTTCCCGGTCTTTCGACCCCCACCCCGCCAAACTCTCTTACATCCAATGTATACCACCTCTGCACATACAAGCAAGGGAAAGTAGGTGGAGGTGACTTTGCTGATACTGGTAGGCGACGTCTTTTCCTCGATGGGCTTCCTGTAACAGTGGGGACCACGCGTCCTTGCCGCCGTGTGCCTGTTAGCTTCATCAAGAAAGATACCACAGCGTCACTATTTCAATGGGACCCAATTGTTACTGCCATCTTGTAATGTAGCAGACAAAACGACAGAATACTGAAGTGACCGATACTGCATTCATTATTGCATCTCGACCAACGCGAGCAGCAATGTCGCGACACGATAAACCGGAATCGCGATAGGCTACAATCCGACCTGTATCAAAGACGGAAACGTGATGGTACGCATTTCTCCTCCTTACACGAGGCATCACAGCAGCGTTTCACCAGGCAACGCCGGTCAGCTGCTGTTTGTGTATTAGAAATCGGTTGGAAACTTTCCTCATGTCAGCACGTTGTATGTGTCGGCACCGATACCGTATTCAGTAAACGGCCCGATCCACACTCTATTTGTTCACATCATCACCAACATATTCTAACTCATTATTATGTGCGGATAAAAATCCTAGTTCAGGATCGCTAAAATTACTTTATCGATCACTAGTTTCAACTCAGATGGCCGTCGTCGAAATACGAGGAGTGTTTATTAAGTAAGTATCGTTTTGAAAATAAAAAAAACACATGATAAGATATCTCAATAATTTTATTTTTACATGAAAGCCTGTACCTTAATCTACGCACTGACGCCATTACAGTCTGATTCTTCCTTGTTCACTTTGTGTACAGAGTGTTTAAGATGCCTCCGATAATTTTGAATCCCGCCGACTGTGAAGTACGGGCTGTTATAAGATTTCTTAGTGCTAAAGGCCTAAAAGCGATCGATATTCATCGTGAGATCTGTGCAGTTTACGGAGAAAGCACTGTGAGAGATGGCCGCACAAATGTGCATGATGAACAACGGAGTGGGCGTCCTTCGGTCGTTAATGAAAGTTTGGTGCAGGAAGTGGACAATAAGGTGAGAGAAAACAGACACTTTACGATTTCCTCCTTGCGGAATGACTTTCCTAATGTTTCTCGTAGTGTTATGTGTGGCATTGTGATCGACAACTTGAATTACCGAAAATTGTGCGCACGTTGGGTACCGAAATGTTGACGGGTGTGCACAAAACCAATCGTTTAGACAGTGCATTGACTTTCCTTGAGCGGTACCTCAACGACGGTGATGATTTCTTAAGCCAAACTGTTACGAGCGATGAAACATGGGTGGCCTATGTCACACCAGAATAAAAGCAACAGTCCATGGAAGTTGAGCAAGGGCATCGTTTTGCTGCAAGACAATGCCCGTCCGCATGCAGCGAATCAGACCCAAGATCTAATCACACCTTTTCGATGGTAAACTCTAGATCATCCTCCGTACAGCCCCGATCTTGCACTCAGTAACAACCATTTGTTCCTGCACTTGAAGAAACACCTGGGCGGTCAGCGTCTTCAAGACGATGACGAAGTCAAAACAGTGGTGATGCAGTGGTTAACAAGTCAGGCGACAGACTCCTATAAGGAGGGTATTCAAAAACTGGTACAACGTTATGACAAGTCCCTCAATATTGACGGAAATTATGTAGGAAAGTAGATTAAGGCACAGGCTTTCATGTAAAAATAAAATTATTGAGCTATATGAGCACGTCTTTTTTTAATTTCAGAACGGTACTTACTTAAAAAAGACGCCTCGTATGTTGAGCTGAATCGATCTTGTGGTCATGTACACAGTAAAGCAAGACGTCATAGTTACATAGTGTACAGCGTCAGCCATATACGTCTTCAGTGCTCATATTGCCAAATTTCTGCTTAAATGCAAGTTGATTAACTGTGGTAACTATCATCCATGTGTGGATACCAGTCAGCTTGCATTCAAATATAAATGTGGCAATATGATCACTGACAACGTATATGGCTAATGTTGTACATTACATAACCACGACGATCTGCTTTAGTGTGTGCATGACAACAAGAGCGATTCAGCTTAACAGGTTATGACGACATGTAACTCCAGGTGGATGATATATATTGAAATTTTTTTGTTGATCTGAAGATGGCTCATCAATGAGCTGAAACTAGTAATCAGCAAACGAATTTTAGAGGTCTTGACATAGAATTTTTATCCACTCGTTTTAACATAGCAGATCGTCTATCTTCCGATTTGTTAATGTCAAATAACAACGCAAACCCGTCTCGTCTATTCATATATGTCAATTACTAGCAGATATATCAGCATTGACTACAATCGAAATAAATTTAAATATACGTATAGGTTCAGTTCATCGGAAAGAATAAAATTACTGTGTTTACCGTTTACAAGTAATTCCTGTCGAAAACAAAGTCACTCTACGAAAACACCCAACATTGTGCTGTAAACGTTAGTAATATTGGAAATGTATTGATAATTCGATTAATTAAGACCTTATGTCCAAATATTGTCAAACTGCTGATATTACAGATTTCAAACTTAATTTTCAAATGCTTTGTTATTTTGAGTGAAAAATCTCTGTTTACATTTTATCTTATACGCAATAGCACTATCTAATTGAACTGACATTAATTTTTGTGGTTGTAAATTTGTTAAATATAATATCTCAACAATGAATGTATTAATTTCGATTGTCAAAATTGTATAAATAGTCGTGTTTCTAAGCTCGCAAAGTTAGCCCGTATCAGAGAAAATTTGAGCTGACTTCTGGATCTTTTGCATATAGCAAAAACCACTAAATATTCACTAAAATGCAGGTGCAAGTTAAATCGCTGTGTTCATCGTTTCTTTAGCCTGTCGTATAAATGATTCACATAACCAAAACTGTGAAATATTAGTTTGCAGCGAAAAGTTATTCAGCCCGACGTCTGAACAAAATTTAAACATGAGTATTTTCTCTTGAAACTTCCTGGCAGATTAAAACTGTGTGCCTGACCGAGACTCGAACTCAGGACCCTTCAACCTTTCGTTGGCAAGTGTTCTACCGACTGAGCTACCGGAGGTAGGAGACGAGATACTTTCTGAAAACTGAGGACTGAAGAGGGATAGTGTTTGGGTAGCTAAGTGGCCAGCACGGTAGCTCAGCGTGTTCGGTCGGAGGGTTAGCTATCCTCTGTAAAAAAAAAAAAAAAAAAAAAAAAAGTGTGAACGGATCAACGAAGAACCTGAACGGGTGTTATCGGGTGTCCACCCCGAACAAATTCAACGAACAATACAGAACGAAATGAGATAAAAAAAGTCGATAGAGCAGTTGCCCTTGAAAGACAAAGGTCCCGAGTTCGAGACGCCGTCAGGCACATAGCTTTAATCTGCTACAGAACTTAGTTCGTGTGTTATGTGGTTTGTATTGATTCTGCCAAGGCAGGCCTTCTCAGTCAGAATTTTGTAATTTTTATAATCGAACAGGTAGAAAATAAAATGCTACAAACTACAATAAAAAATTTTAATCACTTGAGATATAGCTATGTTTATTTTCCGACATTTATTCGGCCCACCATCAGCAGACACCTGCACATAGATAGGCTCTGTTGGCCATGGAAGCAGAAGCACCATGACGGCGGCTTGCAGCAAACATCAATTCGTATGGACTGTAATGGGCTCGTGACGATATCGTATGGACCCTAGACGACGGGAAAACCGTGACCTGGTAAGATGAGTCCCTATTTCAGATTGTATCAGCTGATGGTAGAGTTAGAGTGTATCGCAGACAGAATGAGGCAATGCATCCAGGTTGCAAACAAGGCACTGTGCAATCTGGTGGCTCCATAATGATGTGGGCTGTGTGTACATGGAATGGATTGGGGTCCTCTGATCCAACCGAACCGATCACTGACTGTAAATGGTTGTGTTCGGCTACCTGGAGACCGTTTGGAGCCATTCATGGGCATCATTTTGCCAAACAACGGTGGAATTTTTATGGATGACAATGTGCCATGTCCCCGGGCTACAGTTGTTCGCGACTGGTTTGAAGAACATTCTGGACAATTCGAGCGAATGAGTTGGCCACCCACGTCGCCCACCATGAATCCCATCGAACATTTATGGGGACATAACAGATAGGTCAGTCCGTGCACAAAATCCTGCAGCAGCAATACTTTAGCAGTTATGAACGGATATAGAGGCAGCATGGTTCAATATTTCTGTAGGGAACTTCGAACGACTTATTGAGTTCGTGCCAAGTCGAGTTGCTGGTATACGCCGGGCAAAAGCAGGACACGATATTTGCAGGTATCCCACGATTTTTGTCACCTCAGTGTATTGGTTATAGAAAGTGTGGGCTACAGGAAACAAAGTCAAGCCTCGTTCTCGAGCCCTGAGTTGCGAACCCAATGGCATAGACGGGAGAACGCGCAATTGGTATATAATACAGGGTGTTCCAAAATAATGTATACACTCTTTGAAACTGAACATCTCTTTAATGAAAGGGTTTAGAAATACAATTTTAGTGGTGTTAGGTGCCCCATGGTCCGACTTAAGGTGGAAAATGTTCAAACCGGAGTCTCTCCATCGCAATACGCCGTCGACGACGACTTACGACTGAGCGCCATGCCAACTTTGTTTCCAACGGAATAGCATCACAGGCTTGCTCAGTTTGCTCTCTAAGATTGTGGTGTCACCGCCAGACACCACACTTGCTAGGTGGTAGCTTAAATCGGCCGCGGTCCATTTAGTACATGTCGGACCCGCGTGTCGCCACTGTGTGATCGCAGACCAAGCGCCACCACAAGGCAGGTCTCGAGATTCGGGATAGCTCTCGCCCCAGTTGTACGACGACTTTGCTAGCGACTACACTGACGAAGCCTTTCTCTCATTTGCCGAGAGACAGTTAGAATAGCCTTCAGCTAAGTCGATGGCTACGACCTAGCAAGGCGCCATTAACCGTATCTGAAGAGAGTCTTATTTGTATTATCAACAGCGATGTACCACAACATGGAATAAAGTTAAGTATTTGAGGAGCTGCATACTTTTCTTATTAGAATTCACTACTTATCCTGTTCCAGAATTCACGCCCATCTGCGTTAGATAGCTTCCTTTTCGGCCGCCTCTACCTACAAGGTGTTGGCACATTTGCCAACACATCAAAGATCATCCAATGCGTGTGGTCTCGCAGCGTAAACTGTGTTCTTGAGAGTACCCCACAGAGTAAATCTGGAGATCTTCGTCCGATCCATCTGGATTGGAATGTACGATTGAGAAATGCCCTCACATCCAGTTGAAAGTGAGGTGGCGCCCCATCCTGTTGAAAGTAATAATCGTCATTTCCAAACACAATGCTAAGACTAGGAGTTATCATTTCCAACATTGCCAAGTACGAGTCGCCCGTGACAGTGTTGTCAAAGAGGTTTGGCCCGACTAACCGACTAGAAGACAGACCACACCAGACTGTTACTCCTGGTAGATTAACATGCCTTTGTTCGGTTACGTATGGCCTCTCCCTGGCCCAGTCCACGCAATTATGGCGGTTAATTGTCCCATCTAATTTAAACGTCGCTTCATCTGACCAAAGAATTCGATCTTGGAAACGTTGCTCTTCTTCACATCTGTTAATGAGCCACTCACAAAATTCGCTTCGCCTATCAGGATTATCCTCGTTAAGAGCATGGAGATGTCTTGGAATGTGAGGCTCAAAGTTCTTAGACCGCAGAATTCTATGAACACTGATTCCAGTCTCACGAGAGCATTGCCTCACAGATTTCTTCGAGGATCGTGTGTATGCCTGGATTACTGCATCAACAATCTCATTATCTGTGGAACTTCTCTTTCGTCCACCACGTCCCTTCCTCATATCATGCACTGTTCCTTCGACTTCAAACTTACCTCTGATATGGCTACGAAGTCTTTCGCGACGTATTTCTTGAGTAAAAGTCTCTCGGTGTACATGCCGCGTCAAATCAGGATAAATCTCCAAGCTTTCGACCACTACCTCCATGGTCGTCGTCAGGGCTAAAACTGACTGTCGTGAACTAGCGAGGTTCCCACTTTTATATACAAAGGACGGCTACCGATTGGCTGGAATACGTCAGCGATATGGCGCGTAGCGAAGTGGTGCCCTCTACTTCCATAGATGTAGTTGCTATCCCGCGTTGCTTGCAGCGCCATCCCTTGAATCAGGAGGTAAAGTGCGAGAAGTTTTTCTCTGCGATTTTTCTTTATCCAGTGCACTCTTCCAAGTATTGCTAAGTGCATAGCCGTTGTCTCTATTAAAGTTATTATCGCTTAGTCTAATTTCGACTGCTTCCCGGATCACAGAGTCCCAGTAATTCGATGTGTGGGCTATTACTCTGGTTTCTTCAAATAAAATCTTATGCTTGTTAAGCAGGCTATGTTCAGCCACCGCTGATTTTTCCAAATACCTGTATTTCAGGTGGCGTTGGTGCTCGATGCAGCGGTCGGCAACGGTTCTTACAGACTGGCCCACGTAATTCTTGCCGCATTCGCAAGGAATAGTATAAATTCCCGGCACTCTTAAGCCGAGACTATCTTTGACTGGTCTCAACATTTCCTTAATTTTCCTAGGTGGTCGGAAAACTGGTTTTATTCCTTGCCTCTTCAGGACTCTGGCTATCTTGCTCGTTGTAGCACCGCAAAAAGGAAGCCGCGCTATGTGTTGGTCCTCTTCTTGTATGTGGCCGGCATCGTGTCTTACTTTCTTGGACAATACTGATTTAATTTCACCGGCAGAATAACCATTCCTCTTGAAAACAGTCGTCAAATGGTTAATCTCGGGACCGAGGTGGTCCTTGTCGGAAATAGTCCTGGCTCTGTGTACTAAAGTATTCAGCATAGCTCTCTTCTGAGACGGATGATGGAAGCTATGGCTATGCAGATATAAGTCTGTATGGGTTGGCTTCCTGTACACAGAATGGCCCAGTCGTCCATCCGGCTTTCGCTCTACCAACACATCCAAAAAAGGTAACTTCCCTTCCTTCTCTACCTCCAATGTAAATTTTATGTTTGGATGTACACCATTCAGATGTTCGACGAACTGCTGCAGCGTGTCGCTGCCGTGTGGCCAGATTAAAAAAGTATCGTCGACGTATCTGTAGAAGCGTGATGGGCGGAGGCGAGCACTGCTCGGGGCTCGTTCTTCGAAGTCCTCCATGAAAAAATTCGCTATTGCTGGTGACAGTGGCGAACCCATGGCTGTTCCATCCGCCACTTCATAATAATTTCCACTGTATAAAAAATAAGTGGTCGTCAAGGTATGCCGGAACAACTTCAAAATTTCTGAGGAGAAATGAGCAGCCAACAGTTGTAATGTGTCATCCACAGGTACTTTGGTGAACAGAGAAACCACGTCGAGGCTGACCATGATATCAATTGGGCCTATCTTCATCTGTTTTATGATATCAACAAACATTTTTAATACACTCCTGGAAATTGAAATAAGAACACCGTGAATTCATTGTCCCAGGAAGGGGAAACTTTATTGACACATTCCTGGGGTCAGATACATCACATGATCACACTGACAGAACCACAGGCACATAGACACAGGCAACAGAGCATGCACAATGTCGGCACTATTACAGTGTATATCCACCTTTCGCAGCAATGCAGGTTGCTATTCTCCCATGGAGACGATCGTAGAGATGCTGGATGTAGTCCTGTGGAACGGCTTGCCATGCCATTTCCACCTGGCGCCTCAGTTGGACCAGCGTTCGTGCTGGACGTGCAGACCGCGTGAGACGACGCTACATCGAGTCCCAAACATGCTCAATGGGGGACAGATCCGGAGATCTTGCTGGCCAGGGTAGTTGACTTACACCTTCTAGAGCACGTTGGGTGGCACGGGATACATGCGGACGTGCATTGTCCTGTTGGAACAGCACGTTCCCTTGCCGGTCTAGTAATGGCAGAACGATGGGTTCGATAACGGTTTGGATGTACCGTGCACTATTCAGTGTCCCCTCGACGATCACCAGTGGTGTACGGCCAGTGTAGGAGATCGCTCCCCACACCATGATGCCGGGTGTTGGCCCTGTGTGCCTCGGTCGTATGCAGTCCTGATTGTGGCGCTCACCTGCACGGCGCCAAACACGCATACGACCATCATTGGCACCTAGGCAGAAGCGACTCTCATCGCTGAAGACGACACGTCTCCATTCATCCCTCCATTCACGCCTGTCGCGACACCACTGGAGGCGGGCTGCACGATGTTGGGGCGTGAGCGGAAGACGGCCTAACGGTGTGCGGGACCGTAGCCCAGCTTCATGGAGACGGTTGCGAATGGTCCTCGCCGATACCCCAGGAGCAACAGTGTCCCTAATTTGCTGGGAAGTGGCGGTGCGGTCCCCTACGGCACTGCGTAGGATCCTACGGTCTTGGCGTGCATCCGTGCGTCGCTGCGGTCCGGTCCCAGGTCGACGGGCACGTGTACCTTCCGCCGACCACTGGCGACAACATCGATGTACTGTGGAGACCTCACGCCCCACGTGTTGAGCAATTCGGCGGTACGTCCACCCGGCCTCCCGCATGCCCACTATACGCCCTCGCTCAAAGTCCGTCAACTGCACATACGGTTCACGTCCACGCTGTCGCGGCATGCTACCAGTGTTAAAGACTGCGATGGAGCTCCGTATGCCACGGCAAACTGGCTGACACTGACAGCGGTGGTGCACAAATGCTGCGCACCTAGCGCCATTCGACGGCCAACACCGCGGTTCCTGGTGTGTCCGCTGTACCGTGCGTGTGATCATTGCTTGTACAGCCCTCTCGCAGTGTCCGGAGCAAGTATGGTGGGTCTGACACACCGGTGTCAATGTGTTCTTTTTTCCATTTCCAGGAGTGTACTTCTACATCCATAATCCGCAAGAAACCTGACGGTGTGTGGCGGAGGGTACCTTGAGTACCTCTGTCGGTTCTCCCTTCTATTCCAGTCTCGTATTGTTCGTGGAAAGAAGGATTGTCGGTATGCTTCTGTGTGAGCTCTAGTCTCTTCGCGAGATATATGTTGCAGGGAGCAATATACTGCTTGACTCTTCGGTGAAGGTATGTTCTCGAAACTTCAACAAAAGCCCGTACCGAGCTACTGAGCATCTCTCCTGCAGAGTCTTCCACTGGAGTTTATCTATCATCTCAGTAACGCTTTCATTACTAAATGATCCTGTAACGAAGCGCGATGCTCTCCGTTGGATCTTCTCTATCTCCCATTGGTCGACTGCTGTTGATGTCACTCCTGTCTACATAACGGCAGGAAACTATGTGAGACTAACCCTTCGTATGGGCTTAAATAGCGTGCTGAGATCACGTGAATAGACGGCAACACCCCTAGCGGCGATCAACGGCATTTAATACAGTTTATTATATGTAATTACTAGTCACCTTGGTTTAACATAAATTTAAGTGACAGTAAATAACAGAAACGGAACCATTCCATTTAAAAAGAGTTACAATTATAGTGTTAATTGTAAAATAATAACAAATTTTCCGTAGTCAACTCGCAAAGTTCGTAAAAGTATACAACATTATGTGCCATAATATAAAGTAAAACAATTTGTGATACACAAAAACTGACGTCGTCTTGTACTATAATATATCTTTTCGTACATTTACGTAGAAAACATTTGAGTCAATTTACTAAAACGGCTACTATGGAGGGACTACAAAGCTCTCTACTCCTTGCGGTAAGGACGCTGTTGCCATGGTTTATAAAGCGTATATCAGACGCCCTCTAGTCTGTTAGCGAGGACGCCGCCGTCATGGTAGCAGCTGGTGTTCTTTTTAAATGGAATGGTTCCGTTTTCTGTTATTTACTGTCACTTAAATTTATGTTAAACCAAGGTGACTAGTAATTACATATAACAAACTGTATTAAATGCCGTTGATCGCCGTCTATTCACGTGATGTCAGCACGCTATTTACGCCCATACGAAGTGTTAGTCTCGCATAGTTTCCTGCCGTTATGTAGACAGGAGTGACACAACCAGCAGTCGATCAATGGGTAACATATTTTAACTTTACGCAATTTCAGCTGTTGTATAATGGAGTCTTTCTGACAGATATCTATAATTTCACAGTGTAAACGCCCAGAAGATGACCCCTACGTCGGGTTGAAACCGGTTGGCGGTATAACAATAATAAATGCGATTAAGACTGTTTTTGAATAATTGATTAATCATACTAATCGCTGCTTCATCTCAACAACCATGTTGTGCAAAAAGGGCTAGATTAGTTTGGCCGAAAGAAGGTAAAGACCAGAAAATTTGCGCAACTGAGGCTGATCCATCAAGATATTTTACAAAGATTTCAATGAGGTCATCCACCCGAATCGACTGTAGTACGATTCTGACCTTGTGGCGTCCGCCCTCGGTAGCTGAGTGGTCAGCGCGACGGACTGTCAATCGTAAGGGCCCGGGTTCGATTCCCAGCTGGGTCGGAGATTTTCTCCGCTCAGGGACTGGGTGTTGTGTTGTCCTAATCATAATCATTTCATCCCCATCGACGCGCAAGTCGCCGAAGTGGCGTCAAATCGAAAGACTTGCACCAGGCGAGCGGTCTACCCGACGGGAGGCCCTCGTCACACGACATTATTCTGACCCTGTGGCAAGGGCAATTATCCTTCTCGGAGATGTCGGTGTGGGTAAACATCAAGCATGAAGGGGTAAATGTGGTCCACATTAACGTTTACGTGGTCCACAACGGTCACGATGCGTTTCATTAGTAACACAGGCAGAACTGAGACCCAGGTGAATCTCCCCCATAGCACAGTACTGGTCCCCAACGTTCACCCTTCCACCACCCTGCGCCCGTGACGTGGTGTCATGGTCTAGTCTCGATGATTCCGTCCCACATTCATCATAACTGACGAAGCCATTGGGTCAACATGAGAGCATTCGGCAGTCCTTTGGCGCTCAGCCCCATGTTCCACCGCGGTGAATGGTGTGCCTGCACCAGCGTTGTTTTCATGTCTGCCACAGACGGCCGTTTGTTCTCCTTTATGGAGTAGGCAAGAATCCAACCTCCACGTTCCATAATGAGGCGTGGACGATCAACTCCTTCTCTCCTACTCATAGTTTCACCGTTCATCAAGCACTATCCACACATGGTCATGACAGTAGCATGTGGACAGGCGAATGGCTTCGCCGTTTCCAAATTGTTCGTTCCCAGGGCGCTGGTCCACAGCGTTGCACCCTTTGCCAATCTCGCTAATATTGTAGCTCCTCATTCGCAGCCCATATCATCAATATACACTCCTGGAAATTGAAATAAGAACACCGTGAATTCATTGTCCCAGGAAGGGGAAACTTTATTGACACGTTCGTGGGGTCAGATACATCACATGATCACACTGACAGAACCACAGGCACATAGACACAGGCAACAGAGCATGCACAATGTCGGCACTAGTACAGTGTATATCCACCTTTCGCAGCAATGCAGGCTGCTATTCTCCCATGGAGACGATCGTAGAGATGCTGGATGTAGTCCTGTGGAACGGCTTGCCATGCCATTTCCACCTGGCGCCTCAGTTGGACCAGCGTTCGTGCTGGACGTGCAGACCGCGTGAGACGACGCTTCATCCAGTCCCAAACATGCTCAATGGGGGACAGATCCGGAGATCTTGCTGGCGAGGGTAGTTGACTTACACCTTCTAGAGCACGTTGGGTGGCACGGGATACACGCGGAAGTGCATTGTCCTGTTGGAACAGCAAGTTCCCTTGCCGGTCTAGGAATGGCAGAACGATGGGTTCGATGACGGTTTGGATGTACCGTGCACTATTCAGTGTCCCCTCGACGATCACCAGTGGTGTACGGCCAGTGTAGGAGATCGCTCCCCACACCATGATGCCGGGTGTTGGCCCTGTGTGCCTCGGTCGTATGCAGTCCTGATTGTGGCGCTCACCTGCACGGCGCCAAACACGCATACGACCATCATTGGCACCAAGGCAGAAGCGACTCTCATCGCTGAAGACGACACGTCTCCATTCGTCCATCCATTCACGCGTGTCGCGACACCACTGGAGGCGGGCTGCACGATGTTGGGGCGTGAGCGGAAGACGGCCTAACGGTGTGCGGGACCGTAGCCCAGCTTCATGGAGACGGTTGCGAATGGTCCTCGCCGATACCCCAGGAGCAACAGTGTCCCTAATTTGCTGGGAAGTGGCGATGCGGTCGCCTACGGCACTGCGTAGGATCCTACTGTCTTGGCGTGCATCCGTGCGTCGCTGCGGTCCGGTCCCAGGTCGACGAGCACGTGCACCTTCCGCCGACCACTGGCGACAACATCGATGTACTGTGGAGACCTCACGCCCCACGTGTTGAGCAATTCGGCGGTACGTCCACCCGGCCTCCCGCATGCCCACTATACGCCCTCGCTCAAAGTCCGTCAACTGCACATACGGTTCACGTCCACGCTGTCGCGGCATGCTACCAGTGTTAGAGACTGCGATGGAGCTCCGTATGCCACGACAAACTGGCTGACACTGACGGCGGCGGTGCACAAATGCTGCGCAGCTGGCGCCATTCGACGGCCAACACCCCGGTTCCTGGTGTGTCCGCTGTGCCGTGCGTGTGATCATTGCTTGTACAGCCCTCTCGCAGTGTCCGGAGCAAGTATGGTGGGTCTGACACACCGGTGTCAATGTGTTCTTTTTTCCATTTCCAGGAGTGTACTTATTTCCCATTCCAGCTGTTGCAGTTTTAATGGGCATCAGCGTACTTGTACAGGTGACTCGAAACATGTTGGCTCATCTCTGGAGCACAGTACGGCATCACGGTTTCGACATGTCGTTGGTAGGTTTCTGGAGGGACGTGGCATCAGATGTCGCACAGTTGCCGTAAATTACGTACAGGTGCTTCATTGGTTCAGAGCTGTTGCCCAAAGCATCCTACATAAGGCGAATTTGTGATGAAGATATCAACTTGAGTTCCCTGTCATTAACCTCATTCTGGTCTTGTAAGACGGGCAGTTACCATGCTGCAAGATGATATTACCATTGGGGAACAAATCAAGCATGAAGTGATTTACGAGGGTTGTCCAGAAAGTAAGTTCCGATCGGTCGCGAAATGGAAACCGCTGAGACAATCCAGTAAAGCTTTGCACAGATGTGTTGGTCAGTGTCTCTAGTATGCCCGTCGATCGTTTCGCGTCGCTCTTTTCAGTTTTGAGTGAAGAGTGAGCACGTAAAGATGCGTAGGGAATAGTGTCTCCCGCCAAGAACGAGAGCCTGGTTAGGTACTTCGCCTGTGTCATGCAGCCCACATAACACAACTGTCGAGCAGTTCATGCCGATTCTCGGCCGCACACTGCAGGGGCAATGAAGACGCTCCTGCAGCGTTTCCACAACAGAGTCCTCAATTGGCTCCCCCTGAGTCTCATCTCTGCTCACAAGAAGCGCTGGCTATGAAGACAAAGATTTTCCACACACAAGGAGCTGCAGACCAGTACAGATAACTGGCCGAAAGCACAGGCTGCTGCTTTCTATGACGAGGATACTGGAAAGTTGATACAACACTACGACAACACTCGAAGTTGGAGCGGCGACTATGTAGAGAAGTAGGTGGAAGGTGTACCTAACTGTTGCAAATAAAATGTTTCTGGTTTGCATTGTGGTTTCCATTTCACGACCGATAGGAACTTACTTTCTGGACAACCATCGTAGATGGTCTGTAATTTGCAATGATGTTCACGTAGTACACAGCAGTCATGGTGTTTTAGATTACTATCGCAGACCCCGATGGAAGGAACGGTGGCAGTCGCCCATAGCATTATACTATTCCAATCAATATGCGTCCATTGCGTAGTGCGTGACTCGACACAGCCGTTTACCTCTATCCGGACGCTAAAATCGATTTGGTGTAACATGAAACGTGAGCCGGCGACACATTTCCATTGATCCACAGTTTAGCCTCCACGGTCTCGTGTTGAGTGCTATGGTAACTATATCACCGAGTCACCGTGGGAAGCCGGCCGAAGTGGCCGCGCGGTTCTGGCGCTGCAGTCTGGAACCGCGAGACCGCTACGGTCGCAGGTTCGAATCCTGCCTTGGGCATGGATGTGTGTGATGTCCTTAGGTTAGTTAGGTTTAACTAATTCTAAGTTCTAGGGGACTAATGACCTCAGCAGTTGAGTCCCATAGTGCTCAGAGCCATTTGAACCATCACCGTGGGAACACGTAGGGTCGTTTCCCAACTAGCCTCAAGGTCAAAAATTATGTTCACAGCCTCTGGCATCTGCTCTTTGTCACATTTCCCTATATCAGTGGATTTCCCAATTTGCAACCCGTATCAGACACATCCCATTAGTCTCTAATCCGCTTATATACACTGAAGAGCCAAAGAAACTGGTACACCTGCCTAATATCGTGTACGGCCTCCGCGAACACGCAGAAATGCCGCCACACGACGTGGCATGGACTCGACTAATGTCTGAAGTAGTGCTGGAGGGAACTGACATCGTGAATCCTGCTGGGCTGTCCATAAGTCCGTAAGAGTACAAGGGGTTGAAGATTTCTTCTAAACAGCACACTGCTACGCATCCCAGATATGCTCAGTAATGTTCATGTCTGAGGAATCTGGTGGCCAGCGGAAGTGTTCAAACTCAGAAGAGTGTTCCTGGAGCCACTCTGTAGCAATTCTGGACGTGTGGGGTGTCAAATTGTCCAGCTGGAATTGCCCAAGTCGATCGGAATGTTCATGGTACATAAATGGGTGCAAATGATCGGACAGAATGCTACGTACGTGTCACCTATCAGAGTCGTCTCCAGACGTATCAGGGGTCCCATATCACGCCTACTGCACACATCCCACACCATTACAGAGCCTCCACGAGCTTGAACAGTCCCCGGTTGACATGCACGGTCCATGTATTCATGAGGTTCTCACCATACGGGTACACGTCCATCCGCTCGATACAACGTGAAACGAGACTCGTCCCACCAGGCAACATGTCTCCAGCCATCAACAGTCCAACATCGGTGTTGACGGACCCAGGCGAAGCGTAAAGCTTTTTGTCTTGCCGGCATCAATGGGCTACGAGTGGGCCTTCGGCTCCGAAAGCCCATATCGATGATGTTTCGTTGAATGGTCCGCCGCTGACACTTGTCGATGGCTGAGCATTGAAATCTCAGCATTGCACTTCTGTCACTTTGAAGGATTCTCTTCAGCCGTCATTGGTCCTGTTCGTCCAGAATGTTTTTCCGGCCGCAGCGATGTCGGAGATTTGATGTTTCACTGGATTCCTGATATTGATAGTACAGTCGTGAAATGGTCTTACGGGAAAATTCTCACTTCATCGCTACCTTGGAGATGCTGTGTCCCATCTCTCGTGCGCCGACTATAACACCAGACCCACCTAAATCTTGATAACCTGCCACTGTGGCAGCAGAAACAGATCTAATTGACTCTTGTCTTATATAGGCGTTGCCGATCGTACTGTGCCTGTTTATGTACCTCTGTATTTGAACACGCATGCCTATACCACTTTCTCTGGCGCTTCAGTGTATGAGGACTATTAGGAAAGTAAGGAACGATCGGTCGCAAAACGGAAACCACTGTGAAAGTCAAAACTATTTTATTTGCAATAGTTAGTTATATTTTCCGTCTCCGTTTCTACATAGTCACCGCTGCGACTTAGACATCTGTCGTAGTGTTGTACTAAATTTACAATACTCTCATCATAGCCTCCTGTGCCCTCCGACAATTTTCTACGCTGGATTTAAGCTCGTTGTTTGGGCCAAAATTCTGTCTTCATAGACAGGAGTTCGTGTGAACAGAGATGAAAATCGGAGAGAGCTAAATCCGGACTGTATGGTGAGTGATCAAACGCTTGCCATCGAAAACTCTGCTGGAACACTTCACTGCCCCTGCGGAGTGCGGGGAGATGCATGACAGTTACGTTATGTGGGCTGCATGCCACCAGGGGAAATCTCGCGGCAGGCATCCATACTTGGCGAGGGAGACTCTTTTCTATCCGCCTTTACGCGCTAAATTTTCTCTCAGAAATAAAAAGAACGATGTGACGTGACCGACGGGCATACCAGAGCCACTGCCCAATACATCTGTGCAAAATTTCGTCCGATTCTGTCGGTGGTTTCCATTTCCCGACCGATCGTTCTTTACGTTCTGAACAGCCCTCGTACTTTTTTTACCGTAACAATGGCCGAAATGCCACGAGATGGCATACTGTCTCGCAGGGGGCAGTGGTCATAACGCTTTACAACATCAGCGTGTCTGTTGTTGTTTCGTCCAGTTTCACGTCCATGGTTTCGTATGATGTCCAGGATAATAGTGAGGTTGAAATGACACACAAAACAAAACATTTTTATATCTACATCAGTAAGCCACCAAACGGTGTGTGAAAGAGGGTACTTGTGGTACCACTAGCCGAACCCCACTTTTCTGTCCCATCCGCGATGGGCGCTTGGGAAGAATGATTGTTGCTAAGATTCTCTAATTCCTCTAATTTTCTCGTCGTGGTCGCTTCGCGGGACTTACTTGGGAGGAAGTAAAGCGTTTTTTACCTCTTCCCGGAAAGTGGAAGAGGTCCAAAGCGCCTCTCTTGTAGCGTCTGCCACTGGTGTTTGATGGGCATCTCTGTGACGAAACGTGCCGCTCTTCTTTGAATGTTCCCTATCTCTTCTATCAGTCCTAGCTGGTAAAGGCCCGAGACTTATGAACAGTATTCAAGAATCAGTCAAACGAGCAAGCCACTTCTTTAGCTGGTCAGTTACATTATTCCATTGAATCTCAGACATCTGCTTTTCCTACTATGTATGACGTGGTCATCCCACTTACTGTCGTTCCGGACAGATACTAATAAATATTTTCTGGTTGTTACTGTCTGCAGCAGTTTGTCATCAATAGTGTAGTTCTGTAGTAGTAGCTTCCTTTTCCTATGTATATCCAATATGTGTGAGATCTGAGTGGAGTACTGTCAAGGGGGGGGGGGGGGTCAGGGATCAGTGTTGGGGCCGCTCCCTTATTTAATATAAATGATATGTCCTCTAGTATTATGGGTAACTATAAAATATTTCTGTTTGCTGATGACACTAGCTTGGTAGTAAAGGATGTTGTGTGCAACATTGACTCGGTTTCAAGTAGTGCAGTGCATGACCTCAGTTCATGGCTTGTAGAAAATAAACTAACGTTAAATCACAGTAAGACTAAGTTTTTACAGTTTCTAACACACAATTCAACAAAACCTGACGTTTTAATCTCACAGAACGGGCATATGATTAGTGAAACTGAACAGTTCAAATTCCTAGGTGTTCAGATAGATAGTAAGCTGTCGTGGAAAGCCCACGTTCAAGATCTTGTTCAAAAACTTAATACTGCCATTTTTACTATTCGAATAGTTTCAGAAGTGATTGATACTTCGACACGAAAATTAGTCTACTTTGCTTATTTTCATTCGCTTATGTCGTATGGTATTATATTTTGGGGTAACTCTTCCCATTCTAGAAGGAAATTTTTGGCTCAGAAACGGGCGGTTCGGGCAATAAGTTCACGAACCTCTTGTCGACCTCTGTTCAGGAGTCTGGGTGTTTTGACATTGGCCTCTCAATATGTATATTCCTTACTGTCGTTTCTTTTTACCAATATTAGTTTATTTCCAAAAATAAGCAGCTTTCACTCGGTTAATACTGGGCAAAAATCAAACCTCCATTTGGGTCGGACTTCCTTAACTCTTGTGCAAAAAGGTGTGCAGTATACTGCTGCATCCATTTTCAATAAGCTGCCACTCGAATTCAAAAATCTTAGCAGTAATCCACGCGCTTTCATATCGAAACTGAAGAGTTTCCCCATGGGTCACTCCTTCTATTCTGTCGAGGAGTTCCTTCAAAAATTAAGCTGATTCTTATTGTATTGTTGATAGCGTTTACTTAAACTTATGGATTGACTTTTTTTCAGGTTCATGAACATTTATTTTTATCTGTTATTACTTTTATGTTGTAATTTCATGTACTGACACGTTCCATGACCTTGGAGATTTGCTCCTCAATTTGGTCCTACGGAACTTGACGTGTAAATAAATAAATAAATGTTAAGATCATTTACGTTCAGGGTCTACTACTAGAGCCAGCACCATTCATCAATCCTCTGCAGGTCATTCTGCAAATCGATAGTGTCTTCTGGCGTTGCTACTTTCCTACGGACAAACGTACCATCTGCGAATAGTCTTAAAGGTCTTCCGATGCATTGCAATAGATCAGTAATATACGTTGTAGACAGTAGCGGTACCTGGGGTACACCGGAAATTACCTTTACATCTGTCAATTTTATTCCGTTAAGAGCGACTTGTTGAGTTTCACGAGTAAGGAAGTCTCGAATCCAGTTGCAAATCTAGTCCGATATTCGGTCAACTGGACTTTGTTTTTTTTTTAGACCTTTCCGAAGTCGAGGAACAGGGTATCAACCAGAGCGCCGATGTCTGTAGCATTGTGGATATCACGGAGGAACACAGCGAACTGAGTTTCGCAAGATCTCCGTTTCTGGAAACCCCATTGATTTTTATGAAGGAGATTTTCCTTATCGAGAAACGTAACCTAAGGACGTCACACACATCCATGCCCGAGGCAGAACCTGCGACCGTAGAGGTCGCACGGTTCCAGAATGTAGCGCCTAGAACCGCTCGGCCACCCCGGCCGGCCATCAACGATACAGGCCTATAATTATGTGGCCTATAATTATGTCCATCTGTCCTACGACCCTTCTTGAAAACTTGTGTGACCTGCACTTTTTTCCAGTCGCTAGGTGCCCTTCGTTGCTCTAGCGACCTACGATAAACTGCCGCTAGTAGGGGAGCAAGTTCTTTCGCACTATCTCTGTCTGTAAAATCCTTCAGGTGTTGACGCCTTTCCATTACAAAGCGATTGCAATTGTGTTTCTATACTGTTCGGAACGATTGTTTTTTCTTAATATTTAGGAGAAGCTAAAACATGTACCGATATGTGAATCGCTAAAATAAGGCAGCCATTTTGTTGTCATCGTACCATTACTAAAAACGGAAATCCAGTGCCATTTGGTGTCCCACTTTCCGTCAGGGCAACCACTTCTCCTCTCACTGCTGTTACTGTGACCATCTTCAGCTGAAGATGTTAGTGTTGTAATGGCGTAATACGAGCTACCTACATCTCATAGTTAGAAAATACCCTTTAATTTTATCATCGATATAATTTCCAATTACAATGAAGCTATGGAAGATACACTGCACCAAAGTAAAAGATGAAATCCCTGATTGCTGTTTCTGTTCCTGCAGTAACACTTCACCCCCCCCCCCTCCCGGTTTTCCCCCATTTTTTTTAAAGAATCGCACTCCCATGCACAAAACATTCGTCTCACGCAACTCAATATTATGACGTGATATCTTCTGAACCGTGTCTCTTACAGAAATATAATTTTAAACGCATAAGCAGTGGTATGTGGATACTGTCAGCAAAGTATCTTGCGAATACAATTAGAAGGATGCAATAAATTAAAACGTCCGATGGTGATGTTTTACTTCACGAAAAGCGAAAATTTAGTAACCTTTTTTCTTTCACTATTTTGTGACGGATATCTGCGAGAACATGTCTCGAAAAGGTTTTGAAACTGCCCCTTTGCAAAATTACGAATGTCAGTGCTGGAAAAACTTCTACGTTATTTGAGTTTCAAACAGCTGAGCAAAACTCAACGAACTCAAACAGAGTTTTCTCTTTACTTACTCTGATCATCACTAAACTGATACACAATATTTTTAGCGCAACGCAATCTGACTTTCAATAATGCCTACAAAAGAATAGCCCCGACTAACAATAAACTATACATTTCATGAATCATTTACCTCACAAAAATCTTCGTTACTAGAACTACTGCAATACAGCGAGCGCCAATACTGCCAGCTAAATAAAAGATTCTAACTACTGAAGGCACTAACTACTGATAGGAAAAGTTAGCAAATTACAGATGTTGATAGAGAACAAACAATGTATTTACCTTAATAATGTTCAAAAGTCATCATATATATATATATATATATATATATATATATATATATATATATATATATATATATATATGACATCCATCTTTACAAATTTCCTTTTTCTGGCGGATACACGTCCAGATCGTGCTCACATAGTAACCTCTCAAAACTCTGCCATCTCTCTCCCAACACCCACCACTGCTGGCGGCACACCTCCAACTGCGCAACGCTACGCGCTGTTCCCATCCAACTGCCCAACACTACACAAGTGAATATTCCTACAGTGAGTCCAACCAGCCACAGACTGCACACAGCGCAGTCAGCGATTTTCATAGACAGCACTACGTGCCATTACCAAATAAAAATCTAAGCAGCCTACTTACAGTTCTAAATTACGTGTTAAGTTTATTGGAAGTCACTAAGTGGTCTGATTCTCAAATATTCGATGAATGTAGTGTGGTTAAACGGCGCACTGTGATTTACACTGCTTCGACCCGTAAACACATTTGTTGCTTGTGGCTGGTTCAAATGGCTCTGAGCACTATGGGACAACTTCTGTGGTCATCAGTCCCCTAGAACTTAGAACTACACTCCTGGAAATGGAAAAAAGAACACATTGACACCGGTGTGTCAGACCCACCATACTTGCTCCGAACACTGCGAGAGGGCTGTACAAGCAATGATCACACGCACGGCACAGCGGACACACCAGGAACCGCGGTGTTGGCCGTCGAATGGCGCTAGCTGCGCAGCATTTGTGCACCGCCGCCGTCAGTGTCAGCCAGTTTGCCGTGGCATACGGAGCTCCATCGCAGTCTTTAAAACTGGTAGCATGCCGCGACAGCGTGGACGTGAACCGTATGTGCAGTTGACGGACTTTGAGCGAGGGCGTATAGTGGGCATGTGGGAGGCCGGGTGGACGTACCGCCGAATTGCTCAACACGTGGGGCGTGAGGTCTCCACAGTACATCGATGTTGTCGCCAGTGGTCGGCGGAAGGTGCACGTGCCCGTCGACCTGGGACCGGACCGCAGCGACGCACGGATGCACGCCAAGACCGTAGGATCCTACGCAGTGCCGTAGGGGACCGCACCGCCACTTCCCAGCAAATTAGGGACACTGTTGCTCCTGGGGTATCGGCGAGTACCATTCGCAACCGTCTCCATGAAGCTGGGCTACGGTCCCGCACACCATTAGGCCGTCTTCCGCTCACGCCCCAACATCGTGCAGCCCGCCTCCAGTGGTGTCGCGACAGGCTTGAATGGAGGGACGAATGGAGACGTGTCGTCTTCAGCGATGAGAGTCGCTTCTGCCTTGGTGCCAATGATGGTCGTATGCGTGTTTGGCGCCGTGCAGGCAAGCGCCACAATCAGGACTGCATACGACCGAGGCACACAGGGCCAACACCCGGCATCATGGTGTGGGGAGCGATCTCCTACACTGGCCGTACACCACTGGTGATCGTCGAGGGGACACTGAATAGTGCACGGTACATCCAAACCGTCATCGGACCCATCGTTCTACCATTCCTAGACCGGCAAGGGAACTTGCTGTTCCAACAGGACAATGCACGTCCGCATGTATCCCGTGCCACCCAACGTGCTCTAGAAGGTGTAAGTCAACTACCCTGGCCAGCAAGATCTCCGGATCTGTTCCCCATTGAGCATGTTTGGGACTGGATGAAGCGTCGTCTCACGAGGTCTGCACGTCCAGCACGAACGCTGGTCCAAGTGAGGCGCCAGGTGGAAATGGCATGGCAAGCCGTTCCACAGGACTACATCCAGCATCTCTACGATCGTCTCCATGGGAGAATAGCAGCCTGCATTGCTGCGAATGGTGGATATACACTGTACTAGTGCCGACATTGTGCATGCTCTGTTACCTGTGTCTATGTGCCTGTGGTTCTGTCAGTGTGAGCATGTGATGTATCGGACCCCAGGAATGTGTCAATAAAGTTTCCCCTTCCTGGGACAATGAATTCTTATTTCAATTTCCAGGAGTGTACTTAAACTTAACTAACCTAAGGACATCACACACATCCATGCCCGAGGCAGGATTCGAACCTGCGACCGTAGCAGTCCCGCGGTTCCGGACTGCGCGCCTAGAACCACTAGACCACCGCGGCCGGCTTGTTGCTTGTATTTCTGTATTAAATCTTTAACATAAGGTTATACCTCTTAATGAACAGTTTATGAGAGAATTTTAATTTTTAAATTCGGCCAATAATTATATGAAATACTGAAAATAATTGTTTTCCCTGGAAGCCATTAGCTTGCAACTGGAACAGTGTCGCAGATTTTTGCCTTATAAATAGTCTGGATGTAGTCCAAGTTCACAGTACGTTGACTGAACTGGGTGGGAGGGAGGATAGAAGGGTTAAAAACATTCAGAAACAAAAATCACTACAAAAATCCAAAATAAAAACTAAACAGAATATGGTTGTTATGTGTATCAAATGACTGCAGTTGCTTACGAGAATGCGAATTTTGTCAAGGCAAAAGTTAACGACGCGTATTTATCGATGTTTCAGTTAACATATGTATCATTTTTTGTCTAGCTAATTAGCTGAATCGAAGTACTTTGACATCATTCTTCGACCGAAATAGCTCAGATGCTTCAAAGGCTGTTTTGTAATTGTTTAAAACAAAGTTGAGCAGTTCATGAAAGCTGTCTTTTTCAGAAGCTAGTATGCCACTGTGACTAATAAGTCGTTCCAACTTTCAATAAATGTTAGGAAAATTTCTAAAAACGAAAGCAGAAATGAAAACATGAAATACACATTGAGAGCTGACAGAGGAAATACGAATACAAATAACTGGTCTGAAAAGACGCAAATAATTACAAGTAATTTTATTTTGTAGGTGAGAGTGAAATATTTCTCTGATATTGTAAAAATGTATTTGAAATGTAAACTACACGATAATGTCCAAATGCAGTTCGGCTAAAATTTCATCCAAGACCAACCTTAACAAGACAGCCAATACTGCTTCAGCACGTTTCATGCTACACTTACTGTGCCGTAATAGCTGCTCATGCAGGTGCCCCACGTGACATCTGTGCATTTGGTTCTACTATTGCTTACTTTCACATCTACATTTATGCTCCGCAAGCCACCCAACGGTGTATGGTGGAGGGCACTTTACGTGCCACTGTCATTACCTCCCTTTCCTGTTCCAGTCGCGTATGGTTCGCGGGAAGAACGACTGTCTGAAAGCCTCCGTGCGCGCTCTAATCTCTCTAATTTTACATTCGTGATCTCCTCGGGAGGTATAAGTAGGGGGAAGCAATATATTCGATACCTCCTCATCCAGAAACGCACCCTCTCGAAACCTGGACAGCAAGCTACACCGCGATGCAGAGCGCCTCTCTTGCAGAGTCTGCCACTTGAGTTTATTAAACATCTCCGTAACGCTGTCACGGTTTCCAAATAACCCTGTGACGAAACGCGCCGCTCTTCTTTGGATCTTCTCTATCTCCTCCGTCAAACCGATCTGGTATGAATCCCACACTGATGAGCAATACTCAAGTATAGGTCGAACGAGTGTTTTGTAAGCCACCTCCTTTGTTGATGGACTACATATTCCAAGCATTCTCCCAATGAATCTCAACCTGGTACCCGCCTTATCAACAATTAATTTTATATGATCATTCCACTTCAAATCGTTCCGCACGCATACTTCCAGATATTTTACAGAAGTAACTGCTACCAGTGTTTGTTCCGCTATCATATAATCATACAATAAAGGATCCTTCTTTCTATGTATTCGCAATACATTACATTTGTCTATGTTAAGGGACAGTTGCCACTCCCTGCACCAAGTGCCTATCCGCTGCAGATCTTCCTGCATTTCGCTACAATTTTCTAATGCTGCAACTTCTCTGTATACTACAGCATCATCCGCGAAAAGCCGCATGGAACTTCCGACACTATCTACTAGGTCATTTATATATATTGTGAAAAGCAATGGTCCCATAACACTCCCCTGTGGCACGCCAGAGGTTACTTTAACGTCTGTAGACGTCTCTCCATTGATAACAACATGCTGTGTTCTGTTTGCTAAAAACTCTTCAATCCAGCCACACAGCTGGTCTGATATTCCGTAGGCTCTTACTTTGTTTATCAGGCGACATGTGCCAGTGTTCGCTATTATACAACTGTACCTCCTGATATGTATTGTAATACAGCAAAATATACTATTCAGAAATAACAGGTTTGAAATAAGAGTTACTAGACATGTAAAGCTACCGTGTACTATCGCAAGTAAGAATAAACAACGACAGTTTTCCTGGTAGTTTAGCTAAGCTCGTAACCGCACTACCTGTACGCTGAAACATCGATAAATATTACAGTTTCAACGGAGAAATAACACCGCCTACCTGTGGCAAATAATTTTTTTCCTTCATTGACCTAGGTTTCGACACCCCTAAAGACGTCTTCATCAGAATGAAAATTTCACGGCCGTAGACATTGCGAGAAGGCAGCAGTCAAAGTTTCGAGCTGATATGGTCAAGTCAAAAATTAAAAATGTTCCAGCCATTGGTACGTATACCTTGCAATGAAAAACAACATCCTGATGGAGACTTCCTCAGAGGCATCAAAATCTAGGTCAATGTTAAAAAAAACGGTTGTGATGTTGTCTCCATACCCGTACACATCCAACCGGTCACTATGTTATTTGGAAATTTGTGATAAGGTACTAAGGGATCAAACTGCTGAGGTCTTCGGTCCCTAAGCTTGCATACTACTTAAACTAACTTACGCTAAGAGCAACACAAACACCTATGCCCGAGGGAGGACTCGATCCTCCGACGGGGGTAGCCGCGCGGTCCGTATCGAGATGCCTTAGACCTCGCGGTCACACCGCGCGGCTCGACAAATATGCATCGTTAACATTTGCCTACACAAAATCCGAATTCATAAAGGCACTTCCATAACTAAATGCAATAATAATCGGTGTTATCTAATATCGATCGCTTTGTTTGCGTATGCGATCAGTGTCTTACTAGTTTCCCCTAGAAACCAGAAGCGGTCAAACGTATAGAAACTGAGTGTGGATATATAAATGGCAGTGTTCTAGATCATTATCCTCCTGTCTCTTACTTAAGAATAAACAGTAAGAATAGCAAAATTGAAATTATCATTGTTCGATTCAGGCTTTGTTCGAAAATTGTTGATTCTTAATGTGGAAGTGAGGGAAGTTGTAGTAAAAACATATATATATATATATATATATATATATATATATATATATATATATATATATTTTTACTACAACTTCCCTCACTTCCACATTAAGAATATATATATATATATATATATATATATATATATATATATATACAAATTCATCATACAGCGCTAAACTTAACTTGTGTCAGAGAGGGTCAAGTGCCTCAACAAGGCCTCTGGCTCAATTTTTTCCATGCCCCTCACATTTTTCAATAATTAAACTCCGCCCGAATAGCCCATGAAGGCCCACTGGACCGTCCGGCCGCCGTGTCATCCTCATCCCACAGGCGTGACTGGATGCGGATATGGAGGGGCATGTGGTCAGCACACCGCTCTCCCGGCCGTATGTCAGTTTACGAGGCCTAAGATGACCTAAGATGTTAAGTCCCATAGTGCTCAGGGCCATTTGAACCATTTTTTACTTCGTCGATCTTATACAAAGCACGTTCCTTTTATTGCTAAACAGATTTCGCAGTTATCCATTATTGAAGAAACTTTTGCCTTTGATCATGATGAAGAACGTTCTATTAACTACACAGTTTTTTTGTATTTGTGCTTGTAAACGGTTCTTGCAACGGAAGTAATTCTTTTGCTTACATAAAAGCGCAGAAGTTACCTGAGCAGCTAATTTATAGGATATAAAATACACCGTGGACCAACACGGAACGATGTGCAGTTATAATTATGTGCAAAACACAAAAACAAAAAACGGGGCCTCTCTTACACATTCATTTACGTTTGTTTCGCTACCAATGCTACCAACACGAACGGTAGTCCTCTCGTTTATTACGTGATTTATGTACTGTACCAAAACTACCGAAAGGTATTTTTGGTAAAGCGCAGCTCCAGGAGTTACACAGTGCGTATTTCATAACGTCTGAGCGCAAGTGTTGGCATGTTTCTTGTCGCTGACGGAAGTGTTCCAGTTGCGTCAGCAAACCACGCTGCGGTAAATCATTTCCCCGGAGACCACTCTCACCTTCCCCGTCACATATGTATCCGTGAGCGCACGCACGTATGCACAGACACACACACACACACACACACACACACACACACACACACACACACATATTAAGTGTTGACGACAACGACCACGCCGTAACGCAACCTATAGGTGTTCTAAAACCTTAGTTTTTGAAATGACAGCATGTTAATCCTGGGCTGCTACTAAACGAATTTATTTATATATACGAGGTGTGGCTAGAAAAAAACCGGACTAGTACTGGTGAAACAATAAAACGAATGCAATAAGGCTGAAAGTCGCGTGGCCTGTCACGTGACTCTCGCTCCGCCTACTGCTCGAGTTTCATCTGCCTCCTGCACTCAGTCTGCCCGTGGCGTCTGTTTTAAGTAGTTGACGTTTTGTCTGTGCGTCGGAAAATGTTGAGTGTACAGAAAGAACAGCGTGTTAATATCAAATTTTGTTTCAAACTAGGAAAATCTGCAAGTGAAACGTTTGTAATGTTACAACAAGTGTACAGCGATGATTGTTTATCGCGAACACAAGTGTTTGAGTGGTTTAAACGATTTAAAGATGGCCGCGAAGACACCAGTGATGACACTCGCACTGGCAGACCGTTGTCAGCAAAAACTGATGCAAACATTGAAAAAATCGGTAAACTTGTTCGACAAGACAACAACTCCTGTTAACTCAGACACTGCTCTGATTGTTAAACGGCGATCTTGTCGAACAAGTTTACCGATTTTTTCAATGTTTGCATCAGTTTTTGCTGACAACGGTCTGCCAGTGCGAGTGTCATCACTGGTGTCTTCGCGGCCATCTTTAAGTCGTTTAAACCACTCAAACACTTGTGTTCGCGATAAACAATCATCGCTGTACACTTGTTGTAACATTACAAACGTTTCACTTGATGATTTTCCTAGTTTGAAACAAAATTTGATGTTAACACGCTGTTCTTTCTGTACACTCAACATTTTCCGACGCACAGACAAAACGTCAACTACTTAAAACAGACGCCACGGGCAGACTGAGTGCAGGAGGCAGATGAAACTCGAGCAGTAGGCGGAGCGAGAGTCACGTGACAGGCCACGCGACTTTCAGCCTTATTGCATTCGTTTTATTGTTTCACCAGTACTAGTCCGGTTTTTTTCTAGCCACACCTCGTATATGAAGACAGTAACTGTTTTCGAAAGAACAGATACCATTGATGACCGTGCAGCTTCTCTAGAATAAATGACAATTAGTTGAAACTCTCAGCTGCCGACAGGTGTTATTGATATACCTCCATGGCGGCAGCTGAAAATGTGTGCCCCGACTGGGACTCGAACCCGGGATCTCCTGCTTACATGGCAGACGCTCTATCCATCTGAGCCACCGAGCTAACAAATGAATAGCGCGACTGCAGGGACTTATTCCTTGCACGCTTCCCGTGTGACCCAGATTCTCAACTGTCCACAATCTACATATGTAATTTTTCCTAAGAGATATTTGCCCATTCACTCGGTGGTTCAGATGGATAGAGCGTCTGCCATGCAAGCAGGAAATCCCGGGTTCGAGTCCCAGTCGGGGCACACATTTTCAGCTGTCCCCATGGAGGTATATCAAGAACACCTGTCGGTAGCTGAGGGTTTTAATTATCATTCGAATTTATTTACGATCGCAGTTTCGGCTAGTGCGCCGATTGATGTAACAGTTCACTAACGCCCATATCTCCAGATGTCAGAAACTTAAATCGGTACCAAATGTTGCAAGTCGATAGAGTATCACCAAAATACCGATTTAGTTCGTGCTATGTGCTGACGTCCAGCAGAACATGCGTAAACGGCATTTACACGGAAGCGCCATGTAACTGGTGTAGGCATGCGTATTCAAATACGTATTCAAATACGTGGATATACACTCCTGGAAATTGAAATAAGAACACCGTGAATTCATTGTCCCAGGAAGGGGAAACTTTATTGACACATTCCTGGGGTCAGATACATCACATGATCACACTGACAGAACCACAGGCACATAGACACAGGCAACAGAGCATGCACAATGTCGGCACTAGTACAGTGTATATCCACCTTTCGCAGCAATGCAGGCTGCTATTCTCCCATGGAGACGATCGTAGAGATGCTGGATGTAGTCCTGTGGAACGGCTTGCCATGCCATTTCCACCTGGCGCCTCAGTTGGACCAGCGTTCGTGCTGGACGTGCAGACCGCGTGAGACGACGCTTCATCCAGTCCCAAACATGCTCAATGGGGGACAGATCCGGAGATCTTGCTGGCCAGGGTAGTTGACTTACACCTTCTAGAGCACGTTGGGTGGCACGGGATAGATGCGGACGTGCATTGTCCTGTTGGAACAGCAAGTTCCCTTGCCGGTCTAGGAATGGTAGAACGATGGGTTCGATGACGGTTTGGATGTACCGTGCACTATTCAGTGTCCCCTCGACGATCACCAGTGGTGTACGGCCAGTGTAGGAGATCGCTCCCCACACCATGATGCCGGGTGTTGGCCCTGTGTACCTCGGTCGTATGCAGTCCTGATTGTGGCGCTCACCTGCACGGCGCCAAACACGCATACGACCATCATTGGTACCAAGGCAGAAGCGACTCTCATCGCTGAAGACGACACATCTCCATTCGTCCCTCCATTCACGCCTGTCGCGACACCACTGGAGGCGGGCTGCACGATGTTGGGGCGTGAGCGGAAGACGGCCTAACGGTGTGCGGGACCGTAGCCCAGCTTCATGGAGACGGTTGCGAATGGTCCTCGCCGATACCCCAGGAGCAACAGTGTCCCTAATTTGCTGGGAAGTGGCGGTGCGGTCCCCTACGGCACTGCGTAGGATCCTACGGTCTTGGCGTGCATCCGTGCGTCGCTGCGGTCCGGTCCCAGGTCGACGGGCACGTGCACCTTCCGCCGACCACTGGCGACAACATCGATGTACTGTGGAGACCTCACGCCCCACGTGTTGAGCAATTCGGCGGTACGTCCACCCGGCCTCCCGCATGCCCACTATACGCCCTCGCTCAAAGTCCGCACATACGGTTCACGTCCACGCTGTCGCGGCATGCTACCAGTGTTAAAGACTGCGATGGAGCTCCGTATGCCACGGCAAACTGGCTGACACTGACGGCGGCGGTGCACAAATGCTGCGCAGCTAGCGCCATTCGACGGCCAACACCGCGGTTCCTGGTGTGTCCGCTGTGCCGTGCGTGTGATCATTGCTTGTACAGCCCTCTCGCAGTGTCCGGAGCAAGTATGGTGGTTCTGACACACCGGTGTCAATGTGTTCTTTTTTCCATTTCCAGGAGTGTATAAGAGGCAGAATACGGCGCTGCGGTCGGCAACACTTATACTTGAAAACAAGTATCTAGCGCAATTGTTAGATCGGTTACGGCTGTTATAACGGCAGGTTATTAAGATTTAAGCGAGTTCGAACGTGATGCTATAGTCGGCGCACGAGCGGCGAGACACTGCATCTCCGAGGTAGCGACCATTTCACGAGTGTACCGTGAATATCAGGAATCCGATAAAACATCAGATCTCCGACATCAAGTGTCAGCGTGGGAACCATTCAACGAAACATCATCGATATGGTCTTTCGGAGCCGAAAGCCCACTCGTATACCCTTGATGACTACACGACACAATGCTTTACGCCTCGCCTGGGCCCGTCAACACCGACATTGGATTGTTGATGACTGGAAACATGTTGCCTGGTCGGACGAGTCTCGTTTCAAATTGTATCGAGCGGGCGGATGTGTACAGGTATGGAGACAACTTGCATGTCAGCAGGGGACTGTTCGAGCTGGTGGAGGCTCTGTAATGGTGTGGGGCGTGTGCAGTTGGAGTGATATGGGACCCCTGATACGTCTAGATACGACTCTGACAGCATCCTGTCTGATCATCTGCATCCATTCATTTTCATTGTGCATTCCGACGGACTTGGGCAATTCCAGCAGGGCACTGCGGTGCCTTACACGTCCAGAATTGCTACAAAGTTGCTCCAGGAACACTCTCCTGCGTTTAAACACTTCTGCTGGCCACGAACATTATAGAGCGTATCTTGGATGCCTTGCAACGTGCTGTTCAGAAGAGATCTCCACCCCGTCGTACTCTTAGGGATTTGCGGACAGCCCTGGAGGATTCATGGTGTCAGTTCCTTCCAGCACTACTTTAGACATTAGTCGAGTCCATGCCACATCGTGTTGCGGCATTTCTGCGTGCTCACAGGGGCCCTCCACGATATTAGCCATGTGTACAAGTTTCTTTGGTTCTTCGGTGTAAAATTACAGAGCACAGAAAACGCTTATCTGTGATTGACAGCTTTACAGATCTCTCGTGGCTGAGTTAGTTGCCGGCACGGTAGCTCAGCGTGTTCGGTCAGAGGACTACCTGCCCTCTGTAACAAAAAAAACAAAAAAAAACAAGAATAAAGAACTGAGTGAATGGATCAACGCTGAACTTGAATGGGTGTCTTGGGACGTCCGACATGATCAAATACAATAAACAATAACGAACAAGATGCGATAAAAAAAAAAGAATTTGGTAGAGCGTGAGGTCGTCCTACCAAAGGTCCCACGTTCAAACCCTACCACAATTTGTTTTAACTGTTTGCGCGTGAAATTGTTACAGGGAGAACATTTAAGTGACACGTAAAAAGATTTTTCGGAGTTTGTAGCAATGTTGTTTTGGCAGTCTGCTTTCGTTTCGTTAGCTGCAAGAAGGAAACCTGTAGAGCACATTTGTACAGACAGGTGTGGTGTTCGGTCGGACACGTGCGGCAGAAGAGACACCATTCGTGATGAAGTAGCTAGTGCACTTGTAGAAATCGCAACAGTAGAATAAAGAAACAATTACATCACACGTGTGGAGGTATTAATAGTCCCACATAACACTTTCACGCATAATACGTTAACATTGTGTCATTTTTGGGGGTATGGACTCAGGACCCTTGATATGCTCTACAACTTCCCCACGGGAGCTGTACATACACTCCTGGAAATTGAAATAAGAACACCGTGAATTCATTGTCCCAGGAAGGGGAAACTTTATTGACACATTCCTGGGGTCAGATACATCACATGATCACACTGACAGAACCACAGGCACATAGACACAGGCAACAGAGCATGCACAATGTCGGCACTAGTACAGTGTATATCCACCTTTCGCAGCAATGCAGGCTGCTATTCTCCCATGGAGACGATCGTAGAGATGCTGGATGTAGTCCTGTGGAACGGCTTGCCATGCCATTTCCACCTGGCGCCTCAGTTGGACCAGCGTTCGTGCTGGACGTGCAGACCGCGTGAGACGACGCTTCATCCAGTCCCAAACATGCTCAATGGGGGACAGATCCGGAGATCTTGCTGGCCAGGGTAGCACGTTGGATGGCACGGGATACATGCGGACGTGCATTGTCCTGTTGGAACAGCAAGTTCCCTTGCCGGTCTAGGAATGGTAGAACGATGGGTTCGATGACAGTTTGGATGTACCGTGCACTATTCAGTGTCCCCTCGACGATCACCAGTGGTGTACGGCCAGTGTAGGAGATCGCTCCCCACACCATGATGCCGGGTGTTGGCCCTGTGTGCCTCGGTCGTATGCAGTCCTGATTGTGGCGCTCACCTGCACGGCGCCAAACACGCATACGACCATCATTGGCACCAAGGCAGAAGCGACTCTCATCGCTGAAGACGACACGTCTCCATTCGTCCCTCCATTCACGCCTGTCGCGACACCACTGGAGGCGGGCTGCACGATGTTGGGGCGTGAGCGGAAGACGGTGTGCGGGACCGTAGCCCAGCTTCATGGAGACGGTTGCGAATGGTCCTCGCCGATACCCCAGGAGCAACAGTGTCCCTAATTTGCTGGGAATTGGCGGTGCGGTCCCCTACGGCACTGCGTAGGATCCTACGATCTTGGCGTGCATCCGTGCGTCGCTGCGATCCGGTCCCAGGTCGACGGGCACGTGCACCTTCCGCCGACCACTGGCGACAACATCGAAGTACTGTGGAGACCTCACGCCCCACGTGTTGAGCAATTCGGCGGTACGTCCACCCCGCCTCCCGCATGCCCACTATACGCCCTCGCTCAAAGTCCGTCAACTGCACATACGGTTCACGTCCACGCTGTCGCGGCATGCTACCAGTGTTAAAGACTGCGATGGAGCTCCGTATGCCACGGCAAACTGGCTGACACTGACGGCGGCGGTGCACATATGCTGCGCAGCTAGCGCCATTCGACGGCCAACACCGCGGTTCCTGGTGTGTCCGCTGTGCCGTGCGTGTGATCATTCCTTGTACAGCCCTCTCGCAGTGTCCGGAGCAAGTATGGTGGGTCTGACACACCGGTGTCAATGTGTTCTTTTTTCCGTTTCCAGGAGTGTATTAGTTACTCATAGTTACGCTCTTGCTGCGCTCCGTAATTCTGTTGTTACTATTAATTAACATTTACTCCTGTTTAGCAGGACGACAGCACATAGTATGAACTAAATCGGAGGTCTGTCGACATCGTCATCGATATCGTTTGGCACTGATCTAAGCGTCTGACATCTGGAGGTTTGGGTCTAAAAAGGTTGTACACCATATTTGGCGTTTGACGTTTGGTGGATGCACAGAGAAGTACAGGGTATCGAAAAGTACAGGGTGTAATCTAAGGTGCTCATTGTCCATATGTAGGCAATAAGTATAGCTGATTACAATATGTGCCCGGAAAGCTTGGCTTCCGAATTATCTTTCACAACTGTGTTACTCATCAGAATGATTTTCTTCGCCGCGTGGGATTAGCCGAGCAGTCTAAGAGCTGCAGTCATGGACCGTGCGGCTGGTCCCGGCGGAGGTTGGAGTCCTCCCTCGGGTATGGGAGTGGGTGTTTGTAGTGTGTAAGCTTAGGGACTGATGACCTTAGCACTTAAGTCCCACACACATTTGAACATTTTTTTTTTTATTTTCTTCCCGCAAGTAGTAACAGTAACAGAAGATGCCAGAGGAAAAATGCCCCTACTGGGGCATAAAAAATGTGAATATGCTCTTCTTGATTTAAAAGATTCTGAGTAAAAATTGGGGTATTAGCAGCCCCATTCTAGTTTTCTAGGTGCAGAGGAACGTAGGATGAGGCAGCTGGTACCCCACTATTCAGTGAGGATCTTTTAAATAAACGGGAACACATTCACATTTTTTGTGCACCGATGGGAACATTTTTCCTCTGGTAACTCATATGAAAAGAAATCTACTGGTCAGTAAAATTTCTAAAATTTACTTATGTCAAACAGATAAAACAAAACTAGTTTTACACCTCAGACCGCGTTTTATATGCAAATTTTTTTTTGCATGTGCTTCAGTATTGCAAGATGGCGTTCCCATATGATAACGGAGGCACTTTCAGCGCAATTCGTTGTGCTACGTCACTTTACAATTTTTACGTGCGAAAGTAAGTTATCTTTAAAGCCCTGTATCTCGGAAATCGATAAAGATATGAATAAAACTTTCTGGATAGTTCGAGATCGGGCTCTTAGGAATGCATCGTAAGAGTTACAGCCATTTTCCGTTCATAGCCGTCTCGGAAGGACCGGTTGAATTTCGGCACCCAAAAAATGTTGTTGGGGTACTTCGCGATGAGGGATAAAAATTTTCGAAAACGGGGAAATGGTGATTTTAGATAAATGAATAAAAAATATACCGTTAAAATTTGAGCAATCTGCTGAACTTGTTTGTTTTTAGATTTCGGCTCATACTGGATTTTACGCGTGTCTTGGAATCCTCGGCCGGGTCTTGGTCCTCTGGGGTCAGCGAAAATATAGTAAAAAACCCTTTCTTGGTGTTTTCTGAGGAAGCACCCTTAAATTAATTTTGCCATCATAAATCCCACTAAGCCCACCGTAGACGACATCAAAAGTGAAAAGAACCAACCGATGTACTCCATTTGCCTAAGCAGGAGGAAGTCTATAATATTTGTAATTTGACCATGTGGTGTAAGATGGTTATACTAAGATGATCCTTCTATTCGATATACGAACGGTCCGTAGCCCAAGGGCTGTCCAGAATACTTGACGTTTCTTTTTTATCACGAATAGAACTCGAGATATGAGAAACAGAAAATCCCGTTTTCATAAATTTAGGCAACATTGTCCGTGGGGCGCAGTGATCGAGTGCTATACTTTGGTTAAAAACAAAGCGAGATCGTAATAACATTTGTTTATTACGATCGGTTTCGGCTTATATTAAAGCCAAGCATCCTCAGATTTTTTGGGGTCCCTATGATTGGTAGCGTCGGCTCATATTTGTTAGCGGGATACGATCGTAGATTCATGCTCTAGTTCAACCAATTTTGACACGCAAAAAAGTGCTCTTTCACCAGGACAACGCACCAGCCCACACACGAGCGGTAACTGCTTCCATCCTATTCGCCAGATTTAGCCACAAGTGACTTCCTCCTGTTCTCTAACCCGAAACTTTGGCATGTTGGGAAGAAATCTTCATTAAATGAGGTCGTGATAGTTGCAGTCAAAGGGTGTTTAGAGATTTTTCACAGACACTATTCTTTTCCTGTGGGATGAAAACGATGGAGGATAGCTGGACCAACTGTATATCCCTCAAAGGAGACAATGTCAAGGAGTAACGTAACTTGTTTATGATAAAAACATTTTTTCTTTTTTTTCTCAGACTTACAAAACCAAACCATGTACACTACTGGCCATTAAAATTGTTACACCACGAAGATGACGTGTTACAGACGCATAATTTAACAGACAGGAATAAGATGCTGTCATTTGCAAATGATTAGCTTTTCAGAGCATTCACACAAGGTTGGCGCCGGTGACGAGACGTACAACGTGCTGACATGAGGAAAGTTTCCAACCGATTTCTCATACACAAACAGCTGTTGACTGGCGTTGCCTGGTCAAACGTTGTTGTGATGCCTCGTGTAAGAGGAGAAATGCGTACCATCACGTTTCCGACTTTGGTAAAGGTCGGATTGTAGCCTATCGCGATTGCGGTTTATCGTATTGCGACATTGCAAATCGCGTTGGTCGAGAACCAATGACTGTTAGCAGGATATGGAATCTGTGGGTTCAGGAGGCTAATACGGAACGCCGTGTTGGATCCCAACGGCCTCGTATCACTAGCAGTCGAGATGACAGAGATCTTATCCGCATGGATGTAGCGCATCGTGCAGCCACGTGTCGATCTCTGAGTCAACAGATGGGAACGATTGCAAGACAACAACCATCTGCACGAACAGTTCGTCGACGTTTGCAGCAGCATTGACTATCAGCTCTGAGACCATGGCTGCGGTTACCCTAGACGCTGCATCACAGACAGGAGCGCCTGCGATGGTGCACTCAACGACGAACCTGGATGTACGAATGGCAAAACATCATCTTTTCGGATGAATCCAGGTTCTATTTACAGCATCATGATGGTCGCATCCGTGTTTGGCGACATCGGGGTGAACGCACATTGGAAGCGTGTATTAGTCATCGCCATACTGGCGTATCACCCGACGCGATGGTATGGGGTGCCATTGGTTACACGTCTCGGTCACCTCTTGTTCGCATTGACGGCACTTTGAACAGTAGGCGTTACATTTCAGATGTGTTACGAACCGTCGATCTACCCTTCATTCGATCCCTGCGAAACCCTACATTTCAGCAGGATAATGCACGACCGCATGCTGCAGGTCCTGTATGGGCCTTTCTGGATACAGAAAATGTTCGACTGCTGCCCTGGCCAGCACATTCTCCAGGTCTCTCACCAATTGCAAAAGTTTGGTCAATGGTGGCCGAGCAACTGGCTCGTCACAATACGCCGGTCACTACTCTTGACGTACTGTGCTATCGTGTTGAAGCTGCATGGGCAGCTGTACCTGTACACGCCATCCAAGCTCTGTTTGACTGAATGCCCAAGCGTATCAAGGCCGTTATTAAGGCTAGAGGTGGTTGCTCTGGGTACTGATTTCTCAGGATCTATGCACCCAAATTGCATGAAAATGTACTCACATGTCAGTTCTAGTATGATATATTTCTCCAGTGAATACCCGTTTATCATCTGCATTTCTTCTTGGTGTAGCAATTTTAAACGCCAGTAGTGTATTTCATGTCACGAACGCTGTACCAGGGCGAGCAGGGGTAAATATTTTTCACGAAATCCGGCAGCAGCAGCGGCTGTGAGAGCCTTATCTGTCAGAGTCGTGTCGACGCCACGCGGCGTATCTCCAGCTCGCGCTATCGCCCGAAGACACCGGGAAAACCATTAGCCGTTCCTCCACAGCGGGGACCGCTGACCTTGGTGGGGGGACACTTCTCCTTACCTTGTCCACGAAATTCCTCAGGAAAGCCCGTATCCGCCGTGAAGCTCCCCGCCTGGCGGAAACCTTCAGAACGCCAGTACACGCGTACTGTCGTCGCCCAACTACGCACTGCGCACTCTTCAGGTCCCGACCTCTCGCCTCCGCGGCGGACCGCCGTGTACTGGTGTCGCCCGAACGGGCGAAGGCAGGAGTCCCGGCCGGTAGCTAATCACTGAGCAGGGCCATCATTCCACCATCACCGCCGCTTATTAACTTCGTTAACCTAACGAGTTCGCCCATCAAACGGCTTCTGCCCTCAGCGGTGGCAGTCCCCGCCCAGACAAACAGCTGTTCGCGACCTGCTTACGTCTCCAACGCGACACCTTTCGCAATCAAAAGGCTGTGCCGCTCTACGCGTGAGCTACACTACTACCCATTAAAATTGCTACGCCAAGAAGAAATGCAGATGATAAACGGGTATTCATTGGACAAATATATTATACTAGAACATATATAATTACATTTTCACGCGATTTGGGTGCGTAGATCCTCAGAAATCAGTACCCAGAACAACCAACTCTGGCCGTAATAACGGCCTTGATACGCCTGGGCATTCAGTAACACAGAGCTTGGATGGCGTGTACAGGTACAGCTAGCCATGCAGCTTCAACACGATACCACAGTTCATCAAGAGTAGTGACTGGCGTATTGTGACGAGCCAGTTGCTCTGCCACCATTGACCAGATGTTTTCAATTGGTGAGAGATCTGGAGAATATGCTGGCCAGGGCAGTAGTCGAACATTTTCTGTATCCAGAAAGGCCCGTACAGGACCTGCAACATGCAGTCGTGCATTATCCTGCTGAAATGTAGGGTTTCGCAGGGATCGACTGAAGGGTAGAGCCACGGGTCGTAACACATCTTAAATGGAACGTCCACTGTTCAAAGTGCCGTCAATGCGAACAAGAGGTGACCGAGACGTGTAAGCAATGGCACCCCATAACATCACGCCGGGTGATACGCCAGTATGGCGATGACGAAAACACGCTTACAATGTGCGTTCACTGCGATGTCGCCAAACACTGGTGCGACCATCATGATAATGTAAACAAAACCTGGATTCGTCCTAAAAAATGACGCTTTGCCATTTGTGCACCCAGGTTCATCGAGTACACCATCGCAGGCGCTCCTGTCTGTGATGCAGCGTCCAGGGTAACCGCAACCACGGTCTCCAAGCTGATAGTACATGCTGCTGCAAACGTCGTCGAACTGTTCGTGCAGATGGTTGTTGTCTTGCAAACGTCCCCATCTGTTGACTCAGGGTTCGAGACGTGGCTGCACGATCCGTTACAGCCATGCGGATAAGATGCCTGTCATCTCGACTGCTAGTAATACGAGGCCGTTGGGATCCAGCACGGTGTTCCGTATTACCCTCCTGAAGCCAGCGATTCCACATTCTGCTAATAGTCATTGTATCTCGACCAACGCGAGCAGCAATGTCGCGATACGGTAAACCGCAATCGCGATAGGCTACAATCCGACCTTTTATCTAAGTCGCAAACGTGATGGTACACATTTGTCCTCCTTACACGAGGCATCACAACAATGCTTCACCAGGAAACGCCGGTCAACTGGTGTTTGTGTATGACAAATCGGTTGGAAACTTTCCTGACGTTCAGCACGTTGTAGGTGTCGCCACTGGCGCCAACCTTGTGTGAATGCTCTGAAGAGCTAATCTTTCACATATCACAGCATTTTCTTCCTGTCTCTTAAATTTCACGTCTGTAGCACATCTTCTTGGTGTAGCAATTTTAATGGCCAATAGTGTAGTTCTGTTTTTATTGATGGGTCGTCTGCATGTGTATGGCTCCATATCTAATCTGGTGACTTCGGCATCTACTCTGCAAGCCATGTACTACAGTGTTTCACACTATATGATGACAAGTATCCGGACACCCACTATTGGACATTAATATGGGGTATCCCATCCTTGGCCTCTATGACGGCTTGAACACTGCTGGGGACGCTTTCAATGTCGGGACAGTCTGTGGAGGAATGGCAGCCACTTCTTCCTTGACAGTCGAAACCAGAGTGGATTGTTAAGTCCCACGCTGGACTCTTGAGGGAAGCCGACGCTCTAACACATCCTAAAGGTGTTCCATTCGTCTCAGGTCGGGATTGTGTGCTGGCCACTTTATTGCAGGGAGCGTTTGTCCACCTCCACAGATCCTGCGTGATGACATGGTGCTTTGTCATGCTGAAGTGTTCCCCTGCTGTATTGAGCAGACAATACAGTAAAATGTCTCCGTAGTTCTCAGTATTTCACGACACCTTTCGCAACTAAAGTAGTCTGTCCCTCCCCACAGGAGGTAGTCGTGTTTCGACTGATGGTCCGTGTCTCCAGGTGGGTAGCCCAACTTATTGATACATAACCAACACCAATTCATAAAATATCGTTCTTGTGCAACACAGCTAGCTCTTTATTCCCATGAACTAATGAGTGCTCTCGACAAGGGATCTCAGATCGATTCAGTGTTCCTAGATTTCCAGAAGGCTTTTGATACCGTTCCTCACAAGCGACTGTTAATCGAATTGTGTGCATATGGAGTATCGTCTCAGTTGTGTGACTGGATTCGTGATTTCCTCTCAGAGAGGTCACAGTTCGTAGTGATAGACGGTAAATAATTGAGTAGAACAGAAATGATATCTGGCGTTCCGCAAGGTAGTGTCATAGGCCCTTTACTGTTCCTGATTTACATAAATGATCTAGGTGATAATCTGAGCAGCCCCCTTAAATTGTTTACAGATGACGCTGTAATTTACCGTCGAGTAAAATCATCAGACGATATTACAGTTACAAAATCATCTAGAGAGAATTTCTGTATGGTGCGAAAAGTGCCAGTTGGTATTAAACAAAGAAAAGTGCGAGGTCATCCACATGGGTACTAAAAGAAATCCGATAAATTTGGGGTATACGATAAATCCCACAAATCTAAGGGCTGTCAATTCCACTAAATACGTAGGAATTACAATTACGAGCAGCTTAAATTGGGAAGACCACATAGATAATATTGTCGGGAACGCGAAACAAAGACTGCGCTTTGTTGGCAGAACACTTAGAAAATGCGACAAACCCACTAAACAGACAGCCTACATTACACTTGTCCGTCCTGTGATGGAATATCGGCTGCGCGGTATGGGATCCTTACCAGGTAGGATTGACAGAGGACATGGAAAAAGTGCAGCTCGTTTCATGTTATCGCTCAACAGGGGTGAGAGTGTCACTGATGTACTACGCGAGTTGGGGTGGTAGTCACTGAAACATAGGTGGTTTTCTTTGCGGCGAGATCTATTTATGAAACTTCAATCACCTACTTTCTGTTCCGAATGCTAAAATATTTTGTTGACATCCATCTACGTAGGGAGATGGTTCAAATGGCTCTGAGCACTATGGGACTTAACTTCTAAGGTCATCAGTCCCCTAGAACTTAGAACTACTTTAATCTAACTAACCTAAGGACGTCACACACATCCATGCCCGAGGCAGGATTCGAACCTGCGACCATAGCGGTCACGCGGTTCCGGACTGTAGCGCCTAGAACCGCACGGCCACACCGGCCGGCCATAGGGAGAAATGATCATCATAATAAAATAAGAGACATCAGAGGCCGAACGGAAAGATGTAGTTGTTCCTTTTTCCCACGCGTCATTCGAGAGTGGAATGGTAGAGAAGTTGTAAAAAAATGGTTCGATGAACCCTCTGCCAGGCACTTAAGTGTGAATTGCAGAGTGACCATGTAGATGTAGATGTAGAATCTGAGGGCTTGTGCATCTACTGTGCAAGCCATATACCACAGCGTTTCGCACCATATGATCAAAAGTACCCTGACACTCATTACCAGACGTTAATGTGGGGTGCGTCCATCCTTGACTTTTATGACGGCTTGAACACTGCTGGGGACAGTACCAGTGACATAACTGAATGTCTGTGGAGCAATGTCAGCCTGTTCTTCCTTCAGAGACGAAACCACAGTGGATAGCTATGGTCGACGCTGGACTCTTGAGCAAAGCCGACGTTCTAACTCTTCCTAAAGGCGTTCCATTGGGCTCAGGTCGGGATTGTGTGCTGACCACTCTATTTCGGGCAGCCTTTGTCCACCCTCACAGATCCTGCGTCATGAAAAGGTGCATTGTCATGCTGAAGCATACAATCATCTGAAGTGTTCCTTTGCTGTACTCTGCAGCCAATACAGTGAAATTTCTCCATAGTCCCCATTAGTTCGCGACTCCTTTCGCAACTAAAGTGCTCCATGCAGGAGGTAGTTATGTGTTGACTGGTGGGCCATGTCTCCAGGCGAGTGGCCCCATATCTCATCTCAGGGCTTCTGCATCTACTCTGCAAGCCATGTACCATAGTGTTTCACACCATATGATCAAAAGTACCCTGACACTCATTACCGAACGTTAATGTGGGTTGCGTCCATCCTTGACTTTTATGACGCCTTGAACACTGCTGTGGACAGTACCGGTGACATAACTGAATGTCAGCCTGTTCTTCCTTGAGAGACGAAACCACAGTGGATAGCTATGGTCGACGCTGGGCTCTTGAGCAAAGCCGACGTTGTAACTCATCCTAAAGGCGTTCCATTGGGCTCAGGTCGGGATTGTGTGCTAACCACTCTATTTCGGGGATCCTTTGTCCACCCTCACAGATCCTGCGTCATGAAAAGCTGCATTGTCATGCTGAAGCATACAATCACTGTCTCTGAAGTGTTCCTTTGCTATACTCAGCAGCCAATACAGTGAAATTTCTCCATAGTCCTCATTAGTTCGCGACACCTTTCGCAACTAAAGTGCTCCATGCAGGAGGTAGTTATGTGTTGACTGGTGGGCCATGTCTCCAGGCGAGTGGCCCCATATCTCATCTCAGGGCTCCTGCATCTACTCTGCAAGCCATGTACCATAGTGTTTCACACCATATGATCAAAAGTACCCTGACACTCATTACCAGACGTTAATGTGGGGTGCGTCCATCCTTGACTTTTATGACGGCTTGAACACTGCTGTGGACAGTACCAGTGACATAACTGTATGTCTGTGGAGCAATGTCAGCCTGTTCTTCCTTGAGAGACGAAACCACATTGGATAGCTATGGTCAACGCTGGACTCTTGAGCAAAGCCGACGTTCTAACTCATCCTAAAGGCGTTCCATTGGGCTCAGCTCGGATCAATGGGCAGGCCCGTCTATTTCAGGGAGCTGTTACCCACCCTCACTGATCTTGCTTTATGACATGGTGCATTGTCATGCTGAAGGATGCAATCATTATCTCTGAACTGTTCCTCTGCTGTACTCACCAGACAGTACAGTAAAATATCTCCATATCGTTCAGTGTTTAGTGTTCTCGTCAACACAAGAAGAGGATCACGTGCTAACCACAAAAAACAGACACATACGGTTCTTTCTTTTTCGTTACTTGGGACAACTGAATATGTCAAAAACGACGCATGGTACAAAAACAAAGTTATAGAGTAAAAGTTAATGTTAGTAAAGGGGACATCTGTCTGTAACACACCTGGCCGTATCCTAACCACCCCTCCTGCGTGGGCAGATGAAACCTCGTATTTTCAAATGGGAACCCCCCCCCCTTTTTATTGCATATTCTACGCAAAGAAAAAAAGAAACGTACGGTTAGTTCGAACCATCATTTTCTATTCGTGGCAAATTACGCTGAAATAGACAAATATCAGGCTTGACTGTTTCTGCGGTTACAAACGGACGCATCTGATCCTACATTTCATTTACGATACAGATCCAAACCTTTTGTGTTCCGACGGTTGATATTTACGTTCGAAATTTAGAGTTCAAAAATTGGCTGTACAGTATAATATGTTTAGCAGTATCAGTGTCTGGTCAGAAACTACGTTTCGCCCTATCCGAGAACAACGACGTGGATGTAATAGTTTTCCGTTCCTTTCCGTTCACGTCGAGATTCTTGGGTTGAGTCAGTCATCTTGCCTCTCAGACTCTTTGTTGTTGATTTTGGTCAGTTCCCTTGCCCCTCACGATTGTGGTGCTTGATTTTAGTGAGCATCCATGGCAGGTGCACCTGTCACTATCACTTCACCGACATCGTGGTTTGTATTCCGCGGGTAGCCGCGCAGCAGCCAGCGCGAAAGTTACGGCGTTGGGCGGAAACATACAACTAAATCAGTCACCCTGATGGTAGGGTTCGAGGGCGGATACCGAAATCAAGAATTCTGATATTGTGGGGACTCGCCACAGTCGACCCCGCAGGCAACAGAAAACTACACCATACAAGTAGCTTGTTTTCCAGAAATGTCCATGGCTGGGCATATTATTTGTACTGTACAGTTACATCTGCAACACTCAAGTAACGTTGGAACATCAATATCAATCGTAAGTGTCCCAAAACGACGGGGTATGGACTCGACTAATGTCTGAAGTAGTGCTGGAGGAAACTGACACCATGAATCCTGCAGAGCTGTCCCTAAATCCGTAAGAGTACTTGGGGATGGAGATCTCTTCTGAACAGCACGTTGCAAGGCATCCCACATACGGTCAATAATGTTCATGTCTGGTGAGTTTGGTAGCCAGCGGAAGTGTTTAAACTGAGAGTAGTGTTCCTGGACCCACTCTATGGCAGTTCTGGACATATGAGGTGTCGTATTGTCCTGCTGGAACTGCCCACGTCCGTCGGAATGCACAGTGCTCGTGAATGGAAGCAGGTGATCAGGCAGGAATCTTTAGTATGCGTCACCTGTCAGAATCGTACCTAGACGTATCAAGGGGTTGCATATCATTGCAACTGCACACGCTCCACACCACTACAGAGCCTCCACCAGCTTGAACAGTACCCTGCTGACATGCAAGGTCCATGAATTCATGAGGTTCCCTCCATACACTGTAAGTAGCCTGTTTAGGTTTTTGTGTTGGTAATGCCACGTAGCGCTCTGTGTGAAAATCACTGACTGTGCCGTGTGCAGTCTTGAGGTTGGTCGGCATTGTTGCAATATTTGCTATTGTAGTGCTGGGCAGTTGGCTGTTAACAGCGCGTAGCGTTGTGCAGTTGGAGGTGAGCCGCCAGCAGTGGTGGATGTGGGGAGAGAGATGGCAGAATTTTGAGAGCGGATGATCTGGACGTGTGTCCATCAGAGCCAGTAAATTTGTAAGACTGGATGTCATCCTATATATATATATATATATATATATATATATATATATATATATATATATATATATATATATATATACTCCTGGAAATGGAAAAATGAACACATTGACACCGGTGTGTCAGACCCACCATACTTGCTCCGGACACTGCGAGAGGGCTGTACAAGCAATGATCACACGCACGGCACAGCGGACACACCAGGAACCGCGGTGTTGGCCGTCGAATGGCGCTAGCTGCGCAGCATTTGTGCACCGCCGCCGTCAGTGTCAGCCAGTTTGCCGTGGCATACGGAGCTCCATCGCAGTCTTTAACACTGGTAGCATGCCGCGACAGCGTGGACGTGAACCGTATGTGCAGTTGACGGACTTTGAGCGAGGGCGTATAGTGGGCATGCGGGAGGCCGGGTGGACGTACCGCCGAATTGCTCAATACGTGGGGCGTGAGGTCTCCACAGTACATCGATGTTGTCGCCAGTGGTCGGGGGAAGGTGCACGTGCCCGTCGACCTGGGACCGGACCGCAGCGACGCACGGATGCACGCCAAGACCGTAGAATCCTACGCAGTGCCGTAGGGGACCGCACCGCCACTTCCCAGCAAATTAGGGACACTGTTGCTCCTGGGATATCGGCGAGGACCATTCGCAACCGTCTCCATGAAGCTGGGCTACGGTCCCGCACACCCTTAGCCCGTCTTCCGCTCACGCCCCAACATCGTGCAGCCCGCCTCCAGTGGTGTCGCGACAGGCGTGAATGGAGGGACGAATGGAGACGTGTCGTCTTCAGCGATGAGAGTCGCTTCTGCCTTGGTGCCAATGATGGTCGTATGCGTGTTTGGCGCCGTGCAGGTGAGCGCCACAATCAGGACTGCATACGACCGAGGCACACAGGGCCAACACCCGGCATCATGGTGTGGGGAGCGATCTCCTACACTGGCCGTACACCACTGGTGATCGTCGAGGGGACACTGAATAGTGCACGGTACATCCAAACCGTCATCGAACCCATCGTTCTACCATTCCTATACCGGCAAGGGAACTTGCTGTTCCAACAGGACAATGCACGTCCGCATGTATCCCGTGCCACCCAACGTGCTCTAGAAGGTGTAAGTCAACTATCCTGGCCAGCAAAATCTCCGGATCTGTCCCCCATTGAGCATGTTTGGGACTGGATGAAGCGTCGTCTCACGCGGTCTGCACGTCCAGCACGAACGCTGGTCCAACTGATGCGCCAGGTGGAAATGGCATGGCAAGCCGTTCCACTGGACTACATCCAGCATCTCTACGATCGTCTCCATGGGAGAATAGCAGCCTGCATTGCTGCGAAAGGTGGATATACACTGTACTAGTGCCGACATTGTGCATGCTCTGTTGCCTGTGTCTATGTGCCTGTGGTTCTGTCAGTGTGATCATGTGATGTATCTGACCCCAGGAATGTGTCAATAAAGTTTCCCCTTCCTGGGACAATGAATTCACGGTGTTCTTATTTCAATTTCCAGGAGTGTATATAATTACTTTTGAACACTGTTAAGGTAAATACATTGTTTGTTCTCTATGAAAATCTTGCATTTGCTAACTATGCCTATCAGTAGTTAGTGCCTTCCGTAGTTTGAATCTTTTATTTAGCTGGCGGTATTGGCGCTCGCTGTATTGCAGTAGTTTGAATAACGAAGATTTTTGTGAGGTAAGTGATTCATGAAAGGTATAGATTATTGTTAGTCAGGGCCATTCTTTTGTAGGAGTTATTAAAAGTGAGATTGCGTCGCGCTAAAAATATTGTGTGTCAGTTTAGTGTTGATCAGAATAGGTAAAGAGCGAAATGTGTGAGTACGTTCAGTTCTGCTCAGCTGTTTGAAAAGCAAATAATGTAAGAGGTTAATCAGCCCAGTCATTCATAAATTTTTCTGAGGGGAAGTTTCAACCCTTACACGTCCATCCGCTCGATTGAAATGAGACTCTTCCGACCGGGCAGCATGTTTCCAGTCATCAACAGCCCGATGTCGGTGCTGACGGGCCCAGGCGAGGCGTAAAGCTTAGTGTCGTGCAGTCATCAAGGGTATAAGAGTGGGCCTTGGCTCCGAAAGCCCATATCGATAATGTTTTCTCGTTCCAAGACAATATTTCATCATCGACAGCACATTTGCAGACATAAACACGCATATTTTATATGCACAGTCCACTTGTGGTTATACATTTTACTGCGCTTTTTGCGAGGTTTTCATGGAGACGGTGCAACTTGTCAGCAGTTTGCTGTACCACCATTGTCAAGAACGCATTTTTTTTTTAATCACAGATGGTAGCTCATAACCTCACTTTCAGCTTTCGCTGCTGGGCTAACCATGGTGACGCTGTATTTACGTTGGTCCTAGTGAGGACACAATACCATATGACGATGACGTCGGCTGACGTTGCGTTGACGTGTTGACTGAAACGATGTAGCTGGCGGAACCGATAAAGTCTAATGAGATATAGCGGGTCGTTCAGCGCATTGTTACACTGCTGACCGAGAATATCTACCTGGCGTGAAACGGGCTCTTCTGTTGACACTTTTTTGTGTCCTGAGCAGATGAGAGATAACAAGACAGGTTGAGGTCTGGACCTAACTTACTCGCTAACGCCGTTTCTTAATGGTATGGGTCCCAGGGAGACGAAGCTACAGATGTTAATAATCTTTACTAATGACGGAGGGCGATCCTGTTGTACAACGCCGGAAATCAGAATTCTGCTTGACTTGCCCCACTTCCACCTGTTAAGGTGATTACCGGGAAAGGGAGTGTTTGCAGGTCACCCATCAGTGGCCTAAGCTTTCTCGTCGTTTGACACAAGAGACACGCACTCGTTCTGCAGTGCGTCACACGGGAGAAGACCCTGTGTCCAAACGCAAACAAAGGCATTCCAGCCGAAGTGAATCATCCATTAGGTTGCAAGCATCCTACAGTAATGCTCCGATTAATTCAGCGCCGTGGCCTTCTCGGCCGTGAATGTTGTTGCCCGTGACGTCAACGTTGTGTTTCAGACCATAAGTAATTTAGCAGTGGATTTTCCGGTCGTCAAAGGGCTCTGCCGACCGCCTTGTAACAACAGCATGCTTTTACATTTGATTTAGGCCTCGGGCTACCTATGCACATTACTAATAGACTTCTTTAATTTTTTAATTTTTTTCTTTTCTATCTATTTGTTTTCTTTTTTATTTTTACCTTTCTTTCTACAACATTGCTATTGCAAATGATTAAACTTCTTGTTCTGTTTTATAAATTTTACTTTCTCACACAATTTTTTGTAAGAAACTATGACGGGGCGTGAGTCGTGCTTGGGTAGTTCAGTTGGTAGAGCACTTGCCCGCAAACGGCAAGGTCCCGATTTCGAATCTCGGTCCGGCATCCAGTTTTAATCTGCCAGGAAGTTTCAAAACCACTTTCAATTGCATTACCAAGTGTTCTACCTCATCTGCTTCTCGTAGCATCCTACATTCGGTGGTCTGCCCTTCAGTTTTCAGGAGCAGACCCACCAGCCGCCTTCCAGGTAGGATACAAAACTGAGGGTCCGGTACAAACCAGGAAATAATAAGGAGAGGCAATGTAATAGCGAATCGACCTGTCTTAGTACAACACTACGGCCTATAGTTACGACCAAAGAGCCGACCAAGTAAAACTCTGAGGGTCGGGTACAAACCAGATCATGAGGGCAGGTAGACAATGACACAAATCACCACGAGGAATACGTAATACAACTCCCCTTTATCAGCAAGCAGCTCCATGGATCCACGGTGCGTCGCAGCGGTTACTGAGTGGTGCCGATGAAAGCCAAGTGGAAGAGGGCAGCCACGCCAGGAGCGGTCGGCCGACACGAATGTTGCCAACCATCCGACGGGAAGTCGGCCTCCTGCTTGTAGTCGACACTCACGCCGGTGAAGTACTCCGGTATCTTCGCTCTGCACAGGTCCTCCTTGCGCAGCTCGTGGCTTCGGCCGCTCAGACCTCGTAACCACCTCTAGCCGCGACGCTACCGCCAATGCCCCTTCTCGGGCCAGCGGACCCCATATATATATATACGAGAGTGAGTCAAATGAAAACCTTAAATATATTCTTAAATATTATTTATTGTGTGGAAGTGGTACAAAGCTGTATCACTTTTCAACATAATCTCCCCACGCTCAATGCAAGTCATCCAGCGCTTACGAAGTGCATAAATTCCTTCAGAAAAAAATTCTTTTGGCAGTCCGCACAACCACTAATGCAACGTGTGGCGTACCTCTTCAGCAGAACGGAACTTCTTTCCTCCCATTGCGTCTTTGAGTGGTCCAAACATATGGAAATCACTTGGGACAGGATCTGGTGAGTATGGTGGATGAGGATTACACTCAAAATGCAGGTCTGTGATTGTTGCAACTGTTGTACGGGCAGTTTGGGGCCTTGCATTGTCGTGTTGCAAAAGGACACCTGCTGACAGCAATCCACGTCGCTTTGATTTGACTGCAGGCCGCAGGTGATTTCTAAGGAGATCTGTGTATGATGCACTGGTGACAGTGGTCCCTCTAGGCATGTAATGCTTCAAAATGACGCCTATTTCGTCTTAAAAGAGTCAGCATAACCTTCCCTGCTGATGGTTCTGCTCGAAACTTCTTTGGTTTTGGTTTTGGTGATGAGGAATGGCGCCATTCCTTGCTGGCTCTCTTCGTTTCCGGTTGGTGGAAGTGAACCCAGGTTTCGTCCCCAGTAACGATTCTTGCAAGGAAGCCGTCACCTTCTCGTTCAAAGCGCCGAAGAAGTACTTCACAAGCATCAACACGTCGTTCTCTCATTTCAGGAGTCAGCTCCCGTGGCACCCATCTTGCAGACACTTTGTGAAACTGGAGCACATCACGCACCATGTGGTGTGCTGACCCACGACTAATCTGTAAAGATGCTGCAACGTCTTTCAGTGTCACTCGGCGGTTTTCCTTCACTATGGCTTCAACTGCTGCAAAATTCTGTGGAGTCACAACTCGTTGTGCCTGACCTGGACGAGGAGCACCTTCCACTGAAGTCACACCATTTGCGAACTTCCTACTCCATTCGTAGACTTGCTGCTGTGACAAACATGCATCACCGTACTGAGCCTTGATTCGTCGATGAATTTCAATAGGTTTCACACCTTCACTAGGCAAAAACCGAATAACAGAACGCTGTTCTTCCCTGGACACAACCCACATATGTCAACTCTTCCTCACAGATACTGGCCATGGGGCTGCAAGGGGGATAGTCGATACTACACCTGAGCCAGTGACGCCAGACAGAACAGTCTATTAGTTCGATGGCGCCACGGCTCACAGTTGTTTGAACTATTGCGAACAACTGTAAAATGTTTCTTCCATAGGAACAGTTCCACTTTCACACGGAATTTTCTCCGTTTCTTCACAACCGGACAGTAGGATCTTTTTGTCAGGTACAGATCCATTGTCAACTTTCAAAAACTGTAACCTTCAGATAGTTACAAAATGTCTTCCCTCAGCTGAGTCTCCGAAGTAGTGTTAGGATTCTGGGCTGTCAGAATAGATTTTCCTTCTTGCTCTGCTCAATGAAGTCTTGGAAATACCATAATTTGGCATATTTACAATGAAACTTGTACCTTTATCTTTTAAATCAGTTCCTCGTTATAAATTTGGAAAAACAAGCACTGCCTTTCCTTCGTAGACTACTTTCTCCCAAAGATGCTTTTGTTTCTTAATCTGCAGCTTTCTTTTCCCCGGTGGGCAAGAATGTAGCTGTTCAGTAACGATTCTGTCATCTGCAATTTTTTAAATGGGCTCGGTACTTACTCCGTTCAGAAGTTACGCATAACCAATTGGTACACTCACCACACTTTGTGATACGTAGTTGCGATGACGATCCTTGAGGAGATACGACTTCCCCTTTGCTCTAATAATTATTTCCCTTACTCACAGTGAGTAGAACACAAGCAGTTTAGGCCTAAGAATCTACGGGGGACGATCAGCAAGTAATGCACGCATTCTGAAAGCAGTTTCATTTCTTCAGAATTTCAGTACACCACAATACTCTCCACTCTTTTGGCTACAAATTCCTATTTTTTTTTAAATAATTTCCGTTCAATGCGACGGCCGTACGCCACATTACTGGAAGAGCTTCTGTAGACTCGTGGTTCCACTATACTGGTCGACCTCGGAGACGTCGTCGTAACATCATCACGATCAGCCTCGCAATGCGCAAGTAACTCCACACGGATGGTCCTTTGTCGCTCTTTATGGTCTCCTTCAGGTGGCGGTTAACCTATCGGATACATATCTCCTTTGTCCACTCCAACTGTCGGACGAGTGTGTCAGAACTACCAACAGGGCCGTGCAATTTAGCAGAGAGATGTTTGGTTGTGATTCGTCGATCACCTCGAATGAGAGTGTCCACACGTTCCAACACTGCAGGAGACGCAGTAGCGCGAAGACCGCTGGCACGTGGGGAGTCGGACAGGTTTGCGCTACCGTCTTGCGATGACAACGGATACCTCGCCCGACGATATCCTCGCACGAACGAAAAAAATGGCTGACATTGAAATAAGTGTCCAAGCAATAGAAAAGCAACTGAAATCAAACCAATTCGACTCTACACAGAGTACGCGAAAGAACTTGCCCCCCCCCCCCCCCCTTCTAACAGCCGTGTACGTCAAGTCTCCAGAGGAACGGAAGGTTCCAAATGATTCGAAAAGAGCACAGGTAGTTCCAGTTTTCAAGAAGGGTCGTCGAGCAGATGCGCAAAACTATAGGCCTATATCTCTGACGTCGATCTGTTGTAGAATTTTAGAACACGTTTTTTCCTCGCGTATCATGTCATTTCTGGAAGCCCAGAATCTACTCTGTGGGAATCAACATGGATTCCGGAAACAGCGTTCGTGTGAGACCCAACTCACTTTATTTGTTCATGAGACCCAGAAAATTATAAATACACTCTCCCAGGTAGATGCCATTTTCCTTGGCTTCCGGAAGGCGTTCGATACAGTATCAGACCAGCTGTGTGGCTGGATTGAAAAGTTTTTAGCAAACGAAACACAGCATGTCGTTCTCAATGGAGAGACGTCTACAGAAGTTAAAGTAACCTCTGGCGTCCCACAGGGGAGTGTTATAGGGGCTATTGCTTTTCACAATATATATAAATGACCTAGTAGATAGTGTCGGAAGCTCCATGCGGCTTTTCGCGGGTGATGCTGTAGTATACAGAGAAGATGCAGCATTAGAAAATTGTAGCGAAATGCAGGAAGATCTGCAACGGATAGGCACTTGGTGCACGGAGTGGAAACTGACCCTTAACATAGACAAATGTAATGTATTGCGAATACTTAGAAAGAAGGATCCTTTACTGCATGATAGCGAACAAATATTGGTAGCAGTTACTTCTGTAAAATATCTGGGAGTATGCGTACGGAACGATTTGAAGTGGAATGATCACATAAAATTAATGGTAAGGCGGGTGCCAGGTTGAGATTCATTGGGAGAGCCCTTAGAAAATGTAGTCCATCAACAAGGAGGTGGCATACAAAACACTCGTTCGACCTATACTTGAGCATTGCTCATCAGTGTGGGATCCGTACCAGGTCGGGTTGACAGAGGAGATAGAGAAAATCCAAAGATGAGCGGCGCGTTTCGTCACAGGGTTATTTTTTAAGCGTGATAGCGTTACGGAGATGTTTAGCAAACTGAAGTGGCAGACTCTGCAAGGGAGGCGCTCTGCATCGCGGTGTAGCTTGCTGTCCAGGTTTCGAGAGGGTGCGTTTCTGGATGAGGTATCGAATATATTGCTTCCCCCTACTTATACCTCCCGAGGAGATCACGAATGTAAAGTTAGAGAGATTCGAGCGCGCACGGAGGCTTTCCGGCAGTCGTTCTTCCCGCGAACTGTACGCGACTGGAACAGGAAAGGGAGGTAATGACAGTGGCACGTAAAGTGCCCTCCGCCACACATCGTTGGGTGGCTTGCGGAGTATAAATGTAGATGTAGATGTAGACGAATCACCGTGCATTTGTTCAGTTCCAGGTCTCCGTAGACATTCTACAAGCGCAGACGAATATCTGCGCTGCTCAGGTTTTGCGCCAAAAGAAACTGAATGAAAGCTCTCTGGACAGACGTCATTTTGAACGCCCCATACAGTGCCACCACCCATCGGAATTTGATGAAACGACTGAGGTGGGAATATTCCACGATATCCCACAACAGATTGCGCATTTTTCCAACAGAATTCGGCCGAAAAAATACTTGGATTGCATTATTTATTCAGTGTCCCTTGTATACGCCGGGGTGGACGCTGACTGACTGACAGTGACAACACACGGTTTATGAACGACTGCGGTAAATCAGCAGTGGAGAGGCTCTGGTAGGAAAACCCACGGTACAAAACTGCTTGCTTGGCAGTCCCCGGCGTCCTCGGTACCTACGATCGGCTACAAAAGGGTCGTAACACGATGGTCGGAAAGCCAACATAACCATTCATTAGACCTGAAGAATGGTTTGATGTAGCTCTCCACACAAGCCAGTCGTGTACAGACCTCTTCATCTCTTCAACTTTTGTAATCCTGCCTTCCTCAGTTGCGTGTAATATTACGCTATATTGTTAATTTTTACTTGTTAACCGTCTAACTAAAACTGAATGAAACACAATTTTGGTGCCATACGCTGTTCGCCTTTATTCTCTGCAAGGCATCTTCAGTGGCCTGGAAAATGTATATATTTTTACTATTTGGTTTACAATTTGGGACACTGTATATATATCCATTCGGTCTGAAGCATGGTTTGATGCAGCTCTCCACACAAGCCAGTCGTATGCAGACTTCTTCATTTTTTCAACTTTTGTACTCCTGTCTTCCTCAGTTGCGTGTAATATTACGCTATATTGTTAATTTTTACTTGTTAACCGTCTAACTAAAACTGAATGAACCACAATTTTGGCGCCATACGCTTTTCGCCTTTATTCTCTGCAAGGCATCTTCAGCGGCCTGGGAAATATACATATTATTACTATTTAGTTTACAATTTGGGACAATTTATAATTAGGTTGTAAGCTGTTCTGGTGGTTGGTTTTTCCACGGAATAGCAATATTTTAAATTCTGCTTAGGGGTTCCGTGGATGATTTTCTGCATGTTGTGTTTTAATTCCGTTTTTAGCGCTGTTCTATAACTGTCATATATCTGTGATCTGTGTATGCATGCATGTGTGTGTGTGTGTGTGTGTGTGTGTGTGTGTGTGTGTGAAACGGTATTTGTTTCAGTACTCTTTTTTGTGAAATGGTATTTGTTTTGGTGCGTATTTCTTTGTGCACGTGTGTGTGTGTGTGTGTGTGTGTGTGTGTGTGTGTGTGTGTGTGTGTGTGTATGTGTGTGTGTGTGTGTATGTGTGGGTGGCAGGGTGGGTGGGTGGGTGACCAGAAGGTGGGAGGCAGAGAGAGAGAGAGACAGAGAGAGAGAGGAAGGCATGTATTTATTTGCATAGGGCTGCATGTGCAAGAGGGATGCTTTTTATCTTATCATTTCTTTTATTAAGTGTAGTATCGACTCTGTACTGATGTGAGTTTCCTCATTTACCGCATGTTTCTTTTCAGCAATGGCTCTCTGGATGTACAGGTTTTCTTGCATTTGTATAAGGCATTTGTTGCGGTTGTTTATTTTCATTATTTTCGTATCTTGTTCCACGTTTTGTAGGATGGTGGTTCTGTTGTTTTAACTGTTCTGCAAATATGGAATGGTTTTCTACGTACTGCCGACGCCTGATGTGTTCTTTCTATCGCGTTTTAAAATTCCTGCATGCCCTACCTATGTATATTGCACCACAACTCTTCATCTCTACGTAAGTACTGCAACACACATCGCTTTGAACTTCCTGGCTGTACTCAAGCTTTGGTATCCCTTTAGTATTTCTAACCCCTACACATCCTTGCACTTGCAGATTAAATTTTCGGTGATGCCTCAGGATGAATCCTATCAACCGATCCTTTCTTTCAGTCAAGATGTGATGTAACCTCTGCCCCCCCCCCCCCCCCCCCCCCGCTCCCCCTCACCCCCCAAATCCGCTCGCCAATCCCTTCAGTTAGATCCAACACATCTAATCTTCAACATTCTCCTGTAACAGCACTTTTCAAACACCCCTATATTGAACCACCACTACTTCACTGTTGGTACTACACATGATGCCAGCAAATGTTCTGCAGGCATTCTCCAAACCCAAACCCTTCCATCGGATTCTCAGAGAGCGTAGCGTGATTCATCATTTCATATCACTCGTTTCCAGTCATCCAGTGTCGTGTGGTGTCGTTCTTGACACGACCCCAAGCGACACTGTGTATTGACCACAGAAATGTATGGATTATGAGGAGCTGCCCCATCATTGTACTCCATTCTTTTGGACTTCCTACGCAGTCACTGTACTAACTGAACTACTTGTGGCACTTCGGAAGTCGTGACTGATTCTTTCCGCTTATATCGTGCTGTTCTTTAAAACCATCCACTACAATGTTCGACAGTCTATCCCCGTCAGTACATGATGTCTACCTGGTTCTGATTTACCCGTGGTTGTTTCATCACGTTCCGCTTCACAGTCACATCACCAACAGTAGAATTGGTCAGCTTTTGAAGAGTTGAAATGTCCCTGACATCTGGAAAGAAAGAGTATGAGAAAAAGATGAACAAAATGTTCAAATGGAAAGGTACCAAACGTCGTAACAATCAGACAAGTTGAAATTTTCTTAGGCCGCTTTGGGATAACGTGGTGAAACATCTAGGGACGTGAATGTAGCGTCGCTGTCTCCTCCCTAAAAACTTCGAAACTGTGCCTTCAGCAGTCAAGTTTATGTTCACTGCAGTCACGCGGTGTAGCAGCGTGGTTTAGGACGCCATGTTACGGATTGGGTGTGTTTGTTGTGCTTAGCAGAAGTTAGTTTAAGTTAGTATAAGTAGTGTGTAAGTCTAGGGACCGATGACATCACCAGTTGGTCCCTTAGGAATTCAAACACATTTGAACATTTTTTTTAGTTCACCCCCTTTTTTGACACCCCATGTACATCGAATTATGATTAAAATATCGTAAATAGTAAATAAGTGAAAGAAGTGCAAGGTAGATGCAAGTCTTTCAGGAGATAGAATTTGGGTATTGCCCAATTCGTGCAGTCAGCCAAATGGAGACATCCCAAGATCTGGGTATTGCCCGATTCGAACAGTGGACGAAATGGAGACACCACAAAATCTCGAAGTCACTCGATTCGAGCAGTGGGCCAAATGGAGACATCCCAAAATCTGGATGTCGCCCGATTTGAGCAGTGGACCAAATGTGACATCCCAAAATCTGGGTATCACCCAATCTGAGTAGTGGGCCAAATGGAGGCATCCCAAAATTCGGGTATTGCACAGTTCGAGGAGTGGACCAAATGGAGACATCCCAAAATCTGGGTTTTGCCCAATTCGAGGAGTGGACCAAATGAAGACATCCCAAAATCAGGGTATCGCCTAATTCGAGCAGTGGGCCAAATGGAAACATCCCAAAATCTGCAGCGACGTGCACTGCGAGACACTCCGTAGCATATGCAAATCCATAAAGAGCAAACGGCCTGAGAGGGAGTGGTTCCGTTTGATGATAATGCTCACCCACACATCTCTGAGGTCACATGAAGTGCAATGGCCAAGTTCAAGTGGGACCAGATTGAGTATCCGCCCTGCAGCCTGGACTTGCCACCCTGCTACTTAAAGAAACATCTAAAAGACAAGCGCTTCACCTCTGACGGAGAACTGAAGGACACAGAGGAGGACTCACTACTGTCACAGCCACAGAAATTCTGGGAAGAGGGAGTCCTTCGGCTCTTGAACCAATGACGCAGTAAAGACTTGAATTATAGCCACCGTGTTGTTTTGTACCTTTTCCTTTGAACATCCCTCATACCTTTTTCAGGGAACTAACAACTAGCAAAGACATAAACGGTTATTTCTTGGAAGACAGTGCAAAAGCAACCACTTCCAATGCATACAACTGTAACAGTTGTTACCTGAACGGGTAGTAACCAAATTTGAGCTGCTGGTCCTTTTACCAACAAAACGTTGGAATTACGTTGTTGTTGTGGCCTTCAGTCCTGAGACAGATTTAATGCAGCTCTTCATGCTACTCTATCCTGTGCAAGCTTCTTCATCTCCCAGTACCTTACTGCAACCTACATCCTTCTGAATCTGCTTAGTGTATTCATCTCTTGGTCTCCCTCTACGATTTTTACCCTCCACGCTGCCCTCCAATACCAACCGATCCCTTCTTCTAGTCAAGTTGTGCCACAAACTTCTCCACAATCCTATTCAATACCTCCTCATTAGTTATGTGATCTACCCATCTAATCTTCAGCATTCTCCTGTAGCACCACTTATCCATAGCTTCTATTCTCTTCTTGTCCAAACTATTTATTGTCCAGGTTTCACTTCCATACATGGCTACACTCCAAATACTTTCAGAAACGACTTCCTGACACTTAAATCTATACTCTATGTTAACAAATTTCACTTCTTCAGAAACGCTTTCCTTGCCATTACCAGTCTACATTTTATATCCTCTCTACTTCGACCATCATCAGTTATTTTGCTCCCCAAATAGCAAAACTCCTTTACTACTTTAAGTATCTCATTTCCTAATCTAATTCCCTCAGCATCACCCGACTTAATTCGAGTACATTCCATTATCCTCGTTTTGCTTTTGTTGATGTTCATCCTATATCCCCCTTTCAAGACACTATCCATTCCGTTCAACTGCTCTTCCAAGTCCTTTCCTGTCTTTGACAGAATTACAATCTCGTCGGCGAATGGAATTACTACGTTGAATTACGTATAGATAGATTTTATTCCAAAACCCTTTAACACTGAAGCGCTACGTATTATTCGTTTGAGTACAAGTATGCCTATAGAAGAACAGAAGCAGTCTTTTATCAACTACAACTATTTCTCACACCTTTCAAAATTTTTGCAGGAGAGTATCAAACTGAAAGTGAATAAAAAAACTTTCGCTGTTGATTTCTGTTTTTTACACGACTCCATTCTTTGCATCAGATGTTGCAAAGTGAACTGTAGAACTGCGTGTGTTCTAACTTTTTGTAACATTTTCGATACACACACTGTTTAGTTTATTCACTTCTCCACTTTTTTTTACTTTTTCTGTTTCCCTTTGCAAGGATGTGCTACTGATGCAAACACAAACTTATATGCACTCTGCTCACCACACAAACTGTGCATCAACCAAATGGCAGAGACTTTGAAGCCCTACTCGGTACACAGACCTTGCGCCATTTAGTAATGGATGTTTGAAACATTTTCTCCATTATTTGCCACTTGGAATAAATCTAGGGAACTGCAACAGAGTACCGAAAGTGTAACAGCACTGAACTCGTATTGTGGAAAAGTGGCACTTAGAGCGGTTGGTATTTTGTGACACGAGCCTTTAATAACGTTTGTACGATGACTCATCCACTATAAGTGTCAGTCATTTATGAATGAAATTCAAAAGACGTGGACACAGTGCTAAACTATTAAATTTCTACTTAGTTGATAATAATGATAATGAGCGTATGGCATTGGTGGCCGGGAGACCCCTCGCGGGGCGGTTCGGCCGACGCTCCACAAGTTCTTTAACGCCACTACGGCGACTTGCGAGTGAATGAGGATGAAATGATGATGAAAGACACACAACACTAAGTCATCCCGAGGCAGAGAAAATACCTGACCCCGCCGGGAATCGAACCCGGAACGCCGTGCGCGGGAAGCGAGAACGCAAGACCACGAGCCGCGGACGACTCTTTTGAGGATGGATAGGTTGTCCCTCTGCACGGATATGACAGTCCCTCGCAGGTTATGGTTGTACGAAGAAGTGGTCCTGTTTCCCGGGCTTGGCTAGTTCGATGGCTTACTAACTACCAAATAAAAATAGTTTTTTGTTATACCTCTTCTTAATTACTAAGATTACAAGGTACACTGAAGCGTCAAACAAAGTCGTTGACCACGATGGCACCGAAACAGAGGACGACCGAAGAAAGGCAGAAATACTGAATTCAGTGTTCCGAAACTGTTTCACTGCGGAAAATCGTAACACGGTTCCTGACTTCAGCCGTCGCACGGACGCCAAAATGGAAAATATTGAAATAAACGATATCGGAATTGAAAAACAACTGCTATCACTTAGTAGCGGAAAAGCATCCGGACCAGACGAGATACCCTTAAGATTCTACAGTGATTATGCTAAAGAACTTGCCCCCTTTCTATCAGCAATTTATCGTAGATCGCTGGAAGAACGTAAAGTACCTAGCGACTGGAAGAAAGCGCAGGTCGTTCCCATTTTCAAGAAGGGTCATAAATCAGATGCGAATAATTATAGGCCTATTTCGCTTTCGTCAATCTGTTGTAGAATAATGGAACATGTTTTGTGTTCTCGTATTATGACGTTCTTAGATAATACAAATCTCCTTCATCATAACCAACATGGATTCCGCAAACAGAGATCATGTGAAACTCATCTCGCCCTATTTTCCCAAGAAATTCACAGTGCCGTAGACACTGGCGAGCAGATTGATGCCGTATTCCTGGACTTCAGGAAGGCATTTGATACGGTTCCGCACTTACGTTTAGTGAAAAAAATACGAGCTTACGGAATATCGGACCAGGTTTGTGATTGGATTCAGGATTTCCTAGAAGAAAGAACACAACATGTCATTCTTAACGGTTCAAAATCTGCAGATGTAGAGGTAATTTCGGGAGTACCGCAGGGAAGCGTGATAGGACCTTTATTGTTTACAATATACATAAATGACTTAGTTGACAACATCGGTAGCATCGTGAGGCTATTTGCAGATGACACGGTTGTCTACAAGAAAGTAGCAACATCAGAAGACTCGTACGTACTCCAGGAGGACCTGCAGAGGATTAATGCATGGTGCGACAGCTGGCAGCTTTCCCTAAACGTAGATAAATGTAATATAATGCGCATACATAGGGGCAGAAATCCATTCCAGTACGATTATGCCATAGGTGGTAAATCATTGAAAGCGGTAACGACCGTAAAATACTTAGGAGTTACTATCCGGAGCGATCTGAAGTGGAATGATCACATAAAACAAATAGTGGGAAAAGCAGGCGCCAGGTTGAGATTCATAGGAAGAATTCTAAGAAAATGTGACTCATCGACGAAAGAAGTAGCTTACAAAACGCTTGTTCGTCCGATTCTTGAGTATTGCTCATCAGTATGGGACCCTTACCAGGTTGGATTAATAGAAGAGATAGACATGATCCAGCGAAATGCGATTCGTCATGGGGACATTTAGTCAGCGCGAGAGCGTTACGGAGATGCTGAACAAGCTCCAGTGGCGGACACTTCAAGAAAGGCGTTACGCAATACGGAGAGGTTTATTATCGAAATTACGAGAGAGCACATTCCGGGAAGAGATGGGCAACATATTACTACCGCCCACATATATCTCGCGTAATGATCACAACGAAAAGATCCGAGAAATTAGAGCAAATACGGAGACTTACAAGCAGTCGTTCTTCCCACGCACAATTCGTGAATGGAACAGGGAAGGGGGGATCAGATAGTGGTACAATAAGTACCCTCCGCCACACACCGTAGGGTGGCTCGCGGAGTATAGATGTAGATGTAGATGTAGTGGTATAGGAATACGTATTCAAATACAGACATATGTGAACAGGTGGAGTACGGCGCTGCGGCCTGCAACCCCTTTATAAAATGGTTCAAATGGCTCTAAGCACTATGGGATTTAACATATGGCATCTGAGGTCATCAGTCTCCTGGACTAACGTAAGGACATCACACATATCCATGCCCGAGGCAGAATTCGAACCTGCGACCGTAGCAGAAGCGTGGTTCCGGCCTTTATATAAAGACCTGGCTCAGTTGTTAGATCGATTACTGCTGCTACAATGGTAAGTTATCAAGACGGTTCAAATGGCTCTGAGCACTATGGGACTTAACTTCTGAGGTCATCAGTCCCCTAGAACTTAGAACTACTTAAACCTAACTAACCTAACGACATCACACACATCCATGCCCGAGGCAGGATTCGAACCTGCAACCGTAGCGGTCGCGCGGTTCCAGACTGTAGTGCCTAGAACCCCTCGGCCACACCGACCGGCCCTTGATGACAGCTTCCACTCTCGAAGACATACGTTAAGACTTCGAATGTGATGTTATAGTCGGCGCATGAGCGATGGACACAGCGTCTCCGAGGTAGCGATGAAGTGCGGATTTTCCCGTATGACCGTTTCACGAGTGTGCCGTGAACATCAGGAATCCGGTAAAACATCAAATCTCCGACATCGTTGCGGCCAGAAAAATGATCGTGCAAGAACGGGACCAACGACGATAGACATGACAGAAGTGCAACTCTTCCGCAAATTGCTGTAGATTTCAATCGTGGGCCATCACCACGTCTCAACGTGCGAACCATTCAACGAAACATCATCGATACGGGATTTCGGAGCCGAAAGCCCATATGTGTACCCATGATGACTGCACGACAGAAAGCTTTACGCCTCCGCTGGGCCCGTCAACACCAACGTCGGACTGTTGATGACTGGAAACATGTTGCCGGGTCGGACGAGTCTCGTTTCACATCGTATCGAGCAGATAGATGTCTACGGGTATGGAGACAGCGTCATGAGTCCGTGGACCCTGCATGTCAGCAGGGGGACTGTTCAAGATAGTGGAACCTCTCTAATGGTGTGGGGCGCGTGCAGTTGGAGTGATATGGGACCCCTGATACGTCTAGATACGACTCTGACAGCTGACACGTACGTAAGCGTCCTGTCTGATCACCTGCATCCATTCATGTCAATTGTGCATTCCGACGGACTTTGGCAAATCCAGTAGAACAACGTGATACCCCTCACGTCCAGAATTGCTACAGAGCGGCTCCTGGTACACTCTTCCGAGTTTAAACACTTTCGCTGGCCTCCAGACTCCCCCGACGTGAACATTGTTGAGCACATCTGGGATGTCATCGTGTTGAATTAGCCGCTGCAGCTACGTAACGACGGAGGGGAGGCACGCCAGCCGCTGGAGGGGAAGTTGGTGGGCGGATCGCGCTATAGTTTTAACTAAGCGCGATCCGCTGGAAAGACCTGCTTCCAGCCCCGCCATTGCGGTTTATCGTGGCGCTACTTCCTTCCGCGCCTAGTTCTTACCAGTAACGACATCCGCTACTGAGGCAGCTGCAGGCTCATTCGACTCGAGGCAGCCGCTGTGCATATGCACCCATATACAGCCATGCATATACAGCCATGCATATACACCCACCCATCTCCTCAGGGGTCAGAACCCCTGCAACCCATAGATATGTAAATACACTCCTGGAAATTGAAATAAGAACACCGTGAATTCATTGTCCCAGGAAGGGGAAACTTTATTGACACATTCCTGGGGTCAGATACATCACATGATCACACTGACAGAACCACAGGCACATAGACACAGGCAACAGAGCATGCACAATGTCGGCACTAGTACAGTGTATATCCACCTTTCGCAGCAATGCAGGCTGCTATTCTCCCATGGAGACGATCGTAGAGATGCTGGATGTAGTCCTGTGGAACGGCTTGCCATGCCATTTCCACCTGGCGCCTCAGTTGGACCAGCGTTCGTGCTGGACGTGCAGACCGCGTGAGACGACGCTTCATCCCGTCCCAAACATGCTCAATGGGGGACAGATCCGGAGATCTTGCTGGCCAGGGTAGTTGACTTACACCTTCTAGAGCACGTTGGGTGGCACGGGATACATGGGGACGTGCATTGTCCTGTTGGAACAGCAAGTTCCCTTGCCGGTCTAGGAATGGTAGAACGATGGGTTCGATGACGGTTTGGATGTACCGTGCACTATTCAGTGTCCCCTCGACGATCACCAGTGGTGTACGGCCAGTGTAGGAGATCGCTCCCCACACCATGATGCCGGGTGTTGGCCCTGTGTGCCTCGGTCGTATGCAGTCCTGACTGTGGCGCTCACCTGCACGGCGCCAAACACGCATACGACCATCATTGGCACCAAGGCAGAAGCGACTCTCATCGCTGAAGACGACACGTCTCCATTCGTCCCTCCATTCACGCCTGTCGCGACACCACTGGAGGCGGGCTGCACGATGTTGGGGCGTGAGCGGAAGACGGCCTAACGGTGTGCGGGACCGTAGCCCAGCTTCATGGAGACGGTTGCGAATGGTCCTCGCCGATACCCCAGGAGCAACAGTGTCCCTAATTTGCTGGGAAGTGGCGGTGCGGTCCCCTACGGCACTGCGTAGGATCCTACGGTCTTGGCGTGCATCCGTGCGTCGCTGCGGTCCGGTCCCAGGTCGACGGGCACGTGCACCTTCCGCCGACCACTGGCGACAACATCGATGTACTGCAGAGAGCTCACGCCCCACGTGTTGAGCAATTCGGCGGTACGTCCACCCGGCCTCCCGCATGCCCACTATACGCCCTCGCTCAAAGTCCGTCAACTGCACATACGGTTCACGTCCACGCTGTCGCGGCATGCTACCAGTGTTAAAGACTGCGATGGAGCTCCGTATGCCACGGCAAACTGGCTGACACTGACGGCGGCGGTGCACAAATGCTGCGCAGCTAGCGCCATTCGACGGCCAACACCGCGGTTCCTGGTGTGTCCGCTGTGCCGTGCGTGTGATCATTGCTTGTACAGCCCTCTCGCAGTGTCCGGAGCAAGTATGGTGGGTCTGACACACCGGTGTCAATGTGTTCTTTTTTCCATTTCCAGGAGTGTATTTTAATAATAGATCTAAAAGATAAGAATTTTAAGTGAAGGTAGAAGTATTCTTTTGAAAAAAAAAATCTCACGAGATAGATAAGGATGCTTCGCAACTACATACTGGTCAATAAATAAAGATTAAACAATAAGGAATATATTAGGAAGAATTAAAAACCGTGTGTCCTATAGAAAGATTGCAACACTGACCCATAGATCATCACAGAGTGACCCAGAGAGCATCCCAGAGTAACCCAGAGAGCATCCCAGAGTAACCCAGAGAGCATCACAGAGTGACCCAGAGGGCAACCCAGAGAGCATCCCAGAGTAACTCAGAGCATCCCAGAGTAACCCAGAGAGCATCCCAGAGTAACCCAGAGAGCATCCCAAAGTAACCAAGACAGCATCCCAGAGTAACCCAGAGAGCATCCCAGAGTAACCCAGAGAGCATCCCAGAGTGCCCCAGTGGGCTACAACACTAACAAGAATCGCTTCTCGGCTTTTGACAATATCAATATGTAGAAATAAATACTAAATAACCCACCCACCTTCCCAGCAGTCGGAACTGCTGCATAATTAATCAATCAATTGATATAATCAATAAAACTGAAAAGAAGGATGCATGGCTGTGTAAAACATGCAGTTGCCTCATGTTAAATTAAATGCAGTAGCCTCGTAATATAAAGCGACTGGAAGTCGTCAGAACGTGACGTACAGCCTGCAATTACTGATAAGAGCTGCGCCATACGTCACACTTCCTGCAGATAATTAGCAGTAGCCAAGTCGCGGCAGGAAGTTCCCTGGGCGTGGCAGGAAGTAGCGCGCAGAAAAACAGCAATGGCGACCGGAAGCAGACTGTTTCCAGCGGATCGCGCTTAGTTAAAACTATAGCGCGATCCTGCGAGCTTTAGCGGCAGCCAGGCGAACTACGTAGCCACAGGCGCTGTATGTAGCTGCAGCAGCAAAGTCAGCGCAGCCATCCCTCGTACTCTTACGGATTTATGGACTGCCTTGCATGATTCATGGTGTTAGTCCCCTCCAACACTCGCCATTGCCAGTCTACATTTTATATCCTCTCTACTTCGACCATCATCAGTTATTTTGCTCCCCAAATAGCAAAACTCCTTTATTACTTTAAGTGTCTCATTTCCTAATCTAATTCCCTCAGCATCACCCGACTTAATTCGACTACATTCCATTATCCTCGTTTTGCTTTTGTTGATGTTCATCTTATATCCAGCCTTCAAGACACAGTCCATTCTGTTCAACTGCTCTTCCTGGTCCTTTGCTGTCTCTGACAGAATTACAATGTCATCAGCGAACCTCAAAGTTTTTATTTCTTCTCCATGGATTTTAATACCTACTCCGAAATTTTCTTTTGTTTCCTTTACTGCTTGCTCAGTATACAGATTGAATAACATCTGGGATAGCCTACAACCCTGTCTCACTCCCTTCCCAACCACTGCTTCCCTTTCATGTCCCTTGACTATTATAACTGCCATCTGGTTTCTGTACAAATTGTAAATAGCCTTTCGCTCCCTGTATTTTACCCCTGCCACCTTCAGAATTTGAAAGAGTGTGTTCCAGTCAACATTGTCAAAAGCTTCCTCCAAGTGTACAAATGCTAGAAACGTAGGTTTGCCTTTTCTTAATCTAGCTTCTAAGATACGTCGTAGGGTCAGTATTGCCTCACGTGTTCCCATATTTCTACGGCATCCAAACTGATCTTCCCCGAGGTCAGCTTCTACCAGTTTTTCCATTCATCTGTAAAGAATACGCGTTAGTATTTTGCAGCCGTGGCTTATTAAACTGATAGTTCGGTAATTTTCACAGCTGTCAATGCCTGCTTTCTTTGGGATTGGAATTATTATATTCTTCTTGAAGTCTGAGGGTATTTCGCCTATCTCATACATTTTGCTCACCAGATGATAGAGTTTTGTCAGGACTGGCTCTCGCAAGGCTGTCAGTAGTTCTAATGGAATGTTGTCTTCTCCCGGAGCCTTCTTTTGACTTACGTCTTTCAGTGCTCTATCAAACTCTTCGCGTAGTGTCATTAACTCGTGCTGCTAGAAACCAGATCTGACAAGCATTCTCTGCCATTAGAACAATATGATATATTAATACAGAGCACAAGTAGTAGCTAATCAAATACAGTATACACATTGTGAAACAAATTAATAAAAATCATGCATTCAGGACGAGCTTCTAGACTCATATGATACTTTAGAGAAGGCATAGCCCAGTGGGTATATGAGGCACGCCTGGGAAGTACCGTTTTGGAAAAACACTCATATAAACATTTTTTCAAACCAAAATTTAATTTTGCAAGAAAGAGCATTACTTAAACTGCTGTTTTATGTAATTCCCACCATAGTTCAGACATTTGTCATAGCAGGAAACCAACTTTTCTATGCCCTCTTCACAGAAAAATGACACCAATGAAGACAGTCACAGCTGAACATCACTGTTTGTGTCGTTTCCTGGCTGTCAAGTTTCTAACAAGATGTGAAACCATTAGTGTGGTATGACCGTAAAAGAATGAGAAAACTCTGTCAAGCAATTTCAAATGGAAGGTGTGGAATGCTCCATTGAGGCACAGTGTCGTTGCAGGACAACATACATCCCCATTTTACTGGTGTCACTCAAAACCTTATTCAGCAATTCAGTCAGGAGCAGTTAAATGATTTGCCATACAGCTGCAATCTCACATCTTTCTACTACCACTTGTTCTTGAATTTGAAGTGCGATTTCGTGATAGGCGCTTTGACACCAACGAAGATGCAAAAAAGGTAAAGACAGAACTGAAGGAAGTAATAAGGGAAGTTACTTATGATCTTTTGGCGGAACCAGGAAAATCGGGAGACACCGTCTTATTCGAGCTAGGACAGATAAGGTGAACTTTGGCACAAGACCTTTCTCATTGGATGCAGCAGGTCATGGAAGAGGTGCAGACACTAAAGAACAAAGTGGATAGTCCCTCACATCCGATGGGTAGCGAATGGAATCACTCCCCATACCGAAATGACAATAGGCAAATTCATTACAGCACTCCACTTGATCACACGTCATACCACAGTCTGACAGACACAGTGCATAACCAAGCTGAACAGCCACCAACACTCAAAACCCAAAAGCAGGAAGAAAGTGTATTGACGCACAAAACATTTCTAACCTTTCACCCACAAAAACGTGACATACACCCGATCGTATTTTTGCGAAACTTCTCTGGAGTATTTCCGAACAGATGGACAGGCAAGCAAAGAGTACTGTTTGTAACAGGGTATATAACAGGAGATGCCACCTTATGGGGAATAGAAATGACAGACAAGTGCAGGACCTATAATGAATTCGAGCGGATGTTTCTGAACGAATATTGGAGTGATGGTGTTCAGTAGCGCTTAAGGAAAGAAGTGTTCAATGCCGAAATGTTCAATTCGAAACACGGAAACACGGCAGTCTCAGAAGTTATTTTGAAAAATATTTAGCAAAAATTAAATTCTGGGACTCGCCAATTACAAATAATGACGTGATCATGATTTTGAAAACTAAATTGCCCGTCTCTATAAGAGAGACATAAGTCAATGTTTCCGAGGACGATACCGAAGCATTTCTTTCCATATTGGACTCATTGGGTTCGATTCGCGAAGACGCGGTAGCAAATGTTGGTAGCGCTACGAATGAAGTGAGCAGGCGAAACAGTTGAGGTTACGCGGTCAGCCGGTCATGGTGGCCGTGCAGTTCTAGGCGCTACAGTCTGGAGCCAAGCGACCGCTGTGGTCGCAGGTTCGAATCCTGCCTCGGGCATGGATGTGTGTGATGTCCTTAGGTTAGTTAGGTTTAATTAGATCTAAGTTCTAGGCGACTGATGACCTCAGAAGTTAAGTCGCATAGTGCTCAGAGCCATTTTAGCAATTTTTTGTTACGCGGTCAACAATGGCAATGAGGGAAGACTGCGCGGTAACGACGCTTACTACAAAAATCAAATGTATCGTACGGAAATGGACAGTTTTGACCGAAGGATAATAGTAAACAACGGTACAGTCCAATGGATAGTACACAACGGCCACAGTACGGAAACTCAACACACAATTATCCACAAAATCAGTACGGAAACAAACCACCACAGCAAGGAAATTATCAGAGCGGGCCAGCATTAACAGGACGCGTGAGTGGACATCAAATAAACGGCATGGAACGAGTGGAAGACAACAACATTTTGCTAATAACGGCAACACAATACACTATATGGGCCAGAACACATTCCGACCTCCGACAAATATAAATTTTTACGCTCACTCAAATGATAATGCAGGAAAACGGCAATAGACTGCACAAATTTGTTATGCGCAAAGTGGATCGTACACGGGACTAGATCCTTGTCCGCCACCCTCCGTGCCACAGTTACAACACCAATACGAAACGGAGGAGACGTTAAGGGCGATATCCGATAGGGAGAACCACCACAGTCAGGAAAACTAGAAACAGAATTTTTTAGCCTCCACAAGAATGCTGCAGAATGAGATGGGGGCACGGAGTCTATCAACTCATTTCAAGTAGGTGCAATAATGTATGACAAAGGCACCGACTTACGTGATGACTTATTGCAAGAGACTGACAATAAGGACAGTGACGACATATGGGACGAACAAGTTCAGGCTTCTACCAAGACTTCAATAGTCAACATGGCCATAATCGCTGTTATTGACACGGGAGCCAATGTTAATGTTTTATCTTCGTGTTTGTTCAAGCAAATTTCTTCAGTGAGTTAAGTTTTATCGCTCCCTATACAAGACTGTACGGTGTCTAGAGCAATAGGGCCTATGACACAGCGTGTAATCTTGCAAGCGCAACTTCAAGTAAATATTGACTATATTTCTGTTATGTGCAATTTTCTTATAGTAAAGAACCTATTGGTACCATACCTCCATGGAATGGAGTTTTTCAGACCGACAAAAGCAAAAATTGACATTGAAAATGGGACTTGTAGATTAACGGTGAACCAGCAGGAGGTAACAATAACATTGTTACGCAGCAAGGTGAAATCAGCGCTTAACAAATGTCTATTCAAGGTGCGGTACTTCACTGACAGACTAAGTTACGGACTGGCAGATGATGAAACAAATCCTGTAGATATTTGTGAGGACGAATATCTTGACTTACTACCTCACAAGACCTAGTTATATAACAAAGATTTTGAAGTGTCTGTTTGACTAAGGATCAATGGAGTGAACTTTTTGACTTGCTAGTTAGTCATGTGCATATATTCTCCAACAAACCTGGAGTAATAAAGGGATATGAGTATCGTATGTGCGTGCTTCCCCATAAGACCTACTGCAAAATGAGCTACGCAGTTTCCCAATCACGACGTAAAGCTGTCAAACGTGAGATTAGGAAAATGTTACTCTGGAATGTGATTGAGCCGTCACTTTTTCCGTATTCGAGCCCCTTGTTATCAGTTTTAAAATCTGATAGAAGCGTGAGATTAGTTTTATAAGCAAGGCTGATAAACAAAATAATAGTGCCGATCCGAATGAGACCCGAAGCCCTGGAAGAACACTTGTAGAAGTTTAATGGAGTTAAATTCCTCAGCACAATTGACTTAAAAAACTGTTTGGCAGGTGAGATTAGCTCCTGAGTCTAGAAAATACACGGCATTCATATTTGCAGACCGATCTTATCGCATTACAGTCATGCCCTTTAAACTGAATGTGAGTTCGGGAGTTTTTATCTCAGCGTTATAATATGTTCTAGGACAGGAGTTATTGGATGAAGTAACTGTGAATATGGATGACGTCCTAATAGCTTCGAAAACATGGGAAGACCATGTGATGACACTGCAGCAGTATTTAAAAGATTTATGAATTTTGGAGCTACGGCAAATCTTCAAAAGTCAAAATTCGGTAGGAATGAGATCAAGTTTTTAGGACATATCATCACAGCAGAAGGGATTAGGCCCGATTCTGAGAAGTTTGCAGCGATTAAGAATTTTCCCATACTTACAACAAAAAGACAGCTGAAAGGTTTTTTAGGCATTGCGTCATTTTTCAGGCGTTTCATGTCGAGTCAGGCAATGAACAACGAAGCTCTTCATAATCTGTCAAGAAAGAATGTGTATTGGAATTCGGATTCTGAGTGTCAGAAAGGGTTTGAACAAATTAAAAATAGTCTTGTTAACGGCAATATTCTTAATCATCCTAAGATGGATAAAGAATTTTGTATTATGTCCGATGCTTCGTTTGTGGGCATTTGATCCTGTTTGTTCCAAATCGACATCATTGATGGACGTGAGCAAGTTGAAATAATCAGCTTTGCTAGTCGAGAAGTCGTAATCTGTTACGGAGCTCGAAGCCCTTGCCATCATCTGGGCATTTAAAAGATTTAACTAGTACATCTATGGTAAGAAGATCAAAGTCTTTTCTGATCATCAGGCATTCTTTCTTCTCCAAACTTGTAAGCTTCAACAACCCCGCTTAACCAGGTGTTTCTACAGGAATATGATTTTCAAGTAGTATATAGTAAAGGAAAAGACAATATCATTGCCGACGCTTTATCCCGATCACCAGAAGGATTGCCTGAAACCAGCGAGTTAGTGGAACAAATGTCTAATTACCGGATTCTCTTAATGAAAGACCCGATCCACAGAAAATATTTTCTCAGTTGTGTAAAGATATCCGAGCTCTCCAAGATACTGATCCAAAATCGAGAAAAGTTAAGCAGATGCTCACAGAAAAGCCTAATCATAAAGTGTCGAGATTTTATAAATTGCATAATCTGGTTCTATTTCACAAAACTTCCGGACCTATCAAAAGATGGTGCGTAGGTATTTCAAAAGGTTTTGCTGAACATCTATTGAGGCACACACACACATTTTCTGGGATCACTATGGCCCGGAGAAATGTAAAAGAAAAATTTCTTCATATTGTTATGTTTCAAATCTGCATCACGAAGTACATAAGTTGCTAAGAGATTGTATCATCTGCCAGAAGCCAAAAGCACTAAATATTTCTTCGTTGATTCCCCTCAATCTTATTCTTCGGAAAACAGCCAAATCAACTCCTGAATATTGATATGGCTGGACCGTACCCGACTGGACGGGGAGGTGCAAAGTATCTAATAGCCATTCTCGACAATTTCACAAAACACGCAAAATCTTCTTGCGCCAGGCCAATTGTAAGGCGTTTAGAAAGTGGTTATTTCCCACGATTCGGCGTACTCTAGCCGATGCTGTCCGACAATGGTTCGACCTTCATTTGTCGTACTAGGCGTGAATTCCTCGCTCGCCAAAGCATTCAGGACATTTTAATAGCCTATTACCGACCTCGAAGAATTTAATCGATTAATTAGGACCTATGTTCCTAACAGGCAGACTAAGAGGGTCGAACTTGTTACTCCGTTTGAAGAGATTATTAATAATCTTCCACTCTTGTCAACAGGCTTCACACCGCATGAACTCATGTCAGCCAACAAAGAGCGAAATGAATGGATCAATCCTCTTCCTAAGGTGGAAGACCAAGAAACTAGATTAGACACCAAAATCAGGCAGGTGTTGCTTTCACTGACAACGTATGCAAACCTCCGTAAGAGGGCATTTGACAAAGGGGTAAATAAGGTTATTGAATATAGGGAAGGTGACAGGATCTTACTAAGGAATCATTTTAAACCATCGAAACTATGAAAGAAAAATCGTAAGTGGCAGCGCGTTTACGAAGGCCCGTATGTTATTGTCAGGAAGTTACTTGCTAGCCGACCCCGTGACTGGAAAGCTTAGTAAAGTCTGTTCCACCACAGTGACTTAAGAAAATTCCACAATGGTAAAACAAGAAATTTACATTTGCTAGTAGTACGAGGCAATTACAAAGCACCATCAGAGAACAAGGTAAGTCGTCGACGTCGAATGATAACTCAAGAAAAATGACAAGCCAGTAGTTAATACGCCTGGAGGTCATCATACAGTGCTACCTAAAAAAGAGAGAGTAAGTTATATTATACCAAACAACAAGTGTAAGATCAGATGCTTAGAAGAAGTAATATATGTGGAAAAATTCATTAGGAACAGAGTTTTGAAGTCTATGGCAGATAAGTTATGCTGACGCAAAAGTAAAAGAAGGGATAAAGATAACGCTATATTATATGTTCCATGGAAATATTATACTTAAGAAATGCCAGCCGCATGGCTAAATGTAGCGATTAATAACAGGAGAGCGATGACGCAAAAAAATGGATGACAACTTCTTGTAGAAGGCTACAGAGTCAAGTAACTAAGTAAATAACTGGTCAACCAAGCACATGCATAGAGGCATGTAAATGAATCAATTATATTTTCTAAGTGAATGACATGCAGAAAGCAATTGCAGCAGCATAAGCGCTCGCATATAAATGTTTCCTGTTTAGTATGATAATTATTATAATGTCCAGATTATTTAAATGCTGATTTTTTGTGATCCTTCATAAAATCTTATCCAAAATACCGACTCCTGATAATCCTTCAAACATCCTATTCCAAGGATCAGCTCGTGGAGGTTTACTTGTACTATCTGGGCGAAGCAACTCATATGAAAAGCGTGTGTGTTCGCTACGATGTCAGTTAAATTTTACTTGTTGAAGGCAATTAGAGTCAAGCCAATTGTTTGGCATGCAATTGAGCTTGTTGTCTTTGTAACGCGCAATTAGTTAGTCATCGCCCATACGTCTGTAAGCGAATAGTATTCCGCATGGAAAAGGAGGCAGTCTATCTGTCTGGAGGCTGTCCTCAATTAAAATAACACAGTAAACATAAGTTAATGAACACATAAACAAAAGAGTGATGAAAAGAGACATGTTCTCAAAGAGGAAGTCAATTAGTTTGTCTTTGAGACAATTTAAAATGTAATAAGAATTTGACGGTAAAGAATAAATGAAACTGGTAGTTGAGTTTATAAGAGGAGACTGAAAAATAGACTTAAGCGCCGGCCGTAGTGGCCGTGCGGTTCTGGGCGCTACAGTCTGGAGCTGAGCGACCGCTACGGTCGCAGGTTCGAATCCTGCCTCGGGCATGGATGTGAGTGATGTCCTTAGGTTAGTTAGGTTTAATTAGTTCTAAGTTCTAGGCGACTGATGACCTCAAAAGTTAAGTCGCATAGTCCTCAGAGCCATTTGAACCATAGACTTAAGCGGAAGACTTTAATTTTAACTGGTAGGCAAGAGAGTGCCATAAAGAAAATGATAGACAGCTGTTCTGTATCGGACGTGACCACTAGATTAAGAATATGTATGTATGTATGTATGTGTAAGCAAACTATGTAAATATTATTAGACAAGGTATCTTGTCATCCTTCTGTGAAAGTGTTATTTTTACAAAGAGAAAGTGAGATGAAGGGTGACGTTTAGTTCAAGAACGCCTATCAAAGTGAAAGTGATGAATTTGTGTGTCGAAAAGCGAGTTTGTGTCACGACTCTTTATACCCCATCTTGTGAGTATCAGTTTTATTTTTAACGTGTGCAACGGTCAGTGAATAAGTATCGTTCGTCATGCAGCCCTTGCAAACCAGCAAAATAACTTCTTTTCACTTACCTGTGAGTCCTTTACGGACAGTTGAGAAGTGGTACGACGAGATGACTTCGTGCAGGCTTCCTCGCTAAAGCAACAGCAGCAAGCCTCAAACAATCTGCTTTAAACGCAGCACGTCATCGGCGGACAACACAACACATACCCACCCAATCTACGATTGCGCGCGCGGTACTGGCCGGTGTTTGACTGTCAACATTGCTGTGCAGCGGCGTATGAGAGAAATATAGGGTGAAACTTTAATGGCCGGGTCCGGGTGGCTCGCTCCGACAATAATTGAGACTTCATACTACTTTGAAGGACATTGTTCTATATGTACATAGCAAACATCATATTTTAGAGACTGAAAGAGAACGATTTGTATTAAGCAAGGAATAAAATGGTCACGACTAGAATAAATTTCGGTCACGGTCAGAACGACGTTGAAATTTGCCTTAACCACTGTCATAGACAAGAGCAAAAATCAGTGCGGAATAAAAGAAAGAAAGAAATGATCCTTACCCATCCTGAACCCACTGTAAATAAACAGATAATTTTAAGTAATACTAACGCAGAGTATTCTGTATTTAGGTTCCATATTCCACGAGTTGCCAGCCGGTGTGGCCGTGCGGTTCTAGGCGCTTCAGTCTGGAACCGCGTGACCGCTACGGTCGCAGGTTCGAATCCTGCCTCGGGCTTGGATGAGTGTGGTGTCCTTAGGTTAGTTAGGTTTAATTACACTCCTGGAAATGGAAAAAAGAACACATTGACACCGGTGTGTCAGACCCACCATACTTGCTCCGGACACTGCGAGAGGGCTGTACAAGCAATGATCACACGCACGGCACAGCGGACACACCAGGAACCGCGGCGTTGGCCGTCGAATGGCGCTAGCTGCGCAGCATTTGTGCACCGCCGCCGTCAGTGTCAGCCAGTTTGCCGTGGCATACGGAGCTCCATCGCAGTCTTTAACACTGGTAGCATGCCGCGACAGCGTGGACGTGAACCGTATGTGCAGTTGACGGACTTTGAGCGAGGGCGTATAGTGGGCATGCGGGAGGCCGGGTGGACGTACCGCCGAATTGCTCAACACGTGGGGCGTGAGGTCTCCACAGTACATCGATGTTGTCGCCAGTGGTCGGCGGAAGGTGCACGTGCCCGTCGACCTGGGACCGGACCGCAGCGACGCACGGATGCACGCCAAGACCGTAGGATCCTACGCAGTGCCGTAGGGGACCGCACCGCCACTTCCCAGCAAATTAGGGACACTGTTGCTTCTGGGGTATCGGCGAGGACCATTCGCAACCGTCTCCATGAAGCTGGGCTACGGTCCCGCACACCGTTAGGCCGTCTTCCGCTCACGCCCCAACATCGTGCAGCCCGCCTCCAGTGGTGTCGCGACAGGCGTGAATGGAGGGACGAATGGAGACGTGTCATCTTCAGCGATGAGAGTCGCTTCTGCCTTGGTGCCAGTGATGGTCGTATGCGTGTTTGTCGCCGTGCAGGTGAGCGCCACAATCAGGACTGCATACGACCGAGGCACACAGGGCCAACACCCGGCATCATGGTGTGGGGAGCGATCTCCTACACTGGCCGTACACCACTGGTGATCGTCGAGGGGACACTGAATAGTGCACGGTACATCCAAACCGTCATCGAACCCATCGTTCTACCATTCCTAGACCGGCAAGGGAACTTGCTGTTCCAACAGGACAATGCACGTCCGCATGTATCCCGTGCCACCCAACGTGCTCTAGAAGGTGTAAGTCAACTACCCTGACCAGCAAGATCTCCGGATCTGTCCCCCATTGAGCATGTTTGGGACTGGATGAAGCGTCGTCTCACGCGGTCTGCACGTCCATCACGAACGCTGGTCCAACTGAGGCGCCAGGTGGAAATGGCATGGCAAGCCGTTCCACAGGACTACGTCCAGCATCTCTACGATCGTCTCCATGGGAGAATAGCAGCCTGCATTGCTGCGAAAGGTGGATATACACTGTACTAGTGCCGACATTGTGCATGCTCTGTTGCCTGTGTCTATGTGCCTGTGGTTCTGTCAGTGTGATCATGTGATGTATCTGACCCCAGGAATGTGTCAATAAAGTTTCCCCTTCCTGGGACAATGAATTCACTGTGTTCTTATTTCAATTTCCAGGAGTGTAGTTCTAAGTTCTAGGCGACTGATGACCTCAGAAGTTAAGTCGCATAGTGCTCAGAGCCATTTGAACCATTCCACGAGTTGATGGAGAATGGCAAATTCCATTCAGTGAAATGGTAGAAAAGGGACTCCCATCGTGAGCAATTATTGACAAACAATTCAATGGCACAGTGTGATCCACAAACCAATGTACAATGTGTGTGAAATAAGAAGGAATATTACGATGAAGTAAATGCGAGCCTATCGAACTTGTAGAGACATTGAAAATTTGGAAAACATGTGAAAGAATAATGAAAATGTCATGTCAATTTCATAGTTTGTAAGCATTTTAGGATTATATAGGTACTTCTATCTATATGAATTTTTTTTTCTGCGACAATGCCTGACATCTCCACTTAATGTTCAGCGTGATCAAAAAGTCAGTATAAATTTGAAAACTGAATACATCACGGAATAATGTAGATAGGGAGGTACAAATTGACACACATGCTTAGAATGACAAGGGGTTTTATTAGAACCGAAAAATACAAAACTTCAAAAAATGTCCGACAGATGGCGCTGCATCTGATCAGAATAGCAATAATTAGCATAGCAAAGATGATGTTCTTTACAGGAAATGCTCAGTATGTCCACCATCATTCCTCAACAATAGCTGTAGCCGAGGAATAATGTTGTGAACAGCACTGTAAAGCATGTCCGGAGTTACGGTGAGGCATTGGCGTCGGATGTTGTCTTTCAGCATCCCTAGAGATGTCGGTCGATCACGATACACTTGCGACTTCAGGTAAGCCCAAAGCCAATAATCGCACGGACTGAGGTCTGGGTACCTGGCAGGCCAAGCATGACGAAAGTGGCGGCTGAGCACACGATCATCACCAAACGACGCGCGCGAGAGATCTTTCACGCGTCTAGCAATACTTTTTTTTTTGTTGCAATAAAACCCCATGTCATTCAAAATCTGTGTGTCAATTTTTTCCTCTCTATCTACATTATTCCGTGGTTTATTAAGTTTTCAAATTTATACTGACTTTTTGAGCTCCCGGTATATAGCTCTTTATTGTGACCAAAACACAGCTGCAGTTGAAATGCACAAAGACAATTTTTACTAATGGTCTTTACAATGAATATTTTCTCTATTATGGTATATTGATGAAGCGTCAAGTGTATAGTACTATATGACTACTCAATTTCAGCAACTGACATGTATTGAAAGCCACTAATATTACGTGTGACAAGAGGACGGAAGTAATACCTCCGATATTCCTCCCCTCCTCATGGGAGGCAGTTAATATTAGTATCTGTTTCGATAGCTTAAATAAACTTGCATTCGATAATGTAACCATGCAGGCTCATAAAAGCCATATAATTTGTGTAAAAATTTCTTAGATCGTCGCTGAGCAGCGACCACCTGATATCTCAAAGAATATCTTACGCGCCACAGCGCAGAATACGAATTGTTCATAAACTGTTTCGATAGCGATATTTTGTGTTTCTTATTTTTTGACAGCTGAAGAATTGTAATCCTCTTCTGTTATCATAGTCCTGATATATTTTTTAAAGATGGAGGATGCATATGTGGCGTGGTCCGCAATCACTAATTAGTTATTATAAAATATTACTATTTTGCAGTGCTATGTAAGAATTTGTGTGTGCATATAAGATGAAATATTGAAGATGTTAAAGGACTTTATTTAAAGAAACAGCCAGCAAGATAGAAAATTGAAATTGTACAGAGCCTATTGTTAGCAATAATGACTAATTAAATTGGTTATTGTGCTCTCAAATTCTGTAGTGCCTGCTTATTACTTAAAGTATTACCATGCTATCCATCTCCTATTAATGGCAAAAGTAATATCGGTGTTTTTATAGTTTTCATACAGCTAACAGGGACCGACTGCATGTCGGCAAATGTCGTAGTTAAGGCAGAAGGGGCATTGCCATTTACCTTGTTTGTGATTTGAATCCAATTTCTTTTAACGTGTGGTGTAGTATAGCAAAGAAAATTTCCAGCTCTGTCTGGTCCCTTAGGCTTCTCTGTTCCTAGTTGCTATGTCTCATATCCAGTCATGATCGAACATGATCACGACACAAATAAATTAAGGGGCATTGCGAACTCTGTTCTTAATCTTGAGAACGCTACGCCTTCTGCAAACGATTCGAGGTGACAAATAAACTATCACATACAGTACTTAAGTTTTTGAAAAGTCTTTGCTCTTCTAGGCAAGAAGTGGTGCAAAACTCACAACAGATTTCTGAATCTCCACAAGAGAATAATAATTTAATCACAATATAAATATATTTTTAAAAAACACCATAATGAACATAGATATGTGGAAGGTATAATGATGCAGGTAAGGTTAGAGGAATTTTGAAGAATAAAAATAATAATTATTATTATTATTATTACCATAATAATAAAAATTATATTACTGAGTTGGTGCATAAGTTTGCAACGTTCCTCCATAAATTTAATAAACACAACGTGTACACATGACAGACTTTAGTCATCAATAATATATTCTCCTCCACTGTTTATAAGAGTTTGCCAGTGCTGTGGTAACTTCTCGATTCTGAAATCATAGAAATCACGTGATTTTGAGGCGAAGAAGTCATCGGGCCACGTTCGGAGTGCATCCGAAAAGGAAGTTCCTTAATGGTTGTTCGATAGAGAGTATAAAAGATGAAAATCTGAGGGCACAAGTTATGGTGAATAAGGTGGTTGTGGAATGACTTCCCAACTCAGCTTCTATGGCGTGTTTTTTGTTAGTCTAGCAGAATGTGGATGGCATTATCATCGAGTAGGATCACTTCACGCAGTGTTCCTGGTCATTGTATTTAGATTGTGTCTACAAGACGTCTCATTTGATGACAATAAATGTCAGCACTGATGTGTACACCTTGGGCAAACAACTTTTAGTTCTGTACAGAGTTTCTGTTTCACCAGATGCGTAACATTGTCTTTTGTGGATGCATGCATGTCTTTGTACCAGGAGTTGCTGCTTTGTTTGGGCACAACCATTCCTTTCGTTTCCTCACGTTACCATAAAGACACTATTTCTTGCCACTGGTATCTACACAGGATAGGAATGGTCAGTGTTGTTAATGGGGCAGCTGATTATGAGCAAGCAGAGATGCACATATTGCCACCCACTGATTTGCATGATTTTTGGCTGAGAGCATGCAATACCCATACGCCCAATTTCTGAACCTTCTTCATTGTGTGCAACTGTCACATGATGGTGGACTGATTAGAGTTTGTCACATTTACCAGTTCTCGAGTACAATGATGTGGGTCATTGTGGATTAATGCATTTAAATGATCTTCACTAAGCTTTGAAGGTCTTCCTGAACATGGAGGGTCACTAGTGAGAAACGATCCTCCTTAAAACAATAAAACTATTTTCTTTATGTGCTCTGTGCAATGGTGTTATCCCTATACATGGCACAAGTGTTTCTGGCTGTCACCCCTCTACTGAACTGAAACAGAAGAATATGTCAGAAATGTTCCGATTTCTCCACTTGGCACTCCATTCCCTAGCATCCACAGCTCCACTCACTATCTCCAAATGACAAAATGGGAAAGTGTAAACTGAAACAGCAACAGTGAACCACAAATAAAAAATGAGAATTGACAAATAAACTCACAGCAAGTGGAATTCCAACAAGCAAAACAAAAAACACTGTGACCTTATGCAGAAAACTAATAATAAGAAATATATGTAAATGAAAGAAAAAAAAGGGATTTTCACTTGATTAAAACAATTAGAATGTAACAAAAATAATATGTATAATTTTAATATAGCATTTGAGTTCACAAAATTGCAAGAAATGTACAACAGAACTTCTGGAGAAAGAACAACCGATGCTGGTGTGGACACCCTCAGCCACGTAGCTCCTTCAACTTTGCTTCTGATGGCAGCAACGTCGATGCAAGGCCACATGCTTCAAACAAGGGGAAGGACCTTCCATTAGTTTGTGATTCAGCATAGTGCAGTCGAGTGGCAAACGTTGCAATACAAGGCACACAAACTGCCACTCAGTTTGGACTCATTGCCGAGGTTGTCCTACATGAAAGGCAAAGTAGGAAATATTCTATGTATCTGCTGGGAATGAGTGACAAACCAAACAACTGCAGTGGCCTGTGTCTGGAGTAAAGCCTTCTGCAAAGCACAATTTGTGTGTGTGTGTGTGTGTGCATGATGCAAACAAATAAATACACTAAACTCTGACTAGTCGGGCCATTCCCTGCACATATGGGTGCCACACTGGGGAAGTGCCAGGTTATTGAAAGTGTGTGAAATTTTAGTTTGAGTAGATAGAGACTGTGCTTTACTAAATCCAAAGAAACATTCATTTTCATACAAAACTTGGTTCTTGAGTGTGTACATATACAGCGCTATTGCCCACAATGAAAGATTTCCCAAATTTTTAGTTGTCAGAATGATGGTACCCAACAGTGGTGTGCTTTATCATGCAACTGGTTTGCAAGCATTAAATTGATACTTCATGTGTCTGGTTGTTGCATAATGTCTCCAGGAAGATGCTTCAGCAACAGTACTATGAGAAATTGTCACACTGTATATGCCCTCTTCTTAATCTCTTTCATCATTACTTTCCTTCATACCTTTTAATTATTTCTTCATCCATTAATGTCTCACTGATAACCTCTGTGTTGAGTGTGTGTAGGCCAATGTTAATGTTCAATCTGTTTCACAGTTTTCCTTGTTCAGTCACTTTAGCAATTTCCCTACCTGCTGGGACCTTGCAGAAGATGTCAGTAGCCAACGATTCCAAATTAACTGACTCATTGCTGTCGCTCAGTGCTGGCTCGAGATCTGCATCAATGGCTGGGTGCACTTTCCCCCGGTCTTCATTATGATAGTATAGTCCACTTTATGCCATGCTTCTGATGTTTGGAAAATATACACTCCTGGAAATTGAAATAAGAACACCGTGAATTCATCGTCCCAGGAAGGGGAAACTTTATTGACACATTCCTGGGGTCAGATGCATCACATGATCACACTGACAGAACCACAGGCACATAGACACAGGCAACAGAGCATGCACAATGTCGGCACTAGTACAGTGTATATCCACCTTTCGCAGCAATGCAGGCTGCTATTCTCTCATGGAGACGATCGTAGAGATGCTGGATGTAGTCCTGTGGAACGGCTTGCCATGCCATTTCCACCTGGCGCCTCAGTTGGACCAGCGTTCGTGCTGGATGTGCAGACCGCGTGAGACGACGCTTCATCCAGTCCCAAACATGCTCAATGGGGGACAGATCCGGAGATCTTGCTGGCCAGGGTAGTTGACTTACACATTCTAGAGCACGTTGGGTGGCACGGGATACATGCGGACGGGCATTGTCCTGTTGGAACAGCAAGTTCCCTTGCCGGTCTAGGAATGGTAGAACGATGGGTTCGATGACGGTTTGGATGTACCGCGCACAATTCAGTGTCCCCTCGACGATCACCAGTGGTGTACGGCCAGTGTAGGAGATCGCTCCCCACACCATGATGCCGGGTGTTGGCCCTGTGTGCCTCAGTCGTATGCAGTCCTGATTGTGGCGCTCACCTGCACGGCGCCAAACACGCATACGACCATCATTGGCACCAAGGCAGAAGCGACTCTCATCGCTGAAGACGACACGTCTCCATTCGTCCCTCCATTCACTCCTGTCGCGACACCACTGGAGGCGGGCTGCACGATGTTGGGGCGTGAGCGGAAGACGGCCTAACGGTGTGCGGCACCGTAGCCCAGCTTCATGGAGACGGTTGCGAATGGTCCTCGCCGATACCCCAGGAGCAACAGTGTCCCTAATTTGCTGGGAAGTGGCGGTGCGGTCCCCTACGGCACTGCGTAGGATCCTACGGTCTTGGCGTGCATCCGTGCGTCGCTGCGGTCCGGTCCCAGGTCGACGGGCACGTGCACCTTCCGCCGACCACTGGCGACAACATCGATGTACTGTGGAGACCTCACGCCCCACGTGTTGAGCAATTCGGCGGTACGTCCACCCGGCCTCCCGCATGCCCACTATACGCCCTCGCTCAAAGTTCGTCAACTGCACATACGGTTCACGTCCACGATGTCGCGGCATGCTACCAGTGTTAAAGACTGCGATGGAGCTCCGTATGCCACGGCAAACTGGCTGACACTGACGGCGGCGGTGCACAAATGCTGCGCAGCTAGCGCCATTCGACGGCCAACACCGCGGTTCCTGGTGTGTCCGCTGTGCCGTGCGTGTGATCATTGCTTGTACAGCCCTCTCGCAGTGTCCGGAGCAAGTATGGTGGGTCTGACACACCGGTGTCAATGTGTTCTTTTTTCCATTTCCAGGAGTGTAGTTGTGTAAGTTGACTTCTTCCCACGCCTTCGACATAGACTTGGTGAATTCATTTCTGTATTCATTCGACAAGAAGACAAGAAGTGCATGTCGATTATGATATTTCATTGATTTCAAAATTCCATGGCCTGAATTAGGGCTGTCATGTTGGGTGGAAGAAGCACTGCTTATGTACCATTGGACCTTAAAGTCACATCAGGAGGATCACTGGGTGGATTGTCAGTTGGAAGGATAGCTTTCAGAAGAACCTTTTTTTCTTCTTCAGCTTTTTTCTCACAGCAGCTACAAATGTTTTGTGTAATCACCGGGAAAATGTCCTTTCATGCTTCCTTCTGAGCTCAATTCTGCACTGGTAATCTATTTATGTCTATGTGGATGTTGAGGCCCCCAGTCATCATGAGTGATAGTTTATAACTCCCATTTGAATTACAACATGTCATTAATGTTATGTGCTGTTTCTGTTGGTTGTACAAACTACGTTGTTTCTCATTCTTGGCAGCTAAAAGCTTTGAGGGAAGCATTTTGTAGGAGATGGCCATTTCATTGGCATTGTACAAGGCATTAGCAGGTAAATATTCTTCCTTGCTTTTGTATCTTTTTCAATAGCTGACCAACTTTCCCCAGTGACCGTCAGTTGTTGCATGCTGTGTCGTTTTTTCTAGTTCAGCAGGCAAACCTCACTTGCTGGAGACAAGTTACTGCCACCAAGTTGTTTGTTAAATGCAACTGCTTTTTCTTTATTATCAAGAATTCCTTTAATGCATTGTTGTACGAACCATCTTTAAACAGCTACAGCCAGTTCATTATTCTCACAGTTTTGCATAACCTTCCGTTTTCACAACTCACTCTCCATTTGAGTTTCATACTGTCAAATGGCATCAGTTTTCTTTTTGATAAATAGTTGCTCATCCAACATTGTCCTCTACAACAATGACTTTCTGCACAGAACCTTGATTTAACTTATCCAAAGTTTTGAGCTTTGCTTGAGATCTAATGTAACATGTTTCCTTGTAGAAGCAATGCTACTGAACTATAAAGAAAGCCACCATTTCAAACGGTATAGCATTGTTTAATATGGGTTAATAAACTAACAAACACTGCTGTGTACAGTAATTCATTGTTGTGCAAGTCACTTCTGCTTGAGTGACTAGATTCCAGAAGGGGGCCAGATTACTAAGAGGGCTAATCATTGAGGACAAGATTAGTGAGAGTTCAGTGCATTCTAATTCTGATTTTGTGTAAATACCTATATATCTTCTGTAAGTATGAGAGTATGTGCTGGCTCTATGGTGTAAGCTAAAGGCCAACCAATTGAATCAAAACAAATGTCTCATCAAATGAAGGTAGTATCTTTTGTTAATTTCAATAATTTTTATTTATTTTTGGATTATTTTAATCAAAGTGTGAGAGAGTGGCAACATGTCCGTTGCCAGCCTGTGTCCCTAGAGGGGAGTATAAACAACAAGTGATTTCAAAAGTACCCAGAGATACCCAGTTGGAGTCATGTTTTCCTTTCTCAGTTTCTTAGTCTGCTGACTGTTTTAGTGCCATCCTTCATCTTGTCCAATCCCAGGTAATCTTTTAACATCTATGTAACTACAACACCTGACATCCTCTTGTTTCTGTACTAAATATTCTACTATCCATCCACCACAACTGTTTTCTCCTCTACTGTTCCTTCCAGTGCCATGTCAACTATTGCTGGATGCCGAAGCAGATGTCTGGTTAACATGTCCTTTCTTTCTTATTCATCTTTTCATATTTTATCTAACCATTTAATTTTTAACATTCTTCAATAGCACTCTCTTTCAAACGCTTCTGGTTTCTTCTCCTCTGGATTTCCGATGGTCCACACTTCACTTCTGCACAACACTGTACACCAGGCGTACATTTTCAGCCAAGTCTTCCTCATTTCTATATGTGGTGTGTGCTAATCTACATCTCACATCTTTCTTGCTTCAAACCACCATGAGTAATCTTGTTCCCTGGACAGGAAAATTCATTCACTCCTCCCACTACTGTGTTGCTCACAGTCACGATTTTAAACGAGTCACCGCTCTGCTTTCTACCTCTCTTCGCCTCATTCGTCTCTGCTTTGTTTCTTCTGAGGCTATGTTCTACACTCACCATTTTGTCAGTTTCTTTATGCAGGTTTTCTGAATGTTCCATACATTCAGCCACATTGGCTATGCCATCTATGATCATCAGCACTGGTATCCATTCCCCATGCTCTCTTATTGCTCTTTCAAAATTTCCTTTCACTTCCTCTGTTGCTCCTTCCATGTCAAAGTTTTGCAACTCATTTTAGTTATGAACCATGTTGGGCAGCTAATTTATGTTAATTATTTTCATTACTTATAAAAAAGTTTTTGACTGCAGCATTTGCTGTTAATATCAAAATAAATGATCTACACAAATGAAAACAGAGTATATTACAATCTATTTTTCTCTCAACCAAAAATGTCTATGTTGGACAACAGATTTACTGATTGCAGTTAATCTTTAAAAGATGCAATCATGAACCCTTGATTCAATAATAATGTCACAAGGGCAGATCTGACGTGTGTCACTGATTTTGGCACGTTTTGCAAGGATATTCTAGACTGAAAATAAACAGACACGTGTTTTGGATTTTTACTAAACATGTCATAGTTTTTGAAGAAAATCAAGATCGAAGTCCATTATGGAAAATTCTATTTTCAATGCATAGCATTGAAGAATCATCTAAGAACAAACATATTGTATTAATATACAAGGTGATCCAACAAGGACTTTACAGCTTTAGAATCATATAGAAATTTATTGAGATAACTGATAAAATTAGTAAATGTGTCATTTTGTAGCAAACAACCTCAGCTTCACATGAAAATGTCATGCGTCATTTCGGATCAATGTGACTACCATTTGTGGCGCAGCAAACATCCCACTGGGAATCAATTTATTCCCACATTAATTGCAGCAAATTGGGTGTAACTTGTGCAGCAGAAGCATGGATTTGATTTTTCAGATTGGCTAAATTGTTTGGTAAGGGAGGAACATACACTTGGTTTTTAATGAAATCTGAGTGAAAGAAATCCGGTGGTGTCAAGTCTTAGGAGCAAGGTGGCCACGCAATTGGCTCTCCACAGCCAATCCAACAATCTGGGAAGTGATTATTGAGAAAACTTCAAACTTTCCTGAGGAAATGCGATGGTGCACCATCTTGCTAATAGTAAACCATACCATCTCAGTCATCTTCGTCGATCTGTGGAATGAAAAACTTTTCAAGCATATCCAGGCACCCAAAATATGCACCAGCAAAGGTAGCCATTTTGACAGTGCACTATGCTCACACCCCTGGTGGTGGAATGGGGTATTGATGCACTACCAATCCTGTAACTTATCTACAGATGTTGTACTTCCAGATTGTTGGTCTGTATTAGATTCATGGGTGTTTTCTCTTTCTTTTTTCTTTTCCTTTTTTTCTCAGTGTATTTGATAATCAGATTTTTCTTTGCATTCTTTTTTTGAAATAAAACATTGGGAGATACATTTAATAATCAAGTAAGTATATGTAATGTCTTGACAGATTGCTTAATCCTCACTGACTGTCTACTTGTGAGTGTTCTCACAAACAGTAGGGTGAAACTTATCATAGAAATAGGCAAGACAAATATATTTCTCACACCATGCACAATAGACAGACTACATCTCGCTGCACTGACATGCTTTTCGATACAATGCCCACAGAGAAACATATCTATTTCAAACTGTTATAGTCAGATCTATTAGTTATTAATTTGAATGTGTACCAAGTGCATAAAAGCATTTCTTTAAAGGTACATATGTACAACTGGTTACAGAGATATGCATGAATTTAGATAGCATCCACTCTGTCTTGTAATTCTCTACTCTGCTATAATATCACCTAACTTTGAAGCTGTTCAATGAAATTCTTTACCTGTTGAAATAGCAAACGTCACACAGTTGACAAAGAGAGGTACATTTCTGTAGTATCGTTTTCACAGTCAGGTCAGTTGAGCACCATTATCTACAAAAATCCTATCATAGTGCATCATGTAGCACAATTAAAAATAACTGTCAACATATTATACATACTTATTTGATTATTAATGTCACCATCTGGTGTTTTATTTAAAGAAAGGGGAAGAATGGTATTCTCATTATCAGAATATTATCAGACACACCCTTAAAAAATATTGAATCAAAACAGAAGCCATGACCAAGAATCAAACACAGACCAGTGATTTGGTAATGCCCTGAGAACTTTTTTTTTTAATTTTTTGATCTCATTTTGTATGTTATTGTTCTCATTTGATGTTGGCAGCATTTCCAGATGCTGCAATGGATGGGTTACTTAACAGTCATATACAACCACTCACCCAATGAAAGAGCTGTACTCAAAGACTGGAAAGACACACAGGTCACACTAACATTCAAGAAAGGCAGAATGAGTAATCCATTAAATTACAGACCCATATAATTTAATGTTGATATGCAGCATGATTCTGGAACATACTTTGTGTTTGAACACTGCCAGACGCTTAAATTTGATTTGCAGAGTATCCACATAGATGCAGATTATGAATTATCTCCAAGAACAGTTTATTGACAAATAATTAACATGGACTTAGAAAACACCATTCTCATGAAAGAGAACTAGCTCTTTACTCACACGAAGTGTTGAGTGCTATCAGCAAGGTATGCATTTCCAGAAGGCTTTTGAAACTGTACCTCACAAGCGGCTTGTAATCAAAGTTGTGCTTATGGAATATCATCTCAGTTATCCAACTGGATGATTTCCTATCAGAGAAGCCACAGTTCACAGTAACTGATGTAAAGTCATTGGGTAAAACAGAAGTGATTTCTGGAGTTCCCCAAGCTAGTGTTAAAGGCCCGCTGTTGTTGCTTATCTATATAAGTGATTTAGAAGACAATCTCAGCAGTTGTCTTAGGCTTCTTACAGAGGATGCTGTCATTTATTGTCTAGTAAAATCATCAGAAAATTAAAACCAATCACAAAATGATTGAGATAAGATATCTGTATGGCCTGGAAATTGGTAGTTGATTCTAAATAATGAAAAGTGTGAAGTATCCACATGAGTGCTAAAAGGAAACTGTTAAATTTCAGTTACATGATAAATCAATCAAATCTAAAGCCCATAAATTCAGCTAAATACCTGTTAATTACACAATTTTGGTAAACATTTTCGGAATACAGTGATCAATTAATCGTTATATTTAGATTAAAGTTCAGTCTTGATCACGTTATGTCTGTTTTAATGAGTAACCGGTTTCGGTTTTTTCTATAAAACCATCATCAGACCCATTGGCTCCCTTGGGTTGGTAGGTGGAGCTCTCCTGCACAGCAGCAAGGAGAGCTCCACCTACCAACCCAAGGGAGCCAATGGGTCTGATGATGGTTTTATAGAAAAAACCGAAACCGGTTACTCATTAAAACAGACATAACGTGATCAAGACTGAACTTTAATCTAAATATACCTGTTAATTACAATTACGAACAACTTAATTGGAAAGAACACATAGAAAATGTTGCGTGGGATGCAAACCAAGGACTGCATTTTATCGGTGGAAAACTTGTCCGTCCTCTTTTGGAGTACTGATGTGTGGTCTTGGATCCTTACCAGACAGGTTCATTGGTTGATTTAGAGGGGGGGGCAGGAGGAGGGGACCAAACAGAGTGAGGCCATCAGTCCCATCAGATTAGGGAAGGAAGTCGTGCATGCCCTTTCAAAGGAAGCACCCCAACATTTACCTGAAGCTATTTAGGGAAATCACAAAAAACTTGTGTCAGGATGACTGGACAAGGGTTTGAACCATCATCCTCCCAAATGTGAGTCCAGTGTGGTAACCACTATACCACTCTGCTCAGTTTACCAGATAAAGGAGTACACTGGGAAAGTTCAAAGAAGATGTTTTGTATTATCAGAAAATAGGGAAGAGTGTGTCATTGATATGATACAGGATTTGGGGTGACCATCATTAAAACAAAGGCGTTTCTTGTTGTGGTAGGATCTCCTCACAAAATTTCAATCACCAAGTTTCTTCTCCAAATGCGAAAATTGATACTGACCTACATTGGAAGAAACAATCATCATAATAAAATAAGAGAAATCAGAACTTGCACGGAAATACATAGATATTTGTTATATCCACATGCTGTTTGAGAATGTAATAATAGAGAATTATTGCTAAGGAGCTTCAGTGACTCCTATGCCTGCCACTTACATGTGATTTGCAGAGTATCGATGTAGGTGTAGTAGACAGGGCCTGAATGCAGTGTACAACAACTAACTGACAGTCGTCATTTACAAGCAAAACCAGACTTGTGCAATGTCCCAGAGGTTGTCAGAGTGTCCCACTGAAGTCCCTCATGAAGCCTGGCTATCTCTGCCCACTATGAGTATCACTCTCCAGCAGGATTTGAGAAATTTTGAGCAAGTCGGTGAGATACGTCGACACAGCCATAGCGGGCCTTCACATCAACAATGACCTTTCATTCCTGTTGAGTAACATTTTCTTTTCTCAAACTAAAATAAATATGCATTGTACAAGAATGTTCTTGTCTAAAAGCGCATTGCCTATTCTCACTGTTTAGCTTCCCTAATATCGGCAAAACTGTCTTCTGCTGGTTCAAGAAAATGTCAGTTCTCTTCTGTTACTTTATAAATTTTTATGAACATATAGGATGACAACAAGTGTCAGGATGGTCCCTCAGGCCTTCACCTACAGTGGTCCTCTGGAAGACGTTCATGGCATTATCGTCTAGCGTGGTGTCTCCCTTTACCTCCCTTTCCTATGACTGCAGGTGGTGAGGTATATAACGGGTTGGTTAATCTCCAGTTTATCCCCCCCCCCCCCCACACACACACACACAACTCTCTAGCACGGATGTCTCAAATGATGCAAAAATAGTTTTGTGAAGTCCTTACAGTGTTTGCTTTGCTGACAATGCACGTGTTATAACCAAGCCTAACTGAGTAATTTCAACCCACAAATATTAAATAATATTCCTTTGAAAATTAATGACTGTTCCACTACAAATGAACTGCCACTGAACTTAGAATAGACGGCAAATCATCGAGTAAAACTGAATTGATATCAGGTGTTCCCCAGGGAAGCGTCCTGGGACCTCTGCTGTTCCTGATCTATATAAATGACCTAGGTGAGAATCTGAGCAGTTCTCTGAGGTTGTTCGCAGATGATGCTCTAATTTACCATCTAGTAAGGTCATCCGAAGACCAGTATCAGTTGCAAAGCGATTTAGAAAAGACAGCTGTATGGTGTGGCAGGTGGCAGTTGACGCTAAATAACGAAAAGTGTGAGGTGATCCACATGAGTCCCAAAAGAAATTCGTTGGAATTCGATTACTCGATGAATAGTAAAATTCTCAAGGCTGTCAATTCAACTAAGTACCTGGGTGTTAAAATTACGAACAACTTCAATTGGAAAGACCACAATAATAATATTGTGGGAAAGGCGAGCCAAAGGTTGCGTTTCATTGGCAGGACACTTAGAAGATGCAACAAGTCTACTAAAGAGGCAGCTTACACTACACTCGTTCGTCCTCTGTTAGAATATTGCTGCGCGGTGTGGGATCCTTACCAGGTAGGATTGACGGAGGACATCGAAAGGGTGCAAAAAAGGGCAGCTCGTTTTGTATTATCACGTAATAGGGGAGAGAGTGTGGCAGATATGATACGCAAGTTGGGGTGGAAGTCATTAAAGCAAAGACGTTTTTCGTCGTATTTACGAAATCTCAGTCACCAACTTTCTCTTCCGAATGCGAAAATATTTGGTTGAGCCCAACCTACATAGGTAGGAATGATCATCAAAATAGAATAAGAGAAATCAGAGCTCGAACAGAAAGGTTTAGGTGTTCGTTTTTCCTGCGCGCTGTTCGGGAGTGGAATGGTAGAGAGATAATATGATTATGGTTCGATGAACCCTCTGGCAAGCACTTAAATGTGAATTGCGGAATAATCATGTAGATGTAGATAAAACACAGTACATGCAATTCAATACTGCACATGGCCTTACCACATTGGCAGAAATGTAGGTCAGTAAATGAAAGAGAATATTCTAAAATCTTAGGTGCTTGCATTGCTAATAATATCAACTGGAAGTCAAATGTTACGGATCATCTTAAATGTGCAAGCTTTGCAACTTTTGCACTATGGGTGATATCAGATTTTGGAGATCAAAATGTAAGTACATAGACTTAGTTCTCCTATTTTCATTCACTACTGTCGTATGGCATTCTATTTTGTGGTAACTTGTCATTTAGAAAAAAGTGTGTTTCTTAGATAAGAGAATTTAATGAGGACATGTAATGCAGGAGAGGAGGGTAATATTTACTGTTCCTATTGACACCATGTCAACTAACATATTCAGTACCATAACGATGTATTCTATCTGTATGTTGTGTGCACTGACTGATTTAAGTATTCATATTTTTAAGGTAGTGTGGATTTTAATTCAACTTCTGTTTCTCATTTGTGCATCTTTTATCCAATTATTTAATTTTGTTATCCAAATCTCCGACATGTTAATAGTGCTAAAATCAACTATTAACATTTTCTCATACGAGATGAAATGCTTGCAACAGAACATACTTCAATCACATACAATGGAATTATGATAGGAATAAAATGTACAAAGTACACTGAGGTGACAAAAGTCATAGGACACCTTCTAATACTGTGTTGGACCTCCTTTTGCCCGGCACAGTGCAGCAACTTGGCGTGGTATGGACTCAATAAGTCATTCGAAGTCCCCTGCAGAAATATTGAGGTAGAATGTTTTTCAAACCAATCACGAACAACTGTGGTCTCGTGATATGACACATTGTCATCCACAAAAATTACATTGTTGTCGGGAACAAGAAGTCCATGAATGGCTGAAAATGGTCTCCAAGCAGCTGAATATAGCAATTTCCAGTCAATGATCGGTTCAGTTGGACCAGAGGTCTGAGTACACTCCATGTGAACACAGTCCACACCATTATGGAGCCACCACCAGCCTGCACAGTGCCTTGTTGACGACTTGGGTCCATGGGTTCATGGGGTCTGCATCACACTTGAACTCTACCATCAACTCTTACCAACTGAATTTGGGACTCATCTGACCAGCCCACAGTTTCCCGGTCCTCTAGGGTTCAAGCGACATCGTCAGGAGACCAAGAGAGGCATTGCAGGCAATGTCATGTTTTAGGAAAGACACTTGAGTCAGCCATCTGCTGCAATAGTCCATTAAAACTAAACTTCGCAGCAGTGCCCTAACAGATATGTTCATCTTTCATCCAACATTGATTTCTGCAGTTATGTCATGCAGTGGTGATTGTCCGTTATCACTCACAACTCTATGCAAGCAATGGCGCACTGTCCATTATGAGTGATAATACCTGAAATTTGGTATTCTCGGCAGATGTGGATCAGAATATTGAATTCCCTAGCGATTTCCAAAATGGAATGTCCCAGGCGTTTAGCTCCAAATAACATTCCGTGTTCTATTAATTACGATCTTGAGGCCATAATCGCCTCAGAAACCTTTTCACATGAATCACCTGAGTAAAAATGACACCTCCGCTAATGCACTACTCTTTTATACCTTGTGTAAGCAATAGTACCATCATCTGGATATCAGCATATCACTAATCCATGATTTTTGTCACCTCAGTGTAAGTAAGCTGTAATGTTGGTTAAAAGTACTGTTAACGAGTGCTTCAAAATATAATTTCTCATGAAATTGTAAAATACCTCAAACAATAAAACATAATTATACACTTCTGGAAATGGAAAAAAGAACACATTGACAACGGTGTGTCAGACCCACCATACTTGCTCCTGACACTGCGAGAGGGCTGTACAAGCAATGATCACACGCACGGCACAGCGGACACACCAGGAACCGCGGTGTTGGCCGTCGAATGGCGCTAGCTGCGCAGCATTTGTGCAGCGCCGCCGTCAGTGTCAGCCAGTTTGCCGTGGCATACGGAGCTCCATCGCAGTCTTTAACACTGGTAGCATGCCGCGACAGCGTGGACGTGAACCGTATGTGCAGTTGACGGACTTGGAGCGAGGGCGTATAGTGGGCATGCGGGAGGCCGGGTGGACGTACCGCCGAATTGCTCAAAACGTGGGGCGTGAGGTCTCCACAGTACATCGATGTTGTCGCCAGTGGTCGGCGGAAGGTGCACGTGCCCGTCGACCTGGGACCGGACCGCAGCGACGCACGGATGCACGCCAAGACTGTAGGATCCTACGCAGTGCCGTAGGGGACCGCACCGCCACTTCCCAGCAAATTAGGGACACTGTTGCTCCTGGGGTATCGGCGAGGACCATTCGCAACCGTCTCCATGAAGCTGGGCTACCGTCCCGCACACCGTTAGGCCGTCTTCCGCTCACGCCCCAAGATCGTGCAGCCCGCCTCCAGTGGTGTCGCGACAGGCGTGAATGGAGGGACGAATGGAGACGTGTCGTCTTCAGCGATGAGAGTCGCTTCTGCCTTGGTGCCAATGATGGTCGTATGCGTGTTTGGCGCCGTGCAGGTGAGCGCCACAATCAGGACTGCATACGACCGAGGCACACAGGGCCAACACCCAGCATCATGGTGTGGGGAGCGATCTCCTACACTGGCCGTACACCACTGGTGATCGTCGAGGGGACACTGAATAGTGCACGGTACATCCAAACCGTCATCGAACCCATCGTTCTACCATTCCTCGACCGGCAAGGGAACTTGCTGTTCCAACAGGACAATGCACGTCCGCATGTATCCCGTGCCACCGTACGTGCTCTAGAAGGTGTAAGTCAACTACCCTGGCCAGCAAGATCTCCGGATCTGTCCCCCATTGAGCACGTTTGGGACTGGATGAAGCGTCGTCTCACGCGGTCTGCACGTCCAGCACGAACGCTGGTCCAACTGAGGCGCCAGGTGGAAATGGCATGGCAAGCCGTTCCACAGGACTACATCCAGCATCTCTACGATCGTCTCCATGGGAGAATAGCAGCCTGCATTGCTGCGAAAGGTGGATATACACTGTACTAGTGCCGACATTGTGCATGTTCTGTTGCCTGTGTCTATGTGCCTGTGGTTCTGTCAGTGTGATCATGTGATGTATCTGACCCCAGGAATGTGTCAATAAAGTTTCCCCTTCCTGGGACAATGAATTCACGGTGTTCTTATTTCAATTTCCAGGAGTGTATATAACAAAAAAAAAATCAAAAATTTTCTGTAATTCATGATATGCATAATTTTTTGCAAAACTTTAATTTTTATTTGTAATTTTGTCAATATAATCTTTTCAGTAATGTAAAATGTACATCTGATAATTGTGAAGGTATTTAAGATGGCTTGGCAGAGACCACACAAGCAGTTTTTGTAAGGGCAATCTTTCTAGTCATATTTGGAGTACAGTCTGTGCTAGTCAGTATAATTTTGTTCAGTGTAAACGATTTTCTCTTGGTTTTGTCAGTATATTCAAAGTTGAAAACGAATATGTCAAGTACTTAGTAGATGGACACTATGTTCCAACATGTATTATGCCCAATTATGAGAATTCTAATTACAGTTAAGTGAGTCTATGGTGTTACCATCATGTGAAAACACATTAAATTCAAAATTAGGTTGAATCCAATTTAACAGAACTGTTAAAGACACTGTGTAAGGTTCATGTATGAATCTCTTATAAAGGGTCTTTAAACAGCCTTGCAGTACATCAACTGCTTTATGAAGTTTGTTTTAATGTTGAACCATAGGTGGAAAACAACAGTAGTGTTCATACATATAATGCTAGAAGCAGAAATGGTTTATATTATGCTTCATTCAGCCTTAAAGTGGCTCAGAAAGGAGTGAGGCATTCAGCCATAAAAATCTTTGGCGATCTACCCAATGACGTAAAGAATTTTCAGGATACAAATTCAAATTGTGTCTGCTCTACAAGTAATTGCACTGCAGTGAAGGATTTATGAACGTGTAGTAGTATGATGTGTGTGTGTGTGTGTGTGTGTGTGTGTGTGTGTGTGTGTGTGTGTTTAAGACAGGGAGAGAGGGTACATTGAACTAGTTAAGTATAAATCACTGTATGTATACACAGGGTCAACATGAATAAAACTGATGAACTGCCAGTATGGGTACCTGACTGTGAATGGAGGAAAATAGGTCCTATGAACATGTGTCTGGAAATGGACGGTGTGCATGCAATGACAACAGACCATCCTTGAACACAGTACAGAGTTGCATGACATCCTGGTCACAAGAGATGTCCAAAGTGAGCTCCACGGGATGCAGTGTACATGTTCACACATTTCATCATGGATTGCTGCACTTTTTTGCATGTACCAACCTCTCTCCAAATAGCGTCACAGGTGTCACAAACACGCAGTTGAAGGGTCTGCACACCAGGAACTGGTTCAGCATACACGGCGCTTTTAAGATGCCTCCAGAGGTAAAAACCTAGATGGTTTAAGTCCAGTGATCTGGCAGGCCAGTCCACAGGGCTTCCATGTCCTATTCTGTGTCTGGGGATGATGTTGTTAAGGTGCTTTAGAGCGATAATGCAGACGTGGGTGGAGCTCCGCCATGCAGAAACCACGTAAACTGTCCTATTGCCAAAGGCACATTCTCTAGCAGCCCAGACACAGTATTCTGCAGCAACTCCAGGTACGTTCCTCCACCGAGGCAGTGTGGAATAATAACTGGTCCCAGTATGTGGTCGCCAAGAATCCCTGACCACACATTGTAGCTGAACCAATGCTGATAAGATGTCTCATCATTCCCCTAGGATTGTCTGTAGTCCACAGATGATGATTATGCAGATTGATGATGACAGTTCTGGTAAAGGTTACTTCAACGGTAAAGAGGACAAATGACAGAAATTCCATAATGGTGATCGCCTGGGGAAAAAACCAACGACAAAATCCTTCTGTAGAGTGAAATCGGCTGCTGATAAACCTTGCACTCATTGCATGTGATAGGGATGGTAACAGTTGTCATGCAGGATACACATAATCGTTCAAAAAATGGTTCAAGTTGCTCTGAGCACTATGGGACTTAACTGCTGAGGTCATCAGTCCCCTAGAACTTAGAACTAGTTAAACCTAACTGACCTAAGGACGTCACACACATCCGTGCCCGAGGCAGGATTCGAACCTGTGACCGTAGCGGTCGCGTGGTTCCAGACTTTAACATCTAGAACCGCTCGGTCACTCTGGCCGATACCACATAATCGTACTTTGGCTTATACTATGTTGGTGGGCCACTTGCCAGCAGCTTGTACTGGGGCTCATCTCAATATCTGGTCCTCCAAAACTGGTGTACGCACAGTGCGCTGCCTCCCTGCATGTCCGTCTGTCTGAAAGGACTCATGAGTACACAAGCGTCCAAAAAGGGCTTGAAATGTTGTTCGATGTGGTTGGTGTCTTTGAGGGTACTTGTTTCGATACAATTGTGCTGCATCTCTACCGTTTCCACCTTCTGGGCCATACACAAACACCATCTCGGCTTGTTTCTGACATGGTTACTGGACCATTCTGCTGCTTACAGTACTCTGTGCCAATCACACAGTCTGCAACAAACAAGGAACACATGGCACACGGTCAGAGGAATTTCCATTCGTCAGCACCATCTACTGTGGCAATGACGCATTTCCGGACAGATGTTTATACGACTGTTTTTCCTCCATTTCCAGCCAGGAATTAGTTCATGCAGTTTGTCGATTTTGTTAATGTTCACACTGTATGTGAGACGACTGTTTTTCCTCCATTTCCAGCCAGGAATTAGTTCATGCAGTTTGTCGATTTTGTTAATGTTCACACTGTATGTGAGAAAGCAAATAAAGAGTTTGGTAAACATGTTGCCTTATGTACTATATACACTCCTGGAAATTGAAATAAGAACACCGTGAATTCATTGTCCCAGGAAGGGGAAACTTTATTGGCACATTCCTGGGGTCAGATACATCACATGATCACACTGACAGACCCACAGGCACATAGACACAGGCAACAGAGCATGCACAATGTCGGCACTAGTACGGTGTATATCCACCTTTCGCAGCAATGCAGGCTGCTATTCTCCCATGGAGACGATCGTAGAGATGCTGGATGTAGTCCTGTGGAACAGCTTGCCATGCCATTTCCACCTGGCGCCTCAGTTGGACCAGCGTTCGTGCTGGACGTGCAGACCGCGTGAGACGACGCTTCATCCAGTCCCAAACATGCTCAATGGGGGACAGATCCGGAGATCTTGCTGGCCAGGGTAGTTGACTTACACCTTCTAGAGCACGTTGGGTGGCACGGGATACATGCGGACGTGCGTTGTCTTGTTGGAACAGCAAGTTCCCTTGCCGGTCTAGGAATGGTAGAACGATGGGTTCGATGACGGTTTGGATGTACCGTGCACTATTCAGTGTCCCCTCGACGATCACCAGTGGTGTACGGCCAGTGTAGGAGAATGCTCCCCACACCATGATGCCGGGTGTTGGCCCTGTGTGCCTCGGTCGTATGCAGTCCTGATTGTGGCGCTCACCTGCACGGCGCCAAACACGCATACGACCATCATTGACACCAAGGCAGAAGCGACTCTCATCGCTGAAGACGACACGTCTCCATTCGTCCCTCCATTCACGCCTGTCGCGACACCACTGGAGGCGGGCTGCACGATGTTGGGGCGTGAGCGGAAGACGGCCTAACGGTGTGCGGGACCGTAGCCCAGCTTGATGGAGACGGTTGCGAATGGTCCTCGCCGATACCGCAGGAGCAACAGCGTCCCTAATTTGCTGGGAAGTGGCGGTGCGGTCCCCTACGGCACTGCATAGGATCCTACGGTCTTGGCGTGCATCCGTGCGTCGCTGCGGTCCGGTCCCAGGTCGACGGGCACGTGCACCTTCCGCCGACCACTGGCGACAACATCGATGTACTGTGGAGACTGTGTCCGGAGCAAGTATGGTGGGTCTGACACACCGGTGTCAATGTGTTCTGTTTTCCATTTCCAGGAGTGTATAATTGTAAAACTAACTGATTCTGTATCATAGTGAGAGGACACTGTTATGGTCCACAGAACATCAAAATACCCAACTAACTGTCCACATACCAACAACGTATCCTCCAAGAATGCCGATGGCGAGGACGCAGTTGGAGTCTATGAGGGCACCCAGCATGAGTGACGTGATGAAGGTGCCCAGGCGGCCGAAACACAGCGACAGGCACACCGCCATGGCTCTGCAATAAGAAAATGCACACCAACAGCTCTAAAATTTGAGTAATCGAGAGATAAAACATGTTCACTCGGTGATACACGATGATCAGTCGAGAGATAGGGTGCTCATGCAGGATCCCAGTTGGCATAAAAAACCTTACTGTGCTCCACTCTGACCAACCTATGTCCCACTTGCTGAATAGAGAGATCTTATATTAAAGTCAAGTCTGTAAACTAGAACAGCTGGTCTCTAGTATTAACGTACCTTGTTGTCGATTCGATAGGAGAAAGTGTATGTGCCTTTATTGCCTGCATAGGCTCAGCTTGAATTTGCTGTACGATCAGTTTGTCCGATTTGCAGACTTTTACATACTGTAGTTTCAAACGATAACACTTAGGTTTGGCACAGTATGCTGGTGCCAGCCCATCATACAGGACACATACGAGTAAGTATCCAGACCCCCCAAAATTTCAATTTTGTATAAAAATGGTTACACAAACATTGGAATACCAGAGGTGCTCTACCCATACATACCACTTACATTGGTGTGGCAAGTGGTGGCAGGCTTAGTGGTACCGAAAATACACCAATCAGCCAAAACATTATGACCACTGTCCACCATGACGTTGGATGCCGCATGGTGGCATTCTGAGCACGTGACACAGTAACGAAAGTACGTAAGCAAAGCAGGCAAGGATAGACATCAACTTATCGAAGATATGGCTGCAAATGGGTAAATACATTGAGATCAGTGGCTTTGAGAAAGGGCTGGTTATTATTGTGCATAGCTTGTGAATGAGTGTCTCGAAAACAGCAAATGTGGTCGAACGTTCATGTGCTGGTGTCGTGAGCACCTATAGAAAAACGTAGAACAACAGTGAAACTACCACTAAGCGCTAAATGGTTGGAAGCCCCTGACTTCACAGAACGTGATGTTCGGAGAATTGTCTGCTCTGTGAAGTAGGATAGATGGTGATCTGTGGCGACTCTGCAGAAAGAGTACAATGCTGGTTCATTCACAAGTGTTCCAGAGAACACTGTTCGTCGTACATTGTTGAACATGGACCTCTGCAGCAGACCACCTTTAAACGTTGTCACGTTGGGCCAACGACATCGTCAGTTTCGGCTCCAGTGGGCACAGGACCGTCGGGATTCAACAGTCGATAAATGGAAACATGTCGGCTCTTCGGATGAATCTCATTTTCTGCTATACTAGGACTATGGTCGCCTTCACAAACTCCGTCATTCAGGTGAATGGTGGCTCGAAACGTGCAGTATGCCCTGGACACAGTTTGGTGGGAGCAGTATCATGCTATGGGGGACATTCTCCTGTGCTTGCATTGGACCTGTGATGGTAATCAAAGACATGCTGACAGCTGTGCATACCTGCATCCCTTCATGCTTGATGCCTTCTCTGAAGGCGATGTCATCTTTCAGCAGTACATTTGTCCATGTCTCAGAGACAAAATCGTGCTACAGTGGTCTGAGGAGTATTATAGTGAAAGCACATTGATGTCTCGGCGAGGAAACTCGCCCAATGTAAATCCTTCTGCGTGGCTATTGGGAGCCATCACCAAGTACGCAAATTGATAGCCCATTATTTACGTGAATTACATCACCTGTGAGTAGACGTCTTACATTACACTACTTGCCATTAAAACTGCTTCACCATGAAGATGACGTGCTACAGACGCGAAATTTAATCGACAGGAAGAAGATGCTCTGATATGCAAATGATTAGCCTTTCGGAACATTCACACAAGGTTGGCGCCGGTGGCGACACCTACAACGTGCTGACATGAGGAAAGTTTCCAACCGATTTTTCATACACAAACAGCAGTTGACCGGCGTTGCCTGGTGAAACGTTGTTGTGATGTCTCGTGTAAGGAGGAGAAATTGCGTACCATCACGTTTCCGACTTTGGTAAAGGTCGGATTGTAGTCTATCGCGATTGCGGTTTATCGCATCGTGGCACTGCTGCTCGCGATGGTCGAGATCCAATGACTGTTAGCAGAATATGGAATCGTTGGGTTCAGGAGGGTAATACGGAACGCCGCGCTGGACCCCAACGGCCTCGTATCACTAGCAGTCGAGATGGCAGGCATCTTATCTGCATGGCTTACCCGATCGTGCAGCCTCGTCTCGATCCCTGAGCCAACAGACGGGGGCGTTTGCAAGACAACAGCCATCTGCACGAACAGATCGACGACGTTTGCAGCAGCATGAACTATCAGCTCGGAGACCATGGATGCGGTTACCCTTGACGCTGCATCACAGACAGGAGAGCCTGTGATGGTGTACTCAACGACGAACCTGGGTGCACGAATGGCCAAAACGTTATTTTTTCGGATGAATCCAGGTTCTGTTTACAGCATCATGTTGGTCGCATCCGTGTTTGGTGATATCGCGGTGAACGCACATTGGAAGCGTGTATTCGTCATCGCCATAATGGCGTATCCCTCGGCCTGATGGTATGGGGTGCCATTGGTTACACGTCTTGGTCACCTCTCGTTCGCATTGACGGCACTTTGAACAGTGGACGTTACATTTCAGATGTGTTAAGGCCCGTGGATCTACATTCGATCCCTGCGAAATCCAACATTTCAGCAGGATAATGCATGAACGCATGTTGCAGGTCCTGTACGGTCCTTTCTGGATACAGAAAATGTTCGACTGCTGCCCTGGCCAGCTCATTCTCCAGATCTCTCACCAACTGAAAACGTCTGGTCAATGGTGGCCGAGCAACTGGCTCGTCACAATACGCCAGTCACTACACTTGATGAACTGTGGTATCGTGTTGAAGCTGCATGGGCATCTGTACCTGTACACGCCATCCAAGCTCTGTTTGACTCAATGCCCAGGCGTATCAAGGCCGTTATTACGGCCAGAGTGGTTGTTCTGGGTACTGATTTCTCAGGATATATGCTCCCAAACTGCGTGAAAATGTAATCACATGTCAGTTCTAGTATAATATATTTGTCCAATGAATACCCGTTTATCATCTGCATTTCTTCTTGGTGTAGCAATTTTAATGGCCAGTAGTGTACATACCTTCAGAAACCTACCAACAACCTGTCGGATGCAGAATCAGTGATGTATTTCGTTCCAGAGACGGACAAACAAGCTATTAAGCAGGTTTTGACTCATCAGTGTAAGACTGGAGTGGAAAATACACAGCCTGACCGGAAAAGTGAAGTGAAAGAGGAGACTAAATGGAACTTCATACGTTGAGAGGGTGCCTGATTACAAAATCGAGTTTAATTTGCATAGACGTTGGCAGGATGACCCCATATGTCAGTATTATATTGCCTCCCCCCCCCCCTCCTTGCCTCTGGTAGGGATGCAAACACTGAATCGGTTGGGAAAGATTTCATAAATCTGTTGAATCCTTTCCTGTGGCAACCTGGCTGGCCAACATCTTTTGTAATTGACCCTCCAGGTCCTGGATACTGTCACTGGGATGACGTTGTGATGTCCACGCTGGTCTCACATGTGTTCTATCAGGGACAGATTGGAGGGGGGGGGGGTCTGACCACATCTCAACACCATAGTTCACAGAGACATGTGCCACCTGTAGATGAGCATTGTCCAGTTGAAAAATGGCACCATGATTTTATCGCATGAGAGGCAACAGTTGAGGAAGCACAATATTCACGACATACCGTTGTTCCATTAGAGTTCTCCCAATTATTACCAGCCATGACCTGAAGTCATAGCTGATGGCTCCCCACATTATAACACCAGGTCTAACATCACTGTTCCTGTGCAGTACATTGGAAAAATTGTACTTCCTCGCAGGCTGCCAGCATACTGGGTAATGAAAAATTGTACTCCCTCGCAGGCTGCCAGCATACTGCGTAATGAAAAGTTGTACTCCCTCGCAGGCTGCCAGCATACTGGGTAATGATTGTCATTCGAGGTATGGCATAATCACAATTCATCAGTGAACACAATGTGACATCATTCATCAGCTGTCTATGGTTCCTGGTCACAGCACCAATGTAAATGCAGCTGTTAATGGCAGTCTGTCAATCGGAATCTTGATGATGAGTGTGCCTGTCCTCCCATTCCTATGCAGTCCAACACTGGGACGCTGTCACATCTAAATCGCTCATGAATTTAGGCATTGCACAACTTGACCCACTGGCCAAATGGAGGCCCACAATGAGGCCCCTTTCAAACTCTGTCAGGTGCCGATAATGTGGTCTCACATTAGTACATGGACTCTTAACAATTGACATTCTTTGTGCCCCTTATATAGATACACTGTCATGCCTGCTGATAACACTAAACATGAACAATATTAATGCACTCTAGTGGTCGTTCTAATTGTCATAGAGAATTGCAATTCTAATCATTTGCAAACCTACCAATGTTGTCTCCATTGACATCTGACCATGTCTTCTGGATGTTTCACTTTTTTGTCAGTCAGTGAACTTCATGCACTTTAAGATAGGCAACCCAACTTACATCATCCACATCTGCACCAGTTATATTTTGCCTTCCTCATAATTTGTTCACAATGTCCTGAACGTTGCTCTCTACTTTTGGATCAGCTGAAGCTCGTAGAAGGCAATTGACTTGAGGTCACAAGCATCTTATGTCCTCCCTATGGGAACATTTGCGATGTAATAATATAGTGTTTGTGTGTACCATCCTCTTTACAAAGTGATTTTATTTCCACTGACCAGCCGAAACATTATGACCACTTACCTAATATCTGGTATGTCCTGCTTTGGCATAGATAAGAGTGATGACCCATCTTGGCCTGGAAGCAATGAGGCCTTGGCAAGTCGCTGGAGAGGGTTGGCACCAGATTTGTACACAAAACTCACCTAATTCTAGTAAATTCCGGGCAGGGGGGCGATGAACTCTGATGCCACATTCAATCGCATCCCAGATATATTTGACCAGGTGCAGATCTGACGAGTTGGAGGGCCAGCACATCAATCGGAATTCGCCACTATGTTCCTTGAACCACTCTATCACACTTCTGGCCTTGTAACATGGTGCATTATCTAGCTGCAAAATACCACTGCCATTGGGAAATGTGATCGTCATGAAGGGGTGTACATGGTCATCATGGTGCCTTGCACAAGCCCCACTGGACTCATGGATGCCCACGTAAAAGTTGCGTAGAGAAAAATGGAACCGCCATCAGCTTGTCTGTGCCCTACAGTACAGGTGTTGAGGAGCTGTTCTCTTCGAAGGCGAAGCATTGGCCCCCCACTCATCAGCATGATGAAGAAGGTATCGGGATTCGTCAGATTGTGCAACGGTCTGTCACTGCGCCAACGTCCAGTACCGAATGTCACTTGCCCATTTCAGTTGTAGTTGCCTGTGTTGTGGTGTTAACACTGGCACATGTACAGGCCATCGGCCGTTGAGACCCATTGTTAGGAGTGTTGTACTCTGCTCAGCATTGAAGTTTGATGTTAGTTCTGTAACAGTTCGTGGTCTTCCCTGTTGTACCAGTCTGCACACATACGATGTCCAACATGTGTAATGAGGGGTGGCTGTCCAAATCCACGGTGTCTGGACCTAGTGTCGCCTTGGTTTCCCCACATGTTGAAGGCACTCATCACAGTACTCCTCGAACACCCAACAAGCTGGCTGGAGTGGCCGTGCGGTTCTAGGCGCTACAGTCTGGAACCGAGCCACTGCTACGGTCGCAGGTTCGAATCCTGCCTTGGGCATGGATGTGTGTGATGTCCTTAGGTTAGTAAGGTTTAATTAGTTCTAAGTTCTAAGCGACTGATGACCTCAGAAGTTAATTCGCATAGTGCTCAGAGCCATTTGAACCATTTTTGAACACCCAACAAGTCACGCAGTTTCTGAAATGCTTGTGCCATCCCTGCGGGCCATGACAATCTGCCCTCAGTCAAACTCATATAGATCATGCGCCTTCAGCGTTTTAGACATGGACTGCACACTCACTGCTACTAGATGCACAGTATGAGTGCGACTGACTAGCAGTCATTCCTTTCCAGGTGACGCTCTACTGCCTGGGCATGTTTATATAGCAGGTCGGTGGTCATAGTGTTCGGGATGGTCAGTGTATTTGCCTCCATATGCAAGGACTATGACTATTGCAAATCACGCTAGCTACTACCTGTCACTACTCTTCCTGTGACAATCTCTGGGTTCCGTCTCTTAAATTTTCGTGTCTCACTGACAGATACAATTCTAAGTCATGTGATGACACCTTCTGAAGCACATTGATCCACATATCACACAGTATTCTGTCCATAACAATGTCATGTATGCTTTTTATCACTCAATATGCTCTTTCCTTGTTCTGTTACATGTCTATGCTGTCCACAGTCAAAAGTATCACTGTTTACTTTTTAAATCCAAAAATGGTTGAAATGGTTCTGAGCACTATGGGACTTCTGTGGTCATCAGTCCCCTAGAACTTAGAACTACTTAAACCTAACTAACCTAAGGACATCACGCACATCCATGCCCGAGGCAGGATTCGAACCTGCGACCGTAGTGATCGCGCGGTTTTAAATCCCATTCAGACATCTTGAGGATGGTTGGTGACCAGATATAACGTGGATGAACCATGAGGATGGATACATATCACCCATCAGTAACCTTTCATTAATGTTAGAAAATATTTCCTAAACACGCGTTACACTATTGGTGCTATCCCATGCTTCCTTTTCCTCTCATTAACTTGTTTGTTATTTCTAATTTACTATCAGAGTTATTGCCTGGCATAATGTCATTGACCTTCTCTAGAGCCAGTACACTGCTCCTCTATACGAGGCCTGTTAGAAAAGTATGTGACTTTTAGCTAGGAAAAAGAAAATGGCTTACCTGGAGCGGTAGACACCTAATCACCTTCAAAGTAGTTCCCTCCAGGTGTTGCCGCCATTGTCGAAAGCATGCCTCTTTCGAAATGTAGCTCAGCTGCCACAATATCCTCTCTTGTCTGAAATAGCTTTCCTTTCAGTGGCCCCATATCTCCGAGGAACAGCCAGAAGTTGCAGGGAGGTATATCAGGAGAGTAAGAAGCTGCGTCTGTTTTTTCGTCAAAAACGTCTGAATCGAGTGCGAGGAATGTGCTGAAGCATTGTCGTGATGGAGGTGCCAATTCCCTGTTGACCGCAAGTCTAGTCTCTTGCGCTGCACAGCATCACGTAGGCGATGGAGGACATCCCTGTAGTACTCAGTGGTGACTGTTTGACACTGTGGTGCATACTCATGGTGTGCCACATCGCAGGACTCAAAGAAAACAGTGAGCATCACTCTGACGTTGCTGCGCACTTGGTGGGCCTTCTTTGGTCTCGGTAACGATGAATGCTTCAACTGTGACGATTGGGATTCGGTTTGCGAGTCATACCTGTACACCCATGGCTCATCACCACTGATTATGGTGTTTACAAAGTGAGTGTCTCGGTCAGCAGCTTGGGCACGAATTTCGCCGACACTCTCTTTGTGGCCAAATCTTTGGTCACAATGGAATGTGCCGAAAAAGTGCCGATGGCCACAACTTCTGCAATTCCTCTGATAGTCACATGTAGGTCCCGCATCACCACAGCCTTCACTTTGATAATGACCTGGTCACTTCAGCATGTCGATGGGCGTCTGGAGCTTGGCTCACTATCGAATGACGTACAGGCGTCATGAAACTGGTTGAACCACTCCCTAAACTGTGCGGTGCCCACAGCATCGTCAGTGAAAACGGTATGAATCTTCCGAATGGTTTCCACTTGGCTGACGCCCAGTTTCTGTCAAAATTTGATGCAGTAGCGCTGCTCCAGCCGTTCCGTCATTTCCCTCGCAATGAAAAACTGACACGAGCATTACACACTACCTCACCCGACTACTCCTTGCCAGCAACTGATTCTATTGACGGCGGGAAAAAATTTACGCAAGTGCACATAGGTTCTAGGTCCGCATAAAATGCGTGGTAGATTCAAACCCATCAGGTGAGAGTAAAAAATAAATAAATAAATAAATTAAATAAAATAAAAGACAGGTCCGATACATCTGTAATAGACTTCCTACCTTTGATACGGACATTCAACAGGCCATATCCCTAAAATCACAATGAAGGGATCTCCCAATGTTGTATGGTAGGAGCTGTGAATTGTATCAAGACCTCAGTGCATGTTCATTCTAACACTTTCGCCAGTATTGCCACTGTCAGTTTATAAGCCCAAACACCAGGTCTCTGTGTCAAGCTTGAAAGTACTTGTCATATATTCTGATCAGCCATGGCGGCATGCTAAATATATTTTTGGCTATATTCACATTTAACGGATAGTGGCTGAGTCTGTGGTGCTGACACAAGGTAGGAAGTTTTGCGTTTCGTATAACATGATGCCTAAATACCCATATTTTTCTACTCTCTGAATGGCTTCTCATGAATCTAATCATAGGATTTCAGCCTATAATTATGTACATGATATAAAGAAACTAACAACACAATGACCGTAAAACTGAACTTAAACATTTACAAGAATTTTAATGTTTGTTGTACACAGCATGGTCCATCAAAGCACCATCCAAACTGATACATGCAAGTAGACGAAGGGCAATGTTGTCACAAGCAGCTTGACAGACTTGTAGTGGCATCCTGCGGAACTCTTCTGTGATATATACCAGTAGTTTGGCAAAATTGCATACCTGATGATATAATTTGTCCCTTAAAACACCCAATAAGAAGAAGTCATGTGGTGTAAAATGGGGAGCTGGAGCTGGCCACTCCACAGGCCCACGTGTACTGATCCAGTGTATGGCACAGTGTGGCGGTGCTCCACCTTCCCACCACAGGTCACTAATGCTGTGCTGACAGTAAAGGATGCACAGAGTCTGTAAGGCATTGGAAGTAACGTTCTCCAGTAATGGTATCACAAAAAAAGGATGGGCCAGTCGATCATCACAAGCGAGACCATCGCTAACTATGATACCAGGGCTTATTTCACGCATAATGATGCTTACATCAGGGTTTTTTTTTTCTTACAGCACACGCAAATGTGTCGGCTAACAACTCCCGGAACACGAAGAGCCAAAGAAACAGATACACCTGCCTAACATTGTGTAGGGCCAACTCGAGCCCACAGAAGTACCACAACACGACGTGGTATAGACTCGACTAATGTCTGAAGTAGTACTGGAGGGAACTGACACCATGGACGCGGATGGATACAGATGATCAGACAGGATGCTTACGTACATGTTACCTGTCAGAGTCGTATCTAGACGTATTAGAAGTCCCATATTACTCCAACTGCCCACGCCCCACATCATTACAGAGCCTCCTCCAGCTTGAACAGAGCTACTGATATGCAGGGTCGATGGATCCATGAGGCTGTCTCCACACCCGTACACGTCCATCCAATCGATACAATTTGAAACGAGACTCGTCTGACCAGGCAACATGATTCCAGTCATCGACAGTCCAAAGTTGGTGTTGATGGGCCCAGGCGAGTTAGTCATCAAGGGTACACAGTGGGTCTTCAGCTCCGAAAGCCCATATCGATTACGTTTCATTCAATAGTTCGCACACTGACACTTGTTGATGCCTCAGCATTGAAATCTACAGCAGTTTGAGGACGGGTTGCACTTCTGTCACACTGAACGATTCTCATCAGTCGTTGTTCGTCCCGTTCTTGCATCAGTTCTTTCCGGAAATTTGATGTTTTACAAGATTACTGATGTTCACAGTACACTCGGGAAATGGCCGTACGGGAAAATCCCCACTTCAACGCTACCTCGGAGATGCTGTATCCCACCGCTCGTTGCGCCGACTGTAACACCGCCTTCAAACTCACTTAAATCTCGATAACCTGCCATTGTAGCAGCAGTAACCGATCGAACAACTGTTCCAGACACTTGTTGCTCTATTTAGGGGTTGTTGACCACATCGCCGTATTCTGCCTGTTTGCATATCTCTGTATTTGAATACTCATGCCTTCGGCTTTTCAGTGTAATGGACTTGATAATACACTCCTGGAAATTGAAATAAGAACACCGTGAATTCATTGTCCCAGGAAGGGGAAACTTTATTGACACATTCCTGGGGTCAGATACATCACATGATCACACTGACAGAACCACAGGCACATAGACACAGGCAACAGAGCATGCACAATGTCGGCACTAGTACAGTGTATAACCACCTTTCGCAGCAATGCAGGCTGCTATTCTCCCATGGAGACGATCGTAGAGATGCTGGATGTACTCCTCTGGAACGGCTTGCCATGCCATTTCCACCTGGCGCCTCAGTTGGACCAGCGTTCGTGCTGGACGTCCAGACCGCGTGAGACGACGCTTCATCCAGTCCCAAACATGCTCAATGGGGGACAGATCCGGAGATCTTGCTGGCCAGGATAGTTGACTTACACCTTCTAGAGCACGTTGGGTGGCACGGGATACATGCGGACGTGCATTGTCCTGTTGGAACAGCAAGTTCCCTTGCCGGTCTAGGAATGGTAGAACGATGGGTTCGATGACGGTTTGGATGTACCGTGCACTATTCAGTGTACCCTCCACGATAACCAGTGGTGTACGGCCAGTGTAGGAGATCGCTCCCCACACAATGATGCCGGGTGTTGGCCCTGTGTGCCTCGGTCGTATGCAGTCCTGATTGTGGCGCTCACCTGCACGGCGCCAAACACGCATACGACCATCATTGGCACCAAGGCAGAAGCGACTCTCATCGCTGAAGACGACACGTCTCCATTCGTCCCTCCATTCACGCCTGTCGCAACACCACTGGAGGCGGGCTGCACGATGCTGGGGCGTGAGCGGAAGACGGCCTAACGGTGTGCGGGACCGTAGCCCAGCTTCATGGAGACGGTTGCGAATGGTCCTCGCCGATACCCCAGGAGCAACAGTGTCCCTAATTTGCTGGGAAGTGGCGGTGCGGTCCCCTACGGCACTGCGTAGGATCCTACGGTCTTGGCGTGCATCCGTGCGTCGCTGCGGTCCGGTCCCAGATCGACGGGCACGTGCACCTTCCGCCGACCACTGGCGACAACATCGATGTACTGTGGAGACATCACGCCCCACGTGTTGAGCAATTCGGCGGTACGTCCACCCGGCCTCCCACATGCCCACTATACGCCCTCGCCCAAAGTCCGTCAACTGCACATACGGTTCACGTCCACGCTGTCGCGGCATGCTACCAGTGTTCAAGACTGCGATGGAGCTCCGTATGCCACGGCAAACTGGCTGACACTGACGGCGGCGGTGCACAAATGCTGCGCAGCTAGCGCCATTCGACGGCCAACACCGCGGTTCCTGGTGTGTCCGCTATGCCGTGCGTGTGATCATTGCTTGTACAGCCCTCTCGCAGTGTCCGGAGCAAGTATGGTGGGTCTGACACACCGGTGTCAATGTGTTCTTTTTTCCATTTCCAGGAGTGTATTTACGATTAATTCCTTCGACGTTTCAGCCTTCTCTCCTTTGCTTAGTACTGCCTTTAACTCTTATTTTTCAGCTGGTGATCACCGTACTTGTAAGCTTACACAAAACAGTTCCTCAGTGCATGTTGGACTGACTCTGTTCGTGTCGCTCGTACGCACTCGAAAAGAAAATGAAATCTGTCCACTTCATTTGGAAATGCTTACCTGAGATAGGTGGGGACGGTATCGACGACGACGACGTTGACGACGGACACGCACATCCCGGAGAGCACGATGAAGGCCATCGGCAGCAGCAGCACCTCCAGGTCGGTCTGCGCCCACAATACGGCCACGCCGCACGCCCCGGACACCGTCAGGCACACCGCTGTAACGGCAGCGGCACTCGTGAGTTCAAAAATAGTTCAAATGGCTCTGAGCACTATGGGACTTAACATCTGAGGTCATCAGTCCCCTAGAACTTAGAACTACTTAAATCTAACTAACCTAAGGACATCACACACGTCCATGCCCGAGGCAGGATTCGAACCTGCGTCTGTAGCAGCAGCGCCGTTCCGGACTGAAGCGCCTAGAACAGTTCGGGCACAACAGCCGCACATCTCCAGTCGTGAAGGTAAGACGCAACTCCCTAATCATATTTCTGAGTTCACACTGTGGGATTCTGCGTGGTTCTCCAGATGACTATGTTGGTGTAAAAGTAGGGTCAATGCCACTGGCAGATTACAGCAGTGTTTCGGCTGTATGTGCCAACTCACCATCATCGCGCTCATTGCTTGATGGTGGTACATGTTGGGGGAACATGAACTGGCAATCGTTCGCGATGAGCGATAGGTCGAATGGTAGACGGGATGTCAGGGTACTGAATATTCCTTTTAGTATTCACTCCTTTCATCGAGGGAGGTACCATATAAATGTAACAATTTGCGAGTTCACGTCAAACAGCAGGCTCACCAAACTTCATGGAGAGGTTTTTACCATGCATCCAAGCATTCACTGTAGAAGAACACGAGATACAGCACAGGATTTATCTCGGTCTCCAAGTCGACACGCGAAATACGAAAAATACGAGACGTATGCTTGTTTCACTGCTTTGGTCAATGTCCGTCTTCTTGAACCGCATGGAACATCAAAGACCATCCATCCGTGTGACACACGCTTCTTAGCTGAAGAAATTTGTACCCTGCTGAAATACAGTGTAGACAGTGTTAATTACAATAAGCATGAGTGGCTAGTGCGTGGGGATTTCAAAGTCACTGCGATGCTGTTGGGTTTGCAAGGGGATTACACAAACAATAAATACTTCTGCTATCTGTGTGAATGGGACAGTCGTGACCTTCACAGACAGATCTGGGATCTGGGTACAAAAATATTGCCAATGAAGCTCTAGTAAATCTGAACAAAATTGTTCTCCCACCGCTGCACATTAAGTTGGGAATCATGACACCATTTGTTAAGGCTGTGCTCAGATCTGAGAAAATTACAAAGGCGATATTCATTGGTCCACAGACGCGCTAGCTGTTGGGTTTGGCGGTACAAATCCCCGTTACTAGATGGATGTTCCTAGTATGCAAGGATTGCTTTGTGGAGAGCCAGCGCGAGATTTGTAACGGTGGGTCTCCGCGGCCGGGCGAGCACGGCCTGCAGCTTGGGGCACTGTTTGGTTAACATGCACCTTCTGAGAGATCGATCTTTATTTCAAGTCCCGAGACGCAAAAGTTATAGTAACCTCAAAATCGGTTAATATCACGAGTACTGAAAGATTAATAAAAATAGTAAATACCGACTTACAGGGATGAGCGAACACTCATTAAAAACGTCTCGTCACAGCGGATCGAGTGCCGTAGTCATATGTTAAGATTCATAAACAATTAAGCCCGTAAAGAGCAATTAACAAAGATTGATGAAATATTGTTTATAAAATTCAATAGAAAATTCATGACGTGAAGAACGGCACTGTATAATATTTTGGGTGGTGTCACACGTATTTTAAACTAGATAAGTTATACTATATACTTAACTTGCAATAGTTTTCATTGTTTGCAAATTATTATTAACATTTATCGCCCATAATTAATTAATTGTTATAGATATGAAGATTTTGAGCAGCGCAATGTGTAGATCGCTATAGATTACGTCTAAAAACAGTGCTTTATGCAGTTCCATGTTAAAACTTTGCAGCACAGATGTAAACAAACAAATTTGCGCTACGTGGCGAAATTTTGCAAAAACTAAAACTTGATTTACGGGCGATAGAATAATCCTAGAAATTAGTGTATAATAGTAAATAAGATGTCCATTTTAGCGCGGTTCCGATGGTGTACTTATTTCTGTCGAGGGATGTATGTATCAAAATTTGTAACTTTAACTGGTAAGACAGGTCAGTCGTTGGTCAATCGTTTTGTTGGGTGGGTGGCGATCAAGTCCACCTGAGGGTGGTCCATGTGGTTGGTTGAGAACTGTTTTTCGCGGCGATTTATTTCGACAAAGAGTATTGTTTAATAGTGCAAGTGTGCAAGCATATATTTGGTGAACTGGAACTGCTACGATTATTTGTGTGAGTACGATTTACGATTTACATCGTCGTAAGTGAACGTGTGGCGATCTGTGATTTCGCGCCAAAACTGTTAGAACAAAGAGGACAGTAGGAATTGTGGATCTGTTCGAATTGGCTGAATAACTTTAGATTATAGCAGCCTAAATTACTGCTATTTGGGGCTCGGAGTCAAATTATTATTAAAGTAAAACTGTAAACCATCTCACCAGAGCTAATTTCATTGTGTGAAATAAAAGGACAACGTCAAAAAATACTGACTGAACTGTGTCATGAAAAACTGATTTTGCTATAATAATGGCCTAATTTTTGTTCCCTAGCATAAACTGTACTCATGTCTGAGTGAATAATTAATTCAAAAACTATAACATATGCGCGGGTGTGGAATTGTGCTAATGCGCCAAGTGTGGAAATCATCCCCTGAGACTTACGTGAGAGCGAAAATTTGCATTAACATTTTTTAACCAACATTTGTATATGACGATTCGTGTGAAAACGCTGCAACCGCACTTCCTCTTCTTTATTTACCGCCCCGTCGCATGGGACTCACACTTTTGAGTCCACAGTAAACGCTGGTATGCTACATTTGTGGCATTGCTTTCGTAATGTGATAACATTGTTCTTGCTAAATAGTAGCGCCGAAAATTACAGGGTCTTTGGGGACGAACTCACTCATGTTTATGAGGACACTGGGTGCAACATGATCCTGAAGATGCACTTCTTCTACTCCCACTGCAATGTGTTCTCAGAGAACTGTGATGTACTCAATGAGGAGCATGGCGAGAGGTTCCTCCGGGACATTTCTCTCATGGAACAGCGATATGCAGGACAGTGGACCACTGCTATGTTGTCCTCTGCTGGATGCTGCAGAGAGGTGCTGGGGACACCACACACGAGTGGAAGACCAAGAAACAGCTCGAATAAACAGGTAAGTTCAGTTCATTAATATATATCCCATTGATTACGCTAGCAATATACGTGAAACGTAAAGTCCCAGATTTCTTGCAACCTTGAGCTAAAAGACAATTTTAATACTGATATTCGTATTCAGCACATCGAAATCTACACTCATGCTCATAAATTAAGGATAATGCTGATACTTGGTGAAACAACGCTCTGGTAGGCGGTTTGCGCGTTTAAGTCACCTCAGGGTATGACCTTGCGGTGCATTTGACCTGCGGTCGTCGCACGGTGGCGCTGGCAGCAGTCCACATACGCAGAGTGTTGGTGCATGTCAGAGTACGGTGCAGCGAGTAAGTGTGCAGACGTTTCCAGACGTGCTAATGGTGACTGTGTGTTGAAAATGGCTCAAAGAACACATATTGATGACGTCATGAGGGGTAGAATACTAGGGCGACTGGAGGCTGGTCAAACACAGCAGGTCGTAGCAGGGGCCCTAAGTGTGCCACAAAGTGTGATGTCAAGATTATGGCAACGATTCCAGCAGACAGGAAATGTGTCCAGGCGCTACAGTACGGGACGTCCACAGTGTACAACACCACAAGAAGACCGATATCTCACCATCAGTGCCCGCAGGCGGCCACGAAGTACTGCAGGTAGCCTTGCTCTGGACCTTACTGCGGCCACTGGAACAGTTGTCTCCAGACACACAGTCTACAGGCGACTGAACAGACATGGTTTATTCGCCCGGAGATCTGCAAGGTGCACTCCACTGGCCCCTGGTCACAGGAGAGAACGTAAAGCCTGGTGTCAAGAACACAGTACATGGTCATTGGAACGGTGGTCCCAGGTTATGTTCACAGAAGAGTCTGAACAATGGTTCTCGCCGGGTTTTTATCTGGCATTAACCAGGTACCAGATACCAACCCCTTAATGTCCTTCAAAAGGACCTGTATGGAGGTCGTGGTTTGATGGTGTGGGGTGGGATTATGATTGGTGCACGTACACCCCTGCGTGTCTTTGACAGAGGGACTATAACAGGTCAGGTGTATCGGGACGTCATTTTGCACCAGTGTGTCCTCCTTTTCAGGGGTGCAGTGGGTCCCACCTTCCTCCTGATGGATGATAACCCACGGCCCCACCTAGCTGCCATCGTGGTGGAGTACCTTGAAACAGAAGATATCAGGCGAATGGAGTAGCCTGCCTGTTCTCCAGACATAAACCCCACCGAGCACATCTGGCATGCTCTCGGTCGACGTATCGCTGCACGTCTTCAAACCCCTAGGACACTTCAGGAGCTCCGACAGGCCCTGGTGCAAGAATGGGAGGCTATACCCCAGCATCTGCTCGACCACCTGATCCAGAGTATGCCAACCCGTTGTGCGGCCTGTGTACGTGTGCATGGTGATCATATCCCATATTGACGTCGGGCTACATGCGCAGGAAACGGTGGCGTTTTGTAGCACATGTATTTCGGGACGGTTTTCTCAACGTATCACTTACACATCTGTGTCGTGTGTGTTCCCTAAGTGCCTATACTATTAGCACCAGTTTTGTGTAGTGCCACGTTGTGTGGCATCACATTCTGCAAGTTATCCTTAATTTATGAGCATGAGTGTATTAAGACTACTTTGGCATCTGCAAACAGCCCACTGTAGACCAGTGTAATGTAAAAGGTAGCGCTACACTGTTCATTCGTTTCTCAAAACCAGTCGCTGCACAGACTCTACACACACCGTCAGTTGACATCAGGACCATGACAACAATCTTTTGTTACCATTTTGTCTACCTCATCTCGCATCTGTCGGCCGTCGTAATTTTAATATAATTATTATTTTGATTGTTGCCGACTTACGTGGTGGGCCTTAATAAAAATGATATTTCATTTGATTTTGATTTACGATTAAATGGTTTTGTGAAGCTCTCCTTTTTAACAATATTAATCTTAAATTATTTTTTACGTTAATGAACGTTAGACTCACTGAATCTTAAAACATGAGCATATAAGTTGAACAATGGAATAAACTTTTCATATTAATTTCCTCGGCTAGTCAGTTTGCTTTAAAGCAAAATATATTTAGTTATTAATTACAATGGCGGCCCACACACGCGCGAGAGTATTTTTTGGTTCAAATGGCTCTGAGCACTATGGGACTTAACAGCTGTGGTCATCAGTCCCCTAGAACTTAGAACTACTTAAACCTAACTAACCTAAGGACATCACACACATCCATGCCCGAGGCAGGATTCGAACCTGCGACCGTAGCAGTCGCGCGGTTCCGGACTGCGCGCCTAGAACCGCGAGACCACCGCGGCCGGCAGAGTATTTTTTCTTACCTCCGTTAACCATTGCCTCGTAGTCCGAGTCCCGGCTCTGGCTCTCGGCTATGGTACTGAAAATAAGAATCTTAAAGTTACGTATTTTCTGCAACGTCTGGCGGCTGTGGAGAAAAATGTATATTATGTTAATAGCGGGCGAGTATTTCGCTTCCGCTAAATTTTATAAGTTAATATCGCCACGTAATGGCGTCGTTGGCTGCATCGGCCGCTGCGATTGTTGAACTGTAAATTACTGGAATGCAGGTTAATTCAAGACATGAAATCGGGATCACCTTTTACAAATTAAAAGTGGTCAATAATATTAAATCAATATATTATCTGCTTAATTCGTACAAATATGCTTACATTTGCCAGCACTCGCAAGATGTCCGTCTACACGCAATCAAGACAAGAGAAGAAATGAAGACGACTAAAAAATTAACAAAACAGCGTATCTTGTCGTCTCTTTAGATCATTTTGTTATATTTCTTTGCCCTCGAAACTTACACATAGAAATTATTATAATATAGAGGAAAATGTATGTTCGCCTGAGCGGCTAGTGTCCACTTATTATTCAAATTTTAAATGTCTCTTCTTTATAAATACCGTTTTTAAGTCTTTTCGTAATATAGCACTGGGAACGCTATACTCAATTAATCACTGGCTCGTGCGAAAAACTGAGTCAATATTCCTCTCTAATGAGAGGGATGTTAAACTCAGAATGAGGACAATATAGATGTAGCCTTTGCCACGCACTGCACAGTGATTCAGAGAGTACAGATTTAGATGCAGGAGTGAATGCATGCAATCGTCACGTAGAAGAAATACGAGTTACACCAACGAAATGTACATTTCCCGTCTTGCATAGCACATGGGAGAATCTTTGGTCGGAAGCTGACTGTAAGTGGGGAGTCCTCAGCGGTGCGTGAAACTTACCGAGGATGGTCTTCTAGCTGACGACCTTGATGATGGGGCTGTTGGCGATGTAGCTGACAGCAAAGCCCGCGCCCGTTATGAGCGTATTCTGGAAGCTCACTGGGTTCACCGTGGCGACGCACACGTCCGGTGCTGGAGACAGTTCCAGGGAGGCAGTGCTCGAGGTGGAGTCACCGCCCCAGCTTGTCAGGTTCCTCACCATCGTCGACCAGTTGGCACCAGACCCTGCACTCAGCTGCACTGCTGTCCAGTTGCTGACTAATAGGTCCTCAGCTGTTGCGTAGGTCTCCATCCCACTGAAATTTATTTACACTATTTTTCTTATAATACTGAGTAAAAAAGGCTCTTACACAAATTTTCGAGAAAACACTCTTATTCAGTTTTCTTTGTTTATACAAAATACCGCAAATAGCATACACAAAGTTGATGACAACCATGAGGAGTGTGTATGAACAATCCATGGAGTGGTTCGTATTGATGGTGTAAAATCAAGAAAATTCCCAGTGGAGAAAAGGATCAAGCAAGGCGATGGCCTCTGCACATTACTCTTTGACATCCTTTACGTAAAGCAATATAAAAATGTGAGCATTGTACACACAGAAAGAGATTAGAATGTGCATAGTAAGAGATTGGAATGTGCATAATAAGCAGAACCTGTTCCATGCATGAGATACAGATGTTGTTGTTGTGGTCTTCAGTCCTGAGACTGGTTTGATGCAGCTCTCCATGCTACTCAATCATGTGCAAGCTTTTTCATCTCCCAGTACCTACTGCAACCCACATCCTTCTGAATCTGCTTAGTGTATTCATCTCTTGGTCTCCCTCTACGATTTTTACCCTCCACGCTGCCCTCCAATACTAAATTGGTGATCCCTTGATGCCTCAGAACATGTCCTACCAACCGATCCCTTCTTCTGGTCAACTTGTGCCACAAACTTCTCTTCTCCCCAATCCTATTCATTACTTCCTCATTAGTTAAGTGATCTACCCATCTAATCTTCAGCATTCTTCTGTAGCACCACATTTCGAAAGCTTCTATTCTCTTCTTGTCCAAACTATTTATCGTCCATGTTTCTCTTCCATACATGGCTACACTCCATACAAATACTTTCAGAAATGACTTCCTGACACTTAAATCTATAATCGATGTTAACAAATTTCTCTTCTTCAGATACGCTATCCATGGATGGCCATGGCCAGTCTACATTTTACACAGAAACATAATCATAAAGTCTTAAATTTTCGCAGGGCAGTGACTGCGTCACTGCAAATTCACTTTGGAGGTGTGGCGGTGGGACTTGTGGTCCCGTACCACCCTCTGATGGTGATGGTACTACATGAGTCAGGCAGAAAAATTTTGCCTAACACGGGCAGGTGATGTCTTTTTTTTTTTTTTTTTTTTTTTTTAATGGACTTGTAGTCCCGGTCTATTGCGGTCTAACTGTGTTGGTGAGGCAGTAAATTTCCACAGGGCAGTGACTGCGTCACTGCAATTCACTTTGGAGGTGTGGCGGTGGGACTTGTAGTCCCGTACCACCCTCTGATGACGGTGATAGTATTACATGAGTCAGGCAGAAAAATTTTGCCTAACATGGGCAGGTGAAGGTGTGGCGGTGTTCCCGTGGCGCGATGTCTTTTTTTTTTTTTTAATGGACTTGTAGTCCCGGTCTATTGCGGTCTAACTGTGTTGGTGGGGCAGTAAATTTCCACAGGGCAGTGACTGCGTCACTGCAATTCACTTTGGAGGTGTGGTGGTGGGACTTGTAGTCCCGTACCACCCTCTGACGGTGATAGTATTACATGAGTCAGGCAGAAAAATTTTGCCTAACATGGTCAGGTGAAGGTGTGGCGGTGTTCCCATGGCGCGATGTCTTTTTTTTTTAAATGGACTTGTAGTCCGGGGTGATATGTTACAATAATGGGCAGGTGAGGGTGTGGCGGTGTTCCCGTGGCGCGATGTCTTTTTTTTTTTTTTTTTAATGGACTTGTAGTCCCGGTCTATTGCGGGCTAACTGTGTTGGTGGGGCAGTAAACTTCCACAGGGCAGTGACTGCGTCACTGCAATTCACTTTGGAGGTGTGGCGGTGGGACTTGTAGTCCCGTACCACCCTCTGATGACGGTGATAGTATTACATGAGTCAGGCAGAAAAATTTTGCCTAACATGGGCAGGTGAAGGTGTGGCGGTGTTCCCATGGCGCGATGTCTTTTTTTTTTTAAATGGACTTGTAGTCCGGGGTGATATGTTAAAATAATGGCCAGGTGAGGGTGTGGCGGTGTTCCCGTGGCGCGATGTCTTTTTTTTTTTTTTTTAATGGACTTGTAGTCCCGGTCTATTGCGGTCTAACTGTGTTGGTGGGGCAGTAAATTTCCACAGGGCAGTGACTGCGTCACTGCAATTCACTTTGGAGGTGTGGCGGTGGGACTTGTAGTCCCGTACCACCCTCTGACGGTGATAGTATTACATGAGTCAGGCAGAAAAATTTTGCCTAACATGGGCAGGTGAAGGTGTGGCGGTGTTCCCATGGCGCGATGTCTTTTTTTTTTAAATGGACTTGTAGTCCAGGGTGATATGTTACAATAATGGGCAGGTGAGGGTGTGGCGGTGTTCCCATGGCGCGATGTCTTTTTTTTTTTTTTAATGGACTTGTAGTCCCGGTCTATTGCGGGCTAACTGTGTTGGTGGGGCAGTAAACTTCCACAGGGCAGTGACTGCGCACTGCAATTCACTTTGGAGGTGTGGCGGTGGGACTTGTAGTCCCGTACCACCCTCTGATGACGGTGATAGTATTACATGAGTCAGGCAGAAAAATTTTGCCTAACATGGGCAGGTGAAGGTGTGGCGGTGTTCCCGTGGCGCGATGTCTTTTTTTTTTTTTTTTTAATGGACTTGTAGTCCCGGTCTATTGCGGTCTAACTGTGTTGGTGGGGCAGTAAATTTCCACAGGGCAGTGACTGCGTCACTGCAATTCACTTTGGAGGTGTGGCGGTGGGACTTGTAGTCCCGTACCACCCTCTGACGGTGATAGTATTACATGAGTCAGGCAGAAAAATTTTGCCTAACATGGGCAGGTGAAGGTGTGGCGGTGTTCCCATGGCGCGATGTCTTTTTTTTTTAAATGGACTTGTAGTCCGGGGTGATATGTTGCAATAATGGGCAGGTGAGGGTGTGGCGGTGTTCCCGTGGCGCGATGTCTTTTTTTTTTTTTTTTTAATGGACTTGTAGTCCCGGTCTATTGCGGGCTAACTGTGTTGGTGGGGCAGTAAACTTCAACAGGGCAGTGACTGCGTCACTGCAATTCACTTTGGAGGTGTGGCGGTGGGACTTGTAGTCCCGTACCACCCTCTGACGGTGATAGTATTACATGAGTCAGGCAGAAAAATTTTGCCTAACATGGGCAGGTGAAGGTGTGGCGGTGTTCCCATGGCGCGATGTCTTTTTTTTTTAAATGGACTTGTAGTCCGGGGTGATATGTTACAATAATGGGCAGGTGAGGGTGTGGCGGTGTTCCCATGGCGCGATGTCTTTTTTTTTTTTTTAATGGACTTGTAGTCCCGGTCTATTGCGGGCTAACTGTGTTGGTGGGGCAGTAAACTTCCACAGGGCAGTGACTGCGTCACTGCAATTCACTTTGGAGGTGTGGCGGTGGGACTTGTAGTCCCGTACCACCCTCTGATGACGGTGATAGTATTACATGAGTCAGGCAGAAAAATTTTGCCTAACATGGGCAGCTGAAGGTGTGGCGGTGTTCCCGTGGCGCGATGTCTTTTTTTTTTTTTTTTAAATGGACTTGTAGTCCGGGGTGATATGTTACAATACAGCATCACCGGTCTTGAGGACTTGTAGTCCGGGGTGATATGTTACAATACAGCATCACCGGTCTATTGCGGTCTAACTGTGTTCGTGAGGCAGTAAATTTCCACAGGGCAGTGACTCCGTCACTGCAATTCACTTTGGGGGTGTGGCGGTGGAACTTGTAGTCCTGTACCACCCTCTGACGGTGATAGTACTACATGAGTCAGGCAGGGGGTGATATGTTACAATACAGCATCACCGGTGTATTGCGGTCTAACTTTGTTGGTGAGGCAGTAAATTTCCACAGGGCAGTGACTCCGTCACTGCAATTCACTTTGGGGGTGTGGCGGTGGGACTTGTAGTCCCGTACCACCCTCTGACGGTGATAGTACTACATGAGTCAGGCAGAAAAAATTTTGCCTAACATGGGCAGGTCGGCAGTGGTGATTTTTTTTTAAATGGACTTGTAGTCCGGGGTGATATGTTACAGTACAGCATCACCGGTCTATTGCGGTCTAACTGTATTGGTGAGGCAGTAAATTTCCACAGCGCAGTGACTGCGTCACTGCAATTCACTTTGGAGGTGTGGCGGTGGGACTTGTAGTCCCGTACCACCCTCTGATGATGGTGATAGTATTACATGAGTCAGGCAGAAAAATTTTGCCTAACATGGGCAGGTGAAGGTGTGGCGGTGTTCCCGTGGCGCGATGTCTTTTTTTTTTTTTTTTTAAATGGACTTGTAGTTCGGGGTGATATGTTACAATACAGCATCACCGGTCTTGAGGACTTGTAGTCCGGGGTGATATGTTACAATACAGCATCACCGGTCTTGAGGACTTGTAGTTCGGGGTGATATGTTACAATACAGCATCACCGGTCTATTGCGGTCTAACTGTGTTGGTGAGGCAGTAAATTTCCACAGGGCAGTGACTCCGTCACTGCAATTCACTTTGGGGGTGTGGCGGTGGGACTTGTGGTCCCGTACCACCCTCTGACGGTGATAGTACTACATGAGTCAGGCAGGGGGTGATATGTTACAATACAGCATCACCGGTTTATTGCGGTCTAACTGTGTTGGTGAGGCAGTAAATTTCCACAGGGCAGTGACTCCGTCACTACAATTCACTTTGGGGGTGTGGCGGTGGGACTTGTAGTCCCGTACCACCCTCTGACGGTGATAGTACTACATGAGTCAGGCAGAAAAAATTTTGCCTAACATGGGCAGGTCGGCAGTGGTGATTTTTTTTTTTTTTAAATGGACTTGTAGTCTGGGGTGATATGTTACAGTACAGCCTCACCGGTCTATTGCACTCTAACTGTATTGGTGAGGCAGTAAATTTCCACAGCGCAGTGACTGCGTCACTGCAATTCACTTTGGAGGTGTGGCGGTGGGACTTGTAGTCCCGTACCACCCTCTGACGGTGATAGTGCTACATGTGTCAGGCAGAAAAATTTTTCCTAACATGGGCAGGTGAAGGTGTGGCGGTGGGACATGTAGTCCTCGCTGTGGGCAGTGGTGATTTTTTTTTTTTTTTTTTTAAATGGACTTGTAGTCCGGGGTGATATGTTACAATACAGCATCACCGGTCTATTGCGGTCTAACTGTTGGTGAGGCAGTAAATTTCCACAGGAAATGACTGCGTCACTGCAATTCACTTTGGAGGTGTGGCGGTGGGACTTGTGGTCCCGTACCACCCTCTCACGATGATAGTACTACGCGAGTCAGGCAGTAAAATTTTGCCTAACATGGGCGGGTGAAGGGAGTCCGGGGTGATATGTTACAGTACAGCCTCACCGGTCTATTGCACTCTAACTGTATTGGTGAGGCAGTAAATTTCCACAGCGCAGTGACTGCGTCACTGCAATTCACTTTGGAGGTGTGGCGGTGGGACTTGTGGTCCCGTACCACCCTCTCACGATGATAGTACTACGCTGGTCAGGCAGTAAAATTTTGCCTAACATGGGCGGGTGAAGGGAGTCCGGGGTGATATGTTACAGTACAGCCTCACCGGTCTATTGCACTCTAACTGTATTGGTGAGGCAGTAAATTTCCACAGCGCAGTGACTGCGTCACTGCAATTCACTTTGGAGGTGTGGCGGTGGGACTTGTAGTCCCGTACCACCCTCTGACGGTGATAGTACTACATGAGTCAGGCAGAAAAAATTTTGCCTAACATGGGCAGGTCGGCAGTGGTGATTTTTTTTTTTTTTAAATGGACTTGTAGTCCGGGGTGATATGTTACAGTACAGCCTCACCGGTCTATTGCACTCTAACTGTATTGGTGAGGCAGTAAATTTCCACAGTGCAGTGATTTTTCCTAACATGGGCAGGTGAAGGTGTGGCGGTGGGACATGTAGTCCTCGCTGTGGGCAGTGGTGATTTTTTTTTTTTTTTTTTTTTTTTTTTTTAAATGGAGGTGATATGTTACAATACAGCATCACCGGTCTATTGCGGTCTAACTGTTGGTGAGGCAGTAAATTTCCACAGGAAATGACTGCGTCACTGCAATTCACTTTGGAGGTGTGGCGGTGGGACTTGTAGTCCCGTACCACCCTCTGATGACGGTGATAGTATTACATGAGTCAGGCAGAAAAATTTTGCCTAACATGGGCAGGTGAAGGTGTGGCGGTGTTCCCGTGGCGCGATGTCTTTTTTTTTTTTTTTTTAAATGGACTTGTAGTTCGGGGTGATATGTTACAATACAGCATCACCGGTCTTGAGGACTTGTAGTCCGGGGTGATATGTTACAATACAGCATCACCGGTCTTGAGGACTTGTAGTTCGGGGTGATATGTTACAATACAGCATCACCGGTCTATTGCGGTCTAACTGTGTTGGTGAGGCAGTAAATTTCCACAGGGCAGTGACTCCGTCACTGCAATTCACTTTGGGGGTGTGGCGGTGGGACTTGTGGTCCCGTACCACCCTCTGACGGTGATAGTACTACATGAGTCAGGCAGGGGGTGATATGTTACAATACAGCATCACCGGTTTATTGCGGTCTAACTGTGTTGGTGAGGCAGTAAATTTCCACAGGGCAGTGACTCCGTCACTACAATTCACTTTGGGGGTGTGGCGGTGGGACTTGTAGTCCCGTACCACCCTCTGACGGTGATAGTACTACATGAGTCAGGCAGAAAAAATTTTGCCTAACATGGGCAGGTCGGCAGTGGTGATTTTTTTTTTTTTTAAATGGACTTGTAGTCTGGGGTGATATGTTACAGTACAGCCTCACCGGTCTATTGCACTCTAACTGTATTGGTGAGGCAGTAAATTTCCACAGCGCAGTGACTGCGTCACTGCAATTCACTTTGGAGGTGTGGCGGTGGGACTTGTAGTCCCGTACCACCCTCTGACGGTGATAGTGCTACATGTGTCAGGCAGAAAAATTTTTCCTAACATGGGCAGGTGAAGGTGTGGCGGTGGGACATGTAGTCCTCGCTGTGGGCAGTGGTGATTTTTTTTTTTTTTTTTTTAAATGGACTTGTAGTCCGGGGTGATATGTTACAATACAGCATCACCGGTCTATTGCGGTCTAACTGTTGGTGAGGCAGTAAATTTCCACAGGAAATGACTGCGTCACTGCAATTCACTTTGGAGGCGTGGCGGTGGGACTTGTGGTCCCGTACCACCCTCTCACGATGATAGTACTACGCGAGTCAGGCAGTAAAATTTTGCCTAACATGGGCGGGTGAAGGGAGTCCGGGGTGATATGTTACAGTACAGCCTCACCGGTCTATTGCACTCTAACTGTATTGGTGAGGCAGTAAATTTCCACAGCGCAGTGACTGCGTCACTGCAATTCACTTTGGAGGTGTGGCGGTGGGACTTGTGGTCCCGTACCACCCTCTCACGATGATAGTACTACGCTGGTCAGGCAGTAAAATTTTGCCTAACATGGGCGGGTGAAGGGAGTCCGGGGTGATATGTTACAGTACAGCCTCACCGGTCTATTGCACTCTAACTGTATTGGTGAGGCAGTAAATTTCCACAGCGCAGTGACTGCGTCACTGCAATTCACTTTGGAGGTGTGGCGGTGGGACTTGTAGTCCCGTACCACCCTCTGACGGTGATAGTACTACATGAGTCAGGCAGAAAAAATTTTGCCTAACATGGGCAGGTCGGCAGTGGTGATTTTTTTTTTTTTTAAATGGACTTGTAGTCCGGGGTGATATGTTACAGTACAGCCTCACCGGTCTATTGCACTCTAACTGTATTGGTGAGGCAGTAAATTTCCACAGTGCAGTGATTTTTCCTAACATGGGCAGGTGAAGGTGTGGCGGTGGGACATGTAGTCCTCGCTGTGGGCAGTGGTGATTTTTTTTTTTTTTTTTTTTTTTTTAAATGGAGGTGATATGTTACAATACAGCATCACCGGTCTATTGCGGTCTAACTGTTGGTGAGGCAGTAAATTTCCACAGGAAATGACTGCGTCACTGCAATTCACTTTGGAGGTGTGGCGGTGGGACTTGTAGTCCCGTACCACCCTCTGATGACGGTGATAGTATTACATGAGTCAGGCAGAAAAATTTTGCCTAACATGGGCAGGTGAAGGTGTGGCGGTGTTCCCGTGGCGCGATGTCTTTTTTTTTTTTTTTTTAAATGGACTTGTAGTTCGGGGTGATATGTTACAATACAGCATCACCGGTCTTGAGGACTTGTAGTCCGGGGTGATATGTTACAATACAGCATCACCGGTCTTGAGGACTTGTAGTTCGGGGTGATATGTTACAATACAGCATCACCGGTCTATTGCGGTCTAACTGTGTTGGTGAGGCAGTAAATTTCCACAGGGCAGTGACTCCGTCACTGCAATTCACTTTGGGGGTGTGGCGGTGGGACTTGTGGTCCCGTACCACCCTCTGACGGTGATAGTACTACATGAGTCAGGCAGGGGGTGATATGTTACAATACAGCATCACCGGTTTATTGCGGTCTAACTGTGTTGGTGAGGCAGTAAATTTCCACAGGGCAGTGACTCCGTCACTACAATTCACTTTGGGGGTGTGGCGGTGGGACTTGTAGTCCCGTACCACCCTCTGACGGTGATAGTACTACATGAGTCAGGCAGAAAAAATTTTGCCTAACATGGGCAGGTCGGCAGTGGTGATTTTTTTTTTTTTTAAATGGACTTGTAGTCCGGGGTGATATGTTACAGTACAGCCTCACCGGTCTATTGCACTCTAACTGTATTGGTGAGGCAGTAAATTTCCACAGCGCAGTGACTGCGTCACTGCAATTCACTTTGGAGGTGTGGCGGTGGGACTTGTAGTCCCGTACCACCCTCTGACGGTGATAGTGCTACATGTGTCAGGCAGAAAAATTTTTCCTAACATGGGCAGGTGAAGGTGTGGCGGTGGGACATGTAGTCCTCGCTGTGGGCAGTGGTGATTTTTTTTTTTTTTTTTAAATGGACTTGTAGTCCGGGGTGATATGTTACAATACAGCATCACCGGTCTATTGCGGTCTAACTGTTGGTGAGGCAGTAAATTTCCACAGGAAATGACTGCGTCACTGCAATTCACTTTGGAGGTGTGGCGGTGGGACTTGTGGTCCCGTACCACCCTCTCACGATGATAGTACTACGCGAGTCAGGCAGTAAAATTTTGCCTAACATGGGCGGGTGAAGGGAGTCCGGGGTGATATGTTACAGTACAGCCTCACCGGTCTATTGCACTCTAACTGTATTGGTGAGGCAGTAAATTTCCACAGCGCAGTGACTGCGTCACTGCAATTCACTTTGGAGGTGTGGCGGTGGGACTTGTGGTCCCGTACCACCCTCTCACGATGATAGTACTACGCTGGTCAGGCAGTAAAATTTTGCCTAACATGGGCGGGTGAAGGGAGTCCGGGGTGATATGTTACAGTACAGCCTCACCGGTCTATTGCACTCTAACTGTATTGGTGAGGCAGTAAATTTCCACAGCGCAGTGACTGCGTCACTGCAATTCACTTTGGAGGTGTGGCGGTGGGACTTGTAGTCCCGTACCACCCTCTGACGGTGATAGTACTACATGAGTCAGGCAGAAAAAATTTTGCCTAACATGGGCAGGTCGGCAGTGGTGATTTTTTTTTTTTTTTAAATGGACTTGTAGTCCGGGGTGATATGTTACAGTACAGCCTCACCGGTCTATTGCACTCTAACTGTATTGGTGAGGCAGTAAATTTCCACAGTGCAGTGATTTTTCCTAACATGGGCAGGTGAAGGTGTGGCGGTGGGACATGTAGTCCTCGCTGTGGGCAGTGGTGATTTTTTTTTTTTTTTTTTTTTTTTTTTTAAATGGAGGTGATATGTTACAATACAGCATCACCGGTCTATTGCGGTCTAACTGTTGGTGAGGCAGTAAATTTCCACAGGAAATGACTGCGTCACTGCAATTCACTTTGGAGGTGTGGCGGTGGGACTTGTGGTCCCGTACCACCCTCTCACGATGATAGTACTACGCGAGTCATGCAGTAAAATTTTACCTAACATGGGCGGGTGAAGGTGTGGCGGTGGAGCTTGTAGTCCCGTACCGGCGTGTTTTGAACGGGGCAGTGGTGATTTTTTTTTTTTTTTTTTTTTTTTTTTTTTAAAATGGACTTGTAGTCCGGGGTGATATGTTACAATACAGCATCACCGGTGTATTGCGGTCTAACTGTGTTGGTGGTTTTATTCCGGTCTGAATATTAATACAGCGATAAATGTAAACTGCCTGCGCGAGAGGTAAACACTCTGTGCCATTTAAGCATCTCCGTGCGAACTCAATAACAAAGATATACAGACCGTATTAAGCTATGGGAAAGAGATAATTATTCCATGTTGGACACTGGAAGAGAGATGTTCTATGTCGGATTGAGAAGAGATTGTCGGAAGCCGCGTGGGCGTAGAGTTCATAACCCTTAATCATTTCAAAATAAATAGTCAGTGATTATAAAGACGCAAGTCGTTCGGAAGTGTGTGGTTTGATGGTGCGAATCTGCAGTTTTCCACGCTTTTTGGATTCGTCGAGAATATTTCTCTGAAGACCTAAATATTTTCACGAACTAAAGTTGGACGCCACATTCCATACACATGACACAGCATAGCACTTGGCTGTACCGATTGATTTCCGTAGAGCGATAAATTATCTTCAGCGATTTCAGGTAGAAAAGTTCCAGCGAGGAGACTCAACGAGATGTGCTGCTGCGAAACGCATATGGTATTACCGTATTCCTTAACTTACTCAGAACAGTAAGCAATATAGACTTCATAACCACCAAAAACATAATTAAAAGGACTCAAATAAAAGGAATAAACAGTAAAAAGGAATCGCTAAACCAAACCATAAATAAAAAATCAATTAATAATAATACGCAATCACATTAATAAAATGCTCATTAAATAATAGAGAGAATAAAAATTAGAACTTTAAAGTAACATTCCATTTCGTTGTGAAATGCCATGGTAGGCCTACACTCTTAGGCTCTTCGAAAAATGGAAGATATTCTTGCGAATATAAAGCGGAAAAACTGTTATCTTGTTAACTGAGCTAGAATGGAGCAAAACGCTGTTGCCAGGCTTCTGTTAATTCAGATCCAAGAATACGAGTAAACACCTGAATTGCACCACTCATGGGTACGATGGTGAATGTAAGTCGTCATTTTCTGTTGTGGACATGTTATTCTGTGCAATCACTGTTGGAAGGTGTTACAGTGGCCCCCCAAGGAATAACCAAAGAGCCTACATTAGCAGTTACGTAAAATGTAATTTAATGGACTTACTCTGTTGTACACTCCTGGAAATTGAAATAAGAACACCGTTAATTCATTGTCCCAGGAAGGGGAAACTTTATTGACACATTCCTGGGGTCAGATACATCACATGATCACACTGACAGAACCACAGGCACATAGACACAGGCATGCACAATGTCGGCACTAGGACAGTGTATATCCACCTTTCGCAGCAATGCAGGCTGCTATTCGCCCATGGAGACGATCGTAGAGATGCTGGATGTAGTCCTGTGGAACGGCTTGCCATGCCATTTCCACCTGGCGCCTCAGTTGGACCAGCGTTCGTGCTGGACGTGCAGACCGCGTGAGACGACGCTTTATCCAGTCCCAAACATGCTCAATGGGGGACAGATCCGGAGATCTTGCTGGCCAGGGTAGTTGACTTACACCTTCTAGAGCACGTTGGGTGGCACGGGATACATGCGGACGTGCATTGTCCTGTTGGAACAGCAAGTTCCCTTGCCGGTCTAGGAATGGTAGAACGATGGGTTCGATGACGGTTTGGATGTACCGTGCACTATTCAGTGTTCCCTCGACGATCACCAGAGGTGTACGGCCAGTGTAGGAGATCGCTCCCCACACCATGATGCCGGGTGTTGGCCCTGTGTGCCTCGGTCGTATGCAGTCCTGATTGTGGCGCTCACCTGCACGGCGCCAAACACGCATACGACCATCATTGGCACCAAGGCAGAAGCAACTCTCAACGCTGAAGACGACACGTCTCCATTCGTCCCTCCATTCACGCCTGTCGCGACACCACTGGAGGCGGGCTGCACGATGTTGGGGCGTGAGCGGAAGACGGCCTAACGGTGTGCGGGACCGTAGCCCAGCTTCATGGAGACGGTTGCGAATGGTCCTCGCCGATACCCCAGGAGCAACAGTGTCCCTAATTTGCTGGGAAGTGGCGGTGCTGTCCCCTACGGCACTGCGTAGGATCCTACGGTCTTGGCGTGCATCCGTGCGTCGCTGCGGTCCGGTCCAAGGTCGACGGGCACGTGCACCTTCCGCCGACCACTGGCGACAACATCGATGTACTGTGGAGACCTCACGCCCCACGTGTTGAGCAATTCGTCGGTACGTCCACCCGGCCTCCCGCATGCCCACTATACGCCCTCGCTCAAAGTCCGTCAACTGCACATACGGTTAACGTCCACGCCGTCGCGGCATGCTACCAGTGTTAAAGACTGCGATGGAGCTCCGTATGCCACGGCAAACTGGCTGACACTGACGGCGGCGGTGCACAAATGCTGCGCAGCTAGCGCCATTCGACGGCCAACACCGCGGTTCCTGGTGTGTCCGCTGTGCCGTGCGTGTGATCATTGCTTGTACAGCCCTCTCGCAGTGTCCGGAGCAAGTATGGTGGGTCTGACACACCGGTGTCAATGTGTTCTTTTTTCCATTTCCAGGAGTGTATATGGACCAGAGAGAAAGAGGAGCCTGGCGCTCACTGTAAAGTACATTGTGTAGTGTCTGGGAAGCCTGCATACTCAGTTCGCTAGACAAACAATCAAACAAGTCGTATTAATGAGTTTTATTACAATTAATTAAGTACAATATTTAACTATGCCAATTACACAGATGTATCGCAAGAAAAGGGCGGCATACGAAATTAAGTGTTTGCAGTGACTGCTGACCTCTAACTGACAAGAGTCTGTTCTGAACTGCTACTGAAGTCGCTACCATTGACGCTGCTATCCAAGTGGGTAACCTTGAAGCCGCTTCTGAACTGGGCCGTCACCAGTCGGTCGCGGCGCTTATGTCCTCTTCACACAGGGGCCGCACTTAATTTCGTATGCCGCCCTTTTCTTGCGATACATCTGTGTAATTGGCATAGTTAAATATTGTACTTAATTAATTGTAATAAAACTCATTAATACGACTTGTTTGATTGTTTGTCTAGCGAACTGAGTATGCAGGCTTCCCAGACACTACACAACACGCGTTGTCGTCCTGGAGGGAAGTCCGGCCAGCGTGCGACTGGCTGACTTCTTCTCATAGCCTTCTCTTCTCTTTCCTTCCCGACTGGCGTTCCGGCGCTTCATTTGCGCCGTAACACATTGTATTAATGGTTAATCTGACAATACACAGTTGAAATGATGTAACTCAGGTAATGAATGCTTTACGTTGTTTGAAGACAGAAACGAGCTCTTTTTCCAGCAATTCACGAAATATTCGGGGAAGAGGATCCAAGCATGGTGAAGAAAATTATTAACTGGCGCTGACTAGCCGGACCAGCTCTACAGGACAAATTTACAGGTGACTGTAGTATCCAATAGATACTAGCAAACAAGTCGAATCTAGAAAAGTCGTGTTCTGTGCCGGGAGGATGTATGTAACTGCTAGATTTGACTTCTCCCTGTGATCACTAGGCACACGCGGTAGAACTGGTGGCTAAAACTCCAAAAAGACTTCAGTTGGTTGTAGTGGAATGGTATGAAGAAACTGAAGAGGAAGGGAATGATAGTGAATGCAGAAAAAAGCGAAGTAATGTGAGCTTCAAAACTGAACAGACGGGAAGAAGAACTCAATATACTTTGTAGCAGCAAGCTTCTTGAAAAAATAGACAATTTAGAATATTTTCACACCATACTAGGTACTAACGGGAGAATAGAACAAGAGGTACTAAACAGAACTAAGACTGTACTATCAGACGCATTAGCAGGAAAGAAAGAGGCAAGTATGAAAATTTAAATGCGAATTTAGATTGAAGTTAAGGTACTAATTACAGTGTATGGTACGGACAGATCGGCACTACAAGAGAAATATGTATGTAAGATTACTGCCACACAAATGGAGGTAATGAGGAGAGCAGTAGCAAAGACAAGAAAATATGGAGTTAGAAATGAAATAATTCGAGAAAAAACTGAGCAGAATAAAGCAATGAGTGTGTTGGTTGAGGATAAACAGTTGTCTTCGAGCAGCTCCCATACACTGCAAACTGGACCCCATTCAATTTTCATCTGCTTCCAAAACTTAAAGAACACCTTTGAGGACTTCACTTTGATAGTGATAAAGCGGTGCAAGCAGAGGTGGTGGAACTTTGTTTGTCGTCAAGGTGACTATGTTGAGAAATATATGTAGACATGAAGAAAAAATATGTAGAACGTTAATAAAGTTTGTTTAATTTACAAAGCTTTAAGAATTTTCACATAAAGAATTCGGAGGCTTTACTTTTCAACAAGCCCTCATAATATTACTACACTGTCACGACTAAACAGCTAAAATGATTGTGATGAAATTTGATGTGGAATTAGCCTGAAGCACAAGAGCTACTGGTTTACTCATTTTCAACTACGGTACTGTGTTTCTCATTTTGTTTATCAACTCCATTCTATAATGTCAGATTTAGGTAGAAGAGGCATGTCGCACATGCGATGAGCATGTTTCTTGAAGTTTATTTTGCTTTCCAGAGGCACTCTGTTGTTGCCTCTACCTTCTGCATATGCACCTCACGTTCATTTATCAGTGCTATCCTTCGTCTCTTATTCACAACCGTTTATCAATTTTAAATTCCTCACATGTTTGCAAGGTTTTCTTTTTTTTTTTTTTTTTGGCATTAGGGAAGCAGGTCAAAATTTTCGTCAAAGCATTTTATGTACATATACCTTTCTATCCCAGAAAGAAAAACGTGTGCAGATCATTTCAATGTGAAGTAATATGCTGAAAATACTCTCACACTTCTTCTTGTACTGCACACAAACTTTAATTTGAACCTTGCAACGACAACTATGTAATGCACTATTGAGATGTGACCTACTTCTTTCGTCTGCAGATTTTTGCCTTCGGAGTCTTTCATGGCGGCATGTCTGGATAAACTATTCATGGTTTTCAAGCGACCTCAGTTCGGATAAAATGCTGAAACTTCCGATGTCTACTCTTCGCAGCTGTGGGCCACCGCCGGACTGAGTGACGTTACTGAACTGAAACTGTCGATCCCGCATCAGTACAAGCATCTGTCTTTGCTTTCTTTCGATATCCAATGCCCGCACTAAATCTGCAGCTTTACTGTAAATGTGAAACTCGAAATCCCAGTCCACCATACATTCGACACTCGATGGGCAAGGGCCACTGCGTTACTGAACAGAGGTCTCACTCGTTAGAAGTACACAAACACGTTAGCAAATGATGTGCAAACACGCACTCCAGGACAGGGCAGATGTTGCTGTTCCAACTATAAGAAGCAATGCATAACTCAAAAATTGTAAAAGTGGACATGGTAAACGTTTTTACTCAAGCGTGCATACTAAAATCGCCAATATTAAAAGAAATTGTGGTCTAAAGTAGCAAGATATCCAAACTTTCGAAAGACAGTTGACTCAGAAGCACACCAACACTTGTTAACCATTATATGAAGTACAAAAAAATTTTCATACTGGATTGAAAATTTTCTGGTAGGAAGGTTGCAGCATGTTACCTTCGATGGACAGCTGTTGGCAAATTTAGAAGTACTTTCAAGCATCCTAAATGGTAGGAAGTTGGCACCCTTTTCTGTTCATATTGTATATTAATAACCTGGCCGTCATGGACTTTGGGAAAACCTGAACAGAAGAGAATTGAAGCATATAAGATGTGGTGCTGCAGAAGAATGTTGAAAATCAGATAGACTGATAAGGTAAGGAACGAGGAGGTTCTTCGCAGAATCGACAAGGATGTGACTATATGGAAAACACTGACTAGAAGAAGGAACAGGACGATAAGATACCTGCGAAGACATCAGGGAGCAACTTCCATGGTATTAGACGGAGCTGTAGAGGGTAAAAGTTGTAGAGGAAGACAGAGATTAGAATACATCCAGCCAATAACTCAGGAAATAAACTTCAACTGCTATACTGAAATGAAAAGGTTGGCACAGGACAGGCCGCATCAAACACTTCAGAAGACTGAAGACTGACGACTAAAAAAAAAAATTATTAAAAGTAGTAAAGCTATATCTAACTTTTTGCAGATGACGCAGTTAACTACAATGCAGTATCTGAAAAAGAACTGGCCAGATATTCAACGATATCTGGGTAAGATTTTAAAGTGGTGCAACCATTGACAATTTGGTTTAAACGTCCAGGAATGTAACATTGTGTACCCTAAAAAAGAAAAAAAGATTGTCATATCAAATGACTAAATATCAGTGAGACACAACTGGAATCAGTCAACTCGTATAAATGCCTAGCTGTAACAGCTTGTGTGCATTTGAAACGGAATGGAATGATCACACACGCCCAGCCACATACAAGGCCCATGGCAGACTTCCACTCACTGATAAAATACTAGGGAAATGGAACCAGCAGGCAAGGAGGTTGCTTACAGAACAGTCGCGTGACCCACTGCAGAGTATTACTCAAGTGTGAACAGATACATATTAAATACACTGTCCAGTCACATCAATGCGACCACTCGTCGAAAGCCTGAATATCCACCGCTTGCAATGCAGACCTTGAAAGACATGCAGGAAGCGAGTCAGTGAGGTTCTGGAAGGCTACTGACAGCTATTTGAAACCGTGTCGACTCCAGTGCCTTAGTCAGCTGTGCTAGATTTCTCCGTTAAGAATCCACGGTGGGTACAGCCAGACAGAGCCTGGGGAATTTGGTGGCCAGCCGGGGGAGTACAATAAACTCATCCTGGTGATCTCTGAACCACGCACATACACTGTGAACTGTGTCCTGCTGGTAGGTGCTATCATACCAAGGAAAAACGAACTGCATGTAGGGGTGGGCATTGTCCTCAAGGATAGAAGCACAATTGTGTTGATTCATCGTCCCTTCCAGAATGAGGAGATCAAGCAGGAAATGCCGCGATGACATTCCCAATACCTTAATGCTCCCTCCTCCAGACTGAACCCTTCTGCTGCACACCGGAAAAGTTCGGCCTGTGATTTGGCATTTTTTTTAAAGTTTTATTGCTATGTGCTGTCAGGCAGTGGAGACCAGCCCAGCCAATGTTCTGATCGAGTGAGCCACTGGAAGGTATTGTTCACATTATATCAAAACATTCCAGCCAGGAGGGCTTGCTATACTAGGACATGGTCAAAGCGTGCAGAACTGTCAACACTGTAACATGGGGTTACGAAGAGTGAGGTAATATTTTGTAATTCAGACACTGGAAAATTTAACTGGGCCTACAAAGCTGTGCGTGAGCAGTAGAGCGAACTAGGAAAATCTGACGTGACAAATAGAATGAAGCAACCTTACAGTCCCACTTCAGTATCACTTTGACAGAAGCTTAGCTATAATGGTATAAATAATCGAGTTTAGGAGTTCCAAGAATTCCGTCTGCGTCTTGAACCTGAGAGAATGGCAATATTTTGTGTTTCAAAAAAGGCACGACTCACCGCTAGTGATCTAAATTGGTTGGCAACTTGCCACTGATTAATTCATCGAATGCTGGCATGAGGCACACCATATCTATGGCGTGGCAGCTGCGAGACTCGGGGAAGTTTCGTCAGCATGGGGAGATGAGGTCTAGCTGGCCTCTGCCCTCTGAGCAACTTCAGCTAGCTGACTGCAGGCTGCCTATGATCCGGCTGGGGGAGGCACTACCTTGTGACCTCCTAGCCACCTAGGTGTCTTCGGCCACCATCCTGGTCTGTGAGGTGACCAGGACATTACCATTGTTTCACTGCACACCCCGACATGAATCTACCCACTCCCTCACCATTTCTCTCGCCTATCATGACACATAGCGACCCAGAATAGGCCAGTGCCAACAGCCATATGTCCGAAGGAGCATAGAATGTGATTCATCTGAAAAGTCCATCTGTCACCAATCAGTGGATATCCAGTTGTGGTATTGCCATTCAAATTCCATCCTTCATCATCAGAGCATAGCAGTAAGCGTGGGGCCATGACCTGGGCACCTGCTGCTGTGACCCATACACAGCAACGTTTGCTGAAAGGTCGTTGAGGAGACGCTGGTGGCTTCCCCTTGGTTTATATGGGTGGTCAGGTGCTCAACAGTTGCGTATCTATTCGCCCACACACATCTCCATAGCCATCGTCCACCAATCACCTATTGGCTGTGATTCAACGCAGTTGCCTTGACTCCAGTTTTGGATAGTGCCATTTTGCTGTGCATGTCGTACTTTAACCACAGTGCTACGTGACTGCTTTACAGAGTTAGCTGTTTCGGAAATATCTCCACCCTTGGTCCAAAAGTCAATGATGATGCCCTTATGGACCGCTCCATTTCTGGCCACGCGGGGTAGCCGCGCATTCTGAGGCGCCTTGTTATGGCCTGTGCGCATCCCCCCATCGGAGGTTCGAGTCCTCCCTCTGGCATGGGTGTTTGTGTTGTCCTTAGCGTAAGTTAGTTTAAGTTAGATTAAGTAGTGTGTAGGTTTAGGGACAGATGACCTCAGCATATTGGTCCCATAAGACCTTACCACAAATTAAAAAAACGAAAAGAAATTTCTCCACTTCTGCATTACGTCAGTGACTGCACTCTTTTCCACACAGCCTCCCTGACTCCCTTCATACACCTTCCACTGCTATTCCTCCCGCCTGCCATCTGTGAATGGCTACTGCATATTGATGGCAAACATAAGTGATGAGCACGTTAATGTGACTGGACTGTGTAGGACGCACAAGAGATACTGAATGTATACAGAGAAGGGCAGCAAGAATGGTGAAAGGTTCGTTTAACTCACAGTCTCACAGAAATGCTGGAAGAAATGAACTGACATGACTTGAGCATTAGACTCCAAGTATCCCACAAAAGCCTACTTACAACCAGTACTACGTGTATAATCTAGGAATTAGTATAACTCCCTACACATCTCTCCCATAGCGACTATGAAGATAAGACTAAACCAATTATGGCATCACAGAGGCATCTGAACACTAAATCTCTGGAATGCAATTCATCGAGGTTTACACAGTATCGATTTAGGTGCTGAAAATAATGAAAAAGCTGAAACACAAGTCTGTCCTGGGGTTAAAGATTTAGTTTGAGTAACGACTTGCATACATATTAGCTAATTAACGTAGTGTTATTGTAGCGTACCAGTTACAGACCTAACCTGAAAATCTGTTTCTTGTCGATTTACAACTCGTGTGGTATTGTAAATTTCTGTTACTAAGTACTTGGTCTTTCTCATACTTTCCATCTTTCATCGTACATCGCTTTTGGCTGAAATTTGGGTAGTTATTCGCAGAAGCTAAATCATTAGCATTGTTATTACAAGCGTTACCCAAAACTATTAAAGGATACAACACTGTGTGTTAGTTTATAATATCTACAGAAGTACCCGAAATTAGAAGCAGTGTGGGAAAAAGAGAGAGGAGGGAGTGGAAATGAAAAATACAGATGAGTGGAAACCATACATAGGCTTGAGGAGGGTCGTAGGAATTACCCCTTCCACACCTGTGAACTATAACACACAGGTGAAAGGGAGGGTGCCTTTTGGAGAAAAAATTTAAGTATGTTGGTATAGGGCTAAAAGCAAGCTGGACCTGTCAGAATTTTTGAGATGCTGAGATATGGTGGAGGCAATGGCAGTGGGAATGAAAGACAAAAGGAGAGATTGTAATTGAGAGAGAAGCAGGGGTAGCGGGATATACTCGAAATCAATGGGAGAATAAAGGAGACTGTTAGTAAGAGATACACATAGACAGGGAAGTGCTGACTATGAAGGCATGAAGCTGTAACTACAAAGAGAGACTGGGTAAAAGGATTTACAACAGTCTGCATCAAAAGAGGGCGGATATGTTCGCTCGCCAAAATATTTGGTAAGGAAGCTGGAGTGAGTACTGAGGCAGCTGGTTCCCCAAATTTTCTGTCAGAGTCTTTTAAAGAGGAACGTATTCGCCGTTTTTGTGCTCCACAGGAGTATTCTTCCGCTGGTAACTGATTACTTGGGCAGCCAACAGCTAAATTGGGTAGGATATAAAATCAAACTGGTAACAGCTAGAAAAGTGTTTCTATAAATGTGAAGTTCGACAACAGCTATTACAGATGCGTTGGAAAGCCTTTTTGAAAGTATTTCCTTGGAGTGTAACCTTATATGGAAGTGCAAAGTGGACAGTAAAATACATACACAAGCAGAGAATACAAGCATTTAAAATGTGGTGCTACAGAAGAATGCTGAAGATTTGATAAGTAGGAGAGAAGAAGAGGTACAGTATCGAATGGAGAAGGAAAGAAATCTTGACCCAACTTCACTAAAAATAGGGATCAATTGATACGACACATCACGAGATGTGAAGAAATAGCCCATTCGATCGTACAGAGAAGTGTATGTCGTAAAAACTCTGGAGATGCCCCAGGGTTTGACTATGGATATCAGGTTCAAATGTGTGTAGTTTGCAATATCTATGCAGAGATGAAGAGGTTTGTGCAGGGCAGGGAAGAACTGCATCAAGCCAGTGTTCAGACTGAAGACCACAACATCAATGACATTTCCTGAATGCCTCAGTGGGACACTATCAGACGAGAGCTGAGCAGACACCCAACAGCTGCACTAGGGATGGCGTCTGAGCTCCTGCCTTCACCCTATGCGTCGCACGCTGAGCTTACCTGGAGTAGTTGGCCTGGAGCAGTTCCATGGCGACTGGTGGTGGCAGCTGGCCCGCGAGCACGGCGATGACGTCACACACGGTGGCAGGGTGGTGTGGGTAGGCCTCGCTGTACTGGCCCATACGGTTTAGCAGCTCTGGCAGCCAGATGAGGAAGCCGTTGGAACTGCAGGTTGGTGGGTTGATGCACATGTGAGAAATGGGTCATGAATGAGTACCTGCATGTTGTGACAACTTGCTGATCTGACGAATGTGTTAGTACAAGCAGCCAGTCATGAAATTTTAATTATGAACTCGAAAAAATGAAAATCGTGTAATGAGTCTCTTATTTATTTGCTGGTACACATCTGCAGTTCTGGTACACACTGAAATCCCTGAACCATTGTATTGTAGCATGTTGCGAGAAAACTGATACCAAACAGTGCAGGCAGTTGATAAATTAGAGACCTGCAAACAACAAATATTTATACAGTGTAGACCTTCACAGCCAATGTTTACTTCAGTTAAATTTCTGAACCAAGGGTATTCCCAGATGTTTCGCATTTGACTGTGAGAGATACCTTCGGAGGTAAAACAGCGACTGCACTGTTTTACTCCAAAGAGGTATCCCACAGTTGAAATTTCAGAGAATACTTTTATACGTGAAACAAGGCCTCGTAGCTTGGAAGTTTTAAGTGAATTGAAACAGAACGCTGCTTACAGAACTTAAATTTTTGAGATGATAGTTAAAATGCTGCGACTGCCCCTTGTAGGTTGACAAGTAAAATACATTTTGTGGCTGAAAAATATGACACATACTGGCTATTTTCACAACCAGATATTTACTTTCTCCTTTATTTTGGATGTTCCACCCATAGATTCTTGGTGCAGCACAATAACCTCACCCATCTTGAAGTGTCACAGCTATGCATCATAGAGAATAGAGTGATTTGAGCAATAACATTGATCTGATTACACATACGATTTTCTCTGGCAGCCATGGTTTGGCCTTGGAAGCATCATCATTTCAGCACTGAGGAGTTTATTGAAAATGGCTATCAGCTGAAACCAGCAGATTGTTAGTTGTGTATCCTGTTTGCACATGGTAGTATAATGCAGTCCACATCACAAAATGGTTCACACTTTGGATCCAGTCGTCAGGCAGACAGGTCTGCGCTTAAACATAGATCTCCTGTCTGTTGCTTCATCATCACAGAACTGAGAAATATAGCTGACATGACAAATTCACCTGAACCTAACACAGAACGCTGTGCATCAAAATCTATAGCTGCAGCTGCTGTGCATTGGTTGGAGTAAAGTGTTTGGAGAATTCTTCGGTGAGGCGTCAAGATGCAGCACTACAGTACAGTGATCACGAAATAACTGAATGTAAGGGATTTTCAAATTTGTATGGCATTGAGTCGATACGATGTTCTGTTTGGATTGAAGGCAGAGCCAGGCAAATCTGCACTCTCTGGCACTCGCTTCTATTCTGCATTAATGTTTCCTTTTTCAGATTATTGACTGTGGCCACGAAAATATAATACTGTTTCCTTTATTCTGTTTCAACTGCTTTTTTAGCCCATTTACTTCACTATCTAGGTTCAAAGATTAAAAACTGCTGACGATTAATTGCATTCATTGTAAAGATGTAGAGGAGGTACCGATGTATTGAGTACAGGCCTCAACTGAAACATATGAAGACAACTATTTGCTTGAAAAATACAATTATAACCAAGTAAATATTAAGCTACCAATACTAGGTTAATATGCACTGTTTAATATAGGTTTTGAATTAGAACCTTTTTCAGAGTAGCGACTATCCTCCTAATTTAGTAAGTTACATTTATCTGCTGAAAGAACAAACAGTCGGAAGCAGTGTAGTCACACATTATTGTGTATATATAGGGTGATTTTTTCCACTGTGTACAAACTCTAAGAGTTGATCGATGAGAGGATAAGGATCAAAAAAGGTCTAATGAACTTATGTCTGGAAATGCATTGAGACCATTTATTCAAGTATATACTGATAGAGAGACTGCGGTCTAATATGCACTGTACCATGCCTCTACAGTTACAGTACATGTTGTAAAAGGTTTCCATGTGTCTCAGCTCATGCATGTAACCACTATAGCATGTTGTATCTCAAGCCTTCACATCGGCTAGGCTACATATGAACAGTATTAAAGGGAGCATGAAAAAATTGCTCCAGTGTCTCCACATTAGGAATGGGCTCTGTATACATGATACTTTTGAGATGTCTCTATATCCAGAAATAACATGGTCTTAGATTCAGTGAACGAGCAGAGCATGTAACTGGATCCCTCAACTGATCCATTGAACAGGGAAGACATGATTGAGATGCATCCAGATGTTAATGACAAAGTCGGCTGGAGCAAAATCATGGAGCAGCCACATAACCCCTTGAATCATCAGTGGCACTTCTTCCAGCAGGGAAGGCAAAGTCACCTGCAGGAAACGCTGATAATTCCAGCCTGTTAGGCGATGTGGAAGGAAGACTAGTCCCAAAATATGGTTGCCAGTTATCCCAACCCACACAATCTGGCTGCACCGATGCTGATGTTACACTGTCTCTATACTATAGGGGTTTTTCATACTGTCCCACAGATGACTGTTAAGGGAGTTGAGGATACCACTCTGTGCAAAGGTGGCCTCACCTGTGAGTAGGACAGGGGACACAAATCCTGGAACTGTTGTTGCCTGGTTAACAAACAAGTGACAAAACTGCCCCCGATGTGGGATGTCTGTCGCTAGTTAGCCTTGCACACGCTGTAAGTGATAAGGGTAGTAACAATTGTCATGGAGAATGTCCCACTCTGGCAGGCTAACTGCCTGGTACTGACACAGCAGGCACCTTTCACAGTGTTAATCATATTTCTATCCAAGTCTGGTGTGCGAACATTTCAGATACATCCATCATGATATCCTGCTTCCTGAAATGATCCTGTCCTAGACAAATGGCGAAATACTATTGCAAACATTGAATGCTGTGGTTGTTGTCAGTAGGGATAGGTCTCCTGATACAACCTTGCTGCCTGTCGCCCATTGCCATTTGCCTTTCCATAAGTAAACACCATCTCCACGCGTTGTCGATTTTAATATGGAACCATTGTAAACAGCGCTGTATTACATCCACTACAAGGTGATTCAGCAAGGGAAGTGAATTGGACACAGCATTACGAATTACTAAGGCAGGAGAGGGCACTAGGGTATGATGTGTAAAGAACAGTACCACCCTCTAGGAGGAAACCATGCATACTGTAACTGTGGCTGCATGGGACAGTGTGTATTAGACTGCAGTCTCTGTAACAAAGTATGATCGAATAAATGGTCTCTAGCATGGAAACCATGCATTTTCGAACATAAGTTCATTAGACCTTTTCTGTTCTGTATCCCGTCATTGATCAGTCCCTAGAGTTAGACACAGTGGAAAAATCACCCTGTGTATCACCGTTTGATATGAATGGCTCAATTCAGGATGGGAAGGTGTAGGGCTGAGGTGCTCCATTCTTCTGGTGTGTTGGACACTGAGAACTGATTGAGTCTTTCATGTACGTCTGCATCTCCACTACTGGAAAAAATGCGACACCCTCAAGGACCTTTTTCACTGGCACAGCATATAATAAGTGCTTATGGATGGGTTTTAGTGGTAGTGATTGTTTTGTCGCAGTCATTGGCCATTAGGTAGTGCACAGATGTGCACCCTGTGTTTTGTCTCTGCAGGTGGCAACTGTGCAGAGTTTATAGATGAACAGTGCAACATTCATTCTAGGTTTCGACCATGCCCTGGTGATGAGTACATACTCCTACTGAACAGTTTCACCCATATGAACAGTATTGAATTGTGTGCTTGCAGGAAGCTGGATGGACGTCATGATGGACTGCTGCACATGTTGGGCACAGTGCTTCAGTGGTGTATCATTGCTTTCAACAATGGTCTGTCCAACATGTCCACACCTGTAGACCAGGCTCTGGATGTATAGACACACGTCGAGATCGATGCATTGTGCCAGCAGCAGTGGCCAACTCAACGTCATCCAGGTAAGAAATCTGGGCACATGTTTCACCAGAATCTCTGCTTGCAACAGGACTCTGACCACAGATCTCGCAGACCAGCCTATTACCGACACCACGGCACTGCCAGGCACAGCTACTCAGATATTGTGAAAGAGTCAACTGGAGAGTGCAATGATGCTTTGTCTTCAACGATGAGAGCAGGTTCTGTCTGAATGCAAGTGATGGACATACACAAGTATGGTGTAGACCTGTTGAGCTGCCTATGCCAGAGTGCACAACACATGGGTCCCATACCAAGTTTCATGGTGTTACAAGTCACAGTCAGATTTGGCGTTTCCGAATGGTAAAGCAACCAGTAAATTTTTAGACAGCATAGTTGTATGGAGATAAACAGCGATTAATTTACTTATAATCAATTATTCAAAATGACAGTCACAATCGCATTATTTATTTTGCCGCCAACCGGTTTCAACCCACGATGGGGTCATCTTCAGGGCAATTTAAACCATGTGGTCGCTCTCTGGAGTCGTCACCCTGCCTGTCCGCAGTTGGTCTCAATGTGTAATTATATACTCCTACAGCGATGAATGACAGTAGGAGCAAAAGATAGGTTCTGGCTCACTGGGTCAATCCCTGCCTCAGATAGGTACGAAAATCACATTACTATGCTTTTATCTACTTAGTTTCAGATATGTTTTATTTTTTCCATTTTTTAACCTTTTTTAAATCATATTTACTTTTTGCAAAACTAATAAGTATTTTCCTGTATAAATGGGAGTTGACATTAAAATGAGTGCTACAAACAAAAAGAAATATTCTATAACAGAACGTTTGGGAAATAAAGTAAAACCAACCAATGAAAGATTTCGATTATGGTTACTAACAAAATTTAAACAATAATAATGTTGTTACAAATATTGGAGATATTATCTTTACAAATGTGGAACAAAAATTAGAAGAATTTAAACCGATAACAGAATCTTTTTTGTGATAATATTATGGTTATTAAAATAACAGATTTTATAGATTGCGAAAGAGAAATGAAAAATCCAAAGCTCCTTGTAAAAAAAAAAAAAAAAAAAGCATGTGGTAGTTTTAACAGTTTTTTAAGATCTAGATTTTCTAAATTTAATCTGGCTAGACATGGAGATAAAGCCAACATTCCATATTTATTAGATTTCAGTACACAAATAATTAAAGGAACTAAACAAATTATTAGCAAAGGAATAAAAATTATCCAAAAAAATATAAAAATCCTATCACTTTTCATACAAACAGAATTAGCAGATGTTAAACCCGAAACACTTTTAAAAGAGTTACCAGAGATTTTGGAAGAACTTAAAAAGGAACACTATTATTTACTGGATTTAGACATAACACAAGATTTTGCAGGAATTTTTAACGAAGGAGAAATGTGCAAATATTTAACAAATAATTTTAATTTTCGAAAACAAGGAGAATGTATAGAAGACTGATGTTATAGTAAACAACGATAATTCTTTTGGAAAAGACTGTTTAACGTGGATAAATTCTAATTCTACAGTGAAAATATACAATAAACAGGAGTTAACAAAAGCTTGGAAGCCATGATATAGATTTTTTACATTGCCCAGACAGTAAATTAAAGGAAACATTCGCTTCTAAATTAGCTGAAGAAAATGGAATTACAAGACTGGAAGCAACAATTTATAATTACATTAATCCAGATTTCCAAAGAGAACAGGAATTCAATCCATTAAGAGACTGTTTAGAATTAATGACAAACACCAGCAAATATTTCGAGAAAGCTCAGTTTATTCTGTTCCACTATCTAAAATGTGGCAAAAATGTACCTATTCGTTATCGAACAGTTGTTGTCTTATTTACAACAATCTCTTGCAATATATCTAGTGGGGCAACAAATATACAAAAAAATTAAGTGGAATAGAAATAAAAATTAAAACAAAAAATAAAGAGGAAACAGAAAAATTATTTAAATTTGTTTTATTTGCTTTTAGTTTTAACTTTGGATTCCGTAGAAATGTTGGAACACGTGAGGCAATACTGACCCTACGACGTACCTTAGAAGAAAGATTAAGGAAACGGAAAACTAAGTTTCTAGCATTTGTAGACTTAGAGAAAGCTTTTGACAATGTTGACTGGAATACTCTCTTTCACATTCTGAAGTCGGCAGGGGTAAAATAAAGATGGCGAAAGGCTATTTACAATTTGTACAGAAACCAGATGGCAGTTATAAGAGTCGAGGGACATGAAAGGGAAGCAGTGGTTGGGAAGGGAGTGAGACAGGGTTGTAGCCTCTCCCCGATGCTATTCAATCTGTATATTGAGCAAGCAATAAAGGAAACACAAGAAAGATTTGGAGTAGGAATTAAAATCCATTGAGAAGAAATTAAAACTTTGAGGTTGGCCAATGACATTGTAATTCTGTCAGAGACAGCAAAGGACTTGGAAGAGCAGTTGAACGGAATGGACAGTGTCTTGAAATGAGGGTATAAGATGAACATCAACAAAAGCAAAACGAGGGTAATGGAATGTAGTCGAATTAAGTCAGGTAGTAAACGAGTTTTGCTATTTGGGGATCAAAATAACTGATGATGGTCGAAGTAGAGAGGATATAAAATGTAGAGTGGCAATGGCACGGAAAGCGTTTCTGAAGAAGAGAAATTTGTTAACATCGAGTATTGATTTAAGTTCCAGGAAGTCGTCTCTTAATGTATTTGTATGGAGTGTAGCCATGTATGGAAGTGAAATATGGACGATAAATATTTTAGACAAGAAGAGAACAGATGCTTTCGAAATGTGGTACTACAGAAGAATGGGTAGATCACATAACTAACGAGGAGGTACTGAATAGGATTGGGGAGAATAGAAGTTTGTGGCACAACTTGACTAGAAGAAGGGATCGGTTGGTAGAACATGTTCTGAGGCATCAAAAGATCACCAATTTAGCATTGGAGGGCAGCGTGGAGGGTAAAAATCGTAGAGGGAGACCAAGAGATGAATACACTAAGCAGATTCATAAGGATGTAGGATGTAGTAGGTACTGGGAGATGAAGAAGCTTACACAGGGTAGAGTAGCATGGAGAGCTGCATCAAACCAGTCTCAGGACTGAAGACCACGACAACAACAACCTATTAACTGTATAGAAATTTCAGAAGAGTCAGAGAATGTAATTTCTGTAACACAAACATGCTTTATAAAATCTGGGGAGACATATTTCTCTAAATCTACTTCTTTATTTTCTACAATACCAAAAGAAATAAATATCGAAGAATTGGGACTAATAAAGACAAACTATATTATTCCATTTGTTTCCAGAAAAGGAATATATATTTTCCACAAAATTTATCCATATCCCATTTAAGATATTAAACCATTTAATGTAGTATATTTGCAACCTATTAAAACGAGAGAACAAGAATTAGACAATTTAAGTACACATGAAAGAAAGATAGAATATTTGGGAAGTACTACATCTATAAAAGTCGAATACAAAAATATTTTGGAGAAGGAACAAAAAATGAGAGAAACAGAAGAAGAAACAAAAAATTATTTTAAACGACAATGGATAGACTTTCCTACAAGTGGAGTCTACAAAATTTATGCTTTTGTTGTAAACGATAAAAACAAATTTACATATGTTGTCGTATTGGGTGAACAAAATGGTAAAAAATCGCTATCCATTGTTAAAGGGCCTAATAAAAATAAATTTATAGCCGTAAGTAAAGACAGAAAATTTAAAAAAGGAAGGATTTGTTTGTATGCCATACAGCAGTCTTCGACAAGAATTAAAATTTTTTTACCATCCCAAGGAAGAACCATTTTTGGAAATAAAGATAGATGGTCTTTCCAGTTTTAATGGACACTCTTTCCCTAAAATAATTTACTTAAAACTAATAACGATTTTCCAAGACAAAGAGATTTTATTGTACAAAGAAAAAGCTGAAGAAACAATCGAAAATGTAAAAATGGGTCAAATACTAGGAAATATAAAAATAAAAAAACTGTAAACGACTAGAAGATCTAGAAGAAGGATCAGATATAGATATTTCCAACATTATAATCAAAAAAATATTATGGAAAAAATAGATATATTTTTAAATTCGAAAATATGCCAGATTGTTATTGTTCCAATTATTTGTTGGAAGAAGAAATTAGAAATAAAAATATAGATCTAAATTACAAGATGAAAGTTATATTCGATAAAAGTAAAACAACACCAAATAAACACTAAGAAAGACTTGTGTTCGTTGTTTAATTTTTGAGTGCATAAAGTAAATTTAAACAGCGATTTAAAATCGCTATTGACGAGCATCTAATCTGCTATATATTTTATGTGTCTGCTTTAACTCTTTCGAATTTCTCTGGAATACTTGTATTATTCTGTTTAAAAAAATCCGACATTAATGGAGGATATTCGTAATTAAGTCCAACTAAACTTGCTATATATTTGCGAATATAATAATTTCCAAAAATATAACAAGGCCAATTATATTTCCATCTTCTGCAGAATAAATATAGTCAACATTATATTCTAAATAACTAAATAATAACAGATACCATTCCCTTTCTATAGTTTCCTTAGTTATGTAAACAAATACATCTGTTTCCCAAGGTACGAAATCTTTAGGATTAATTAGTTTCTCCATTTAATCTAATTAAATTTATTTATAACTTACTAAAAATCTGCAGTAATAAATGGAAGAAGACAGAAATGCTAAAATTATAGATCTATTCTACAAGAATAAAATGCACATGATGTCGTATGTAAAGTACTCCAGCGGCAAGGCACAGTCGATAGCTTCGCTACCCGATAACGACGGTAACATTACCGATGCCAGCGCTACTAAAGTGAAGTTACTAAACAGAGTTTCCCAAAATTCCTTCGCTAAAGAATATGAAGTAAATATTCCCGAATTCAGATAAAGAACCTCAGCAAACGTGACGCAGACGAAGATATCCTCAGTGTACCAGAGCAACTAAAACCACTTAATAAAGACATGTGGCCCAGATTTCATACCGGTCAGGTTGTTTTCAGAATATGCTGATGTAATAGCTCCATATTTAGCAAAAAATGTTTTGCGTCACCCCGCTTCCCAGAACTCCTGAAGATACACGTTGACTTCGGATATTGTTTCACAGACACAGTCCCTTTGCTGTTCAGAAATGTCACTAAACCTGCCCAAAGAAGTAAATAACCATGCTTGAGCAGCGCCAATTAGACGGACGGGGTCCGACAACCGATCAGTTTCAGTCATTCCCCAGGAAGGAGGCACACGGCTCGTGTTGACTGTAGTTCAACCATGCTTAGACGGTCAATACCGCGGTTCGATCGTGTCCACATTGTTACTCCATGCCACGAAGGACTCTCAACAAGGGAAAGTCCAGGCGTCTCGGAGTGAACCAAAGCGATGTTGTTAGGACGTGGAGGAGATACAGAGAGACAGGAACTGTCGATGACATGCCCCGCTCAGGTCGCCCGAGGGCTACTACTGCAGTGGATGACCGCTACCTACGGATTATGGCTCGGAGGAACCCTGACAGCAACGCCACCACGTTGAATAATGCTTTCTGTGCAGCCACAGGACGTCGTGTTACGACTCAAACTATGCGCAGTAGGCTGCATGATGCACAACTTCACTCCTGACGTCCATGGCGGGGTCCATATTTGCAACGACGACATCATGCAGCGCGATACAGATGGGCCCAACAACATGCCAAATGGACCGCTCAGGATTGGCATTACGTTCTCTTCACCGATGAGTGTCGCATATGCCTTCAACTAGACGTATCTGGAGGCAACCCGGTCAGGATGAACGCCTTAGACACACTGTCCAGCGAGTGCAGCAAGGTGGAGGTTCCCTGAAGTTTTGGCGTGGCATTATGTGGGGCAGACGTACATGGCTGGTCGTCAAGGGAAGCGCCGTAAAGGCCTCTGACCCTAGTGCAACTATATCGGCAGTATATTGGCGAGGCATTCGTCTTCTACATCTACATCTACATCTACATTGATACTCCGCAAGCCACCCAACGGTGTGTGGCGGAGGGCACTTTACGTGCCACTATCATTACCTCCCTTTCCTGTTCCAGTCGCGTATGGTTCGCGGGAAGAACGACTGTCTGAAAGCCTCCGTGCGCGCTCTAATCTCTCTAATTTTACATTCGTGATCTCCTCGGGAGGTATAAGTAGGGGGAAGCAATATATTCGATACCTCATCCAGAAACGCACCCTCTCGAAACCTATCGAACATGCCTGGGAGACTGAAAAGGGCTGTTTATGGACGACGTGACCCACCAACCACTCCGAGGGATCTACGCCGAATCGCCGTTGAGGAGTGGGACAATCTGGACCAACAGTGCCTTGATGAACTTGTGGATAGTATACCACGACGAATACAGGCATGCATGGACGACAATTCGCGCCCGCATCGTGCACATCTTGTGAATGACTTCCTTCAGGATAACGACATCGCTCGACTAGAGTGGCCAGCATGTTCTCCAGACAGGAACCCTATCGAACATGCCTGGGAGACTGAAAAGGGCTGTTTATGGACGACGTGACCCACCAACCACTCCGAGAGATCTACGCCGAATCGCCGTTGAGGAGTGGGACAATCTGGACCAACAGTGCCTTGATGAACTTGTGGATAGTATACCACGAAGAATACAGGCATGCATGGACGACAATTCGCGCCCGCATCGTGCACATCTTGTGAATGACTTCCTTCAGGATAACGACATCGCTCGACTAGAGTGGCCAGCATGTTCTCCAGACAGGAACACTATCGAACATGCCTGGGATAGATTGAAAAGAGCTGTTTATGGACGACGTGACCCACCAACCACTCCGAGAGATCTACGCCGAATCGCCGTTGAGGAGTGGGACAATCTGGACCAACAGTGCCTTGATGAACTTGTGGATAGTATACCACGACGAATACAGGCATGCATCAATGCAAGATGACGTGCTACTGGGTATTAGCGGTACCGGTGTGTACAGCAATCTGGACCACCACATCTGAAGGTCTCGCTGTATGGTAGTATAACATGCAATGTGTGGTTTTCATGAGCAATAAAAAGGGCGGAAATGATGTTTATGTTGATCTCTATTTCAATTTTCTGTGCAGGTTCCGGAACTCTCTGAACCGAGGTGATGCGAAACGTTTTTTGATGTGTGTACAATCTCTCGCTCAACGAAAGAACCATACCTAAAGACTGGAAAGTTGTGCAGGTCACACGAATAGTCGAGGAAATAGGACTAATTCGCTGAATTACATGCCCATACCACGGAAGTCGATTTCCAGTAGGACTCTGGAACATTATAAATTACCTCGAAGAAAACAATCTATTGACAAATAGCATGGGTTCAGTAAACATCGTTCTTGTGCAACACAACGCTTTTTATTATGATGCAGTAAATGCAGTAATGAGATCTACCGACAGGGATTTCAGACTGATTCAATATTTTTAGATTTTCAGAGGACTTTTGATACGATTACTCACAAGCGACTTCGAATCAAGTTGCGTGCCTATGGACTATGATCTCAGTTGTGCGACTGCATTCGTGATTTCCTGTCAGAAAGGTCGCAATGATTTCTGGTGTCCCACAAGGTAGTGATACCGGCCCACTGTTGCTCATTATCTATATAAACGATTTAGGAGAAATCTGAGAAGCCATCTTAGGTTGTCTTCAGTTGATGCTCTCGCTTATCGTCTAGTATAGTCATCAGAAGATCAAAACCAACTGCAGAATGCTTTAGACGAATACACTGAAGAGCCAAAGAAACTGGTACACCTGCCTAGTATCGTGTAGGACCCAGCGAGCACGCAGAACTGCCGCAGAATGACGTGGTATGGAATCGTCCGAAGTAGTGTTAGAGGGAACTGACACCATGAATCCTGCAGGGCTGTCCATAAATCCGTAAGAGTACGAGGGGCTGGAGATCTCTTCTGAACAGCACGTTGCAAGGCATCCCAGATATCCTCAATAAAGTTCATGTCTGGGGGGGCTGGTGGCCAGCGGAAGTGTTTAAACTCATAAGAGTGTTCCTGGAGCCACTCTCTAGCGTTTCTGGACGTGTGAGGTGTCATATTGTCCTACTGGAATTGCCGAAGTCCGTCGGAATGCACAATGGATGCAGGTGATCAGACAGGATGCTTACGTACGTGTCACCTGTCAGAGACGTATCCAGACATATCACGGATCCCATATCACTCGAGCTGCACACGTCCCACACCTTTACGAAGCTTCCACCAGCTTGGACAGTCCCCTGCTGACATACAGGGCCCATGGATTCATGAGGTTGTCTCCATACCCGTACGCGTCCATTTTAAATGAGACTCGTCCGACCAGGCAACATGTTTCCAGTCATCAACAGTCCAATGTCACTGTTGACGGGCCCAGGCGAGGCGTAAAGCTCTGTGTCGTGCAGTCATCAAGGGTCACGTTGAACGATTCTCTTCAATCGTCGTTGGTCCCGTTCTTGCAGGATCTTTTTCCGGCTGCGGCGATGTCGGATATTTGTTGTTTTACCTGATTCCTGATATTGACGGTACACTCGTGAAATGGTCGTACGGGCAGATCCCCACTTCGTCGCTACCTCGGAGATGCTGTGTCCCATCGTTCGTGCGTGACTGTAACACCACGTTCAAACTCACTTAAATCTTGATACTACCACTGTAGCAGCATTAACCGATCTAACAACTGCGCCAGCCACTTGTCTTATATAGGCATTGCCGGCCGCAGCGCCGTCTTATGCTTGTTTACACATCTCTGTGTTTGAATATGCATGCCTATACTAGTTTCTTTGGCGTTTCGGTGTATTCTACTGACGTCCATCTACTGGGAAGAAACGATCATCTTAACAAAATGAAAGAAATCAGGGCTCGCAGGGAATGATTTAAGTGTTCGTTTTTCTCGCGCGCTGTTCGAGAGTGGAACGGTAGAGATATAGTATGAAAGTGAATCGATGCACTTATGTGTGAATTGCGGAGTAGTCGTGTAGGTATAGGTATAATAGCTCGTGTCGTTAAAAGAGCCTTTGTTTGAGTCAGTCACGTATGTGATAATACACTCCTGGAAATGGAAAAAAGAACACATTGACACCGGTGTGTCAGACCCACCATACTTGCTCCGGACACTGCGAGAGGGCTGTACAAGCAATGATCACACGCACGGCACAGCGGACACACCAGGAACCACGGTGTTGGCCGTCGAATGGCGCTAGCTGCGCAGCATTTGTGCACCGCCGCCGTCAGTGTCAGCCAGTTTGCCGTGGCATACGGAGCTCCATTGCAGTCTTTAACACTGGTAGCATGCCGCGACAGCGTGTACGTGAACCGTATGTGCAGTTGACGGACTTTGAGCGAGGGCGTATAGTGGGCATGCGGGAGGCCGGGTGGACGTACCGCCGAATTGCTCAACACGTGGGGCGTGAGGTCTCCACAGTACATCGATGTTGTCGCCAGTGGTCGGCGGAAGGTGCACGTGCCCGTCGACCTGGGACCGGACCGCAGCGACGCACGGATGCACGCCAAGACCGTAGGATCCTACGCAGTGCCGTAGGGGACCGCACCGCCACTTCCCAGCAAATTAAGGACACTGTTGCTCCTGGGGTATCGGCGAGGACAATTCGCAACCGTCTCCATGAAGCTGGGCTACTGTCCCGCACACCGTTAGGCCGTCTTCCGCTCACGCCCCAACATCGTGCAGCCCACCTCCAGTGGTGTCGCGACAGGCGTGAATGGAGGGACGAATGGAGACGTGTCTTCAGCGATGAGAGTCGCTTCTGCCTTGATGCCAATGATGGTCGTATGCGTGTTTGGCGCCGTGCAGGTGAGCGCCACAATCAGGACTGCATAGGACCGAGGCACACGGGGCCAACACCCGGCATCATGGTGTGGGGAGCGATCTCCTACACTGGCCGTACACCACTGGTGATCGTCGAGGGGACACTGAATAGTGCACGGTACATCCAAACCGTCATCGAACCCATCGTTCTACCATTCCTAGACCGGCAAGGGAACTTGGTGTTCCAACAGGACAATGCACGTCCGCATGTATCCCGTGCCACCCAACGTGCTCTAGAAGGTGTACGTCAACTACCCTGGCCAGCAAGATCTCCGGATCTGTCCCCCATTGAGCATGTTTGGGACTGGATGAAGCGTCGTCTCACGCGGTCTGCACGTCCAGCACGAACGCTGGTCCATCTGAGGCGCCAGGTGGAAATGGCATGGCAAGCCGTTCCACAGGACTCCATCCAGCATCTCTACGATCGTCTCCATGGGAGAATAGCAGCCTGCATTGCTGCGAAAGGTGGATATACACTGTACTAGTGCCGACATTGTGCATGCTCTGTTGCCTGTGTCTATGTGCCTGTGGTTCTGTCAGTGTGATCATGTGATGTATCTGACCCCAGGAATGTGTCAATAAAGTTTCCCCTTCCTGGGACAATGAATTCACGGTGTTCTTATTTCAATTTCCAGGAGTGTATGTTCCATATTCTTGGACTCTGGAATTGAGTGAAAACGGGGCCTACCACCTTTGAACGAAACGTCACTGTGACACTAACATCGACCAGGTCTTCAAACAGTACTGGAGCGTAAAGCACACTACTCTTACAGGCTCGAATAGTCGAATGGCCCAAAATCGTGACATGTACGGCAAAAGTTGATGACACTTGTCTTCCCGATGCAACAGGGCCAGTTACCTGCCCCTGGACTGGATCAGACACTTACAACTACGTTAACTGGAGGCGACACCCACCTGGAGTAGAGCCCGAACTGAATGAAGCAGGCGACGACGGTGTACAGCAGGTAGGGCGGCTTGAACAGCGGGACCGTCTGCCGCCACATGTGGCGCGCGATGGCCAGCGGCGACTTGGTGTTGACGCCCACTGGCGATGACGTCAGCGCGTCCCCCTGCAGGGCCGCCACCTGGACACAGGCACGGGCGGCGAGCTCAGAGGCCTCCCAGCGACACACGACGCGCTGCTGGAGACTTCGTCTACCGGGTGATCAAAACGTCAGTATAAATTTGAAAACTGAATAACTCACGGAATAATGCAGATAGAGAGGTACAAATTGACACACATGCTTGGAATGACATGGAGGTTTATTAGAACCAAAAAATACAAACGTTCAAAAATTGTCCGACAGATGGCGTTTCATCTGATCAGAATAGTAATAATTAGCATAACAAAGTAAGACAGAGCAAAGATGATCTTCTTTACAGAAAGTGCTCAATATGTCCACCAGGCGTTTCATCTGATCAGAATAGTAATAATTAGCATAACAAAGTAAGACAGAGCAAAGATGATCTTCTTTACAGAAAGTGCTCAATATGTCCACCATCATTCCTCAACGTCCGCCCCCGGTAGCTGAGTGCTCAGCGTGACAGACTGTCAATCCAAAGGGCCCGGGTTCGATTCCCGGCTGGGTCGGAGATTTTATCCGCTCAGGGCCTGGGTGTTGTGTTGTCCTAATAATCATCATTTCATCCCCATCGACGCGCAGGTCGCCGAAGTGGCGTCAAATCGAAAGATCTGCACCAGGCGAACGGTCTACCCGACGGGAGGCCCTAGCCACACGACATTTCATTTTTTTCATTCCTCAACAATAGCTGTAGTCGAGGAATAATGTTGTGAACAGCACTGTTAAGCATGTCCGGAGTTATGGTGAGGCATTGGCGTCGGATGTTGTCTTTCAGCATCCCTAGAGATGTCGGTCGATCACGATACACTTGCGACTTCAGGTAACCCCAAAGCCAATAACTGCACGTACTGAGGTCTGGGGACCTGGGAGGCCAAGCGTGACGAAAGTGGCGGCTGAGCACACGATCATCACCAACGCTTTCTCGCTGGTGCCTGCAGAGTCTAAGTCCGTTATCAGCGCGTGACGTAACGAAGGTCACTCGTTCCCTATATAAGCTATATGGCTGACGCTACAGATCACTTTATTAATAATTATAGTACAGAGTTACATCACCAGTTAGAGTTACATTCTCAGCAAGTACACCAAGTCCTTTAATCCATAGATGTATTTTTTCATCATTACTAACTTTACTACACGAACGGGTATACAATGTAAAATGGGGTGTTTTCTTTTTTTTTTTTTTATTCTAATAAAAACCCATGTCATTCCAAGCATGTGTGTCAATTTTTACCTTTCTATCTACATTATTCCATGGTTTATTTTTAAAATTTATACTGACTTCTTGATCACCCGGTACATCTATACTCCGCGAGCCACCTTACGGTGTGTGGCGGAGGGTACTTCTGGTACCAATATCTCTTCCCCTCCTTCACTGCTCCATTCGTGAATGCTGTGTTGGAGATCGACTGTCAATAATCTCTAGTACAGTGGTTCCCAACCTGGGTCCTGATTACCTCTCTCGCTGGAGTGGCCGAGCGGTTCTAGGCGCTACAGTCTGGAACCGAGCGACCGCTACAGTCGCAGGTTCGAATCCTGCTTCGGCCATGGATGTGTGTGACATCCTTAGTTAGGTTTAAGTAGTTCTAAGGGACTGATGACCTCAGCAGTTAGGTCCCATAGTGCTCAGAACCATTTTTTGAACCTGATTACCTCCTGAGGGGTAAAATGAAATTATCTGAGGGGTAAAAACTGAAAGATTCGATTCTGTTTCAGTCACGAAACTAATTTATTTTCCAAAGGTCGTCACAATTTTCTAAGACTCTAGTGTTGATTACATAAGTTATCAATAAATACTTTTTTTCAGTTAGCAGCATTAATGCGGTAGAGGTTACAGGTTTCTCATATAGTCCATCCACTACACACATATCTCGCACTTTGTGCCGCGTATCGCTGATGATAAAAGTGAGATATATACGTAAGAAATGCTAAACATCTCAAAAAAATTTCTTCTGAGAGTTGCAATAGTTCCAGGAGAGCCGGCCGAAGTGGCCGTGCGGTTAAAGGCGCTGCAGTCTGGAACCGCAAGACCGCTACGGTCGCAGGTTCGAATCCTGCCTCAGGCATGGATGTTTGTGATGTCCTTAGGTTAGTTAGGGTTCACTAGTTCTAAGTTCTAGGGGACTAGTGACCTCAGCAGTTGAGTCCCATAGTGCTCAGAGCCATTTTTAAAAAAGTTCCAGGAGTACCCAGAAAATTGCTTTATTACTCGATTCGAAACAGATAAATAAATTAATTGACAGTACGACACAGAAGAAAGTACATAAGAGCTAGTATAGTGCTTCAAACAGTATTATTATTATTATTATTATTATTATTATTATTATTATTATTATCGTTATTACTGATACTATCAGTGGCTATGGTGAGACACAAAGCATTAACAGAAGAAGTCTCCCAATTTCTGATAGTTGAGAAAAAGGGGTTCTCCAACCTAGTGATTTACGAACAATAATTATAGTGCACACATTTTAACTTGGTTGATTCTAAATAGAGTTGCAGTGTGCAGGTCAAGCCAGTGCCGCAATGGAGAGGTGTAATGCAGGTGAAGCATGTTTTGTAACAAGTGTCTATCCTCACTGTGGATAGTTAGCTTTCTTATCTGAGAAAGAGTTGTGGGTAGCACTAGCGATGCATCTCGAATTCCTTCGTCGTTCATTCTAACACTAACACACACACACACACACACAAACTACACTCCTGGAAATTGTAATAAGAACACCGTGAATTCATTGTCCCAGGAAGGGGAAACTTTATTGACACATTCCTGGGGTCAGATACATCACATGATCACACTGACAGAACTACAGGCACATAGACACAGGCAACAGAGCATGCACAATGTCGGCACTAGTACAGTGTATATCCACCTTTCGCAGCAATGCAGGCTGCTATTCTCCCATGGAGACGATCGTAGAGATGCTAGATGTAGTCCTGTGGAACGGCTTGCCATGCCATTTCCACCTGGCGCCTCAGTTGGACCAGCGTTCGTGCTGGACGTGCAGACCGCGTGAGACGACGCTTCATCCAGTCCCAAACATGCTCAATGGGGGACAGATCCGGAGATCTTGCTGGCCAGGGTAGTTGACTTACACCTTCTAGAGCACGTTGGGTGGCACGGGATACATGCGGACGTGCATTGTCCTGTTGGAACACCAAGTTCCCTTGCCGGTCTAGGAATGGTAGAACGATGGGTTCGATGACGGTTTGGATGTACCGTGCACTATTCAGTGTCCCCTCGACGATCACCAGTGGTGTACGGCCAGTGTAGGAGATCGCTCCCCACACCATGATGCCGGGTGTTGGTCCTGTGTGCCTCGGTCGTATGCAGTCCTGATTGTGGCGCTCACCTGCACGGCGCCAAATACGCAAACGACCATCATTGGCACCAAGGCAGAAGCGACTCTCATCGCTGAAGACGACACGTCTCCATTCGTCCCTCCATTCACGCCTGTCGCGACACCACTGGAGGCGGGCTGCACGATGTTGGGGCGTGAGCGGAAGACGGCCTAACGGTGTGCGGGACCGTAACCCAGCTTCATGGAGACGGTTGCGAATGGTCCTCTCCGATACCCCAGGAGCAACAGTGTCCCTAATTTGCTGGGAAGTGGCGGTGCGGTCCCCTACGGCACTGCGTAGGATCCTACGGTCTTGGCGTGCATCCGTGCGTCGCTGCGGTCCGGTCCCAGGTCGACGGGCACGTGCACCTTCCGCCGACCACTGGCGACAACATCGATGTACTGTGGAGACCTCACGCCCCACGTGTTGAGCAATTCGGCGGTACGTCCACCCGGCCTCCCGCATGCCCACTATACGCCCTCGCTCAAAGTCCGTCAACTGCACATACGGTTCACGTCCACGCTGTCGCGGCATGCTACCAGTGTTAAAGACTGCGATGGAGCTCCGTATGCCACGGCAAACTGGCTGACACTGACGGCGGCGGTGCACAAATGCTGCGCAGCTAGCGCCATTCGACGGCCAACACCGCGGTTCCTGGTGTGTCCGCTGTGCCGTGCGTGTGATCATTGCTTGTACAGCCCTCTCGCAGTGTCCGGAGCAAGTATGGTGGGTCTGACACACCGGTGTCAATGTGTTCTTTTTTCCATTTCCAGGAGTGTAATTATCATCCATCTTTCATCATTTTAAAAATAAAAATGTATCAAGAAATATCTTTCATCCAGCAGTTTCATTAGGTGCTAAAGTTGGTAATAATGTGGGGGAGTTGGTGGGGGGGGAGGGGGGGGGAGCTGACGCCGGGTGTATTATCTGATGTCTAGTTGCACTCAGGGTAATGGTATATGAAAGGCAGGGCTCCACTGCCATGGCTGCCAGTACTGTCTAATATGTATCCAGCTCGCCATAGTCAAAAGGCAGCTCTCTACAACCGTAGCCAAGTTTCTAAAAACGAATCAATCCCTCTTTGCATAGCAAACGCCCCAAATCCAGAAGATCATCATATCAAGTAGGAGTGCAAATTCCCTCCACGGGGTTCAGCCACGACGCTTAGTGGAAATGTGTGTGGCAAACCACGGAAACCCAGAACCACGAACTTACAGACAACCCAATTGTTAAAGTTCCAGGCTTTCAGCGTCCTATGGAAATGTAGGTACAGCTGAACAGATACCAGGTTGAACAAGGGATGAGCAAATACAAAATGCACAAGTGAGGCTTTTCGATTCACCGTATGTGTGGTGACTTTCAGACAACGACCCACTTTGTAAATGAGTGTCATAAAAGGTGTTTCCCCAGTGGCATCGAGAAAGTGCGTGAAGTGTCCAATTTGGCGTTTTACTGGATAGAGTCTTCAGACATTCCTGTATAGTCTGGGAAATTTAATGTTTACACACTGAAGCAGCGAAGAAACTGGTATAGGCATGAATATTTAAATACAGAGATACGTAAACAGGCAGAACACGGCGCTGCGGTCGGCAACGCCTGTATAAGACAACAACCGTCCGACACAGTTGTTAAAAACACGACGGTTGCCATCGACGCGGATGACACAGCCATCCTTGCGCAAGACTGGAAACCGTCAAACATTAATAACGGACTACAGACAGCACTCAGAACCGTCGAGCCTTGGTTGGAGAAGTGGCGTATTAAAGTAAACGTCAACAAGTGAGAGGCAGTTCCGTTCACTCGCAGGCCGAAATTACTGCACAAACACCAAAACTGCAGACCAATAACACTACATGCAAGCCCAATACGCTTCACTGCGAAAGTCAGATACGTCGGTGTTTGGCTAGACCGGAAGCTTACATGGGGGGACCACATACAACACATGACCAACAGGGCAAACGCGATGCTCAAACTGTCCTATGCTCAAGAGGAATAGTACACTGAATAGGAGGGTGTCTAGGACATTACACATGACACTGATTAGACCGCTGATGACATACGGCAGCTCCTGTCTGAGGATACGCAGCGTCCACAAACCTGGACCGCCTCCAGAAAATACAGAACAACGTATTACGTATCACAAGCAATGCTCCCCGATACACACGGACAGCGGACCTTCACCGAGAATACCGATAGGAGACTCTCCAGGAGGTATTCAAAAAAGTCGCCACACGACTGTACAAGAAATCAAGTCATTCGAACAATCCTCACATCCTACACCTGGGCAGCTACGGTCACAACCATAGATGGAAACACAAGCGCCCAAAGACACTCCTTAGGGACTAACCATCTAACTTCGTAACTACGCAAACGACACAATGAGGCGAGCCTCTGCACATTAGCCACTGACTAGCTTGCTAGCTGAGCCTCTGCCATGAGAACTGGCAATCGCAGGGAAGCCATACACACTGACAGTTCCTTTGAGGACCATCGAACTGACAAACCTACAACCACATGGCTATGCCACAGCAGCAGCAGCAGCAGCAGCAGCAGCTGGCCCAGGAGACATCGTCGGCCCAGCGCTCACCTCCTCCACACGACTGATCATTCCATGACAATCTGGCATTGCTTTTATGGTACTGATGCATGATACCCAACCGCTAACATGACCTTACCTTGCACGATCTGTCGCAGATATCTAGAAACCGCTACTGCCCTTACTACCCAACCTGACACTGTCGCAGAGGTTTTTTTTTTCTCTTGACACTTGCCTTGGCACTTTCCGGAGTGGCCGAGCGGTTCTAGGCGCTACAGTCTGGAACCGCGCGACCGCTAGGGTCGCTGGTTCGATCCTGCCTCGGGCATGGATGCGTGTGATGTCCTTTGGTTAGTTAGGTTTAAGTAGTTCTAAGTTCTAGGGGACTGATGACCTCAGAAGTTAAGTCCCATAGTGCTCAGAGCCATTTGAACCTTGGCACTTTTTTTACTCTGCCCTTTAAACCGCTCTTCTTTCAAGCTTGATTCTGTCGAGCTTTTTCGACCACTTGTATCACCCAGATGCGCCCGTATTAATGGGTAACCTTACCCAGGCGTACGGATAACATCGCAGTTCCTCGCTCCTGCGATCTCCTCGATTCTAAATACTAACAATGCAGAGGTGACAGTAGACCTTTTGAGTTGGTCACCACGCTTGTGCGAGCGTGTAGGGGCTCACACCCGACGCAGTTGTTAGATCGATTACTACTGCTACAGTGGCAGGTTATCAAGAAGTTTGAACGTGGTGTTATAGTCGGCACCCGAGCGATGGGACAATCTCCGAGGTAACGATGAAGCGGGTATTTTCCCGTATGACCATTTCAGGAATCCGATAAATATAATATCTCTGACATCGCTGTGGCCGGAAAAAGATACTGCAAGAACGGGACAAGTGACGACTATAGAGAATCTTACAATGTGACAGAAGTGCAACCCTACCGCAAATTGCTGCAGACTTCAATGTTGAGCCATGAACCATTCAACGAAACATCATCGATATGGGCTTTCGGAGCCGAAGGACCAGTCGTGTACCCTTGATGACTGCACGACACAAAGCTTTACGCCTCGCCTGGGCCCATCAACACCGACATTGAACTGCTGATGACTGGTAACATGTTGCCTGGTCGGACGAGTCTCGTTTCAAATTGTATCGGGCGGATGGACGTGTATGGGTATGGAGACAACCTCATGAATCCACGGACCATGCATGTCATCAGGGGACTGTTCAAGTTGGTGGAGTTTCTGTAACGGTGTGGGGCGTGTGCCGTCGGAGTGATATGGGACCCCTGACGCATCTAGATACGACTCTGACAGGTGACACGTACGTAAGCATCCTGTCTGATCACCTGCATCCATTCATGCCCATTGTGCATTCTGACAATTCCAGCAGGACATTGCGACACTTTACACGTCCAGAATTGCTACAGAGTGGCTCCAGGATCACCCTTCAGAGTTTAAACACTTCCGCTGGCCACCAAACATTATTGTGCATATCTGGGACGCCTTGCGACGTGGCATGGAAGCTGTGAGGCGTTGGTAGGTCGCTGGAGTGAGTTGGCACCAAATCTGCACACACGTAATTCCCGTAAATTACGGGGAAGGGGGTGATGAGCTCTGACGCCACGTTCAATCACATCCCAGATGTGTTGTATTGGTTTCACATATGGCGACTTGGGGGAGGACAGCACATCAACTGGAACTGGCCACTGTGTTCCTCGAACCACTCCATCACACTCCGGGCCTTACGACATGGCCCATTACGTTGTTGAAAAATGCCACTGCCGTCGGGAAAGGTGGTCGTCATAAAGGGGTGTACTGGTCTGCAACGAGTGTACGATGCTGCTTGGCCGTCATGGTGCCTACTGGACCCATGGAAGCCCACGCGAATGTTCCCCAGAGCATAGCGGTACCGCCGCCAGATTGTCTCCATCGCGCAGAACATGTGTCAAGGAGGTGGTCCCCTGGAAGGCGACGGATTCGTACCCTCCCATTAGCATAATGAAGAATGTGTCGTCATCAGACCGTGCAAAGCTCTCGTACTGCGCCATCGTCCATTGCCCATTTCAGCCGTAGTTGTCGAAGTCGTCGTGTCAACATTGGCACATACACGGGTCTTCGATTGCGGAGGCACATCGTTAGCAATGTTGGGTGCACTGTATGTTCAGACACACTTGTACTCTGCGCAGCATTAAAGTCTGATGTTAGTTCCACCACAGTTCGCTGCCTGTCCTATTTTACCAGTTTGCCCAGCCTACGACGTCCGACATCTGTGCTGAGAGGTGGCCACCGAACTCCACAATGTCTGGACGTAGCTTCACCTTGGTTTCCCCACGTATTGAAGACACACACCGCAGCACTCCTCGAACACTGGACAAGTTGTGCAGTTTCCGAAATGCTCGTGCTGCTCGAACAGACTCAGATACCGGGCGCTTATCATTCTTATCGGACCAGTCCCGTACCCAGCCTCTGTGCTGAGTCTGGCGAACCGCCACTTACCATCCGGCGGCAGCTCCTGCTGGTGCGCCAGGCTTGTAAGTTTCTTGCAGCTCCCAGCTCGCCTGCTCAACGTCTTGTTGCCCATCCACCTCTGGACCGCCTTTTTTCCCGCCGTCCCCGGGCCACGTTGCCGTTTGGGATCCGTGTACTAGAGTCCCTCGGTGTGGAGTCTGTACAACCCCAAATCCAAGGTTTTAACCGCCTGCCACCCTGGTTACTGAAGAGGCCCGGAGTGATTTTACATTTATTGCAGTACAAGAGAGATTGCACTCCTGCCACCGTTTTTAATGCAGCATTTTCTGCCATCTTATCTGAGCACCACGACTATGTAACTGTTTTTACGGATGGGTCGAAACTAGGGGACTCTGTTGGTTGCTCAGTTGTTTTTCCATATCGTGTCCTCAAGGTCCGACTGCCTCAGACTTTTACTGTCTTTGATGCAGAATTGTTTGCGATCTTGCGGGCACTGGAGCACATGAGACATTCTTCCTCTCCTAAATTTCTTGTCTGTTCCGATTCACACAGTGCCCTTCACTCATTGCAACGTTTGCATCCGGCAGACAAAATTGTCCAGACTATCCAGGATGCCCTCCTCCGACTACAGCGACTGGGGAAGGTTGTAGCTTTCTGCTAGGTTCCGGGGCATGTTGGCATTGCTGGGAATGAAAGGCCAGATCTCGCAGCCGAGGAGGCGTGTCTCGCCCCACAAGTATCTCAGTGTGCTATCCCCTTGCACGCACTCACCTCGCTGTTGAGCTCACGGGTCATGCGTCGGTGGGAGGATGAGTGGCTGGAAGTGACTGACAATAAGCTCCGTATAGTCAAGCCCACAACGCGTGTGTGGTGTACTTCCTTTCAGCCCCGTGGACGGGACGAGGTTCTCCTCACTCGGCTTCGAATAGGCCACAGCCCTATGACGCACGGCTTCCTGCTCCGGCGAGAGGACCCTCCAACGTGTGGTGCTTGTGGCGTCCAGGTCACTGTGCGCCACGTTTTATTGGATTGTGTTTTATTTTCTGACCAGCGGGTCGTGGCTGACTTGCCAGCGGACCTGCCATCTCTTTTAGGCAACACTCGGACGAATGTGGTTAAAGTTTTAAAGTTCTGTGCCCTGTCAAATGTTTTTACAAAGATTTTAGGGAGGGGATTTTAATTTGCTTACTGTGTGACAAGCTCGCCCATATTTTATGTAAGTGGCCAGCCAATAACAATTTCCTGTGACATTCTTGTTGCTATGTTTCCCCTTTCCTTAGGTTTTACTTTCTTATGTAGCATTTTCCTTCTTTTCCTGTTTTCTTTGAGTGTGTGCTTTAGTTTTCTTAGGTCTGTCCACATTTGTTCCTTTTAATGTGTGTCAGCGCGCTGATGACCTCGATGTTGAGCGCCCATAAGCCCCAACACACCACCACCACTATAATTAAACTTTTCTTATTCAACACGTTATAACTCGGAAACTAATTACTGTAAGAGGACCAAACTTTATAGCATTAATGTCAAGGACATGTCGAAGACAAATAATGCAGAATCGGTTGAATTGAAACATGTCGGCTGCGTTGCCGAGTGGTTCTAGGCGCTTCACTCTGGAACCGTGCGACCGCTTCGGTAGCAGGTTCGAATCCTGCCTCGGGCATGGATGTGTGTCATGTCCATAAGTTGGCTAGATTTAAGTAGTTCTACGTTCTACGGCACTGATGACCTCAGATGTTAAGTCACATAGTGCACAGAGCCATTTGAAACACTTTTAATGTGCTGCTACGGTACATCATACCATTACATACCAGTACCATTACTGCTACAAAGAGATTCAATATGGCGCCCGTCAGTCTCCAGAAGGGCAGGATTGCAATCGGCACGGCAGAACGAAGTATGTTCGTAGGTAGACTGGCTACCTCTCTCGATATACTGCGCTTCAAATCAGCACGTGTGTGAATGTTCCCTTGGTAAACCCTGTCCTTCAGGTGGCTCCACAACCAGAAATCACAGGGAGTGGGATCAGGTGATCGTGCCGGCCAAGCATTTGGAAAGGATCGGCTGGTAATTCGATCGTTTCCTAATGTGTTTCGGAGAAGCAGGTGAATTTCACAAACGATGTGCAGTAGGGCCCCATCTTACATGAAAACTGTTGAACTCAGTGCGTCTCTCTCTTGTAGGGCGGGTATGACATGCTGGCGAAGCATATCACACTAACGCTGGCCAGTCACACTGTACATGTTTGGTCCTTGAGCGTCAGTCTGTTCAAAAAAGAATTGGCCAATGATGAACGTAGCCACACCATACGGTGACACGTTCACCGTACGGAGGAACTTCATGCACAGTAACTGGAGGTGAAGATCCCCACACTCGGCTATTCTGTGTGTTCACCTCACCCACCAGAGAAAAATGAGCTTCGTCTGTCCATAGCATGCTCCTGGGCCAGGCCCCTTGCAAGAAAGTGCAGATCGAAGTCAACACGTCGTTGTGCGTCCTGTGGTGCAAGCTGCTGTACGATATGGATGTTGTTCGGATACCGTTTGAGAATGTTTCGAAGCACCTTTCGTACAGTGGACCACGGGATGTTCAACTGTCGTGACACAGCAGGCGCACTGCCTGAAGTCGAGAATTACGCGCAGCGTTGTCTGCCACAGGAACAGCGATATCATCAACCACTTGTAGTGCAAACGGTCGCCGGCCGCGGTGGCCGAGCGGTTCTAGGCGCTTCAGTCCGGAACCGCGCGCCTGCTACCATCGCAGGTTGGAATCCTGCCTCGGGCATGGATGTGTGTGATGTCTTTAGGTTAGTTAGGTTTAAGTCGTTCTAAGTTCTAGGAGACTGATGACCTCACATGTTAAGTCTCATAGTGCTCAAAACCATTTGAACCATTTTTCTGCAAACGGTCGTCGGTCTCTTCCCAGAGCGACGCCCAGTTCTGCAGTCGATTCCAACTTCTTCATCGAGCTCCGCACAGCAGATGGAGAAAGAGCCGGCGATATTCTCGAAGTGCGGCTGCAGCATTGCTGTTGTTTTGGTGACATAGCTTCACCAATAATGCCCTGCTCCTCTTGTCCAAGCTGATGCTGACACGTCAACAAGTGCACTGCGACTGCTAAGGTACGTGGGACTATGAATCACGATGACTGATCGCGGCACCTGTTGGCCGTAGTTGGACCTGGACGGTGGCGCTGTGGCGGATAGAAATCGTGCAGCCCATACTCTGGACAGTAATGCTGCCAACTTTGGTACTCGTATGGTAAAACATTACTGGCCAATAAAATTGCTTCACCAAGAAGAAATGCAGTTGGTAAACGGGTATTCATTGGACAGATATATAATACTACAACTGACATGTGATTACATTTACACGCAATTTGGGAGCATAGATCCTGAGAAATCAGTACCGAGAACAACCAACTCTGGCCGTAATAACGGCTTTCATACGCCTGGGCATTGAGTCAAACAGAGCTTGGATGGCACGTACAGGTCCAACTGCCCATAGAACTTCAACACGAAACGACAGTTCATAAGGAGTGTGGCGTATTGTGACGAGCCAGTTGCTCGGCCACCATTGACCAGACGTTTTCAATTGGTGAGAAATCTGGAGCATGTGCTGTCCAGGGCAGCAGTAGAGCATTTTCTGTATCCAGAGAGGCCCGTACAGGACCTGTAACATGCGGTGGTGCATTATCCTGCTGAAACGTAGGGTTTCGCAATGATCGAATGAAGGGTAGAGCCACGGGTCGTAACACACCTGAAATTAAACGTTCACTGTGCCGTCAATGCGAACAAGAGGTGGCCGAGACGTGTAAACAATGGCACCCCATACCATCACCACGGGTGATACGCCAGTATGGCGATGACGAATACACGTTTCCAATGGGCGTTCGCCGCGATGTCGTCAAAGCACGGATGCGACCATCATGATGCTGTAAACAGAACCTGGATTCATCCGAAAAAATGACGTTTTGCCATTCGTGCACCCAGGTTCGTCATCGAGTACACTCCTGTCTGTGATGCAGCGTCAAGGGTAACCGCAGCCACGGTCTCCGAGCTGATAGTCCGTGCTGCTGCAAACGTCGTCGAACTGTTCGTGCAGATGGTTGTTGTCTTGTAAACGTCCCCATCTGTTGACTCAGGGATCGAGACGTGGCTGCACGATCCGTTACAGCCACGCGGATAAGATGCCTGTCATCTCGACTGCTAGTGATACGAGGCCGCTGGGATCCAGCACGGCGTTCCGTATTACCCTCCTGAACCCACCGATTCCATATCCTGCTAACAGTCATTGCATCTCGACCAACGCGAGCAGCAATGTCGCGTTACGATAAACCGCAATCGCGATAGGGTACAATCCGACCTTTATCAAAGTCGGAAACGTCATGGTACGCATATCTCCTCCTTCCACGAGGCATCACAACAAAGTTTCACCAGGTAACACCGGTCAACTGCTGTTTGTGTATGAGAAATCGGCCGGAAACTTTCCTCATGTCAGCACGTTGTAGGTGTCGCCACCGGTGCCAACCTTGTGTGAATGATGTGAAAAGCTAATCATTTGCATATCACAGCATCTTCTTCCTGTCGGCTAAATTTTGCATCTGTAGCACGTCATCTTCGTGGTGTAGCAATTTTAATGGCCACTAGTGTAGTTTCCGTGTTATAACCCGTTAAATAGTGAAAGTAATCATAACAACCCGGTATTCTACACGCTGGCAGCACGCTCATTGATACTACACGCACTGTGCGTGTGCATGACTAACAGTCATTCGTCGTTATATCGATAGTAGGTCATAATGTTCTGGGCCGGCCGGAGTGGCCGAGCGGTTCTAGGCGCTACAGTCTGGAACCGCGAGACCGCTACGGTCGCTGGTTCGAATCCTGCCTCGGGCATGAATGTGTGTGATATCCTTAGGTTAGTTAGGTTTAAGTAGTTCTAAGTTCTAGGGGACTGATGACCTCAGAAGTTAAGTCCCATAGTGCTCAGAGCCATTTGAGCTATAATGTTCTGGGTCATTAGTGTATGTATATACAGGGTGATTCCACGACGATGTTACAAGCTTGATAGATAGGTAGATAGAGAGATAGATGACAGAGAAGGATAAATGTATCAGCTTATCATGTTGAGGTAAGGATTCCTGTACTGGAAACAAATGAGTCAAAAGTTATAAGTGAAAACTGTTACGATACCTCTGATAGTGAAATACATGTAGTGGTGATGCTGTCGCTTAGATTGTAGTCTTGTGTCTAGGAAGCCTGCCTACTCAGTTCGCTGGACAAACAGTCAAACAACTCGTATTAATGAGTTTTATTACAAAAAGACAATTGCAGATACTTAACTTCGGCAATTACACAGATGTGTTGCAAGCAAAGGGCGACATACGAAATAATGTCTTTGCAGTTACTGCTGATCTCTAAATGACAAAAGTGTGTCCTGAACTGCTTTCGACGCTGCTATCCAAGTGGCTATCGTTGATGCTGCTATAGAAGTGGGCCGCCATCAGTCGGGCGCAGCGCTTATGTCCTCTTCACATAGGGGCCGCTGCTGGAGCGTTGTCGTCCTGGAAGGGAGGTCGGTCAGTGTGCGATTGGCTGACTTCTTCCCACAGCCTCCTCTTCCCTGTCGTTCACCGACTGGCGTGCCGCGCTTGACTTTACGCCGTAAAAGGTAGTATGGACGAAAATAAGAAATGTTCAGTAAACATGGGCTCTAAAATGCATACCTTATTCAATAGAGCAGACCTGGTTCATAGTAGCGAAAACTTCTCGCAGCTTTAGAGTCCGTGTTTACAGCTCTTTTTTTTCGTGTTGGTCCATGCTATCACCTCTGCCTGTCACACAATCTTAACAACATCAATGCCAGTACATGTACTCCATTGTCATATGTATCAGAACGGTTTTCGCTTATAATTTTCGTTTCCAGTACAGTGACCCTTACCTAAAACAGATGCATTTATCCTTTTCCATTGTTCTAGAAAGTGTGTAACGTCATCACACCGTATATGCATACATTTACAGGCGCCGGAGTCTATAGCTTTGACACTCTGTAACGTCATTGGATGACGTTTCCGGACATGGATTCCTGTGTAAAACTTTACCTACCAAGTCTCCTCCACAGCCTCTGTAAATGTGTAATACGAATTGTGAAACATCCTTGTAATAGCTAAAAAAGTTTTTTCAGGGGCTTAAATTTCTGAGGGCAGTAACACTAACGAATAAAATGGGCGTATGTGTCAGAAACTTTGGATGTAAATCTCTTGAAAGCTACCAGGTACGTCAAATGTGTAGTTCCCTTGTTTCACAAACGTACCTCCACCAAAGATTTTGAATCACACTTTTCGTACAACACGTGAGTTCCTTGTTGTTACAATTCAGTTTTAATACATACACTCCTGGAAATGGAAAAAAGAACACATTGACACCGGTGTGTCAGGCCCACCATACTTGCTCCGGACACTGCGAGAGGGCTGTACAAGCAATGATCACACGCACGGCACAGCGGACACACCAGGAACCGCGGTGTTGGCCGTCGAATGGCGCTAGCTGCGCAGCATTTGTGCACCGCCGCCGTCAGTGTCAGCCAGTTTGCCTTGGCATACGGAGCTCCATCGCAGTCTTTAACACTGGTAGCATGCCGCGACAGCGTGGACGTGAACCGTATGTGCAGTTGACGGACTTTGAGCGAGGGCGTATAGTGGGCATGCGGGAGGCCGGGTGGACGTACCGCCGAATTGCTCAACACGTGGGGCGTGAGGTCTCCACAGTACATCGATGTTGTCGCCAGTGGTCGGCGGAAGGTGCACGTGCCCGTCGACCTGGGACCGAACCGCAGCGACGCACGGATGCACGCCAAGACCGTAGGATCCTACGCAGTGCCGTAGGGGACCGCACCGCCACTTCCCAGCAAATTAGGGACACTGTTGCTCCTGGGGTATCGGCGAGGACCATTCGCAACCGTCTCCATGAAGCTGGGCTACGGTCCCGCACACCGTTAGGCCGTCTTCCGCTCACGCCCCAACATCGTGCAGCCCGCCTCCAGTGGTGTCGCGACAGGCGTGAATGGAGGGACGAATGGAGACGTGTCGTCTTCAGCGATGAGAGGCGCTTCTGCCTTGGTGCCAATGATGGTCGTATGCGTGTTTGGCGCCGTGCAGGTGAGCGCCACAATCAGGACTGCATACGACCGAGGCACACAGGGCCAACACCCGGCATCATGGTGTGGGGAGCGATCTCCTACACTGGCCGTACACCACTGGTGATCGTCGAGGGGACACTGAATAGTGCACGGTACATCCAAACCGTCATCGAACCCATCGTTCTACGATTCCTAGACCGGCAAGGGAACTTGCTGTTCCAACAGGACAATGCACGTCCGCATGTATCCCGTGCCACCCAACGTGCTCTAGAAGGTGTAAGTCAACTACCCTGGCCAGCAAGATCTCCGGATCTGTCCCCCATTGAGCATGTTTGGGACTGGATGAAACGTCGTCTCACGCGGTCTGCACGTCCAGCACGAACGCTGGTCCAACTGAGGCGCCAGGTGGAAATGGCATGGCAAGCCGTTCCACAGGACTACATCCAGCATCTCTACGATCGTCTCCATGGGATAATAGCAGCCTGCATTGCTGCGAAAGGTGGATATACACTGTACTAGTGCCGACATTGTGCATGCTCTGTTGCCTGTCTCTATGTGCCTGTGGTTCTTTCAGTGTGATCATGTGATGTATCTGACCCCAGGAATGTGTCAATAAAGTTTCCCCTTCCTGGGACAATGAATTCACGGTGTTCTTATTTCAATTTCCAGGAGTGTAGTTAGACGCACCCATGCGCCTCCAAAAAATTAGTGATGAATTAGAGCCGACTATGACTACCATTATCTCCTGAAAGCTGCCAGGTACGTCGAAAGTGTGATTTATTTGTTTTACAAACGTACCTCCACCAAAGATTTTGAATCACACTTTTCGTACAACACGTGAGTTCCTTGCTGTTGCAATTTTGTGTTAATACATAGTTGGACGCACACATGAGTCTCCAAAAATTTAATGATGAATTAGAAACGACTATGACTGCCATATAGATTTGCTGACCTGGAGCGTGCACATTTGCAAATGCTTAACAACAACTGTGGCACGGCTGTCAGGAGCGTGTACGGTAATGAGAACATTACGTGCAGTTCATACCAACTAAAAAGCGATTCGGAAAGAAAAAACAATTTACAGGAAGCATTCGTATTCATAACCCCGTGGGGCAGTTTCTACTTCCACACGCAATAACATTGATGAAAGCTTCATAAAACACAGACAATTCCATTTTCCAGAATGAGATTTTCACTCTGCAGCGGAGTGTGCGCTGATATGAAACTTCCTGGCAGATTAAAGCTGTGTGCCCGACCGAGACTCGAACTCGGGAGATTTGCCTTTCGCAGGAGAGCTTCTGTAAAGTTTGGAAGGTAGGAGACGAGGTACTGGCAGAAGTAAAGCTGTGGGTACCGGGCGTGTGTCGTGCTTCGGTAGCTCAGATGGTACAGCACTTACCCGCGAAAGGCAAAGCTCCCGATTTCGAATCTCGGTCGGGCACACAGGTTTAATCAGCCAGGAAGCTTCAATTCCATTTTGTTTTATTACATAGTTGGACGCACGCATGCGTCTCCAAAAATTTAGTGTGAATTATAAATGACCATGACTACCATGTGATGAATTAGCAACGACTATGACTGCCATATCCATGTCCACTACTTGACTGAAGTTGATTTTATATTGGCAACAGCTAACGCCAACTGAATGAGCACAGATTAATTTTATGATCGATAATAACTTAACACATTCCCGAGGAAACTGAGACACTTACCTATTAAGGCCTTAAATGATTTATTATAAAATAATATCTGCAGTTACATTATGTGAGCTCTCTGATATAATTTTCTTTGTCGTCGTAGCTGGGATGTACAGCTAGCGCCGCACAGCGGTGTTAGCGCTAGTTACTTGGTTGTTAAAGCAACGGCGCTAACAGTTCAGTAGATCGCGTGGTAAGGCAGTTCTCGTTAGTGCCATGTAAACACCGCAAATGCGGCATTTGGCGGGGCAGTGATCGTAATACGTTATATTATTCACTTTTGTGAGATCGTAATCGATATATGATGCAACAAATTGCGTCATTACTTTAGCTTCATTTGCGTTTCACTACTCGTTATTTTCCACTAGTAATTTCTTTATCAGCCATCGTCTTTTAATTTAAACGAGTCCACTCGAGTAGACTGTATCAGCAGAGATTTTCTTTTCTTTAACCGAAATTTTATGTTGTTGACAAACCGCAAACCTAAACTTTTCACGCTATGTAAGGCCATAGAAGCATGGTCTTTTCGGAATATACTTCCGACGAGAAAGCGATTCTGGTTGCTGGAGCTCAAGTTTTCCTGTATCATGCCTTTTCCGTTATTGTGGTAGTATTTCCATAGAAACTTTCATTTCCTAACACATATTTCTTAATTTCAACAGAGAAGTGAAATACAAATTTTCATACATTTAGTTTTAAAATTTTCTTAAATTATCGAAATATTTTCTTAAAACTTTTCATCCTCTATTTAACCCTCGCAGGAGTCGAATTTCCAAAAACAATGACATACTTATTGTTTTATTTGTAACCGAGAAGGCCGGCCGGAAGGGACGAGCGGTTCTAGGCGCTACATACTGGAACCGCGCGACCGCTACGGTCGCAGGTTCGAATCCTGCCCCGGGCATGGATGTGTGTGAGGTCCTTAGGTTAGTTAGGTTTAAGTAGTTCTAAGTTCTAGGGGACTGATGACATCAGATGTTAAGTCCCACAGTGCTCAGAGCCATTTTGTAACCGAGAAGCCAAATTCAACCGTTAATAGACTTAGCTTAATGTTCATATATTTCGTTTTAAAATTTTTTTAAAATAGCAGAATATTTTCTAAAAACATTTCATCCCCTATTTCAATCTGACAGGAGTCTAATTTTCAAAAACAATGACATACTTATTGTTTTATTTGTAACCGAGAGGTCATATTCAGCCGTTCATTCCATATTACACCCCTTAGGGACTGAATTTCCAAAAACATTGAACTATTTTTTTTTAATTGTAACTGAGAAGTTAAACACCAATTTTCGTAGATGTATCTTCAAAAATACTTTGTTATTTCCGGAATAATAATTTCATTTTCAAAGAAATCTTTCACCCACTATATCACTTCCAAAGGGTTTAAATTTCGAAAAATGCTGGAACAAGTATTTCTTTGTTTCTGACGAAGTAACCAAATATCGATTTTCGTAGATCTAGCTTCAAAATAGCATAAGTAACGACGTATTTTCAAAAAAATGTTTCATCCCCTATTTCACCCTCTTCGTGAGGAATGTGACTTTTCAGAAAACGTCATATTCAAATTTTCGGATTCAGGACCCTTTTTAAACGTCTTTACACTGACGTGACGAAACTCATGGAATACCTCCTAACATCGCGTCGGACCTCATTTAGCCCGGAATAGTACAGCAACTCGACGTGGCGTGGACTCAACAAGTCGTTGAAAGGCCCCTGGAGAAATGCTGAGCCACAATTGCGAAACTATTGCTGGTGCTGGATTCCGTGCACAACTGACCTCTCTAGCACGCCCCATGAAAGTTCGATGGCATTAATGTCGGGCGATCTGCGTGGCCAAATCATTCACTAGGATCGTCCAGAATATTCTTCAAACCAGCTGTGAGCAGTTCTGGTCAGTGCCATGGCGCATTGTCATCCATAACGTGAAGTCCACGAATAGCTGCAAATGGTCTCCAAATAGCAGAACATAACTGTTTCTACTCAATGATCGGTTCAGCTACACCAGGAGATTCAGTACACTCCATGTAAACGCAGCCCAAATCATCATGGAGCAATCGCCAGCTTGCGCAGTGCCTTGTTGACAACTTGGGCTCATGACTTCGTGGGGTCTACACCATATTCGAAACCTACCATCAGCTCATACCAACTGAAACCGGGACTCGTCTGACCAAGCCACGGTCTTACAGGCGTCTACAATCCAATCGATATGGTCCCGAGCCCAGGAGAGGGGCTACAGGCGATGTCATGCTGTAGCATGGGCACTCGCGTAGTTCGTCTGCTACCATATCCCAGTAAAGTCAGATTTCGTCATACGTCCCGCCTTATTTTCTGCGGTTATTTCACGAAATGTTGCTTGTCTGTTAGCACTGGCATCTCTAAGTAAATGCCGCCGCTCTCGTTCGTTAAGTGAAGACTGTCGGCCTCTGCTTTATGCGTCGTGAGAGATAATGTCTGAAATTTAATATTCTCGTCACACTCTTGACAGTGTGGATATCGGAATACTGAATTTCCTAAAGATTTCCGAAATCTAATATGTCACGCTTCTAGCTCCAACTGCCACTCCGCGTTCAGAGTCTGTTAATTCCGTTTGTTCGGGTGTAATCACGACGGAAACCTTTTCACATGAATCACCTGACTCCAAATGACAACTACACCAATACACTATCATTTTATTTGTATACCATTAGAAGCCGACCTCGGGGAAGGTTTGGATTCCGTAGAAATGTTGGAACACGTGAGGCAAAGCTGGCCCTACGACTTATCTTAGAAAATAGATTAAGGAAAGGCAAACCTATATCTAGCCTTTGTAGACTTAGAGAAAGCTTTTGACAATGTTGACTGGAATACTATCTTTCAAATTCTAAAGGTGGCAGCAGTACAATACAGGAAGCGAAAGGCTATTTACAATTTGTACAGAAACCAGATAGCAGTTATAAGAGTCGAGGGGCATGAAAGGGAAGCAGTGGTTGGGAAGGGAGTGAGACAGGGTTGTAGCCTCTCCCCGATGTTATTCAGTCTGTATATTGAGCAAGCAATAAAGGAAACAAAAAAAAATTGGGATAAGGTATTAAAATCCATGGAGAATAAATAAAAACTTTGAGTTTTTCCGATCACATTGTAATTCTGTCAGAGACAGCAAAGGACCTGGAAGAGCAGCTGAACGGAATGGACAGTGTCGTGAAAGGACGATATAAGATGAACATCAACAAAAGCAAAACGAGAATAATGGAATGTAGTCGAATTAAATCGGGTGATGCTGAGGGAATTAGAATAGGAAATGAGAGGCTTAAAGTAGTAAATGAGTATTGCTATTTGGGGAGCAAAATAACTGATGATGGTCGAAGTAGAGAGGATGTAAAATGAAGACTGGCAATGGCAAGGAAAGCGATTCCGAAGAAGAGAAATTTGTTAACATCGAGTATAGATTTAAGTGGCAGGAAGTCGTGCTTGAAAGTATTTGTATGGAGTGTAGCCATGTATGGAAGCGAAATATGGACGATAAGTAGTTCAGATAAGAAGAGAATAGAAGCTTTCGAAATGTCTTGTTACAGATTAGATGGGTAGATGACATAACTAATGAGGAGGTATTGAATAGAACTGGGGAGAAGAGAAATTTGTGGCACAACTTGACCAGAAGAAGGGATCGGTTGGTAGGGCACATTCTGAGGCATCAAGGAATCACCAATTTAGTATTGGAGGGCAGCGTGGAGGGTAAAAATCGCAGAGGGAGACCAAGAGATGAATACACTAAACAGATTCAGAAGGATGTAGGCTGCAGTAGGTACTGGGAGATGAAGAACCTTGCACAGGATAGAGTAATATGGAGAGCTGCATTAAGCCAGTCTCTGGAATGAAGACCACAACAACAAGCCATATGTATGCTGTAACATCGCCATCTGTATATGTGCACACCGTTGTCCCATGACTTTTGTCGCCTTAATGTACATCTTTGAAACGTAGGTAGTGAATAAAAGTTAATAACAGTTAACGAAATTTACATTTCTTAAATTTTCTGTGGAAATACGGCCCGACTTCTCTGTGTACAGATTGCGGAAAATGCATTGGTATGGCTAAGATTGTGCTGAAAGAGATTTTTAGCTTCTGGACCCTACTTGTAGTTCAGTTGCCTGATATCTTAAACATTTTGTAGCTGTGGGCTCAGCAACCGTGTATGGAATTATATAAATTTTAATAGTCAGCTAACAGGACTATGTTCATCAGAATGGTAAAAGCTACCTAGAAAAATATATATAAAACTAAACTCACCCCGAACAGGCCATGAAGGCCTATATTGTGATTTAAATTTCTTTGAAGCTGCCAGGTAGATCAAAAGTGTAGTTCCCTTGTTCCACATACTTAACTCTGCCCAGAATGTTTCAGATCACATTTAAAGTGCAGTAGGACTACCATTACTACTCGATACTGCGTTTAATTAATATTTTAAGGCATACAACTGCCTTCCAAAAATTAGTGACGATGTAATACCAATACCGACGGCCAATACCCCTACGCGAAGCTGTTTTTTTTTTTTTTCTTTATTGTAATTTTTATCACCTTACACAAGGCGGGCTGTCAGCAGCTGAGTACGCCGCTCTTCAGCCTTGAGATCTACAATAAGTAATAAATAGAGGGGACACAGAGAATACAATCAAAAATGGCGGGCAAAACAATGTGGACACCAAAAAACAAAAAATACGGAGCCGTTCACGCCTGACGAGAAAACAACACTGACACTAGTCGACACGGCGCACAAAACAGGGATGATGGCGATGGTACACGTGAACAGTGGCGGCGTTTCGCCGAACAAACACTAAACACAAACGAAGGCACACACACGAGACACTAATGGCGATGACCTCCGGCGCGCGAATGTTCGCTATGTTTGACTCAATGCCCAGGCGTATCAAGGCCGTTATTACGGCTAGAGATGGTTGTTATGGGTACTGATTTCTCAGGATCTATGCACCCAAATTGAGTTAAAATGTAATCACATGTTAGTTCTAGTATAATATACCTGTCCAATGAATACCCGTTTATCATCTGCATTTCTTCTTGGTGAAGCAATTTTTATGGCCAGTAGTGTATCCGTCTGTAAGCGAAAGACCATGGAATATGCGATTATTATGTGCGATTAGACCTTGCTTGATCACGCAAAGCTTCTTGATTCTTTTTCCTTCTTTTCCATACTGTTCTCAGTTTTTCTGCGTGGGCGCTCTTCCCTTGTTTACTATCTTCCTGCTTCCTTCGGAGCTTCGTTCTCTGACTTAACTTCTCATCTGTCAACTTTCTGCTTAAATACCTTTCTGTCCAGAATATCTGAATAATTTATCTGAGCTTTTTGTAGGTCATTTTTGACCTCTTGTATCCAGTGTATAGTTTTAAGTCTTTCTATGTATTTAACAGCTTTGTGCGTAAGTCCCGTTTTTGGGAAGCCTAGGGACGTGCCCATATAATTTTAATCGCCTTTCCTAATAGATGCTGCAAGGTTAGACAATTTCTCAGTTGTTTGACGAGATTTTAGTCTATATCCCTCTACTGTATCCTTTGCCCCTAGTATGTTTCTGATGATTTTACTTTCTTCCTTTAACACGTTTTCTGGATCACCTTTTATGTGGACTGTCAGGGTTTCACTGAGTTACAGGACTTCAGGTTTTAATACTGTATTATAGTGCCTAATTTTATTGTTTTTGGACAAGCATTTTTTATTGCACAACTTGTAGGTTCTTCCATAGGCTCTCTTTAGTTTTTGGAGGCGATTGTTTTGTGCTATTTCCTCTCACCCCGTTGGTTCAAGGACTTCACCTAAGTATTTAAAATACTGAAGTAGTCAAGTTTTGGGTGTCTGCTTTGTGGCGAGGAACTCAGAATTTAGGAAAGGTATTTGCAGACCAACTTTCTCTGCACATTCTTTAAGGGTTTCAACCCGTTCGACTGCTGTTATCTCATCATCCACTACTAAGGTTAAGTCGTCAGCAAAAGCTAAGCATGAAATTCTTATATCATCCTTGACTCGCCCCGTTTTTATTCTTCAATTCCTTTTCCCATTCTTGGATAACCTTGTCCAACACTAGATGGAACAGGAGAGGAGATAGATCACACCTTGTCGGACGCCAGTTTTGATGATGAAGGGCTCGGATATTTCACCCATGAATTTCACCTTGGATGTAGTAGCGGTCAGTTTTTCTTTAAAGAGGTTTAGGGTTTTTGGATCTAACCTTTTTTCTTCGAGGATACCAAAAAGTGCTTGTAGGTCAACGGAGCGGTATGCCTCTCTAAAGGGCTGTTTCTGACTGCTTTGTATTTTAGCACGGTCTTTAGATCGAAAAAAATATTATTCTGTTCAGCATCTACTGGGGCGACCCCTCCTTGGTATTCACCAATTTCATTTTCCAGTTGCTCTTGTGCTCTTTGAAGAAGAGAGGCAGATAGAATTTTGTCTGCGTCCTGAAGTAGGGATATGCCTCGATAATTATTTGCATCAGATTTGTCTCCTTTTTTGTATAATGGATGAATAACCGCACATCTCCATTCCTGGAGTAATTTTTCTGTCTCCCAAATATCTGCAGTGATTTGGGTTAACTCTCTGAGAGAATTTGGTCCGAGAGTTTTCAGTAACTCAGCAATAATCCCATCTGCACCAGCTGTTCCTACGTTTTTTAATTTAATAATGTGTTTGCGAATTTCTTCTTGTGTTGTTGGGGATGATTCAGGAAGCGTCTCCTTTCTTTAGGGAATCTCGAAGGTGGTTCCGGACAATTAAGGAGTGTTGAAAAATGATGTGCCAGTTCCTTACAGTTTTCCTGCTTAGTGAGTGCAAGTTTTCCGTCAGATTTCTTAAAACAAATTTTGTGGCCTGTATCCGCGATTTTTTCTGCAAACGTTGTGTAGATATATTGTGTACTATAGTTGCGGACGTTTTCTTCGATTAAGTTCAGTTGGTTTTTCGGGTATTTTCTTTTGGTCTGCCTAATGTTTTTCGCCACGTGCTTCCTAGTTTCATAAAGCTATTGAAGATTTTCTGGTGTTTTCTTTCTGTTGTAACTAAGAAAAGCCTTTCTTTCGTTTTTCCAAAGCTTTATCGCACTCTGTATCCCACCACGGATGTTTTGTGTTTTTCTTCATGGGGACTAAATCTTAAGCCTGCTGGATTTTTTTACTGTGAAATTTTTCCCAAGTATCTGCCTAGACCTTTTTCCACTTCTTCTCCAAGCTTAGTTTCTTTGATTCTTCTGATGTCAAATTTCCGCGGGTGCATTTTCTTGCGGAGGTCTCAATTTGGGATAAATTTCATTGTTATACGTTTTAAATAGAGGTCTAAATCTATGTTTGCATCTCTACGGACTTGTACGTCATGAGCTTCCTTCTGTAGAGGATACGAGATGGCAACATGATCAATCTGATATTCACCGAGCTCTTTTATTGGGGATCTCCAGGACTTTTCTTTTCGGGGATTCTTCCTCAACGATGTTGACATGATTTTAAGGTTAAGGTTTTAGGTTGGCATAGTTCGATAAGCCTTTTTCCGATTTTGTAGATGGGCGGGATATTTTCCTATAGTTTTCCAGTATTTTTTCTACCTATCTGAGCACTGAAATCACCCAATAAGATTTTGGTGTCCTGCTTTGAAATTTTAGGCATTACTTTCTCAAGATCGGTCCAGAATTTCTCCACAGTCTCTGGATCCTTTCCGTTTGCGCTGTTAGTGGGGGGATGGACATTAATGAAGGTATATTTCTTGTTAGCACGGTGCATGCACATTGTCATAAGGCGATTGCTTATGGGGCACACATGTCTTATGGAGTCTGTTATATCTTCATGTACGACAACAGCCATTTTCAGAAGCGGAACACCTTTAGCAATACGTTTTTTTGTTTTACACTTAAAGATGCGGTAATTTCAGTAATCTAGTGAGGCTTCATCTGTGAATTGCGTTTCTTGACGGGCTAAAATTTGAATTTTTTGTCGATTTAACTCCTGTACTAGGTTGTGTAATTTTCCTGGTTGAATTAGAGTGTTGATATTGAATGTGCCTATATAAGCGATAGCTTTGGATGGAAGTCAGCCGCGCGGGATTAGCCGAGCAGTCTTAGGCGCTGTAGTCATGGACTGTGCGGCTGGTCCCGGCGGAGGTTCGAGTACTCCCTCGGGCATGGGTGTGTGTGTTTGTCCTTAGGATAGTTTAGCTTAAGTAGTGTGTAAGCGTAGGGACTGATGACCTTAGCAGTTAAGTCCCAGAAGATTTCACACATATTTGAACATTTTTTGATGGAAATCAGCCGGAGAACTCCGACTTCCTCTGTGTTCATAGCTGTCCAAGTCCCCAAGACTCCGAATACCTGGTTGCAGCCTGTTGGCGGGTGGATTGAGTACCACCTGGGGTAATACTGTTATTACTTTCACGAATCATGATAGTTTGTTTGTCCAATATTTCCAGTGGGTTATTAGAACAAGGGATTGTTAGTTCCTGTAGCAATTATTGCAGCCGCCCATAACATGGGGAACAGACACTGACCAGAAAGCCGCCATTATGGGTTCAGACACATCTGGGTTTGCTATCGTTAGCTGTTATATTGACCCTAAAAGTGGGGCCGCCTCTTCCACTAGCTCCGCCATCCTGATGATCTTCGTCTTCACTGCCGTTGAGGTCTTCAGGGTTCCCCTGGCAAGGGACCCTCACAAGGTACTAACACCCGGGCCTTGAGACATGGCGCATTGTCTTGCTGAAAAATGCCTCTGCCGCCGTGACCCTCACAATGTACTATCACCTGGGCCTTGAGACATGGCGCATTATCTTGCTGAAAAATGCCACTGCTGTCGGGACCCAGACAAGGTATTATCACCCGGGCCTTGAGACACGGCGCATTATCTTGCTGAAAACTGCCACTGCCGTCAGGACCCTCACAAGGTACTATCACCCGGGCCTTGAGATATGGTGCATTATCTTGCTGAAAAATGCCACTGCCGTCGGGAAACATGATTGTGATGAAGGGGTTTACGTGGTCTAGAACCAGTGTATGATACTCCTTGGCCGTCATGATACCTCGGATGAGCTCCACTGGACCCATGGGCGCAGTTAATTCCATAAATTATCTGGGAGTACGCATTAGGGGTGATTTAAAATGGAATGATCATATAAAGTTGATCGTCGGTAAAGCAGATGCCAGACTGAGATTCATTGGAAGAATCCTAAGGAAATACAATCCGAAAACAAAGGAAGTAGGTTACAGTACAATTGTTTGCCCACTGTTTGAATACTGCTCAGCAGTGTGGGATCCGTACCAGACAGGGTTGATAGAAGAGATAGAGAAGATCCAACGGAGAGCAGCGCGCTTCGTTACAGGATCATTTAGTAATCGCGAAAGCGTTACGGAGATGATAGATAAACTCCAGTGGAAGACTCTGCAGGAGAGACGCTCAGTAGTTCGGTACGGACTTTTGTTGAAGTTTCGAGAACGTACCTTCACCGAAGAGTCAAGCAGTATATTGCTCCCTCCTTTGTATATCTCGCGACGAGACCATGAGGATAAAATCAGAGAGATTAGAGCCCACGCAGAGACATACCGAACAATACGAGACTGGAATAGAAGGGAGAACCGATAGAGATACTCAAGGTACCCTCCGCCAAACACCGTCAGGTGGCTTGCGGAGTACAGATGTACATGTAGATGTAGTGAGCTCTAGGACAGCAAATTTCGACGTTGTACTTCGTGAAGGTATGTTCTCGAAACTTCAACAAAAGTCCGTACCGAGCTACTGAGCGCCTCTCTTGCAGAGTCTTCCACTGGAGTCTATCTATTATCTCCGTAACGCTTTCGCGATTATTAAACGATCCTGTAACGAAGCGCGCTGCTCTCCGTTGGATCTTCTCTATCTCTTCTATCAACCCTATCTGGTACGGATCCCACACTGCTGAGCAGTATTCAAGCAGTGGGTGAACAAGTGTACTGTAACACATTTCCTTTGTTTTCGGAGTGCATTTCCTTAGGATTCCTCTAATGAATCTCAGTCTGGCATCTGCTTTACCGACGATTAATTTTATATGGTCATTCCAATTCAAATCACTCCTAATGCCTACTCCCAGATAATTTATGCAATTAACTGCTTCCAATTGTTGACCTGATATATTGTAGTTAAATGATAAAGGATCTTTCTTTCTATGTATTCGCAGCACATTACACTTGTCTACATAGTAAATTCAATTGCCATTCCCTGCACCATGCGTCAATTCGTTGCAGATCCTCCTGCATTTCTGTACAATTTTCCATTGTTACAACCTCTAGAGATCCGCAAAAAAGCCTCATTGAACTTCTGATGTTATCCACAAGGTCCTTCATATATATTGTGAACAGCAACTGTCCTACGACACTCCCCTGCGGCACACCTGAAATCACTCTTACTTCGGAAGATTTCTCTCCATTGAGAATGAGATTCTGCGTTCTTTTATCTAGGAACTCTTCAATCCAATCACACAATTGGTCTGATAGTCCATACTTCCAAGTACTACATTGAAAGGCTTGCTGAAGGAGCTGGGAGTTATTATATGGTCGACGGGCGTTTCCCCAATCATTCCTATGTGTACCTCACTCAGTATTTTAGTGTGAGATCCTGGATGCCCCAGTGGGTTCCAGTTTTTGCCAGTCTTTAACCTGTGTGCTCCAACTCCTGCCACCATCTTTACCCACAGGTATAATGGGGGCATGTCCAACATGGTTTCCATCCCAGCAGTGGGTGTGGTGGTAATTCCGCCTGTAATGGCTAAGCAAGCCAACCGTTGCACCATAGCAAGCTCCTCAGAAGCTACCTCCTGGTCTACCATTTCCCACCACACTGTAACCCCATACTACATCCAGAACATACCCTTGGGGCTTAAGCCCCAGTTTTCACCATAAGCTCTCCTGGTACTCTTTAGAATACCATTCACCTTGGAACAGGTGCTCCTTACGTGAAGAGTCCACGATAGTTTCTCAATCAGGGTTACCCCTAGATATTCCACTATTCTCTTCACTGATAGATTTCCATAGCGAAGCTTGAGATTCCAATGCAAGTGTTAGATCTGCTTCCTCATAAATGGTACTACAATGGTCTTCAAAATGGTTCAAATGGCTCTGAGCACTATGGTACTCAACATCTCAGGTCATCAGTCCCCTAGACTTAGAACTACTTAAACCTAACTAACCAGAGGACATCACGCACATCCGTGCCCGAGGCAGGATTCGAACCTGTGACTGCAGCAGCAGCGTGGTTCCGGCCTGAAACGCCTAGAAGCGCTCGGCCACAAGGGCCGGCAACAGTCTTCTTACGACTGATTTATATCGATAGCAAGCCGGTGGTCGTGTTGTTTTGGCTGATCAGTGTATTACCCACAAGTATTAATTTTTCAGTATTCACTGACTTTTTTATAGAGAGATGTAACTGAATATTAAACATTCCAGTAACTTCATGATTTTGTTATAGGATCCTACGAGGGTTGTAAAATCATTGAACTACACTCACAAATTTCTTTTTAAAAATTTTTATTTACATGTTTTGAGTTTTGCACAGTAAAAGTTAAGTAGTTTCTGCTAACATGGAATCATATAAATCCCTATTTATCTACGATGAGACAGCTACTTATTTTGAACAGATCCTGAAAACTGCATAGCAGCAGCAGTTATACTTTTTAATGAAGCGCTTGTGATAATGCAAAGAAAGGTAAAACCAATAGAATGTCGTTTTTAGATTCAGGGAATATATTTCAACATCTGTTTTTTAAAATACTCCATACTCACTCTCCTCATGCTCTAGGTTGTTCTTCTTAACCTTCTAATCTGTCTGGTCTCCGATTGTAGAGCAGGTAGCCCTCTGTCACATTTGTTGAACCCGCTATGATTGGCAGTATGAAGTGCCTTTGTGGTAAACACGCATGGGGTTACAATAATTCCCTTCAGCACTTCAGCTCTGCCAGTATTTCCCACAGTAAAACGTTAAGCTTCACCTATTTTTAGTACATTAACTACACAAAATGAATTTTTTGAGTTTCTAATCGAAATTAAATTAATTACGCTTCTATTCGCATTTTGTTTTTCCTCTTTTGAAGATTTACTCAGTAAATCGCGGTTTTCAAAGAAATCTAAATGTGCGTTAACAAGCGGGTGCTGGTAAGCCCTTGCACAATAATTACAATTTTTGGATATCAAACCTTCTTTTTCCATTACGTGTGTTAGTAATTACGTAGCAGTAACATTGGTTTTTATTTTTCTGTAGAGCTTTGAAGTCAGCATGGTGTAAGAAAATAGAGTTTTCACAGTGAAAGACAGGCGTGCTGTGATCAAGTTTAGTTGCTGGTTGTGAATGACGCAACCGGCCACAAATACTTTTTAAAATGTTTTATTTAAGTGCCATAACCTGGATAGGGCTACCATACCCACCTTCAGATGGGTAACATTTTACGTTACATAGGTGTTTTGATGAGTGTGACCTTACTCTGTTACTCAGGTATGGGAACACAACTGTTTTGCATGATATAAAAAAAATTTGCAGGCGCTTTAGCATGTGAAAAAGTGGCACTAAATACTCAAATCTGCAATCTGGAGCAGACGACATGTTGCTGATCAAAACACCTATGTAACGAAGAATATTATCCATCTGAAGTTGGGCGTGGCAGGCACAAACCGGTTATGACACTAAAGTAAAACAATTGAGAAATATTTGTGGCTGGATGCGTCATTCACCAACTATCATTAACGGCTGCGGAGTTTGCAAGACCCAACACGGCTAAAATAGCTTTCTTTGTTTCCTTTATTTTTTTAAGGGAAGACGGACAAATAAATTTATGATGATATGTGCTGTACATTAGAAGAATTGAATTGGATTGATGCATTTCAAACAGGGCATTTCGACACTGAAGACGAAATGCGTCCTGGCAGGCCTCGATGATCGGAGGATAAGACAGTCGGTATGGCCGAGCAGTTCTAGGCGCTTCAGTCTGGAACCGCGCGACCACTATGGTCGCAGGTTCGAATCCTACCTCGGGCATGGACGTGTGTGATGTCCTTAGGTTAGTTAGGTTTAAGCAGTTATAGGGGACTGATGACCTCAGACGTTAAGTCCCATAGTGCTCAGAGCCATCTGATCGGAGGATAACTGCCAAATAGATAGCAGAGTCGCTGGGAGTGTCCCGAGAACGTGTGGGTCATATTATTCATGATACTTTGGACATGAGAAAGATCCCAGCGTATTGGGTTCCATTTGTCTCAATGCAGATCAAAAGTGTGAACGAGTGGTTGCTTCAACAGTACATTTTTGTCCCCTTTCGCCCATATGAAATGGAATTCTTGGATCGTCTCGTTGATGTTGGACCAAACACTGATACGATCCACAAGAAAAGAACAGTCCAACGAATGAAGACGATGATGGTTGGTTTGTGGGGCGCTCAGCTGCGTGGTTATCAGCGCCCCTACAAATTCCCAACCTTTGCGCCGTCCAATCTCGCCACTTTCATGAATGATGATGAAATGATGAGAACAACACAAACACCCAGTCATCTCGAGGCAGGTGAAAATCCCTCACCCCGCCGGGAATCGAACCCGGGAGCCCTTGCTCGGGAAGTGCTAACGCCACTGCGAGACCCAAAGAATGAAGAGACAGTGTCTCCAAGTCCAAAGAAGTTCAAAATACAAAGCTCTGCAGACAAGCAGCTCGCATCGGTCTTTTGGGATGAAGATGGAATTCCGCCTATTGATTCCTTACAACATTGTAGAACCATCACGGCAAAGGTACTACAATGGACTTCTCGACAAATTGAAGCAACACTTGGTCTTCAAATGTCAGGCAAAGCTGAGAAATGGAATCTTTTCAGGAGAACAATGTCTCTCCTCACAAGGAAAAAAAAATTAATGTAATGAAATTTCAGGAATACATTTGTGTAGGCAACGTATTTAAGTGATTAACATTGCAAGATCACACGTTAAGGTAAGTGCGACGTAAGCCATTGCAAGTATGAAATGCTGGTACATTAATGAGGTGTGTAACAGCCAGACCGTGGAATGCAAGTATGCAGACATACATGCATTGTCTTGTACAGGTGCCGGATGTCAGTTTGTGGGATGGAGTGTCGTGACTGTTTCACTTGGTCGGTCAGTACAGGAATGATTAATGCTTGATGTATATCTCGCTACAGCTGTCGTCCGATGATGTCCCTCATGTGCTCGATTTACGACAGATCTGGTGATCGAGCAGGCTCAGACAGCATGTCGACACTTTGTAGAGCGTGTTGGGTTACAAGAGCTGTATGTGGGCGAGTGTTATCCTGTTGGAAAACACCCCCTGGAATGCTTTTCACTAATGGAAATCATCAGACTCACGTACATGTCCCACTTGTGCTCAGTTGGAGACAGATCTGGCGACCGAGCAGGACAATGCAACATGTCGACACTCTGTAGAGCATGTTGGGTTACAAGAGCTGTATGTGGGCGAGTGTTATCCTGTTGGAAAACACCCCCTGGAATGCTGTTCCCAAATGGTAGCACAACAGCTCAGATCATCAGACTCACGTACATGTCCCACTTGTGCTCAGTTGGAGACAGATCTGGCGACCGAGCAGGACAATGCAACATGTCGACACTCTGTAAAGAGTATTGGGTTACAAGAGCTATATGTGGGCGAGTGTAATCCTGTTGGAAAATACTCCCTGGAATGCTGTTCACGAATGGGAGCACAACAGCTGAGATCATCAGACTCACGTACATGTTCCACTTGCGCTCGACTGGAGACAGATCTGGTGACTGAGCAGGACAATGCAACATGTCTACACTTTGTAGAGCATGTTGGATTACAAGAGCTGTATGTGGGCGAGTGTTACCTTGTTGGAAAACACCCCCTGGATTGCTGTTTATGAATGGCATCACGCACGACGAATCGCCAGATTTACGTACAAATTTGCAGTCAGCTTGCGGGGGATAACAACGAGGGATGTCCTGCTGTCATACGATGTTGCACCCCAGACAATAACTCGAAGTGTAGGTCCAACGTGTCTAGCACGCAGATAGTTTGGTTGTAGATTCTGAACTGAGATTCAAACCAACACACGGCCATCACTGGTGCCGAGGCAGAACCAGCTTTCATCAGAAAACGTGAAAGACCTCCACTTTGCCCTCCAACGAGCTCTCGCTTAATACCACCAGTTTCGGGTCGGTTGAATGCGCGCTATAGGGTTTCTCCCTCGGAGCTGTCCTGGAAGTAACCAATTTCTAGCATTTCGTTGTGTTCCTGCTGCTGAAATTTCCGCTGCAGATGCACTACGATGAGCCAGCCCCAAGCGCCAGACAACCTGGTCTTCCCTCTCGGTAGTGCCACGTGACCGTCTCGAGCCCGATCTTCTTACGGCCGTACATTATAGTGACCACCGTTGACAGCAATCGTGTGCAGTAGCCAAATTCCTAGCAAGTTTTTCTGCAATATCGCAGGAGGAATATCCAGCTTTTTGTAGCCCTCACCTTCAGTGAGGTACTGACAGTGGCGTTAAAAGCATTCTTGACTAATATCAGTTTATCACGTATAGTCTCAAAGATAACTAAAGCTCACAACGTGTGTTTAAAGCAAATCTGCCTTGCATCCTCATAGTGGCGCTACTAATGCTCCTCCTAGGCCACTCGCGTGACATTTGAATAGACATCGTCTTACACATGTAGAAACACACCTACCAACTTTCGTTTTGTCGCACAACTCCTTCTTGATTTTGCGGTTTTTTTCCGTCAGTGTTTAGCGAATTCCCTTGTATAAAACATACCTTCCAAACATCTCAGCAGTTATGGCTTCGTATGTCCTGAATTCTATGTCGCACGATAACAAAATTTTGCAGATGCATCTGTGTATGTGGACAGAGTTACAAGTAAAGAGGTAATAAATTAAAAACTCATGCTTGATGTTCAAGTCTGAACTGCACGAATAGCGAAACTGTAGTAACCGATAAAGTTCTTTCCTTTCAGATTTAATGGGACGAGTCTTTGAGAAAAGTTTAGAAAATGTTTGACATTATCTTTTAAGGTGGTTGAAAGTCGATAAGTGTTCGCATTCTCAAGTACTGACTGAGAAGCCGGCCGCTGTGACCGAGCGGTTATAGGTCCTTCAGTCCAGAACCGCGCTGCTGCTACGATCGGGGGTTCGAACCCTGCCGCGGGCATGGATGTGCGTGATGTCATTAGGTTAGTTAGGTTTAAGTAGTTCTAAGTCTAGGTGACTGATGACCTCAGATGACCCACAGTGCTTAGAGCCATTTGAACCATTTGAACTGGATTGGGTAATTTGCGTTCCATGAAATATGCAGTCATAAGACATGCTATATATACAGCTTCCGTGTTAAATAATTGTCTGTGTTAAACTTCTAACGTAATATTATACCAGATAATTCAGAAGGTTATGAGATCGTTTGAAATTTTTAGCTTTGGTCATTACCTACACACATCAAAAAAAGTTTTGCATCCCCTCGGTTCCGAGAGTTCCGGAACCTGTACAGTTGGAATAAAGATGAACATTAACATCACTTCTGCCCTTTTTTTTGCTCATGAAAACCACACATTGCATGTTGTACCATCATACAGCGAGAGCTTCAGAGGTGGTGGTCCAGATTGCTGTACACACCGGTACCTCCAATACCCAGTAGCATGTCCTCTTGCATTGATGCATGCATGTGTTCGTCGAAGTATACTTTCCACAAGATCATCAAGGCACTGTTGGTCCAGATTGTCCCACTCCTCAACGGCGATTCGGCGTAGATCCGACAGAACGGTTGGTGGGTCACGTCGTCCATAAACAGCCCTTTTCAGTCTATTCGAGGTACGTTCGATAGGGTTCATGTCTGGAGAACATGCTGGCCACTCTAGTCGAGCGATGTAGTTATCCTGGAGAAAGTAATTCACAAGATGTGTACGATGGGGGCGCGAATTGTCGTCCATGAAGACGAGTGTCTCGCTAATATGCTGCCAATATGGTTGCACTATCAGTCAGAGAATGGCATTCACGTATCGTACACTCGTTACGGCACCTTCCATGACCACCAGCGGCGTACGTCGGCCCCACATAATGCCACCCCAAAACAGCAGGGGACCTCCACCTTGCTGGACTCGCTGGACAGTGTGTCTAAGGCGTTCAGCCTGACCGGGTTGCCTCCAAACACGTCTCCGACGATTGTCTGGTTGAAGGCATATGCGACTCTCATTCGTGAAGAGAACGTGATGCCAATCCTGAGCGGTCCATTCGGCATGTTGTTGGGCCCATCTGTACCGCGCTGCATTGTGTCGTGGTTCCAAAGATGGACGTCGCCATGGACGTCGGTAGTGAAGTTGCGCATCATGCAGCCTATTGCGCACAGTTTGAGTCGTAACACGACGTCCTGCGGCTGCACGAAAAGCATTATTCAACATGGTGGCGTTGCTGTCAGGGTTCCTCCGAGCCATAATCAGCAGTTAGAGGTCATCCACTGGGCGATCTGAGCGAGGCATGTCGTCTACAGTTCCTGCCTCCCTGTATCTCTTCCCTGTCCGAACAAAATCGCCTTGGCTCTCTCCGAGACGCCTGGACACTTCCCTTATTGAGAGCCTCTCCTGGCACAAAGTAATGCAGACGCGATCGAACCTCGGTGTTGACCGTCTAGGCATGGTTCAACTACAGACTACACGAGACGTGAACCTCCTTCCTGGTGGAATGACTGGGACTGATCGGCTGTCGGACCCCCTCCGTCTAATAGGCGCTGCTCATGCATGGTTGTTTACATCTTTGGGCGGGTTTAGTGACATCTCCGGACAATCAGGGACTGTGTCTGTGATACAATATCCACAATCAACGTCTATCTTCAGGAAATCTGGGAACCGGGGTGATGCAAAACTTTTTTTCGTGTATGTATTATGAAATACTGATAACAGGTCGACTCTCCAACCGATCGGTCGCCGCCACGTTAGCTCATCGTGTTCGGTCAGGTCAGGAGGTCACCTTGTGTGATCAAAAAACTGAGAGATGCTCCAGGCACTTTTATGTCTGTCTCTCTTCCTAAAAAGAGAACTAGTAATTTTTAGTCAATTACGTAAGGCAAAACGTATAAGAGAATGTCTATTATCATTTATGTGTTGTTCGCCAAAAGAATTATCACACAATCAGCTTAACAGCTCATGCATCGAAGCTGCTTACAAGAATAATATACAGAAGAATGGAAAAGAAAACTGAGAATGCGCTAGGTGACGATCAGTTTGGCTTTGGGAAAAGTAAAGGGACGAGAGCGGCAATTCTGACGTTACGGCTAATAATGGAAGCAAGGCTAAAGAAAAATCAAGACACTTTCATAGGATTTGTCGACCTGGAAAAAGCGTTCGACAATATAAAATGGTGCAAGCTGTTCGAGATTCTGAAAAAAGTAGGGGTAAGCTATAGGGAGAGACGGGTCATATACAATATGTACAACAACCAAGAGGGAGTAATAAGAGTGGACGAACAAGAACGAAGTGCTCGTATTAAGAAGGGTGTAAGACAAGGCTGTAGCCTTTCGCCCATACTCTTCAATCTGTACATCGAGGAATCAATGATGGAAATAAAAGAAAGGTTCAAGAGTGGAATTAAAATACAAGGTGAAAGGATATCAATGATACGATTCGCTGATGACATTGCTATCCTGAGTGAAAGTGAAGAAGAATTAAATGATCTGCTGAACGGAATGAACAGTCTAATGAGTACACAGTATGGTTTGAGAGTAAATCGGAGAAAGACGAAGGTAATGAGAAGTAGTAGAAATGAGAACAGCGAGAAACTTAACATCAGGATTGATGGTCACGAAGTCAATGAAGTTAAGGAATTCTGCCACCTAGGCAATAAAATAACCAAAGACGGACGGAGCAAGGAGGACATCAAAAGCAGACTCGCTATGGCAAAAAAGGCATTTATGGCCAAGAGAAGTCTACTAATATCAAATACCGGCCTTAATTTGAGGAAGAAATTTCTGAGGATGTACGTCTGGAGTACAGCATTGTATGGTAGTGAAACATGGACTGTGGGAAAACCGGAACAGAAGAGAATCGAAGCATTTGAGATGTGGTGCTACAGACGAATGTTGAAAATTAGGTGGACTGATAAGGCAAGGAATGAGGAGGTTCTATGCAGAATCGGAGAGGAAAGGAATATGTGGAAAACACTGATAAGGAGAAGGGACAGGATGATAGGACATCTGCTAAGACATGAGGGAATGACTTCCATGGTACTAGAGGGAGCTGTAGAGGGCAAAAACTGTAGGGGAAGACAGAGATTAGAATACGTCAAGCAAATAATTGAGGACGTAGGTTGCAAGTGCTACTCTGAGATGAAGAGGTTAGCACAGAAAAGGAATTCGTCGCGGGCCGCATCAAACCAGTCAGTAGACTGATGACCAAAAAAAAACTGTGTCCTATTTTGGCATTTAAATCTCCACAGATTTATAGGTGGTCCGCTTTGTCGTATTTATCAACCTTTCTTAGGATTTTATAAAAAGCTTCACTCTGTAATTTTTTCCATCCCAATCAGAGAGAGAGAGCTCAATAGGGAAAGAAACGTCGCATTTATAGATTTAGGGAAAAACTTCGACCATGTAGATAGGAAACTGTTATGGGACATATTACACAAGAATGGATATCCTAAGCAAATATTAACTGTGAACCTATATAGATGTACAAAAATAAGTATAAACACTAACCATGCTAAATCAGAAGGCATACCGATAAACCAAAGGGTTTGACTAAGATGTAGTTTATCGCCCATACTTCTTAGTATATATATTGACGATATGACTGAAACATGGAAACAACAAACAGATCCAGATTTGAGACATGACATTCTTTTAGTACGATGTTTTTTGCAGACGACCTTTTAGTTGCACAGGATAGTGAGATTTCGTTGTATACATCCATATAAAGGCTGAATCAAATTTCTAAGGCATATAAGACCGAAAATATCTAATCCAAAATTAAAAGTAATGGCTTTCAAAGGGACCAAAAACGCTGAGGACTACGATCATAATAGCAAACAACACCACCGAACAAGTAAGACATTTTCGTTAGCTGCGAACATAAAGAAACTAGTAAACCAGCCGAATATCATGTAGGACCCCCGTGAGCACGCAGAAGTGCCTCAACACGACGTGGCATGGACTCGACTGATATCTTAACTAGTGCTGTAGGGAACTGACACCATTAATCCGGTATGGCTGTCCAGAAATTCGTAACAGTACGAGGAGGTGGAGATCTATTCTCAGAAGCACGTTGCAAGGCATCGCAGTTATCCTCAATAATGGCTCTGAGCACTATGGGACTTAACATCTATGGTCATCAGTCCCCTAGAACTTAGAACTACTTAAACCTAACTAACCTAAGGACATCACACAACACCCAGCCATCACGAGGCAGAGAAAATCCCTGACCCTGCCGGGAATCGAACCCGGGAACCCGGGCGTGGGAAGCGAGAACGCTACCGCACGACCACGAGATGCGGGCTATCCTCAATAATGTTCTTGGCTGGGGGGTTTTGTGGCCAGCGCAAGTGTTCTCAGAAGAATGTTCTTGGAGCCACTCTGTAGTAATTGTGGTCTTGTGGGGTGTTGTATTGTCCTGTTGGAACGCCCAAATCCCCTGGAATGTACAAATGGATGCAGGTGGTCAGACAGGATGCTTACACACGTGCCAGCTGTCAGAGTCGTATCTAGACGTATCAGAGGTCCCATATCACCCAAAGTGCGCACGTCCCACACCATTACACAGCCTGCCCCATCTTGAACAGTCCCCTGCTGACGTACACGCCCATGGATCCATGATGTTGTCTCCATATCCGTTCACGTCCATCTGCTCGATACAATCTGAAACGAGGCTCGTCCGATTAGGCAACAAGTTTCCAGTCATCAACAGTCCAATGTCAGTGTTGAGGGGCCCAGGCAGGCGTAAAGGTCATCAACGGTACACGAGTGGGTCTTCCGCTCTGATAGCCCATATCGATGAAGTTTCGTTCAATGCTTCGCACGCTGACACTTGCTGTTACCATTGAAATCTGCAGCAATTTGCCGGAGACTTGCACACTTCTGTCACGCTGAACGATTCTCTTCAGTCGTCGTTGGTCCCGTTCTTGCGGGATCTTTATCGGCTGCAGCGAAGTCGGAGATTTGATGTTTTACCGAATTCCTGATATTCACGGTACATTCGTGGAATGGTCATACGGGAAAATCTCCACTTCATGGCTACTTCGGAGATCCTGCATGCGGGGCGCTCTAATCGTTTTTTTTTTTTTTTTTTTTTTTTTTTTTTTTTTTTTTTCATCAGTCTACTAACTGGTTTGATGCGGCCCGCCACGAATTCCTTTCCTTTGCTAACCTCTCCAAATCACAGTAGCACTTGCTTATTTGCTTGACGTCTTCCTCTACAGTTTTTGCCCTCTACGGCTCCCTCTAGTACCATAGAAGTCATTCCCTCATGTCTTAGCAGATGTCCTATCATCCTGTCCCTTCTCCTTAACAGTGTTTTCCACATATCCCTTTCCTCTACGATTCTGCGTAGAACCTCCTCATTCCTTACCTTATCAGTCCACCTAATTTTCAACATTCGTCTATAGCACCACATCTCAAATGCTTCGATTCTCTTCTGTTCCGGTTTTCCCACAGTCCATGTTTCACTATCATACAATGCTGTACTCCAGACGTACATCCTCAGGAATTTCTTCCTCAAATTAAGGCCGATATTTGATATTAGTAGACTTCTCTTGGCCAGAAATGCCTTTTTTGCCATAGCGAGTCTGCTTTTGATGTCCTCCTTGCTCCGTCCGTCTTTGGTTATTTTATTGCCTAGGTGGCAGAATTCCTTAACTTCATTGACTTCGTGACCATCAATCCTGATGTTAAGTTTCTCGCTGTTCTCATTTCTACTACTTCTCATTACCTTCGTCTTTCTCCGATTTACTCTCAAACCATACTGTGTACTCATTAGACTGTTCATTCCGTTCAGCAGATCATTTAATTCTTCTTCACTTTCACTCAGGAAAGCAATGTCATCAGCGAATCGTATCATTGATATCCTTTCACCTTGTATTTTAATTCCACTCCTGAACCTTTCTTTTATTTCCATCATTGCTTCCTCGATGTACAAATTGAAGAGTAGGGGCGAAAGGCTACAACCTTGTCTTACACCCTTATTAATACGAGCACTTCGTTCTTGATCGACCACTCTTATTATTCCCTCTTGGTTGTTGTACATATTGTATATGACCCGTCTCTCCCTATAGCTTACACCTACTTTTTCAGAATCTCGAACAGCTTGCACCATTTTATATTGTCGAACGCTTTTTCCAGGTCGACAAATCCTATGAAAGTGTCTTGATTTTTCTTTAGCCTTGCTTCCATTATTAGCCTCTCTCGTCCCTTTACTTTTCCTAAAGCCAAACTGATCGTCACCTAGCGCATTCTCAGTTTTCTTTTCCATTCTTCTGTATATTATTCTTGTAAGCAGCTTCGATGCATGAGCTGTTAAGCTGATTGTGCGATAATTCTCGCACTTGTCAGCTCTTGCCGTCTTCGGAATTATGTGGATGATGCTTTTCCGAAAGTCAGATGGTATGTCGCCAGACTCATATATTCTACACACCAACGTGAATAGTCGTTTTGTTGCCACTTCCCCCAATGATTTTAGAAATTATGATGGAATGTTATCTATCCCTTCTGCCTTATTTGACCGTAAGTCCTCCAAAGCTCTTTTAAATTCCGATTCTAACACTGGATCCCCTATCTATTCTAAATCGACTCCTTTTTCTACTTCTATCACATCAGACAAATCTTCACCCTCATAGAGGCTTTCAATGTATTCTTTCCATTTATCTGCTCTCTCCTCTGCATTTAACAGTGGAATTCCCGTTGCACTCTTAATGTTACCACCGTTGCTTTTAATGTCACCAAAGGTTGTTTTTACTTTCCTGTATGCTGAGTCTGTCCTTCCGACAATCATATCTTTTTCGATGTCTTCACATTTTTCCTGCAGCAATTTCGTCTTAGCTTCCCTGCACTTCCTATTTATTTCATTCCTCAGCGACTTGTATTTCTGTATTCCTGATTTTCCCGGAACATGTTTGTACTTCCTCCTTTCATCAATCAACTGAAGTATTTCTTCTGTTACCCATGGTTTGTTCGCAGCTACCTTCTTTTACAGCTATGTTTTCCTTCCCAACTTCTGTTTCAGGTGTATAGTAATAAGCATTTTGCTGTAAAGAAGAGGAGGGCTCGATCTTCCGTACAACGGACGACACGTCTTCCTCGGAAGTGCGGCCGAGTCACGGGTGACAGACAGCGGTACGCGCCAGACGGATGTTGGCAAGCCTGCCCCCGTTTTTCCTGCGGCGGTAGTGGCAGCTCAGACGGTGTTCCAGCGCGGCCCCCCGGGACGCTGGAGTCCTTCTCCCTGTCCTTCCGTCTTCTCCAGCGACGATTGATGCCCGCGTCCGCGGACTGCGCCCTGTCGGAAGCGCTGCTGGGGAAGCCGGCGGGAAAAACAGCAAGCCCGGCGCACGCTCCATTTGTCTCGCCGCTGGCTGTGCGGTCTGCGCCCTGTGGGCCACTTTAGCCATTGTTTGGCCGCCGCAACAATGGCCGAGGTGCGGCGCTATCCGTCCCGGCTCGGGTGGGCGCGGCAGCGGGAAATCGCCTCGTCTTTTTCTTTTCATTTCCCCCCTTTCCTTTCTTGCTTCTGCTGCTCCACCCGTCATCAGCTGTACTACACGACACAAGACCAAAACACTTGCTCACTTCCGCACTGTCGCCTGATAAACAAAGTAAGAGCCTACGGAATATCAGACCAGCTGGGTGGCTGGATTGAAGAGTTTTTAGCAAACAGAACACAGCATGTTGTTCTCAATGGAGAGACGTCTACAGAAGTTAAAGTAACCTCTGGCGTGCCACAGGGGAGTGTTATGGGACCATTGCTTTTCATAATATATATATATAAATGACCTAGTAGATAGTGTCGGAAGTTCCGTGTGGCTTTTCGCGGATGATGCTGTAGTATACAGAGAAGTTGCAGCATTAGAAAATTGCAGCGAAATGCAGGAAGATCTGCAACGGATAGACACTTGGTGCAGGGAGTCGCAACTGACCTTTAACATAGACAAGTGTAATGTATTGCGGATACATAGAAAGAAGGATCCTTTATTGTATGATTATATGATAGCGGAACAAACACTGGTAGCAGTTACTTCTGCAAAATATCTGGGAGTACGCGTACGGAACGATATGAAGTGGAATGATCATATAAAATTAATTGTTGGTAAGGCGGGTGCCAAGTTGAGATTCATTGGGAGAGTCTTTAGTAAATGTAGTCCATCAACAAAGGAGGTGGCTTACAAAACACTCGTTCGACCTATACTTGAATATTGCTCATCAGTGTGGGATCTGTACCAAGTCAGGTTGACAGAGGAGATAGAGAAGATCCAAAGAAGAGCGGCGCGTTTCGTTACAGGGTTATTTGGTAAGCGTGATAGCGTTACGGAGATGTTTAGCAAACTCGAGTGGCAGACTCCGCAAGAGAAGCGCTCTGCATCGCGGTGTAGCTTGCTGTCCAGGTTTCGAGAGGGTGCGTTTCTGCATAAGGTATCGAATATATTGCTTCCCCCTACTTATACCTCCCGAGGAGATCACGAATGTAAAATTAGAGAGATTCGAGCGCGCACGGAGGCTTCCCGGCAGTCGTTCTTCCCGCGAACCATACGCGACTGGAACAGGAAAGGGAGGTAATGACAGTGGCACGAAAAGTGCCCTCCGCCACACACCGTTGGGTGGCTTGCGGAGTATAAATGTAGATGTAGATGTAGATGTAGAGAGGCCAAAAGCGCCACTTGGCGGTAAAAACGTAAGCTCCATCCTGGGGATGGCATATATCACCAAAACAACTGGTTTTAGGTTATACCGTTTTCTTTTTCGTGCCTAGATTAACCCTACCGTTAAGACCGCTGAAAATAACCGGTTTTTGAAACGACCGATTTTCGATTTCTTATTGCCTGAGCCGCGGCGCTCGTGACTGGCGCGCAAGTATCTTGGATGTCCATTATCGATCCTTCGATGTTTCTTATCTTTGCTTGCCTTGTTTTCCGCATTCGCGGGGCGAGTGGCAGTTGACGTTTGCTCGGGCTACCTGCTGAGACGCCGCGAGGTACGAGGTGGGAAGCTACCACGTACGTATGGAGTTGGTTGTACGCGGTCTGCCGGTTCAGCATGAGGGATATGTGTTGGCTGCCTGCCTGTCTGCTCTCCTGATTTTGCTCGCCGTACCTTGCGATCGCCTGGCTTGGGTTGCTGCCTGGTGTATCCTACACGAGCCATCCTGCAGAAGTTAAGCAGCCTTGTGTTTCTTTAACGAAAAAGAGCAAATGTATTAGACTTTTGGTAACCAATTTTGGTGGCCTCTTAAGTGTGGCCTTAGCGTTTACACTGCCTTTGGGCACAGCTAATTCTTTTAAATTTAGTTGGGGTTCCCTGTCCTTTATAATCTTTTGAGGGTTTTATTTGAATTTTCTCTTTGGGGTTCCTTCCTTGTGCTTGGTTAAATGTTTACTTGTATAGCGGGAAGTGACTCCTGGTTAAAACTCGGAGAAGGTGTTTGATGTTACCGCCTCCTCACGCATTCGTCTTTTTAATTAAGTGTTGTCATCCCTTCGAGCGACTTGGTGTCACTTCTCGTTAATTAATGCTGGTTTATGTGTACTTAATTTTGAATTGGCCATTTGAATTAATATTCTGAGCGCAGTATATCACTAAGGCAACCTCATTGTATACCACCTTGTGCCCCGGTCTAGTACCTTAGTTTTCAGTGGCACGAGTTAGCTCCACCACCGGTTTTACTGATGTGCTCCCTTTAAAATCTTGTCTTGTAAAAGTTTGCCCCATGTGTGTCTGGGAACACAGAGATGAGCTTTAGTGAGACTTCAGTGCTAGTCGTTAATGGAATCTTCATTTTGGCTTGGCTTCCACTGAAGAGTTTAAGTGGAGCGTAGTATGTGTGATTTGTTATTCATTTAATTACTGTAAGTTTGTTTATTTAATGCGGAGCAAGACATTCAAAGACTGCTGGTATTAACTCCCCTAGTTGCTGGGTGTAGCTAATTCGTTCCAAATGGCCTACTACTTATTCAGTGGCAAGGCTGTTGATTAGTTGGTTACTGTGAGTACAAATTCACGCTATTTATTTGTTGCCGAAAATGTTAAAATGTCTGTGTCGTGATTCAATCACTGGCTACATGTTTGAGCTGAATTGATATAACGTTACATTACCTCCTTAAAATTTGTTGTCAGCAGAAACCCTTAAGAGAACTACGTTTTGTCACTGCTTATGTTAACCTTTACTGGGAGCAATATTTCGTGTAGTTAAATTTTGTCTTAAAATGTGTATTTCTCCGATGTAATAAATGAGTGATAAAAGAAAAAAGCAAAGGGGCCTGGTCCTTCCTATTGTGTCCGGTTTGTAACACGTATCAATTGCCATTCTTTTCAAAAATAAACGTAGACACTGAACAAAGACTGACAGCATTATGTCTTCAAAGACACATAGAATCAAAATACAAAATATATCAAAAATTGGTCCAGTTGAATTTTCTCATGTTGAGAAATCAGAAGGAGCGATCTGTTTTACCTGGTACAAACTTCACGAAGCCATGATCGCATAAATATTTCTTCATTTACAACAACCGGTTTCGACAGACTTTGCTGTGTTCCGCCCCTGGTAGCTGAGTGGTCAACGTGACAGAATGTCAATTCTAAGGGCCCGGCTGGGTCGGACCGCTGAAAATAACCGGTTTCTGAAATGACCAATTTTCGATCTTTTATTGCCATTCTTTTCAAAAATAAACGTAGACACTGAACAAAGACTGAATGCATTATATCTTCCAAGGTACATAGAACCAAAATACAAAATATAACAAAAATTAGTCCATTTGAATTTTCTCATGTTGAGAAATCGTAATGAGTGATCTGTTTTACCTGGTACAAACTTCCCGAAGCCAAGATCGCATATATCGGGTGATCAAAAAGTCAGTACAAATTTGAAAACTTGATAAACCACGGAATAATGTAGATATAGAGGTAAAAATTGACTCACATGCTTGGAATGACATGGGGTTTTTATTAGAACCAAAAGAAAACACCCCATATTGCTAGACGCGTGAAAGATCTCTTGCGCGCGTCGTTTGGTGATGATCGTGTGCTCAGCCGCCACTTTCGTCATGCTTGGCCTCCCAGGTTCCTAGACGTCAGTCCGTGCGATTATTGGCTTTGAGGTTACCTGAAGTCGCAAGTGTATCGTGATCGACCGACATCTCCAGGGACGTTGAAAGACAACATCCGACGCCAATGCCTCACCATAACTCCGGACATGCTGTTCACAACTTTATTCCTCCACTTCAGCTGTTGTTGAGGAATGATGGTGGACATATTGAGCATTTTCTGTAAAGAACATCATCTTTGCTTTGTCTTACTTTGTTATACTATTGCTATTCTGATCAGATGAGGCGCCATCTGTCGGACATTTTTTGAACGTTTGTATTTTTTAGGCTCTAATAAAACCCCATGTCATTCCAAGCATCTGTGTCAGTTTGTACCTCTCTATCTACATTATTAAGTGATTTATTCAATTTTCAAATTTATACTGACTTTTTGATCACCCGGTATATTTCTTTATTTACAACAAGCGGTTTCGACAGACTTAGCTGTCTGCTGCCCCCGGTAGCTGAGTGCTCAGCGCGACAGAATGTCAGTTCTAAGGGCCCGGGTACGATTCACAGCTGGGTCGGAGATTTTCTCCGCTCAGGGACTGGGTGTTGTGTTGTCCTAATCATCATCATTTCATCCCCATCGACGCGCAAGTTGCCCAAACGGCGTCAAATCGAAAGACATGCACACGGCGAACGGTCCACCCGACGGGAGGCCCTAGTCAAACGGTATTTTTATTTATCTTCAGATTTTTTTTTTAATATACAACTTATTCATTGTGAGTTGGAATCTCACGCGCCGGCCGGGATGGCCGGGCGGTTCTAGGCGCTTCAGTCTGGAACCGCGCGACCGCTACGGTCGCAGGTTCGATCCTGCCTCGGGCATGGATGTGTGTGCTGTCCTTAGGTTAGTTAGGTTTAAGTAGTTCTAAGCTCTAGGGGACTGATGATCTCAGAAGTTAAGTCCCATAGTGCTCAGAGCCATTTGAACCATTTTTGAATCTCACGCCAGGTTGTCATGTTAGTGGTTAAAATGCAGTACATTACACAAAGGATTGTCATAATTAAAATATTTAAAATGAAAAATTCATGTGCACATGGACATATCCATACATGTAGCGCTGACAGATGATTGTTACGTCGTAAAAATCACAGTACAGCACATCTGTTTACGTTACCTGGATGTTGTATATAAATAAATAGTTATGCGGTCTTGGCTTTAGACATTTTTTAATAATAATTAGGCCATCCGCCGTCCGCTCCTTTTCTCGAACAGTAATGAGGAGTTGAATACCACAAAAAATTATCCAGTGCTCTCCTACTGACTCTAATGTTTTAAAATTCCTGCTAAAGAACAATGTAGTAGTCAGGGATCGTGACACTATTTGAGCGTTACGAAAAGAATACTAAAGAGTGAAAACTGATGTTGGATAACACTATTTTTAGTGTTTGCCGTTTCCAAGGGTTACAAACAGAGAAAGACATATGTGGAGACAGGCAACAAATCAGCTACAGCCTGTTTTATTGTAAACTATGAATGAATTGTGAATTTTTTTATCTATTGCTGTTGCTATAACTTCCTTTCTGTTTCAGTATTTCATGTAAATGGTAGATAAAGAATAAGCTATCGTCTAAAATTTCTAGCGTTTTTTTTCTTTAATTATTTCGGACGAAAACCCAGTCTGTATTATTAAACTATATATCTTTACTTTTTACTGGGAAATGCAATTGATTTCTTATTGGAAAACCCGAAAACTGCTCTTTCAAAACTTTTCATAACTGGGATTCACGGTCACGTAAATTTGTTTGAAAGACATCATGTTTATGCCAGTGGCTGTTAAACGTTTTATTTTCACTACTGCAATTTCGGGCTTAGGCCATTGCCAAGTGCAGATGTTTTGGCTTTAAGCCATGTCAACTTTATACACGCTGACACATTTATATGGTGTTGTCATTTGCTGTTATATAAAATTCGCACTACTTAGCACGGTTACGCATATCCCTCCTCAATTCAAATTCTCATTTACATTTCAGCCCACGTGGTATTCCCCCCCAAACTCGAATAGCATTCCAGAGGCTCTTCAGATGTACTGGAATAGCACCTCAGCATCGATCGAAAGTGGGAATCCTGCCTGAGACCCTGGCATATGTATTTTAATCAATGAAAATTGAACATTTTCGAGTGTCAATTATGATACATGAAAAGTTTCAACGTCCATGCAGTCGCCATATATATATATATATATATATATATATATATATATATATATATATATATATATATACACTCCTGGAAACTGAAATAAGAACACCGTGAATTCATTGTCCCAGGAAGGGGAAACTTTACTGACACATTCCTGGGGTCAGATACATCACATGATCACACTGACAGAACCACAGGCACATAGACACAGACAACAGAGCATGCACAATGTCGGCACTAGTACAGTGTATATCCACCTTTCGCAGCAATGCAGGCTGCTATTCTCCCATGGAGACGATCGTAGAGATGCTGGATGTAGTCCTGTGGAACGGCTTGCCATGCCATTTCCACCTGGCGCCTCAGTTGGACCAGCGTTCGTGCTGGACGTGCAGACTGCGTGAGACGACGCTTCATCCAGTCCCAAACATGCTCAATGAGGGACAGATCCGGAGATCTTGCTGGCCAGGGTAGTTGACTTACACCTTCTAGAGCACGTTGGGTGGCACGGGATACATGCGGACGTGCATTGTCCTGTTGGAACAGCAAGTTCCCTTGCCGGTCTAGGAATGGTAGAACGATGGGTTCGATGACGGTTTGGATGTACCGTGCACTATTCAGTGTCCCCTCGACGATCACCAGTGGTGTACAGCCAGTGTAGGAGATCGCTCCCCACACCATGATGCCGGGTTTTGGCCCTGTGTGCCTCGGTCGTATGCAGTCCTGATTGTGGCGCTCACCTGCACGGCGCCAAACACGCATACGACCATCATTGGCACCAAGGCAGAAGCGACTCTCATCGCTGAAGACGACACGTCTCCATTCGTCCCTCCATTCACGCCTGTCGCGACACCACTGGAGGCGGGCTGCACGATGTTGAGGCGTGAGCGGAAGACGGCCTTACGGTGTGCGGGACCGTAGCCCAGCTTCATGGAGACGGTTGCGAATGGTCCTCGCCGATACCCCAGGAGCAACAGTGTCCCTAATTTGCTGGGAAGTGGCGGTGCGGTCCCCTACGGCACTGCGTAGGATCCTACGGTCTTGGCGTGTATCCGTGCGTCGCTGCGGTCCGTTCCCAGATCGACGGGCACGTGCACCTTCCGCCGACCACTGGCGACAACATCGATGTACTGTGGAGACCTCACGCCCCACGTGTTGAGCAATTCGGCGGTACGTCCACCCGGCCTCCCGCATGCCCACTATACGCCCTCGCTCAAAGTCCGTCATCTGCACATACGGTTCACGTCCACACTGTCGCGGCATACTACCAGTGTTAAAGACTGCGATGGAGCTCCGTATGCCACGGCAAACTGGCTGACACTGACGGCGGCGGTGCACAAATGCTGCGCAGCTAGCGCCATTCGACGGCCAACACCGCGGTTCCTGGTGTGTCCACTTTGCCGTGCGTCTGATCATTGCTTGTACAGCCCCATCGCAGTGTCCGGAGGAAGTATGGTGGGTCTGACACACCGGTGTCAATGTGTTCTTTTTTCCATTTCCAGGAGTGTATATACGAGGGGCGTTCAGAAAGTAAGCTCCGATCGGTCGCGAAATGGAAACGACTATGAAAATCCGATAAAGCTTTGCACAGATGTGTTGGGTAGTGTCTCTAGTATAACCCCAGTTAGCATCACGTCGCTCTTCTCATTTCTGAGCTCGCAGTGAGTGCGTAAAGATGTCTAGAAAATAGTGTCTGCCGCCAAGTACGAGGGCCTGGTGAGAAATTTCGCCTGAAGCTATGCAGCCAACATTACATAACTGTCGTGCTGTTTCTTCTTCAAGACAATTCTCAGCCGCATTCTGCGGGGGCAATGAAGATGCTCCTGCATCGTTTTCAAATGGAAATGTGAGATTACCCACAATACAGTCCGCAATTGTCTCCCCCTGAGTTTCATCTCTGGTCACATGAACGGCTGTCTTTGAAGACAACATTTTGACACACACAACGAGGTGTAGGCCAGCGTGGAGAATTGGCGGAAAGCACTGGCGGCTGCCTTCTATGATGAGGCTATTGAAAAGTTGGTACAACGCTATGACAAAAGTCTAAGTCAGAACGGCGACTACGTAGAGAAGTAGCTGAAAGGTGTAGCTAATTGTTACAAGTAAAACATTTCTGATGTTCACTGTGGTTTCAATTTGGCAATCAATCGGAGCTTACTTTCTGAACAGGCCTCGTATATATATATATATATATATATATATATATATATATATATACTCCTGGAAATTGAAATAAGAACACCGTGAATTCATTGTCCCAGGAAGGGGAAACTTTATTGACACATTCCTGGGGTCAGATACATCACATGATCACACCGACAGAACCACAGGCACATAGACACAGGCAACAGAGCATGCACAATGTCGGCACTAGTACAGTGTATATCCACCTTTCGCAGCAATGCAGGCTGCTATTCTCCCATGGAGACGATCGTAGAGATGCTGGATGTAGTCCTGTGGAACGGCTTGCCATGCCATTTCCACCTGGCGCCTCAGTTGGACCAGCGTTCGTGCTGGACGTGCAGACCGCTTGAGACGACGCTTCATCCAGTCCCAAACATGCTCAATGGGGGACAGATCCGGAGATCTTGCTGGCCAGGGTAGTTGACTTACACCTTCTAGAGCACGTTGGGTGGCACGGGATACAAGCGGACGTGCATTGTCCTATTGGAACAGCAAGTTCCCTTGCCGGTCTAGGAATGGTAGAACGATGGGTTCGATGACGGTTTGGATGTACCGAGCACTATTCAGTGTCCCCTCGACGATCACCAGTGGTGTACGGCCAGTGTAGGAGATCGCTCCCCACACCATGATGCCGGGTGTTGGCCCTGTGTGCCTCGGTCGTATGCAGTCCTGATTGTGGCGCTCACCTGCACGGCGCCGAACACGCATACGACCATCATTGGCACCAAGGCAGAAGCGACTCTCATCGCTGAAGACGACACGTCTCCATTCGTCCCTCCATTCACGCCTGTCGCAACACCACTGGAGGCGGGCTGCACGATGTTGGGGTGTGAGCGGAAAACGGCCTAACGGTGTGCGGGACCGTAGCCCAGCTTCATGGAGACGGTTGCGAATGGTCCTCGCCGATACCCCAGGAGCAACAGTGTCCCTAATTTGCTGGGAAGTTGCGGTGCGGTCCCCTACGGCTCTGCGTAGGATCCTACGGTCTTGGCGTGCATCCGTGCGTCGCTGCGGTCCGGTCCCAGGTCGACGGGCACGTGCACCTTCCGCCGACCACTGGCGACAACATCGATGTACTGTGGAGACCTCACGCCCCACGTGTTGAGCAATTCGGCGGTACGTCCACCCGGCCTCCCGCATGCCCACTATACGTCCTCGCTCAAAGTCCGTCAACTGCACATACGGTTCACGTCCACGCAGTCGCGGCATGCTACCAGTGTTAAAGACTGCGATGGAGCTCCGTATGCCACGGCAAAGTGGCTGACACTGACGGCGGCGGTGCACAAATGCTGCGCAGCTAGCGCCATTCGACGGCCAACACCGCGGTTCCTGGTGTGTCCGCTGTGCCGTGCGTGTGATCATTGCTTGTACAGCCCTCTCGCAGTGTCCGGAGCAAGTATGGTGGGTCTGACACACCGGTGTCAATGTGTTCTTTTTTCCATTTCCAGGAGTGTATATATATATACCACAGATGTTTGAGCCCTAATTTCTCATATCTTTGTGGTATTTAAGCGAAATGGTCATTGAATTGCCTAAAGAGCTGGTACAGGCATGCGTGTTCAAATACAGAGATATGTGAACAGGCAGAATAAGGCCTTGCGGTTGGCAACGCCTGTATAAGACAGCAAGCGCCTGGCGCAGTTGTTAGATCGGTTACTTCTGCTACAATGGCAGGTTGTCAATATTTAGGTGAGTTCGTACGTGTCGTTATAACGGCGCACGAGCGGTGGGACACAGCATCTCCGACGTAACTATGAAATCGGGCTTTTCCCGTACGACCATTTCACGTGAGTATCTTGAATATCAGGAATCCGGTGAAACATCAAATCTCCGACATCGCGGCCGGAAAGAGATCGTGCAAGAACGGGACTAATGACGACTGAAGAGGACCGTTCAACGTGACATACGTGCAACCCTTCCGCAGACTGCAGCAGATTTCAGTGCTGGACCATCAACAAGTGTGAACCACTCAACAAAGCATCATCGGTATGGACTTTCGGAGCCGAAGCTTTACGCCTCGCCTGGGCCCGTCACCACCGACATTGGACTGTTCATTTGGAAATTTGTGGTAAGTCCCTATGGGACCAAATTGCTGAGGTCATCTGTCATTAGGCTTGCACAGTACTTAATTCAACTTGAACTAGCTTACCCTAAGGACAACACAGCCATGCCCGAGGGGGGCAAGGTCTGCGAACCGGACTGTTGATGACTGGAAACATGTTGCCGCGTCGAACGAGTCTCGTTTCAAATTGTATCGAGCGATTAGACTTGTACGGGTATGGAGACAACCTCATGAATGCATGAACCACGCATGTCAGCAGGGGACTGTTGCAGCTGGTGGAGGCTCTGTAATGGTGTGGGGCGTGTGTAGTTGGAGTGATAGGGGACCCCTGATACGTCTAGATACGACTCTGACAGCAGACACGTACGTAAGCATACTGCCTGATCACCTACATCCATTCATGTCCATTCCGGCGGACTTGGCAATTCCAGCAGGACAATGCGACACCCCTCACATCCAGAAATGCTAGAGAGTGGCTCCAGGAACGCTCCTCTGAGTTTAAACACTTCCGCTGGTCACCAGACTCCCCAGACATGAACATTATTGGCCATATCTGGGATGCCTTGCAATGTGCTGTTCACAAGAGATCCCCCTCCCCCCTCCGCTCGTACTCTTAGGGATTTAGGGACAGCCCTGCAGGATTTATGGTGTCAGTTCCCTCCAACACTGCTTCAGACATTAGTCGAGTCCATGCCACGTTATGTTGCGGCACTTCTGCGTGCTCGCGGGGTTCCCCAGTATTAGTCAGTTGTACCAATTTCTTTAGCTCTGCAGTGTATGTTAGTGCCAGTTGAATCGTTTTACGGTCGGTTCTCTAAATTTTCTCAAAATTTTGTCCTCCAGGAACTCCCATTTGAGCTTCCGAATCACAATAACACTTGCGTTTTGTTGGAACCTACCGGTAACAAATCTAGTAGCCCGCCTCTGACTTGCTTCGAGCTCTTCCTTTAATCCGACCTGGTACGCATCCCGAACGCTCGAACAGTACTCAAGAATAGGTCGCACTAACGTCCTTTTCTAAAATTCTCCCAATAAACCGACATCGACCGACATCCCTACCACAATCCTATCATGCTAGTTCTAAGTCATACAGCTTTGCAACATTTCGCCCAGATATTTAAGCGACACGACTGTGTCAAACAGGTCAGCAGTAATTATGTGTCTGAATATTACCGGTTTGTTTTCCTACTCTTCCGTATTAACTTATATTTTTCTACATTTAGTGCTAGCTGCCATTCATCACACCAACTATAAATTTTGTGTAAGTCATCTTGTATCCTCCTATACTCACTCGACACCTTCACATACACCACAGCATCATCAGCAAACAACAGATCTGACAACCTGTTCCATGTCGTCGTATCTTCGTTAATAGTCTGCAGTGGGTCACCGTGTCAGATGCTTTACGGAAAAATAGAAATATGGAATTTGAAACGACATTATTATCAACAATCAACCGCAGATTGCGGCCCTCACTGACCGTCAGATTATTACGTATATAGAAAACAACAGGGGTTCTTCACTGGGGCACGTCTTACGATACCCTTGTCTCTTATGAATACTCGCCATCGAGGATAACATGTGGATTCTGTTACTTACGAAGTCTCCCAGCCACTGACATATTTGGAAACGTGTCCCCTATGCTCGTAACTTCGTTAACAGGCTGCAGTGGAGATATGGGTCTGTCAACACCTGTTTGAGACGCAGGGGAAGCCCAATTCGAGGAAGGTGTTTGGTATTGGCCGTCTCCTTGAAGTTTTCGAACCACGTCGTCATGTAACGTCCCCTTAGAAAAATTCTAAATGACTGTGCTGATAAACCTCTTACGTTATTTGATTTTCAAACAGCCGAGCAGAACTGAACGTACTCAGACATTTCGCTCTTTACCTATTCTGATCATCAATAATCAGATACACGATATTTTTAGCGCAACGCAATCTGACTTCCAATAATCCCCACAAAAGAATGGCCCTGACTAACAATAACCTATACCTTTCATGAATCACTTACCTCACAAAAATCTTCGTTACTCGAACTACTGCAATACAGAGAGCGCCAATACTGCCAGCTAAATGAAAGATTCTAACTACTGAAGGCACTAACTACTGATAGGCATAGTTGGCAAATGAAAGATTTTCATAGAGAACAAACAATATATTTACCTTAATAGTGATCAAAGGATGTTACAAAAAGGTACGGCCAAACTTTCAGGAGACATTCCTCACTCACAAAGAAAGAAAGTATGTTATGTGGACATGTGTCCGGAAACGCTTACTTACCATGTTAGAGCTCATTTTATTACTTCTCTTCAAATCACATTAATCATGGAATGGAAACAGACAGCAACAGAACGTACCAGCGTGACTTCAAACACTTTGTTACAGGAAATGTTCAAAATGTCCTCCGTTAGCGAGGATACATGCATCCACCCTCCGTCGCATGGAATCCCTGATGCACTGATGCAGCCCTGGAGAATGGCGTATTGTATCACAGCCGTCCACAATACGAGCACGAAGAGTCTCTACATTTGGTACCGGGGTTGCGTAGACAAGAGCTTTCAAATGCCCCCATAAATGAAAGTCAAGAGGGTTGAGGTCAGGAGAGCGTGGATGCCATGGAATTGGTCCGCCTCTACCAATCCATCGGTCACCGAATCTGTTGTTGAGAAGCGTACGAACACTTCGACTGAAATGTGCAGGAGCTCCATCGTGCATGAACCACATGTTGTGTCGTACTTGTAAAGGGACATGTTCTAGCAGCACAGGTAGAGTATCCCGTATGAAATCATGATAACGTGCTCCATTGAGCGTAGGTGGAAGAACATGGGGCCCAATCAAGACATCACCGTTAATGCCTGCCGAAACGTTCACAGAAAATCTGTGTTGATGACGTGATTGCACAATTGCGTGCGGATTCTCGTCAACGCACACATGTTGATTGTGAAAATTTACAATTTGATCACGTTGGAATGAAGCCATACTGACGAAACTAAAATGAGCTCTAACATGGAAATTAAGCGTTTCCCGATACATGTCCACATAACATATTTTCTTTATTTGTGTGTGAGGAATGTTTGCTGAAAGTTTGGCCGTACCTTTTTGTAACACCCTGTATATATATATATATCAGTTCATGACATCCAGTCTTACAAATTTCCTTTTTCTGACGGACACACGTCCAGATCGTCCGCTCTCAAAACTCCGCCATCTCTCTCCCCACATCCACCACTGCTGGCGGCTCACCTCCAACTGCGCAACGCTACGCGCTGTTCACATCCAACTACCCACCACTACACAAGCGAGTCTTCCAGCAATGCCAACCAGCTACAGACTGCACACAGCACTGTCAGTGATTTTCATATAGAGCGCTACGTAGCCTTACCAACTTAAAAACCTAAACAGCCTACTTACAATTATGCTTGTTTTTCGCCGCTGGTCCCGTAACGTACTGGCGTCGCTATTCCGCCGCTCTGTAGACACAGTTTTGGATTCTGGACACCAGATGACACGTCGCAGCCTCTTCAGCCATTCTGATGAACTCCGAGTCAAATCTGTAACAGAGAACGAATGAAAAAAAAAAACTGATTTCTGAGGTACTAAATGTCTTACGACAATCCACGATCCTCTGTTTCTATTCCTTTGATAGCGGTACTTGATGGACACTTTAGTTATATCAAGATTCGACTGTAGGAGGATACAAGATGACTTGGACAGGATTTGTGATTGGTGTAAAGAATGGCAGCTAACTCTAGATGTAGATAAATGTAAATTAATGTACACTCCTGGAAATGGAAAAAAGAACACATTGACACCGGTGTGTCAGACCCACCATACTTGCTCCGGACACTGCGAGAGGGCTGTACAAGCAATGATCACACGCACGGCACAGCGGACACACCAGGAATCGCGGTGTTGGCCGTCGAATGGCGCTAGCTGCGCAGCATTTGTGCACCGCCGCCGTCAGTGTCAGCCAGTTTGCCGTGGCATACGGAGCTCCATCGCAGTCTTTAACACTGGTAGCATGCCGCGACAGCGTGGACGTGAACCGTATGTGCAGTTGACGGACTTTGAGCGAGGGCGTATAGTGGGCATGCGGGAGGCCGGGTGGACGTACCGCCGAATTGCTCAACACGTGGGGCGTGAGGTCTCCACAGTGCATCGATGTTGTCGCCAATGGTCGACGGAAGGTGCACGTGCCCGTCGACCTGGGACCGGACCGCAGCGACGCACGGATGCACGCCAAGACCGTAGGATCCTACGCAGTGCCGTAGGGGACCGCACCGCAACTTCCCAGCAAATTAGGGACACTGTTGCTCCTGGGGTATCGGCGAGGACCATTCGCAACCGTCTCCATGAAGCTCGGCTACGGTCCCGCACACCGTTAGGCCGTCTTCCGCTCACGCCTCAACATCGTGCAGCCCGCCTCCAGTGGTGTCGCGACAGGCGTGAATGGAGGGACGAATGGAGACGTGTCGTCTCAAGCGATGAGAGTCGCTTCTGCCTTGGTGCCAATGATGGTCGTATGCGTGTTTGGCGCCGTGCACGTGAGCGCCACAATCAGGACTGCATACGACCGAGGCACACAGGGCCAACACCCGGCATCATGGTGTGGGGAGCGATCTCCTACACTGGCCGTACACCACTGGTGATCGTCGAGGGGACACTGAATAGTGCACGGTACATCCAAACCGTCATCGAACCCATCGTTCTACCATTCCTAGACCGGCAAGGGAACTTGCTGTTCCAACAGGACAATGCACGTCCGCATGTATCCCGTGCCACCCAACGTGCTCTAGAAGGTGTAAGTCAACTACTCTGGCCAGCAAGATCTCCGGATCTGTCCCCCATTGAGCATGTTTGGGACTGGATGAAGCGTCGTCTCACGCGGTCTGCACGTCCAGCACGAACGCTGGTCCATCTGAGGCACCAGATGGAAATGGCATGGCAAGCCGTTCCACAGGACTACATCCAGCATCTCTACGATCGTCTCCATGGGAGAATAGCAGCCTGCATTGCTGCGAAAGGTGGATATACACTGTACTAGTGCCGACATTGTGCATGCTCTGTTGCCTGTGTCTATGTGCCTGTGGTTCTGTCAGTGTGATCATGTGATGTATCTGACCCCAGGAATGTGTCAATAAAGTTTCCCCTTCCTGAGACAATGAATTCACGGTGTTCTTATTTCAATTTCCAGGAGTGTAGATGAATAGGAAACAGAATCCCGTAATGCTTGAATACTCCATTAGTAGTGTAGCGCTTGACACAGTCACGTAGTCACGTCGATTAAATATTTGGGCGTAACATTGCAGAGCGATATGAAGTGGGACAAGCATGTAATGGTGGTTGTGGGGAAGGCGGATAGTCGTCTTCGGTTCATTGGTAGAGTTTTGGAAAGATGTGATTCATCTGTAAAGGAGACCGCTTATAAAACACTAATACGACCTATTCTTGAGTACTGCTCGAGCGTTTGGGATCCCTATCAGGTCGGATTGAGGGATGACATAGAAGCAATTCAGAGGCGGGCTGCTAGACTTGTTACTGGTAGGTCTGATCATCACGCGAGTGTTACGGAAATGCTTCAGGAACTCGGGTGGGGGTCTCTAGAGGAAAGGAGGCGTTCTTTTCGTGAATCGCTGCTGAGGAAATTTAGAGAACCAGCATTTGAGGCTGACTGCAGTACAATTTTACTGCCGGCAACTTACATTTCGCGGAAAGACCACAAAGATAAGATAAGAGGGATTAGGGTTCGTACAGGCGCACATAGGCAGTCATTTTTCCCTCGTTATGTTTGGGAGTGGAACAGGGAGAGAAGATGCTAGTTGTGGTGCGAGGTACCCTCCGCCACGCATCGTATGGTGGACTGCGGAGTATGTATGTAGATGTAGATTTTAAATATTACTGAAACAGCAACTGTTAAAATTCTTCACGGTTAATGATAACAGCCAAACAGCTGACCACGGTTTCGGTATATCTGAGTATAACTTCATCAGAAGCAAAATACACTAAAATCACATCCTGCTGTGGAGATACATAACTGACGACGCCTTTGGCATAATTGTTTTATCTCCACTGCAGAATCTGATTTTGGTGTATTTTACTTCTGATGAAGGTATATTTAGATATACCGAAACCGTGGTCAAGAATTTTAATAAATCTTTATCCAGCAAGTGTTTGGCTGCTATCATTTACCATGTATAAGAAAATGGTTCAAATGGCTCTGAGCACTATGGGACTTAACATCTGAGGTCAACAGTCCCCTAGACTTAGAACTACTTAAACCTAACTAAGGACATCACGCACATCTATACCCGAGGCAGGATTCGAACCTGCGACCGTAGCGGTAGCGCCGTTCCAGACTGAAGCGCCTAGAACCGCTCGGCCACTCCACTCCGGCCGGCCTGTATAAGAATATAGACTGAATAACTTATATGCTGTAAAAACGAGAGGGTGAACTGCACATTGTTTTCCATTTGTAAAAACAAATCGAAGAAAAGCCAAGGGAAGCGGCTCCTTTTTAGTAAATGAATAAGAAATGGGCCCGACTGGACAGCAGATAGTTAGAGAATATCTTGTGTTCCTCACGTCGAAATACTTGACAGTTGAAGTCCCCAATTTCCGCATTGCGGATGCAACATGGTGATGGTGTGGGCAACTCTGCAGAGTTCCCGCAATAATTCTCCCTTTTTCATTAAGCGGCTTATATTCGTTTTCAAGACGTAATCACCCATCCGTCACTGGATTTTTAACTAATCCGACCCTCCTTCAGTATTGCATACATACGCATACACACACACGACCACCGCCCCCTCCACACATGCACGCGCGCACATACACACACACGAACACTAACAAGAGCGTGTCTCCGTCGCCCTCTCTCTATCAGTATGCGAAGCTCCGCTCCGTTCACTTGCCGACATATTGGTGCCCATTTTTGTAATTTCGAACCCCCCCCAGCCCAGAGCCCGATGCGGAACGTGTGCAGGCGGCTGCCCTGGGTTGGGGGATTCCCCCGTCTCTATCTGCCGCGGATCTCTGCAGCGGCCGTAGCTGCGGTGCTGGGCAAATCAGTGCGCGCGAACACACACTCACACACACATACACACACAGGCGGTGGCGCATCAGCCGCGGTGTGATGGTGTGGGTGTTGCAGGGGGTCAGGTGGAGGGGGGAGGGATGTAATTACGAGACGAGCGCTCCTCCCCCACCCCCTGCCCCCACCCCTCTGGTGGCGTACTTGCTCTGCTGTCGATTTTTCATGCGCGGCCGTCACATGCGTCTGACACGCACCAGCCGCCACCGACGCCGCTGCCGCCGACGCCACCACCCCCGCAATCTGCATATCGGGGCAATTCCTCTCGCGCAGCGGCGCGGAGGATACCAGAGCAGAGGCGGCGCCCTTTATTAAAACGGCCACGCTGGCTGGCTCCTGATGATGCGCTCCGATTCTTGAAACGCCGCTCTTTCTTATTGTTTCCCGACACTGTCTTTTACCACTCGGCAGCTGCTGGACCCTGTGGGCGGGGGGGGGGGGGGGGGGGGGAGGATACACAGCTCACTGTGTCTATCGTGACACCCAGCAACATGCCAAATCAAAACAAATGTGGCGTGAAGCCACTGATATGCGACCATTTTTACGTAATTTGGAGGTTGTTTCAGTGCCATAACAGACGCTACAACAATACATTCAAGTTAAAGGTTGTGTGGTATTTTCTTTAATGTCGCTTTTTGATTCAGTATTGGTTAAAAACAGTCTTGGTTGCAATTTTAGTTTATTTTTCAACGATGCATTTCGCCTTATTTAGGCATCTTAAGTTTATCTACATAGAAAACAGAGGACAAATACATCTATTTAAGAATAGCGATCGCATCGTGCTTACTTGGATAACCTATAAGCATGCATAAACAGATCACCTATTGAAAATATATACAGATCACTTATTGAAAGAGCAAATACCTTAATTTGCTTTTTCTTAAGAATCCTTTAGTCAGTGCAGCCAAAGGGCATCGTCGAATATGTCAGGCCAACATCGCCTTCGTTAAACTCAGTAAACACTAGAAATATAGAATAGTAAAATCATTACCTTTTATAGATGGACGCGAGAGGAACCAAGATCTGCATAACGCGTTCCTGTTCACAGGAGTGAGTAACAGAGTAAGATGGGGGCTCGGGTAGTAAGCATAATGCGCCCCAGCGTCGTGTGCCAGTACTGTAGCCTAATACAGAAGCACCTCAAGAGGTGGCGCTGCGACGCAGCAGTGGTTAAAAATGAGAGCTCGTAAACTGGATATACATACCCACTAAAACTTTATAAATGTAATTCACATAAAGCATTGATAAGAAGGAATTACTAGGGGCAACACCTGTGCTTAACTTATCCTAAAATATAAATGAAGGCGGTAAATTTAAAATGAGAAACCAAGGTGTATAGTACAACACACAGATGAAGTACATAAACAGATTTTTCGTATCATCTACCACTAGAACAATGTTGACTGGAATACTCCCTTTCGAATTCTGAAGGTGGCAGGGGTAAAATACAAGGAGCGAAAGGCTGTTTACAATTTGTACAGAAACCAGATGGCAGTAATAAGAGTCGAGGGACATGAAACGGAAGCAGTGGTTGGGAAGGGAGTGAGACAGGGTTGTAGCCTCTCCCCGGTGTTATTCAATCTGTATATTGAGCAAGCAGTGAAGGAAACAAAAGAAAAATTTGGAGTAGGAATTAAAATCCATGGAGAAGAAATAAAAACTTTGAGGTTCGCCGATGACATCGTAATTCTGTCAGAGACAGCAAAGAACTTGGAGGAGCAGTTGAACGGAATGGACAGTGTCTTGAAAGAAGGATATAAGATGAACATCAACAGAAGCAAAACGAGTATAATCGTCGGGTGATGCTGAGGGAATTAGATTAGGAAATGAGACACTTAAAGTAGTAAAGGAATTTTGTTATTTGGGGAGCAAAATAACTAGTGATGGTCGAAGTAGAGAAGATATAAAATGTAGACTGGCAATGGCAAGGAAAACGTTTCTGAAGAAGAGAAATTTGTTGACATCGAGTATAGATTTAAGTGTCAGGAAGTCGTTTCTGAAAGTATTTATGTGGAGTGTAGCCATGTATGGAAGTGAAAGATGGACGATAACTAGATTGTACAAGAAGAGAATAGACGCTTTCGAAATGTGGTGCTACAGAAGAATGCTGAAGATTAGATGGGTAGATCATATAACTAATGAGGGGTATTGAATATGATTGGAGAGAAGAGAAGTTTTTGGCACAACTTGAGTAGAAGAAGGGATCGGTTGGTAGGACATGTTCTGAGGCATCAAGGGATCACCAATTTAGTATTGGAGGGCAGCGTGGAGGGTAAAAATCGTAGAGGGAGACCAAGAGATGAATACACTAAGCAGATCCAGAAGGATGTAGGCTGCAGTAGGTACTGGGAGATGAAGCAGCTTGCACAGGATAGAGTAGCATGGAGAACTGCATGAAACCAGTCTCAGGACTGAAGACCACAACAACAACAACAACAACAACATACCACTAGAATTTCAAATAAAGAGGTCGCCCATATAACACTCAATACTGCGTCATTCGGAGCTAGAACGTCTAGCAAGAAAACTTTTTTTTTATAAAATACAAGTAAAATTATGGGGCTTAAAAAATACACACCAACGTGGAAGACGGACGTTATGCGGGTAAACGTCCCCCCCCCCCCTTTTTTTATGCTTACATTGAAATGTATAAGATGCGACATCATTTAAAGCGACAAACTCACAAGTATCCTATTTGAGAAAAAAGAAAAAACCCTAATGGCTTGACTAAGAAGACATAAGACCAGAGAGTAACAGGGCTCATATTTAGGCAGAACTACGAGTGCTCCAGGATTACATTAATAACACCGATTTCATAACTTCTAAAAAGGCCTTATTGGCGCCAAATATTTGGCCGTTAAGGAGGGACAAATCTTTGTCTTCCATATGCCTAAATATTTCAATTTCTTCCAAAATGTTTAACTTCTTACCCTTTTGCGCAAAATACAAAATCTTAAGATTTCGTACTTGCGCAGGACTATGGCCACTGGCTTTAAGGTGTTGGGCAAAGGCAGAGTTCTGTTTTACCTGTCCTCATCTGTTTAGAAGATGTTCTTGCAATCTAATTTTGAAGGTTCTGCCTGTTTGTCCAACATATCCTGCATTACAATCGCGACACTCCAGCAGATATACCCCGATGCTAAAAGGTTGTTCTTTTTAGGTGATTGATTATGTATGTACATAAACTGGGGATTGGTAGCCAACATGAGTGAAACGCCCGTTAAACCCACTGGGCAGAACAAGTAATAGGGTTGTGGAAAGGGCCAAGGGTTGAAGTCCGTTTCTGCTTGTAATTGTCATTTATTGTAATTTAGCAACTCTTTCACGGCTGAAGGCCTCCAACAAGAAATATTAACAAGATAAAAATCCAATTAAGATAGCAATAAAATAATTCAAAACAGCAACATAAGCAAAGTGCAATACAAATGGCTGAGTGCCACAATTTATTTCCAGAATTTTAGAATACATACCACAGACCTTTAAAGGCAGAAGGCCAACAAGGAATCTTTAAAAAATCAAAAATTCAATTAAAATAGCAATAAAATACCCTCCTGGAAATTGAAACAAGAACACCCTGAATTCATTGTCCCAGGAAGGGGAAACTTTATTGACACATTCCTGGGGTCAGATACATCACATGATCACACTGACAGAACCACAGGCACATAGACACAGGCAACAGAGCATGCACAATGTCGGCACTAGTACAGTGTATATTCACCTTTCGCAGCAATGCAGGCTGGTATTCTCCCATGGAGACGATCGTAGAGATGCTGGATGTAGTCCTGTGGAACGGCTTGCCATGCCATTTCCACCTGGCGCCTCAGTTGGACCAGCGTTCGTGCTGGACGTGCAGACCGCGTGAGACGACGCATCATCCAGTCCCAAACATGCTCAATGGGGGACAGATCCAGAGATCTTGCTGGCCAGGGTAGTTGACTTACACCTTCTAGAGCACGTTGGGTGGCACGGGACACATGCGGACGTGCATTGTCCTGTTGGAACAGCAAGTTCCCTTGCCGGTCTAGGAATGGTAGAACGATGGGTTCGATGACGGTTTGGATGTACCGTGCACTATTCAGTGTCCCCTCGACGATCACCAGTGGTGTACGGCCAGTGTAGGAGATCGCTCCCCACACCATGATGCCGGGTGTTGGCCCTGTGTGCCTCGGTCGTATGCAGTCCTGATTGTGGCGCTCACCTGCACGGCGCCAAACACGCATACGACCATCATTGGCATCAACGCAGAAGCGACTCTCATCGCTGAAGACGACAAGTCTCCATTCGTCCCTCCATTCACGCCTGTCGCGACACCACTGGAGGCGGGCTGCACGATGTTGGGGCGTGAGCGGAAGACGGCCTAACGGTGTGCGGGACCGTAGCCCAGCTTCATGGAGACGGTTGCGAATGGTCCTCGCCGATACCCCAGGAGCAACACTGTCCCTAATTTGCTGGGAAGTTGCGGTGCGGTCCCCTACGGCTCTGCGTAGGATCCTACGGTCTTGGCGTGCATCCGTGCGTCGCTGCGGTCCGGTCCCAGGTCGACGGGCACGTGCACCTTCCGCCGACCACTGGCGACAACATCGATGTACTGTGGAGACCTCACGCCCCACGTGTTGAGCAATTCGGCGGTACGTCCACCCGGCCTCCCGCATGCCCACTATACGTCCTCGCTCAAAGTCCGTCAACTGCACATACGGTTCACGTCCACGCAGTCGCGGCATGCTACCAGTGTTAAAGACTGCGATGGAGCTCCGTATGCCACGGCAAAGTGGCTGACACTGACGGCGGCGGTGCACAAATGCTGCGCAGCTAGCGCCATTCGACGGCCAACACCGCGGTTCCTGGTGTGTCCGCTGTGCCGTGCGTGTGATCATTGCTTGTACAGCCCTCTCGCAGTGTCCGGAGCAAGTATGGTGGGTCTGACACACCGGTGTCAATGTGTTCTTTTTTCCATTTCCAGGAGTGTATATATATATACCACAGATGTTTGAGCCCTAATTTCTCATATCTTTGTGGTATTTAAGCGAAATGGTCATTGAATTGCCTAAAGAGCTGGTACAGGCATGCGTGTTCAAATACAGAGATATGTGAACAGGCAGAATAAGGCCTTGCGGTTGGCAACGCCTGTATAAGACAGCAAGCGCCTGGCGCAGTTGTTAGATCGGTTACTTCTGCTACAATGGCAGGTTGTCAATATTTAGGTGAGTTCGTACGTGTCGTTATAACGGCGCACGAGCGGTGGGACACAGCATCTCCGACGTAACTATGAAATCGGGCTTTTCCCGTACGACCATTTCACGTGAGTATCTTGAATATCAGGAATCCGGTGAAACATCAAATCTCCGACATCGCGGTCGGAAAGAGATCGTGCAAGAACGGGACTAATGACGACTGAAGAGGACCGTTCAACGTGACATACGTGCAACCCTTCCGCAGACTGCAGCAGATTTCAGTGCTGGACCATCAACAAGTGTGAACCACTCAACAAAGCATCATCGGTATGGACTTTCGGAGCCGAAGCTTTACGCCTCGCCTGGGCCCGTCACCACCGACATTGGACTGTTCATTTGGAAATTTGTGGTAAGTCCCTATGGGACCAAATTGCTGAGGTCATCTGTCATTAGGCTTGCACAGTACTTAATTCAACTTGAACTAGCTTACCCTAAGGACAACACAGCCATGCCCGAGGGGGGCAAGGTCTGCGAACCGGACTGTTGATGACTGGAAACATGTTGCCGCGTCGAACGAGTCTCGTTTCAAATTGTATCGAGCGATTAGACTTGTACGGGTATGGAGACAACCTCATGAATGCATGAACCACGCATGTCAGCAGGGGACTGTTGCAGCTGGTGGAGGCTCTGTAATGGTGTGGGGCGTGTGTAGTTGGAGTGATAGGGGACCCCTGATACGTCTAGATACGACTCTGACAGCAGACACGTACGTAAGCATACTGCCTGATCACCTACATCCATTCATGTCCATTCCGGCGGACTTGGCAATTCCAGCAGGACAATGCGACACCCCTCACATCCAGAAATGCTAGAGAGTGGCTCCAGGAACGCTCCTCTGAGTTTAAACACTTCCGCTGGTCACCAGACTCCCCAGACATGAACATTATTGGCCATATCTGGGATGCCTTGCAATGTGCTGTTCACAAGAGATCCCCCTCCCCCCTCCGCTCGTACTCTTAGGGATTTAGGGACAGCCCTGCAGGATTTATGGTGTCAGTTCCCTCCAACACTGCTTCAGACATTAGTCGAGTCCATGCCACGTTATGTTGCGGCACTTCTGCGTGCTCGCGGGGTTCCCCAGTATTAGTCAGTTGTACCAATTTCTTTAGCTCTGCAGTGTATGTTAGTGCCAGTTGAATCGTTTTACGGTCGGTTCTCTAAATTTTCTCAAAATTTTGTCCTCCAGGAACTCCCATTTGAGCTTCCGAATCACAATAACACTTGCGTTTTGTTGGAACCTACCGGTAACAAATCTAGTAGCCCGCCTCTGACTTGCTTCGAGCTCTTCCTTTAATCCGACCTGGTACGCATCCCGAACGCTCGAACAGTACTCAAGAATAGGTCGCACTAACGTCCTTTTCTAAAATTCTCCCAATAAACCGACATCGACCGACATCCCTACCACAATCCTATCATGCTAGTTCTAAGTCATACAGCTTTGCAACATTTCGCCCAGATATTTAAGCGACACGACTGTGTCAAACAGGTCAGCAGTAATTATGTGTCTGAATATTACCGGTTTGTTTTCCTACTCTTCCGTATTAACTTATATTTTTCTACATTTAGTGCTAGCTGCCATTCATCACACCAACTATAAATTTTGTGTAAGTCATCTTGTATCCTCCTATACTCACTCGACACCTTCACATACACCACAGCATCATCAGCAAACAACAGATCTGACAACCTGTTCCATGTCGTCGTATCTTCGTTAATAGTCTGCAGTGGGTCACCGTGTCAGATGCTTTACGGAAAAATAGAAATATGGAATTTGAAACGACATTATTATCAACAATCAACCGCAGATTGCGGCCCTCACTGACCGTCAGATTATTACGTATATAGAAAACAACAGGGGTTCTTCACTGGGGCACGTCTTACGATACCCTTGTCTCTTATGAATACTCGCCATCGAGGATAACATGTGGATTCTGTTACTTACGAAGTCTCCCAGCCACTGACATATTTGGAAACGTGTCCCCTATGCTCGTAACTTCGTTAACAGGCTGCAGTGGAGATATGGGTCTGTCAACACCTGTTTGAGACGCAGGGGAAGCCCAATTCGAGGAAGGTGTTTGGTATTGGCCGTCTCCTTGAAGTTTTCGAACCACGTCGTCATGTAACGTCCCCTTAGAAAAATTCTAAATGACTGTGCTGATAAACCTCTTACGTTATTTGATTTTCAAACAGCCGAGCAGAACTGAACGTACTCAGACATTTCGCTCTTTACCTATTCTGATCATCAATAATCAGATACACGATATTTTTAGCGCAACGCAATCTGACTTCCAATAATCCCCACAAAAGAATGGCCCTGACTAACAATAACCTATACCTTTCATGAATCACTTACCTCACAAAAATCTTCGTTACTCGAACTACTGCAATACAGAGAGCGCCAATACTGCCAGCTAAATGAAAGATTCTAACTACTGAAGGCACTAACTACTGATAGGCATAGTTGGCAAATGAAAGATTTTCATAGAGAACAAACAATATATTTACCTTAATAGTGATCAAAGGATGTTACAAAAAGGTACGGCCAAACTTTCAGGAGACATTCCTCACTCACAAAGAAAGAAAGTATGTTATGTGGACATGTGTCCGGAAACGCTTACTTACCATGTTAGAGCTCATTTTATTACTTCTCTTCAAATCACATTAATCATGGAATGGAAACAGACAGCAACAGAACGTACCAGCGTGACTTCAAACACTTTGTTACAGGAAATGTTCAAAATGTCCTCCGTTAGCGAGGATACATGCATCCACCCTCCGTCGCATGGAATCCCTGATGCACTGATGCAGCCCTGGAGAATGGCGTATTGTATCACAGCCGTCCACAATACGAGCACGAAGAGTCTCTACATTTGGTACCGGGGTTGCGTAGACAAGAGCTTTCAAATGCCCCCATAAATGAAAGTCAAGAGGGTTGAGGTCAGGAGAGCGTGGATGCCATGGAATTGGTCCGCCTCTACCAATCCATCGGTCACCGAATCTGTTGTTGAGAAGCGTACGAACACTTCGACTGAAATGTGCAGGAGCTCCATCGTGCATGAACCACATGTTGTGTCGTACTTGTAAAGGGACATGTTCTAGCAGCACAGGTAGAGTATCCCGTATGAAATCATGATAACGTGCTCCATTGAGCGTAGGTGGAAGAACATGGGGCCCAATCAAGACATCACCGTTAATGCCTGCCGAAACGTTCACAGAAAATCTGTGTTGATGACGTGATTGCACAATTGCGTGCGGATTCTCGTCAACGCACACATGTTGATTGTGAAAATTTACAATTTGATCACGTTGGAATGAAGCCATACTGACGAAACTAAAATGAGCTCTAACATGGAAATTAAGCGTTTCCCGATACATGTCCACATAACATATTTTCTTTATTTGTGTGTGAGGAATGTTTGCTGAAAGTTTGGCCGTACCTTTTTGTAACACCCTGTATATATATATATATCAGTTCATGACATCCAGTCTTACAAATTTCCTTTTTCTGACGGACACACGTCCAGATCGTCCGCTCTCAAAACTCCGCCATCTCTCTCCCCACATCCACCACTGCTGGCGGCTCACCTCCAACTGCGCAACGCTACGCGCTGTTCACATCCAACTACCCACCACTACACAAGCGAGTCTTCCAGCAATGCCAACCAGCTACAGACTGCACACAGCACTGTCAGTGATTTTCATATAGAGCGCTACGTAGCCTTACCAACTTAAAAACCTAAACAGCCTACTTACAATTATGCTTGTTTTTCGCCGCTGGTCCCGTAACGTACTGGCGTCGCTATTCCGCCGCTCTGTAGACACAGTTTTGGATTCTGGACACCAGATGACACGTCGCAGCCTCTTCAGCCATTCTGATGAACTCCGAGTCAAATCTGTAACAGAGAACGAATGAAAAAAAAAACTGATTTCTGAGGTACTAAATGTCTTACGACAATCCACGATCCTCTGTTTCTATTCCTTTGATAGCGGTACTTGATGGACACTTTAGTTATATCAAGATTCGACTGTAGGAGGATACAAGATGACTTGGACAGGATTTGTGATTGGTGTAAAGAATGGCAGCTAACTCTAGATGTAGATAAATGTAAATTAATGTACACTCCTGGAAATGGAAAAAAGAACACATTGACACCGGTGTGTCAGACCCACCATACTTGCTCCGGACACTGCGAGAGGGCTGTACAAGCAATGATCACACGCACGGCACAGCGGACACACCAGGAATCGCGGTGTTGGCCGTCGAATGGCGCTAGCTGCGCAGCATTTGTGCACCGCCGCCGTCAGTGTCAGCCAGTTTGCCGTGGCATACGGAGCTCCATCGCAGTCTTTAACACTGGTAGCATGCCGCGACAGCGTGGACGTGAACCGTATGTGCAGTTGATGGACTTTGAGCGAGGGCGTATAGTGGGCATGCGGGAGGCCGGGTGGACGTACCGCCGAATTGCTCAACACGTGGGGCGTGAGGTCTCCACAGTGCATCGATGTTGTCGCCAATGGTCGACGGAAGGTGCACGTGCCCGTCGACCTGGGACCGGACCGCAGCGACGCACGGATGCACGCCAAGACCGTAGGATCCTACGCAGTGCCGTAGGGGACCGCACCGCAACTTCCCAGCAAATTAGGGACACTGTTGCTCCTGGGGTATCGGCGAGGACCATTCGCAACCGTCTCCATGAAGCTCGGCTATGGTCCCGCACACCGTTAGGCCGTCTTCCGCTCACGCCTCAACATCGTGCAGCCCGCCTCCAGTGGTGTCGCGACAGGCGTGAATGGAGGGACGAATGGAGACGTGTCGTCTCAAGCGATGAGAGTCGCTTCTGCCTTGGTGCCAATGATGGTCGTATGCGTGTTTGGCGCCGTGCACGTGAGCGCCACAATCAGGACTGCATACGACCGAGGCACACAGGGCCAACACCCGGCATCATGGTGTGGGGAGCGATCTCCTACACTGGCCGTACACCACTGGTGATCGTCGAGGGGACACTGAATAGTGCACGGTACATCCAAACCGTCATCGAACCCATCGTTCTACCATTCCTAGACCGGCAAGGGAACTTGCTGTTCCAACAGGACAATGCACGTCCGCATGTATCCCGTGCCACCCAACGTGCTCTAGAAGGTGTAAGTCAACTACTCTGGCCAGCAAGATCTCCGGATCTGTCCCCCATTGAGCATGTTTGGGACTGGATGAAGCGTCGTCTCACGCGGTCTGCACGTCCAGCACGAACGCTGGTCCATCTGAGGCACCAGATGGAAATGGCATGGCAAGCCGTTCCACAGGACTACATCCAGCATCTCTACGATCGTCTCCATGGGAGAATACCAGCCTGCATTGCTGCGAAAGGTGGATATACACTGTACTAGTGCCGACATTGTGCATGCTCTGTTGCCTGTGTCTATGTGCCTGTGGTTCTGTCAGTGTGATCATGTGATGTATCTGACCCCAGGAATGTGTCAATAAAGTTTCCCCTTCCTGAGACAATGAATTCACGGTGTTCTTATTTCAATTTCCAGGAGTGTAGATGAATAGGAAACAGAATCCCGTAATGCTTGAATACTCCATTAGTAGTGTAGCGCTTGACACAGTCACGTAGTCACGTCGATTAAATATTTGGGCGTAACATTGCAGAGCGATATGAAGTGGGACAAGCATGTAATGGTGGTTGTGGGGAAGGCGGATAGTCGTCTTCGGTTCATTGGTAGAGTTTTGGAAAGATGTGATTCATCTGTAAAGGAGACCGCTTATAAAACACTAATACGACCTATTCTTGAGTACTGCTCGAGCGTTTGGGATCCCTATCAGGTCGGATTGAGGGATGACATAGAAGCAATTCAGAGGCGGGCTGCTAGACTTGTTACTGGTAGGTCTGATCATCACGCGAGTGTTACGGAAATGCTTCAGGAACTCGGGTGGGGGTCTCTAGAGGAAAGGAGGCGTTCTTTTCGTGAATCGCTGCTGAGGAAATTTAGAGAACCAGCATTTGAGGCTGACTGCAGTACAATTTTACTGCCGGCAACTTACATTTCGCGGAAAGACCACAAAGATAAGATAAGAGGGATTAGGGTTCGTACAGGCGCACATAGGCAGTCATTTTTCCCTCGTTATGTTTGGGAGTGGAACAGGGAGAGAAGATGCTAGTTGTGGTGCGAGGTACCCTCCGCCACGCATCGTATGGTGGACTGCGGAGTATGTATGTAGATGTAGATTTTAAATATTACTGAAACAGCAACTGTTAAAATTCTTCACGGTTAATGATAACAGCCAAACAGCTGACCACGGTTTCGGTATATCTGAGTATAACTTCATCAGAAGCAAAATACACTAAAATCACATCCTGCTGTGGAGATACATAACTGACGACGCCTTTGGCATAATTGTTTTATCTCCACTGCAGAATCTGATTTTGGTGTATTTTACTTCTGATGAAGGTATATTTAGATATACCGAAACCGTGGTCAAGAATTTTAATAAATCTTTATCCAGCAAGTGTTTGGCTGCTATCATTTACCATGTATAAGAAAATGGTTCAAATGGCTCTGAGCACTATGGGACTTAACATCTGAGGTCAACAGTCCCCTAGACTTAGAACTACTTAAACCTAACTAAGGACATCACGCACATCTATACCCGAGGCAGGATTCGAACCTGCGACCGTAGCGGTAGCGCCGTTCCAGACTGAAGCGCCTAGAACCGCTCGGCCACTCCACTCCGGCCGGCCTGTATAAGAATATAGACTGAATAACTTATATGCTGTAAAAACGAGAGGGTGAACTGCACATTGTTTTCCATTTGTAAAAACAAATCGAAGAAAAGCCAAGGGAAGCGGCTCCTTTTTAGTAAATGAATAAGAAATGGGCCCGACTGGACAGCAGATAGTTAGAGAATACCTTGTGTTCCTCACGTCGAAATACTTGACAGTTGAAGTCCCCAATTTCCGCATTGCGGATGCAACATGGTGATGGTGTGGGCAACTCTGCAGAGTTCCCGCAATAATTCTCCCTTTTTCATTAAGCGGCTTATATTCGTTTTCAAGACGTAATCACCCATCCGTCACTGGATTTTTAACTAATCCGACCCTCCTTCAGTATTGCATACATACGCATACACACACACGACCACCGCCCCCTCCACACATGCACGCGCGCACATACACACACACGAACACTAACAAGAGCGTGTCTCCGTCGCCCTCTCTCTATCAGTATGCGAAGCTCCGCTCCGTTCACTTGCCGACATATTGGTGCCCATTTTTGTAATTTCGAACCCCCCCCAGCCCAGAGCCCGATGCGGAACGTGTGCAGGCGGCTGCCCTGGGTTGGGGGATTCCCCCGTCTCTATCTGCCGCGGATCTCTGCAGCGGCCGTAGCTGCGGTGCTGGGCAAATCAGTGCGCGCGAACACACACTCACACACACATACACACACAGGCGGTGGCGCATCAGCCGCGGTGTGATGGTGTGGGTGTTGCAGGGGGTCAGGTGGAGGGGGGAGGGATGTAATTACGAGACGAGCGCTCCTCCCCCACCCCCTGCCCCCACCCCTCTGGTGGCGTACTTGCTCTGCTGTCGATTTTTCATGCGCGGCCGTCACATGCGTCTGACACGCACCAGCCGCCACCGACGCCGCTGCCGCCGACGCCACCACCCCCGCAATCTGCATATCGGGGCAATTCCTCTCGCGCAGCGGCGCGGAGGATACCAGAGCAGAGGCGGCGCCCTTTATTAAAACGGCCACGCTGGCTGGCTCCTGATGATGCGCTCCGATTCTTGAAACGCCGCTCTTTCTTATTGTTTCCCGACACTGTCTTTTACCACTCGGCAGCTGCTGGACCCTGTGGGCGGGGGGGGGGGGGGGGGGGGGGGAGGATACACAGCTCACTGTGTCTATCGTGACACCCAGCAACATGCCAAATCAAAACAAATGTGGCGTGAAGCCACTGATATGCGACCATTTTTACGTAATTTGGAGGTTGTTTCAGTGCCATAACAGACGCTACAACAATACATTCAAGTTAAAGGTTGTGTGGTATTTTCTTTAATGTCGCTTTTTGATTCAGTATTGGTTAAAAACAGTCTTGGTTGCAATTTTAGTTTATTTTTCAACGATGCATTTCGCCTTATTTAGGCATCTTAAGTTTATCTACATAGAAAACAGAGGACAAATACATCTATTTAAGAATAGCGATCGCATCGTGCTTACTTGGATAACCTATAAGCATGCATAAACAGATCACCTATTGAAAATATATACAGATCACTTATTGAAAGAGCAAATACCTTAATTTGCTTTTTCTTAAGAATCCTTTAGTCAGTGCAGCCAAAGGGCATCGTCGAATATGTCAGGCCAACATCGCCTTCGTTAAACTCAGTAAACACTAGAAATATAGAATAGTAAAATCATTACCTTTTATAGATGGACGCGAGAGGAACCAAGATCTGCATAACGCGTTCCTGTTCACAGGAGTGAGTAACAGAGTAAGATGGGGGCTCGGGTAGTAAGCATAATGCGCCCCAGCGTCGTGTGCCAGTACTGTAGCCTAATACAGAATCACCTCAAGAGGTGGCGCTGCGACGCAGCAGTGGTTAAAAATGAGAGCTCGTAAACTGGATATACATACCCACTAAAACTTTATAAATGTAATTCACATAAAGCATTGATAAGAAGGAATTACTAGGGGCAACACCTGTGCTTAACTTATCCTAAAATATAAATGAAGGCGGTAAATTTAAAATGAGAAACCAAGGTGTATAGTACAACACACAGATGAAGTACATAAACAGATTTTTCGTATCATCTACCACTAGAACAATGTTGACTGGAATACTCCCTTTCGAATTCTGAAGGTGGCAGGGGTAAAATACAAGGAGCGAAAGGCTGTTTACAATTTGTACAGAAACCAGATGGCAGTAATAAGAGTCGAGGGACATGAAACGGAAGCAGTGGTTGGGAAGGGAGTGAGACAGGGTTGTAGCCTCTCCCCGGTGTTATTCAATCTGTATATTGAGCAAGCAGTGAAGGAAACAAAAGAAAAATTTGGAGTAGGAATTAAAATCCATGGAGAAGAAATAAAAACTTTGAGGTTCGCCGATGACATCGTAATTCTGTCAGAGACAGCAAAGAACTTGGAGGAGCAGTTGAACGGAATGGACAGTGTCTTGAAAGAAGGATATAAGATGAACATCAACAGAAGCAAAACGAGTATAATCGTCGGGTGATGCTGAGGGAATTAGATTAGGAAATGAGACACTTAAAGTAGTAAAGGAATTTTGTTATTTGGGGAGCAAAATAACTAGTGATGGTCGAAGTAGAGAAGATATAAAATGTAGACTGGCAATGGCAAGGAAAACGTTTCTGAAGAAGAGAAATTTGTTGACATCGAGTATAGATTTAAGTGTCAGGAAGTCGTTTCTGAAAGTATTTATGTGGAGTGTAGCCATGTATGGAAGTGAAAGATGGACGATAACTAGATTGTACAAGAAGAGAATAGACGCTTTCGAAATGTGGTGCTACAGAAGAATGCTGAAGATTAGATGGGTAGATCATATAACTAATGAGGAGGTATTGAATATGATTGGAGAGAAGAGAAGTTTTTGGCACAACTTGAGTAGAAGAAGGGATCGGTTGGTAGGACATGTTCTGAGGCATCAAGGGATCACCAATTTAGTATTGGAGGGCAGCGTGGAGGGTAAAAATCGTAGAGGGAGACCAAGAGATGAATACACTAAGCAGATCCAGAAGGATGTAGGCTGCAGTAGGTACTGGGAGATGAAGCAGCTTGCACAGGATAGAGTAGCATGGAGAACTGCATGAAACCAGTCTCAGGACTGAAGACCACAACAACAACAACAACAACAACATACCACTAGAATTTCAAATAAAGAGGTCGCCCATATAACACTCAATACTGCGTCATTCGGAGCTAGAACGTCTAGCAAGAAAACTTTTTTTTTATAAAATACAAGTAAAATTATGGGGCTTAAAAAATACACACCAACGTGGAAGACGGACGTTATGCGGGTAAACGTCCCCCCCCCCCTTTTTTTATGCTTACATTGAAATGTATAAGATGCGACATCATTTAAAGCGACAAACTCACAAGTATCCTATTTGAGAAAAAAGAAAAAACCCTAATGGCTTGACTAAGAAGACATAAGACCAGAGAGTAACAGGGCTCATATTTAGGCAGAACTACGAGTGCTCCAGGATTACATTAATAACACCGATTTCATAACTTCTAAAAAGGCCTTATTGGCGCCAAATATTTGGCCGTTAAGGAGGGACAAATCTTTGTCTTCCATATGCCTAAATATTTCAATTTCTTCCAAAATGTTTAACTTCTTACCCTTTTGCGCAAAATACAAAATCTTAAGATTTCGTACTTGCGCAGGACTATGGCCACTGGCTTTAAGGTGTTGGGCAAAGGCAGAGTTCTGTTTTACCTGTCCTCATCTGTTTAGAAGATGTTCTTGCAATCTAATTTTGAAGGTTCTGCCTGTTTGTCCAACATATCCTGCATTACAATCGCGACACTCCAGCAGATATACCCCGATGCTAAAAGGTTGTTCTTTTTAGGTGATTGATTATGTATGTACATAAACTGGGGATTGGTAGCCAACATGAGTGAAACGCCCGTTAAACCCACTGGGCAGAACAAGTAATAGGGTTGTGGAAAGGGCCAAGGGTTGAAGTCCGTTTCTGCTTGTAATTGTCATTTATTGTAATTTAGCAACTCTTTCACGGCTGAAGGCCTCCAACAAGAAATATTAACAAGATAAAAATCCAATTAAGATAGCAATAAAATAATTCAAAACAGCAACATAAGCAAAGTGCAATACAAATGGCTGAGTGCCACAATTTATTTCCAGAATTTTAGAATACATACCACAGACCTTTAAAGGCAGAAGGCCAACAAGGAATCTTTAAAAAATCAAAAATTCAATTAAAATAGCAATAAAATACCCTCCTGGAAATTGAAACAAGAACACCCTGAATTCATTGTCCCAGGAAGGGGAAACTTTATTGACACATTCCTGGGGTCAGATACATCACATGATCACACTGACAGAACCACAGGCACATAGACACAGGCAACAGAGCATGCACAATGTCGGCACTAGTACAGTGTATATTCACCTTTCGCAGCAATGCAGGCTGGTATTCTCCCATGGAGACGATCGTAGAGATGCTGGATGTAGTCCTGTGGAACGGCTTGCCATGCCATTTCCACCTGGCGCCTCAGTTGGACCAGCGTTCGTGCTGGACGTGCAGACCGCGTGAGACGACGCATCATCCAGTCCCAAACATGCTCAATGGGGGACAGATCCAGAGATCTTGCTGGCCAGGGTAGTTGACTTACACCTTCTAGAGCACGTTGGGTGGCACGGGACACATGCGGACGTGCATTGTCCTGTTGGAACAGCAAGTTCCCTTGCCGGTCTAGGAATGGTAGAACGATGGGTTCGATGACGGTTTGGATGTACCGTGCACTATTCAGTGTCCCCTCGACGATCACCAGTGGTGTACGGCCAGTGTAGGAGATCGCTCCCCACACCATGATGCCGGGTGTTGGCCCTGTGTGCCTCGGTCGTATGCAGTCCTGATTGTGGCGCTCACCTGCACGGCGCCAAACACGCATACGACCATCATTGGCATCAACGCAGAAGCGACTCTCATCGCTGAAGACGACAAGTCTCCATTCGTCCCTCCATTCACGCCTGTCGCGACACCACTGGAGGCGGGCTGCACGATGTTGGGGCGTGAGCGGAAGACGGCCTAACGGTGTGCGGGACCGTAGCCCAGCTTCATGGAGACGGTTGCGAATGGTCCTCGCCGATACCCCAGGAGCAACACTGTCCCTAATTTGCTGGGAAGTGACGGTGCGGTCCCCTACGGCACTGCGTAGGATCCTACGGTCTTGGCGTGCATCCGTGCGTCGCTGCGGTCCGGTCCCAGGTCGACGGGCACGTGCACCTTCCGCCGACCACTGGCGACAACATCGATGTACTGTGGAGACCTCACGCCCCACGTGTTGAGCAATTCGGCGGTACGTCCACCCGGCCTCCCGCATGCCCACTATACGACCTCGCTCAAAGTCCGTCAACTGCACATACGGTTCACGTCCACGCTGTCGCGGCATGCTACCAGTGTTAAAGACTGCGATGGAGCTCCGTATGCCACGGCAAACTGGCTGACACTGACGGCGGCGGTGCACAAATGCTGCGCAGCTAGCGCCATTCGACGGCCAACACCGCGGTTCCTGGTGTGTCCGCTGTGCCGTGCGTGTGATCATTGCTTGTACAGCCCTCTCGCAGTGTCCGGAGCAAGTATGGTGGGTCTGCACACCGGTGTCAATGTGTTCTTTTTTCCATTTCCAGGAGTCTAGTTAACTTCACATAAAAGGAACGCTGCCTAAATTTACGTCAGTGGCCAGGGTAGGTAACCAGAACACAAACGGCCACTAGACTGAAAATTCCACTGGTGCACTCAAATCGTAGTCGACCAAAATAGTTAATTGCACCGCATGTTGGCTAAATCTCAGCAGTAGATGTGGTGTCACCGCCAGACACCACACTTGCTAGGTGGTAGCTTAAATCGGCCGCGGTCCATTTAGTACATGTCGGACCCGTGTGTCGCCACTGTGTGATCGCAGACCTAGCGCCACCACAAGGCAGGTCTCGAGAGACGATATAGCACTCGCCCCAGTTGTACGAGGAGATTGCTAGCGACCATACGGACGAAGCCTTCCTCTCATTTGCCGAGAGCCAGTTAGAATAGCCTTCTGCTAAGTCCATGGCTACGACCTAACAAGGCGCCATTAGCCTTACCTACTTTGAGAGTTATAGTATAAATGTCTCAAGAAGAATGCTGTAGTCATCAAATAATAAAGTTAAGTATAAAGCAGCTACGTACTTTTCTTGCTACCATTCAATAGTTATCCTGTTCCAGAATTGACGCCCGTCGGCGTGAGTGTGTACGCGTGCCTTTCTATCGGCTACCCGTCACTGTGGACTGGCTGCCTTGTCAGTCCACTTCATTGGCGACGAGTCTACAAAGGATCTTGTGTTTTGCTTTGCCCTAATTTATTTGTGTCATGGCTTCGCCAGATGTACTGTCCGAATTTTATCGCTTGCAGAATCAGCAGACGCAGGCGTTATTGGAGCCCTTGGACAGCTCGTCCAGGGTCAACGTGCGCTGCACACCGATGCGGCCGCCGCCGCTTCACCGCTACCACAGCCACAACCTGCCGTTGCACCGCCTTTTAGGCACTACGACCCGAACCAAGAGACCTGGCAAGAGTGGTCCCGCCAGTTTGCCTTCCACCTCGCTGCCTACAGAATTCAAGGAAATGAGCGGCAGCCGTTTTTGCTTTCTTGTGTCGGTGTGTCCACCTACCGTGTGATAGTGAAATTGTTTCCCCGACGAGACGTAGCAACTCTGTCCTACGAGGAAATTTTGTCTGCATTAGATGTCTATTTCAAAGAAACAGTTAATGTGGTTGCAAAACGGTATACGTTTTTTCGTACAAAACGTACAGCCGGTCAAACTAATAGGGAGTGGGTAGCAACATTGCAAGGACTTACTAGGGACTGTGCCTTTGAATGTGACTGTGGTCTTTCTTATTCAGATACAATGGTGCGTGATGCAATTGCACAGAACGTTTCTGATGTTCGCATACGGGAGCAAATTTTGAAACTAGTTAATCCCTCCCTTCAACAAGTGATAGACATATTGGATAGACAAGACACACTTGACTGTGCTCAGGAATCTTTTGAAACTTCGCCAGCTGTGTGTAACATTAACCGGCCCGCCGGGCGCGCTCGCGCTAAGCGGGCCGGTCAACTGCCCTCGCATACGTCCGCACAGCTGCCGCCGCGCGATAAGCCAGGTGTGCCGCGCCAGCACACAAATGCAGTGAAATCATGCCCGCGGTGTGCTACTAGACATTCGCGTGAACATTGCCCGTCACGCCAAGCTATTTGCTTTTTCTGTAATAGGAAAGGACATGTTCAAAGTGTTTGCCAGAAAAAGCTCCGATCAGACAATCACAATCATTCCAGGCCCTTTGCTTCGCGCCGGAATCGAACCAAGGACACTCACGATCGTGGACTTTCGCCCATGGACATTCATGTCGTTAATTCCGCTTCGTCCAGTGACACTTTCTCTAACAGTGACTGTGTTCGTCCCACAAAAACTGTGCGTCGACGTCGCCGGAAATCACGTCAATTAGCAAGTGATTCTGTACCAGTGTCTGTTCAAATTGCACAAAACAGTCGCTCTTGTCGTCAGCAGAACAATAAACTTTTTGTGGACTTAGACTTTGAAGGCAAAGTGATACCATTCCAGCTCGATACCGGAGCTGCAGTTTCATTGCTCAATCACGACCGTTCGCCGATTTGCGGGGGAGGAATGTGGTGTCACCGCCAGACACCACACTTGCTAGATGGTAGCTTAAATCGGCCGCGGTCCATTTAGTACATGTCGGACCCGCGTGTCGCCACTGTGTGATCGCAGACCTAGCGCCACCACAAGGCAGGTCTCGAGAGACGATATAGCACTCGCCCCAGTTGTACGAGGAGATTGCTAGCGACCATACGGACGAAGCCTTCCTCTCATTTGCCGAGAGCCAGTTAGAATAGCCTTCTGCTAAGTCCATGGCTACGACCTAGCAAGGCGCCATTAGCCTTACCTACTTTGAGAGTTATAGTATAAATGTCTCAAGAAGAATGCTGTAGTCATCAAATAATAAAGTTAAGTATAAAGCAGCTACGTACTTTTCTTGCTACCATTCAATAGTTATCCTGTTCCAGAATTGACGCCCGTCGGCGTGAGTGTGTACGCGTGCCTTTCTATCGGCTACCCGTCACTGTGGACTGGCTGCCTTGTCAGTCCACTTCAGTAGAACTACTCTGTGTCGTTCACCGGAAAACCTCCCCGACAGCAAACCACCGAAGCGAACCACCACAACATGAATAGACGTGGCTTGGGTACTTGAAACCACTACTCAACTTTGACGTCCTGGGTCGGTGAGCCACGAAGCTCGTAGCGATCGGACAGCTCCACCCACGCTCCGACACTGCGCAGGGACTGCCAGCGACCCCAGCCGACTGCACCGCGCGGAGATAACTTCCCTCGTCCGCAACAACCGACCGACTCACTCCAGACGCCCCTGCCGGAAACTACACTACTGGCTACCGTAAATGCAACACCCTGAAGGAAGCATCCGAATCAAGTGAAATTTACACCGTGGGTTTGCAGCGATGAGATATGCAACTGATCAGAATTTCAGCGCAGACGCACATCACGCGCGCCTATGGCGCCACCTCATAGCGCCATTTAAGGCTTGGCGATATCGACGAGTGTACGTTCGGCACGTGTGTTTACCTTGTGGTTGTTTCACAAGACGATCAGTTATGCCTCGTAGGCAACAGCGAACATCGTTTGATCAAGTATCCGAGTTCGACAGAGGAAGGATAGTGGCTTACCGAGATTGTGGATTATCATACAGAGAAATCGCTAGTCGTGTTGGACGAAACCAAACAACTGTAATGCGGATATGTGACCGTTGGATGCAGGAGGGTACGACGGACCGACGTGGTCGATCGCATTCACCTCGGTGCACCACTGCACGTGCTGATGGGCAAATTGTGCGCATGGCAGTGACTGATCGCTCAGTGACATCCCGAACCATAGCACAGCACATTGCGTCTGTAACGAATCATCCAGTGTCTGCGCGTACCATTCGACGCCGTTTACAGCAGAGTGGTCTGTTCGCAAGACGTCCATTGCTTCGTCTACCATTGACGCAGAACCACAGACGTCTCCGTCGCCAATGGTGTGATGACAGACGGACGTGCACGGCAGAATGGAATGACGTTGTCTTTACTGACGAGGCACGCTTCTGTCTGCAGCACCACGATGGTCGGATTCGAGTGTGGAGACACCGTGGAGAGAAGATGTTGGACAGCTGCATTATGCACCGCCACACTGGTGTTGCACCGGGTATTATGGTATGGGGCGGTATTGGATATTACTTTCGCACGCCTCTGGTACGCATTGCCGGTACTTTAAATAGCCGGCGCTACATATCCGAGGTGCTGGAGCCAGTTGTCCTTCCTTACCTTCAGGGCTCGGCCACAGCCATATTTCAACAGGATAATGCGCGACCACACGTGGCGCGCATTGTCCAAAGGTTCTTTGTCAATAACCAGATTGAAGTGCTTCCCTGGCCGGCTCGCTCTCCGGATCTTTCGCCGATAGAAAACACGTGGTCCATGGTTGCTCAACGAGTGACCCAGATTACATCCCCAGCTGCCACACCAGATGATCTTTGGCAACGTGTGGAAGCTGCTTGGGCTGCTGTACCCCAGGAACACATCCAACGTCTCTTAGTGCCGAGACGTGTGGCAGCGGTGATCTCCAACAATGGCGGCTACTCTGGCTACTGATTCTGGCAGGAACCACATGTCACAGACGTCTGTAAACGTAATCATTTGATACTTGGTCAACATGTTATCTACAAAATAAATTTTGTTGTGCTACCTCTTGTCTTTCTTGGTGTTGCATTTACGGTGGCCAGCAGTGTATATGCACCAATCCCAAGATAGTATACGGAGCAAATATCGATACACATCACTGCTGCCACACGAGGAAGGAAGAGAAACCACGACGTAACCGCTACAAGGGCGGGAAACCAAACACAGATGGACAGCGAAGTTCATGAAAACGCATAGTTGGGAGAGAGCATGGCAGATTAATCTAAAAAATATCCGTAAAGAGCCACAAATATTAGATAGGAAACAATAGTAATCACCTGACCACTAAGAACAAACACAAAATAAATCGAAGTACAATATGAAAACGCACCGAGTTTGAGGAGAACACGTCATACACAGGTGTATCCTGTCTATGGGACAATACGAAACTGAGTCATTACAGCAGCTGCACCGTTTGGGAAGACAACTAGGCCACCAGCTGCAAAAAATGGTTCAAATGGCTCTGAGCACTATGGGACTTAACTGCTGTGGTCATCAGTCCCCTAGAACTTACAAGGGGAGGCCGCCAATTGTGAAATTCAGATTCGGTTCATACTGCGCATAATAAAAGCTCATGGCCAGAGGTGTAATGTGGCAAAGCACCAAGATGCACTTCTCAGCCGTTGTCGAGAAAATCGACAGTTAAAAGAAACCGTTGCGGTGAAATACTCCCTACGATTAATAATTTTATACAGCGTCGTGGCGCAGCGGTAAGCGCTCGGGTTCGTAATCCGAAGGTCGCCGGATCGAATCTCGCGCCACGCAGCATTTTTTTTATTATTAGTTTTTTGTAATTCAAATATATATATATATATATATATATATATATATATATATATATATATATATACTATTAATGAATCGCTTATGCATGTTGGTGAAGGCGGATCGCTCTCCAATTGTACCGCCTCCATTTCTCCGTTTGTTTAACATGGTGTACCAAAGCTCTCACGTCCGCACTGATTTTCGACGATGTTATAAGTTGCGCTAGGGACCGCATCTACCTTCTTTCGAAGTTAGTAGGCAATTACGCTGTTATGCGGCGGCTCGTTTCGACCCATTCAACATCAGTCCTTCAAGTGTAACGAGCGAGTAACGGAGTTTATATTTCATACCTGCCACAGCAGATTTTTGTTCGTGGGGTCTCTATTCTAATTCGAACGTTTGACTTACACTATATGTATTCGTTTCGGAATATCGTTTCTACGTCTTCCGTTAACTATACGTGGTTAACATTATGAAGACAATTAATAACATTTGTGAAATACAACTTTGTTTGCGGAAAACATAATGATGTTCGAAGTCGCCAGTTTTTCCACGACAAACGACTTTCAACAACTTACTATTTGCATAATTGTTGTAACTGATTGCCGGGAATTATATATATGTGTGTGTGTATACACACATTTGAATTACAAAAAACAAATACTAAAAAAAAAAGTCGCATGGCGCGAGATTCGATCCGGCGACCTTCGGATTACGAACCCGGGCGCTTACCGCTGCGCCACGACGCTGTAGATAATTACTAATCGTTTAGAGTATTTCACCGCAACGGTTTCTTTTAACTGTCGATTTTCTCGACAACGGCTGAGAAGTGCATCTTGGTGCTTTGCCACATTACACCTCTTCGACGCGCAGGTCGCCGAAGTGGCGTCAAATCGAAAGACCTGCAACAGGCGAACGGTCTACCCGACGGGAGGCCCTAGCCACACGACGTTTCATTTCATTACACCTCTGGCCATGAGCTTTTATTATGCGCAGTATGAATTGAATCTGAATTTCACAATTGGCGGCCTCCCCTTGTTAGAACCACTTAAACCTAACTAACCTAAGGACATCACACACATCCATGCCCGAGGCAGGATTCGAACCTGCGACCGTAGCGGTCATGCGGCTCGAGACTGTAGCGCCTAGAACCGCACAGCCACTCCGGCCGGCCCATCAGGTGCAGTACTGGTGAGCACTAATGCTTAAGATTCAGATATTACACTACAACGAAGATGAGAAAACCACCTGGCGGTTGTGTGTAATTACAATCCGTCATCTGCATGCTCCGACAGAGTTATGATTGTATGTTCACTATATGTCACTGGTACTATATACTGTAATTCATATCATTCAATGATATCATCTTATACTAATAAAATTTTGCCGGCCGAAGTGGCCGCGCGGTTCTGGCGCTGCAGTCTGGAACCGCGAGACCGCTACGGTCGCAGGTTCGAATCCTGCCTCGGGCATGGATGTGTGTGATGTCCTTAGGTTAGTTAGGTTTCACTAGTTCTAAGTTCTAGGGGACTAATGACTTCAGCAGTTGAGTCCCATAGTGCTCACAAGGGAACCTCCCCATCGCACCCCCCTCAGATGTAGTTATAAGTTGGCACAGGGATAGGCCTTGAAAAACTGAACACAGATCAATCGAGAAAACAGGAAGAAGTTGTGTGGAACTATGAAAAAAATAAGCAAAATATACAAACTGAGTAGTCCATGGGCAAGGTAGGCAACGTCAAGGAGCGTGTCATCTTATGAGCGCCGTGGTCCCGTGGTTAGCGTGAGCAGCTGCAGAACGAGAGGTCCTTGGTTCAAATCTTCTCTCGAGTGGAAAGTTTAAATTTTTATTTTCAGATAATTATCAAAGTTCAGGCACTCACACATAATCAACTTCGCTCTCCAAAATTTCAGGACATGTTCAGATTTGCTTGGACATATACAGTATTTGACGGTCTACGCATGGAAACATTTGAAAACGTAAAAAACACATGTTTTGACAGAGCACAGGGTAAACTGTGCGATTGTGAAACTGTTGCATTCATTTGTTGCAGTTTATGTGACAAACTCTTATGTTTTCATCACTTTTTTGGGAGTGATCATCACATCCACAAGAAAACCTAAATCGGGCAAGGTAGAAGAATCTTTTTACCCATTCGCCAAGTGTGCAAGTTAGGTGGGTCGACAACATATTCCTGTCATGTGACGCACATGCCGTCGCCAGTGTCGTAAAGAATATATCAGACGTGTGTGGAGGAATCGGTTGACCTATAACCTTGCGATCAAATGTTTTCGGTTCCTATTGGAGAGGCACGTCCTTTCGTCTACTAACCGCACGGTTTTGCGGTGCGGTCGCAAAACACAGACACTAAACTTATTACAGTGAACAGAGACGTGAATGAATGAACGGACAGATCATAACTTTGCAAAAGTAAAGAAATCAAAGTTTTCGCTTGAGGGAGGACTCGAACCAAAGACCTCTCGTTCCGCAGCTGCTCACTCTAACCACGGGACCACTGCGCTCATTTGCTAAAATAGTCCTTGATGTTGCATATGTTGCACATGGACTACTCAGTTTGTATATTTTGCTTATTTTTTCATAGTTCCACACAACTTCTTCCTATTTTCTCGATTGATCAGTTTCTCAAGGCCTATCCACTGTGTCAATTTATAACTAAATCTGAGGGGGTGCGATGGGGAGGTTCCCTTGTCAGAGCCATTTGAACCATTTGAACCAACTAATAAAATTTTGTCGACTGTCTGTGTAAATCATTGATATCTATGAATATTAGTGCTTTTCTTGTTGCTCACACTTGTCGTGAAGAGATGCTGTAGAAGGAGGTCATGTGGAAATTTTTATGGGAAGTAGACATGTTTTGTGCAGAAGTAACGAACATTTAGAACTTTGTAGCTCATATACACTGAAGAGGAACGCGTGTACCTGCCTAATATCGTATAGGGCCCCCGCGAGCACGATGTGCGACAACACGACGTGGCGTGGACTCATGTTTGGATGGCGAGTACAGGTGCAGCTGCCCATGCAGCTTCAACACGATACCACAGTTCATCAAGAGTAGTGACACGCGTACTGTGACGAGCCAGTTGCTTGGCCACCATTGGCCAGACCTTTTTCAATTGGTGAAAGATCTGGCTTCAAATGGTTCAAATGGCTCTGAGCACTATGGGACTCAACTGCTGAGGTCATTAGTCCCCTAGAACTTAGAACTAGTTAAACCTAACTAACCTAAGGACATCACAAACATCCATGCCCGTGGCAGGATTCGAACCTGCGACCGTAGCGGTCTTGCGGTTCCAGACTGCAGCGCATTTAACTGAAAGATCTGGAGAAGGTGCTGGCCAGGGCAGCAGTCGAACATTTTCTGTATCCAGAAAGGCCCGTACAGGACCTGCAACATGCGGTAGAGCATTATCCTGCTGAAATGTAGGGTTTCGCAGGGATCGAATGAAGGGTAGAGCCACGGGTCGTAACACATCTGAAATGAACGTCAACTGTTCAAAGTGAGGTCAATGCGAGCAAGAGGTGACCGAGACGCGTAACCAATGGCAGCCCATACCATCACGTCGGGTGATACGCCAGCATGGCGATAACGAATACACGCTTCCAATGTGCTTTCAACGCGATGACGCCAATCACGGATGCGACTATCATGAAGCTGTAAACAGAACCCGGATTTATCCGAGAAAATGACGTTTTGCCATTCGTGCACCCAGGTTCGTCGTTGAGTACAACAACGCAGTTGCTCGTGATGACTGGGTGTTGTGTGACGTCCTTAGGTTAGTTAGGTTTAAGTAGTTCTAAGTTCTAGGGGACTGATGACCATAGATGTTAAGTCCCATAGTGCTCAGAGCCATTTGAACCATTTGATTTGAACGCAGTCGCTCCTGTCTGTGATGCAGCGTCAAGGGTAACTTCAGCCATGGTCTCCGAGCTGGTAGTCCATGCTGTCGCAAACGTCGTCGAACTGTTCGTGCAGATGGATGTTGTCTTGCAAACGTCCCCATCTGTTGGCTCAGGGATCGAGACGTCGCTGCACGATCCGTTACAGCCATGCGGATAAGATGCCTGTCATCTCGACTGCTAGTGATACGAGGCCGTTGGGATCCAGCACGGCGTTCCGTATTACCCTCCTGAACCCACCGATTCCGTAGAAGTGGTAAGTTCACAAAGGTACATGTATCACATTGGAACAACCGAAATAAAATGTTGAAACGTACATACGTTCTGTATTTTAATTTCAACTGTTACCAACTGTTCGTCTATAATTGTGAGAAATATGTTTGAGACTATTACAGCACCATCTGTCACAAAGCGAAAAAAGTGGTCCAACTAAAACAGTCATATTTCTTTAGGTACTACACGAATATGTAGTAAAAATGGGGTTCCTATTTAAAAAACCGCAGTTGATATCCGTTTGACCCATGGTCGCACCATCTAGCGGGTCAACCATAGCGTCATCTGGTTTCCCCCTTCAAGCTAGAAAAGTTTCGTTCTTTGTAGTTTTTTCGTTTGACGCTTATTTCGCCAGATATTTGGCCCGGTCACGATCAATGGACCACCCTGTATATAAATGATGTAGCGGAAAGCACCCAAAGCTCTTTAAGACTATTCGCAGACGAATCGGTTGTCTATAGAAAAGTAGTAGGGCCTGGAGACCTGCAGAACATTCATGAAAGATGAAGCCTCCGGTAGATGTCTATGAACGTAAATAAATGTAAAATGTTGTGCAAACATAGGAAAAGAAATCCACTGTGTGCAACTACACTATCGATGCCGAATTGCTGGAAACAGTATCCACCGTAAAATAAGAGTAACTATCCAGAGCGACCTTAAGTAGAACGCCCACATAAAACAAACAGTAGGAAAGGCAGATGCAAGACTGAGATTCATAGGAAGAATGTGCATGGGGGCTTAATTAAATGTAAGATTGAAAATGATTTTGGTTTTTAGTAGCTGTATGCCCGTCCGATTACGCAGTGTCTCGTAATCGGTTGGCCCTGACTAGTATTATTACGCTATCTGACTGCAACAAACAATGTAAGAAGATTTTCGTGAACACAGTTAATTAATTAAGTCCCCAGCAACTATAAAACCTACAAAATCCAAGCACAAATGTAACTGTTCTGTATGTGGAGTGTGACTCAACGTACGCATCTGGCACGGTTCTTTTCCAACAACACAAGAATTTTTAAATACCAACTATACTGACGTGACAAAAGAAATTTAGAAAAACTATAATTACGCAAGAAAACCAAAATTCACTCTAATACAAGAACACAAGCCAGATGCTTTGTTGACTGAACCTGTAGTGACGCATTATTTCAGACACACAATCAATAAAAGAACATTGTATTTTTTACCTTCATATATATTGACGAAATGCACTCATTACAATAACATCTGCTATCTCTCCCATCAAATAACTGCATACAACATGGAACAACACTCTTTACTACAACATATCCCTCCGATTTCACGACAAGCAGTGCCCACTAGCACATCTCGGTACGAACTCTTAACACATACTGCCTTCAACGAGCTCTCAACAGGCACTGACTGCTATGAACTCTCAACAACCACTGACTGCCATGAACTCTAAACACACACTGACTCTATGAGTTCTTAACACACACTGTGGAGGCGGCTTAATAGTACTCTTTGGCGCACTCTCTGGCGCAGTGGCACAGTGTAGCCACCTTTCAAATGTTAAGGAAATTTACCTTATTCAGAATGAGATTTCCACTCTGCAGCGGAGTGTGCGCTGATATGAAACTTCCTGGCAGATTAAAACTGTGTGCACCGACCGAGACTCGAACTCGGGACGTCTGCTTTTCGCGGGCAAGTGCTCTACCATCTGAGCTACTGAAGCACGACTCGCGCATGCTCCTCACAGCTTTAGTTCCGCCAGTATCTCGTCAGGAGTGCTAGTTCTGCAAGGTTCGCAGGAGAGCTTCTGTAAAGTTTGGAAGGTAGGAGACGAGATACTGGCAGAACTAAATCTGTGAGGACCGGGCGCGAGTCGTGCTTCGGTAGCTCAGATGGTAGAGCACTTGCCCGCAAAAGGCAAAGGTCCCGAGTTCGAGTCTCGGTCGGTGCAGACAGTTTTAATCTGCCAGGAAGTTTCATAACAGCGCACACTCCGCTGCAGAGTGAAAATCTCATTCTGGAAACATCCCCCAGGCTGTGGCTAAGCCATGTCTCCGCAGTATCCTTTCTTTCAGGAGTGCTAGTTCTGCAAGGTTCGCATGAGAGCTTCTGTAAAGTTTGGAAGGTAGGAGACGAGATACTGGCAGAAGTAAAGCTGTGAGGACGGGGCGTGAGTCGTGCTTGGGTAGCTCAGATGGTAGAGCACTTGCCCGCGAAAGACAAAGGCCACGATTTCGAGTCTCGGTCCGGCACACAGTTTTAATCTGCCAAGAAGTTTCAACATATTCCTTCTCCCCACATGCCTCTCGCGAAATGACCACGACGGGAAAATTCGGCAAATCAGAGCCAATACAGAGGCTTACAGACAGTCACTCTTCCCACGCGCCGGCCGTGGTGGCCGAGCGGTCCTAGACGCTACAGTCTGGAACCGCGTCACCGCTAAGGTCGCAGGTTCGAATCCTGCCTCGGGCATGGATGTGTGTGATGTCCTTAGGTTAGTTAGGTTTAAGTAGTTCTAAGAAGTAGGGGACTGATGACCTCAGAAGTTAAGTCCCATAGTGCTCAAATCCATTTTTTTCTTCCCACGCGCCGTTCCTGAGCGGAACAAAGAAAGAGGTATGAGTCAGTGGTGGCAAAAAAAATATTCAAATGTATGTGAAATCTTATGGGACTTAACTGCTAAGGTCATCAGTCCCTAAGCTTACACACAACCTAAATTATCCTAAGGACAAACACACACACGCATGCCCGAGGGAGGACTCGAACCTCCTCCGCGACCAGGCGCACAGTCCATGACTGCAGCGTCCTAGACCGATTGGCTAACCCTGCGCGGCTCAGTGGTACCAAGGTACCTCTACGACGCACCGTTACATGTAAATGTAGATGTAGATGAGCTGCCATTTCTGGCTTTATCGTGGAGCTGTTAACTAATATGAATAAAGCACACAACGTGCCACGCTTTATATGTAACGACGCTGTTTCTTGTCGATTGCCCCTCACTGGTACTTACAGCCGGAGTCTTTGTTTGTAAACAGTAGCCGAAGTGGCCGTGCGGTTAAAGGCGCTGCAGTCTGGAACCGCAAGACCGCTACGGTCGCAGGTTCGAATCCTGCCTCAGGCATGGATGTTTGTGATGTCCTTAGGTTAGTTAGGTTTAAATAGTTCTAAGTTCTAGGGGACTAATGACCTCAGCAGTTGAGTCCCATAGTGCTCAGAGCCATTTGAACCATTTTGTAAACAGTAGACCTGTTTTCGTGGCGCTACTGTACAAACGTCACAACATTACTCGGCCGGACAACGCGCTGCCCAATTTCAGCAAAGTGACTCTCCGAGAATGCTGCACACACTGGAAATAGTGGCCCCTGGAAATTCCGGACGAAGGCGGCGCCGTCGAGCTCGTGTCGGCCAGTCTGTACCGTTGTTGGGGAGCTGTGTAGGTCGCCAAGTGCGTCACGATGTCTGGTAGAGGGCCGAACCGCACTGCAAGAAGGACGAGCCGCAGTCAGAGCGACCGCCGTACTAAAGGGGGATGAAAGTGTGGCCGCTTTGGTGGAACGGCGCGGCCGGTGACCTGCCGGCGCATATAGGGGGCTGCCGGTTGTTGACGCACGGACTCCGGCCGCCGTAACGGGTCTCTGGCCGCTTTCAAACTCTCCCGTGTTGTCACAGCTAGCGGCCTTGCGCGGGCGGCCAACTGCCGTAGCGGCGTCGTGACGTAACAGGAGCGCCGGTTCCACTGTGGTCGTACACCTAATACAGTTCTTTAAGAACTGGAGAAATCTATAGGCAGGGGAGGCGAATTTTGCCGAAAACGTAAACGTTTCTTTAAAAAGTATTTACAGTCATAGTTAGTGAGGTACAGATCTAAACTTTTGCGTGGGTAAAGGACAAGAGCTGTATTTAAATCGAATGAAACGACAAGTTTACTGTTACCAGTCGCCGTTTATTTATATCCACGACGTTTTTCGAGGATTTAAACCTCTATGATCTTGTGGAGCCTCGCGGGATTAGCCGAGCGGTCTTGGGCGCTGCAGTCATGGACTGTGCGGCTGGACCCGGCGGAGGTTGAAGTCCTCCGGCACGGGTGTGTGTGTTTGTCCTTAGGATAATTTAGGTTCATTAGTGTGTAAGCTTAGAGACTGATGACCGTAGCAGTTCCATAACATTCAATACACATTTGAACATTTTTTGATCTTGTGGATTTACGTATGTTGTTGTTGTTGTTGTTGTTGTTGTCTTCAGTCCTGGGACTGGTTTGATGCAGCTCTCCATGCTACTCTATCCTGTGCAAGCTTCTTCATCTCCCAGTACCTACTGCAACCTACATTCTTCTGAATCTGCTTAGTGTATTCACCTCTTGGTCTCCCGCTACGATTATTACCCTCCACGCTGCCCTCCAATGCTAAATTTGTGATCCCCTCATGCCTCAGAACATGTCCTACCGACCGGTCCCTTCTTCTTGTCAAGTTGTGTCACAAACTCCTCTTCTCCCCAATTCTATTCAATACCTCCTCATTAGTTGTATGATCTACCCATCTAATCTTCAGCATTCTTCTGTAGCACCACATTTCGAAAGGTTCTGTTCTCTTCTAATCCAAACTATTTACTGTCACTTCCATACATGGCTACACTCCATACAAATACTTTCGGAAACGACTTCCTGACATTTAAATCTATACTCGATGTTAGCAAATTTCTCTTCTTCAGAAACGCTTTCCTTGCCATTGCAGGTCTACATTTTATGTCCTCTCTACTTCAACCATCATCAGTTATTTTGCTCCCCAAATAGCAAAACTCTTTTACTACTTTAAGTGTCTGATTTTCTAATCTAATTCCCTCAGCATCACCCGACTTCATTCGACTACATTCCATTATCCTCGTTTTGCTTTTGTTGATGTTCATCTTATACCCTCCTTTTAAGACACTGTCCATTCCGTTCAACTGCTCTTCCAAGTCCTTTGCTGTCTCTGACAGAATTACAATGTCATCGGCGAACCTCAAAGTTCTTACTTCTTCTCCATGGACTTTAATACCTACTCCGAATTTTTCTTTTGTTTCCTTTACTACTTGCTCAATATACAGATTGAATAACATCGGGGACAGGCTACAAATATACAGATTGAATAACATCGGGGACAGGCTACAACCCTGTCTCACTCCCTTCCCAACCGCTGCTTCCCTTTCATGCCCCTCGACTCTTATAACTGCCATCTGGTTTCTGTACAAATTGTAAATAACCTTTCGCTCCCTGTATTTTACCCCTGCCACCTTCAAAATTTGAAAGAGAGTATTCCAGTCAACATTGTCAAAAGCTTTCTCTAAGTCTACAAATGCTAGAAATGTAGGTTTGCCTTTCCTTAATCTATTTTCTAAGATAAGTCGTAGCGTCAGTATTGCCTCACGTGTTCCAACATTTCTGCGGAATCCAAACTGATTTTCGCCGAGGTCGGCTTCTACCAGTTTTTCCATTCGTCTGTAAAGAATTCGCGTTAGTATTTTGCAGCTGTGACTTATTAAACTGATAGTTCGGTAATTTTCACATCTGTCAACACCTGCTTTCTGTGGGATTGGAATTATTATATTCTTCTTGAAGTCTGAGGGTATGTTAGTATGTTAGTACGGCAAATACTCATGAGCCAAAACATTATGAGCACCAGAATAAGATTTTCACTCTGCAGCTGAGTGTGCGCTGATATAAAACTTCCTGGCAGATTGAAACTGTGTGCTGGACCGAGACTCGAACTCGTAGTCTCGGTCCCGCACACAGTTTTAATCGCCAAGAAGTTTCATTATAAGCACCAATTTAATAGGTTGTCTGTCCGTCTTTGGAGCGAAATACATCACTGATTCTCCGTATCAGAGATCCGACTGTTTGTTGGCACGTTTGTGGAGGTATGTGGTGTTAGATGTATGTAATTCACCTAAACAACGGGCCGCTTATTTGCGTACGCGGCGGCCGGCCGAAGTGGCCGTGCGGTTAAAGGCGCTGCAGTCTGGAACCGCAAGACCGCTACGGTCGCAGGTTCGAATCCTGCCTCGGGCATGGATGTTTGTGATGTCCTTAGGTTTAACTAGTTCTAAGTTCTAGGGGACTAATGACCTCAGCAGTTGAGTCCCATAGTGCTCAGTGCCATTTTTGCGTACGCGGCGATGGCACCCTATAGCGATCAGTATTGGTTCCATACGATTTATACCAGGCAAATTTGGTCGCTGAGACAAGAACTTGAGTTCACATAATGCTGCTGAAACCGCTGAAGCACGGGTCTGGCTCCAAGACACGGACGTTTATACTGCTGAAAGGTTACACAGCCGTCGGGGAAGATATCAAGCATGAAGAAATGCTGGTGGTTCGCAGCCTTTTTATTACTACAGGTCCCAAGCAAGCGCAGGAGAATTTCTCCCACAGCATAATGCTGCTCCGACCAGCCGGCGTCCGTGGCGCGCGGCACATTTCGAGCTGCCGTTCTCCTCAATGAGGACGTTTGTGGAGACGACCAGCGACCTAGCGCAGCAAAAATGTGATTCACTGGAAGAGCCGACACGATTCCATTGATCGATGGTCGAATTCCGATGGTCGAAAGCACAGTGCAATCGTAACTGACGATGTTGTTGGGTCAACATGTGAACACGCGGGTGTGATCTGCTTGCGGAGCTCCATATTCATCAATGTAGACGAACGGTGTACTCCGAAACACTTGTGCGTGCACCGGCATTGTGCTCTTTTGGTAGCGATGCCAGAGATAAAAATCTATTCTACTTTACAGAGCAGACAAGCCTCCGAACCCCACCTTCTGCGTGGTTCAGTGGTTAGCACACTGGACTCGCATTCGGGAGGACGACGGTTCAATCCCGCGTCCGGCCATCCTGATTTAGGTTTTCCGTGATTTCCCTAGATCACTCCAGGCAAATTCCGGGATGGCTCCTTTGAAAGGGCACGGCCGACTTCCTTCCCCATCCTTCCCTAAACCGAGCTTGTGCTCCGTCTCTAATGACCTCGTTGTCGACGGGACGTTAAACACCAATATCCTCCTCCTCCTCCCACCTTCTGCGAATGCACGTGCACGTCCCATCATTTAGAGCCAAATGACAGTTTCAGTGTGCCTTCACTTCTTTCCGTAGATCCTCACAACAGTAGCACGTGGACATTCGACCAGCTTCGGCGTTTTCGAGATACCTGTGGAATGTCTCTGTTGGATTCCTTTCATGTTAATTTCTTAAATCTGTTGTCATTTACGGCATAAATTCCTCTTCTAAATTTACTGTGGTGTTTCTGACTCTGGGAGGAGACAGAGCTGTGGAACGTGTTACTTTTACACATAAACAAGAACGATCTGTCACACTACTACACTTTAAAACACAGTTTATATGTAATTCATGTCGCACAGTCTCATACGGAACCTACATCCGCTTTCTTTTATATACTGTATATGATAAGATACTGTCATCCCCCTTCCCTACTGTGTGAGAGGATGAATGAGCAAATGTATTTCTAGTTGCATGCTTGAGGATAGCAGACAAGCCTGTCTGCTAGAGAACAGTAGGACCAACGTCGGAACAGGTAGCTACACTTTCTAAAAACAGAGAGGTTTCTATGCTTAGTATGGTCCTGTCCGTCCCTTGTCATGTTGGTATAGGAAGCTGCCTCTCTGGTCACTTCCGTTTGTATCTGTTAGCACGCTCGGTAGGAGCGCAGGGCAGTCTGTCTGCGGCGAGCGTCTGAAGTGGTAAGATCTCCGGCTAAGTGCGTGTCTGCTAAGTCCGTAGGACAATGGATTTCGTAAGTTCAGCTTAACTGAAAATTTAATCACCTTTATTTCAGGTTTAGCTCTAAAATATCTAATTTTATCTTAAATTGCAACGCAGTGTAATTCGCGTGAGAAGTTCAGAATATCTCCCGGTAGTTGCTTTGTCACTACTTTGTGAGTAATGTGGAACCACGTGTTGATCAGTAACTCTAACTAAAATCATCAATCTTAAATGCGAATGCTCGTGTGATTATAACGTCTCGTCTTGACAATATTTTTCAATATAGCAACTTTTCTTTATGTTCAACCCACGTGGGGTGTACTTTATGAGACCAGTACCACGTGCTTATACAACTGTTTGACCCATCAGGTTAATAGTAAGACGATAGCAACCAGATCGAGGTTTTTCTTTAGGAAATTGCGTTCTGGTGCAATTTATTTTAATTATCAAAATCATTGTGGAGTTACACTCTTTGTGTAAACCAAGTTGACCACGTGAAGCATGTGGTGTAAGCATCAAAGTAGCCCTCAGCTATTCTTTTCGGGAAGATTTCACAGAGTTAATATGAATTTAGTAAACCAGTGTGTGGTAATTTCATGACGGACAGGATTGCGCTACGAACGTAACTTCTTTGGGTGAAAATTGAATCGGTTGGTTGTGGTTAATTTCCTCTTGGGTATGTGTCAACGTTCTCTGTGTGTTATTTTATGAATGCAGTGTTGTATGCAGTCTCCCAATCTTGGCTCCATATTTGATGTGTTCCGTAAGATTACAAACTCACATTTTCACAGTCCTAAATAAGGCACCAGCTTAGTTATGACTCAAGTTTAATATGCTGAAATTTCAATGATCAATGTTAAAATAAATTACCAAATATACATTTATTTCTTTTTATTTAAATTCTCATATATATATATATATATATATATATATATATATATATATATATATATATATATATATATACACTCCTGGAAATTGAAATAAGAACACCGTGAATTCATTGTCCCAGGAAGGGGAAACTTTATTGACACATTCCTGGGGTCAGATACATCACATGATCACACTGACAGAACCACAGGCACATAGACACAGGCAACAGAGCATGCACAATGTCGGCACTAGTACAGTGTATATCCACCTTTCGCAGCAATGCAGGCTGCTATTCTCCCATGGAGACGACCGTAGAGATGCTGGATGTAGTCCTTTGGAACGGCTTGCCATGCCATTTCCACCTGGCGCCTCAGTTGGACCAGCGTTCGTGCTGGACGTGCAGACCGCGTGAGACGACGCTTCATCCAGTCCCAAACATGCTCAATGGGGGACAGATCCGGAGATCTTGCTGGCCAGGGTAGTTGACTTACACCTTCTAGAGCACGTTGGGTGGCACGGGATACATGCGGACGTGCATTGTCCTGTTGGAACAGCAAGTTCCCTTGCCGGTCTAGGAATGGTAGAACGATGGGTTCGATGACGGTTTGGATGTACCGTGCACTATTCAGTGTCCCCTCGACGATCATCAGTGGTGTACGGCCAGTGTAGGAGATCGCTCCCCACACCATGAAGCCGGGTGTTGGCCCTGTGTGCCTCGGTCGTATGCAGTCCTGATTGTGGCGCTCACCTGCACGGCGCCAAACACGGATACGACCATCATTGGCACCAAGGCAGAAGCGACTCTCATCGCTGAAGACGACACGTCTCCATTCGTCCCTCCATTCACGCCTGTCGCGACACCACTGGAGGCGGGCTGCACGATGTTGGGGCGTGAGCGGAAGACGGCCTAACGGTGTGCGGGACCGTAGCCCAGCTTCATGGAGACGGTTGTGAATGGTCCTCGCCGATACCCCATGAGCAACAGTGTCCCTAATTTGCTGGGAAGTGGCGGTGCGGTCCCCTACGGCACTGCGTAGGATCCTACGGTCTTGGCGTGCATCCGTGCGTCACTGCGGTCCGGTCCCAGGTCGACGGGCACGTGCACCTTCCGCCGACCACTGGCGACAACATCGATGTACTGTGGAGACCTCACGCCCCACGTGTTGAGCAATTCGGCGGTACGTCCACCCGGCCTCCCGCATGCCCACTATACGCCCTCGCTCAAAGTCCGTCAACTGCACATACGGTTCACGTCCACGCTGTCGCGGCATGCTACCAGTGTTAAAGACTGCGATGGAGCTCCGTATGTCACGGCAAACTGGCTGACACTGACGGCGGCGGTGCACAAATGCTGCGCAGCTAGCGCCATTCGACGGCCAACACCGCGGTTCCTGGTGTGTCCGCTGTGCCGTGCGTGTGATCATCGCTTGTACAGCCCTCTCGCAGTGTCCGGAGCAAGTATGGTGGGTCTGACACACCGGTGTCAATGTGTTCTTTTTTCCATTTCCAGGTGTGTAGTTTTGATACAGTGTTGCGTGCCCGCAACACTACCAGCCAGCACGCAACGTAGCTGTTGGCAGTGGTCATAAAGGTTTGGCTGACCAGTGCGTATGTGTTGTATTACGACTTTGGAGTAACCTGTGGCACAGTCTAGTGGAGAAACAAAAACGCTACTTCAGAGCATGGTTTTGTGTAGGTTGTTGACTGAAAACTGAACGCATGTCTTGAAAGGGGGCACTTTATGTGGCACCCAAATTTGGTAATACTATTAATGAAAACTAAAATGGAACTATGATGCTATAAACGATGTATGTCTCTGATGGGCTTTATAAAGAGGATCGCTGGCTGCACACGACCGCAGAGCCAACGATACTGCTTCTCGACTGAGATTATAGTGTTGGAGTAAGGGACTTCTTGGCGCACAGTGGCAGGTTGAAACATCCCCTTGGAAAAATCATGAAAGACTGTGCTGGTAAACATCTTATGTCATTTGATTTTCAAACAGCTGAGTAAAACTTAAAGTATCCAGACGTTTCTCTGTTTACTTATTCTGATCATCAATAATCAGATACACAATATTTTTAGCGCAACGCAATCTGACTTTCAATAATCCCCACAAAAGAATGGCCCTGACTAACAATTACCTATGCCTTTCATGAAGCACTTACTCGAACTACAGCAATACAGCGAGCGCCAATGCTGACAGCTAAATAAAAGATTCTAACTACTGAAGTCACTAACTACTGCTAGGCATGGTTAGCAAATGAAAGATTTTGATAGAGAACAAACAAAGCATTTACCTCAATAATGTTCAAAAGTCATCTCATATATATACACGGTGTTACAAAAAGGTACAGCCAATCTTTCAGGAGACATTCCTCACACACAAAGAAAGAAAATATGTTATGTGGACATGTGTCCGGAATCGCTTACGTTCCATGTTGGAGCTCATTTTATTACTTCTCTTCAAATCACATTAATCATGGAATGGAAACACACAGCAACAGAACGTACCAGCGTGACTTCAAACACTTTGTTACAGGAAATGTCAGAATGTCCTCCGTTAGCGAGGATACATGCATCCACCCTCCGTCGAATGGAATCCCTGATGCGCTGATGCAGCCCTGCAGAATGGCGTATTGTATCACAACCGTCCACAATCGAGCACGAAGAGCCTCTACATTTGGTACCGGGGTTGCATAGAGAAGATCTTTCAAATGCCCCCATAAATGAAAGTCAAGAGGGTTGAGGTCAGGAGAGCGTAGAGGCCACGGAATTGGACCGCCTCTACCAATCCGTCGGTTACCGAATCTGTTGTTGAGAAGCGTGCGAACACTTCCACTGAAATCTGCAGGAGCTCCATGGTGCATGAACCACATGTTGTGCCGTACTTGTAAAGGCACATGTTCTAGCAGCACAGGTAGAGTATCCCGTATGAAATCATGATAACGTGCTCCATTGAGCGTAGGTGGAAGAACATAGGGTCCAATCAAGACATCAGCAACAATGCCTGCCCAAACGTTCACAGAAAATCTGTGTTGATGACGTGTTTGCACAATTACGTGCGGATTCTTGTCAGCCCACACATGTTGATTGTTGATTGTGAAAATTTACAATTTGATCACGTCGGAATGAAGCCTCATCCGTAAAGAGAACATTTGCACTGAAATGAGGATTGACACATTGTTGGATGAACCATTCGCAGAAGTGCACCCGTGGAGGCCAATCAGCTGCTGATAGTGCCTGCACATGCTGTACATGGTACGGAATCAACTGGTTCTCCCGTAGCACTCTCCATACAGTGACGTGGTCAACATTACCTTGTACAGCAGCAACTTCTCTGACGCTGACATTAGGGTTATCGTCAACTGCACGAAGAATTGCCTCGTCCATTGCAGGTGTCCTCGTCGTTCTAGGTCTTCCCCAGTCGCGAGTCATAGGTTGGAATGTTCCGTGCTCCCTAAGACGCCGATCAATTCCTTCTAACGTCTTCATGTCGAGACACCTTCGTTCTGGAAATCTGTCTCGATACAAACGTACCGCGCCACGGCTATTGCCCCGTGCTAATCCATACATCAAATGGACATCTGCCAACTCCGCATTTGTAAACAGTGCAGTGACTGCAAAACCAAGTTCGTGATGAACACTAACCTGTTGATGCTATGTACTGTAGAGCAATGAGTCGCATGTCAACTTTACCTTCCTTCAATTGGGCCAACTGGCGGTGAATCGAGGAAGTACACTACATACTGACGAAACTAAAATGAGCTCTTACATGGAAATTAAGCGTTTCCGGACACATATCCACATAACATCTTTTGCCAGCATTGATGGATGTGAAGAGAGAGAGATGCCAGGGTTTTGAGAGGACAATCTGGACGCCAGAAAAAGGAAATTTGTAAAGATGGATGTCATATATATATATATTATTTGTGTGTGAGGAAACACATCCATCTTTACAAATTTCCGTACCTTTTTGTAACACCCTATATATATATATATATATATATATATATATATATATATATATATATAGGGTGTTACAAAAAGGTACTGCCAAACTTTCAGGAAACATTCCTCACACACAAATAATATATATATATATATATATATATATATATATATATATATATATGACATCCATCTTTACAAATTTCCTTTTTCTGGCGTCCAGATTGTCCTCTCAAAACCCTGGCATCTCTCTCTCTTCACACCCATCAATGCTGGCGGCTCACCCCCAACTGCGCAACGCTACGCGCTGTTCACATCCAACTGCCCAACACTACAACAGCGAATATTCCAACAATGCCAACCAGCCACAGGCTGCACACAGCCCAGCCAGCGATTTTCATACAGAGCGCTACGTGGCGTTACCAACATAAAAACCTAAACAGCCTACTCACAATATTTTCACAAATGTTTCTTATAAAGGAACATTATGGGTTTTACAATGAGAGGACCTCACACAGACAGTGTTTTCTCTGTCTGGTAAATTACTGAAAAACACAGAAATTACAGTCATTCCACAGACATAGCCTTTATCTACTATCAGAAAGCTTTTCACACACTTAACAGAGTTAAATTATGGGTACCTTTTAAAAATGAATGGTATACCTCATTATCAAATTATGTACATACACAATAAAATGAAATTAAGAAAACGATGTTCGTCTGCGAGTATCGGCTCTCAAGCTGTGACACAAGGGTGTCTTTGACCACCCACATTTTAATATATACTTAGATGACGTCATAAAGACATAGTAGATTAAGGAAGTGCACCATTACCTTTGTAATAATGAAGTTACAAATATACACTCCTGTTTGAAGATGATCAAATGATATTAGCCAACTTTGACGATAAATTACAGAGAGCCGTTTCATTCGCACAAGGTGTCGATTCCCATGGAAAGGGAATTTAAGAGCAGAAATAAGAAACGATGATAAACCTCTAGAATAACAAATATTTTTGTATATATGTGATGTGAGTTCTCATATATTAGGCTTTCATCCAACTACCAAGAATTGAAACTGAAAAAAAACAAACAGTCCGTAGGTACCATAAATCGCATTTTCTCCAAAAAAGTTAGGAAAGAAAGAGTACTAAAATTGTCTGATGTCTTGGCAGTACCAGCTCTAACTTATGGGTCTGAGATTTGGCCTCTATCTTCTGGTCGACGCAGGAGAATTGAACCAGCAGAGATGACTCGACTAGCTGGTCACAAACCCACAGATCGGATAGAGAACAGTGAATTAGAAATGAACTGAGCGTCAACAACATACGTCAGAAAACAGGGAAGGAGTGTAGTAAAAGTAATGATATAAACACATTCAAATGGTGACAGACACACGATAACCTAAAATTATAAATACACACTTCAAGCGAAATGAAACGCTGGGCTTCTTAGTAAGACATAGAACAGGTACAGTCTACTTGAACTTGTAACAGGCGAGTATACCTAAACCAAAACAATGTATGGTGATAATTTACAAACAGTACATGCTTCAATCTAAAACCATCCGTCTCAGACTAAGCACAGAGTTGAAGAGAAGAAATTATTATGCAATATTTGTCAGCAGGAAATGTAAATAAATGTAGTAGTGGTACTTAGTTCTCTCTGTATGACTTACACCGATCAGCCAGAAAAATTATGATCATCGAGCTACTATCAATATTAATCGGCCAGGAGGTCGTCACCTGGTGAAGAACGATTGCTGGTTAGACACAAGCGCGGTGCAGGTGATATCTGTGAGTGTGCTGTCACTGTGTAGAATGAGGAAGGCGCGTGATCTATCTGAGTCTAACCGCGAGGACATTTTGATGGCCCGGAGGCTCGGCACGAGAATTCCGGAAACGGACGACGCGTGAGGTGTTCGACAGTTGCTGTGATGAGTATCTACAACATGGGCGAAACCAAGGTGAAACCAAGTCCAGACGTCTTGGGGTTGGGCTGCCACCCCTCATTACATACATAACTGGCCTCTAAATTTGCTACACCACGAAGATGACGTGCTACAGACGCGAAATTTAACCGACAGGAAGAAGATGCTGTGATATGCAAATGATTAGCTTTCCAGAACATTCACACAAGTTTGGCGCCGGTGGCGACACCTACAACGTGCTGACAGGAGGAAAGTTTCCAACTGATTTCTCATACACAAGCAGCAGTTGACCGGCGTTGCCTGGTGAAACGTTGTTGTGATGCCTCGTGTAAGGAGGAGGAATGCGTACCATCACGTTTCCGACTTTGATAAAGGTCGGATTGTAGCCTATCGCGATCGCGGTTTATTGTATCGCGACATTGCTGCTCGCGTTGGTCGAGATCCAATGACTGTAAGCACAATATGGAATCGGTGGGTTCAGGAGGGTAATACGGAACGCCGTGTTGGATCCCAACGGCCTCCTATCACTAGCAGTCGAGATGACAGGCATCCGCATGGCTGTAACGGATCGTGCAGCCACGTTTCGATCCCTGAGTCAACAGATCGGGACGTTTACAAGACAACAACCATCTGCAAGAACAGTTCGACGACGTTTGCAACAGCATGGAGACCATGGCTGCGGTTACCCTTGACGCTGCATCAGAGACAGGAGCGCCTGCGATGGTGAACTCAACGACGAACCGGGGTGCACGAATGGCAAAACGTCATTTTTTCGGATGAATCCAGGTTCTGTTTACAGCATCATGATGGTCGCATCCGTGTTTGGTGACATCGCGGTGAAGGCACACTGAAATCGTGTATGCGTCATCGCCATACTGGCGTATCACCCGGCGTGATGGTATGGGGTGCCAGTGGTTACACGTCTCGGTCACCTCTTGTTCGCACTGACGGCACTTTGAACAGTGGACGTTACATTTCAGATGTGTTACGACCCGTGGCTCTACCCTTCATTCGATCCCTGCAAAATCCTGCATGTCAGCAGCATAATGGACGACCGCATGTTGTACGTCCTGTACGGGCCTTTCTAGATACAGAAAATTGTAAGGTGTCCGTAGGCCCTTACTCTAAGTTTGCGACAGCATAGGTCGACAGGACAAACAATCGATAGTGTGTGTCGGGTTGCGAGAGCGAGAGCGAGTGTTGAGAGATTAGTGTGGTACGCGCTGCGGGCCGAGCCGGGTGGAGGTCTGTTGCTGGAATGCAAGACCGTACCGACAAAGGGAGTGGCCATCGCCGTGGTTTAACCCCTTTGTGTTAGGAATATACGGGAAAGTGAAAAAGTATAATTACTAGTGTGATTCAGTGACATTTTTGTGCCGATATTGTAATTACACGTCTACCGCGCCGGCATCATTTGGATTGTAGTGTTGGATTGCAGTGTTGGATTACAATGATTGAAATTGCGTGTGACGATAAGGAATAACGAAAGGGCCTGTGCTGAGATTAGCCGTTATTAATTCTGTACGACGAAGGCAGTGGCTGTCTCCTTATTTTGGTGTTTTTGTGATGAATATAGGTCGCTGATTAATGAAGTTGTGTTGTTGTTCTTCTTGCCACCAGACATTTCATTATTACAGCATTCGAGAAGGACAAAATGGAATGTAACATCTCCGAAGCAATCCAATCCGATTGCCAGCCCATTAGGTACACGGTCACATTAATTATTATCTATTTGGGCTGCTATCAGATCCCGATCGAGCGGGATAAGTCAGTAGATTAAACCGGAGTGTTACAAAATGTTCGACTACTGCCCTGGCCAGCACATTCTCCAGATCTCTCACCAATTGAAAACGTCTGGTCAGTGATGGCCGAGCAACAGGCTCGTCACAAATTACGGCCAGAGGTGGTTGTTCTGGGTACTGATTTCTCAGGATCTGTGCACCAAATTGAATGAAAATGTAATCACATGTCAGTTCTAGTATAATATATTTGTCCAATGAATACCCGTTATTATCTGCATTTCTTCTTCGTGCAGCAATTTTAGTGGCCAGTAGTTTAAATTATGCTGAAGAAGGGGAAAGCGAGCTGGAGACGTGAATTAAAGTTTGTGTTATTGAGGGCAATGGACTACAGCAGTCTGTGCAACTCTGATAGTGTGGCGTTGTATGGGCATGATGACTAGCATTCCTGACTGGTAAGCAAGCACACGCAGGTTCAATTCCTGGCTGTGGCGAAAATTTTAATTCTTTTCTATAAGTTCCATCATTATTGTAGAGCCTGAAAAAAAATTATTATTTTTTTCATAGTTCCACACAAATTCTTCCTGTTTTCTCGATTGATCTGTGTTCAGTTTTTCAAGGCCTATCCACTGTGCCAACTTGTAACTAAATCTGAGGGGGGTGCGATGGGGAGGTTCCCTTGTGAGAAGGAGTTGTAATACAGTACTCGCGATGCACTGAGTAATTGTTCATTATTCTCTAAAAATGATTGGTAGTGATAAGCAGTGGCAATTGTCCCACTGAGTCATTAGCTCACAGTTTAATAAGACACCAACAAAAACTATGTATAAGGTTTTTAACATCTCTGTCAATCAGCGACTGTTGTATAACACACAATTTTAAAAAACACAGCACCCAGTCTCGAACACAATTGATTTGTGACCTAGGTTACGGTGTCACAAGGGACACCTTCTTCGGACAAAATTAAAACTAGATGTTACAGCATAACGTACCAAAAAAATACGAAAGCTGCGGTCATACCTGACAGCGTCAGATATCTGACAATCTGATGCAGTCAGGTATGACCGCAGCTCGCCACTGTATCTCAGAGGATGTCTCCCGCAGTCGGAGACGAAACGTCAGTGGAGAGTTTCATACTTCGACCACGGCCTACCAGTCCGGAAGTTTTAAGTGAAGACAATACCGGCAGTGAAAGCTTACATTGTACGATCAAAGTTGAAGGGTATTTGCTATCGTGATCCACCGACAACGCCTGACACGCGTCAGCGCATTGTCAGTGCATGTGCGAACATTACGGAAGGCGAACTGCTCGCTGTTGAGAGGAATATCGTTACACGTATTGCCAAATGCATTGAGGTTGAAGGACATCATTTTGAGCATTTATCGCATTAATGTGGTATTTACAGGTAATAACGCTGTAACAGCATGCGTTCTCAAATGCTTGAAATGGCACTGAGCACTATGGGACTTAACTTCCGAGGTCATCAGTCCCCTAGAACTTAGAACTACTTAAACCTAACTAACCTAAGGACATCACACACATCCATGCCCGAAGCAGGATTCGAACATGCAACCGTAGCTGTCGCGCGGTTCCAGACCGCTCGGCCACCCCGGCCGCCACGCGTTCTTAGAAATGATAAGTTCACAAAGGTACATGTATCACATTGGAACAACCGAAATACAATGTACATAGGTACCTACGTTCTGTATCTTAATTTAAAAAACCTACCTGTTACCAACTGTTCGTCTATAGTTCTGAGACATATCTTTCTGACTATTACAGCGCCATCTCTCTCAAAACGAAAAAAGTGGTCCAACTAAAACATTCATATTTCTTTACGTACTACACGATTATGTAATAAAAATGGGGGTTCCTATTTAAGAAAACGCAGTTGATATCCGTTTGACCTATGGCAGCGCCATCTAGCGAGCCGATCATACCGCCATCTGTTTTCCCCCTTGAAGCTAGACAAGTTTCGTGCTTTGTAGTTTTTTCGTTTGACGCTTATTTCGTGAGATATTTGGCCTGGTCAAGGTTAATGGACCATCCTGTTTATATTAAGTAGATAAAGTAGGATGGTGTTGGGCAACCCTGCTTTGTCATAGACGGATTTTGCAAACGGTACTCTGAAGTGGAGGGCCGCATCGAATAGTCAGAAAACTGAAGTAGATATGGCTTGGGGTGCACTCTAACAGCTGTGTCTCTATAACGAATAAGAGCTGAGCGCATGTTATATGGAACGTTTTATTCGAATTAGTGTATGCTGCCATCTACTAAAATATTTCCTACTCTGTCTAAAAGAGTTTCCTGTGTATATTTTTGTGGTTATTATTAAAATAGTAGTCATCTGCAGTACGTTATAAGTGGTGTTGATGGCAAGATATTTTGGGAGCCGCGGGGGGGGGGGGGGGGGGGGGGGAGGAGGAGCGATAGTGAAACAGTATGCGTCCACTGCCTCCCACCCCCACGCCCACGCCGGCCGCTGTGGCCGAGCGGTTCTAGGCGCTACGCGACCGCTACGGTCGCAGGTTCGAATCCTGCCTCGGGCATGGATGTGAGTGATGTCCTTAGGTTAGTTAGGTTTAATTAGTTCTAAGTTCTAGGGGACTGATGATCTCAGATATTAAGTCCCATAGTGCTCAGACCCATTTCAACCCACGCCCACAAAGAACGGTACTCCGGCTACGCCTGCCTGCCATGACCAGAGCGCTAGTTGCCAGTTGTATAAGAGCGCGCCGACCTTGGCGACAGCGCACTGGCGCCGGTAACCTTGGAGACGGGAGGGCGAGCTGCTCCCAGGGAAACACGAAAATAGGGAAAGCGGCGGCTGCAGGGGCAAAGTCCGCTCACCTTGCTGACTCACAAACACGGGCCGGCTGCCCGCTGCACTGCCGCGGCAGTGTCTACAATATAAAACGCTGCCACTCCGTCACTGCCCTGTGCCATTCACCACCCCTGCACATGAGTAAAAGTTCTATAAACCATGAAGAACACAGAATTCCACTGACGTGACAGAACACTCGTTTTAATTCCGAACACAAACTAAAGCGCAGAGAATGTTGGTGGTTCAAAACTTAGTGTCCAGTCGCTCGCGAACGAAACAGGAACTGAAACGGAGGGTTGTGTTGTTGTTGTGGTCTTCAGTCCTGAGACTGGTTCGATGCAGCTCTCCATGCTACTCTATCTGTGCAAGCTTCTTCATCTCCCAGTACCTACTGCAACCTACATCCTTCTGAATCTGCTTAGTGTATTCATCTCTTGCTCTCCCTCTACGATTTTTACCCTCCACGCTGCCCTCCAATAGTAAATTGGTGATCCCTCGATGTCTCAGAACATGTCCTACCAACCGATCCCTTCTTCTAGTCAAGTTGTGCCACAAGCTCCTCTTCTCCCCAATTCTATTCAATACCTCCTCATTAGTTATGTGATCTACCCATCTAATCTGCAGCATTCTTCTGTAGCACCACATTTCGAAAGCTTCTATTCCCTTCTTGTCCAAACTATTTATCGTCCACGTTTCACTTCCATACATGGCTACACTCCACACAAATACTTTCAGAAACGATTTCCTGACATTTAAATCTATACTCGAAGTTAACAAATTTTTCTTCTTCAGAAACGCTTTCCTTGCCACTGTAGGTCTACATTTTATATCCTTTCTACTTCGAACATCATCAGTTATTTTGCTCCCCAAATAGCAAAACTCCTTTACTACTTTAAGTGTCTCATTTCCTAATCTAATTCCCTCAGCATCACCCGACTTAATTCGACTACATTCCATTATCCTCATTTTGCTTTTGTTGATGTTCATGTTATACCCTCCTTTCAAGACACTGTCCATTCCGTTCAGCTGCTCTTCCAAGTCCTTTGCTGTCTCTGACAGAATTACAATGCCATCGGCGGACCTCAAAGTTTTTATTTCTTCTCCCTGGATTTTAATACCTACTCCGAACTTTTCTTTTGTTTCCTTTACTGCTTGCACAATATACAGATTGAATAACATCGTGGATAGGCTACAACCCTGTCTCACTCCCTTCCCAACCACTGCTTCCCTTTCATGCCCCTCGAGGAGGGTAGCAAAGCAAAAATGCGAAATACTCAACTCCTCTTTGAAATTTTTCTTTACAAAGGAAACCGCACTACTGAACAACTGAAATATATCTGCATCTACATGTACATGGATACTGTGCAAATCACATTTAAGTGCCTGGCAGAGGGTTCATCGAACCACCTTCACAATTCTCTATTATTCCAATCTCGTATAGCGCGCGGAAAGAATGAACACCTATATCTTTCCGTACGAGCTCTGATTCCCCTTGGTGATCGTTCCTCCCTATGTATATCAAAAAAATATTTTCGCATTCGGAGGAGAAAGTTGGTGATTGGAATTTCGTGAGAAGATACCGTCGCAACGAAAAACGCCTTTCTTCTAATGATTTCCAGCCCAAATCCTGTATAATTTCTGTGAAACTCTCTCCCATATTTCACCATAATACAAAACATGCTACCTTTCTTTGAAATTTTTCGATGTACTCCGTCAATTCTATCTGGTAAGGATCCCACACCGCGCAGCAGTATTCTAAAAGAGGACGGACAAACGTAGTGTAGGCAGTCTCCTTAGTAGGTTTGTTACATTTTCTGAGTGTCCTGCCAATAAAACACAGTCTTTGGTTAGCCTTCCCCACATTTTCTATGTGTTCTTTACAATTTCAATTGTTCGTGATTGTAATACCTAGGTATTTAGTTGAATTTACGGATTTTTAGATTAGACTGATTTAACGTGTAACCGAGGTTTAACGAGTTCCTTTTAGCACTCATGTGGATGACCTCACACTTGTTGTTATTTAAGGTCAACTGCCACTTTTCGCGCCATTCCGATATTTCTTCTAAATCGTTTTTCAGTTTGATTTGATCTTCTGATGACTTATTAATCGATAAACGAAAGCGTCATCTGCAAACGACCGAAGACGGCTGCTCAGATAGTCTCCCAAAGCGTTTGAATGGATAAGGAACAGCAAACGGCCTATAACACTACCTTGGGGAACGCCAGAAATCACTTCTGTTTTACTCGATGACTTTCTGTCAATTACTATGAACTGTGACCTCTCTCACAGGAAATGACAGACCCAGTCACATAACTGAGACGATACTCCATAAGCACGCAATTTCACTACGAGCCGCCGGCCGGTGTGGCCGTGCGGTTAAAGGCGCTTCAGTCTGGAACCGCGTGACCGCTACGGTCGCAGGTTCGAATCCTGCCTCGGGCATGGATGTGTGTGATGTCCTTAGGTTAGTTAGGTTTAATTAGTTCTAAGTTCTAGGCGACTGATGACCTCAGCAGTTAAGTCGCATAGTGCTCAGAACCATTTTTTTCACTACGAGCCGCTTGTGTGGTACAGTGAGAAAAGCCTTCCGGAAATCCAGAAATACGGAATCGATCTGAAATCCGTTGTCAATAGTACTCGACACTTCATGTGAATAAAGAGCTAGTTGTGTTTCACAAGAACGATGTTTTCTAAACCCAAAAAATGGTGCAAATGGCTCTGAGCACTATGGGACTTAACTGCTGAGGTCATCAGTCCCCTAGAACTTAGAGCTACTTAAACCTAACTAACCTAAGAGCATCACACACATCCATGCCCAAGGCAGGATTCGAACCTGCCACCGTAGCGGTCGCGCGGTTACAAACTGTAGCGCCTAGAACCGCTCGGCCACTCCGGCCGGCTCTAAACCAAAGTTTCTGTGTCAATAGACCATTTACGTCGAGGTAATTCATTATGTTCTAACAGAATATATATTCTAAAATCCTGCTGCATATGGACGTCAACGATATGGGCCTGTAATTTAGTGGATTACTTCTACTACCTTTCTTGAATATTGGTGTGACCTATGCAACTTTCCAGTCTTTGGGTACGGATCTTTCGTCGAGCGGGCGGTTGTATATGTTTGTTAAGTATGGGGCTAATGAATCAGCATACTGAGAAAGGAACCTAATTGGTACACAGTCTGGACCACAAGACTTGCTTTTATTAAGTGATATGAATTGCTTCACTACTCCGAGGACATTTACCACAACGTTACTCATGTTGGCAGCTGTTCTCGATTCGAATTCTGGAATATTTCCTTCGTCTTCTTTTCTGTTGTCGGTTGCGCTGAAAAAGAACTGGAGCCATTAAAATTGAACAAAGCGCCAGGAGGCAACGTGAGCCCATTCTACACCCTACTATAATCTGCAGCGTATTTCTCGAACAAAAGAAGGTTCCCAGTAGTTGGAAGACAGAAGAGATCGCACCCGTATACAAGACGGGTAGTGGAAGTGACGTATGTAACTAGGTCCGATATCATTCACATTCATTTTTTGCAGAATCGTAGAAAATATTCTGAGCACAAACTTAATAAAGTATGAGAAAACGAATGATCTCCTCCATGCCAACCAGCATGGAGTCCGTGAACATCGCCTCAAAACTCCAGGAATATGAGTCACTATGATCCGCTGCTACTGATGAGGAGTTAACCACAACACCGCTCAACCCAGACTCCTCACTCGTCACAAAGGACGAGTTGCCACTTGCGCGCCAACCTTTTCCGCTCCGCCAGGCTACGTCCGTAGCTGCATCTTTTACATTAAACTCTACGTTCCCTAATTATGGACCAAGTCATTTATAGTACATTACATAACAATCATTTCATTAGTTATTTAAACTCACAAGCATAATTTTACACAACGTCGTTCAAAAATTCACATTACTGAAACATGTATACATAGTTAATGAATTTTCATGACAGATACAAAATTACACATAAGCAGTACTACAAAAACGACAAAAAAAAATCGATACAGATACAAAATAAGTCGAAAATAGGTGTTACAACCTCCCTCAAAGAAGGTCGCATATCACATTTCCATAATTTTTCAGGAAATAAAAATAATTGGCGTTTTCCTTTGGTTCTACTTACTTATAAGTTGTATTACGTATGACCAATTGACAGAGTATGTGCTAAAGAACAGCAACATGTATTTAGTATATTTACAATACTTAGAAAGTTATCTTAAGTTTTATGTATCCATCCGCCTAAACTGTTGCTGTGGTGTCACCGCCAGACACCACACTTGCTAGGTGGTAGCCTTTAAATCGGCCTCGGTCCGTTAGTATACGTCGGACCCGCGTGTCGCCACTATCAGTGATTGCAGACCGAGCGCCGCCACACGGCAGGTCTAGTCTACAGAGACTTCCTAGCACTCGCCCCAGTTGTACAACCGACTTTGCTAGCGATGGTTCACTGACAAAATACGCTCTCATTTGCCGAGACGACAGTTTAGCATAGCCTTCAGCTACGTCATTTGCTACGACCTAGCAAGGCGCCATTATCAGTTAACATTGATATTGTGAATCATGTACCGTCCCGACCTACGTTCACCATTAATGGATTAAAGTTAAGTATTCCACCAGCTACGTCCTTTTTTCTAACTTCTAATTTCCATGTCCTGTTCCAGACCTCACGCCAGCCAGCGTGAGCTAAAACGCGTGCCTTTCGGCCTCCTCTAGTAACACGGTGTTGGCTCTCCTGCCAACCAAAACAGTTGCATCTCCTGAAACAGTAGATAGTAATATAATTTTCTTTACAATGACAAAATAATGTAAAGTATTTACAGAATATATTATATGACAGAATGAAATAATACGATGATGTATTTGATTAACCTCTAAATTAAAGGAAGTAGTTCTGTATAGGACAAGATAACAACAAATGAAAAATTAAATAAAGGAAAAGTAAATTGAACTGTTCAGTGAGATGGTAACTCCACAGCTGACAACATGAAGCTATTTATCCATGTCCAGCAAGAGCGTCGTTAGTCCGCAGCTCGTGGTCGTGCGGTAGCGTTCTCGCTCCCCACGCCCGGGTTCCCGGGTTCGATTCCCCGTGGGGTCAGCGATTTTCTCTGCCTCGTGATGACTGGGTGTTGCGTGCTGTCCTTAGGTTAGTTAGTTTTAATTAGTTCTAAGTTCTAGGGGACTGATGACCATGTTAAGTCCCATAGTGCTCAGAGCCCCAGAACGTCATTATCCCAGTCGACAGAGGAAGTCGGTCTTTAGACAACAAAAGATCCAGCCATCATATGAGCAACAACAATTTTCCCATAATCGAATTCGCTTAGCTCCGATATGATACACTCACAACTACACACAAGACAGGTGTAGCCACCACCAGTACTTACAATGTGTTTAGGAGGCTACACAGGCATTGCATAGGTATAGGGCTCTCAACTTGAGGTTGATCTTCCCTTTGGGTTTGGCATAGGGACACAAGGTTGAAAGACAATATGACTAAGAGACAGACACACTGCATCTGCATCATCTGCATGGATATTCAACAATGTAACAGTAATTTTCAAGTTTGAATCAAACATAATAATTACTTCAAGAACGCTGACAGCAACAAAATCGTCCTGGCTTGTATGTTTTGTTATTAAAGGTGTACTTAAACAAGCTTCAGATATTACTTATTTCCATTCATAGGCACTCATGGCTTCCGTAACTCTTCCTTCTTTCCCGGTTAATGCAAAACAAGTCTCAAGGCATATAGCTATGCCCCGAAACAAGAAACTTATCTTTTTAAAATTCAGTCTTGATCGCATCACGTATGCTACAAGAACATAGGTGACCGGTTTCGGTCATATCCCATGACCATCATCAGACCTGTAATTTAATTTAGAAAGTAATAGAGACCTTACTAGATTGACAATAAAATACGACAAAATGCTTATAAGGATAAAATACAATAAGACTTGTTATACACATGGCATCCTTCGACAAGTCTTATTGTATCTTACCCTTATAAGCATTTTGTCATATTTTATTGTTAATCTAGTACGGTCTAAAAATGGTTCAAATGGCTCTGAGCACTATGGGACTTAACATCTGAGGTCATAAGTCCCCTAGAACTTAGAACTACTTAAACCTAACTAACCTAAGGACATCACACACATCCATGCCCAAGGCAGGATTCGAACCTACGACCGTAGCGGTCGTGCGGTTCCAGACTGAAGCGCCTAGAACCGCTCGGCCACACTGGCCTGCCAGTCTAGTAAGGTCTCTATTACTTTCTAAATTAAATTTCTGGTCTGATGATGGTCATGGGATATGACCGAAACCGGTCACCTACGTTCGGGTAGCATACGTGGTGCGATCAAGACTGAATTTTAAAAAGAATTTTTTTTTTATTTTTTGATCGCTGCTCCAAAAATGTTTATTAAATAAACTTATGCTCTACTACTCTAAAGTACCCTGTCAAAACAAGGTAGTTATACAAAAGTTATGTTGACGAGATTTTTTTTTTTTCAAGCGAACGACTAGACCAAGCAAATTATAATACTTTACTGTTTTTACGCTCTAATATATAGGAAGATCTTGTACAAACCACTTTTAATGTAATTTTTTGAGGAACGTCTGTACCAGCTGTAGAAATATCGAATTTTTCCACTGTCACTCCTACTTTTCTCGACATTTTCATTCCGTTTTGATGGATCTGTTTTTCTTTCTATGCTTTTTCTTTTTAAGGATACAGTATCCTTTGTAGTGAAACTCACATCAGCCACGTCCGTCATTTTCATCGATATACAAGATTCTTCCAGGATGGACAACTTTACAACTACATACTGCTCGCCTTGTAAACAGCAAGAACAACATCCGTATCCATCTCTAGCAAGTCTCATGCGATGCAGCACTTCTTTCTACTGAAGAATCAACTTTGGCAGAAATGTGATACACAACCTTCTTTGAAGGAGATCTCCAAATCTCATCACTGCTTCTTAATTTCCAATCTTTCATGGGCTTTTCGAGGTCCTAATATTATCCTATTGATTCGCCTTCCTAGTAATTCTGATTTAACTAAATCATACTTTAACGCTAAACATTTGCTTACTCATAGACATTCTGGTTACACTACTGTACCTTAATGTCTTTCTTCCTGTTTTAGACACGCGGTTTTTGTTCTTGGCGTATTTAGCGACATCACAGGCCTTTCTCATTTTATTTACCATTTCTTCTACGACAGCTTCTTCCACACCATTTTCTTGGATTATTTCACCAAGACATTTAAATTTTTTAACCTTCTCTATTGAACAATAACTGGTTTGAGAAATTTCTGTGCATTTTTTCTGCTTGTTAAAACTTTATTTTTCTGTGTAGAAATTCTTCTAAAAGATGAATTTGTGTTACAGAAAATCTCACATTTTCAGAAAGTATAGCAAAGTCATCTGAAAATTAGAGACCATTCCAGTATCTTTGCTTCCTCTTCGTAACCTAATTAGTGAAATGTAATATCCATTTAGTTTTTCATTCCAAATTATCACTGATTTTTCTCGAAGATAACTTAAAAAACGGGCCATCACCTTTCCAAGGCCAAATTTCGGAAACATTTGAAATCATAGTAGGAGTCCGACGAAAGGACGGAATCTTCCCTGTACCCGCACTCTGTAACTGCGTCCTGGCTCTTACGGGTGAGCTTGCTCTCTTTAAGAAAGATGTAGCGTCAGCTGTCACCCAAGTAAACATCCTCGGAAGAAAATCAGAGAAAGCAAGTCTACAAATCTCGACATCGAGAACAGAATACACGTTATATTCCACCACAAGTGTCCTGGTTATTTGTAACACTTGGCGCTTCTCGCACCTTCACCATATCGTCCGGATGATCTGACTTAGGTGCATTTTCCCGCACTCTCACAGGATGCGCTAGACTCCTAGATCATGCTTAACAGACCGCAACACCGTTTTCGTGTTGGGCGAATTACACGTTTGATGTTATATTTCCGGTGCATTGTGCCAATTTTCGCTTACCTGTCACCGACCCAAGTGTTAAACACCGATGCAACAGGTTTCTTTCCTTCCTCTGCACGGTGCGATCTAGTCTCCTTGGTTTTTACAGCACGTTTGATCTGACGGTGGATGCAGACATTCTTCTGGGAAACTGACTACAAGTGCTCCAACTGTTTTGCTAAGCTTTGCGAACCCTGTGCGCTAGTGCGCTGATATCTTCTCGTTCTGAAAGTGCACAGTAGACGGAGGAATGCAAGCGTAAATCTTCATGCGTTGGTTTACGGTTAGCGTCATGTCCATGAGTGCTGTCCAGTCTCCACTTGACTAGCACCTCCAGGACCATAAGACGGTTGTCCTCTTCGAGGTCCGTCGTGAATCTGATGATTCGGTGCTGCAGGTTTGTATGCTGGAGAAAGTACAGCAGATGCTGTTCCCCATGTGGCCCAATCTCCAACGTATCACCTGCGTGTTGGAAAAAGTTTGGGGACCGCTGACTCAAGTGACTCTTATTCAGATCCCTTCATAACCATATTGGTTGGCGCCTGAAGGTCAGGCCATCACACCTCCGCTGGTTGTTCGTAGCGTTCCGTCAAGTAGGAAATATGAGGGTCACTCCAAAAGAAATGCACACTATTTTTTTTAAATCCATCTTTTATTCTACTTGTCTGAAAGTTTCACAGTGTGCAGATACATCCTTTAGGAACAATATTTTCATTTCTCCACATAATTCCCATCCCTCTCAACTGCCTTGCTCCATCTAGGAATCAGCGCCTGTATACCCGCACGGTAAAATCCTGGACCAACCTGCTGGAGCCACTGTTTGGCAGCGTGCACAAGGGCTTCATCATCTTCATACCTTGTTCAAAGAAGAGAGTCTTTCAGTTTCCCAAAGAGATGATAGTCACATGGAGCCAGGTCAGGACTGTAAGGCGGGTGTTTCAGTGTTGTCCATCCGAGTTTTGTGATCGCTTCCATGGTTTTTTGACTGACACGTGGCCGTGAATTGTCGTGCAACAGCAAAACATCCCGCTTTTGCCGATGTGGTCGAACACGACTCAGTCGAGCTTGAAGTTTCTTCAGTGTCGTCACATATGCATCAGAATTTATAGTGGTTCCACTTGGCATGATGTCCACAAGCAACAGTCCTTCGAAACTGAAAAACACCGTAGCCATAACTTTTCCAGCAGCAGGTGTCGTTTAGAATTTTTTTTTTTTCTTGGGTGAATTTGCATGATGCCACTCCATTGATTGCCTCTTCGTTTCTGGTGAAAAATGATGGAGCCATGTTTCATCACCTGTCACAATTCTTCCAGGAAATTCATCTCCACCATTCTCGCACTGTTCCAAAAGTTCGCTGCATACCGTTTTTCTTGTTTCTTTGTGAGCCACTGTCAACATTCTGGGAACCCAGCTGGCACAAACCTTTTTTGACGCCAGCATTTTCAGTATTCCCGTGTCCGGCCATCCTGATTTAGGTTTTCCGTGATTTCCCTAAATCGCTCCAGGAAAATGCAGGGATGGTTCCTTCGAAAGGGTACGGCCGACTTCCTTTCCTAATGCACTCGCTTCGGCGGTACATATACTAAAATTGGAACGATACAGAGAAGATTAGCTGGCAGAAATGGTCAAGATTATATGGCTTTCTGCCAGGTTTATGATGCGACACCGCGTGCTGTAGGGATTGCGATGCAGATGATAACTTTATTTTCACTCCCGCCCGCGATTAGGATTGTCATTTACTTTATTCCTGTTAAAAAAAATAAAAAAAAGAGGGCGGCCTTTGCGTTGATTTTATGGTTTCCAAATTGTTTTTGCTGTCTCGATACTTTTCTTATCCCTAGGACAGCACAGTTGTACGAATAAAGATCGTTTGTTTACCCTGCCTTCCTGTTCCCCCCCACCCCCCCCCCCAAAAAAAAGAAAAAGCGGTCTAACGCACGGCTTTCCAGAGCGGGAAGGAGCTCCTGGTCTCCGGCACGAATCCGCCCGGCGGATATGTGTCGAGGTCCGGTGAACCGGCCAGTCTGTGGATGGTTTTTAGGCGGTTTTCCATCTGCCACGGAGAATGCGGCATGGTTCCCCTTATTCCGCCTCAGTTACTATGTCGACGATTGCAGCGTAAACAAGTTCTCCACGTACGCGTACACCACCATTACTCTACCACGCAAACATAGGGGCTACACTCGTGGGACGGCGGGGACAAAGCCTCTCCGTCGTTTCTAGGTCCCCCGTTAATATACAATACATACATACAATATGACACCTACCGTTGTGCGTCCTATTCGGGTAATTCTTAATGAATATATGATCTTTTTCCAAACATATTACGTCTTTATAATATTACGATATATCATAGCATCTTTGACACCCATATGTTTGTAAGCACTTCATATGTATGTGCATGTTAGAAATCTATTCTGTGACAAATCTAAAGTGTTCAATGAGAAAAATTTACATGTGCTACGAAAAGAAACCGTGGGAATATATTCACATCTGTTGGATGAAACCTTTGAAAACAAACACTCCAAAGCGACATGTCACGTAAGTCACATCCAATGCAAATCTGTAACGCAACCATCTATGTGCGTGCTTATAATTATGTATTATTTATATTTTAAGACAATTAATCTACATCTACATTTACATCCATACTCCGCAAGCCACCTGACCGTGTGTGGCGGAAGGTACTTCGAGTGCCTCTATCTGTAGAAAAACGCACCACATGTTTTAATGAAAGCACGAAAACCGTCTGAAGATGAATCATAACAATTCGAAACCGGTAACGGTACCTTTTGAATAAAGGAACTGAAAATAAATGTGTGGCTGGTTGCTTTCTCAACACCATCAACATTTATTTTATTTGGCTACGAGTTTTGGCGATCTTTATGCTCCTGACCGACATGTAGGAATATTGCAGCTCGGTTGTGGTGGATGGTTGATGTGATCGCTATAGCAAACAGAAATCTACTAATACCAACATTGTTGACCCCTGTTTTGGCCAGAAACAAGGTAGAATCTTCCTACATGTCGGTCAGGAGCCTGAAGATGACGTAGTAAATCGCCGAATCCGGCTACCAAATAAAATAAGTTTGGAAACTATACGGCTGAAAGTTGTCTGATTCGACATCCTGTATGTGAACTGGTCCAGCCCACGTTACACTAGTCTGCTGCCTTGTATTCTCTTCCGATGTCAAGTTGATTTAATGCTTTGGTATCTCTCCATTAGATAGAAAATCGCGCCATCGCTGACTAAACTCTTTCAATTCGTTCTCACGTCATCATACGAGGGTCACTCCAAAAGAAATGCACACTATTTTTGTAAAAATACAGTTTTCATTCTGCGTGTGTGTGAAAGTTTTACGGTGTGTTGATACATCCTTCCCGCTTGTTTTCAAACTTAGTTGAACCTGTTCCCGTTAGTGACACCGTCACAGCATGTCTTCAAGGTGGCCGCTACACTCGACGTTCGTCAGAAGCAACGTGCTGTCGTAGAATTCCTGTTTTGTGAAAACGAGACAGTGGGAAACATCCACAAGAGGCTGAAAAAGGTGTATGAAGATGTTGCTGTCGATCGCAGTACAGTTAGTCGGTGGGCAAGCAGGTTACGTGATGAAAGCGGACACGGCAATTATCGAGGATTGTCCTCGCAGCGGCAGGCCTCGTACTGCACACACTCCAGACAATGTGCAGAGAGTTAACGAGCCACAGTGAACGAATTGTCACGCTACGTTGGGATAGAAGGGGAGCCGCATGGTGGGCGATTGCCAGTTTGGCACCCCACCGCTGTCAGGTGGATTTCCACATGCTGGTCATCGCGGCTCAGATCCAAGCGGGACTCATGACTGAAGACAATTCTAATCAGTGAGGTACCAGAGACAAAACGTGTCTGGAGGCGCCCGGACAGCCGTGGCATATCATCCTTACTCTCGCCCGCCATAGAGCCCAGTAACCAGGAGCGATCGTCTGGAGTGTCATTTCTTTTCATAAAGGACCCTTACACACACAGCGGTAGGACGGCGATAGTCTATGCCCCATTTTGTTGCCCTTCATGGCAGCCCGGGGCTGGGTGTCTGTGTTGTCATCATCATCTCAGCATCATTTGGGAAATGGAACTGGAAAGATTGGGAACTTGTACGGGCTCTGCTGACTTCGACGTTGAGCGCCCTACAAACCAACATCGTCATCATCACCCTTCATGGCAACCCATCCTGGACTTCAGCAAAATAACGCCCTCCGCACACGGCAAGTGTTTCTACTGCTTGTCATGCTTGCCAAACCCTATCTTGGCTAACAAGTTTGCTGGATCTTTCGCCAGCTGAATACGTTTGGAGCGTGCTCGGTAGGACCATGAGACCAGATCGGGATTTTGACTGTCTAACGCGTGAATTCGACAGAATTTGGAACGATACCCCCTCAGGAGGGCATCAAACAACTCTACAATCAATGCCAAGTTGAATAACTACTTGCACAAAGGCTGGAGGTCGACCAACGCCTTATTGACTTTCTCAATTTGTGAAGCACTTTCTCTTGAATAAATAGTACAGTTTTTCTGAAACTGTAATCATTTGTTTGTCTGTGCATGTACAGCACATACTCAGATTTGCATCCCTTTTCGATAAATTCTTTGTGGTGCGTATTTTTTTTTTGTCTTAGTGTGTTTTTAAGAACATCAAATTTCGTAATTTATTTAGTTTGCACACAAACTATTTATAAAACCAAACTTTCTTCTTGCTACAACATTCATATTAGTATATTGACAAAAAAATTTATCAGAGGAAAAAATAGACTACACACCACAAAATTTGATTTTTGCTTGTCAGAAACAATGCGTGGCTTCGTGTGGTTACACACGATAAAATATTCAAAACTTTACTAACAATGATGGAACGCTGATTTACATTACAGAAAGTAATTCTTGAAAAATTGAACTTTGATTATTGTAAAAAAAAAAAGTCTGTACAACCTAAGAAGACTAAAAATTAGGAAATTATCCTAATACAAAAATTACAGACATTACAACCAATTGCGCTATTTGTGACATAAGGAATACAAAGAGATCAAATTAACATTAATCATGTATGTTATTAGTTATATGGAGCGCAAAGGTTTCCTTCTGATAATAGTTCTGACGAAAAAACATCTCATTCTTGCGCACGCATTGGTTACCTTCAAAAATTCCACCAAAAAATTTGTTCAGTCAATAGAATGAGTACCATATGATTGATAACAAGTCTTCATCTCCATAATAAAGTATTCCAGATAATTTCTCTCATATTCACAAATATCAAATCTCCTTTTCTAAAAACTCAACTGCGCGCTTCTGTGCCTCTAATAAGAATGCCCCAGCGCAGAGCAATTCACTGGCGCGCAAGTGAACCACAGATTACTTTAAACACAGTCAAGTATCTTATCCAGTACTCGTGCACCGCGCTCGTGCATTTTTGTCCCAGTACAGTAAAGGTGAAATGCTTACAATGGTAGAAAACATATTACATCCTTACGCATGTGTTACATGCTATGGACAAAATTAATCGCAGTCGTGCGTTGTTAATGGTTTTTACCTCACTCTCACATAAAGGACTATGTATGTGCTCTCTGTCCACTAAGATAATTCAAGTATCAACTCAAAAATCGCTAAGTTTACGAGCCACACATCTCTTTCTGTGTTGGCTGCTTTATCTTACGATCGCCGCTTGGCTGTGACGTGACAGTACGGTTGTTTGGCCTTGTCTCTAGGTGGTGCTGGCTCGTCCCAAATGGCTTACCTTCAAGTTCACAGTCTGTTTGGTTCCAAGCAGCGAGTGCACGTAACAACACAGCACGCAGCATGTGTACAAGACAGACTGCTGGGACGTCGAAAAATTGCTCATAATGAGGAAACAACATCTCGGTTGAACCCCCAAAAGCTCACAGGTAATGCATATTTAAACTGTCAGAACTTCCAAAACAGCCCACGCTCCACTACAAAGTTAAATACACAAAGGTGATAAAAGACGCGCGATACCTCCTAATATCTTGTCGGACTGCCTTTTGTCCGGCGTAGTGCAGCAACTCGACATAGCATGGCTTCAAACAAGTCGTTAGCAGTCATCATCATCATTTAACAGTTCCAGTTTCCCAGGTACTGGTAATGAACCTCTTCCACTTCATCCTATCCAAATACACCTGTTCACGGAGAACATCATCCACTGTCTATCCTCTGGTCACTAGATCAGCCTTAAGTCCATCCATCGGGTTCGAGGTCTTCCTTGAGGTCTTTCCCCATCAGCAAGTCGTTAGAAGTCAACATCATCATTTAACAGTTCCAGTTTCCTGGGTACAGATAATGAGCCACTTCGTCCAGTCCAAATACACCTGTTCATGGAGAACATCATCCACTGTCCATCCTCTGGTCACTAGATCAGCCGTAATCAAGTCCATCCATCGGGTTCGAGGTCTTCCTTGAGGTCTTTCTCCTTCAGCAAATCGTTAGAAGTCAACATCATCATTTAACAGTTCCAGTTTCCTGGGTACAGATAATGAGCCACTTCGTCCAGTCCAAATACACCTGTTCATGGAGAAGATCATCCACTGTCCATCCTCTGCTCACTAGATCAGCCTTAATCAAGTCCATCCATAGGGTTCGAGGTCTTTCTTGAGGTCTTTTCCCATCAACAAGTCGTAAGAAGTCATCATCGTCATTTAACAGTTCCAGTTTCCCAGGTACTGGTAATGAGCCTCTTCCACTTCGTCCTGTTCGCAGAGAACATCATCCACTGTCCATCCTCCGGTCACTAGATCAGCCTTAATCAAGTCCATCCATCGGGTTCGAGGTCATCCTTGAGGTCTTTCTCCTTCAGCAAATCGTTAGAAGTCAACATCATCATTTAACAGTTCCAGTTTCCTGGGTACAGATAATGAGCCACTTCGTCCAGTCCAAATACACCTGTTCATGGAGAAGATCATCCACTGTCCATCCTCTGGTCACTAGATCAGCCATAATCAAGTCCATCCATAGGGTTCGAGGTCTTTCTTGAGGTCTTTCCCCATCAACAAGTCGTAAGAAGTCATCATCGTCATTTAACAGTTCCAGTTTCCCAGGTACTGGTAATGAGCCTCTTCCACTTCGTCCTGTTCGCAGAGAACATCATCCACTGTCCATCCTCCGGTCACTAGATCAGCCTTAATCAAGTCCATCCATCGGGTTCGAGGTCATCCTTGAGGTCTTTCCCCACCCACCTGTCTTTCCAAATTTATTTTAGCTGTTCTAGTTGTATCCAGTACCCTCACATGCCAGTACCATCCAAGTCTAGTTGCGCCAATTCGATCAAATAGGGATGTCTTTATTCCGGCTTCATTCCTTAACTTGCCCATCTTGGTCATCTGGATGGTCGATCTAAGAAATTTCATCTCTGATTCTTGCATCCTTGACGATTCTCTTTTTGCGAGGGTACATGATGCAATACCATAGGTCAATATTGGTATGAAATAGCTATTAAATATCATCAGTTTGTCCGCTTTTGGAATCAAGTCATCGCATAAAATACTGAGCCATGCTGCCTCCATAGCCATCAATAATTGAGAAAGTGTTGCTGGTGCAAGATGTTATGCACGAACTGACCTCCGGATTATATCCCATAAAGGTACAGTGCGAGTCCTATCGGGCGATAACGGTGGTCAAATCATTCGCTCGAAATGTCTAGAATGTTCCAACAAATCTTGAACAATTGTGGCCCGGTGTCATGCGTGCTTTCCATCCACAGAAGTTCCATAGTTGTTTGGGAACATGAAGTTCATAATTATCTGCAAATGGTCTCCAGGTAGCAGAACATAGCCACTTCCAGTCAATCATGGGTTCAGTTGGACCAGAGGACCCAATCAATTCCATGTAAACACAGGCCACACCATTATGGAACCACCACCAGCATGGACATTGCCATTTTGACAACTTTGGTCTATGGCTTCATGGGGTCCGCGCCACACTCGAACCTTACCATCAGCTTTTACGAACTGAAATCGGAAGTCATCTGGTCAGGTCACAGTTTTTCAGTTGTCTAGGTTGCCACCGGTATGGTCACGAGCCTGCAAGCAAGGCAAGGGCAAGGGCAAGGGCAAGGGCAAGGGCTCTGAGCACTATGGGACTTAACATCTGAGGTCATCAGTCCCCTATAACTGAGAACTACTTAAACCTAACTAACCTAAGGACATCACACACATTCATGCCCAAGGCAGGATTCGATCCTGCGACCGTAGCGGTCGCGCGGTTCCAGACTGAAGCGCCTCGAACCGCTCGGTCACACCCGCCGGCAAGGGCAAGGGCACTCGCATCGGTCGTCTACTGCCATAGCCCATCAACAACAATTTTCACCACACTGTCCTAAGGATACGTTCATCGTAATTCTCTCATTGATTTCTGCGCTTATTTCTCGGAGTGTTGCTTGTCTGTTAGCACTTACAACTCTACACAAACGCCGCTGCTGTCGGTCGTTAAGTGAAGGCCGCTGCGTTGTTCATGGTGAGAGGTAATGACTGAAAATTCGTATTCTCGGCGCAGACACTGTGAATCTCAGGATATGGAATTATCTAACGATATCCGAAACACAGTGTGTCATGCGTCTAGCTCCAACTACCATTCGGCGTTCCAAGTCTGTTAATTGCCGCCGTGTGGACGAAATTACGTCGAACACCTTCTTACAATAATCACCTGAGTATGACAGCATCGCCAACGCGCTCCCCTTTTATACCTTGTGTATGCGATGCTGCCGACAGCTGCGTAAGTGCATTTCGCTACCCGATAACTTTTGTCACCCCAATGTATTCCTTTGAGTCTAGTGCTACAGAAAGCTAGACGCTAGATGAACCGCCGCAGAACGACAGACACCACGCAGATTGGTGGTGCAACCATGGCGACACCCGGCACTTTGTGTGATTCGGAAAATCACCTCCGGTGTGCACCATTGCGACATGTCGACTGCCGTACAATGACGCAAAGGCCTGTTTGTCGTGCGGCCAAGGCCGATGCAACTTGAGAGGCGCGCGCCTCTATCCGGGACCAAATACTTGAGTGCCTGGCTTATCTCTCGGGATTTCCTACCCTGAATCGCCGGCGCAACTGTATTCTCTGGTAGGCGCGAGTCCTGAAGCCGAGATTCAAAGAAATCATAATAATGCTACTCTGAGTCATTAGCTGCCCTTCGAAACACGCAAGTGAATAAAATTATTATTTTTTCGGTAGTAAAAAATTAAATAGTTACAAAAAAAATGGCTCTGAGGACTATGGGACTTAACATCTGAGGTCATCAGTCCCCTAGAACTTAGAACTACTTAAGGCTAACTAACCTAAGGACATCACACACGTCCATGCCCGAGGCAGGATTCGAACCTGCGACGGTAGCGGTCGCGCGGTTCCAGACTGAAGTGCCTAGAACCGCTCGGCCACACCGGCCGGCTAAATACTTACAGCCGTCGTTTTGAAGTTATTTTATTGTATTGCGACTAGTTTCGGTATCTCAATACTCTATTTTCAAGCCGGAATTCATAAACAGTAATAATAGCATCATCTATTTACTAACCGTGCAAAATCAAAGTCAGATTCAAAACATAATAAAAAATCAAGGACAATACTATATAAATGAAACTGAGCAATCATTTGCCAAAACAAACAGATATATTCATTGTAACATACCAAAAATAGAATTGTATATAGCATACCGTAACGAATTTCCACTCTATACGTAGAACAAATGTGATATTTATTAATAAAATCATTAATTAAATATTTCTTAATTAAAAATTGGTCAGTTACGTGGCTAAAGTGCAAAATTCTGAATAACATACTAAACTACAAAAATAACTATAGAAGATGGTAAATACATAAAAGAAACATCATAAATTTAAAAAAGCAACGACATACTCTGAAGAACCAAATAAACTGGTACACCTGCCTAATATTGTGTAGATGCCCCGCGAGCATGAGAAGTGCGGCAACACGACGTGCCAAGGTTCAAATGGTTCAGATGGCTCTGAGCACTATGGGACTTAACATCTGTGGTCATGAGTCCCCTAGAACTTAGAACTACTTAAACCTAACTAACCTAAGGACATCACACACCTCCATGCCCGAGGCACTACTGGAGCCTGCGACCGCAGCGGTCTCGCGGTTCCGGACTGAGCGCCCAGAATCGCTCGGCCACTGCGGCCGGCCGACCTGCCAAGGACTCGACTGAAGTAGTGCTGGAGGAAACTGACACAATGAATACTCCTGTCCATAAATCCGTAAGAGTACGAGGGCGAGGAGATCTCTTCTGAACAGCACGTAGCAAAGTATCCCTGCTATGCTGAATAATGTTCATGTCTGCGGAGTTTGGTGGCCTGCGGAAGTGATTAAACCCAGAAGAGTGTTCGTGGAGCCACTCTGTACCAACACTGGACGAGTAAGGTGTCGCATTGTCCTGCTGGAATTGCCCAAGTCCTCAGAATGCACAGTGGACATGAATAGATGCAGTTGATCAGACAGGATGCTGACGTGCATGTCATCAGCCTATATGTATCAGGGGGCCCATATCACTCCAACTGCACACGCCCCACATCATAACAGAGCCTCCACCAGCTTCAACTGTTGTATCGTGCCTAGTTGTCAAATATGAGGTGTCTAAGAAACCTGCTTCTCAGATCGCTAGACAACAGTTCAAGCAAATGGTATTAATGAGTTTTTATTACAATAAGATTAAGTATCAAATGGTTCAAATGGCTCTAAGCACTATGGGACTTAACATGTGAGGTCATCAGTCCCCTAGACTTAGAACTAATTAAACCTAACTAACCTAAGGACATCACACACAGCCATGCTCGAGGCAGGATTCGAACCTGCGACCGTAGCGGTCACGCGGTTCCCAACTGAAGCGCTTGGAACCGCACAGCCACACCGGCCGGCGGCGGTTGAGTATCATCATTTACCTTATTGTAATAAAAACTCATTAATACCATTAGCTTGAACTGTTGTCTAGCGATCTGAGAAGCAGGTTTCTTAGACACCTTGACTTTGAGAAGTACAGATCTGTCGCAAGCAGAGGGTGACAGACAACAAGAAATCTCTTCAGTATATCAGGTCGCTGGTTTTGACGCTTCTCTAGAACTCGTACAACTGGCAGCAGCCAGGTGGCGCGACGTTTATGTCCTCTTCGTGCGGCCGGCCGTTGTGGCCGAGCGGTTCTACGCGCTTCAGCCCGGAACCGCGCTGCTGCTACGGTCGCATGTTCGAATCCTGCCTCGGGCATGGGTGTGAGTGATGTCCTTAGGTTAGTTAGGTTTAATTAGTTCTAAGTGTAGGGGACTGATGACCTCAGATGTTAAGTCCCATACTGCTCAGAGCCATTTGAACCATTTGATACTTAATCTTATTGTAATAAAAACTCATTAATACCATTTGCTTGAACTGTTGTCTAGCGATCTGAGAAGCAGGTTTCTTAGACACCTCATATTTGACAACTAGGCACGATACAACAGTTGAAGCTGGTGGAGGCTCTGTTATGATGTGGGGCGTGTGCAGTTGGAGTGATATGGGCTCCCTGATACATATAGGCTGATGACATGCACGTCAGCTTCCTGTCTGATCAACTGTATCTGTTCATGTCCACTGTGCATTCTGAGGACTTGGGCAATTCCAGCAGGACAATGCGACACCTTACTCGTCCAGTGTTGGTACAGAGTGGCTCCACGAACACTCTTCTGGGTTTGATCACTTCCGCAGGCCACCAAACTCCGCAGACATGAACATTATTCAGCATAGCAGGGATACTGTCTGATCAACTGCATCTATTCATGTCCACTGTGCATTCTGAGGACTTGGGCAATTCCAGCAGGACAATGCGACACCTTACTCGTCCAGTGTTGGTACAGAGTGGCTCCACGAACACTCTTCTGGGTTTGATCACTTCCGCAGGCCACCAAACTCCGCAGACATGAACATTATTCAGCATAGCAGGGATACTTTGCTACGTGTTGTTCAGAAGAGATCTCCTCGCCCTCGTACTCTTATGGATTTATGGACAGGAGGATTCATTGTGTCTGTTTCCTCCAGCACTACTTCAGTCGAGTCCTTGGCAGGTCGGCCGGCCGCGGTGGCCGAGCGATTCTGGGCGCTCAGTCCGGAGCCGCGCGACCGCTACGGTCGCAGGTTCGAATCCTGCCTCGGGCATGGGTGTGAGTGATGTCCTTAGGTTAGTTAGGTTTAAGTAGTTCTAAGTTCTAGGGGACTGATGTCCACAGATGTTAAGTCCCATAGTGCTTAGAGCCATTTGAACCATTTTGAGAGGGCGCTACCACTGCTTTGTCGTCCTAGAGAGGGGTCGGTGAGTGTGCAATTGGTTGACGTCTTCTTCACAGTCCTCTATGCTCTAACGTTCCCGACCGGCGTACCGGTTCTTGACTTTACGCAGGAAAATGAACAGTCCCCTGCTGACATGCAGGGTAAATAGAGTCATGAGGTCTTCTCCGTACCCATACGCGTCCGTCTGCTCGATACAATTTCAAGCGAGACTCATCCGACCAGGTAACATGTTTCCACTCATCAACAATCCATTGTTGACTGGCCCAGGCGAGGCTTGCAGTTATCAAGGCTACTTGAGTGGCACTTCGGCTCCGTAAGCTCATATCGATGATGTGTCGTTGAATGGTTCACACGCTAACACTTATTGATGGCCTAGCATTGAAATCTGGAGCAATCTGCGGAAGGCTTGCACTTCTGTCACGTCCTCTTAAGTGGTCGTTAGTCCAGTTCTTGCAGGATCTTTTTCAGGCCGCAGCGATGTCGGGGATTAGATGTTTTACCGGCTTCCTGATATTCACAGTACACTCGTGAAATGGTCGTAAGGGAAACCCCCCAACAGGCCGCGGTGACCGAGCGGTTCTAGGCGCTTCAGTCCGGAACCGCGCGACTGCTACAGTCGCAGATTCGAATCCAACCTCGGGCATGGATGTGTGTGACGTCCTTAGGTTAGTTAAGTTTAAGTAGTTCTAAGTTCTAGGGGACTGATGACCACAGCTGTTAAGTCCCATAGTGCTCAGAGCCATTTGAACCATTTGAAAATCCCCACTTCATCGCTACCGCACAGATGTAGTGTCCCATCGACTATAGCTCCACGTTCAAACTTGTTTAAATCTTGGTAACCTGCCATTTTAGCAGCAGTAACGGATCTAACAACTGCGCCAGATACTTGTTGTCTTATGTAGGTGTGGCCGACGGCAGCGCCATATTTTGTCGGGTTTCATATCTCTGTATTTTAATAAGCATAGCTATACCATGTTTTTTGGTGCTTCAGTTTACATGTGCAAGTACGGTAGTCCTTGCAAAAAGACAGGATCAGAAATACCTAAATGTCATTGTAGGTGATACGTGGGGAGGCGCCGGCGCCAGTTGCTTTCTCCGTTCGATTCACCCGGATCGATTGTTTCCCTCTGGCGTTGCTTATCTCCGCCTCGTTGGCCGGTGGTGGTGGTGGTGGTGGGCTGGCAGGCAAACTGGGTTTTGGCTTTGCAACGGCCGGTACGTGTCGCTCCTGAGAAACATGTGTTTGCGTGGAGTTAGCTGGATTGGACCGGTGCATGTAGCTCGCAGTGCGGAAGCGGGCCTGTTATTGCAAATTCCTGAGGCGTGACTGGGCCGTGGTCTTCTACACAGGACGCTGAGAAAAGTGTTATTCATTTTGGCTAGTGGAGTCTATTAAAGAAGTAGACATTCAAGCTTTCTACACTCCTGGAAATGGAAAAAAGAACACATTGACACCGGTGTGTCAGACCCACCATACTTGCTGCGGACACTGCGAGAGGGCTGTACAAGCAATGATCACACGCACGGTACAGCGGACACACCAGGAACCGCGGTGTTGGCCGTCGAATGGCGCTAGCTGCGCAGCATTTGTGCACCGCCGCCGTCAGTGTCAGCCAGTTTGCCGTGGCATACGGAGCTCCATCGCAGTCTTTAACACTGGTAGCATGCCGCGACAGCGTGGACGTGAACCGTATGTGCAGTTGACGGACTTTGAGCGAGGGCGTATAGTGGGCATGCGGGAGGCCGGGTGGACGTACCGCCGAATTGATCAACACGTGAGGCGTGAGGTCTCCACAGTACATCGATGTTGTCGCCAGTGGTCGGCGGAAGGTGCACGTGCCCGTCGACCTGGGACCGGACCGCAGCGACGCACGGATGCACGCCAAGACCGTAGGATCCTATGCAGTGCCGTAGGGGACCGCACCGCCACTTCCCAGCAAATTAGGGACACTGTTGCTCCTGGGGTATCGGCGAGGACCATTCGCAACCGTCTCCATGAAGCTGGGCTACGGTCCCGCACACCGTTAGGCCGTCTTCCGTTCTAAAAGGTGTAAGTCAACTACCCTAGCCAGCAAGATCTCCGGATCTGTCGCCCATTGAGCGTGTTTGGGACTGGATGAAGCGTCGCCTCACGCGGTCTGCACGTCCAGCACGAACGCTGGTCCAACTGAGGCGCCAGGTGGAAATGGCATGGCAAGCCGTTCCACAGGACTACATCCAGCATCTCTACGATCGTCTCCATGGGAGAACAGCAGCCTGCATTGCTGCAAAAGGTGGATATACACTGTACTAGTGCCGACATTGTGCATGCTCTGTTGCCTGTGTCTATGTGCCTGTGGTTCTGTCAGTGTGATCATGTGATGTATCTGACCCCAGGAATGTGTCAATAAAGTTTCCCCTTCCTGCGACAATGAATTCACGGTGTTCTTATTTCAATTTCCAGGAGTGTAGTTTGGCAATCGGGCCTACCCGTGTTATCACTAGCTTCTACCTTTTCTCATGAGTGTCAATATTGTATTGGGACTGCGACGTACTGGTGTAATATTATTATGCCTTGTATGATCGTTGCCCTTTTAAAACCAGTCTGTTTGTGCTGGGGCAATTTTACATATTTTGAAAATTGAAACTTTTAACCACTTTAATTTGCCTTTGTCTTGATGTCATCTACTACCTTTGCAGAATTTTACCTTACTGTATTCTGGGGCTGTTGACATTGTTTCTTTTGGCTGTGGCTGTGTGTTTGTGCTTTTCTGTTGCAGCACTGCAGCGGGCACCTGGTCCATGTCTAAATCGATGTCCGGAGTACGAAGCCTCGGCCGACCGGTACCAGAGGGAACGGGAGGTTCTTTTGGCCGCGGGGAGAATGGCAGCCGATACGGCGGCCACTTCGGGTTGCATTGAGCGGGGATCTTGCGTTAAGTTTCCTCTGCATTGGGACGCCAAGGCGTCTGTAAGGTTTGCTATACTGCTTATACATTTACCTTTTATTACTGAAGTGGTTACAGTAAGATCGACGTTTTAAGAAGTTCTTGTTTGCAAGTATTTCAATCAGATAGGTTTTGTGTAATGTATTGTTTTGACTGTTCAAAAGAAACTTATTTCACCACTATTATTCAAGTGCCGTTGATAAATGAAACTGATTTTACCTTTTAATATTGAAGTGGTTACAGTAAGATAGAAGTTATAAGAAGGTCTTGTTTGCAGGTATTTCAATCAGAAAGGTTTTATGGTTCAAATGGCTCTGAGCACTATGGGACTGAACATCTATGGTCATCAGTCCCCTAGAACTTAGAACTACTGAAACCTAACTAACCTAAGGACATCACACAACACCGAGCCATCACGAGGCAGAGAAAATCCCTGACCCCGCCGGGAATCGAACCCGGGAACCCGAGGGTGGGAAGCGAGAACGCTACCGCACGTCCACGAGATGCGGGCAAAGGTTTTATGTAATGTATTTTTTTGACTTGTGTATAAGAGACAATTGTACAAAATTTTTGCTCTTTCGGTTAAACTGTTGATCAGTAATAAAATATACTGTATCTTGCAAGTCCTCTGTACTTAATATTTCACTTGTCACCGGTTTGCGCGTGACCACCACGTTGCAGTAGGTGACAATGAAATATAAAATTACGTCACGTCTAAGTTATAAAATGCTTAGGTGAATACCGCATATGGGCATATTTGTGTCATACGCATACAATGAATGTCCAAGAACGTGTCAAAAGACCAACTGTAGAAAACCATCTGTGTCATACGAAAAGGAGCATATACAAAACCCAGTGGTATGAAATGCACTCCTGGAAATTGAAATAAGAACACCGTGAATTCATTGTCCCAGGAAGGGGAAACTTTATTGACACATTCCTGGGGTCAGATACATCACATGATCACACTGACAGAACCACAGGCACATAGACACAGGCAACAGAGCATGCACAATGTCGGCACTAGTACAGTGTATATCCACCTTTCGCAGCAATGCAGGCTGCTATTCTCCCATGGAGACGATCGTAGAGATGCTGGATGTAGTCCTGTGGAACGGCTTGCCATGCCATTTCCACCTGGCGCCTCAGATGGACCAGCGTTCGTGCTGGACGTGCAGACCGCGTGAGACGACGCTTCATCCAGTCCCAAACATGCTCAATAGGGGACAGATCCGGAGATCTTGCTGGCCAGGGTAGTTGACTTACACCTTCTAGAGCACGTTGGGTGGCACGGGATACATGCGGACGTGCATTGTCCTGTTGGAACAGCAAGTTCCCTTGCCGGTCTAGGAATAATGGTAGAACGATGGGTTCGATGACAGTTTGGATGTACCGTGCACTATTCAGTGTCCCCTCGACGATCACCAGTGGTGTACGGCCAGTGTAGGAGATCGCTCCCCACACCATGATGCCGGGTGTTGGCCCTGTGTGCCTCGGTCGTATGCAGTCCTGATTGTGGCGCTCACCTGCACGGCGCCAAACACGCATACGACCATCATTGGCACCAAGGCAGAAGCGACTCTCATCGCTGAAGACGACACGTCTCCATTCGTCCCTCCATTCACGCCTGTCGCGACACCACTGGAGGCGGGCTGCACGATGTTGGGGCGTGAGCGGAAGACGGCCTAACGGTGTGCGGGACCGTAGTCCAGCTTCATGGAGACGGTTGCGAATGGTCCTCGCCGATACCCCAGGAGCAACAGTGTCCCTAATTTGCTGGGAAGTGGCGGTGCGGTCCCCTACGGCACTGCGTAGGATCCTACGGTCTTGGCGTGCATCCGTGCGTCGCTGCGGTCCGGTCCCAGGTCGACGGGCACGTGCACCTTCCGCCGACCACTGGCGACAACATCGATGTACTGTGGAGACCTCACGCCCCACGTGTTGAGCAATTCGGCGGTACATCCACCCGGCCTCCCGCATGCCCACTATACGCCCTCGCTCAAAGTCCGTCAACTGCACATACGGTTCACGTCCACGCTGTCGCGGCATGCTACCAGTGTTAAAGACTGCGATGGAGCTCCGTATGCCACGGCAAACTGGCTGACACTGACGGCGGCGGTGCACAAATGCTGCGCAGCTAGCGCCATTCGACGGCCAACACCGCGGTTCCTGGTGTGTCCGCTGTGCCGTGCGTGTGATCATTGCTTGTACAGCCCTCTCGCAGTGTCCGGAGCAAGTATGGTGGGTCTGACACACCGGTGTCAATGTGTTCTTTTTTCCATTTCCAGGAGTGTATATGATTTTCTACATTTGGTCTTTTGATAGATTCTTGAACATTAATTTTATGCATATGACGTAAATATGTCCATATACGGTTTTCACCTCAACATCTTATAGCTTCGGCGTGGTGACATACGGTCATTTTGATATCTTTACCTATAGTGAAACTAAGACATGGTTGATGCTGTCCTTTTGCAAGGACTACTTGTACCTGGTAGATGGACCTGCCACGGCCCGCACCCAGCACATTTCAGCATTGTGGGCCTTAGCCAGAGCGCTACATGTGCATGCGGGATGTACGGGTCTACTGGACATGTGGTATTACATTGCAACACCCTCGCACATACCCATGGTTTGTCACCTATGGAGAGTGAAATGAGGCATGAGAATGACAGTAGATTCGTTTAGTTAACTTCCTTATTCTAAACCTGAGCCGTTGTACATCAGGAACAGCTTGGTAGAGGCGTCCAGTTGCCTCACATGCGAAACAATAGATGTCCATCACTGCTGGCAGAACAAAGAGCGAGACAAAGCATGACGCCGGCCGCGGTGGCCGTGCGGTTCTGGCGCTGCAGCCCGGAACCGCGGGACCGCTACGGTCGCAGGTTCGAATCCTGCCTCGGGCAGGGCTGTGTGTGATGTCCTTAGGTTAGTTAGGTTTAAGTAGTTCTAAGTTCTAGGGGACTTATGACCTCAGCAGTTGAGTCCCATAGTGCTCAGAGCCATTTGAACCATTTGAACCACAACAACGTTCATGAATAAATATCAAGAAAATGATTCAAATGGCTCTGAGCACTATGGGACTTAACATCTGAGGTCATCAGTCCCGTAGAACTTAGAACTACTTAAACCCACCTAACCTAACGACATCACACACATCCATGCCCGAGGCAGGATTCGAACCTGCGACCGTAGCAGTAGCGTGGTTCCGGACTGAAGCGCCTAGAACCGCTCGGCCACAGCGGCCGGATAAACTTCTGTACCCCTGCTTCTCTTCTCTATATCCAGGCTGCCCATAATTAAAGTTTCAGTTTCAAAATTTGAACAGCGAATTACTGACGCAGGGGAGAACGTCATGGAACGTAAAAAGATAAGGGGAATTTTAGCAGTATATGACTCTGTGAGCGTCTTAACGTAAGTGGGATCGGCTAGAAATGACAGATGAATTGCAATAAGACGGCTGTGGTTTTTGTTGCACATTACAGCATCCGTACTGTCGGAAGTTCGCAAATCAACAGTTGTGGCATTGTTAGGGCGAGCGGGCACGGGAGACTCTTTGTCTCGCAACTGTCTCGTCTTTTCCACAGATCTCCACAATCATGCGTAAGAGCGCACACAGAGCGACGCGACAACGACAACTTTTCAGCTGCTCTGGCCTCCGACAGAAGGGCGAAGCAACTGTCTCCGTCCTGTCTCTCCCCCCCCCCCCCTCCCGCCTGCCCCACCCACACACCCACACACACACACCCACACCCACACACATACAGGTCACACGTGTACACGTGCGCGCGCACACGGCCAGGAATGTAGTTTCCGCCTCTGTTTCCTGCGGTTGGAAACTTTGAAATGGCAGTTGTGAGGGATCTACATATCTACATACGAGGTGCGGCTAGAAAAAAACCGGACTGATGCTGGAAAAAGACATTTATTTACAATTATTTACAATTTCATGTTATCTCCTTCAATGTACTCTCCTCCTCGGTCTCTACACCGCTCCATACGAATTTTCCACTGTTCATAGCAATGCTGCAGATCATTTTCGGTAAGTCCATACATTACTTCCGTCGCTTTTTATTTTACTGCTTCAACAGTCTCAAATCTAGTTCCTTTCAAAGCTGACTTGAATTTATGGAGAAGAAAAAAGTCACAGGGGGCCAAATCAGGTGAGTAGGGTGGATGATCTAAGATGGGAATGTTGTGTTTTGCCAAAAACGTCTTCACTGACAACGCACTGTGAGCTGGGGCATTGTCTTGGCGAAGGATCCATGACTTTTTTCTCCACAAATCATTCCGTTTTCTCCGTACTCGCTCACGTAGGGTAGCCAGGACGCTAATGTAGTAATGCTGATTCACTGTTTGTCCCTCTGGTACCCAATCAATGTGCACAATCCCTTTGATGTCAAAAAAAACAATCATCATTGCCTTGAATTTCGATTTTGACATTCGTGCTTTTTTTTGTTGTGGAGAACCAGGAGTTTTCTAATGCATCGATTGGCGTTTAGTTTCGGGATCGTAAGTAAAAAACCATGATTCATCGCAAGTAATAACATTTTGTAAGAAGGTGGCATCACTTTCAATGTTTTCCAGGATGTCAGAACAAATCATTCTTCGGCGTTCCTTCTGTTCAATTGTGAGACACTTTGGAACCATTTTTGAACACACTTTGTTCATGTTGAAACTTTCATGAAGAATCTGCCTAACACTTTCCTGATTGTTAAACGGCGATCTTGTCGAACAAGTTTACCGATTTTTTCAATGTTTGCATCAGTTTTTGCTGACAATGGTCTGCCAGTGCGAGTGTCATCACTGGTGTCTTCGCGGCCATCTTTAAATCGTTTAAACCACTCAAACACTTGTGTTCGCGATAAACAATCATCGCCGTACACTTGTTGTAACATTACAAACGTTTCACTTGCAGATTTTCCTAGTTTGAAACAAAATTTGATGATAACACGCTGTTCTTTCTGTACACTCAACATTTTCCGACGCACAGACAAAACGTCAACTACTTAAAACAGACGCCACGGGCAGACTGAGTGCAGGAGGCAGATGAAACTCGAGCAGTAGGCGGAGCGAGAGTCACGTGACAGGCCACGCGACTTTCAGCCTTATTACATTCGTTTCATTGTTTCACCAGTACTAGTCCGGTTTTTTTCTAGCCACACCTCGTATATACCCCTCCAGCCACCAAGCGGTGTGTGGTGGAGGCCCAATTCGCGGCTAATCCAAATCCCCCCCTCCCTCTGTTCCACTCGCGGATCGCGGAAGCCAAGAGCGACTGTCTGAACGCCTCAGTACGAGCTCTTATTTCCCTTATCTTTCAATGGTGATCACTGCGCAGTTTGAAAGTTGGTGGTAATAATATATGCTCTACATCCTCGCCGACGATCGGATTTCGGAATTTAGTGACCAGCCCCTTCCGTTTGGCGGGTCGTCTATCTGCAAGTGTGTCCCACTTCAAACTTTCTATGAGATTTGTAAAGCTCTCTCGATTGCTAAATGTACCAGTCACGAATCTTGCCGCTCTTCTTTGGGCCTTGTAATGCTATTGTAAATATAATACTGCCATTAATCTGTATATCTTAAATTTTTTTTGTTCCATAATAATTTTGAAAAATTAAGCAAATATTGTTACGAGTGTAAGCTTTTGTTAAGTGTAGTCTATCTGTTTAAAATAACCTCTTTGATGTAGGTGGAATAAATGTATTAAAACATATTTTGTAAATAATTATGTAATATTTCAAGTACAACTGTAATTAATTATGTCAGCCGGCCGAAGTGGCCGTGCGATTAAAGGCGCTGCAGTCTGGAACCGCAGGACCACTACGGTCGCAGGTTCGTATCCTGCCTCGGGCATGGATGTTTGTGACGTCCTTAGGTTAGTTAGGTTTAACTAGTTCTAAGTTCTAGGGGACTAATGACCTCTGCAGTTGAGTCCCATAGTGCTCAGAGCCAATTAATTATGTCAATTTTGTATGTGTATGTTGTCATGCAATTGTAGATGGTTCATACTTAGGTTTTTTGAAAGCAGAAATGTAAATTGAAAAGATGTAGTGATCATAGGTAGAATGGAACTCCGTTCTGTAGTGGAATGGAGAAGGTGGTGGGGCGCACGAGTGAGATTTTGGTGCGCAAGTGGCTCACACAGTCGGTAGCTGCCCTGCAAGTGGTGAGCACGCATTGCGTTGGTCAAGCACTAGAGGCCACGAATTTACCTGCAAGACTGGGTTTTGGCCTCGGACGTGTTCTACATGATTGGCGCAGTACGGCAATAAATTAATAGCTCAGAAATTTGTAATTTTATCGTCGCCACCAAGAGGAAGACAGATATATGTACATCAAGAGCCGTACCTGCGCAGTCTTACTACGCAGCACCGCCTCACGCCACCTTCGACATCAGTAACAGGCAAAGTACTTTATTTAGAAGTGTATCACAGTATGAACTATCCATCTTCAATCAGTGAAATATAAGTGTTAAATGTACCTTTGTGTTTAACCGTGATTTTCCTATGTCATTTACCTCAGTAGGGTCCTTACCTAAACGAATTTATTCCGAGTATCCTGATATTGATTGAAGCAATTACTGGCAATAGTATTGTTTTGGTAGTAAATTCTGAAAATCGTTATTAAATACTAAAGTTTGCACGTATCAGTTTAAGGGCCACCGCTGTGCGTGGCCATGACGATAAGTTTTCAATAGTATTTCTGAAAGTAAAGCAACATAATTGTTTAACTGCAACAATCTTAACAGTAATTGTTCGTGCTGCTTCTCCATGTCAAAGAAAGCCAGACAAATATTGGTGTTAGTAAAACGTTAACAAATAACAGTCCTAAAGAAATGATATTTGGTCGTGTTAAATAATAGTTTTGGTCATATGACTGACAGCTATAAGTTTAATTTTTTTTAATCCTTGTTGAAAAATGTGTGTGTCTTCTTTAAATAATTACTGAAGTATGGTGATAAATTCCATAAGTAACAGAAAGTGGGATTAATAGTACATATTGCCATGTGATCGTAGTAAATGGAAGTAGTTATTTATTCAGTGTCGAAAATTGACTTCATCTTTTTGGGTAGACACTGTGCCCGATTTGGGCTGGCGGCCGTTTTATTAAGCGAAACAGTTTATTGTTATAACAGGCTTTGTCTGATTAAAGGTTTCCAAAAGTAATTATTCTCACTGCTTTTCCCCCAAACTGTATATTCGGGGACAAATAGTTCGATACTTTACCATTAAGTTGAACACGGTTAAAATCTCTTCCCGAGAGTCGATGGTTTGGAGTGTTAGTGATGCGTGGTGTTCCTGCCGCTACTTGCTGCACAGTTCTGACATTCCGAATCGCGGATACTCCGTCTTTACAGAACTTAAATGTTTTGGTACCGTAATGACGAGAACGCGAAAGTACCGTTGCAACCTACTCAGTCTCTTGAATCGGACTCAACTGGTAAGGGTCCCATACAGACGAATAATACTCTAAGACTGGACGAACTAACGTATTGTAAGCAATTTCCTTTGTTGAGGGATGAAGACATCGATAGTGAATTGCTCACAAATGAAGTAGAAAAGAGGCCAGCATTGTTCAATAAAACCTTAAAAGATTATTCTGACGATAATTTGAAAAGCAAACTATGGTAAGTAAGGCATTTGACACCGTCCCGCATTGCCGTTTTATGAAAAACATACGAGCTTGCATAGTATCGGAGCAGACCTGCGATTGGATTCCAGACTTTCTTGCACACACAACTCAACACGTCGCTCTTAACGGAATTAAATCGGCAGATGTAAAGGTAATTTCCGGAGTGCCACAGGGAAGTGTGATAGGACTGTTTCTGTTCACAATATATATAAATGATCTCAGTAGAAAGCGTCGGATGCTCTTTAAGGCTATTGGCGTATGATGCAGTTCTCTATACCAAAGTAGCAACGCCAGAAGATAGTAAGAATTTGCAGAACGACCTGAAGACAATTGATGAATGGTGTAGACTCTAGCAGTTGACCCTGAACGTAAATAAATGTAACATATTGCGCATACATAGGAAAAGAAATCCACTGCTGTACAGCTATTCTATTGATGACAAACAGCTGGAGACAGGGTCTGCCGTAAGATATCTAGGCTTAACTATCCAGAGCGACCTTAAGTGGAATGACCATATCAGACAGGTAGTGGGAAAAGAAGACACCTGATTCAGATTCATCGGAAGAATCTTAAGGAAATGTAACTCATCTACGAAAGAAGTGGCTTATAAGGCACTTGTTTCTCCGATTCTTGATTAATGTCCATCTATCTGGGGTCCCTATAGGGGAGGACTGATAGAGAAGATCCAACGAAGAGCGGCGCGTTTCGTCACGGGATCGTTTAGCTGGCGAGAGAGCGTTACGGAGATGCTAAACAAACTCCACTGGGAGACGTTACAAGAGAGGTGTTGTGCATCATGGAGAGATTTACTATTGAAATTTCGGGGCAGCACTTTTCAAGAGGGGTCGGACAACATATTACTTCCCCCCACATATAACTCGCGTATTGACCACGAGGAGAAAATTCGAGAAATTAGAGCCAATACAGAGGCTTACCGACAATCATTCGGGAACAACTGTGTACAGAACAAAAAAATGAAAAACAAGCAGGTAAGTTTTTATTTTATAAAGTTGCTTTTATTGACATATTTTTAACATTATTATTATATTACACTTCTAAATAATTTTTTGGTGATAGAACAAGTAAGTTTTTCAATGTTGTTGAATCTTAGGAAATCAGAGTCCATCGTACCGCCACGGAACAGATACTCCAGGGGACGTAAAATAGTTTCAAAATAGTTGCGTATACGAGGTGTGGCTAGAAAAAAACCGGACTAGTACTAGTGAAACAATAAAACGAATGCAATAAGGCTGAAAGTCGCGTGGCCTGTCACGTTACTCTCGCTCCGCCTACTGCTCGAGTTTCATCTGCCTCCTGCACTCAGTCTGCCCGTGGCGTCTGTTTTAAGTAGTTGACGTTTTGTCTGTGCGTCGGAAAATGTTGAGTGTACAGAACGAACAGTGTGTTAACATCAAATTTTGTTTCAAACTAGGAAAATCTGCAAGTGAAACGTTTGTAATGTTACAACAAGTGTACGGCGATGATTTTTTTTCGCGAACACAAGTGTTTGAGTGGTGTAAACTATTAAAAGATGGCCGCGAAGACACCAGTGATGACACTCGCACTGGCAGACCATTGTCAGCAAAAACTGATGCAAACATTGAAAAAATCGGTAAACTTGTTCGACAAGATCGCCGTTTAACAATCAGAGCAGTGTCTGAGTTAACAGGAGTTGACAAGGAAAGTGTTAGGCAGATCCTTCATGAAAGTTTCAACATGAACAAAGTGTGTTCAAAAATGGTTCCAAAGTGTCTCACAATTGAACAGAAGGAACGCCGAAGAATGATTTGTTCTGACATCCTGGAAAACATTGAAAGTGATCCCACCTTCTTACAAAATCGATGCATTGGAAAACTCCTGGTTCTCCACGACAAAAAAAAGCACGAATGTCAAAATCGAAATTCAAGGCAATGATGATTGTTTTTTTTGACATCAAAGGTGTGGTGTCACCGCCAGACACCACACTTGCTAGGTGGTAGCTTTAAATCGGCCGCGGTCCATGTAGTACATGTCGGACCCGCGTGCCGCCACTGTGTGATCGCAGACCGAGCGCCACCACAAGGCAGGTCTCGAGATACGGACTAGCACTCGCCCCAGTTGTACGGACGACATTGCTAGCGACTACACTCACGAAGCATCGCTCATTAGCCGAGCAGATAGTTAGAATAGCCTTCAGCTAAGTCCATAGCTACGACCTAGCAAGGCGCCATTAGCCTTACATAGTTTGATAGTTATCGTATGAAATGTCTCCTCAGGAATGCTGTATACAAATGATGGATTAAAAGTTAAGTATTATAGCAGCTACGTACTTTTCTTGCTACCATTCATTACGTATCCTGTTTCAGACCTCTCTCTAGCCTACGTGAGATTAACGCGTGCCTTTCGGCTACTTCAGTGTGGCGTAGCTGTCTTGTTACGCCACAACAAAAGGGATTGTGCACATTGATTGGGTACCAGAGGGACAAACAGTGAATCAGCATTACTACATTAGCGTCCTGGCTACCCTACGTGAGCGAGTACGGAGAAAACGGAACGATTTGTGGAGAAAAAAGTTATGGATCCTTCACCAAGACAATGCCCCAGCTCACAGTGCGTTGTCAGTGAAGACGTTTTTGGCAAAACACAACATTCCCATCTTAGATCATCCACCCTACTCACCTGATTTGGCCCCCTGTGACTTTTTTCTTTTCGCTAAAGTCAAGTCAGCTTTGAAAGGAACTAGATTTGAGACTGTTGAAGCAGTAAAAGAAAAAGCGACGGAAGTAATGTATGGACTTACCGAAAATGATCTGCAGCATTGGTATGAATAGTGGAAAATTCGTATGGAGCGGTGTAGAGACCGAGGAGGAGAGTACATTGAAGGAGATAACATGAAATTGTAAATAATTGTAAATAAATGTTTTTTCCAGCATCAGTCCGGTTTTTTTCTAGCCGCACCTCGTATTGACTGCAGATACAGTTCCAACCTGGTGTTCAGTGTCTATACTCTGCAGTGGATATTCATAAGTCATATCTCTAAATTTGATTCCATCTCTTCTGCGCACAAAATTGTGGAGCACACAATGTGCTTTTATTATTGTATCGCAGAAATTCGATGGTAACATCAAGAGGTGTATGGAAAATACGCCGTTTGTTCTCCAGTATGCCAAATTTTCATGAACCTTACGACGAGTAGTTGTATGCCTACGGGTGAAAATTTTCTTTCATGGGATTAACGTTTTTTTGCAAATGGGTGCAAAATGTGCCTCGATAAACTAAATGCGTCATCAGCAGCCAAACAAAAAGGCATTGGTTCGCCTTCTGGATGCGCCTTCAGATGTATCAAAAACTATGTAGGCTACGATATCACTACACGCACGGCACAGCGGACACACCAGGAACCGCGGTATTGGCCGTCGAATGGCGCTAGCTGCGCAGCATTTGTGCACCGCCGCCGTCAGTGTCAGCCAGTTTGCCGTGGCATACGGAGCTCCATCGCAGTCTTTAACACTGGTAGCATGCCGCGACAGCGTGGACGTGAACCGTATGTGCAGTTGACGGACTTTGAGCGAGGGCGTATAGTGGGCATGCGGGAGGCCGGGTGGACGTACCGCCGAATTGCTCAACACGTGGGGCGTGAGGTCTCCACAGTACATCGATGTTGTCGCCAGTGGTCGGCGGAAGGTGCACGTGCCCGTCGACCTGGGACCGGACCGCAGCGACGCACGGATGCACGCCAAGACCGTAGGATCCTACGCAGTGCCGTAGGGGACCGCACCGCCACTTCCCAGCAAATTAGGGACACTGTTGCTCCTGGGGTATCGGCGAGGACCATTCGCAACCGTCTCCATGAAGCTGGGCTACGGTCCCGCACACCGTTAGGCCGTCTTCCGCTCACGCCCCAACATCGTGCAGCCCGCCTCCAGTGGTGTCGCGACAGGCGTGAATGGAGGGACGAATGGAGACGTGTCGTCTTCAGCGATGAGAGTCGCTTCTGCCTTGGTGTCAATGATGGTCGTATGCGTGTTTGGCGCCGTGCAGGTGAGCGCCACAATCAGGACTGCATACGACCGAGGCACACAGGGCATCATGGTGTGGGGAGCGATCTCCTACACTGGCCGTACACCACTGGTGATCGTCGAGGGGACACTGAATAGTGCACGGTACATCCAACAAACCGTCATCGAACCCATCGTTCTACCATTCCTAGACCGGCAAGGGAACTTGCTGTTCCAACAGGACAATGCACGTCCGCATGTATCCCGTGCCACTCAATGTGCTCTAGAAGGTGTAAGTCAACTACCCTGGCCAGCAAGATCTCCCGGATCTGTCCCCCATTGAGCATGTTTGGGACTGGATGAAGCGTCGTCTCACGCGGTCTGCACGTCCAGCACGAACGCTGGTCCGACTGAGGCGCCAGGTGGAAATGGCATGGCAAGCCGTTCCACAGGACTACATCCAGCATCTCTACGATCGTCTCCATGGGAGAATAGCAGCCTGCATTGTTGCGAAAGATGGATATACACTGTACTAGTGCCGACATTGTGCATGCTCTGTTGCCTGTGTCTATGTGCCTGTGGTTCTGTCAGTGTGATCATGTGATGTATCTGACCCCAGGAATGTGTCAATAAAGTTTGCCCTTCCTTGGGCAATGAATTCACGGTGTTCTTATTTCAATTTCCAGGAGTGTATAATGTCCAATAGACATAGAGAGACACAATGAATTTCCTAACTAATATTAGTGATCAACTGCCCAGATCTGCCGCTTTTGTGGCTACGCCATCTTATATAAATTATGCAAGATGACCGATATCATCTACATACCAAACACTTGAAGACATTAATTTCAAAGATGATCTACAGTGCAACCACAGTGGAAATAGCAGTTACGGGATCACAGCTGTTTAGCTTTATAGCCCTAATAAGATGAAGTGATTTGCAATATCACCGTATGTACTGCGTCCGGTGCGTCGGACTGATGGTTCTCCTACACGTCTGCGACGACGGAAGAACTCCAGCCACAAAATAATCTCTTTCAAATACTAGAACGGCAGAAGGTGGTCCTGTGACTAGTTTAATCTAATACTGTCTTCTCCTCTCTGTGTCCTACAGACAATAAACGCGAACGCCCAGCCACAAGGACGGAGTTCAGATAACGTCTCAACGTGAGTATAGGCAGAAGAAGTGCTCTCAATTACTGAACGCTGCGTACTCAATAACGTCTCCCTACCCAGAGGCGAAGTCCAGAATTGTATAAGTTAGCAACAGTACAGTGCCTAACCGTTCTAAATATAAAAATCTCCTGAGCGCAAAGACAGCAAGTCCGTCTGTACCAACAAAAGCTGATACTGAGCGACCGTCGAACACGGGCACTCAAAACGGAAGACCCCACTGTCTTCACCGCTGGCTTCCCAGCAAAGCTCGGCTCCCCTCCCTCGTAACTGCAGAAGGCAAATCATTATCTCGAAACCACGGAATATTCTTCTTCTTTACAGATTCTTCCGCACGCCGACCAACCACATTTTAATCTTTGTCGTCCTGCGCGGAATGTTCGCGAGGAAACACCTGTCGCCGTTAATTAGGAATTCATACAATGGTACGCTTCCCAGAGTAAAAATCCTCGGAAATAACCCAGCCTGCGTGATTTCCGAGGTAACGCTTCCTTGTTGCTCTCTCCTGCGTCCAAGATCTTCAGAGTTTCCGGTTATCCTTCCGGCCTAGCTACAACCCCGGCCAGCCGCCACTTTGGTGTGCTCCAGCGCTCAGCTGCCCCGACCGTCCGTCTAGGGTTATTTCCTGTGTTAAGTAGGACCAGCACACCTGTGCGGGCTTTTCCACCCAGGGCCTGCCGTTTCATTTCCACTGGCGTTCCAACCTCTACTAGTTTCGGCAATTATTCATTACGCCGTTTTGATAATAAAGACACTCCGTCACCTTTCATGCAATAAGCGTTAACAACTATTTACAAAGTGTACGTGACAATGTCAGTCTTCTTTAAATATTCAAATATACGATGTACAATCTATCAAATGATAGATGTAAATCACGGCAAAGTATGTAGATGAGTGCTTGTAAGGTGCGAAATTACAGCTCCCTTACAAAATTTTATACAAAATGTAACCATAACTGTTATTAACCGGTTTTCTCGAATAATAAATAATATCAAAATAAATAAAAAATGTATGATTTCATGCAGCTTACTTTAATGTAGCACCGAGGCTCTCTTCTGTTGGAATCACCTGTCGCATATTTGAAGTTTGGTAGATGATTGACTAGTTTTGAAGAATTTCTCTTAGTAACATCTTAGCTCTTGAAATATTAAAGTGAATTTCCCTTTATTTAGTCTTTCAGACATAAGGGGTGAATCCAATACTTCCTTTTCCGCTGTTTTGTCCTACACCACGATACAGAAACCCTTGGAAATGGGTCAGCTGTCAGGAAACAGTTGCTCATGGCGTGCGAGCTCTCAAAAACCGAAGCAACAGGAAAGCAACAAAGAGGAAATGAAACTTTCTGGCTGATTAAAATTGTGAGCCAGACAGAGGCTCGAACTCGGGAGCTTCGCCTTTCGCGGGCAAGTTGGTACAGCACTTGCCTGCGAAAGGCAAAAGTCCCGAGTTCGAGTCTCGGTGCGGCACACAGTTTTAATCTGCCAGGAAGTTTCATATCAGCGCACAATCCGCCGTAGAGTGAAAATCTCATTCTGGAAAGAGGAAATGGTTGCGTGACAGTAATTCTCCCGTTGGTGACCCTCCCCCCCCCCCCCACCCCCCTGTGTTAGGTAAGGCCACCCACGATGGCAAGGTAGTACCACAAAGACTGGGAAACACTGGTTTTCGTACTGAGGATAAAAACGTCTTAAACAGCAAAATGACATCGCTTTTTAATTGTCCTGGGTTCAAAATTCGCGTAAAAAGCAAAATGACATCTATTTTTGTCATGATACTGACCCAAGACACGTTCCATATGATGTCAACGTTTTCAGCCACAAGTTGAAGATAAAGAAGGAAATGAAGATGAGGAGAAAGAAGCAGAAGAAAAAGAAGATAAGAAAGCTTACGAAACTTTTAATTTTGTTACTAATATATAATTTCTCTAATAAATACTGTAACAGAAGTAATTTTGTAATAAAGTTTAGCATTAAAATTACAAATGTGCACAGAAAATATCTTTTTCACATCATTAATTTTATCCAGATTCCTTATGTCGTATTGGATCTGCCATTTCGGATTTTCCCATTTTTACATAAAAAACGGTAATCAGAAAGGTCAGAAATCTAATTACACCTACTTTTGGCCATAATGGAGCAAATTTTACTGCTTTGACAAAGTCTCCACGATTCTGGCCCACTGTGAGTCGCACAAGCGATTTGGGCAAGGAGGGATGTCGTTGGCCGTTGATCATTAGTCAACACCGGCAAGTTACGCTAGCAGCCATTTCCGCCGGCATAGGGGTTTAAGAATCGGAAATGTTCCCGCCATCAATAGAGATGGACTGAAATTTCACAGAGGCTGCACACAGTGGCTGTTTCAAAGTCTTCAACCAGCACAGAAAGCATGCCGCGTAATGACTCTCTCTTGAAAATCCACCGCTTTAAGGACAGGGAACGGAATGGGTCTCTGTCACGAATCCTAGAGACGAGACATGGAGTCTTTGCTTCGAACCAAAACAAAACGACGGAATCTCCAGAAGAAATTCGCATGATGGCCACCTCTACAACCCTTTGCTGTTCTTATGAAGTCTTTATTCCACTGTTTTCTTCACGATTGAATGTGTGGACTATCGACGCGGGCAAGTGCTCACGCTTTCATTCATGGATGCATGCGCGTGCATCTAAGAGTGCCGAGTTAGCGACCTCAGTGCCCTTATGCGGACCACAATTTCTTCTTCGGGCAGTGACATTACAACGCTTTCCGTGGTTTTCATTTCACAGCCTCAGGCCGTTTATTTTTGAACTAGTAGAGTATTTGGTGTTACCTAGCTATGCATTTATCTCAGTCTTCTATTAGACCATCTCCCTCCTCTGTCTGTCCTTCTCCTCCCTCTATCTACTCCTCCCCCTCTAACCATCTCCTCCACCAGCCCTCAGTCCATCTGCTCAGCCCCCTCTGTCCATATCATCCTCCCCCTCTACCTCCCACTCAACTCTTATTTTCTCCTCATCCATGTCCAGTCGCGCAGGGTAGCTACGCGGTCTAAGGCGCTTTGCTACGATTCGGCGGCTGCCCCCGTCGGAGGTTCGAGTCCTCCCTCGAGCATGGGTGTGTCTGTTGTCCGTAGCGTAAGTTAGTTCAAGTTAGATTAAGTAGAGTGTAAGCCTAGGGATCGATGACCTCTTCAGTTCGGTCCCACAGGAACTTGCCACTACCACCCATCTCTCTCTCTACCTCTAACTCGCTCTTCTTCATGTTCATCTGTTCCTCCCTATCTCTCCGTCTATCTCCTCCTTCCTCTCACCCTGTAAATCGTTTCCTCCCCATCTTTCTGTCCCTGTTATCCTCCGCCGCTCTGTCTGTCCATCTCCTCTCCTCTTTCTCCACATCATCACCATCACTCCAGTGGGAAGTTGCAGTTTCCTACTCCAACTGTATTTCTTTCCTGATAGTAAGTGATATGTATGAAACGTTTAGCTGAAATCGATCCAGGGGATTAGGAGGATCTTTTTACCTGCAGCTTCAGCTGCACGTGCACTTGCCAAAATGTTTAACATATTTAACTCAGACTTGTAGACGTACACTACTGGCCATTAAAATTGCTACACCAAGAAGAAATGCAGATGAAAAACGGGTATTCATTGGACAAATATATTATATTAGAACTAACATGTGATTATATTTTCACGCAATTTGGGTGCATAGATCCTGAGAAATCAGTACCCAGAACAACCACCTCTGGCCGTAATAACGGCCTTGATACGCCTGGGCATTGAGTCAAACAGAGCTTGGATGGCGTGTACACGTACAGCTGCTCACGCAGCTATAACACGATACCACAGTTCATCAAGAGTAGTCACTGGCGTATTGTGACGAGCCAGTTGCTCGGCCACCATTGACCAGACGTTTTCAGTTGGTGAGAGATCTGGAGAATGTGCTGGCCAGGGCCGCAGTCGAACATTTTCTGGATCCAGAAAGGCCCGTACAGGACCTGCAACATGCGGTCGTGCATTATCCTGCTGAAATGTAGGGTTTCGCGGGGATCGAATGAAGGGTAGAGCCACAGGTCGTAACACATCTGAAATGTAACGTCCACCGTTCGAAGTCCCGTCAATGCGAACAAGAGGTGACCTAGATGTGTAACCAATGACACTCCATACCATCACGTCGGGTGATACGCCAGTATGGCAATGACGAATACACGCTTCCAATGTGCGTTCACCGTGAAGTCGCCAAACACGGATGCGACCACCATCCGAAAAAATGACGTTCTGCCATTTGTGCACCCAGGTTCGTCGTTGAGTACACCATCGCAGGCGCTCCTCTCTGTGATGCAGCGTCAAGGGTAACCGCAGCCATGGTCTCCGAGCTGATAGTCCGTGCTGCTGCGAACGTCGTCGAACTGTTCGTGCAGATGGTTGTTGTCTTGCAAACGTCCCCATCTGTTGTCTCAGGGATCGAGACGTGGCTGCACGATCCGTTACAGCCATGCGGGTAAGATGCCTGTCATCTCAACTGCTAGTGATACGAGGCCGTTGGGATCCAGCACGGCGTTCCGTATTACCCTCCTGAAACCACCGATTCCACACTCTGGTAACAGTCATTGGATCTCAACCAACGAGAGCAGCAATGTTGCGATACGATAAACCGCGATCGCGATAGCCTACAATCCGACCTTTGTCAAAGTCGGAAACGTGATGGTACACATTTCTCCTCCTTACACGAGGCATCACAACTACGTTTGACAGGCAACGTCGGTCTACTGCTGTTTGTGTATGAAAAATCGGTTGGAAACTTTCCTCATGTCATCACGTTGTAGGTGTCGCCACCGGTGCCAGCCTTGTGTGAATGCTCTGAAAAGCTAATCATTTGTATCTTCGTGGTGTAGCAATTTTAATGGCCAGAAGTGTATTTCACCTGCATCTCTAGCAAATGTTGCCTTACTGTTTCATTTTCACGCAGATCGATATTTGTTGTTGCCTTCTTCTGTCCGAAGACTGGGCTGATCCAGTTCTCCATGCTGCTCTATCCCGTTCAAGCCTCTTCATCTCCGAATAATTATTCCGTCCTCGTAAATATCTTTATTGCATTCATCTCTTGGCCACCATCTACGATTATTACTCTCCCAGCCCCCTACACTTCCCTCCTGTACTTAATTGATGTCTAAGGATGCGTCCTGTCAACCGATCTCTTATTCTAATCAGGTTGTGCTCCACATTTATTTCTTAAAAATCCTATTCAGAGCCGCCTCATTAGCTACGTGATACATCCATCTGATCTTCAGCATTCCTCTGCAGCACCGCATTTCAAAAGCTTCTATTCTCTTCTTGTCTAATTTATTTACTTTGCATGTTTTACTTTCACATCGCTACACTACATCACTATTTTCAGAAAAGTTTTCCTGACACTTAAATCTACAGGGTGTTACAAAAAGGTACGGCCAAACTTTCAAGAAACATTCCTCACACACAAATAAAGAAAAGATGTTATGTGGACATGTGTCCGGAAACGCTTAATTTCCATGTTAGAGCTCATTTTAGTTTCGTCATTCCAACGTGATCAAATGTAAATTTTCACAATCGACATAAGTGGGCTGACGAGAATCCGCACGCAATTGTGCAATCACGTCATCAACACAGATTTTCTGTGAACGTTTGGGCAGGCATTGTTGGTGATGTCTTGATTGTGCCCCATGTTCTTCCACCTACGCTCAATGCAGCACGTTATCATGATTTCATACGGGATACTCTACCTGTGCTGCTAGAACATGTGCCTTTACAAGTACGACACAACATGTGGTTCATGCACGATGGAGCTCCTGCACATTTCAGTCGAAGTGTTCGTACGCTTCTCAACAACAGATTCGGTGACCGATGGATTGGTAGAGGCGGACCAATTCCATGGCCTCCACGCTCTCCTGACCTCAACCCTCTTGACTTTCATGTGTGGGGGCATTTGAAAGCTCTTGTCTACGCAAGCCCGGTACCAAATGTAGAGACTCTTCGTGCTCGTATTGTGGACGGCTGTGATACAATACGCCATTCTCCAGGGCTGCATCAGCGCATCAGGGATTCCATGCGACGGAGGGTGGATGCATGTATCCTCGCTAACGGAGGACATTTCCTGTAACAAAGTGTTCGAAGTCACGCTGGTACGTTCTGTTGCTGTGTGTTTCCATTCCACGATTAATGTGAAGAGAAGTAATAAAATGAGCTCTAACATGGAAAGTAAGCGTTTCCGGAGACATGTCCACGTAGCATGCTTTCTTTCTTTGTGTGTGAGGAATGATTCCTGAAAGTTTGGCCGTACCTTTTTGTAACACCCTGTATATTCGTCATATCTTCTGAACTGTGTGTCGGACTACGCCATAATTTTTCAGGTACGTCCAGCGGTATATGGCGAATACTGTCTGCGAAATGTGCTGGAAATGGAGTTAACAGTAAAGAAGTAATAAAGTAAAACGTTATGAATTATGCTGCAGTTTTTCATGCCTCACTTTGTTTATGACGTCATATGTCCTGTACTGTGTGCCGTCTATGATACAGTCCGCAACTAGAGGTCTAGTAGTTAGGGTTGCTGCCTCTGGATCTCGCGGTTCCGGGTTCGATTCGCGGCCCGGTTGGGGATTTTCTCTGCCTGGGGACTGGGTGTTTGTGTTGTCCTCATCATGTCACCATCATCATCATCCGTGACAGTGACTAGATTGGTCTGTGAAAAAATTTGGACTGTGTAAAAATTGGGACTTTGTATAGGCAGTCATAACCGCGCAGTTGAGCGCCCCACAAACCAAACCAAACCAAACATCATCGTGTATCATATAATTCATATAATCATATAATTCAGCAGCATATAAAGATACTGTCTGCGAAATGTGTTGCGAACAGAGTTACCTACACAGAAGTAATAAATTTTAACGTAATGCAAGATGCGCCTTTTTTTCACGGATCCCAGTATTTATGATGGCACACCTCCTGCAATATCTGTCAATGCAATAATGTTGCAGGTGCATTTAGTGGTATTGTGAATATTTCCTGCAAAATGTGTCGCGTACACAGCTAGTCGTAATAAATTAAAATTTAGAACTTCGTCCCAGAAGTGGCAGTTATACTACGAGGGCAGTTCAGTAAGTAATGCAACACATTTTTTTCTGAAACAGGGATTGTTTTATTCACCATTCAAATACACCAGGTTATTCCCCAATCTTTTAGCTACACAACACTATTTTTCAACGTAATCTCCATTCAATGCTACGGCCTTACGCCACCTTGAAATGAGGGCCTGTATGCCTGCACGGTACCATTCCACTGGTCGATGTCGGAGCCAACGTCGTACTGCATCAATAACTTCTTCATCATCCGCGTAGTGCCTCCCACGGATTGCGTCCTTCATTGGGCCCAACATATGGAAATCCGACGGTGCGAGATCGGGGCTGTAGGGTGCATGAGGAAGAACAGTCCACTGAAGTTTTGTGAGCTCCTCTCGGGTGCGAAGACTTGTGTGAGGTCTTGCGTTGTCATGAAGAAGGAGAAGTTCGTTCAGATTTTTGTGCCTACGAACACGCTGAAGTCGTTTCTTCAATTTCTGAAGAGTAGCACAATACACTTCAGAGTTGATCGTTTGACCATGGGGAAGGACATCGAACAGAATAACCCCTTCAGCGTCCCAGAAGACTGTAACCATGACTTTACCGGCTGAGGATATGGCTTTAAACTTTTTCTTGGTAGGGGAGTGGGTGTGGCGCCACTCCATTGATTGCCGTTTTGATTCAGGTTCGAAGTGATGAACCCATGTTTCATCGCCTGTAACAATCTTTGACAAGAAATTGTCACCCTCAGCCACATGACGAACAAGCAATTGCGCACAGATGGTTCTCCTTTGCTCTTTATGGTGTTCGGTTAGACAACGAGGGACCCAGCGGGAACAAACCTTTGAATATCCCAACTGGTGAACAATTGTGACAGCACTACCAACAGAGATGTCAAGTTGAGCACTGAGTTGTTTGATGGTGATCCGTCGATCATCTCGAACGAGTGTGTTCGCACACTCCGCCATTGCAGGAGTCACAGCTGTGTACGGCCGGCCCGCACGCGGGAGATCAGACAGTCTTGCTTGACCTTGCGGCGATGATGACACACGCTTTGCTCAACGACTCACCGTGCTTTTGTCCACTGCCAGATCACCGTAGACATTCTGCAAGCGCCTATGAATATCTGAGATGCCCTGGTTTTCCGCCAAAAGAAACACGATCACTGCCCGTTGTTTGCAACGCACATCCGTTACAGACGCCATTTTAACAGCTCCGTACAGCGCTGCCACCTGTCGGAAGTCAATGAAACTATACGAGACGAAGCGGCAATGTTTGAAAATATTCCACAAGAAATTTCCGGTTTTTTCAACCAAAATTGGCCGAGAAAAAAAATGTGTTGCATTACTTATTGAACTGCCCTCGTACATGAACAGTGAAAATCTCGTAAGCGACGAAGTTTTCTTCCGTTCATCGTTTTGTGGGCGTTGTCAGCAATAAAAAATTCAGTACAGGTTTGAGATTATGTATAAAGCTGTTGCAAGTCACTAAGTGCCCTCATTCTCAAATCTTGCTCATTCCCGCGTCGTAGTTTACACTGATTTATCACCAGCGCTCCTTTTATAGGTAGCTGGTTCTTACTCTCACAGTGATTCTTTCCAGACCGTAAGATACACACATCAAAAAAAGTTTTGCATCACCCCGGTTCCCAGAACTCCTGAAGATAGACGTTGAGTTTCGATACTGTATCACAGACACAGTCCCTTTGACTGTTCAGAGATGTCAGTGAACCCAGAAAAACACGTAAACAACCATGCATGAGCAGCGCCTATTAGACGGAGGGGACCCGAGAGCCGATGAGTTCCAGTCACTCCATCAGGCAGGATGTACACGGCTGTAGTTCAACCAGGCCTAGTCGGTCAACACCGCAGTTCGATCGCATCCGCATTGTTACTCTGTGCCAGGAAGGGCTCCCAACAAAGCGAAGTATCCAGGAGTCTCGGAGTGAACCAAAGCGCGTGGTTCGGACATGGAGGAGACACAGAGAGACAGGAACTATCGATGACATGTCTCGCTCAGGCCGCCTAAGGACTACTACGGCAGTGGATGACGGATAATGGCTCGGAGTAATCCTGACAGCAACGCCACCATGTTGAATAATGCTTTTCGTGCAGCCACAGAACGTCGTGTTACGACTCAAACTGTGCGCAATAGGCTGCATGATGCGCAACTTCATTCCCGACGTGGCGAGGTCCATCTTTGCAACCACGACACCACGCAGCGCGGTACAGATGGGCCCAACAACATGCTGAATAAACCGCTCATGACTGCTATGAAGTTCTCTTCACCAGTGAGTGTCGCGTATGCCCTCAACCAGACATACCTGGAGGCAACCTGGTCAGCCTGAAAGCCTTAGAGACACTGTCTAGCTGCCCGCATCTCGTGGTCGTGCGGTAGCGTTCTCGCTTCGCACGCCCGGGTTCCCGGGTTCGATTCCCGGCGGGGTCAGGGATTTTCTCTGCCTCGTGATGGCTGGGGTGTTGTGTGATGTCCTTAGGTTAGTTAGGTTTAAGTAGTTCTAAGTTCTAGGGGACTGATGACCTAAGATGTTAAGTCCCATAGTGCTCAGAGCCATTTTGAACCACTGTCTAGCTGTAACGCCGGAAATGCATATCCTCCTATTTCCATCTATTGTACTGTAAATTTTTTCCTTATTTTGTTACCTGAATATATGACATTTCTGTGCCTTTATATATTGTAATTGTTTTACTATTTGTATATATATATTTATGCATTTATGTCGATGTATAATTGATTTGTTGTGTAAAGATTATTTGTATTTATACGCTGGGTCTGGCCTAGGGAAAACTATACTATCGAACGAATACATCGATAGGTCGTGTGGAGAACGAAAGTGTTTAGGATCTTTGGTAGTGTTAACTCTGTCGTGTGGAGCGCGGGCAGAGAGGGAGTCTGGCTGGAGGAGTGCAGGGGAGCAGGTGTGTTGTGTGTAGCTCCCGCGAGTTGCCGCGCTTTCGGAGTTTGGCAGCATGTAATTGCGCTCGACTTGCGATGATAGTTTCTGACATGGTGTCGCGGACGGGAAGCATTAGCTGGCACACATCAAGAGCCCGTTTCGTCTGGTGACCGTGTCGACAAGAAGGCGCGCCAACATCCAGCTTCTGCAACAGCGACGGCCGACAATGAGTGACTGTCGCCACCTCCTCGATCGACGACTTCAAACCTTCAATCAACCAACAAGGAAGACTAAAAGCACGTAAAGTTTCAGAACTGTATGGCAGACCTCAGCTTTTCAAACTGTTCCATTTGCCTCGCAAAATTACAGCAACTTAGCATGAACCTTTGTTGCTCATTGTCCCAATTGCATTACCAAGCAGGGTCCCTTCCTTTTCCGGAATGAACCCGAGTGTCGTTGAAATTCAAACGCCAGCATCATTTAATTTCACTGCCTTAATTTCAAAGTTCAGTTAAAGTATTCATAGCTGGCTACAATATTCAGATTACACAAGCACAAATTAAGAGTGCGAGTATTGTTACCATATTTTAGCTTACCTGTGACTGCAGCTCAGCTTGGTACGTACAAATTTTACTATTGTTAATTGTTCAGAATCATTTAATTCAAGTTCAAAGTTAAATCTCTTGTTTCTAAATTGCGTAGAGTCAAGTTGCTTTTGAAATGATTGTTGAGGTAGTCCAAGACTAACCGTATTTTACTGAATTTCGATGTGCTTAAGAAAGAAAGCTTCTTATTAACTTCAGTCACTAAATTAACTTTCGATTTTCCGGTTTTATTAATTCTTTTGCTAAATTAAGTCAGAGTGTAGCGAAATTTATTACTTCTGACAAACTTTCAGTTTTCACACTACACGTGTCAACCTTCAGTTGCCACGCTTCTAGTGCTAATTATATGTGTAATAACCTTTCTTTTTCAGTTACTATAGTAATTGTCCTTAGGACTGGCGACCGTGATTTTCCCCAAATCTCAAATATCTAATTACCGCTAGTTAATTGTTAACGTAACGGCCGCACATTTACTTTCTTTATTAACTTTACCCCTTTTCAAAATTAATTTCCACCAGTTTCATTTGCATTTTTCCTTTCATTTAGATGTAACCCTTTCCTCCCTCTTTACCGACAGATTAACTTCGGTGACGATTGCTTTTCCCAAATTTCCATTAGGTACACGCGGTTTAATTTTTCACTGTCATTAAGGTCGATAAGTGTGGGGGAGGTTACATAGCCAGTGCAGGAAGGTGGAGGTTCCCTGCTGTTTTGGGATGACATTGTGTGGAGCCGACGTACACCGATCGGGGTAATGGAAGGTGCCGTAATGGCCGTACGATACGTGGATGTCATCCTCCTTCGGATAGTGCAACCATACAGCAGCATATTGGCGAGGAATTCGTCTTCATGGACGACAATTCGCGCCCCCATGGTGGACATCTTGTGAATGACATCCTTCAGGATGACGACATCGCTCGACTAGAGTGGCCAGCATGTTCTCCAGACATGAATCCTATCGAACATGCCTGGAATGTGCTGAAAAGGACTGTTTATGGACGACGTGACCCGCCAACCACTCTGAGGGATCTACGCCGAACCGCCGTTGAGGTGTGCGTCAATCTGGACCAACAGTGCTTTGATGAAATTGTGGATAGTATGCCAGGACGAATACAGGCATGCATGGCTTTTAGAGGTTCTGGTGCGTACCGCAGTTTGGACCACCACCTCTCAAAGTCTCGCTGTATTGTGGTACGACATGCAATGTGTGGTTTTATGGGCAATAGAAAGGGCGGAAATAATGTTTATGTTGATGTCTATTCCAATTTTCTGCACAGGTTCCGGAACTCTCAGAACCGAGCTGATGCAAAACTTTTTTTGATGCGTGTATATATATATATATATATATATATATATATATATATATATATATATATATATATATATATAGGGTGTTTCAAAAATGACCGGTATATTTGAAACGGCAATAAAAACTAAAGGAGCAGCGATATATATACACCGTTTGTTGCAATATGCTTGGGACAACAGTACATTTTCAGGCTGACAAACTTTCGAAATTACAGTAGTTACAATTTTCAACAACAGATGGCGCTGCGGTCTGGGAAACTCTATAGTACGATATTTTCCACATATCCACCATGCGTAGCAATAATGTGGCGTAGTCTCTGAATGAAATTACCCGAAACCTTTGACAACGTGTCTGGCCGAATGGCTTCACATGCAGATGAGATGTACTGCTTCAGCTGTTCAATTGTTTCTGGATTCTGGCGGTACACCTGGTCTTTCAAGTGTCCCCACAGAAAGAAGTCACAGGGGTTCACGTCTGGCGAATAGGGAGGCCAATCCACGCCGCCTCCTGTATGTTTCGGATAGCCCAAAGCAATCACACGATCATCGAAATATTCATTCAGGAAATTAAAGACGTCGGCCGTGCGATGTGGCCAGGCACCATCTTGCATATCCACGAGGTGTTCGCAGTGTCGGCTAAGGCAGTTTATACCGCCACAAATTCACGAAGAATGTCCAGATAGTGTGATGCAGTAATCGTTTCGGATCTGAAAAATGGGCCAATGATTCCTTTGGAAGAAATGGCGGCCCAGACCAGTACTTTTTGAGGATGCAGGGACTGCAACATGGGGCTTTTCGGTTCCCCATATCCGCCAGTTCTGTTTATTGACGAAGCTGTCCAGGTAAAAATAAGCTTCGTCAGTAAACCAAATGCTGCCCACATGCATATCGCCGTCATCAATCCTGTGCACTATATCGTTAGCGAATGTCTCTTGTGCAGCAATGGTAGCGGCGCTGAGGGGTTGCCGCGTTTGAATTTTGTATGGATAGAGGTGTAAACTCTGGCGCATGAGACGATAAGTGGACGTTGGCGTCATTTGGACCGCAGCTGCAACACGGCGAACGGAAACCCGAGGCCGCTGTTGGATCACCTGCTGCACTAACTGCGCGTTGCCCTCTGTGGTTGCCGTACGCGGTCGCCCTACCTTTCCAGCACGTTCATCCGTCACGTTCCCAGTCCGTTGAAATTTTTCAAACAGATCCTTTATTGTATCGCTTTTCGGTCCTTTGGTTACATTAAACCTCCGTTGAAAACTTCGTCTTGTTGCAACAACACTGTGTTCTAGGCGGTGGAATTTCAACACCAGAAAAATCCTCTGTTCTAAGGTATAAACCATGTTGTCTACAGCACACTTGCACGTTGTGAACAGCACACGCTTACAGCAGAAAGACGATGTACAGAATGGCGCACCCACAGACTGCGTTGTCTTCTATATCTTTCACATCACTTGCAGCGCCATCTGTTGTTGAAAATTGTAACTACTGTAATTTCGAAAGTTTGTCTGCCTGAAAATATACTGTTGTCCCAAGCATATTGCAACAAACGGTGTATTTCTATCGCTGCTCGTTTAGTTTTTATTGCTGTTTCAAATATACCGGTCATTTTTGAAACACCCTATATATATATATATATATATATATATATATATATATATATATATATATATACACTGAAGCGCCAGAGGAATTGGTATAGGCAGGTGTATTCAAATACAGAGAGATGTAAACATGCAGAATAAGGCGCTTATATAAGACAACAAGCGTCTGGCATAGTTGTTAGATCCCTTACTGCTGCTACGATGACAGGTTATCAAGATTTAAGTGAGTCTGAACGTGGTGCTACAGTCGGCGCACGAGCGATAGGACACAGCATCTCTGAGGTAGCGATGAAGTGGGCATTGTCCCGTATGACCGTTTCACAACTGTACTGTGAATATCGGGAACCCAGTAAAATATCAAATCTCCGACATCGTTGCGCTCTGAAAAAGATAATGCAGGAACAGGCCCACAACTGAAGAGCATCGTTCAACGTGGGCCATCAAGAACAGTCAGCGTGCGAACCATTAAACGAAACATAATCGAAATGGTCTTTATGAGCTGGACACCCACTTGTGTGGCCTTGAGGACTGCACGACACAAAGTTTTACGCCTCGTCTGGGCCCATCAGCACCGCCATTGGACTGTTGATGATATGTTGCCTGGTTGCACGAGTCTCGTTTCAAATTGTATCGAGCGGATGGACATGAACGGGTATGGAGACCACCTCATGAATCCATGGACTCTGCATCTTAGCAAGGGACTGTTCAAGCTGGAGGGGGCTTTGTAATGATGTGGGGCGTGTGGAGGTGGAGTGATATGGGGCCCACTCTGACAGGTGGCACGTACCTAAGCATCCTGTGACATCACCTGCATCCGCTTATCTCAATTGTGCATTCTGACGGACTTGGGAAATTTCAGCAGGACAATGCGAGACCCCACACGTCCACAATAGCTACAGACTGCCTCCCCGAACATTCTTCTGAGTTTAAACACTTCCGCTGGCCACCAGACTTCCCAGACGTGAACAACATGCTGTTCAGAAGAGATCTCCGCCCCCTCGTACTCCGTCGAATTTATGGACAGCTCAGCAGGATTCATGGTGTCAACTCCCTCCAGCACTGCTTTAGATGTTACTCGAGTCCATGCCACTTCGTGTTGCGGCACTTTTGCTTCCTCTTTAGGGCAGGTGTATCTGTTTCTTTGGCTCTTCAGTGGAGTTGCGCCTGCGGCATTTTGGACACTCCGCAGCATATATTGTAGGCCTGCGAACGATACAAAGACGCAGTGGGTAAAGAACGTCGGGCATTAAGTATGTTCGATAGCTCTTGTTTAGGTTTACGGGCCCTCATTGTCTTTAGCTAAAATACGTTCTACTGAATTTCACAGAAATTGTGAAAAGTTTTACGGAAGTAAGGAGGAGGAGGAGGAGATTAGTGTGTGACATCTACATCTACATCCATACTCCGCAAGCCATCTGACGGTGCGTGGCGGAGGGTACCTTGAGTATCTCTATCGGTTCTCCCTTCTATTTCAGTCTCGTATTGTTCGTGGGAAGAAAGATTGTCGGTATGCTTCTGTGTGGGCTCTAATCCCTCTGATTTTATCCTCATGGTCTCTTCACGAGATATATTTAGGAGGGAGCAATATACTGCTTAACTCCTCGGTGAAGGTAATTTCTCGAAACTTCAACAAAAGCCCGTACCGAGCTACTGAGCGTCTATCTTGCAGAGCCTCCCACTGGAGTTTATCTGTCATCTCCGTAACGCTTTCGCGATTATTAAATGATCTTGTAACGAAGCGCGCTGTTTTCTGTTGGATCTTCTCTATCTCTTCTATCAACCCTATCTGGTACGGATCCCACACCGGTGAGCAGTATTCAAGCAGTGGGCGAAGAAGTGTACTGTGACCTACTTCCTTTGTTTTCGGACTGCATTTCCTCAGGATTCTTCCAATGAATCACAGTTTGGCATCTGCTTTACCGACGATTAATTTTATATGGTCATTCCATTTTAAATCACTCCTAATGCCTACTCCCAGATAATTTATGGAATTAACTGCTTCCAGTTGCTGACCTTCTATATTGTAGCTAAATGATAAAGGATGTATCTTTCTGTGTATTCGCAGCACATTACACTTGTCTACATTGAGATTCAATTGCCATTCCCTGCACCATGCGTCAATTCGCTGCAGATCCTCCTGCATTTCAGTACAATTTTCCATTGTTACAACCTCTCGATACACCACAGCATCATCCGCAAAAAGCCTCAGTGAACTTCCGATGTTATCCACAAGGTCATTTATGTATATTGTGAATAGCAACGGTCCTACGACACTCCCCTGCGGCACATCACTCTTATTTCGGAAGACTTCTCTCCATTGAGAATGACATGCTGCCTTCTGTTCTCTAGGAACTCTTCAGTCCCATCACACGACTGTGGGGAACTGTATCAAACGCCTTGCGGAAGTCAAGAAACACGGCATCTACCGGTGCACAACTTCGGATTAGGAAGGGATGGGGAAGGATAGCGGCTGTGCTCTTTCGAAGGAACCATCCCGGCATTTGCCTTAAGAAATTTAGGAAATCGCATTAAGTCTAAATCAGGATGGTCGGACGCGGGTTTGAACCGTCGTCATTCTAAATCCAGGTCTGGTGCGCTGATCACTGCGCAACCCCACTCGATTACAGAAGTAAACTAAACAGTTTTTCCAGAAACTGAGAAAAAGAGAAATGTGCGACTGAACTCGGAAGTCTTCTTGTCCTTTGTTGGCAACGAGTGGGAATGGAAAAATTAAGTGTCCTTTGAACATATAGAAAGTAGCTGTAAGCGCCGATCAATACTGGTGGCGCTTTATCTTAAAAACAATACGGGCCTGTTGAAAAACGCCTTTAAACTGCAGTACACTTAAGGCAGTGGCAACGGCCTTGCCGCAGTGGATACACCGGTTCCCGTCTGATCACCGAAGTTAGGCGCTGTCGGGCGTGGCCGGCGCTTGGATGGGTGACCATCCGGGCCGTCATGTGCTGTTGCCATTTTTCGGGGTGCACCCAGTCTCTTGATACTGAGGAGCTATTCGACCGAATAGTAGCGGCTCCGGTCAAAGAAAACTACCATAACGACTGGGAGAGCGGTGTGCTGACCACATGCCCCTCCTATCCGCATCTGAGGATGACACGGCGGTCGGATGGTCCCGATGGGCCACTTGTGGCCTGAAACGGAGTGCTACACTTAAGGCAGTGAAAAACAGTAAACTTTAAGTGTTATAAGAGAAGCAATAAATGCTAATTGTTATATTGTCATTTGAATGCGCAACAATGAACTTTGAGCTGGACACAATAGAGGTACTTGAATGTCGGGTTATTAAAAAGTAATGGGTGCAATCGTACTACGGATTGATGGGAAATGCGAAGTTAAGAAAAGATCTACCAAAATATAGATGATATATCAGAAGTAATGGCAAACATTAATCTTCTTTCGACATCCGTACAGAATGAATGAGAACAGGCTAACGAAACAGATATTCCGGTATTTCTCGAATAAGAAATCTACAGGATCACGAATTACAGAAATAAGAAAATATTAAGAAAGGAACGACATCAAAGAATCGTAAATGATAGGAAGAAATCTTTTTAAGAACTAAATACTAAATTTAGAAGCCTTTTAAGTGAGAGGAAATAAGAAATTGGGAACAACATGGATAGAAGAAATGGAAAAAAAACATGGGGAGAAGATGAAGGGCCGGCCGGAGTGGCCGTGCGGTTCTAGGCGCTACAATCTGCAACCGCGGGACCACTGCGATCCCAGGTTCGAATCCTGCCTCGGGAATGGATGTGTGTAATGTCCTTAGGTTAGCTAGGTTTAAGTAGTTCTAAGTTCTAGGGGACTGATGACCTCTGAAGTTGAGTCGCATAGTGCTCAGAGCCATTTGAATCATTTTTCTGAAGATGAAGGAATATTGCAAAAACAGGAAACAACGAAGAAAGGAAGAAAAGGAACTGAATTTCTTATGCGATTCTGGTTGGTCAACACGAAGATCGAAATTGTATTATATAGCTTCCGTTATTGAGCCATTTCGGCAAAGGGAGCCGCTTAGCAAAATTTACTGGACTATTGTATCATCGTTCCGTCCTCCAAACAATAATCCTTTTATTCTTGTTAACAAGACAGACGCTTCTTCCGAAATTAAAACATTCCCAGAATTCTCGTCTGTCACTTCGAGATAAGGCGATACAGCAGTCCTTGACAAACGTTTCTTGGAATAGAACTTAGTTATTCATTCGTGACAATTTCCAAAAATTATTTCGACGATGGGTCCTTCTGGTTAAACTGTTCTATCTGTCAAGTTTCCGACTGTACGGATGTGGACACGTGAAGGAGGAAAATATTTCCCACTGCGTAGAAACGCCTTGTTTTCAAAACAGGTTAGGTGAAACTTGTTATCCGCCCGAAAGCCGGATTACGGGACCCACAGGAGATACTGGATAATTGCCACGTGACAAGCATGTAGGCTAGGTGACGTTAAGATCTTCAGAACTGTTCTGAAACAAGATGTTCGCAGGTATCGCTAAGTGCATCAAGTTTGCAAAAGCAACGTCTGTGATACACCTTACGCAACATCATAAGCACGTAGATTTAGAAACGTGTGCACAATTTTTGGATACGAGAAGCAACACATTGTCGATTACGAAAAGAAAGGACTTGCTTCCTAAGTTGGAGGTACTACTCAGAGTAAGTATTTTTTCCACGGAACTTAACAGAACAATGTCTAGAACCCAGCTGTTTACTGCGTCTAAACTTTGTTTATTTAAAAACAAAAACTTTTGACATTATGATAGTATGCTAGCGTACAGTGAATTCCTGACTCTCTCGTTCATGCTTTCAGAAACCTGAATAGGAACAGAAGATGGGTACACGCCTTTCTTTAGCGTTCGACAGGCGTCGAAAGGGTATATTTTGTCACCACTCCTTTTGTGGAAAATTTGATAAATTTTTTTTTGTCCGTCTTAGCTACATGAAAAGACAATTCATTGCTGCAGTAGTTACCGGTTACGGGATGACTCGTAAATTCTCAAAGCACACGCCTTGTTATTAAACGTAACAAAAAAAAATCGCAATACTGAAAAATAATTAATGTAGAGTAATGAAATTTCGTGGATACGTTTGTCTGGATAGCATATTCAAGCGATGAACATTGCAAGAGCAAGGGTTCATGTAAGCGCGAGATAAGTGATTGCAAATGTGAAATCCTGGTACATTAGTAACCGATGTAAGCGCCACAGTGTGAGGATGTATTGTATTCGTGCCGGATGTCAGTTAGTGGCATGAAGTTCCATGCCAGCTCTACCTCGTGAACTTGTTTGGTCAATACAGGGACGGTTAATGCTGGTTTTGGATGGCGTCCGGTGATGTTTCATATGTGCTCGACCGGAGACAGATCTGGAAATCGAGCAAGCCAAGGCAAAATATCGACACTCCCCAGAGCGTGTTGAGTTACAACAGCGGCATGTGGGCGAGCATTGTCCTGTTGGAAAACATCCCCTGGAATGCTGTTCGAATCGAGAAACGGACGCACAAATTTGCAGTCAGGTTGCGTGGGATAACCACGAGAGTGCTCCAGCTGTCATACGGAATCGCAACCCAGACTATAAGTCCATGCGTAGGTGAAGTGTGTCTAGCATGCAGCTGATGATGATGATGATGATGTTTGGTTTGGTTTGTGGGGCGCTCAACTGCGCTGGTATCAGCGCCCGTACAAATTCCCAACCTCTGCTCAGTCCAATCTCACCACTTTCATGAATGATGATGAAATTGAACCGTGAATTTACTTTCAAAATCTTTTCTTAAATAATTTACTTGATTTACTAGCGATTCATCAAGAACATTAACATATTTAATCACACTAGGTGAGCGTGGAAGTAGTTGTCAGTGAGTGATGAAAATGAAATTACCTTTAACAAATGCGAATTTTCTTCATAAAAGCCTTTTGAAAAACATATTTAAAATTTATAAGCAGAAAAGCACCATCGAAATATCAAGTTACAATTTTATTCAGAGGCAGAAAGAAACACATTTTTGAGTGTATGAGCTTTCGGGCTGAGAACCTTGCCGCTCCCTTTCAACACGGCCGTAGTCACGACCGCTCACAACAACCTCTGAAAGACCACACTGGTGCAAATCTGCAACGCACCAGATTACTTTAAACTAAAAATTGTAACAACTCACACAAACACATTAACTATGCACCCCGTTAGAGGGATGGAAATGGTACATACACTCACACTAAGAAATTATTTGCCCCCGAAAGTGCAATTTGTTTTTAAAAGGACTCTTATGGTCGAAGGGTGGTAACTTTATAAAAATGACTATTTAAATAAAACCCATGACATTCAGACTTACATAAAATGTACAAAATGCTCTACATTACACATATACCACCTCGCAAGATGATAGGCAAGATAAAAACATATTTCAGGAATTCGGCCTTTACACCTTAATTCTATAAATTCGTTAAAACCGAACCGACAAACATGACAGAGGCAGCTATTAACGTACGGCAGATTGACAGGGGGATTACTGAACAACCCGAACCGCAGATTGCTCTAACCCTCCCCAACTCCACAAGGGAAAAACGGACCACCCAATTCACAAATAACCACCTTCCCGCGGGTGGGCAAACGGAGAAGAATGGTGGGACGACCCCAAAACAAAGCGGCTGGTGACCTCACCAAGAAAACAAGTAGGATTTAACAAGTAAATGAAACAACATATCTGCAACCACTTAACTTCTAATAAACTGCGATTTCTGGCGTAGACCTGGCGCACCACCCCCAACGCTCTCCCGAACCGTCCGCCGCCAGCCGCTTCAACGGACGCAGGAAGGCGCGCCGATCTCCCGTCTCACGGCGTCGCAGCTCGCACCGGCCAGACTGATGTCGTGGTTTGACTCCTGCTACTCTCGTGTGAACCGCGAAGTCACTACCCCTCGCTATACGGCGCGGCCCACTGGACTTAAACGTGGCGACCTCACATGCGCCGACGCTCAAGGTGGACAAGTCATCTCGTATCTCAGTGCGCGACCGACCAACCGACCGATCCAACAGCCAATGAACGTTGCCCGAGCAACTCGAGTAGACTGGCGGCCTAACGCGCAGGCTCAGATGCATGAACTCAGACCCGACCGGGCGACCACTAGCTGAGTTCTGTTACTGGCGGAGTGGCAAGACTCTCATTTTCTGGCTGCAAAGTTTGATTCAAACGACAGACATACTAGCACTCCGACGACAGACAGACACTAACTGCCGCACAAATGCAAACGAGAGACAGACCAGCAACTGGTGACGCGAGACTGACATAGCCTCATCCGACTGACTAACCGCCGGCCAGAGGGTTAGCAGCCCTCTGTAATAAAAAAAACTGAGTTAATCGATCAACAACGAACTTAAACGGATGTCTTACGGCGTCCGCCCCGAGCACATACAACGAAAGAAAAACGAACAAAACGAGAATAAAAAAAAAAAAACAAGAGAGAAGATACAATGAACGAAAACGAAAAAAATGAGATTTTAAAAAAAGAAAAAAAAAGAAACGGAGGGCGACTGCTTCACACAACGCGCTGCGACGTGCTCTTCTAACAGCAATTTTTTGTTTACCACGGCTCAGGAATGATGAGGACAACACAAACACCCAGTCATCTCGAGGCAGCGAATCGAACCCGGGACCTTCTGCTCGGAAGCGAGACCACGAGCTGCGGACAGCATGCAGCTGAGTTGCTTACAAGCCCTCAGCTGGCATCATTCTAACCAACACACGGCCATCACTGGCACCGAAGCAGCACCAGCTTTTCCCTCCAATGAGTTCTCTCTTGACACCACTGAGGTCACAGATTGTTGTGGTTTAGCGTGAGTGTAATGTACTTTACAGTGTGTCTGAATCTGAGCTGTCCTTGAAGTAGCCAGTTTGTAGTGTTCTCGTCGCCACTGCAGAATCTTATGCCGTAGGAAGCAAGGATGTTCTCATGGGTGGCCTGTATCCTATAACACAAATGCACACGTGAATTTTTTTTTTTTCTTTATTGTATTTCAATTCCCCATCGGGGCGGGCTGGCAGCAGCATATGCGCTGCTCTTCAGCCGAAAGACATAGAACAAAACAATAGAAGACATTTAAAAACAGCAAAGGAGAGAAGAAGACGAACATAGATATAAACAAGGGAGAACATCATGGAAGGCAAGAGACAAAAAAACGGGGTGACTGTAAAATGGAGATAAAAAACTGTTTAAAAGTAGCACACACAAAAAGCCACACACTGCGACGATTAAAAGAACACAAGGCACAGTATGACTGGAGCATAAAGGTGTTGACGGATGGCATAGCACATAACGTAACACTGACGGCGAACCTCAAGGCAGTACACAATTAAAATCACACCTCTTAACGCACACGAGAAACAGCACTAAACACAACACTGATGTGGCACACTGATGATGATCAATACAGAGGATCTGCCAGGTTCAAGGAGATGAGGGAGACCTGAAGAAGGGAGGGAGGGGAAGAGATGGGGGAGGGGAATGGGGGGCGCGCGGAAGAGGGCCAGGTAGGGAGGGATGTGGGAAGGAGAGAGGCAAGTATGGGGTGCAGGGTCTCAGGGGAGGGGGGATGGAGGAAAATCCGCTCTGGGAGAAGGAGGAAAGAGGAGAAGGGGACCCTGGGGAGGGGGGGGAGAACAAGGCCGGATTATAGTTGGAAGGAAGGGTATATGTCACGGCGAAGTTCGTCATCCGGGAGGGGAAGGCGTTGGAAATTGCCCTGATGAAGGAGATGGAGGGTGTGGAGGTGCACACGTGAATTAATACGCTTCTTTATTTACTTGTACTGGATGCTTTAATAGAGTCCGTGTGCTGTGGTACAAGCTCATCAGTAACAGTCCTCTTGCAGACAATATCGGCGTTCTTGCAATGGGTAAAGTACAAGTTCCGTTATCAACAACAATCTGGTAGCAATCTACTGTCGTAGCCTGTGATGTGGACTGACAGATGCCACCTGGAAGTGTGGGTCAGTGACAGTGAGTTAGTGAGGCCCTCCGCTCAGCAGTGGCGGTTTAAGTACCTTCTGTCTAGATGGCGTTGGGCGCGCGTTGCTTGCGGGTATGTCTCTGACCCCTCTCGTGACAGGCGCGACTTAATTCTGCGTCTGCTTATAGATCTGCAAGAAGAATTTGACAGAGCTCTAAAACAACTACAGGACAACAAAGCGACAGGTATTGATGACATCCCTGCAGAACTAATAGAAAATGCTGGTGACAGCATGAAAATGATGCTGCTTAGCCGGCCGATGTGACCGAACGGTTCTAGGCGCTTCAGCCTGGAACCGCGCGACCGCTACGGTCGCAGGTTCTAATCCTGCCTCGGTCATGGACGTGTGTGATGTCCTAAGGTTAGTTAGGTTTAAGTAGTTCTAAGTTCTAGGGGACTGATGACCTCAGATGTTAAGTCCCATAGTGCTCAGAGCCATTTGAGCCAGTTTTTTGATGCTGCTTAAACTTATTAGGTCCATCTATAACACAGGAGAGAAATGTATCATTGTTCCTATACCAAAGAAGGCAGCAGCTACAAAATGTGAACAGTACCGAACTGTAAGCCTAATATCACATGCATCAAAAATTCTCATAAAAATAGTTCTGAAGAGAACTGATGGTGGGGGATATGCTGAGTGAAGGTAAGTGTTTCAGAAGGGGATTGGGAATAAGAGAGGTGATTCTGGCAAAAAGACTCATTATCGAAAAGCAACCACAGAAAAATAAACCAACTTGTATTGCCTCTGTAGACATGGAAAAGGCATTTGATAACGTTATTTGGCAAGAGATGTTCAGAGTGCTGAGGAAAAGAGGAATGAAGTGCAAAGACGTCCGTGTGATAGTTTCTATAAGAATGAGGTGGAAGTGATTAGAAACTGTCACCAGGAACAAGAAGCAAATATCAGAAAAGGGGTAAGACAAGGATGTGCTCTCTCTCCTCTGATATTCAACGCTTACATCCAGGAAGCTATACACCTAGTTCGAGAAACTACTGAGGTGGGGATCAAAATTAATAGGCAGAAGATAGACATGCTACGCTATGCAGATGATATTGCTATAGTCAAGGAGACAAAAGAAGATCTAGAGGAAGTCCTCACAACAGTACGTTGTCCTTGATGGTGAGTGTTCATCGGAGGTGAGGGTATCATCTGGAGTGCCCCAGCGAAGTGTGGTAGGTCCGCTGTTGTTTTCTATCTACATAAATGATCTTTTGGATAGGGTGGATAGCAATGTGCGGCTGTTTGCTGACGATGCTGTGGTGTACGGGAAGATGTTGTCGTTGAGTGACTGTAGGAGGATACAAGATGAATTGGACAGGATTTGTGATTGGTGTAAAGAATGGCAGCTAACTCTAAATATAGATAAATGTAAATTAATGCAGATGAATAGGAAAAAGAATTCTGTAATGTTTGAATACTCCATTAGTAGTATAGCGCATGACACACTCACGTCGATTAAATATTTGCGCGTAACATTGCAGACGGATATGAAGTGGGACAAGCATGTAATGGCGGTTGTGGGGAAGGCGCATAATCGTCTTCGGTTCATTGGTAGAATTTTGGGAGGATGTGCTTCATCTGTAAAGGAGACCGCTTATAAAACGCTAATACGACCTATTCTTGAATACTGCTCGAGCGTTTGGGATCACCATCGGGTCGGATTAAGGGAGGACATAGAAGCAATTCAGAGGCGGGCTGCTGGATTTGTTACTGGTAGGTTTGATCATCACGCGAGTGTCACGGAAATGCTTCAGGAACTCCGGTGGGAGTCTCTAGAGGAAAGGAGGCGTTCTTTTCGTGAATCGCTAATGAGGAAATTTAGAGAACCAGCATTTGAGGCTGACTGCAGTACAATTTTACTGCTGCCAACTTATATTTCGCGGAAAGGCCACAAAGATAAGATAAGAGAGATTAGGGATCGTACAGAGGCATATAGGCAGTCATTTTTCCGTCGTTCTGTTTGGGAGTGGAACATGGAGAGAAGATGCTAGTTGTGGTACGAGGTACCCTCCGCCACGCACCGTATGGTGGATTGCGTAGTATGTATGTAGATGTAGAACAATGCAAAAAATTCTATGCAATCAGTATGGAATGAGAATAAACAAGAAAAAGACTAAAGGGATGGTATGCAGTACAGGAGCAAAATATGAACCTCTGAGAATGGGAATTGTAAGAGAGGAGCTGGAAGTGATAGAGGAATTTACTTACCTGGGAAGCAAAATCACAAGAGATGGTAGAAGCCGGAAAAAAATTCCGAGCAAAATACAAAAGGCCAAAATTGAATTTAATCTGAGAAGGAACTTACTCAGCAGCAACAACATCAGTCTGAAAATACGGAAACGTATCATGAAAGGTTTCGTTTGAGTGTGTCCCTTTACAGATGTGAAACTTGGACAATTGAAAGAGAAGAGAGAAGACGGGTAGAGGCCCTGGAGATGTGGTGCTATAGAAGGATGATGAAGATCAGCTGGAGAGACAAAATAACAAATGAAGAGGAGCTTAGAAGAGTTCAATAAACCAGATCTCTGTGGAGGCACATCCAAACAAGAAGAGACAAACTAGTAGGGCACATCCTACGACACAACAACATCATTGGAACAATAGCAGAACGCACTATTAAGGGACGGAATCGGAGGGGGCGACCAAGGACATCTTACATGCAACAAATCATGAGTGACGCTGGATGTAACACATAGGTGGAAATGAAGAGGAAGGCAGACAGAAGAGAGGAATGGTGCTCTGCTGCAAACCAACCACAGGGTTGAACACTAAAAGAAAAGAAACTTATCGATCTTTGCGCTACATCTTTGCCGTCCGGTGTACTGGCCACAGCTTACGCCAGCAGACGATTTGTAACAGTTCCTTGTGTCATTGTAGTGCCTTTTTGCTGCTCAGATTAGTGCTGCAGATGTAGTACAATGAGCCAGAGCCATATGCTGAACACGGTAGTATTGCGTCTTGGTAGCGTCACTTGGCAGTTTGGAGTCCGGTCTTCTTGCGAATGTACATTCTCTTTGCCTACCGCTGCCATCAGTCATGTGCAGTGGCTACATTCCTGCAGTCATCAATAGTCCAATGTCGGTGTTGACGGGTCCAAGGGAGGCGTAAAGCCTTGTGTCGTCCAGTCATCAAGTATAGCCCACATCTCGTGGTCGTGCGGTAGCGTTCTCGCTTCCCACGCCCGGGTTCCCGGGTTCGATTCCCGGCGGGGTCAGGGATTTTCTCTGCCTCGTGATGGCTGGGTGTTGTGTGCTGTCCTTAGGTTAGTTAGGTTTAAGTAGTTCTAAGTTCTAGGGGACTGATGACCATAGATGTTTAAGTCCCATAGTGCTCAGAGCCATTTGAACTTTTTGAGCCATCAAGTATACACTAGTAGGTCTTCCTTTCCGAAACCCCATATGGATGATGTTCCGTTGAATGGTTCGCACGCTGACACTTGTTGGAGGCCCACCACTGAAATCTACAGCAGTTTGCGGAAGGCTTGCACTTTCGTCACTTTGAACGATTCTCTTCAGTCGTCGTTGGTCCCGTTCTTGCAGTATCATTTTTCTGGCAGCAGCGACATCGGACATTTGATGTTCTACCGAATTCCTGTAATTCGCGTTACACTAGTGAACTAGGCGTACGGGAAAATCCGCACTAGCTTGTGCGGCGACTAACATCACGTTCAAACTAACCTAAATCTTGATAACTTGCCATTGGAGCAGCTGTAACCGATCTAACAAGCGCGTCAGTTACTATTCTTGTATAGGCGTTGCCGTCTGCAAATCTGTATTATGCCTGTTTACGTATCTCTGTATTTGGAAACGCATACCGGTATCATCTTCTTTGGCACTTCAGTGTATATGAGATGGCCGGATGCGGGTTTGAACCGTCGTCCTCCCGAATGCGAGTCCAGTGTGCTAACCATTGCGCCACCTCGCTCGATACACACAAGAAAAAGAGGCGTTTACCTCTCGTCTTAAGCAACACAGGACGAATTGTCGTCTAGACAAGACGGAGAAATTGGCAGTAGAAGATAATCCACGTGGACTAGGGAACCACCAAATCCGATTCTCGGTTGCCACAGTTTCATCAATATTCAGTCATTACTGTGCTACAATGTACAGGAATGTCACAGAAGTCAAAAGCACGAAATCTAATCGAACAGGAAGGAAAAAGGATTGACATCGTACAAATGTGGCTTAGGAATGTCACGACTCGGGTTCTGCTTTTCATTTCTGTGCAGCAGCCTCCATATGGCATCCACAAACACGGACATCTTTCTGCCTCTGAGCCATTTCCTTCAGCGCTTCGTGTAAGTTCGCTGACAATGCTGGAGTTATACACCATTTTGTAGCATACTCTTAATAAATGTTGTTGGTTAATTGTTACTGTATTGCCACATTTTTGTTACAATGAGCACTGTCAAGGAAGTGTTTAATTAGCAACCATCCAACCAACGACCTTCAAGGAAACACTTATCTACTGCTATGCATATTCGGGATGAATTAATAGTACTATTCAGTCACCACATTCACAACTCAAACAAATAAAACCAGAAATAACGAAAATTGAAATTTATTAAATTTATTCTGGAAGGCTTTTCTTGGAACCTGTGGATTACATTCCAGAACTCATATTTGATGAACGCAATGTTGGTTGTGTACATCTTTCCAGTGTGTTAATGCAGTTACTTTTTCATTCATTAGTCCTGTAGTTTAACGTAAGTGCACAATGCTTTTCCAATTTTGATATGTCTACAAAAATGTTGCCAATAGTAGCATTGCTGATTTCTATAGCTCTGGATGTAAATAGCTTTGATAAATACGAGGGGCACTCCAAAAGTAATGTACAATTTTTTTTAAATCCATCTTTTATTCTACATGTCTGAAAGTTTTACAGCGTGTAGATACTTCCTTTAGGAACAATATTTTCATTTCTCCACATAATTTCCATCCCTCTCAACTGCCTTACGCCATCTTGGAACCAGCGCCTGTATACCCGCACGGTAAGATTCTGGACCAATCTGTTGGAGCCACTGTTTGGCAGCGTGCACAAGGGAGTCATCGTCTTCAAACCTTGTTCCACGAAGAGAGTCTTTCAGTTTCCCAATGAGATGATAGTCACATGGAGCCAGGTCAGGACTGTAAGGCGGGTGTTTCACTGTTGTCCATCCGAGTTTTGTGATAGCTTCCATGGTTTTTTGACTGACATATGGCCGTGCATTGTCGTGCAACAGCAAAACATCCTGCTTTTGACGATGTGGTCCAACACGACTCAGTCGAGCTTGAAGTTTCTTCAGTGTCGTCACACATGCATCTGAATTTATGGTGGTTCCAGTTGGCATGATGTCCACAAGCAAGAGTCCTTCGGAATCGAAAAACACCGTAGCCATAACTTTTCCAGCAGAAAGCGTGGTTTTGAACTTTTTTCTTGGGTGAATTTGCATGATGCCCCTCCGTTATTTGCCTCTTAGTCTCTGGTGAAAAATGATGGAGCCATGTTTCATCACCTGTCACAATTCTTCCAAGAAATTCATCTCCACCATTCTTGTACTGTTCCAAAAGTTCGCTGCATACCGTTTTTCTTCTTTCTTTGTGGGACACTGTCAACATCCTGGGAACCCACCTGGTACAAACCTTTTTTAAGACCAACACTTTCAGTATTCTGCAAACACTTCCTTCCCCTATCCCAACGTAGCGTGACAATTCGTGTGCAGTACGAGGCCTGCCGCTGCGAGGACAATCCTCAATATTGTCGTGCCCGCTTTCATCACGTAACCTGCTTGCCCACCGACTAACTGTACTGCGATCAACAGCAGCATCCCATAGACCTTTTTCAACCTCTCGGGGATGTTTCCCACTGTCTCGTTTTCACAGTACAGGAATTCTATGACAGCACGTTGCTTCTGACGAACGTCAAGTGTAGCAGCCATCTTGAAGACTGCGCGACTCACGGGAACAAGTTGAACTAAGTTTGCAAACTACACACTGTAAAACTGTGACATATGCAGAATGAAAACTGTATTTTTACAAAAATAGTGTGCATTTCTTTCGGAGTGACCCTCGTAGTACAAAATTACCAGATGGAGCCCAATATATCCAGAATATTACCAATAACTTTTCATGAAAAACTGCATGTACAACACCAGCATCAAAATGCTGATCACTGCAAAATTTGAGGGTCTCAACGATTTTATGTTTGTACTAGCTGAGCAGTCAGCGTTGCCAGAGTATGTATTTATTCCAATTCCAACAACTAATCTCCTCCTTCCCTCTCCTCTGTGTCATCCTCCTTCTCTCCCATCTCTCTGCCTATCTCCTCCACCCTCACTGTCTATCTCATCCTGTTGCTCTGTCGACCTGCTACTTCCCCTCTTTCTGTGCAGCTGCGGCTTCCCCTCTTTCCATCTCCTCCAAACCCCCTTATGAGTCCATTTCCTCCTGTCCCTCTTACTCCATCTATATTCTCCTCCTTCCTCTCTCTGTCCATCACCTCCTTCTCTGTCTGTCTCCACTTCTCATTATCCATTCATTTTCTCTTCTCCTCTTCGTTCATCACCTCCTCTTTCCTTCTTCTGTGCATCTATTTCTCCCCCTTTGTCCATCTTCTCCTCTTCAATTCACTGTCTATTTTCCCCTCCACCTCACTGTGCATCTCCTCCTCCTTCTTATCTGTGTGGATGTTCTCCTTCCCACGCTCTGTTAGTCCATTTCGTTCTCTGTGCTCGACTCTCCATTTTATCACCTCTACCCTAATAGGAAGTTCCTGGCTCTTACCTCACCTAAGTATGTGTACCTCATTAGGTAGATGTAGATGCAAGAGTTTAGTAGGAGCTATTTAGTCGCGGCTTTGCCAGAATAAACGGTCAAGGGGGGGAGGGGGGGGGGCGAGGGTGCCCCAGGGATCAGTGTTGGGGCCACTCCTGTTCCTTATTTATGTAAATAATATGCCCTCTAGTACTATGGGTAACTCTAAAATATTTCTGTTTGCTGTTGACACTAGCTTGATAGTAAAGGATGTTGTGTGCAACATTGGCTCGGTTTCAAATAGTACAGTTCATGACTTAAGTTCATGGCTTGTAGAAAATAAACTAACGCTGAATCTCAGTAAGATTAAGTTTTTACAGTTTCTAACAAACATTTCAACAAAACCTGACGTTTTAATTTCACGGAATGGGCATAGGATTAGTGAAACTGAACAGTTCAAATATCTAGGTGTTCAGACAGATAGTAAGCTGTCGTGGAAAGCCCACATTCAGGACCTTGTTGACTTAATACTGCCATTTTTACTATTCGAACTGTATCTGAAGTGTGATTGTTCGACACGAAAATTAGTCTGCTTTACTTATTTTCATTCGCTTATGTCGTATGGTATTATATTTTGGGGTAATTCTTACCATTCTAAAAGGATATTTTTGGCTGAGAAACGGGCGGTTCGGGCAATCACGAACCTCTTGTCGACCTCTGTTCACGAATCTGAATATTTTGACATTGGCCTCTCAATATATATATATATTCCTTACTGTCATTTCTTGTTAACAATCTTAGCTTATTCCCAAGAATAATCTGCTTTACTCAGTTAATGCTCGGCAGAAATCAAACCTGCATTTGGATCGGACTTCCTTAAATCTTGTGCACAAAGGTTGCAGTATACTGCTGCATCCATTTTCAATAAGCTGCCACTCGAATTCAAAAATCTTAGCAGTAATTCACGTGCTTCCAAATCTAAACTGAAGAGTTTCCTCATGTTCCACTCCTTCTGTTCTGTCGAGGAGTTTCTTGAAAAATTAAGCTGATTCTTGTTGCATTGTTGATTGCGATTGCTTAAACTTCAGGAGTGACTCTTTTCGAGTTCAATAAGATTTATTTTTATCTGTTATTACTTTTATGTTGTAATTTCATGTATTGATACGTTCCATGACCTTGGAGATTTGCTCCTCAATTTGGTCCTACGGAAATTGACGTGTAAATAAATAAATAAATACATACATAAATATAAGTAAGCCATATTTCACACATATTTGGACACGCATTTCAGCTGGGTCTGTAGCGAATTTCGGCCTGCAGTTTCGATTTCGGGCTGCTCAGTGTGTATGGCGTCATATCTTCTGAACAATGTGATGTACAATGATTATTCGGCACGAAAATTAGTCTGCTTTACTTATTTGCATTCGCTTTTGTCGTATGGTATTATAAGTGGTAACTCCGCCTTCAGCTTCACTTCACAATCTCAGAGTGGCTCCAGATTCCTGGATAACTGCAAATCGCAAGTCTTCCACCGCTCTTGGCTGTCATACTGGATCCCACATGTCTTCAGACTGACTTTCATTTTTTTTTTCTATCACTCTATCAGGTAAGTTGTGCCCTTCGTAGAGGCCTTCACTGTATTTTTCCCACCCATCCGCCACTACTCTCAGCTCAACAGTGAAACTAGAACAACATTTAACACCGCTGGCAACCACACGTTCGCTGTTATCTCGTAAATGGGTTGTTCGTGGACCCATGCATACCGGATAGGTTTTGCTTCTGCTGCCGTATACTTTCACGTTAGTAATCATTTTGAAGTGAGAGGCATCGAAGGGCACATCCACACGTGAGAAAATGTGCTACTTAGCTGACTACTTTGATGTTAGCTGTCTTCTTTGGAGGCATGTTAATGGTTTTGTCCCAGTGTGGAGAAAGTTAACTGATGTAAGGATTGTGAAAATCTAATTGAAGTAAGGAATCTGAACTTTTGAACATTTGTATTTTGCAAAATTTCACTTACACTAACGGAGAAACATCCCAACACTTAGCCGGCCGCTGCGGCTGAGGGGTTCTAGGCGCTTCAGTCAGAAACCGCGCCGCTGCTACGGTCGCAGGTTCGAATCCTGCCTCGGTCTTGTATATGTGTGACGTCCTTAGGTTAGTTAGGTTTAAGTAGTTCTAAGTTCTATGGGACTGATGACCTCAGATGATAAGTGCCATAGTGCTCGGAGCCATTTGAACTATTTGAGGTAAAAAAATATCTGGCCCTATTCAAAATTTCTACTTACCTCGCGTCTTGACAATATTGTTGAAGTTTTCTCGAAATCACAACAGCAAACAGCAAGCAGGAATCGGCTGATTTCTATTTCTAAATAAAATTTTCAAACTTTACTAACACTTTTCATATCGCAAGGTGTTCGCCCCGATACCTGAGTGGTCAGCGTGTCGGATTTGCCGTCCTACGGGTCCGGGTTCGATTCCCGGCTGGGTCGGGGATTTTCTCCACTCAGGGCCTAGGTGTTGTGTTGTTTTCATCACCATTTCATCCCTATCCGGCGAACAGATCGCTTAATGTCGCGTCGAATGTAATAAGACCTGCGCCAAGGTGACCGGAGCTGCCTCGTAAGGGGCTACCGGCCAACGGCGCCAAACGCTCATTTCCATTTATCCGTACCACATGGTACAATGTGGTAATGCGCAGTGATAAACAGTGGGATGGGGAGAGTAACTATTCCTATGAAATGGTTTTGCAAGACAACGATTTTATAATGAAGTATGTATTCAGAAAATCAGAGCAAAACTTCGCGTGATCTTCACACTTAACATAGGTCTAAACAATACTATGCTTAACAAAGTGAACAATGATTTAAAGAGGGTACAATATCGACAGGTAAATCTACAAAAATGAAACAGCTTAATCAATTAATATGTTAACGCTTGACTCAGGGAAGTCGGGTGGTCTTTGTATCGGCTCTGAGCAAGTAAACCAAGTTAACTACCTCCCAATAGTCATTTCTACAAATTAGGTGCGCAGTACTGCAGCCTTGCCTCAAACTTCTTCTCTTTAAAAAATACACTACTGGCCATTAAAATTGCTACACCACGAAGATGACGTGCTACGGGCGCGAAATTTAACCGACAGGAAGAAGATGCTGTGATATGCAAATGATTAGCTTTTCAGAGCATTCACACAAGGTTGGTGCCAGTGGCGACACCTACAACGTGCTGACATGAGGAACGTTACCAACCGATTTCTCGTACACAAACAGCAGTAGACCGGCGCTGCGTGGTGAAACGTTGTTCTGATGCCTCGTGTAAGGAGAAGAAACGCGTACCATCACGTTTCCGACTTTGATAAAGGTCGGATTGTAACCTATCGCGATTACGGTTTATCGTATCACGACATTGCTGCTCGCGTTGGTCGAGATAAAATGTTAGCAGAATATGGAATCGGTGTGTTCAGGAGGGTAATACGGAACGCCGTGCTGGATCCCAACATAAAATGTTAGCAGAATATGGAATCGGTGTGTTCAGGAGGGTAATACGGAACGCCGTGCTGGATCCCAACGGCCTCGTATCAATAGCAGTCGAGATGACAGGCATCTTATACGCATGGCTGTAACGGATCGTGCAGCCACGTCTCGACCGCTGAGTCATCAGATGGGGACAATTGCAAGACAACAAACATCTGCACGAACAGTTCGACGACGTTTGCAGCAGCATGGACTATCAGCTCGGAGACCGTGGCTGCGGTTACCCTTGACGCTGCATCACAGACAGGAGCGCCTGCGATGGGTGCACGAATGGCAAATCGGTGAACGCACATACTGGCGTATCACCCGGCGTGATGGTATGGGGTGCCGTTGGTGACACGTCTCGGTCACCTCTTGTTCACATTGACGGCACTTTCAACACTGGACGTTACATTTCAGATGTGTTACGACCCATGGCTCTACCCTTCATTCGAACCCTGCGAAACCCCACATTTCAGCAGGAGTAATGCACGACCGCATGTTGCAGGTCCTGTACGGGCCTTTCTGGATACAGAAAATGTTCGTCTGCTGCCCTGGCTAGCACATTCTACAGACCTCTCACCAATTGAAAACGTCTGCTCAATGGTGGCCGAGCAACTGGCTCGTCACAATACGCCAGTGACTACTCTTGATTAACTGTGGTATCGTGTTGAAGCTGGATGGGCAGCTGTACCTGTACACGCCATCCAAGCTCTGTTTGACTCAATGCCCAGGCGTATCAAGGCCGTTATTATGGCCAGAGGTGGTTGTTCTGGGTACTGATTTCTCAGGATGTATGCACCCAAATTGCGTGAAAGTGTAATCACATGTCAGTTCTAGTATAATATATTTGTCCAATGAATACCCGTTTATCATCTGCATTTCTTCTTGGTGCAGCAATTTTAATTGGCGCTAGTGTAATATTAGCCAAATTTTCGCTCTCCTCGCTTTCTAATATATGCATCTTATTAGTTCTTGCTGTCTTTTACAATCAATCTTTCTTCATCTAACAGATACAATCACAAGTCAACTCAGCACCACTAAATACGTCCATCACCTGCCACACGTGAAAGAAGAACGTGTCAGACTGCGCAGAGGCAAAGACTGTGCCACGAGACCGTAGATTGCTTAACAGCAACGCAAGGTGCTTTGTCTCTGACGTGTACATCGGTAACACGCAAAACTCAAAATTACATGGCCACGTTACAAATTTTTACATGAATTTTTCTTTAGGTAAACGGTATCACAGGACTAATAATGTATCATTGGCTTGATTACATCACAGTCCCTCATTACATGTGTTTGTTGACAATTCGTAAAGAAATAGTGAAAATATTCGGTGCAAGGTGAAACCAAACACAACATAACAAGCATACTGCACAAGTTACCTAAAATGGCTGAAAAGCTCTAAAACGGGGAAAATTCGCACCGACGATGACTGCCGTAACAGGCTACGAAACTTTAGATTGCCAGTGATACGTACCGTCGACTATGGCGAACACTTGGTAACGGTACCTACGAAGGTTTGGTATAAGTGCAGGTACGGTCACGTGTTTCCGAAAATAGAGACAGTGCATTAGCGTCTAGCTAGCTGATAAGGTTCCGGCTGTTATCAGCTGCGATAATGGCTTCGGCTGGAAAATTCCACGCCGCGCAACAAGAGGTACCTGTGAATGGATGAAGTGCTGCAGTCTCTTCGCCTTAGTTGTTACTCTGGATGATATTTGTCAGAACTGTTAGGCTACAAATTCACACATTTTACACACACCCACACACACGCACACACACACACACACACACACACACACACATATGATTCAACAGTATATTTACCTTGGTTGTAAACATAGTTGTTGTGGTCTTCAGTCCAGAGACTGGTTTGTCCCAGGTCTCCACTCTTACAGTAAAGCTGCATGCGCTCGGGAAAAATTACGGCTGTAGTTTCCCCTTGCTTTCAGCCGTTCACCGTACCAGCTCAGCAAGGCCGTTTTGGTTAGTGTTACAAGGCCAGATCAGTCAATCATCGGAGAGGCCGTCCGGTTCTAGGCGCTACAATTTGGAACCGCGCTATCGCTACGGTCGCTGGTTCGAATCCTGCCTCGGGCATGGGTGTGTGTGATGTCCTTAGGTTAGTTAGGTTTAATTAGTTCTAAGTTCTAGGCGACTGACGACTTCAGCAGTTAAGTCGCATAGTGCTCAGAGGTAGTCAATCATCCAGACTGTTGCCCCTGCAACTACTGAAAAGGCTGCTGCCCCTCTTCAGGAACCACACGTTTGTCTGGCCTCTCAACAGATACCCCTCCGTTGTGGTTGCACCTACGGTACGGCTATCTGTATCGCTGAGGCACGCAAGCCTCCCTACCTACGGCAAGGTCCATGGTCCGTAGGAGGGGTGGGGAGGGAGAGAGGTAAACATAGCGTAATTAGGCACTTTAGGTTTCTATGTTGGTAACGCCACATAGCGCTCTGTATGAAAATCACTGGCTGTGCTGTGTGCTGTCTGGGGCTGGTTTGCATTGTTGGAGTATATGCTATTGTAGTGTTGGGCAGTTGGATGTGAACAGCGCGTAGCGCTGCGCAGTTGGAGGTGAGTCGCCAGCGGTGGTGGACGTGGGAAGAGAGATGGCAGAGTTTTAAGAGCGGACGATCTGGACGTGTGTCCGTCAGAAAAACGAAATTTATAAGACTGGATGTCATGAACTGATATATATATTATGACTTTCGAACACTGTTAAGGTAAATACATTGTTTGTTCTCTACCAGAATCTTTCATTTGCTATGCCTAACAGTAGTTAGTGCCTTCAGTATGGGCGCTCGCTGTATTGCAGTAGTTCAAGTAACGAAGAATTTTGTGAGGTAAGTGATTCATGAAAGTTTAGGTTATTGTTAGTCAGGGCCATTATTTTGTAGGGATTATTGAAAGTCAGACTATGTTGCGCTAAAAATATTGTGTGTCAGTTTAGTGTTGATCAGAATAAGTAAAGAGAGAAATGTCTGAGTACCATCAGTTCCGCTCAGCTGTTTAAAAATAAAATAAAGTAAGAGGTTTATCAGCACAGTAATTCATTAATTTTTCTAAGGGGGTGTTTCAAAATGGTTCAAATGGCTCTGAGCACTATGCGACTTAACATCTGTGGTCATCAGTCCCCTAGAACTTAGAACTACTTAAACATAACTAACCTAAGGACATCCCACACGTCCATGCCCGAGGCAGGATTCGAACCTGCGACCGTAGCAGCCGCGCGGTTCCGGACTGCGCGCCTAGAACCGCTAGACCACCGCGGCCGGCGGGATGTTTCATAATAGTAATTACAGGAAATAGACGAAGTACGGAAACTCCAAAAACATACGGTCTGGTCACGTTTATGTGACCACGCTCTATTTTGAACGCCTCAAATGGTTCCAATGGCTCTAAGCACTATGGGACTAAACATCTGCGGTCATCAGTCCGCTATACTTAAAACTACTTAAAGCTAACTAACCTAAGGACATCACACACATCCATGCCTGAGGCAGGATTCGAACCTGCGACGGTAGAGGTCGCGCGGTTCCAGACTGTAGCGCCTAGAACCGCTCAGCTACGCCGGCCGGCCTATCGCTGAGACACGCAAGCCTCCCCACCAACGGCAAGGTCCACGGCTCTTGGTGGTAAGGGGGAGGGGGGGGGGATAAACATAGTAATTACAGGAAATAGCCAAAGTATGGAAACTCCAAAAACATACGGTCCGGTCACGATTATGTGACCACGCTCTATTTTGAACCTCTCAAATAGTTGAAATGGTTCTAAGCACTATGGGACTTAACATCCGAGGTCATCAGTCCCCTATACTTAGGACCACATAAACCTAACTAACCTAAGGACATGAAACTTCCTGGCAGATTAAAATTGTGTGCCGGACCGAGACTCGAACTCGGGACATTGTCTTTCGCGGGCAAGTGCTCTACCAACTGAGCTACCCAAGCACAACTCACGCCCCGTCCTCGCAGCTTTACTTCCGCCAGTACCTCGTCTCCTACCTTCCAAACTTTACAGAAGCTCTCCTGTGAACCTTGCAGAACTAGCAGTCCTGAAAGAAAGGATATTGAGGAGACATGGCTTAGCCACAGCCTGGGGGATGTTTCCAGAATGAGATTTTCACTCTGCAGCGGAGTGTGCGCTGATACGAACCTTGCTGGCAGGTTTAATCGGTGTGCCGGACCGAGACTCGAACTCGGGACCTTTGCCTTTCGCGGGCAAGTGCTCTACCAACTGAGCTACCCAAGGACGACTCACGCCCCGTCCTCACAGCTTTACTTCTGGCAGTATCGTTCCGAGTTCGAGTCTCGGTCGGTGCACACAGTTTTAATCTGCCAGGAAGTTTCATATCAGTGCACACTCCACTGCAGAGTGAAAATCTCATTCTGGAAACATCCCCCAGGCTGTGGCTAAGCCATATCTCCTCAATATCCTTTCTTTCAGGAGTGGTAGTTCTGCAAGGCTCGCAGGAGAGCTTCTGTAAAATTTGGAAGGTAGGAGACGAGGTACTGGCAGATGTAATGCTGTGAGGACGGGGCGTGAGTCGGGCTTGGATAGCTCAGCTGGTAGAGCACTTGCCCGCGAAAGGCAAAGGTCCCGAGTTCGAGTCTCGGTCCGGCACACAGTGTTAGTCTGCCAGAAAGTTTCAAACACACTGCATGTTTTATGGTCTGGGGAATGTTTTTGTAGCATTATCTGGGTGATCTCGTCATTCTGGAATGCAAAATAAATCAACGCAAGGATGCATTCATCCTTGGGGACCATGTCCACTCCTACATGCTGTTGGTTTTTCCTTGGCACGAAGGCATCTCCGAGCAGGACAGTGCAATGAGTCACTCAGCTCGCCTTGTACATTTGTGGCTCTAAGAGCCCCTGGACGAGTTTACCGTACTCCCTTGGCCACCAAACACCCGGAGCTGAGCCCTGTCGAAAATCTGTGGGACAACCTCGATGGGGCTTTCCGCGACATGCATGTGTACAGCACGTTTCCATGCTAGTCATCTCGGAATGGATCAAAAACTTAAAAACCGAAGTGTTGAAGCTGTCAATTCAATAACAAAGGAACTGCTGATTCGTGTGTTGAATGAAATGGGCTACTGTTTCGACGTTTCTTGTGCAACACATGGTTCTAATGTTATGTGTATGGTATAGTAAACAGGACATAAAATCCCGTCTGAAGCCTGCGATCATTTTAATGTTACTATTTGGCAACCAATGTAGTACAATCGCGGTAAAGTCATGAGACGTTCAATTGACTCATTTATTAGAACATATTACGCGTTTCGGGATTACACTCATCTTCAGACATCACAAACTTCAACTCCTTCCTAACCAACCAGGCGCACAGCCTTGCAACTCAAAGAAAGTGTCCAATAACATATGACTATAACTGCGACACAAGCAGTTTTGAAGCAGAGCCTGTGGTACAGTGTTTGTGCCAACATAAATCTTAGAGCCTTCCTCTCTCCAGAGACATGCGTAATACGTACATATCTTTCATAGTTTGTAATACACAATCGAAATCTGTTCTTTCTTTTTCAGTCATTCTGTACTATGTGAAAGTCATACACTGAAGAGCCAAAGAAACTGGTACACCTGCCTAATATCGTGTAGGCACCCCAGAGCACGCAGAAGAGCCGCAAGACGACGTGGCATGGACCCGACTAATGACGGAAGTAGTGCTGGAAGGAACTGACACCATGAATCCTGCAGCGCTGTCCAAAAATTCGTTAAGAGTACGAGGGGGTGGAGATCTCTTCTGAACAGCACGTTGGAAGGCATCCCAAACATGCTGAGTAATGTTCATGTCTGGGGAGTTTGGTGCCTAACGAAAGTGCTTAAACTCAGAAGAGTGTTCCTGAAACCACTCTGTAGCAGTTCTGGGGATGTGGATGTCGCATTGTCCTACTGGAATTGGCAAGGCCGTCGGAATACACAATGAACACGTATTACGTTCGAGTATAATGACTTTTCTGGAGACTAGAAATCTACTCTGTAGCAATCAGCATGGGTTTCGAAAAAGACGATCGTGTGAAACCCAGCTCGCGCTATTCGTCCGCGAGACTCAGAGGGCCATAGACATGGGTTCCCAGGTAGATGCCGTGTTTCTTGACTTCCGCAAGATGTTTGATACAGTTACCCACAGTCGTTTAATGAACAAAGTAAGAGCATATGGACTATCAGACCAATTGTGTGGTTGGATTGAAGAGTTCCTAGATAAAAGAACGCAGCAAGTCATTCTCAATGGAGAGAAGTCTTCCAGAGTAAGAGTGATTTCAGGTGTGCCGCAGGGGAGTGTCGTAGGACCGTTGCTATTCACAATATACATAAATGACCTTGTGGATAGCATCGAAAGTTCACTCAGGCTTTTTGTGGATGATGCTGTAGTATATCGAGAGGTTGTAACAATGGAAAATTGTACTGAAATGCAGGAGGATCTGCAACGAATTGGCGCATGGTGCAGGGAATGGCAATTGAATCTCAATGTAGACAAGTGTAATGTGCTGCGAATACATAGAAAGAAAGATCCCTTATCATTTAGCTACAATATAGCAGGTCAACAACTGGAAGCAGTTAATTCCATAAATTATCTGGGAGTAGGCATTAGGAGTGATCTAAAATGGAATGATCATATAAAGTTGATCGTCGGTAAAGCAGATGCCAGACCGAGATTCATTGGAAGAATCCTAAGGAAATGCAATTTGAAAACAAAGGAAGTAGGTTACAGTACGCTTGTCCGCCCACTGCTTGAATACTGATCACCAGTGTGGGATCCGTACCACATAGGGTTCATAGAAGAGATAGAGAAGATCCAACGGAGAGCAGTGCGCTTCGTTACAGGATCATTTAGTAATCGCGAAAACGTTGCGGAGATGATAGATAAACTCCAGTGGAAGACTCAGCAAGAGAGCCGTTCGGTAGGGGCTTTTGTTGAAGTTCCGAGAACATACCTTCATCGAGGACTCAGGCAGTATATTGCTCCCTCCTACGTATATCTCGCGAAGAGACCATGAGGGTACAATCAGAGAGATTAGAGCCCACACATATACTGACAATCTTTCTTGTCACGAACAATACGGGACTGGAATAGAAGGGAGAATCGATAGAGGTACTCAAAGTACCCTCCGCCACACACCGTCAGGTGGCTTGCGGAGTATGGATGTAGATGTAGATGTAGAATGGACGCAGGTGATCAGACAATATGCTTCATACGTGTCACTTGAAAAAGTCGTACCTAGAGGTATCAGGGGTCCCATGTCACTCCAACTGCATACGCCGTACACCATGAGTGTATATGCAGTCTGGAGCCACAAAGGAAAATTTGTACCAACGCTGGGATTCGAACCCGGGTCTACTGCTCACTTCACAGATGCACTGACCACTATGCCACCCTGGCACAGTGATATATTTGTAAACATACGTATTGTTAAAGCAAACACGCAAAAAATAGCTTCAACCCCAAGATGATTTTTGGCATAGTGCCTTTGCACAGCTACATGGCCGGCCAGTGTGGCTGAGCGGTAATAGACGCTTCAGTCTGGAACCGCGCGACCGCTACGGTCGCAGGTTCGAATCCTGCCTCGGGCATGGATGTGTGTGATATCCTTAGGTTAGTTAGGTTTAAGTTCTAGGGGACTGATGACCTCCCATGGTGCTCAGAGCCATTTGAACCATTTTTGAACAGCTACATGGAATACCCTATCAGGCCCCTTCCTCAGTCCAAATTCCCGTTCACGCCTCAGCTCACATCCTATACTCGAACAACATTTCAGAGGATCTCCTGCTGTATTGCAATAGCAACTAAGTATCGACTGCAGCGAGGGATCCTGTCGGAAACCCAGACATAGATGCTTTAATCAAATGAAACTACTTGGCTCCAGGGACCTTTTCAGCTCTCAAACATATGCAAACTGAAGCGACAAATGAAAGTTTGTACCAAGGCCAGCATGTGAACCCAGGTCTCCTGCTCATTAGACAGATGTACTAACCACTACTCGACACTGGCACAGCGACTTTGTAAAACTGCCTGGCATGTCTCCATCCTCAATCCAAATTTCCATTTACCGCTAAGCCTACTTGATATTTCCCCTAGGGAGGCGTGCTAAGGTAGTCCGTGCAGGTTGAAGTGCTGTGGCAGGTCGGCGTAGTTTGGTTATCTCATCTGCTCAGTGAGCAGGAGACCTGGGTTCGAATTACGACCTTCGTACAAATTTACGTCCGTCATTTCACTCTGCCTTTATATATCACAGATGTCTGATACTTGAAATGGTCTCTGTATACAGGGTGGTCTATTGATAGTGACCGGGCCAAATGTCTCACGAAATAAGCGTCAAACGAAAAAACTACAAAGAACGAAACTCGTCTGGCTTGAAGGGGGAAACCAGATAGCGCTATGGCTGGCCAGCTAGAGGGTACTGCCATAGCTCAAACGCATATCAACTGCGTTTTTTAAAAATACACTCCTGGAAATGGAAAAAAGAACACATTGACACCGGTGTGTCAGACCCACCATACTTGCTCCGGACACTGCGAGAGGGCTGTACAAGCAATGATCACACGCACGGCACAGCGGACACACCAGGAACCGCGGTGTTGGCCGTCGAATGGCGCTAGCTGCGCAGCATTTGTGCACCGCCGCCGTCAGTGTCAGCCAGTTTGCCGTGGCATACGGAACTCCATCGCAGTCTTTAACACTGGTAGCATGCCGCGACAGCGTGGACGTGAACCGTATGTGCAGTTGACGGACTTTGAGCGAGGGCGTATAGTGGGCATGCGGGAGGCCGGGTGGACGTACCGCCGAATTGCTCAACACATGGGGCGTGAGGTCTCCACAGTACATCGATGTTGTCGCCAGTGGTCGGCGGAAGGTGCACGTGCCCGTCGAGCTGGGACCGGACCGCAGCGACGCACGGATGCACGCCAACACCGTAGGATCCTACGCAGTGCCGTAGGGGACCGCACCGCCACTTCCCAGCAAATTAGGGACACTGTTGCTCCTGGGGTATCGGCGAGGACCATTCGCAACCGTCTCCATGAAGCTGGGCTAAGGTCCCGCACACCGTTAGGCCGTCTTCCGCTCACGCCCCAACATCGTGCAGCCCGCCTCCAGTGGTGTCGCAACAGGCGTGAATGGAGGAACGAATGGAGACGTGTCGTCTTCAGCGATGAGAGTCGCTTCTGCCTTGGTGCCAATGATGGTCGTATGCGTGTTTGGCGCCGTGCAGGTGAGCGCCACAATCAGGACTGCATGCGACCGAGGCACACAGGGCCAACACCCGGCATCATGGTGTGGGGAGCGATCTCCTACACTGGCCGTACACCACTGGTGATCGTCGAGGGGACACTGAATAGTGCACGGTACATCCAAACCGTCATCGAACCCATCGTTCTACCATTCCTAGAACGGCACGTGAACTTGCTGTTCCAACAGGACAATGCACGTCCGCATGTATCCCGTGCCACCCAACGTGCTCTAGAAGGTGTAAGTCAACTACCCTGGCCAGCAAGATCTCCGGATCTGTCCCCCATTGAGCATGTTTGGGACTGGATGAAGCGTCGTCTCACGCGGTCTGCACGTCCAGCACGAACGCTGGTCCAACTGAGGCGCCAGGTGGAAATGGCATGGCAAGCCGTTCCACAGGACTACATCCAGCATCTCTACGATCGTCTCCATGGGAGAATAGCAGCCTGCATTGCTGCGAAAGGTGGATATACACTGTACTAGTGCCGACATTGTGCATGCTCTGTTGCCTGTGTCTATGTGCCTGTGGTTCTGTCAGTGTGATCATGTGATGTATCTGACCCCAGGAATGTGTCAATAAAGTTTCCCCTTCCTGGGACAATGAATTCACGGTGTTCTTATTTCAATTTCTAGGAGTGTAGGAACCCCCATTTTTATTAGATATTCGTGTAGTACGTAAAGAAATATGAATGTTTTAGTTGGACCACTTTTTTCGCTTTGTGATAGATGGCGCTGTAATAGTCACAAACATGTGGCTCACAATTTTAAACGAATAGTTGGTAACAGGTAGGTTTTTTAAATTAAAATACAGAACGTAGGTACGTTTGAACATTATATTTCGGTTGTTCCAATGTGATACATGTACCTTTGTGAACTTATCATTTCTGAGAACGCATGCTGTTACAGAGTGATTACCTGTAAATACCACAATAATGCAATAAATGCTCAAAATGATGTCCGTCAACCGAAATGCATTTGGCAATACGTGTCACGACATTCCTCTCAACAGCGAGTAGTTCTCCTTCCGTAATGTTCGCATATGCATTGACAATGCGCTGATGCACGCTGTCAGGCGTTGTCGGTGGATCACGATAGCAAATATCCTTGAACTATCCCCACAGAAAGAAATCCGAGAACGTCAGATCCGGAGAACGTGCGGGCCATGGTATGGTGCTTCGACGACCACTCCACCTGTCATCAAATATGCCATTCAATACCGCTTCAACCGCACG